>NC_091039.1:4128750-5505000 GCF_041296385.1 Aphelocoma coerulescens | reverse complement strand
AAATATTGCCGGAGGGAATGACCGGGGTGCGTTGCTGGAATATCCCGGAGCCATCAGCGGGGCTGGGATGCTCCTGGAGCATCGCCGGGAGCCTCTGGCATCGTCCCCATCCATCCCCATCCATCCCAAGCCCTCCGCAGCCCTCGGGGGCGTTCCGTGAGAGGATTAATTAAATTTTACAGCCGGCGCTTAGCGCGGGGCTGGGTGTGATCCTGAATTATTCATCCCTCCAATAACGCGGCTGAGTTATTAATGAAAAGGTCAGACTCCCTGGAAGCGGAGAAGAATCGTTGGGGGGGAAAAAAAATCGCTTTGGGATGGGAGGATTCGCTGCTGGAGCGGGCGGCGGGGACAGGGACGAGGCGGTGGGAGCTGCGCTGTTCCTTGCAGCGCAAATCATCGCGGAGCCGCACGTTCCTGCTGCGGAAATTTGGGAATATCGGAGCGTGGAGAGAGGGAGAGAGAGGCAGGGGCGGCCGCCGGCTGCCTCCTCCCAGCAGGAGAACCTGGGGAGCCGAGCAGACCCAGCGCTTCCACATCAGCAGGGAAGCGGTTCCCTCCCTGCAGCGCCGGCAGGGAGCAGCGGGAGCTCCCAAATTAAACGGGGAAAGGAAGGAAATCCCGGGAGCAGGAGCGGTTTTCCCGGACGTTATTCCTGGGGGCTCGCAGCCCACCCACCTCAGAGCCCCGTGTTTGTTTTGGGCACCCCCTTCCCTTTCCTTGTGTTTCCAGAGGGAGCAAAGGCAGCCAGGGTGGCCTTTCCTGGGAATTTTAGGAATATTTCCGGCGTTTTCACACCCCGGGGCTGCCCCGTGTCCCTGTGACAGCAGAGGGACAGCAAAGGGAGCGCGCAGAGCATCCCAAATCCAGACCCATGGCCCGGGTTCAGGCCTTCCCTCATTCCCGGCGCAGCTGGGGCCGCGTGTCTGGCTCGGAGGGTTCCCTCCGGCTTTGAAGGGAGAGATAAAACCGAGCCCAGGAGCCAGGGAGAGGCTCCCAGGCACAACGTGCTCCTTTGTGCAATTCCAGAGGGAAGGATGGAGAGGGGGAAAAGGGAGGAGACAACCCCCGGGGGGGCTCTGCGGGCTGGGATGGAGCCGAGGCACAAACCCTGAGCACGTGGAGGGGTCAAAGCCGAGTTGTTGGAAGCGTTTTTTGGGGAAAAAAAGGGGCTTTTCCAGATGCTTCTGCCAGTGGGATGAGGCCGGGAAGAGGCTGCAGGCAGGGGCCTGCCATGGATTCCTGCGTGTTCCCTTGGAGCAGAGCGTGGGGACAGCTCTGCTCTCCCACGGGGCCAGCGGGGCAGCAGAAGGAGCTGAACCCCATAAACAGCTTTTCCCAGCCCCCCGAGGGCAGGACGAGCCGGCAGTGCCTCGTTGGAGCCATCCTGGCTCCGATCAAACACCCACAACCCTGGGAGAGGCAGAAATCCAGGGAAAACAAGACGGGAATTTATCAAAACCCACGGGGCGTGACCGGGGCACGGCTCATCCCGAGGAACCAGGCCGGGATGAGGGAGCAGAGCTCTGCCCGCCTCTGGCTCCGGGGCAGGGCGATGTCCAGCTGGGATCACCCCGCCCTGTGATGGGGACAGAGGTGACCCGGCCGCGGGGACAGCCCTGGACAGTGCAGGAGGGGCCGAATCCGGCGCTGGCCTGGCCTGGCCGCTGCCCCATCGCCCCCTCCTCGCCTGCTCCATGTCCCGAGGAGCTTCCAGGCTCCTCATTCCCCTCCTTTTTGACTCGGCAGGGATGAGCCGATGGAACCCTGGACATCCCAGAGCTGTGTCCATAGTGACAGCCCCTCCCAGCCCCCCCCAAATCCCATTGCTGGAGCTGGAAATCCTGGGAGCAGCTCAGCCGGCAGCGGGGGTTGTTTTCCCCCCCGCGCCAGCAGCCGGGAGATTTCCAAGCATCCGCATCCAGGGCTGTCGGGAAGGAGCCGCTTTGATCATCGCTAATTATCGCTCACGGGCTGACAGCCCCCGCCCGAGCGCTGCGGCACCCGGGCCGCCCCCAGCCCGGCTGCGGCTGCCCACGGACCCCGCTCCAGCCTTTCCCAACCCCATGGGGTCCAGGGAACAATCCCACATATCCCAGAGGCCACCCCCAGCGCGGCTGCTCCAGCCCATCCCAATTCCATGGGGGCCAGGGAATGAGGGAATGATCCCACACACCCCAGACCCCACTCCCAGCCCGGCTGCGGCTGTCCACGGGCCCCGCTCCAGCCCATCCCAACTCCATGGGGTCCAGGGAATGATCCTACATATCCCAGACCCCACTCCCAGCCCGGCTGCAGCTGTCCACGGGCCCCGCTCCAGCCCATCCCAACTCCATGGGGTCCAGGGTATGATCCTACATATCCCAGACCCCACTCCCAGCCTGGCTGTGACTGCCCACGGACCCCCAATCCAACCTCTCCCAGTTCCATGGGGTCCAGGGAATGAGGGAATGATCCCACACACCCCAGACCCCACTCCCAGCCTGGCTGCGGCTGCCCACGGACCCCCAATCCAACCTCTCCCAGTTCCATGGGGTCCAGGGAATGAGGGAATGATCCCACACACCCCAGACCCCACTCCCAGCCTGGCTGTGACTGCCCACGGACCCCCAATCCAACCTCTCCCAGTTCCATGGGGTCCAGGGAATGAGGGAATGATCCCACACACCCCAGACCCCACTCCCAGCCTGGCTGCGGCTGTCCACGGACCCCCAATCCAACCTCTCCCAGTTCCATGGGGTCCAGGGAATGAGGGAATGATCCCACACACCCCAGACCCCACTCCCAGCCCGGCTGCTCCAGCCTCTCCCAACCCCATGGGAATGATCCCACAAATCCCAGCTCCCAGCCCTCCAAGGGGCAGCAGGGATGCACCCCAGAACCCGCGGAGCGGCAGAGAGGGACCCCAAACCCCAGGGGACACATCCACCCTGTGCCACCTCCTCCCAGATGCTCCTTTTATCCCCAAAATCGCTGCCAGGACCCCCCAGTTCCCCCCCAGCCTCCCCAGTTCAGCCTCGCAGCAGCGGCGGCAGCGCCCGCCCACGCCCCGCTCCTTCCTCCTGTTTATCTCCAAGGAGTTTTGTATCGGGTTTTTTTTTCTCCTCGAAAAATCCCCCCCAAATCCTTCTCCCTTTCTCCCAGAGGAGTTCCGCAGCTCGGGAGAAGCCGCAGCGGGGCACGGAGGGCAGAGGTGGCTGCGGTGCCCGGGCAGGGCTCAGCTGTGCCTCGGAGAGGCTCCGGGATTGGGAATTTTTGGGATGCCGGGTGGCAGGAGCAGGCAGGAATGCTGATGGCTTTCCCAGGCAGCTGATGTTTCCCTTTTCCCTTTATTTGCTTTGGAATTTTTTTGGGTTTTTTGGTTCATATTTGAGATGCTTTGCAGACACAAACAGCCCGTTCGGGAGGGCAGCTCGGGGCCGTGACCTCCCCGGAGCCGGGGGGATCCTGGGGGGCCCAGGAAGGGCAGTTCTTAATTAATTAAACTCCAAATGGAATTAATTTATCCTACGTGGATTTATGTTTGTCCCGTAGGGATTTAAATCTGTCCTATAGGGATTTATTTGTCCTATAGGGATTTGTTTTTCCTATAGGGATTTATTTGTCCCATACGGATTTACATTTGTCCTATATGGATTTATTTGTCCTATATGGATTTATTTTTCCTATAGGGATTTTATTTGTCCTATAGGGATTTCTATTTTCCCCATAGGGATTTATTTATCCTCTAAGGATTTTATTTGTCCTATAGGAATTTCTATTTTCCCCATAGGGATTTATTTATCCTATAAGGATTTTATTTGTCCTATAGGGATTTCTATTTTCCCCATAGGGATTTATTTGCCCTATATGGATTTATATTTCTCCTATATGGATTGTATTTGTCCTATACCGATTTTATTCACTGTATATGGATTTAAATTTTTCCTACATGGACTTTATTTGTCCCTTAGGGATTTAAGTTTGTCCTACAGGGATTTTATTTGTCCTATAGGGATTTATTTGTCCTGTAGGGATTTATTTGTCCTATAGGGATTTACATTTGTCTTATGGGGATTTTATTTGTCCCATATGGATTTACATTTGTCTTATGGGAATTTTATTTGTCCTATAGGGATTTATTTGATTCCCAGTTTGTCTCCAGCCCTGGTTTCTGGGAACTTTGGGTACCAAACTCATCCAGGAGGAGGAAGAGGAGAGCCCCAAAATTTGGGAACAGGGCTGGGGACACGTTTGGGGACAGCCTTTGGCAGGAGGGCTCCGGGGCTCCCTGCTCGGAGGGAACACGATGCGGGATTTTCCCCATCCAGAGCCTCATTCCTGCCTTCATTCCTGGCTGGAATGACCCTGCTCCCTCCTGCTGTTTGTCCAGGAGAGGCTGCGGAGCGGAGCCGGGCATTCCAAAGGCCTCGGAAAACAGGGATTGGGAGCTCCAAGTGTGGAAATGCCACAGGCCTCAGAAAACAGGGATTGGGAGCTCCAATTGTGGAAACACCACAGGCCTCGGAAAACAGGGATTGGGGGCTCCAAGCGTGGAAACACCACAGGCTTTGGAAAACAGGGATTGGGGGCTCTGAGCATGGAAATGCCACAGGCCTTGGAAAACAGGGATTAGGGGCTCCAAGTGTGGAAACACTGCAGGACTCGGAAAACAGGGATTGGGGGCTCTGAGCATGGAAATGCCACAGGCCTCGGAAAACAGGGATTGGGGGCTCTGAGCATGGAAATGCCACAGGCCTTGGAAAACAGGGATTGGGGGCTCTGAGCATGGAAATGCCACAGGCCTTGGCAAACAGGGATTGGCAACTCCGAGCATGGAAATACCATGGTTTTCCTGCTGCTCCCGGCACAGCTGCAGGCAGCACCTGGAGACCTTCGGAGCCTCGATGTCCCAGAGGAAAGAGGCAGCCGGGACCTGAAATCCCTGAGCAACCCCCACTGGAAAACATCCCGGAGCTTCCTGTGTCCTCCTGGTGTCCAGCGAGGGACAGGGAGGTGGTTCCATGTCTCGTCCAGGGATGGAGCTCAGGGCTGGGACATCCATAGCAGGGTGCCCACAAATAGGGCTGGAATGGGATCAGCATCCTGCTGGGATCGGTCCTGGCAGCCCCTGGCAGCCCTGGAGAACCCACAGAGCCCTGGGAACATCCACGTCCCAACCATGGGCACAGGGAAGGGAACTGTGAGCTCAGATGGGACTTGGCGGCCTCTGCAGCTCCCTCCCGTCCTCCCGGCGGGATTTGCCCCTGGATAATCCCGGCAGGCTCCTCTGGAAAGCCCAGATGTGTTTGGCTGCGTATCCATGGAGGTGTCAGCGCAGTCCAGGGACAGGAGGGAACATCGGGATGAGGAAACGCTTCAGAGTTTCCAGCTCTGCTCCAAATTAATCCCTTAACCTTTTCCAAGCCCTTTTTTCCAGTGGCTGCACGAAGCTCTGACCCTCTGCGTGCCGAGCCAGCCTCTCCCTGCACGGCCTGGAGGTGGGGATTTAGGGAATCCAGCGCCTTGGATTTGCAGGGAAGGGGATGGAGCCCATGTGCTGAGGCCAGCGGGGATCCAGAGGCACTTCCATGGGGCTGGGAACAGGGAATGGGCTGCAAGGACATTCCATGGGGCTGGGAGTTTGGGATGGGCTGTGAGGACATTCCATGGGGCTGGGAGTTTGGAGTGGGCTGCGAGGACATTCCATGGGGCTGGGAGTTTGGGATGGGCTGTGAGGACATTCCATGGGGCTGGGAACAGGGAATGGGCTGTGAGGACATTCCATGGGGCTGGGAACAGGGAATGGGCTGCGAGGACATTCCATGGGGCTGGGAACAGGGAATGGGCTGTGAGGACATTCCATGGGGCTGGGAACAGGGAATGGGCTGCGAGGACAATCCATGGGGCTGGGAGTTTGGGATGGGCTGCGAGGATATTCCATGGGGCTGGGAACAGGGAATGGGCTGCGAGGACAATCCATGGGGCTGGGCACTGCCAGGACCGAGCCCACCCCACAACCAACCCACAGACCCCAAGACACCAGGCAGGAATCACACGAGATTCCATGCCTGGAATTACAGCAGGATGGGGAAAACGCTGCCCCAGCCTTTCCCAGCCTTTCCCAGCCTTTCCCAGCCTTTCCCAGCCTTTCCCAGCCTTTCCCAGCCTTTCCCAGCCAGGGACGGGAAGGGACAACGCGGGATTCGCCGTCCCTCCCTCAGCACGGGCAGCTCGCCCCATGCCAGGGAAGCTGTGGAGCACCTCCCATGGAAATCTGGTGATTCCAGGAGCTCCGGGAGCATCCGGGGCTGCCAGACGGGACGCGGGGCCGGAGCAGCCCCGGTCAGAGTTTCCAGCAGCGCTCCAGCGCTCGCTCGGCTGTTGCTCCGTCTCCGGGTGACCGACTCCCTCCAGATTCCCTCAAATCTCGATCCAAGAATGTTGTTTGGGCTGAAGAATGCGTGGCTGGGAAGGAAGGAAGGGAACAGGGAGGCTCGGGGTGAGCGGGGAGGTCGAGGGAGGCTTGGCTCGGCTCTTCCCGCTGACCTTCCCGCCCTGCAGTGGTTGCCCAGATGTGAGGCCGGGTCCCTCCACCCCAAAGGGATCCCATGGTCCCTGAATCCCCTCAGGATTCCCTTTCCCTGCCCCTCTTCCCGCCGCCTGCTCGTGTTGTGTCCCTGGGGGGATTCCAGGTGGGATTGTCCTCGGCAGAGCCCTGGGGGGGGACGTCCGAGGTGAGGTAAATCCATCGGGATGTTCCTGAGGCACACAGAATTCCAAGGGGCCCTGCAGAGACCAGATCTTGCTCTCCAGGGAATGGCAGGAGGAAGAGGAGGAAGAGGAGGAAGAGGAGGAAGAGGAGGAAGAGGAGGAAGAGGAGGAAGAGGAGGAAGAGGAGGAAGAGGAGGATTCCCATTGCGGATGAAACGATCCAGAGGCACCTGGAGAGAGGAAGAGGAGGATTCCCTAGGATGGAGTGGTCCAGAGGTATCTGGAGAAGAGGAAGAGGAGGAAGAAGAGGAAGAGGAGGGAGAGGAGGAAGAAGAGGAAGAGGAGGAAGAGGAAGAAGAGGAAGAAGAGGAAGAAGAGGAAGAAGAGGAAGAAGAGGAAGAAGAGGAAGAAGAGGAAGAAGAGGATTCCCTGCACGGATGAGCGATGAAGAGCCCCAGAAGATGCATTTTACATGGTCTGGAAAGAGCCAGGACTAGCAGGAAAAGGAATTTTAGGTTGCTAAAGTTCAGGAGAACCAGGAAAACCTGGGAGCCACCAGCTCCAGGCACTGGAAGTTGGGGAGCCTTTGGCTGTGGCCCAAACCTTGGAGCACAGAAGGGGCCCAGGGTTGTGGTTTCACCGCTCCCGCCCCACTCAGGTGATCCCAAAACCTTCCCCACACCCTGCCTGAGCAAGGCTGGAGGTGCCCATGGATTCCCTGGCTCCTACTTGGGAATCTCAGCACTGGAATCTCCTAAAAGAGTGGTTGGGACCTTGAGATCCTCAGGGATTTAAGGACAACGCCCGGCAGGGAACCCGCAGGACACACAAATGTTCAACTCCTGGGATTGGCGACTCCCTCCTGGGACAGGGACACCAGGGAAAACCAGCAGGAGCGGGAGGACAGAGCAGCAAGGCTGAAACGCCTTGGAAGCGTGGAAGGAGCAGAAATTTCCATGAGTGAAACCCAGGGAAGCTGCTGGAGGAGCCGAGGCTGACAGCGGCTGTCGCTGGATGCTCCGGCCGGGTTTAGTCCTCCCTCCATCCAGGCGGGATTCAGCCTCGGCAGGAGCAGCAGGGAAACGTTTTGTTGTTTTGTTTTGTTGGGAAGCATCCAGTCCCCACATCCTGATAAATCCGTGTCCATCCATGGGGAAGCTCCCAGCTCCTGGGTCTGGCAGATTAAAGGCAAAGCCG
The DNA here is from genome assembly GCF_041296385.1 of Aphelocoma coerulescens. NCBI lineage: Eukaryota > Metazoa > Chordata > Aves > Passeriformes > Corvidae > Aphelocoma > Aphelocoma coerulescens. The sequence continues at coordinate 5,497,110 of NC_091039.1, read as the reverse complement.
GGCCAGGTTTGGTCCTTCCAGATACGAAGCTCCAAAGGATTTGATCAAAACAGCTGGAAAAAATCCATCCAAAACAATCCCTGCTCAGTTTGGGCTGAAAAACCAAAGCAAAGCAGGCACGGATGAGATAGGATCCTGGAATAACCACTCTGGATGGGATTGAGCACTGATAAAGGACCGTGGGACTCCAGGAAGCCAGGGCAGCACATTCCCAGCTCCCATCACCAACTCCAGGCTTCCTTTGAGGAGCCAGCAACGGGGAATTGGTGTTTTTTGGGGGAAAGATGTGGAAAAATTTCACGGAATTCACTCGGGAAGCGTGAGGAGCTGGGATGAAAGGAGTGGGATCAACGAGGTCCTATCAACACCCAGCTTGTGCCAAGGGAGCCCTGCCAGGAACTTTGGGACACGGGGGATGGCTGGAGCATGAGATTCCAGGGTTGGAGAGGGAAGAAAAGGGAGAAGCCACATGGGCTTCTTCCGATGGAAAATTTTCCCTTCCCTGAGATAATCCTGGTTCTGGTTGGGATGAGATCGGACAGAAAGTCCTGGATTCAGTGGGGAACACACGGACTGAGCTCCAGCACGCCGAAATTCCCTGGTTTAGGCTGGGAAAGGGGATGTGGCCGTAGGGAATGGCACCACTCGGAGCCATCTCCTGCAGGGAGGGCTCCTCAGCATTCCCAGGGCACCACTGGAAGCCACCACGGCAGGTTCCTCCTCCAAAGGGAGCATATCCCGGATTGTGGATACTTCCAGAAGCTGGAGAGGCTGGAATTCCTTCGTTCACCTCGCTGGGCGCTGTCTGCTTTTCCAGAAAAACCTCCAGGCCCTGAAATCCTTGGAGCTGTTGGACGGAGATGCTCCGAGGCCATCGGAGCAGGGCACAGCAGATGGTCCTGGCTGCCACTGCCCTCACATCAATTTCCCGGGAATTCAGCTCCCTGGGAGCAGGATCCCACCCCTCCATCCTCTCCATCATCCCAAAGCCTCCAGCCCTTCCCTTCCATGTGGGATCCCTTCTCCAGCTGCCACCGCAACGCTCGGAGGGGGCAAAAAAATTCCCCCCAGCTCCTTTCCCGGGGGTTTTCCTCCCTTCCCTTGTCCTCTTTTCCCACTTTTTCCACATCCTCCCGCCCTGCAGACGGGCCGTGCTTTCCAGGCACATTTCCCTTCCCAAATATTCGGGATTTCTGGCCAAGTCCCCGGTGTACAGCGTGTCCCTCCAAGCCGGGCTACCGAACTCCCCTCACATCCCTGCTCCTCCTCCTCCTCGTGATCGATCGGGATCCCTGCAGGGCTCCCCCGGGGAGGATGTTTTGGCTGGGAATTTTCTATGGAAAACAAGGAGAAACGGAGCCCAGAGGGGGGAGCTGGCACCTGCTGAGCTCCGCTAAGTAATTCCAGGCTCCTGGGAGGATCCGGGAGCGCGGCTGGAGCTGGGCAAGGGACGCTCCGGGCTCCTCCTTTCCTTTCCTTGCGGGAGGAAATGCTTGGAGAAGCCGGGAAGAGCCGGCTCCAAAGTGCTCAGGGAGCCAGGATGGGGATGAGGGGACAGGGATGGGGGAGCTGTGACAGATTTGCTCACTGGGATGAGCCCTGGGACACCGGGATGAGCTCTGGGACACCGGGATGAGCCCCAAACCCTCTTCCCAACCAGGGACCACCCTCAGGACATGCTCCCCTTCCCTATCCCCACATTCCCACCCTGGCTCAGCCGTGGGGGGATGGATGAGACCCCCCAATTCCAGGGGGATGGATGAGACCCCCCCTCAGTCCACGGTGGATTTTCCCAGCCTGCAGAAATGCCAGCCTGGCATCCCCGTGCTGCCAAGCCCAAGACAAATTCCCGCTGTCACAGTGGCCCCTTTGGTCGGGAATTTATTTACCTTGGATGCTGCCGCCTTATCGTTCATGGAAATGTTTATCCCAAATATTTAACGGCAGCACTGCACAAACTGAGGCTTCCTGGGGAGCAGTCGGAGCAGGACCGACCTCTCCCCTCCTGGTAGTGTAAAAATTAAGGATAATCCCCCATTTTTCCCAAAAATCTCATCCTCAACACCTCCAAAATCCGATATCCTGGTAGTGTAAAACTTAAGGATAATCCCCCATTTTTCCCAAAAATCTCATCCTCAACACCTCCAAAATCCAATATCCTGGTAGTGTAAAAATTAAGGATAATTCCCCATTTCCCCCAAAAATCTCATCCTCAACACCTCCAAAATCCGATATTCCCTAATCTGGCCAGCGGCCTCCTCACGGCTCCCTGATGAGAAACGCAGGAGAGCCCTGGAAAACAACATCCCGATCCCGCTAAGTCGTTAAACAGAGGGAGCCTGGAAAGTGCCAACACTCCTGAGAGAAAAGACGGGAGAGAGAGAGAGGAGAGAGAGAGAGGGAGGAAAGAAATCGCAGGTTATTTATAACAGGCAGCACCAGGGGCTCTCCAGTCTCTCCTGCAAAGCTGCAGCAGCTGGGAGGTCACTCCCGAAAATCCCGGCCGAGCCCGTGCCCTGCCAGCTCAATATTTGCTCTGGGATCCGGGATCTGGGATCTGGGGCGGGCACCCGGCGCTGCGGCTCGGGAGCCACCCTCCCATGCTGCCGGTGCCGCGGCACAGCCCCGAGCAGCCTTTGCACAGGAGGAGCTCACCTCGGTAAGTCCAGCTCGGCGGGGTTGTTTTTAGGGAGTTTTTATTCTTATTTGGTTGGTGGGGGTTTTTTTTAAAAAAAGCTGATTTCCATCCCCGCGCCCCGGCAAGCGCCTGGCAGCGCCAGGGGTGGCACAGCTTGGAGAGATGGAGCTGCCGCGCTGCCAGGGAAGCACTTCCCTCCTGCCCACTTCTCCTGATGCCCAGTTCTGCTGCTGCTCGTCTCTCCTGCCCACTTCTCCCGATGCCCATCTCCCTTCCCACCTGCTTTTCCTGCTGCCCCTCTCCCTTCCCACCCACTTCTCCCGATGCCCATCTCCCTTCCCACCCGCTTTTCCTGCTGCCCCTCTCCCTTCCCACCCACTTCTCCCGATGCCCATCTCCCTTCCCACCCGCTTTTCCTGCTGCCCCTCTCCCTTCCCACCCACTTCTCCCGATGCCCATCTCCTTTCCCACCCATCTCCCCATCCCACCCTCCCCTCCTCCCCACTTCTCTTCCTGCCCATCTCCCCTCCCGCCCCTCTGCCATCTCCATGCCCGCTTATCTGGGATCTGGACACCTTCCCCGATGTCCATTCAGGCTGGGCAGTGCCCCCCATCCCATCCCATCCCATCCCATCCCATCCCATCCCATCCCATCCCATCCCATCCCATCCCATCCCATCCCATCCCATCCCATCCCATCCCATCCCATCCCCTGGGAAATGGGAACAGCAGCACCGGGATGACCCCATGGATGGCCACAGTCTGGGAAGTCCCTCGCCCCAAATCCTTGGAATGAGGAGCTGCCCCCGTTGTCCCAGCAGCCCCTGGCACAGCGCAGGGACACCAGGAGGGGTCAGGGACCCCACCCCAAAGCCGGGGCTGAACCCCACAAACAACGAGAGCACAGCGGGGTCTGCTGGGAACAGGTTTTGGGGTCACCAGCAGGTTGAAGGGGGACACTGAGAAAGGTGGGGGGACCCCAGGGGTGGAGTTTTTCCCTCCAGGGATTGAGTTTTCCCTCCAGGGATGGACTTTTTCCCCCAGGGATGGACTTTTTCCCCCAGGGATTGAGCTTTTTCCCCCAGGGATGGGGTTTTTCCCCCCAAGGATGGAGTTTCCCCCCAGGGATGGACTTTTCCCCCCAGGGATGGACGTTTTCCCCCCTAAGGATGGGGTTTTTCCCCCCAGGGATGGAGTTTTTCCCCCCAGGGATGGAGTTTTTTCCCCCAGGGATGGAGTTTTTGCCCCAGGGATAGACTTTTTGCCCCCAGGGATGGGTTTTTTTCCCCCAGGGATGGACTTTTTCCCCCCTGGGATGGACTTTTTCTCCCCCAAGGATGGGGTTTTTCCTCCAGGGATGGAGTTTTGCCCCCAAGGATGGGGTTTTTCACCCAGGGATGGGGTTTTTCCCCCCAGGGATGGGGTTTTTCCTCCAGGGATGGAGTTTTGCCCCCAAGGATGGGGTTTTGCCCCAGAGGGGCCCCCGGGCAAAGGCTGCCAAGAGGGTGGAGAAGCCGGCAGCTCTGGTATGAGAGCAGGCACAGAGCCCTGGAGCAGCGGGAGGAGGAGGAGGAGGAGAAACTCCTCTGCCCCTGCCAAGCTCCCCGTGGCACTCAGCATCCTGCAGAACCCCATCCCGAGCACACGGAGCGGGAAAAGCAGGGAAAAAAGGGAGAAATCCAGGCAGCCAGGCCTGGCTGCCACCACCCCAATCCCTCTTTTTCCCCGTGCCAGGCTGTCCCGGTGGCAGGGCAGGGCAGGGCAGGGCACTCTGTGTGTGCCAGGCCGGGTGTCCCCTCCCTGCTGCGGGCTGGGGACACGGCCAGCGGTCAGCAGGTGACCTCAGGGCCACCCCTGGGGCAGCAAAAGGTGGACACTGGTCCTCACTGGTCCTCACTGGTCCTTACTGGTCCCTGCCAGAGCAGAGCTGGCAGTGACACCCTCCCAGCCACGTAGGATCCTCTCCCGCTCCCAGCAGCGGAATTCCTGGAGGGATTTCAAGCTGCCTGGCTGCAGGAACACCCCGTGCGCTCATTTATCCCGGGATGAGGAGTCGGGATGACTCCAGAGCTGGAATCCTCCCGCTGCGGCCCCACCTGGGCACGGCAGGAGGCGGCCGCGGGGATCAGGGTTTGCCTCATTCCCTGCTCTCCTCTGGATCCGTCACCAGGAGATGTCCCCTCTCCCCGGCCACACCGAGGGGCCGCAGGGTGCTGCCCCTTCTCGTGTCTGGGGAAATCGAGGCTAGGAAGAGGTTTCAGCTCCAAAATGAGGCAGGATTTGTTTACCGGGATCTGCATCCTGCTTTTCCGTGGGGGAAGGGAGAGCTGGATGAAACCCACAGCGATTCCTGTCACCAGCCAGCGGAGCATAAATAGCTCCTTCAAAAGACGCCTCGAGCTCTTTCAAACGATGCCTCGAGCTCCCAGAATCACCCTGAGCTGGCAGCTTCCCCTCTCAGCCACAGGACTGAAATCCCTTCTCCAAGGGACTCCAAGTTCCTTCTCCTCCTTCCCATGCAGAGCCAACCCCGGGGCGCCTCGGAGCAGGGCTGGTGCGACCTCGCACAAACCCCTGGGTGCCAAATCCCCATCCTCCAGCCAGAAATCGCACCAGGAATACCCCAAAAATCAGGATTTCACAAGCAAATCTGCACCCAGGTGGAGGTTTCTCCCAAATTTCCACTGGGGACAGAGGTTCCTCCCAGATCTCCAGCGGTTTCTCCCAAATCTCCACCAGGAGTGGAATTTCCTCCAAAATCTCCATCAGGGGATGAAGATTTCTCTCAAATCTCTGCTGGTTTTTCCCAAATCTCCATTGGGGATGGAGGTTTTTCCCACATCTCCACTGGTTTCTCCCAAACTTCCACTGCCAGGGAGTTTTCTCCCAAATCTCCAACGGGCTGAAGGTTTCCCCGAGGTGAAAAGGGGGGAGATCAGGTAACTGCTCACAGGGGAAGTGTCCACAACCGGGGATTTTTGGGTAGGATTCCCTCATCTCCCAATCCTCCAGCTCTGCCGCTCCCCAGCTCATCCTCCCACGGCTTTGTCCCCTCGCAGGTCCCTCCAGCACCATGCCTCGGGCCACCACCCTCATCCTCATCCTGGCCGGGCTCTGCGGGTCCTCCCTGGGCCAGTACAATGAGGAGGAGGACCTGGCGTGGCTCCAGTACTACCTGCGGCAGTCCCGCGTCTCCTCCTACAACTACGTGCCCTACTACGAGGAGGAGAGCCCCGCGTACGCTTACTCCTACCCCTCTGCCACCGACACGGAGCCCGAGCCGGAGCCGGAGCCGCAGCAAGCCACGCCCTGGCGGTGTCCCCAAGAGTGTGACTGTCCCCCCAACTTCTCGTCGGCCATGTATTGTGACACCCGCAACCTGCGGTACCTGCCCTTCGTGCCGTCGCGGATGAAATACGTCTACTTCCAGAACAACCTCATCACCTCCATCCAGGAGGGAGCCTTCGACAACGCCACGGAGCTGGAGTGGCTGGCGCTGCACAACAACCAGATCGGCAGCGAAAAGATGGGGAAAAGGGTTTTTGGGAAGCTGCAGCGCCTGGAGAGGCTCTACATGAACAACAACAACCTGACGCGGCTGCCCAGCCCGCTGCCGCGCTCGCTGCGCGAGCTCCACCTCTCCTACAACCACATCTCCAAGGTGCCTTCTAACGCTCTGGAGGGGCTGGAGAACCTCACGGCGCTGTACCTCAGCCACAACTTCATCTTCGAGATGGGCGCTTCCCTCAAAGGGCTCAAGTCGCTGATCCTCGCTGACCTGAGCTACAACAACCTCAGGAAGGTCCCGGACGGGCTCCCGGTGTCCCTGGAGCAGCTGTACCTGGAGTACAACTACATCAACGCCATCCCCGACGATTATTTCCAGGTGTCCCCCCGGCTGCTCTACGTGAGGATGTCCCACAACAGCCTGACCAACCAAGGGCTCTCCAGCAACACCTTCAACAGCAGCAGCATCCTGGAGCTGGACCTGTCCTACAACCGGCTCCAGAAGATCCCGCGGGTCAACACCAACCTGGAGAACCTCTACCTGCAGGGCAACCAGATCAACGGTGAGCAGGGCTGGGAGAATGGGGGTGAAAAACCCCCAGGAAGCTGCCTGGGGTGGTGGTTTGAGCAGGAATTTGGGATTGGTGAGGATTCCAAGCGGTCCTGGGCAAGGCAGGGGTGGGAGATGTTGTGTCCCAGTCCTGTGGGATGGCTGCACTGGTTTTTGGGGTGTTTCTCAAGAGCCTGAGCATCTCCTGGGGTTGGAGATGGCAGAAAGCGGGGGATGAACCAGCTGGGGAGGGGTCTGTGGGGTCAGGAGGGGTCATGGCACTGGGCAGAGCTGGGGGGTCCCCACAGCCAGGCTGGGGACACAGAACGGCCTGGGCAGTGACAGCACAGGGCACAGGGACATTCCCCAGTGCCAGCACAGGGCACAGGGACATTCCCCAGTGCCCAGGGGCCAGCACAGGGCACAGGGACATTCCCCAGTGCCAGCACAGGGCACAGGGACATTCCCCAGTGCCAGCACAGCCCCCTCAATCCCCCCACGACCCCAGTCTGTGGCTCCAGGGGTCACAGCGGTGGGCAGAGCCACTCTGGGGACACAGAACACCCTGGGCAGTGCCAGCACAGGGCACAGGGACATTCCCGAGTGCTCGGGGCCAGCACAGCTCCTCTGTCCTCTCCACAGCCCCATCCACATCCCCAAAACCCCCCCAAGCGTCCCCCTGCAGCTGAGGGGGTCCGTCCTTCCCGCAGGAGCTCTCAGCGCTGCGATCCCGATCTCCTGCCAGGCCTGCCGCTCCCTCCCCTCGGTACACAAATAAATAAAGGGAACAGATTGTTCTGGGGCTGCTATTTATAAAAACGGGCTGGAAAAATAAACCCCCGAGCAAAACCTCCCGGAAAAACCCGGCCTTGCTCCTCTCACCTGCCAGGCCCTGAGGGCAGGAGTTGGAATCGGGAGGTTGGGGATGGGGATGGGGATGGGGATTGGGGATGGGGATGGGGAGATGTCAGTGTAGCCATCAGCTGTTGCAGGGAAAACACAGAACCCCGCAGCGCGGAGCTGCCAGCAGCACAGACACGGGAACAGATTCCCAAATGTTTGCTTTCCAAAGCCGGAGCTGCCGCCGTCTGCCCACAAACGCCGGCTCCTCCTCCTCCTCCTCCCGCTGCGGGTCCCGCTGACCCCCACAGCACCCCCAGATCAGGGATGCGGCTCCAGGAGCGCGATTCCAACCCCTCTGGAGCATCCAGACCGCGGTCGTGCCCCTCCGCCCCACCGAGGGTCCCCTCTGGAGGTGCAGCCCCCTCCCAAATCCCAGCGTGGCTCCCCCAGCATCCCGCTGCCTTTTCCAGCAGCATCCCGGCCTGGAGCTCTGCTGCCCTCTAGGCCCAGATCCTGCAAGGAAAAGAAAAAATTAAATATATTTTGGAGTTTGTTCCATCTCCCGCTTCCAAAGCCAGCATGGGCTGCGCTGGAATTTCCCTGCTTGGCGCCGGCAGCAGAGGGGCAGAGAGGGGACGGCTGGGATGGGGACAGGGACATCCCTGCTCCCGGACACGCTGCCCGGGGGTCCCACGGTGGCCAGGGGGGTCAGGGGATGGAGGCTGCAGCACAGGGAGCCTCCAAAAGAGGCTGGGAAGGCAAATCCTGATGGAAAGCGACGTTTTCCATCCGACTCCACCCTCCGAGCGCTCCATCCAGGGGAGCCAAGGGCGCTGCTTCCAAAGCCTTGGATAGGCACAAACCCTCTTGCTCCTTCTGGCTGTGGCCAGGAGCACCAGGAGCCCTTGGAGTTTGAGGCGCTGAGTCCAAATCCATGGGAAAAATCAGTGAATTTGGGCTGCTCCCATTTATTTTTTTTTTTTCCCTGCCTGCCTCCACCCAAAGCAGCTCTCGGAGGTCGATCCCGCAGACAGAGCATTTCCCCATGCTGATCCCCTAAAATCAGCCCTGTGGGGAAGGTTGTAGGGAGTTCAGCTCCATCTCCTCTCCTTCCCAGAGTTCTCCATCAGCAGCTTCTGCTCCGTGGTGGATGTCATGAACTACTCCCGGCTCCAGGTGCTGCGGCTCGACGGGAACGAGATCAAGCGCAACGCGGTGCCCCCGGACGCGCCGCTGTGCCTGCGCCGGGCCACCGTCATCGAGATCTGACCCGGCCCCGCCGCCCTCAGGACTTGTGTCCCTCATTCCCAGGGAATCCCTCATTCCCAGGGAATGCCTCATTTCCCATCCGACTCGGCTTCGCAGCAGTGCAATCACAGGGTGCTCCAATCTGCGCCCGATTTTCCCTAAATTCTCCCTGTTCCCGTGCAGGGTGGGGCAGATCCCGGCTCTGATCCCTCTCTGACCCTGCCACAGCCACCCCACAAAGCCCCGTGCCCACTGTCACCTCCTCCCCCTGATCGGGGTGGGACACAGCAGGGATGGGGCTCGTCCCACCTTGGGAATCCAGCCCTGAGCATCTGATCCCAATCCCGACCCCAAAACCGGATCTGAACCCCCTGGGCCAGCAATCCCTGGAAGGAGCATCCAAGGGGTTGGGAGCTGCAGGAGTGAAGGGTTAAAGATCTCCAGGCTGGAGGATCCCTCAGAGTGGGATGAGGAGGAGCAAATCCACCCCTTCTCTTCCTTTCCCCCCCTTTTCCATCAGCCTCCTGCTCCGGAATTAATGGAGAGAAACCCTAAAGGACAGAAACCTTCCCTGGGGTCAGAGGGAAACCCCCTGAGGAACAGCCTGGCCATGGAAGGGGTCCCAAATCTTCCTCCCAAACCCCTGGATCAGGGCAGGATGGGGAAATTCCTGGTGCTGTCACCCCCGGCTGCCTGGACACCCCTCCCTGAGCTCCCTCCCTGCCCAGGCCGCCGGGATATCCCAATTAAAACCCCCCAAATAATCACAGATCCACGTTGGAATTCCCTAAAAACCCCGAATTCCCCAACTCGGACCCTCGGCTGGCTGAGTCTGAGGACCGAAGGGGCAGCTGAGCTTTGGGGGTGACCTGCCCAGGTGGCCCCTCCGCGTTGTTCCTGCATGCAAAGAGCATTAAAAATAAAAAAAACCCAAAAATCCTTTAATTTCACCAGCATGAACTGTAAACCCCAAACCCATCAATAAAACCCTTCCCGCACCTGCACTCAGCGCGTCCCGGGAGCTTTGCAGCCTCTCCTCTGCTCCAGAGGGTTTTCCAGGCATAAATCCAGGCTGGAATTGCCGTCTAGCGGCTGTCCCGGGCATGGCACGGAGCATTCCCGAGGAGCATCCGCATCCCGGTGAAATTCCGGGGAAAATACCCCGGGAAAGGGTCAGCGGGGACAGGGACGCAGGGAGGGAGCGAGGCACCCCCGAGGGGGGTTTTTCCAGGTGTTTTCCTGGTCCCCCAGGATTCGTGCCTGAGGATTTTTAACAGCTGAGCTAGGGGATGTTTAAAAAATAGGGGGGAAAAATTAGGAATTTCACATGGACGGGAGCAAAAAGTGCCATTTCCCAGGCTGGGAGCAGCCAGGGAGGCAGAGCCCGCAGGATTCTGTGGGATGCCGGAGTTGGGGTTCCAAAAACCGCAAATCCCTGGATGGGAGCAGCCAGGGAGGCAGAGCCTGCAGGACTCTGTGGGATGCAGGAGCTGGGCTTCCAAAAACCCCAAATCCCTGGATGGGAGCAGCCAGGGAGGCAGAGCCCGCAGGACTCTGTGGGATGCAGGAGTTGGGCTTCCAAAAACCCCAAATCCCTGGATGGGAGCAGCCAGGGAGGCAGAGCCCGCAGGATTCTGTGGGATGCCGGAGTTGGGATTCCAAAAACCCCAATTCCTGGCTGGGAGCAGCCCCAAAACTTCCCCCAAGACTCCTGGAGAAGCCAAGGCAGGAGAGGCAGGAAGATCCTGCTCCAAATCCTTTGGGACACCCCATCCCAGGGTGCCACAAGGACATTCACATCCTCATCCCAACCTCCCAAACCCCATCCCAAAGAGAGATCCCAACCCTCCTGGAGGCACCAGGAGCCCTCATTTGGGATCCCACCACACCCCAGGACCCCGGGAATGTCACAGAGGCTCCTGGGTGTCCCTGCCCCAAGGGAGCAGCGCCGAGGTTTGGGATCTGCTCCCAGGGGTGCCCAGTACGGTCAGGAGAATGATGGGGGGGGGGGGGGGGGGGGAAATGTGGAAAGAAGTAGAGGTGGAATTTGGGGTTTTCGGGGGAAAATCTGGGGATTCCATCTCCCCTCATTCCCGACTCAGGTTTGTGCCCCAGAAATCCAGCAACTCCTTCCCAAATCCCGGCCTGCAGGACCCAAAGGGGTTGGGGAAGTTTTAGGGAGCCCCGATCATTTCAGGGGGATCTGGGAAGGGAACAAACAAAACCCAGGAGCTCCAAAGCTCCTCCAGCAGCCGCTGGATCCAGGCAGGGCTGGGAATTCCTGATTCCCACCAGCTGGGGGGAAGGGGAGGGGGCAGAGGATCAGGACACCCCCCTGCCCTGCTTCCCCCCCCCACCCCCGCCCCAAAATCCAGGGACAGCCCCCATTGGTCCCACAGGCGCCCAATCTGTGCCTTGTTGTGGTGGGAACAGCAGGGAACGGGGGCTTGGATCCCCCTCCTCATCCCTTTCCTCCTCCTCCTGTTGCCGGGAGGAGCTGCGGGGTCCGGGGGGCCCCTGGATCCCACCGGGAAGGAGGAGGAGGAGGGGGGAGTTCAGGGCTTTGTCCAGACCCACGGAGCAGGAAAAAAACCCCAAACCAACCCAAACAACCCCCCTGGAGGGGGTTTTGGGGCGCTGCTGCGGGGACCGGCAGCTGCAGCCCCCCCGAAATCCCATCTGGGCTGTGGGGTTCTGCCAAGGACCCTCCTGGGGTGGGGGATGTCAAAACCCAGCAGCTCCCGCTGGCTGCCCCATGGGGACCAGCAGGATTTCTCCAGAACCCCCCCCCGATTTTTCCCTAAAACCCCCCAGATTTTTCCCTAAAAACCACAAATTCCACCTCTACTCCTTTCCACCTTCCCCCCCCCCTCAATTCTCCTCCTCCCCTCGCTTTTTTTTCCCCCTCCCCTTTGCAGCCTCCCTCCCTCCCTCAGCTCCGACACTTCCCAGACTGTTTGTAAACATTCCCTGGAGGATGTTTCCTCAGGAAGCGCCAATTTCTGTTGGAAAACAACCCCTCCAAATATTTCCTTTTTGGAGAAGCACCAAAAAAAAACCCCCAAAAAAAACCCCAGGCAGCGGGATATGGGATCATCCCAGCTCTTCCAGAGGGATCCAGGATGGAAAACCCCCCCCAGGAATGGGGACAGGAGCTCAGGACGTGCCCCAAAGCGGTGCTGGCAGGCAGGGAAGTGTCACCGCTGTCGCATCCTCTGTTGTCCCCTTTGCTCGATTCTTCCCGGATTGAACCCAAAACCTCTCCTGGCCGGGGACAAAGGGGCACGGGGTGGGGCAGGGTCCCGCCGCCGCCGCCTCTGGGCCGGGGGTGGGTGGGGACGGTAATTAAAGTTGATAATTAATGATCAATTAATCCGGCCGCAGTAGCTGGGAGGTGATAAGGATCCCGGGGAGGGGGGGACCCCACTCCTGGAAGAGGCTGAGGATTGAAGGGATGGGGGGGTCCTGCTCCCACAGCTCCAAAATTGGGGCGGGATTTTGGGATTTGGGGGATTTGGGGTGTCTCCAGTCTAGGAAGATGCGTAGCTCCCCCCTCTGAGATCCCGAACGCTTTGTCGGGACCATTGGGAATGTCCTGCTCCCCAGAACCCCTTCCAGCAGCGTTTTGGGTTTGGGAGGGGGGAGATTTAGGCAGGAAATTCCCGATCTGTGCAGCTCCACATCAGGAGTAAAACCGAGTTGGGATTTCGGGTGTCTCCATCCACCTTGGGAAGACGCTGCCCCCTCTGAGACCCCCAACACTTTGTGGGGTCCATGGGGAATATCCTGCTCCCCAAACCCCCCCGCCAGCAGCGTTTTGGGCATCGGGGGGAGAGGTTTGGGCAGGAAATTCCCGATCCGTTCAGCTCCCATTCTTGCCGCCCCTTTTGTTCCCCGGCCATCTGTCCCGCGGCCCCACTCGCCCCACGCTCCCTCTGCGCGTGCCATAAATATCAAGCCAGGCTTTGTCTCTGCCCCAAAAGGCCCCTAAAGCCCCCCCCCTAAAGCTGCTGGGGGCTGGCACGGCCACGGGGCACTGAGGGGTCTCTGGTTTGGGGGACAGCATCGCCCTTCTCCCCCCTCCTGCTGCCCCAGGAGGTTTTGGGGTGGTGCTGAGAGGGGAATTGCTCGGACACCACAACCATCCATGGGATCCGTGAGCCAGGCCTTGGGATGGGGCTGAACCCCGTCACCAAGTGGGGAAAAAAAAGGGAGAAATGGGAATTCTTAGCCGGAACGTTGGGGCAGAGCTCTGTGGTTGCGCCTCAAGATCTGTGCTGAGCACTCAGAGGGGAATTTGTGGGGCACAACCCCCTAAAAATCAAAGAAATGCACCATAAATCGAGGAAAACTCCCTCCCAGAGCCAGGGGATCCCGGTTTTTAGGCAGGATTCGCACCCAGAGGGACAATCTCTGGGAAGGGGGGGGATGACCTTTGAGGGAGCCCCACAGGCGCGCCTCATCCCAATCCAACCTTTTTTAATCCCAACAAAGCAGCGGCCGAGCCAGGCGGGGCAGCTGCTCCGCTCCAGCCGCGGCCTTGCCCTTCCCTGTTTTATCCCGTGCCATAATGGGAACAAACTCCCCGCTCCAAGGGCATTGTCCGAAGGGAAAGGAGCCTCGCCCTCCGTCTGGCAGCTGGGAACGCCGCGGGCTCAGGGATATTGTTCCCTTCAGCCCATTCCCGGTGACATTTCTTGGATGTCCCCAACAGGAGCGGGTGTGGCAGTGACACAGGGGCTGTGTCCCCGCAGCAGCGACACCGGGAGCTGCCCCATTCCTGCTGTTCCTGGCACGGAATCCCTTGGGGATGGGGGCAGGAGGTTCCTTGGGGATGGGAGCAGAGAATTCCTTGGGGATGGGGGCAGAGAATCCCTTGGGGATGGGAGCAGAGAATTCCTTGGGGACAGGGACAGGATGTCCCTTGGGGATGGGGACACAGCATCCCTTGGGGACAGCAACAGGAGGTTTCTTGGGGATGGGGGCAGAGAATTCCTTGGGGATGGGGGCAGAGAATCCTTTGGGGACAGGATGTCCCTTGGGGATGGGGGCAGAGAATTCCTTGGGGACAGGGACAGGATGTCCCTTGGGGATGGGGACACAGCATCCCTTGGGGACAGGGACAGGATGTCCCTTGGGGACGGGGGCAGAGTCTCGCTTGGGGACAAGAGCACAGCATCCCTGGGACACGATGTCCTTGGAAAAGGAAACACAGCATCCCCTGGGGACAAGGGCCATGATGTCTCCTGGAGACTGGGGCACAGCATCCCTTGGGGACAGAGCCCCAGTGTCCCTTGGGGACGAGGGCACAGCACCCTCAGGGCTGGCAGGGCACCGCTGTCCCTCCAAGGCCATACAGCACGGGCAGCTGTGACAGGGAAATGTCCGGGCACCTCCCTGCGGGTGAGCTGGGTGGGATGAGGGGCTCAGCATCCAGAGCCCCCTTCAAACACCAACAAAATTCCCAGTTTAATAAAGAATAAAACCCCTCCAAACCCCCTCCCCGGGGGGCCGGGCGGGCTCTGCCCTGACCCGTGCGGCGCTGAGGCCTCTTTCCCTCGGCTCCCGGCCCTTCCCCGGGGAAACAAAAGGTGCAAAGTTTAGTGGTGCATGAAAGGAGAAACAAAACCGCGGCCCCGGCCCCGCCGCGCTCCCCCCGCCCCAGCAGACAGATGGCAACAGTTGTCCCCGCACACCAGTTGCTCGCTGTCGCCAACAAACCCCTTTTATCCCCTCCGGGTCATAAATGGGAGCGCTGGAGCCGGCCCCAGCCCGGGGTGGGGATGGGGCCGGGATGGGGCCGGGATGGGGCCGGCTGTCCCCATGGGACGCTCAGTGGGACACAAACCAGCAGCTGAAGCAGCTCCTGTCCTCCCCCCCCCCGCCCATCGTGGCAGGGCGGTGGTGGGGACAACCCCCCGAGGTGACACCGCAGGAGTGGGGAGATGTGGGGCTCACCGCAGGGCCAGGGTGGAGTGTCCCTGTCCGGAGCCCAATTTGTCCCGTTCGAGCTGGGGGATGACCTCTCCCAGGGTGCCCCCGATCCCAACCGCGCCCAGGGCCGAGAGGCAGCAGCAGCTGACCCCCAGTGTCCTTTGGGGACCCTCACCCCCCTTGGGGGACCCTCACCCCCCTTGGGGACCCCCACTCCCCTTTGGGGACCCTCACCCCCCTCTGGGGACCCTCACTCTTCTTTGAGGACCCCCACTCCCCTTTGGGGACCCCCACTCCCCTTTGGGGACCCTCACCCCCCTCTGGGGACCCTCACTCCTCTTTGAGGACCCCCACTCCCCTTTGGGGACCCTCACCCCCCTTTGGGGACCCCCACTCCCCTTTGGGGACCCCCACTCCCCTTTGAGGAGCCCCACTCCCCTTTGGGGACCCTCACCCCCCTCTGGGGACCCTCACTCCTCTTTGAGGACCCCCACTCCCCTTTGGGGACCCTCACCCCTCTTTGAGGACCCTCACCCCCCTTTGGGGACCCTCACCCCCCTCTGGGGACCCCTTGGTGACCCTTTTCCCCTCTCTATTCCATTTTAAACACCCGTAACCCCACACAGCGCCCACTCCGCGGCTGCTCCCGCCCGAGCCCCGAGCCGGGGCTGGATCTGGAGCTGCCGGCGGCTCCTGGGATGATCCGAGGGGGGAATTTTCCCCCTTTCCAGCCGGCGCTGGGCACAGCCGCTGCCCCATCTGCCGCTGGAGCCTCTCCAAGCGCCGCCGCCGCCGCGCCGGTCCCTGCGGGGGAGGCGAGTGGGCGAGCGGCGGCTGCGGCTGCCTCTGCCCGTGACCTTTTGGGCAGGAAAAAGGGTTTTGTTTCTTTTTTCCATCAGGTGGCTCGGTTTTTAGCGAGGATGGGGAAGGCGCGGCGGTGCTTTCCCCTCGGTGTGGGTTTTTGGGGGGTGCTGGGGGGGGGTGTGAGGAGGTTGGGGTGCGCTGGGAGAGGGGAGGGGTCGTGGCTGCGGAGGGGTCAAGGTGTGGCCAGGCCCTTTGTCCAGGTGCAGATGGAGGGCAGAGAGCTGGATCGGGGACGAGGAGGGAGAGGAATGTCCAGCAGGAGCCGGGAATCGCTCCGCCATCCCAGGACACATCCAACAGGAGCCCAGGTGCCAACCCAGAGCCCATCCCGGTGCCCGGGGAGCTCGGGAAGAGCTCGGCTCAGCCTTGGCGGGGCTCGGGAAGGGCCCGGCTCATCCCTGCGGGCTCCACACCGGCAGCAAACTGGGAGCTCTGGAATTTTTGCCGCCCGATCCCCGCAGCCCCGGCAGCAGCGATGCCGGAGAGCTCCAGCCCCAAGCGCCGCGGGCTCGGCACGGCCCCAATAGGGTCCAAAACCCACAAACCACCTCCCCGTTGCCGGGCCACGTGGTTTGGGGTTTTTTTTTTTGCAGAGTTCCTGAAGTGTTTACAGAGTTCCCGAAGCTCTGGCAGATCCTGGGATTCTCCTCCAGGCTCTGGAGCACCCCGGGGATGGGGCTGGGCTGCTCTCCCCAGATACAGGAGCTGCGGCCGCACCCCCGGCAGGGCCGGATTGGCCCCAAAACTCCGTCACTTCCCACGGCCCCGCGGGCAAAAAAACGAGGGCAGGAAGCACCTGGAGGAGCCCCGAGCCCGGGGGTGCGGGGAGGAGGCTCAGGGTGCCCGGTTTCGCTTCTCCAGCTGCGGCGAGGGGAGCCCCAAAAGTGCGGTGCCATCGCTGTCCCCACTCGTTTTCCTCCCTCCTGAGCCGCTTGGAAGGGACCGGGATCTGTTCGCAGCTCCAGGGAAAGCGTTTTGAGGTGGGGATGGGGACACCGGGACGGATTGGGGTGGGAAGGGCAGGAATCAGCCCGAACGAAATCGCTTTCACATCCTGAGCGCTGCTGCTGCTGCTGCTGCTGCTGGGGGAGCTCAGAAGGGAGGAACGCCCAAAAGGGGGGCACAACCCCAAAGACATCAAAGAAATGTGACATGAATCGAGGAAAACACCCCAAAAACCAAAGAAATGTGGCATGAATCGAGGAAAACACCCCAAAAACCAAAGAAATGTGGCATGAATCGAGGAAAACCTCCAAAACCCAAAGAAATGTGGCATGAATCGAGGAAAACACCCCAAAAATCAAAGAAATGTGGCACGAATTGAGGAAAACACTCCAAAAATCAAAGAAATGTGGCACGAATTGAGGAAAACCTCCAAAAATCACAGAAATGTGGCATGAATCGAGGAAAACACCCCAAAAACCAAAGAAATGTGGCATGAATCGAGGAAAAAAACCCCCAAAACCAAAGAAATGTGGCATGAATGGAGACCTCCAAAAACCAAAGAAATGTGGCATGAATGGAGGAAAACACCCCAAAACCCAAAGAAATGTGGCACGAATCGAGGAAAACCTCCAAAAATCACAGAAATGTGGCATGAATCAAGGAAACCACCCCCTCCTAGAGCCAGGGGATCCCGGTTTTAGGCAGGATTCACACACAGAGGGAAAATCCCTGGATAGAAATCCTGGATTCCCTGGGTTCCTCTCTCTGGAGGGATCCCGGGAAGGAGGGATCCCAGTTTTTAGGCAGGATGCACACACAGGACTATCTCTGGATTGAAATCCTGGATTCCCCATGGTTTTTCTCTCCAGGGGGATCCCAGGAAGGAGGGATCCTGATTTTTAGGCAGGATTCACACACAGAGGGATGGACTCCGGACAGAAATCCTGGATTCCCTGGGTTCCTGTCTCCAGAGGGATCCCGGGAAGGAGCTGGAAGCCCAGGCAGCTCAGGGCCGAGCTCTCAGCGAGGACACATCAAAGGCAAAGGCTCCTTGATGCAACTCCCGGATCTCCGATCCCAGCCCTGCCCCAGCTCCTGGAACCAAACACTTCCCTGCCCCGCCTGGATTGGGAAAAAAAAATCCCAACAGGAACCCAGCAGCGGGGAACAATCCCAGATTTCAGCCGTCCCCACTCATTTTCCTCCCTTCCGAGCCACTGGGAAGGGGCTGGGATCTGTTCCCAGCTCCAGGGAAAGCGTTTTGAGGTGGGGATGGGAACACCGGGAGCGACTGGGGAAGAGGATTTTGCTGCTTTCGGTCTTTTCCAGAGCCGCTCCGAGAGCTCCAGGGGTATCCATGTCCCAGGGGTATCCATGTCCCAGGGGTATCCATGTCCCCACATTCCCTGAGGGGTGGGAATCCTGTGGGTCTCAGCCAGCCTGGAAAGGGATTGGGGGGGGCTAAAAGAGATGGAGCCCTCAGCTCACCCAGCTGCCAGCGCAGGTATCGCGATCCTGCCAGGACAAAAATGACGGGGAAATTAAAAATAGCAGCTCCGTCAGCGCTCCAGAGGCGGGGAGGGCTCGGGCTCTGCTGACTCCTCACCCTGCCCGTGCTGTCAGAGCCGTATTTTTATCTGCGCTGGCAACAACCCCAAATTTCGGAATTCAGATGCCCCAAATGCCAGCCACGGCTCAGGACACGCCGGGCTGGCCAGGGCAGCCTGGGAATGGGCTGGGAGCCCGGAATGCAGGTCCGGGCTGGAGCTGGGAAGGCAGAGGGAGGAAAAGGCTCCATCACCTGAGCGGCGGAGCCTTTGAAGCCGGGTGACTCGGCCGGTAATGGGCTCCTGAAGCGCCTGGCCGGGCCCCAGCAGCGATAATTGGGGTGTGGTTAGCGGAGCTAATGAAGGGCTGAGCTCGAAAAAGAGGAGCGGCTCTGAGCCAGCACCCGAATCCGCCCACGGATTTGTTTTCCTGGCCGAGGAGGTGGTGTCAGGGTCGGAGCTGCTTGGTGGCTTCCAGGGGAAAAGGGGAAAAGCTGGGCCCCCCCCTCGGGCATCCCTGCTCCTCACAGGGAGCCTGGCAGGGGGATTAAAGCCTCCTGGATTCCATAAAAAGGGAGTTTGGACTCCCAAATTAGCGCAGGCTGATTGAGCCACGGTCCTTGAAGGAGGTCTGGTGGCAAAGGGGGGTTCCCAGCCTGGGGAGGGGTCAGAGCTCCGAGTTCTTCACCCCCCACCAACAGGAGCTGCCGTGACTCGGCCCCGGCTGAGGATTTACCCTTTAAACCCCAAACTCAGTGAGAGCTGAAGGCCCTAAACCCCACCTGCCAGCTGGAAAGGAGCCTTTTACTGGGATATTCCTGGGATTTTCCTCCTCACTGCTCTTCCCCTTCCCCTCGCAGAGCGCTGCAAACACCACTGGTTCCCCGAGAAACCCTTCCAAGGGTGAATCAAGCCCCTCCTGAATTCCATAAAAAGGGAGTTTCGGCCCCAAAATCATCCCAGGCTGATTGAGCCACGGTCCTTGAAGGAGGTCTGGTGGCAAAGGGGGGTTCCCAGCCTGGGGAGGGGTCAGAGCTCCGAGTTCTTCACCCCCCACCAACAGGAGCTGCCGTGACTCGGGCGGTGACAGAGCCCAGCATCCTCCCCACCCCGCACCCCAAGGTTCCAATCCGGGGATCCCTCACCTCCCTCACCCCTGGAAGGACAGAGAGGGCAGGGAGGCGTCACCAGGCCCTGTCCTCAATTCCCTCTTTCCAAGATTCCCTCCAGCTATTCCTGGGATTGGGATGGGGAGTTCTGGCAAGGTTTTTAACACCCTCACAGCCTGGCAGGACAGAGGATTTCCACACGGAACCACCCAGAGTCCCGGGAAGGAGAAGGGCAGGACAGCCCACAGCCTTCCCTGAGTCATTCCCAGCTGGAATTCCTGGAGTTCAGAAGGCCAGGCTGGGAGTCAGCACGCTGAGTCAGCAGCTTTTTGCTGCCCCTCCTCGCTGACGCAGCCGGAAATTCGCTGTCACCCCCACCACAATCCCAGAACTGGGGGGGGGGGATTTTGGGCTGAAATCCCAAATCCCAAACCTTCTCCCTGAGCCCGGAGCAGCTCCCAGGGACGAGGCAGGCCGGGTTCCAACGCTACATTTTTATTAAAGTAACAAAAAGCATCCGGATCTGTACACCGTGGGTATAAAACACTACTGTACATCAGGAACCAGCCACTCCCCGCTGCGATCCCTCGCAGAATTCCGACCATTTTCACCAAAAAAAACCGACAAAAAACAAAAAAAAAAAAAAAAGGAAAGAAAAAAAACAACCCCTCCTCCCCCCCCCCAAAAAAAAAGCAGGTCCCGTTCAACAGTCCAGCTTGGTTGAAAAAAAAAAATTCAAATAAAATAATAATAATAATAATAATAATAATGACAGAAACCCCCTTGAAAAAGACACTGTCTCAAAGTCCACATCGCATCAGGCTTGGAGGCAAAAGGCAACAGAGCACAGGAATTCACAGCTTTTTGTGTCACCAGCTACAAGAGAGAAGTGGATTCTACCCAAATTTGGTTGGTTTTGAGGCTTTAAAAAAAAAAAAAAAGACACCTTGAGGAGAAGTGAGGCTGTTTCGGTTCTGGGGTGTTCCTTTGGTGGGAAAGTCCTGGAAAAGTTTGGGAAGAGGGGAGGAATAAAGAGGAGGGGGGGGGGGGTGGCAATCTTCAGGGCTGCTTTGATCCTGCCCAAATTCCCAGCCAGGGAAGTGCCAGCCCAAAGCTCCTCCATCCCGAGCTTCTCCATGTCAGGCAGGTGAAGGGAGGATTCCCCCCCACCCAAAAACAAACCAAAAAAGACCAAAAAAAAGGAACAAAAAGCAGCACTGAGATGCCTTTTCCTGGAAAAGGGAATGAATTTGCTTTTCTGGCTGTTGCCAGGCGCTGCCCTGTGGGTGAGGTCACCTTTATTGCACAAGTTCACCCCGGGAAAAGCCCCCAGTGCTTCGTTTCTGCTTTGCTGACGTGAGAAACTCGAGTGAAGGGGGAAGTGATGCAACTCCAGACTCTGCTCTGATCTCCTCTGGCACAAACAACAGCCTGATGTTTAGAAAAATAAAAAGGGTTTGAGGATTGAGGCTGATTTTCCAGTTCTGGGCTTGAGGGTTTGGAGCTTGCAGAGGGGAAGAAAAAAGAAAAAAAATCTGAATTTTCCAAGTCAGGGCTGAGTTGTGGGGCTGGATTCTTTAATTTATTAAATAATGGGAGCTTCCTTCCTCTCCCAGAGCACCCAGGATTTGGAAATCTATTGCACAAATGTCTGAGAACTTGAGTCATCGTGGGCTGGGTGAGAACAGCTCCGGTTTTGCCAGGTCAGGAAAAGGGGAAGGTTCAAAGCGCGCCGAGAGAAAAAATCCAGGAAGTTTTGCTACAACCGAGCACGTCCGTGCCCCAATCTTCTCCCAGGATCCTGGGGGAGCACCAGGGGGGTGGGAAAAAGGCAATATCCCAGGAAAAGGCTCCTTCCCAGCTGGCAGGTGGAGTTTAGGGCCTTCAGCTCCCACCGAGTTTGGGGTTTAAAGGGCAAATCCCAAACAACGCCTGGGCAGAGCCTCCCTGAACACTGGCAGTGCCCAAGGAAACGGGCAGGAGCAGGAATTGAACTGTGCAAAAAGTTTTGTACCAAAGAAGTGGGACCCAAATCCCTCTCCCAAGGGGGCAGGGGAGGGGGACAGGGAAGTGCTGCGGCTTCAAAAGCAACATCAGGGCACCAAAACATCTGAAAATCCCACACGGAAAATCCCCCTCCTCCCGAAAAAACCCCCGATTTGAGGAGAAAGGGCAGCAAAAAGGGGGTGTCACACACCAACCTCTGCAGGACAAGGAGTGACTTCTGATCTTCGGGAGAAGGGACACGGAGAGGCCACCAGGGCAGGGCTGGGCTGGTGTCTGAGCCCCACGGAGCAGAAAAGCTTTGGAATTCACAGCTGGTCCGGGGTCTGGAGCACCCTGCTCCGGGTGGGTGACAGCAGGGGACTGGCAGCACCCCTCCAGTGCCACCACGAGTCACCCTGGGGACATTCCCAGCAGATCCCTGCCGTGCTCCAACATCCCTTCCCCGACAATGCCAGGGGTTGGGGACAGGCTGGGAGCGGGGCAGAGCTGCAGCGCTCCCAAAGTGGCTCCAGGAAAGGGATCTCAGCGTCCCCACCATCACCCAGCCCCGAGGCAGCACCAAATCCAGGCCCCGGCGAGGTCAGAGCAGCTGGGGAGGGGAAAAGCAGCACCTCCCATCCCTTCTCCAGCACTGCTGCAACACCTGGAGATGGCAGCAACAGCGCCGGGAAGCAGCAGGGTGACAAGGTGACACCTCAGCCACACTGCCCAGCCTGGCTTTGCCCCCTCACCCCCCATTCCGAGGCGCTCAGGGGAGCAAAGCCAGCCCCAAAATTGCCATCCGACACTAAAGTAGGTAGATCTTGGCTTCACGATAAAAAAGGAAAAACAACAACAACAACAACAAAAAAAATAAAAACAAACTCACAAGCTTGCAACAGCTTTAGAAAAGGCACCTGGGGCACCGCCTCGGCTCAGAGCGGCGCCCGGTATTTTAATTTTGGATTTTCTGGAGGTTTTTTTGTTTTGTTTTTGTTTTTTTTTTTTTTTAAAAATATATAAATAGCTCTTCATCTTAAAAATAGATCCTCAGCTGGAGGTATTACAGTAGCCTGTGTCTTGGCAGTGTAAGGACAAAGAGGAGATTTCTTTGTTGGTTTTGGTTATTTTTTTTTTTTTGGTGGGTTTTCGTTTTGTTGGTTTTTTTTTTGTTGTTTTGGGGTTTTTTTTGGCGTTTTTTTTTTTTTTTTTTTTTAGCTGGAGACAGTCATGATGTAGTTTTTGGAAGGGCTGGTACGGCCCAGCATCATCTGGTTCTTGCAGGTGAGCATCCCGTAGGAGCTGGGGGGTTTGGCGGCCGCCGCCTCGTACAAAACGCAGATGGATCCGTCCTCTCCGATGCGGTAGGAGACCTCGTAGGGATCCACCCAGAGCGTGAGCTCGCTGGGCAGGAGCTGGTAGAGCTGTGGGAGGCTCAGTCCGATCTGGCTCGCGGCCTTGCTGATTATGGGGTCCATTTTGTGGTTGATGCGGATGCAGCGGTACCCGGAGCCTTTGAAGGGTTTCTCGGGGAACCAGTGGTGCTTGTAGTGCTCTGCGAGGGGAAGGGGAAGAGCGGTGAGCAGGAAAATCCCAGTAAAAGGATCCTTCCCAGCTGGCAGGTGGGGTTTAGGGCCTTCAGCTCTCACTGAGTTTGGGGTTTAAAGGGTAAATCATCAGCCGGGGCCGAGTCACGGCAGCTCCTGTTGGTGGGGGGTGAAGAACTCGGAGCTCTGACCCCTCCCCAGGCTGGGAACCCCCCTTTGCCACCAGACCTCCTTCAAGGACCGTGGCTCAATCAGCCTGGGCTGATTTTGGGCCCCAAACTCCTTTTTCATGGAATTCAGGAGGGCTTGATTCACCCTTGGAAGGGTTTCTCGGGGAACCAGTGGTGCTTGTAATGCTCTGTGAGGGGAAGGGGAAGAGCGGTGAGCAGGAATATCCCAGGAATATCCCAGGAAAAGGCTCCTTCCCAGCTGGCAGGTGGAGTTTAGGGCCTTCAGCTCCCACCGAGTTTGGAGTTTAAAGGGCAAATCCCAAACAACGCCTGGGCAGAGCCTCCCTGAACGCTGGCAGTGCCCAAGGAAACGGGCAGGAGCAGGAATTGAATTGTGCAAAAAGTTTTGTGGGACCCAAATCCCTCTCCCAAGGGGAACCGGGAAGTGCTGCGGCGCTCGCCTCCCGCTGCCATCCCACAGCCCGCTCCCGAGCCGAGTGCTCCATGTTTAGCCGCTGCCTGTCCCAAAGTGCAGCTCTTTAACCCCAAAATTCCCCGGCAGGACAATGCCAGGGGCTGCGGGGACGGGACTGGGGTGGCCGGGGCAGATACGGTATCGCCCACCCCAAAGCACCCCCATCCCACAGCGCCAGCCAGGCCCTTCCCCGAGCTCAGGAGCACTTTGGTACCCCTTATCACAAACCAGCCATCCCTCCCTGGGGCTGATAACAGCCCCGGGCTGGGAGGAACCCCTGAACCACCCAGATCCTGCCGTGCCCGTGGGGAGGGAGTGCCAGGCTCCGGTGCCCACAGGAGGGGCTTGGGATCATCGGTGTCATCATTGGGATCATCTGTGGGGTCTGCGCAGTCCCATAGTGAGGCAGCTTCATCCAGGACCCCACCGGGACACCGGGGGGGGGGTCCCCAGGGGCACTCGGGTGGGCACCCGGGCAAGCAAAGGCACAGAAAGGGACCCGGCACCGGGAGTGGCACAGCCGGGTGGCAGCGGCCAGCCCCGTGGGTGCCCGAGCCGAGGGGACACTGAGGAGCACCCCGGGAGGGGACACCAGGTCCTGGAAGGAACACAGTGCGCACTCGGGAAGGACACCAGGTCCCGGGAGCGACACGAGAGGGGACACCAGGTCCTGGAAGGGACACACGGGGGGCACTCAGGAGGGGTATCAGGTCCTGAGAGAAACATGGGGGGCACTCGGGAGGGACACCAGGTCCTGGAAGGAACACAGAGGGCACTCGAAGGGACACCAGGTCCTCGGATCAACACGGGGGGCACTCAGAGGGACACCAGGTCCTGGAAGCCACACGGGGGGCACTCGAGAGGGACACCAGTGGGCGGCCGGTCCCGAGGGCTCCGGGAAGAGCCCTGCCACGAGCAGGGCTTCTATCGCCGCGCTTCTCCTTCCCCAAACCTCACCTGTGAGCGCCTCCCGCAGCGCCCCGCTGAAGACCTGTAGCTGCTGCTCGCTGACGCAGCCCCGCGTCCGCAGCAGGCCGGACACGAAGCCCACGGCGGCGGCGATCTCGGGCACCATGTCGGCCCGGGGGCCGCGGCGGTGGCTGTGGCGATGGCTCATCCCGGCGGGGACGGGGGAAAACACCCGCGACCTCTCGGCAGCTCCACCGACGCTCGGTCTGCGCCGCCGGCTGCGCGCACGCCTTATATAGGGCGGCTCGGTGTGACGTCACGGCGCGGCCGCGGCGTTCCATTGGCCGCGCCGCATGCAAATGAGGGAATGCAAATCGCGGTATGCTAATAGCGCCTGAGCTCAGCGCGGTGACGTCACAGCGGGGAGGGGGGGGCGGTTACCGGGGGGAGGTTGGGGGTGACCGGGACGGGGACGGGGACGGGACAGGGACACAGGGACACAGGGACACAGGGACACAGGGACACCGGGACACCCCCGACCCGCCAGACCCCCTCGGCAAGGCCCCCGCGGAGCGGTTGGGGCTCCTGGGCAGCTGCCGGTACTCAAAAGTCCCCTCCGGGGGCGGGCGGGGGCCGAGCCGTGCTGGGCATGGAAGCATCGAGTCATGGCGGAGGTGGGGAAGGGACCTTAAAGCTGATCCAGTGCCACCCCCTGTCTATGCCAGGGACATCTTTCACCGTCCCAGGGTGCTCCAAGCTGGCCTTGGGCACTTCCAGGGATCACCCTGTGCCAGGGTCTCCCCACCCTCACAGGGAACAGTTCCCTCCCAATATCCAACCTAAACCTTCCCTCTTCCAGTCTGAAGCCATTCCCCCTTGTCCTGTCACTCCATCCTGTGTACCAGGTCCCTTTCCAACTCCTGTCAGACCCCAGAATCCTGGGAAATAATTGGGAGTTTGAGACCTGGAAAAGGAGGTGCTGGAAAACCTCAATGCCCCCTGGAAGAGGCTCCAAGCCCTCCCATCCAGAAACTTCCTGCAGATGCCCGATCAGCCCAGCTGCCCTTTGCCACCCCACTGAAACCCCCCTGCACAGGGGGAGTCTCTTCCCAGCTGTATTTCCACCACCGAATTTCCCTCCTCGAGACACGTCCATGGATCCGTGTCCCTTGGACAAGGCCAACCCCTTCCCAGAGATCCCTGAAGAAGGGAGAACTTTCCAAGTGTCCCACGGAGGAGATGAGGGGTGACACTGCCACAACCACCCTCATCTCCCTGCCTGAGGAGCGCCTGAAGTGAGGGCTGAGAGCTTCCAGCCCCAATCCAGGCCGGAGGAAGAGCGGGATGCAGGAGGAGGCGGCTGCAGCGCCGAGGACGTGTCCCATCCCGGGGAATCAGGGAGGACAAGCCAAGGCAGGCACGGATGGAGCAGAACACGGAGTCTCCAGGTGCTTCCATCCAGCCCAGCAGGAGGGAGAGGAGAAGCCCTGATCCTGTGGGAGATGAAGGAGCACCTGGAAGCCACCACAAGCCCGGGAGCTGGCCCAGCTGGCCCAGCCACGCTGCCCAGAGAGCTCCTGCTGAAACTGGCCCCGAGCTAAAGAGCAGTGGGAGGCCGAGCTCTTTGCTTTGATCCACCATGAGAGAGTTCCTATCAACGCAGGACGGGATCCTGGATGAATATTCCCTGCCCGAGAACCGGGATTGTTCCAAGCCGATGTCTGGCATCCTCCTCCTGCACCGGGGGAGGACCTGAAGCCACAGCTCTGCTGTGATCCCCAGGAAAACGCCCTCTCCTCCCGTGGCTGGGGCCTCCTTTGGCATCTCCACAAGCGCTGGGAGCAGCTGGAATGAGCTGGGGCAGGGAAGGAGCTCCGGAGGCTTCGCCGTGCCCGCGGAGCTGCCCCGTGGCCGTTCCCACAGTGCCGCTCCCGGCGCTGGCGCAGCATTCCCGGAGCAGGAGGAGCTGTGGCTGCTGGCACGGGGTTTGCCAGCACATCCCACTTCGCCAGGGCTCTTCCCAAGCCCCTCGGGGTCCTGTCCCACTGGAAAATTGTTATGGACTCGCTGAGAGCATCCCCCACCCGTGCCCACCCCAAAAGTGGGGATGGCATCGAGGTTTTCCAGCACCTCCTTTTTGCAGCTCTCAAATTCCCAATTATTTCCCAGGATTCTGGGGTGTAATAGGATCTTTTGAGGCCTTTTCCTTCCAGTCTGCAGCTGGTTTTGTTCCCACTCTGCACACGGGATTTCCCACACCAAGGACGAGCCGAGGGCTGTGCAGTGACTGGAACAGGAATCGGGAATGAGACGGGAATCAGGGGAAGGGAAAACGGCTTTGGAAGCTGTGGAAGAGTGGGATACAATATCTGCCCAAGCAGGGCTCTGCACTGACCCCATTTCGTGCCCTGGGCAGCCCCAAAGTGCAGCAGGCCCTGGGTAGGGTCAGGTTTGCGAGGAGACAGCGCCGAGGGGTCCCCAAATCCTCCCCTCCCCGCTCCATCTGCCACCCCATTCATCCCCAGAGCAGAAGAAATCGAGCAAATCTCTTGCCATAAACCAGATTTGCCTTTGCAAGCTTTGAAATAAACCCAAGGATTAAAGTCTAAGGAGGTTGTTTTTTTTTTTCCTTCCCCCTTTTTTTTTTAAAGTCAGCACCACACATGAAAGAGGCCTGGGAGAGCCGGAGCGGGGTTGGTTATTCCAGAGGCCCCTGGAAGAGGCTGGATAAACATCCAGCGTGTCCATGCACGGCTCCAGAGCTTTGAACACACCTGTGCTGCCGGGCAGCCACGCTCGGGGCGCGTGGATCAGCGGGAAAAGTGGGAATCCAGCAAAGGTGGGAGACATCCCAGTGCGAAAACAGCCGGAAAAACCAAAATTAAAAATTTAAAAATTTAAAAATTCCTCGAGTTTTTTTGTTTGTTTTTTTTTTTTTCACTGAGCTGAGCTTGGATGGCTTTTTTTCATCCAAGCTGGCAGCAAGGAGAAGAGGTGGCTTCTGCCAGCCGAAGGAATATTGGGATGGAATCATGCAGCCCTGAGTCACCGGATTGGAGCAGGAGGTCTCTTGCAGCCTGCCCGGAATAGCTCTAATAGCCAGGGCTATTAATTGGCCATTAGGGGCTAACTGTGCTCGTTTAGGATGAGCCAACCTGACCCAGCAGGTTCCCCTGGTCCCCCCAGGATGGGGAGGGAAATGGTGGCACCATTCCCCAAATTCTCAGCTTCCATTTATTCCCAGTCGCCCCCTTCGCTCTGGATTCCCGGTGGGACACAGTGCTCCCAAATCAGCTTGGCCCCGTTAAGTCCTTCCAATAGGAGATTTCCTGTGGAGCTCAAGGCCCTCTAAGCGGGTTATGTGCCCCTAATTTCTGGCCCTGTTACAAGGCTGGGGTTTTTCAGGCAGAGCATGAGGCTTAATGCACCCTCGGAAAGCGCTCGGAGGAGTTACAGAGCAAACAAACCATCAGAAAATAAAATTCGGTTTAAAAAAGAGAGCTGAGTTTGAGGCGGTTCTGGCTGGGCGAGTTTTCCACTCTGCGTTTCGCTGAGAGCATTTCGATTTCAATTTGGAAAAAAAAAAAAAAAAAAAAAAACCAAAAAAACGACCCAAACTCAATAAATTTCTGCCCGGGGATTGGCCAGGCTGGGGCTGGAACTGGTCTGACAGGAACCAGGAGTTCAGATAGGCTCCCAAACACTCCTGCTTATCCAAATGAGGCTCCAAACCAGTCGAGCTGGAAATTTTACAACTAAAAAAAAAAAAAAAAAAGAAAAAAAAAGAGGGGGGGAATATTTGGCTTTCAATCAAGGGTTAAAACCCGAGCTGCTCACAGGGACTGAGGCTTTGCAAGTCAGCAGCTCGGGGTGTTTTATGCTCACCTAAAAGGCAGCAGTTCCCACGCCACGCTCGGACTCGTTGTGTGGGGTTTTTTTTGGGGTGACGACACCCTCGAGTCTGAAGTTTATAGGGCATGAGGCACAAAACCCCAATTCCCAGCTGTCCTGGAATCCCAGCAGAGCTAGCTGCCCGTCACGGGGCCACACGGGGACTCTGCACCCCCTGTCACCGGCAGGAAAACAGCCCCAGAATGAAGAATTAACATTCAAATCCTGCTCATCAGCCGTGCCCCACTTGCTAAATCAGCTGCCACCTCCCCTGCAGCCACCCCAACCTTTGGGAAGGATTTGAAGGTTCTCTCTGTCGATTGGAGCAGCCAAGGGCTGCTTTTCTTTAAGTTTGGGGAGTGGAAATCGCTGGGAACGGTCCAGAACTATAAAAATAATGGATGTATTGGCCTGGTTTAAATCTCATTATGTGGCTGTGCCGGAGGAGGGACAGACAACAGTGCCAGCAGTGCCAGCAGCCACCTGGTCGGTGACACCAGATGAGCACAATCAGTGGGAATTTGAGGGGAAAGAAGCCCAGGGGTAAGCCGGGCTTAAGATGTTTAATCGCGGCTGTAATTGGTAACCCGGCTCTGACCCCAGGAACGGGCCTGGCAGGCAGGGTAAACAATAAGGCAGGGCTTAAAGCCCAGCCTACACTTAGGGCTCATGAGGCCTTTGCAAACAGGGTTGTGAAATGAGGGAACCGTGTGAAATGGGGGGAGAAGGCAGGACAGGGCCACCAAACCCAACCCAACCCAACCAAACCCGGGGCTGCTCCGTGGCCCGCAGCACGTCTGGATTCCCGGCACTCCAGGCAATTCCAGGAACTTCTCAGCCCCCAATTCTGCTCCTCCAGCCCGATTTTGGAGGCTTTTGTCAGCTCTGTCCTTTGTTTGTCGCCTGTAAGGGGAGCCCTGGGGACTTTGGGATGTGCGGACGGGACATGCCAGGACACACTCGGGGCATGTCCAGGCAGCTTCCCTCGTCCTATAAAGGAGCTTTAAATATTCCCCTGGGCTCCTGGGTGGATTTGTGTGGCTGGGAGCTGGATTTCCACCCAGCCAGGAGCTTCTGGATCCCATGGCAGGGACCGCAGCGGTCCCTCAGAGCCGCCTCTCACACAACGACGTCTGCTCCGCTTTTCCTCCTCCGTGCCCCATTCCCTTATGGAAAACAACCTCTCTGCCCCACTGCCAACATCCCATCGGCTCTGGAGTGTTTTGGGAAGTAAATATCGCTCTTTTTTTCACCCTCCCGAGGACTTTGGACCTGGTTTTCCGCCGCTGCCGAGCTCCCAGGGCGCTCAGGGAGGGTTTCTCCTCAGTCCCAGCTTCCTGCTGAGGCCCTGCTGACGTCGTGTTGGGCAAGGAGAATTTGTTGAGAGCTCGGCATTTTCGGAGAGGAAGCCTCAGCCTTGGGTTCCTCCCGAAGCCGCCTCGGCGGGGAAGGTGTGGAGATGAGCTCAGAGATGGTTTCCTGTTCTTTGCACTCGGTTTATTGTTCATTTTCCACATCCTCTCTGCACGACGCCACCGCCTCCACCCACCCGTGTCCTTGTCACGGGGGGACAGAGGGGACAGCGAGCAGCGCTGGGGACGGAGGTGTTTGCACAGGCAGCTCCAGGGAAAGCTGGCAGCTGGGAAACCAGGAGATAAAAGGGACTCCAGAGCCCTGGAAACGGAGCAGGGGGAAGGGACGGAGGTGAGACGTGCCCTGGGTGCTGCCCCACCCCAAACGCTGTGGCCTCGGTGATAAAATCTCCCCCAGCCCAGGGTAAACAGCACGTGGGGGCACAGCTGGGCACAGGCAAATTGCCCCTCGGTAATTCCCCTTTATCGGGGTGTGGCTGCCGAGCCAGGCCTTGCTCTTTCCCCTCTGGAAACTCCCAGGATAAACACGAGCTCCAGTCAAAACAGCCGCTCCCTCCCCCACACACCTGGGGACAGGTGAAGCCACCGCTGACTCCGCTGGGGATGGCACAAAATCCTCCCCCCCGCGGACAGGATCGCACGCAATCCTCTGGGTTTGGAGCCCCAAATCTCGGGTCAGAGCCACAGGGATCCCTCCCAGGAGCAGCTCCCTGTTTGGATTTCAGCGTTTCCAAGGCTATGGCAGAGGAATTGGGGGCAAGCGTGGGTTCAGAATGGAGAAAACTGAGCCTGGGAGATGCCACGTCCTGTCCCAAGCCACAAAACGCAGGCAGGGCACGGCACCGGTGGGATGAGAGGCCAAAATTCCTCCCATCTCTCTGAATTTTTCAGGCCAAACTTCCCTCCCTCCTCCTCGGGTCTATCCACACCTTTCCTTCTAAGGCAGGCAGGCCGCAGGGATGGATTTAAGGATTTCCCCCTTCCCTGCTGACACACAGCTACGAAAAAGGGATTTTGCTTTTCTTAGAAACGAGAAGTTTATACAAAAAAAAAAAACAAAAAAACCCAAAACCTCTTTGGCTGAAACCACAAGACAGGAATTTTTGATTTTTTTTTTTTTTTTTTTTTTAAAGACACTGAGAATGTGACCGGGCTGCCAAAGTGCAGCTCAGCCAGGCTGGGAGGAGCTGCCAAGGCAGCACATTGCCCGAAATCTGCGTTTTTTTGCTCGTTTCTTTGCTCGGGGAGCACGAAGAGAAGGGAACTGTGGTGCAGCTCCATGGTAACCCCAATCACCAGCACAAAAACAAGGCCAAGAGCACCAAAGCCTCCGTGGCTGGAGCAGCTGGGAAGGGAATTTCCTGACCCTGCTCAGAGCTGCCTGCAGCCTCGGCTGGGCTTGAATGTGGTTTTTAAAAGGCTGTGAAAAGCAGTTTATTCTGCCCATTTTGGAGGGGGAGACGGTCACAGGTTAAAGGGATTTTTATTGAGCAGCTCAGGCCTGAGCTGCCGCCACAGGCGTGTCCTGTGCTGCGGGGTTTTGTGGGATGCACGGTGTCCGGATGGGATTTTTCTGGGATGTTCTGTGCTTTCCCACAAGGCTGAAGGGATCAAATCAGTCCCAGGTGCTGATAAGAAGAAGAGAAGGCTCCAGACTGCAGATTTGGGCCAGTTCATGGCAAGCTGACCCATCCAGGGCTGATTCCAGACCTCATTCCCTCCACAGGCTCCCAGACGGATCCACCTTCCCCTCCTCTCCCTGCCCACCAGCCCCTTCTTCCTCCACAGCCTGGATTAATCTGATTTAATAAATCTGAATAATCTGAATAATCTGAATTATCTGAATAATAAAGCTCTGCCCAGTCCATCCCTTCTGCCCATGCCTCCAAATCCATGGTGGATTTTTGTCCTGGGGGACAGCGTGGGAGGGAAGGGACACCGGGAGAAGGTCCTGGGGGTTCTTCTCAGGCTACACCCACAAAATATGAAAGAGTCCTCGGCTTCCCAGGGCCCAGCCGGGCTCCCAGGCCCTGCAAGCAGCAATTAGGGCACAAAGGAGGCCCAGATAAAGCCAGGCAACACCCAGGCCGGGCTTAAATCCGGGTGGTGCCTCTTCCCAAGCCGATCCTTGCTCGAGGAGATCCCTCCTGGGTGGCACAGGGGGACTCTGTGGGATGGCTCCGGGCTGTTCCCAAGAAGTCCTCGCCCTTCCCTGGCATAGGGGGAGGGTTGGGTTGTTGGAGTGATGCATGGGCAGGGTGAACCACATGGATTTGCCCTCCAGAGCTTTGGAAAACTCCTTGGAAAAATCCACAGCTCCACCACGTTCGCCCAAATCTGCTCTGCAGGGAATTCCGAGAGCTGGATGAGCACCGGAGCGAGGACGGGCTGAGCATCACCCTCCAAGCGTTTCTGTCTCTCTTGAAGGCTCCGAGGAGGAAGCAAATGTGGTTTTGGCCCCAAAATCCCACAGAAAAGTTCTGTCACTCCAGAAAATCCGGGAGGCCGGAGCAGGAATGGGGCCTGGGAGCTGGAGCTGGGTGTGAGCGGCCAGGGAGGGAGTTGTGGAGTTGTTAAAGAAGGGGGCATTTCCTCACAGATCTGGGGTTGGATCACACTCAATCCTCTGGGTTTGGAGCCCGAATTTCAGGTCAGAGCCACAGGGATCCCTCCCAGGAGCCGCTCCCTGTTCGGATTTCAGCGTTTCCAAGGCTTTGGCAGAGGCTCCGGGGGCATTTTTTCCACTCAGGAAATTCAGGGAGTCGTGATTTTTATCAGTGTGCAGCTGGGGAGGGAGGTGGGGCCGGATTCCTGAGCCGCTTTCGGGTCAGGCCTTGGGGCCTGTTCCAGGTTTGGATCCATCGCTCAACTTCTGCTCCGAGCTTGGGTCTCGCTCCATGAAAACCCAAAAGTCCGTGTGGGAGCGGGGTGGGAATGAACCAGGAACACCTAAACCTGCTGGAGCTAAACAGAACCTCGATTTCCTGGGAATAGCTTCAATATCCTGGGAAAGGCCTCGATATCCTGGGAAAGGCCTCAATATCCTGGGAAAGGCCTCGATATCCTGGGAACAGCCTCGATATCCTGGGAACAGCCTCAATATCCTGGGAAAGGCCTCGATATCCTGGGAACAGCCTCGATATCCTGGGAAAGGCCTCAATATCCTGACAACAGCTTCGATATCCTGGGAAAGGCCTCGATATCCTGGGAATAGCTTTGATATCCTGGGAATAGCCTCCTCCAGGGATGTGCTGGCCAATAACCTGGACACTGCCAGGACAGAGGTGACCCTGAGGGCCCATCCCAGGATGCTTCATCCACCAAAATTTCCTGGGAGTGATCATCCCCCACCATCAGCTCACGCAATAATTGACATTTTGGGGAGCTCAGTTGTCCCCCAGTTGTCCCCCAGTTGTCCCCCAGTTGTCCCCCAGTTGCCCCCCAGCCACCAGGAATGGCAGGGACAGTCCCATTCCAGCTCTGCCCCTGTCTCCCAAAGCCTGGGATCTCCTGGCACCTCTGGAATTTGAGCAGGCACCAGGAAACAAATGAGGTGGCTCAGGCAGGCCAAAGACAACTGGAGATCCAGAGCATGGGCAGAGGAAAAGCTGTGAGGAGGAAATGTGGGAAAACTTGGAGGGGTGGGATTCTCCCGAGGGGAAAACCTCCCTGGGTGCCAGGAAAACGACTCACACGGATCCCTGTTGGACACAGCAGCCCCTGGAGTCAGAGCAGGACTCTCCAGAGGCTCCAGCAGCCGGGATTTACAGCCACATTCCTTAGGAAACAAAGGGAGGTTTGGAAAACCAGCGCCCAACGAGAAGTCGCTGTTCCCTGGGCCGAGGGAATTGCACTCTGGAAAATCCTTCCCCCAGCAGGGCAGGGGACAGGGGCAGAGGCGGCGATGGAGCCCCTCTGTCCCAGCAGGATGGGTCCTGCTGCTTCCCTCCATTCCAGCCCCATCCCGCTCGCCCCGAATTCCCAGGAAACCTGGAGTGTCTGTGACCCAGCTCCCCCCCCCAAAAAATCAGCCTGAAAATTAGGGAATTACTTGTCCCCGTTTCCCAGGAGGTGAAGTGAGTCCCAGGGGAGGAGGTTTGGGAAGGAGCCAGGGGTTGGAGTGAGATATTCCCCCGAAATTCAGATTCCCAACCACTGGCTCACACATTCCCAGTAAATCCAGAGCCCCCGGGTCTGCTCCCCCTGGGCAGGCTCGGGCCTGGATGTGGAATCTCGGATAATCCATGATTTGGGAAGTCACTGTTCGAGGTTAAACTGCAGCGTCTCAGATCAGCAGCATTTGGGAAACCTGGATCTCAGCACTGGGGATACTGTGGCGGGATAAACCAGGAATTACAGCTCCCAGGGACAGGATAAACCAGGAATTACAGCTCCCAGCACAGGACTTTGGGGATATCCATCCAGGTTTTCCACCCTGTGGAGCCTCAAAAGCCACCTGGATCCTTGCTGCCCATCCCGAGGCGTGCAGCCAGGCTGAAATCCCTTATCCCAATGCCATTCCTCCCGTTTCCCTTGGAAAACTCGCTCCACAGGGCTGATCCAGCTCCGTGGCTGCTAAAACTCAGCGATCCTCTGTTTCCTGAGGCACTTGGACGTTCACTTCCCGCTCTGGAATCACCTGAGGATTTGAGAAGCTGGAAAAGTGCATTTCCAAAGGAGGGGAAGGCGCTGGGAATGTGAGGCAAGGCCTGGAAAGAGGCTGAGCCTGGGAAGGCCAAACCTTGCACAAGAGGGGAAGGGAGGGGGAAAATCCATTTTCCTTGGAGCAGCAAACCGTGGGAAAACACATCCCAGGCTTTTTTTTTTCCCTGTGGTCCTTCCAGAGGGGCCATTCCCAGCCGGGATCAGGGACATTTGGGATGGGAATGGCCTGGTGGAGCAGGGAAAAATCCCCCAGGATTGCTCCGAGGCTCTGCCTTCCCTCCTGTGCCCGCAGCCCTTCCCGAGATTAACCCGCTCCGGATCCCTCAGGGCCGTGCCCTTGGAACCTGCGGAGGCTGGAAGAGTAAACAGACCTTAAAAGGGTCTCAAATTCCAGCTTTTCCACTCCCTCCTCCTCCTCAGGAGAACGGAGCCCAGCAGCTCTCGCAGGGCTCAAGGCAACAGTGAAAGGCCTCTGGAGCAGAAAAAAATCCAGCTAAAAATAACCCCCACCCCCTCTCCCTGCCGGATCCAGAGCCCAGGAGGGTTTTCCTTGGCCTCTGGCCACGTTTGTCAGCCATAAATGGGGATTTCCCCCCCCCCTTTTTCCAGCAAGGCCGCC
The DNA here is from genome assembly GCF_041296385.1 of Aphelocoma coerulescens. Lineage (NCBI taxonomy): Eukaryota > Metazoa > Chordata > Aves > Passeriformes > Corvidae > Aphelocoma > Aphelocoma coerulescens. Next base: position 5,462,290 of record NC_091039.1, on the reverse strand, counting down.
TTGTGCTCCAAGGGCTCTGCTCCAGCGTCAGGAATTCCAGCTCCGAGCTCCTCAAGCGTTGCCCCGTTTGAGGCTTTTCTTGCCCGCCCTCCCCGTGAGGGGTGAGGCTTTAATTTAATAATTTAAGGGATGGTTCTGGCTGAGGAAAAAGCTGGGAATGGGAACTGGTCCTGCTGATCTGCAGGAGTCAGCTGAGGGAAGCAGGGAATGAGGAATAATCCCGAAGTTCCCTTCGGGCTGGCGGTGTTTCGGGGTGGGGAGAGGGTAGAGAAAAACCCCTGGGATTTTAGGGATTTTAGAAGGTGTTAAATTCCCTGATTTTTCCCTGTGGATATCTGGATGGGGAGCAGAGGGAGATGCTCAGATTTTCCTCACCCCGGAGCTGGGTCCCCTTTTTTCCCCCTGCTCCAAGCACAGCCAGAGTTAAACCATTGGGATTTTAAGGATTTTTAGAAGCCATTAAATCCCTGATTTTTCCCTGTGGACACCTGGATGGGGAGCAGAGGCAACAGGTGATGCTCAGGATTTCCTCACCCCAGAATTTCCAGAATTTCATCTCCCTCTGCTCCTCCTGCTCCAAGCACAGCCAGAGAAAAAACAACGGGATTTTAAGGATTTTTAGAAGCCATTAAATCCCTGATTTTTCCCTGTGGACACCTGGATGGGGAGCAGAGGGAGATGCTCAGGATTTCCTCACCCCGGAGCTGGGTCCCTTTTTTTTCCCCTCTGCTCCAAGCACAGCCAGGAGGGCTTTTCCTCCCTCCTGATGCAATTTTTCCCAACCCACCCTCGGGATTTTGCCCTTCCCGGTGCTCAGGTGACTCCGGATCAGGTGCTGACCACCAGAGAGGGGCTCAGATTTCTCTGGATGAGGCCGGAGCCGGATTTGGAGCTGGGATGAGGATCTGAGTGGCCCCAGGAAGGTTGCAGAGGTCGCTCATCAGGCAGGGAAGGGATAAAATTCCTTGGAGGAACCTGAAAAAGGCTGGGAAAAGCCAGGGAGCTGCCTTTTGTCTGCCAAGAGCAGGATCTAAGGGAGGGATCTGCACAACCGGGCAGATCCTCCCGCTGCAAACCAAACACTTCAAGGAGGTTTTTCCCATTTTTGGGGTTTTTTTGGGGAAGGTTTCTTGGAGCCAGGCTGGAATTTCTCATCCAAATTGAGGGAGGGAGGACAAAATGAGCCTCACATTGTGCCCTGGGGGGTGACAGCTCCAAGGCCATCCCTTCTCCGTTGTGTCCCACCTGAACTGGGATCGCTCCCACCCGGAGCCTCAGGTTTCATTTGCTTCAGAGCTGAAAAAGGAGGCAAAACTCCTTTTTTTTTTTTTAACAAGAAGGAAGGGAAAAATCGAAATTTTTCTTCTCCAGCCCTATCCCAGCAGCAGCAGCACAACAGCGTCCACTTCAAAGGTGTCACCTGAGCCCTGCTCGAGCAGGAAAATCATCAGCAGGGCCACCTTGGGCTCCCTAAATGCCCCTGGGGATGCTAAAAATTGCCCCCAATTACTCTGTGGGCTGCTAAAATTCACCATAATTGCCTTAATTACCCCTAATGACACTCGGGCTCTGACCACATCTGGCCCAATGTGAGAAGCTCCTGCTGGACCAACTCCTGCTCCTCCCCTGCCCAGCAGGTTCCCAGCTCCCAGATAAGATGAAAGTCCTGGGTGTGATCCTCACTTTTGGATCTCTGCAGGTTGGGATAAAGGGATTTTCCAGGCAGGCAGCATCTCCCAGTGTCCCTGTCCTCCAGCTGGGGCTGTCCCAGGTGAGCCAACTCCTCCTCGTGGCTCTGTAATCTGATTTTTTTCCCCCACTGATTTCGTTCTTTCCCACTGATTCCTTTCTTTGCCATGGGTTTGGGGTTTTCCCAGGAGCTGAGGAGGAGTCAGGTGGGGATTTGACTTCAGCCTGGCTGAAAGGTTTGTTGTAAACTGCTCAGATTTCCAAATATTTCTGCATTTGTATCAGATTTGTTTGGGATAACACACCGCTGTCAGCGTGCTCTGATTTTATCCCCCTTTTTATTTCTATCCTCCTTTTTATTTCCATCCCCCTTTTTATTTCTATCCTCCTTTTTATTTCTATCCCCCTTTTTTTATCCCTCCTTTTTATCCCCCTTTATTTTTACTCCCCTTTATTTTTTATCCCACTTTTTTGTCCCCCTCTTTTTTATTCCCGTTTTTAATCCCCTTTTTTATCCCTTTTTATTTTTTACTCCCCTTTTTTTACACCCCTTTTTATCCTCTTTTTCTATCCCCGCTTTTTATCCCCCTCTAATTTTTATCCCCCTTTATTTTTTATCCCCCTTTTTTTATCCCCCTCTATTTTTATTCCCGTTTATTTTTACCCCCCTTTATTTTTATTCCCCCTTTATTTTTATTCCCCCTTTATTTTTATTCCCCCTTTATTTTTATCCCCCTTTTTTTCTATCCCGCTTAATTTTTTATTCCCCTTTATGTCCCCTTTTTTAAATCCCCCTTCATTTTTATCCCCTTTTTTATCCCCCTTTCGCTTAATTTTTTATTCCCCTTTATTTCCCCTTTTTTAAATCCCCCTTCATTTTTATCCCCTTTTTTATCCCCCTTTCCCCCCCCTTTTTTTTTTACTCCTCCTTTTTTTTAATCCCCTCCTTTTTTATCCCCCTTTCCCAGGCATTTGAAATCCCGAATTCTCCTTCCCTCCTCCACCTCTTTTCCTCCACAAAACCCCCTAAAAGTGCCCCAGTTCTGCCTCAGGACACGAAACTCCCAAATTCTACGGGAGCCAAAGGATCCTTCCCCATTTCCAAAGGGGCCACATCTGCCTTGGAGAGGCTGGAATGGGGGCAAAAAGCAAATTTAAAAGCGACTCTGGCGAAGAATCCCACCCAAATTAACTCTCGACAGCAAAACGCTTCCCAAAGAGAAAGGAAAATATTGTGCTGAGCAGAGGGGAAAAAAGAGGCAGCTCTGGCACGCCTGGAGTGTTTATCCCTGGAGCTCTGAGTGCTGAATTACTGACAGAGCCCAGCTGTTCCCAAATCCCGAATCCCACAGCCTCTGCTCCCAAAAAAGGGCCGCGCTTCCCTCGCGCTGCCTGACGTGGCCCCACGGACGTCAGAGGAGCAGCAGGAAGCTGCCAGGGCCCGCTCCAAAACAAGTGACGTGGAGCCCAACCCTGCCACCGAGGGCTCTGGAGCACAGCCACGCTTCCAAAGATGGAGATCCCACCAAAATTCCGGCACTGGGAGAGCCTCTGGAGCCTCGGGAATGCCGGGGGTTCTGCAAAACAACACCCATGTGTGCCTGTGCATTCAATATTCCAGCGTGGGAAAGGGGGGATAGGGGAAAAAAGGGGCTGAATGCAGCCTGGAGGTGAGGAAGGAGGGGGAGAGATCCCATCCCATCCCATCCCATCCCATCCCATCCCATCCCATCCCATCCCATCCCATCCCATCCCATCCCATCCCAGGTGTTTGGGACTTTCCTGGTGGATAATGGGAATTGTCAGTGGGAAAACAGGGCCTGTTCCATGTCCTGGTTATGGATGGGACCACAGGGGTTCGCTGCTGTGTGGGTGAAATAAAGGAACAGGAAATAAAGGACAGGAACATCAGGGATGCCTGGAAGAGGGAGCTGAATCCAGCCTGGAAATGAGGAAGGAGGGGGAGAGATCCCATCCCAGGTGTTTGGGATTTTCCTGGTGGATAATGGGAATTGTCAGTGGGAAAACAGGGCCTGTTCCATGTCCTGGTTATGGATGGGACCAGGGGCTCCAGAGCACAGCCACGCTTCCAAAGATGGAGATCCCACAGAGATTCCGGCACTGGGAGAGCCTCTGGAGCCTCGGGAATGCTGGGGGTTCTGCAAAACAACACCCATGTGTGCCTGTGCATTCAATATTCCAGGGGGGGAAAGGGGGGATAGGGAAAAAAAGGGGCTGAATGCAGCCTGGAAGTGAGGAAGGAGGGGGAGAGATCCCATCCCATCCCATCCCATCCCATCCCATCCCATCCCATCCCATCCCATCCCATCCCATCCCATCCCATCCCATCCCAGGTGTTTGGGACTTTCCTGGTGGATAATGGGAATTGTCAGTGGGAAAACAGGGCCTGTTCCATGTCCTGGTTATGGATGGGACCACAGAGGTTTGCTGCTGTGTGGGTGAAATAAAGGAGCAGGAAATAAAGGACAGGAACATCAGGGATGCCTGGAAGAGGGAGCTGAATCCAGCCTGGAAATGAGGAAGGAAGGGAAAGATCCCATCCCAGGTGTTTGGGATTTTCCTGGTGGATAATGGGAATTGTCAGTGGGAACACAGGGCCTGTTCCATATCCCGGTTATGGATGGGACCAGGGGCTCCAGAGCACAGCCACGCTTCCAAAGATGGAGATCCCACCGAAATTCCGGCACTGGGAGAGCCTCTGGAGCCCTGGGAATGCTGGGGGTTCTGCAAAACAACACCCATGTGTGCCTGTGCATTCAATATTCCAGCGTGGGAAAGGGGGGATAGGGGAAAAAAGGGGCTGAATGCAGCCTGGAAGTGAGGAAGGAGGGGGAGAGATCCCATGCCAGGTGTTTGGGATTTTCCTGGTGGATAATGGGAATTGTCAGTGGGAAAACAGGGCCTGTTCCATGTCCTGGTTATGGATGGGACCACAGAGGTTTGCTGCTGTGTGGGTGAAATAAAGGAGCAGGAAATAAAGGACAGGAACATCAGGGATGCCTGGAAGAGGGAGCTGAATCCAGCCTGGAAATGAGGAAGGAGGGGGAGAGATCCCATCCCAGGTGTTTGGGATTTTCCTGGTGGATAATGGGAATTGTCAGTGGGAACACAGGGCCTGTTCCATATCCCGGTTATGGATGGGACCAGGGGCTCCAGAGCACAGCCACGCTTCCAAAGATGGAGATCCCACAGAGATTCCGGCACTGGGAGAGCCTCTGGAGCCCCGGGAATGCCGGGGGTTCTGCTAGCAGGGCTGTGGGTAGATTTTCCTGGTTTTATAGGGATTGGCAGCAGAACAAAGGGATGCTGGTGAGAGGAACATCAGGGATGCCTGGAAGAGGGAGCTGAATCCAGCCTGGAAGTGAGGAAGGAATGGGAAAGATCCCATGCCAGGTGTTTGGGACTTTCCTGGCGGATAATGGGAGTTGTCAGTGGGAAAACAGGGCCTGTTCCATGTCCTGGTTATGGATGGGACCACAGGGGTTTGCTGCTGTGTGGGTGAAATAAAGGAGCAGGAAATAAAGGACAGGAACATCAGGGATGCCTGGAAGAGGGAGCTGAATCCAGCCTGGAGGTGAGGAAGGAATGGGAAACCTCCAATCTGGGGAGTCTGGGTCTTTCCTGGTGGATAATGGGAATTGTGGGTGGGAACACAGGGCCTGTTCCATGTCCCGGTTATGGATGGGATCAGGAGGGGTTCGCTGCCCTGTGGGTGAAATAAAGGAGTAGGAAACAGAAGGGAAGCCCCTTCCCTGAGTGTGATCCATGAGGGAAAATGTTGGCTGATCCAAGAAATTATTATACAAAAATTTCCACTCCCACTTCCTCCTCTCCCCTACAAACCCTTGGAGCCTCCCTGGATGCTCCAGGAGAGGCCCAGCAGTGAAAACCAGGAATTACAGACAAAACCCAGGACAATTCCCTCTCCGTGGCTTCCCCACTCCCACAAACCCTGATCCCAGCTGGATTCACACCCCAATCCCGCTGCTCCCAGCACAGCCCGGAGTGCCGGGGTAATTGGCAGCTTCTTTGAGGAATTTCGCTTTTATTCCTTTCAAGTCCTCGGCCTGCCAGGGTTTTCTCTCCTGGCTGCAATATTCCAGAGGGGTTTTTTTGCTGAATTTGCTCCGGGTGACACCAGGAATCCCAGACAAGGCTGGGTTGGAAGGGACTCAAAGATCCTGGCACAGGAAGCTCCTGTATCCATGAGGAAAGGCTCTTCCAAAAGAGCCTTTGGATCCTTTCCAGATCCTTCTCCAGCTCCATTCTCCCCAAAGTCTTGAGGAGCCCAGCACTGAGCACAGCTGTGGAATTTCATGGCCCCATAAACTCCTCACACCCTCAAAAGCCATAATCCCCAACCCTCCCCCTGGAAATATTCCCAATTTCTGGCTTCATTCCTTAATTTTCATTCGGATTTTTAGGCTCTCCCCCCTCTGCTGACCTAACCACTGCTGAGGGAACGGGATATTCCATCCCAAATAAACCTTGAGTGGGGGAAAAAAGGGATGGGAGATAAACCCCATCCCACAAGGTTCAGAAGGGAAATTTGCTGTTTCCAAACAAGGCCGAGCGGCTGCTGCAGCGTGGGGACAGAGATAACGCCCCAGCCCAGAATTAAGGTCACATTAAACCCCGCTCAGGAAAGCTGAACTGGGGGCTCAGCCTGACTCCAGAGCTATTTTAAGCCCGGGGAGGTTGAAGGGCACCAGCTCCAGCAGGGAATGTTTTATTTAAAGGCTATTTGGTTGCTCAGGCAGAGCCCAAAATGTCATTAAATGATTCCAAATCCTTTATTTCAACGCAGCAGGAATTTGTGGATGGGAATGAGAGGAGTTCATACCCCGGGAAGGGGAAATGTGATGATCCCTTTATTTTTTAGACCCCTCTGTTTTATTTTCCTGGGGGTTTTTTTTGGGAACATTGAAGTCGGAAACGCGGGCTGGGTTGGGTTGTCTCAGCAACAGTTGCCTCGATGTTGCTGTAAATGTTTCATGGGAAGCTCACCCGCCTTCCCTGCCCAGATGGCTCCGGTTGTGGAGCTCGGGAACACGGATTAATCGGGAATGGGCAGATGTTGCCTCACCAGGAGGGCTTAGGCCGTAATTAGATGAGCTGGGATGGGGCTGTGGGGGCAGAGCATCCTCGGAAGGGTTCAGGGGGACAAGGGAGGCGCTTCCTGAGCTCCTGGTGAGGTCTAAAGCTCCGAAAAAAACCCCAGGATGAAATGCAGGATGTTGTCCCCACATCCCTGTGTTGGGGGGTGGATTAACCCCCGGCTCTCCCAGTTTGTCTCAGCTCCCAGTTCAGAACATCTGGTGCTTCCCTGGTGATGGGGATGGATGAGGAAAACGGGTCCTGCTCCATGCTGGGAGCTGCCTCTTGGAATCCTGGCTGGGAGGAGTTCAGGACCTGCCCGGTGCTGATATATTTTTTTTTTTCCTAAATAACAGCTGATATCAACTCGGGCCGGGAGATGTGTTACCGATCCTAAATGGATTTGGGGAGATTACACGCTTTAATAAATCCAATCTTTAAAAGATCAGGCTATAGTAAACAAACAAATAAATAAATAAATAAAATTTCAGGCCACGTAAGGCCCATTAAAAAAAAAAAAAAAAAATCAAGGAAAATCCAGAGTGGCTGAAACGAAGCTCCGATTATCCATGAGATATTTCCTGAGCCAAAACAACACCCGTGAGCCCGCTCATTCCTGTGGATCCAGCATTTCTGGAGTTCTTTTTCCCACCTGTGCTGAGCACGGATACGTTTATGTGCGGGGAAGGGATCTGGGAATGTGTCTGAAGGCTTGGAAAAGCAGGAAATAACGTCGGGATTGATTTTGGGATAGGTGGAAGGATCTGCAGCCCATTCCCAGGCGCACGGAGCTGCCCGGAGCTCACCAGCACAGGGGAAGGCGATGCCGAGCTCCAGGGAACGTCAGGGAGATGCCAGCAGAGCAGAGTCAGGGTTATTTGGGGAACGGGACGGTCAGAAATCGAGTGGGAGGCGTTTCGCAACATCGCAGAGGCTCGAGATTTGTTTACAGAGCCCGATGGCAGCAGCTGAGCGCCGGGAGGGGGAACGAGGAACGATGGAAGATGCGCTGGAAGGGAGGGATGGACAATGGGAGACGGCAGCGCCGCACGGAATCCTCGTGGAAAAACTCTTCTGAGCCCTCCCAAAACATCCCTGGGGACAAGAGGTGAGCAGAGCACGCTGGAGAAGCGGCAGCGGGGGGGGAACGGCTGCAGGATTTCGTAAGCAGGGTGAGTCAGAGCTGGCATTTCTGGGAAGGAGGGAGGAAGGGAGGCAGGAATCCTCCCCGGGAGCAGGGGAGGGCTGGTGTGTGAACATCAGCGCCTCTTGCATGAGCTGTGGAGAGAAGGGAAATCAAACGCCAGGGGAAGATGGGAACAGAGGAATGAGGAGTCGGGATTGGGGGAAAGAGCTGGAAAATAGAGCCCTTTCCACGGAGCTCATGGGACTCGGGGAGAGAGGAGCGCTCCTGGCTGGCCCAAACAGGAGGAATGCCCGGAACTTCGTGGATCTCCTGTCCAAGACCTTTGGGAGGAGGGAATTTGAGGAGTTTTCTTGCCATGAATCTGACCCAAAGCAGCTGCCAGATATTTGCTGTGCTCCTGGAGAGACTGTGTGGAATCCCCATCCCTGGAGGTGTCCAAGGAACTCCCAGAGGTGTCCAAGGCACTCCTGGGCTGGTGACAAGGTGGGGATCAGGCACAGCTTGGACTCGATGGTCCTGGGGGGCTTTTCCAGCCTCAGGGATTCTGGGATTCTGTTCTGCACCTCCGGTAACGATGCTGGGCCTTCATCCAGGGCTTCCCACGGGATGGATCTCACGGCAGCTGCGACCTCCATCCTGCGGCGACCCCAAATGTTCTGCTTGGAAGAACAGGAAGAAATTTGGACCAGGCCAGCTCCCAAATCCCTCTCCTGAGGCAGCTGAGCAGATGCCAGCCCTGCCAGCATTCCAGCCACGTCCTCGCCCCTCTTCCAGCAGCTCCGTGTGCGCCCAGGGAAGGACGGACACGCGCCAGGATGACGTGATGGGACATTTGAGAGGGGCAGAAGGGATGGATTTATCTCTGCCAAGGCTCTGGGGTGCTCTGCCATAGGGGATGGGATTCCTGGGCGGGTAAATAAATGGATGGATGCCTTAGCAGGCGTCCTGGCAGGGTAGGGTGAGGTTTGGGATGGACACGTTGAATAATTTCTCTTTAACCCTGAACCAGTCATGGCTTGGAGAGGGACTTTGGACAAGGGCCTGGAGTGACAGGAAAAGGGGGAATGGCCTTAGGGTGAAGGAGGACAGGGTTAGATGGGATATTGGGAAGGAATTCTTCCCTGTGAGGGTGGGGAGGCTCTGGAGTGGATTTCCCAGAGCAGCTGTGGCTGCCCCTGGATCCCTGGAAGTGTCCAAGGCCAGGCTGGAGCAACCTGGGATGGTGGAAGGTGTCCCTGCCCACAGCAGGGGATGGAATGGGATGAACCTTAAGATCCCTTCTAACCCAAACCAGGCTGGATTCCATGATTCCATGTCTTACACAGGCTTTAAAACCCTGGAGAAACCAACTGCCTTTATCGTGGTTTTTTTTTACCTATGGCAAGGCCAAAGTGCTCCATTTCTATACAAAACTGCAAAAAAAATTCCTCTTCACCACAGATCTCGATCTGTGACTGAACAAAGAGGAACAACAACTCAGCTCTCTGGCCTGCAACCACTTTGCTCCTCCAAATGTTGCCGGAAGACTCCTGGAAAATCCCTCCAGCCCCACAGGGCAGGGAAGAAGAGCAGGCAACATTGACACCTGCCGTCGGGAATTCTAATAGCCACGCGCTCCAGGATTCCCAGAGAGCCAAGAGCTGGTGAAAGCCAGCCAGAAAAAAAGAAGTCGAACCACGGAGGATTGTTTGCAGAAAGCTTTATTTAATCACCACCGGTGCCAACAATTGGATCTGAGGGATGGATTGGCTGGAAAAGGGTTGGGATCACTGGGGCCAGTTGCAGCAGGAACAGACGGGGTCGAAGACCAGCCCCTGCTCACAGGTCTGCACGAAGGTCTGCCCGTTCACGCAGCTGTAGAAGTTCCTCTTGTTGTTGGGGTCTGCGTAGATCCCGTTGGGTTTCCCGGCGCAGAAGCCGCTGCCGCCGGAGCCGTCGGAGCCGCCGGAGCTGCCGCTGGTGGTGGTGGTGGTGGTGGGAGCCTCGGTGATGGGGGGCAGGGGCTCAGCGGGGGGAACACAGTCTGGAATTCAAGAATTCAAGCAGGAGAAGGTTTATTTTCGTGTTCCCGGTGTTTCATCTCTCCCATAGGAAGCTTGGGAGTCTCCATGAGGGAGCTGCTCCCACTGGTGGTGGTGGGAGCCTCAAATGGGAGGAAGGGGGAACAGAGTCTGGAATTCAGGCAGGAAAGGGTTGGAAGTGTTGGATTCCTCCCCATCCCTTCACAGGGAGTTTGGGAGTCTCCAGCAAGGAGCTGCTCCCGCTCTCCCAGAGCCACTCACCGCTGCTCTCCAGCCCCAGGCCCTTCTTCAGCGTGGAGATCAGGGGGTATTTGCCCTCGTGGCAGAAATCCCCAGTGAAGTCGTCCATGTCCAGGGCCCAGACCATGGCACCTCCAAAGTTGTTCTCCTTCAGCCAATCCACCTGTGGGGAGGAAAATCCCAGTGAGCCCCAGCAACTGATCCCACAGAAGGCTCCGGCCCCATCCCAGCACAGCCCCGCTGCCCCCAGACCTTGAGGCCGAAGCTCTTGACGTTGTCGTAGCCGACCCATTCGCTGTCCTTGTAGGCGTAGGGCACGTCCTGGGGTTCATCCCAAGCCTGGGTGGCTCCAGAGCTCAGGAGAGTGCAGATCTGGGGAGAAGGAAGCAGGAATGTTATCCACAGAAAGGGAAAAGCCCAGGCTCGGCCGTTGTCTTGGCTTTATCCTCTGGTTTTGTGCCATTTCTCTGGCCCCTGAGTATTTAACTTTTTCCTAGCGATTCTATGGACAGCTTTGTGTCTGAAAACTCCATGGGAGCTTCCTGATAAATTCCTTCAAATGATTTGGGAAAGGAATGTGATGGGAACATCCATACCTCGTAGTAAGCCAGGGTTCCGGCCTCCCTGGTGTAGGGCCCAGCTGGGCCAGGGCCGGACGCTGGAGCTCCAACGGAGGTGTCAGATGGGTTCTGCAGGGTGAAGCTCTTTCCATAGGTTGGGAATCCCACCAGGAGCTTCTCAGCTGGGGCACCATTGCTCTTCCAATAATTCATGGCGTATTCCTGCAAGAAACCAGTCCTGCTCAAGTCTTGGCCGGGATTTGGAGGATGAATTCCTCAAAACCTCCTCAGGGGAGCCATGAGGGATCTGAGACTTGTGAGCGTCCCACAAAAACACTCACAACGTTGAAGTATTTGTAGTCCCCGGTGTCAGCAGGGCCGGCAAACAGGGGGCTGTTCTCACCAGTGTTCTTCTCCCAGGAGCCGTGGAAGTCGTAGGTCATCACGTGGATGTAATCCAGGTACCTGCGGGGAGTAGGGGCTGCGTCCTGACCTGAGGCACCAGAGCTCTGGGTGCCCGGTCACCCCCCAGCCCCGGCCACGGCCCCTCCTGCTGCACACGGGGCTCCCTCAGGGAATCTTTCACTTCAGCACTTCAGGAAAGCCTTCAAATCCCCCCCAGTGAGCCCAGATTTGCCACTCACTTGCCAATCTCAGCAATCTCGTAGCCAGCCTGGATGGTGGAAAGTCCGGCAGCAACAGCGGCGGTGACCATGAGCCGGGGCTGGTTGGTCTGTTCGGCTTCCTGCTCGAAGGCTGCCAGCAGTTCCTGAGGGATCCCAGGGACAGGAATCACCTGGGGGCTCTGGGATGGGGCTTTGCAGCCGCCCAGGGCTCACAGGCCTGGAGCCAAGCCCACCTTAACCAGGACAGTGAAGAGACCCTTGTCCTGGGCTGGGCTGCCCCTGGAGCCGGGGTATTCCCAGTCCAGGTCCAGCCCGTCGAATCCGTACTGGCGCAGGAATTTGACCACGGAGTTGATGAAGGTCTGGCGGTTCTGGGGTGTGGAGACCATGGTGGTGAACCTGGGCAAGCAGAGCGGGACAGAGATGGGGTTGGGTTGGAGCCTCTTCCTCCTCTCCTTTCTTTTCCACGCTGCTTTTTAGGGCAGGACATGGTTTGAACTCACTTGGCTGTGCCAAAATTCCATCCTCCAATGGCCAGCAGGGTCTTCAGGTCTTTGTTCCTGAAAGGGAAGTGGCAGGAACCGGAGTTATTGCAAGTCCACAGCGCTCAGAACTGCTGTCCCTGAGCTCAGAGAACGGGGTTGTCACCCTGTCCCGCCCTGTCCGTGTCTCCCTCCCTCTTCTCTCAGCATCCCTCACCCAGAACCGCTGCCACCGTGCAGAGACTGAAGCACAGGGCAGGACTGGGAGGGAGCAGCAGCCCTGCCCGAGGCTGCCGGCACTCACTGGTTCTTGAGGCCATTGAAGGACTTGTACAGGGTCTCATCATTCCACTCGTAGGTGGTGATCTCGTTGTTGTTCATGCCGGCGAAGGCGTAGATCAGGTGGTTGCACAGGCAGGGGTCGACATTTTCGGGGGTGTATTTGCCCAGGCCAGGCCTGTACTGGGCCCAGTTGGTGAAGTAACAGGTCAGCACATAGGCAGTGCCTGCGGGGAGACACAGGGCATGGAGGGGCCTGCAGCGCCCTGGGCACAGCCCGGCCCCTGCGGGCACAGCGGCCGCACGGAGCCGCGGGCAAGCAGCGGGCACAGGCTCCCTGTGCGGGCCAGGAGCTCAGGGAAAGGGCAGCAGGGCTGGCGATGCCTCGGACGCTGCCGGGCTCCCCGGGACAGCCCCGCAGCGGGCGCCTTCCTCCCCTGGCCCTGGGGACGGCTCGGTCCCGCAGCCTCGGGTGTCCTTCAGCTCCTGGCTCGGGCTCTGTGCCCCCGACGGGCCCTTCCTGCCCGGGAGGCAGCCGGGAGCTCCAGGGGAGCTGCTGGAGGGAAGAAGCACCTACCGACGTGGGCGTTCAGCAGCAGGGCCAGGCCTGGCGGGGCACAAGGAAACAACAAACAGGTCACTGGTTGCTCTTAGAAATGCAAAGGTCTTGTGCAAGACTCTGCTCCCAAGCTGAGGCAGAGGAGGTTTTCGACAGAAGAGGCTAAAATCTGTCAAATCATTTCAGGTAAAAGCATAGGAAAGGACCCAAACAGGTGCCAAAGCAGTCATTGGACTTTCAGATTTATATTTCAAAGCACATTTCAGTCCCGGCCTGCGATGGACTCTGTCCATGTTCAAAGCAGAACAGACCCCCAACAGCAGCAGCACTAAAGAATGGAAGTCTCCCACCCAAAAGGAAATTGTGAAACCTTTGACAGAAAAGAGAGAGCAGCATCTTTATCCCTCCAACCCCCCTGTACAGCAGCAGAGTGCCAGTGGCAGAGCCAGCAGCCCTGGGCAGGAGGGCAGAGAGCTGCAGTTTGCAGCGGCACTCACCGGTGAGCAGAGTGAGCTTGGCCATCTTGGACCAGGACTGATGTGCTCGGGCTCTCTCCCACTTTTATACCCTGCTCCTTCCTCCTGCCAGTCTTACATCAACAGCGAAGGACAAACATTACGAAACTTGGCAAAGATCCCCATCGCCAAATCGGACACCAGGACAATGGGCAGAGCACCCCAGCTGGAGGGGTCACTGGTGTGGGGCCGTGCCACGTCCTGGTGCTGCAAGGGCAGATAAAGAACGGGATTAGATTTCTGGGATTGTCCAAATGCTGTTCTTAACAACAGCTTTGTGTCCCCGCTGGCGACTGCGCAGGGAGCGATGGCTGAAGTGTGAGACCTTGTGCTGTCCTGGAGCCCTTCCAGACATGGTGGCACTGCCAAACCCACGCTCTGGGCTTTGCCAGGGTTGGGTGTCCTTGGTGGGACCGTCCCAAGGCAGGGCTGAGCGGGGTTCTGGCTCCCAGCACTGGGAATGCTGGAGGCTCTGGGATCTGGGCTCACTCGCTGTGGGCAGCGTTGGGACAGAGGGACCTTTGTGGTCTGAGCTGTCTCTTGCCCACCCAGCTGAGGTGGGGGCACGTCATGGAAGCAGAGGAAGTTTCTTTATTTCTTGGGGGTCAAACTCTACAAAGGAGGCCCCAGAAGATGGGGCAGGTTCATTTTCCTCTCACATTTATCCCCTCCTCTTCCTGCTCAGCTCTTTCCCAATCTGAGACACCCCCATGTTGCCAAGCATTCCTGTTTCTCCTTAAGTGCAGCTCCGACAGCTGAATGCCTCAAAATCTCCTTTCCACATTTTTATTTCGGTTTCTGCCCAGGTGGAGACTCCACACTCTCACCCTGTGTGAGGAGACCGGGGATTTCTTCCCTTTCCCCCACTCAGGAGTGGGACACAGCAGGGACACGGCCGTGTCCCTGCACTGGGATGTTGTTTAATTCCTGCTGGGGTGACACCAAGGTGACTTTCCAGGAGGTCACAGCCTGGTATCAGATGCTGGCCAACGTGCAGATTAAAATGAAGCCTGAGCCTTCGGGATTTCGTGCAGGCACGGGGTGGGATACGGCTGATAACAGGACAACATCCTTGAGGAGTATTTTTCCAGTGTTTTTCTTGCTTGATAAAGTCACAAGGTACAAATTCAACTGGAATAGATCTGGAAAATCCCACCCTCAGTGACCTCTGGAGCCTTTTCAGCTCTGTTATCCATGGAAGGTGTTTTGGTGTGGAAAGGAGAGCGTTTGGGGCAGGCTCAAGGGTGCTTGTTCTCACAGGGGAGGTAACAAATGAGAGTCGGGCAACTTCTGGAGTTTTCCTTCAGGACTTTTCCAGCTTTTTTCTGGTCTGACAAAGCTGCTTAGCTGTGGGCACAAGAATTGGTCCTTGCTGAAAGAATTCCAATTTAAAAGAGCAGACGGGGGACTTTCCAGCTGTCCCAGTGTTGGATTGCAGAGAGATTCCACCACTCTGGGCTGCTCCTGCTGCATCTCCCCTCTGGAACTGCCATCCCGCTGATTCCGTGGCTGTTGGGATTGAGTCCGTCTGTCCTTCCGCTCTTTCCCGACGGCTCACGGAGAGCAGACCCTGATGTTTGCTGGTATCCAAGCTCAGCAGTGCCCAGGTGCTCCTTCCAGGATGATTCCTTAAACCTTCTCCTCCTTCTTGTCCTGGAGGTTTGGCAGATTCAGGGATGGCACCAGCACAGCCAGAGATGTGTCTGTCAGGAAAAATCCCCAAAAATCTGCTGTTTTCTCCCAAAACCTTGGGCACCCCAGCCCAGCTGACCTCGCTGTGCCCCAGCCATTCCTTCAGGGAGTTAGTTTGGCTCTATCTGCCCTTGCTGGGGACACTTGGAATGTCACCATGGAAAGCTCCACAGGGACAAGTGGGAAAGTCCCTGGAATGGCACTGTGTCCTTTGGACATCATTGGGATCCTTATCGGGATGCAGGGATGCAGGTCCGGGTTCCTGGAACAGGGACACTGGAGCTGGCAGCTCCCAGAGGGATTTGTGCCAATGGCTGGGAGGTCCTTGGGATAGCCAAGATCCAGCTTGGGATTCCCACATGGAGCAAAGGCGCCGTTGGGTCTGGATGTGAGGAGCTGGATGAGTTTTCCAAGGAAAACTTTGGGAAAGCCAGGCTTCCTTTGGGCTGCTGGTCTGGTGCTCCTCAGTGCAGGCAGAGAAGTGACAACTGCCCCGGGGACAATCTGTTCCCAGGATGGATTTAGTTTTTTAGTGTGGAATGGCGTTCTTGGGAATTTTCCTGGGGGGAATTATCCCAAAAATGTCATCACGTGGATGTAATCCAGGTACCTGTGGGGAGCAGGGGCTGTGTCCTGACCCGAGGCACCAGAGCTCTGGGTGCCCGGTCACCCCCCAGCCCCGGCCACGGCCCCTCCTGCTGCACATGGGGCTCCCTCAGGGAATCTTTCACTTCAGCACTTCCAGGAAAGCCTTCAAATCCCAGCGCAGGGAGCGATGGCTGAAGTGTGAGACCTTGTGCTGTCCTGGAGCCCTTCCAGACATGGTGGCACTGCCAAACCCACGCTCTGGGCTTTGCCAGGGTTGGGTGTCCTTGGTGGGACCGTCCCAAGGCAGGGCTGAGCGGGGCTCTGGCTCCCAGCACTGGGAATGCTGGAGGCTCTGGGATCTGGGCTCACTCGCTGTGGGCAGCGTTGGGACAGAGGGACCTTTGTGGTCTGAGCTGTCTCTTGCCCACCCAGCTGAGGTGGGGGCACATCATGGAAGCAGACAGGAGGAATCCCATCACTAAAGAAAAACCCAAACAGTTTTTACTGAGTCATTCTCCACCTGATAAAGTTCTTCTGTAAGAAGCATTGTTTTTGTCATCTTTCCCCAGTCTCCTGACACCCATGGTCACAAGAACAAGTGGGAGGACAACGCAGCAGAACCTGATTCTGATTCACTTTGTTTCCATCAACACAAAGGACACCCAACCCTTGTGCAAACCCTTTGTTTTGGCAGTGCCACCATGTCTGGAAGGGCTCCAGGACAGCACAAGGTCTCACACTTCAGCCATCGCTCCCTGCGCAGTCGCCAGCGGGGACACAAAGCTGTTGTTAAGAACAGCATTTGGACAATCCCAGAAATCTAATCCCGTTCTTTATCTGCCCTTGCAGCACCAGGACGTGGCACAGCCCCACACCAGTGACCCCTCCAGCTGGGGTGCTCTGCCCATTGTCCTGGTGTCCGATTTGGCGATGGGGATCTTTGCCAAGTTTCGTAATGTTTGTCCTTCGCTGTTGATGTAAGACTGGCAGGAGGAAGGAGCAGGGTATAAAAGTGGGAGAGAGCCCGAGCACATCAGTCCTGGTCCAAGATGGCCAAGCTCACTCTGCTCACCGGTGAGTGCCGCTGCAAACTGCAGCTCTCTGCCCTCCTGCCCAGGGCTGCTGGCTCTGCCACTGGCACTCTGCTGCTGTACAGGGGGGTTGGAGGGATAAAGATGCTGCTCTCTCTTTTCTGTCAAAGGTTTCACAATTTCCTTTTGGGAGGGAGACTTCCATTCTTTAGTGCTGCTGCTGTTGGGGGTCTGTTCTGCTTTGAACATGGACAGAGTCCATCGCAGGCCGGGACGGAGATGTGCTTTGAAATATAAATCTGAAAGTCCAATGACTGCTTTGGCACCTGTTTGGGTCCTTTCCTATGCTTTTACCTGAAATGATTTGACAGATTTTAGCCTCTTCTGTCGAAAACCTCCTCTGCCTCAGCTTGGGAGCAGAGTCTTGCACAAGACCTTTGCATTTCTAAGAGCAACCAGTGACCTGTTTGTTGTTTCCTTGTGCCCCGCCAGGCCTGGCCCTGCTGCTGAACGCCCACGTCGGTAGGTGCTTCTTCCCTCCAGCAGCTCCCCCGGAGCTCCCGGCTGCCTCCCGGGCAGGAAGGGCCCGTCGGGGGCACAGAGCCCGAGCCAGGAGCTGAAGGGCACCCGAGGCTGCGGGACCGAGCCGTCCCCAGGGCCAGGGGAGGAAGGCGCCCGCTGCGGGGCTGTCCCGGGGAGCCCGGCAGCGTCCGAGGCATCGCCAGCCCTGCTGCCCTTTCCCTGAGCTCCTGGCCCGCACAGGGAGCCTGTGCCCGCTGCTTGCCCGCGGCTCCGTGCGGCCGCTGTGCCCGCAGGGGCCGGGCTGTGCCCAGGGCGCTGCAGGCCCCTCCATGCCCTGTGTCTCCCCGCAGGCACTGCCTATGTGCTGACCTGTTACTTCACCAACTGGGCCCAGTACAGGCCTGGCGAGGGCAAATACACCCCTGAGAACATCGACCCCTACCTGTGCAACCACCTGATCTACGCCTTCGCCGGCATGAACAACAACGAGATCACCACCTACGAGTGGAATGATGAGACCCTGTACAAGTCCTTCAATGGCCTCAAGAACCAGTGAGTGCCGGCAGCCTCGGGCAGGGCTGCTGCTCCCTCTGGGGCTGGGCAGGGCAGGGTGACAGCCCCGTTCCCTGAGCTTGGGGACAGCGGCTCCGGGCGCTGCCCGTTGGCCCTTGGCCTTTCCCACCAAAAGGACCCGGCCTGCAAAGCCTTGGGGTGACTCCGGTTCCTGTCCCCTCCTTGCAGGAACAGTAACCTGAAGACCCTGCTGGCCATTGGAGGATGGAATTTCGGCACAGAGAAGTGAGTTCAATCCAACTCTTTCCAATAATGACTCCCAGGAAAGGGAGGGAAAGGAGGAAGAGGCTCCAACCCAACCCCATCTCTGTCCCGCTCTGCTTGCCCAGGTTCACCACCATGGTCTCCACACCCCAGAACCGCCAGACCTTCATCAACTCCGTGGTCAAATTCCTGCGCCAGTACGGATTCGACGGGCTGGACCTGGACTGGGAATACCCCGGCTCCAGGGGCAGCCCAGCCCAGGACAAGGGTCTCTTCACTGTCCTGGTTAAGGTGGGCTTGGCTCCAGGCCTGTGAGCCCTGGGCGGCTGCAAAGCCCCATCCCAGAGCCCCCAGGTGATTCCTGTCCCTGGGATCCCTCAGGAACTGCTGGCAGCCTTCGAGCAGGAAGCCGAACAGACCAACCAGCCCCGGCTCATGGTCACCGCCGCTGTTGCTGCCGGACTTTCCACCATCCAGGCTGGCTACGAGATTGCTGAGATTGGCAAGTGAGTGGCAAATCTGGGCTCACTGGGGGGATTTGAAGGCTTTCCTGAAGTGCTGAAGTGAAAGATTCCCTGAGGGAGCCCCATGTGCAGCAGGAGGGGCCGTGGCCGGGGCTGGGGGGTGACCGGGCACCCAGAGCTCTGGTGCCTCAGGTTAGGACACAGCCCCTGCTCCCCGCAGGTACCTGGATTACATCCACGTGATGACCTACGACTTCCACGGGCCCTGGGACGGCTCCACGGGCGAGAACAGCCCCCTGTTCAGTAGCGGCAGCACCCTCAGTGTTGTGAGTGCCTTTGGGGCCTCTGGCCCAGGGCTCCTCTTCCCGCCAGCCCATCCCAGCCCGGCCTTGACCCGTGCTGGCTTCTGCAGGAATACGCCATGAACTACTGGAAGAACAACGGTGCCCCAGCTGAGAAGCTCCTGGTGGGATTCCCAACCTACGGGAAAACCTTCACCCTGCAGAACCCATCCAACACCGGCATCGGAGCCCCAACCTCCGGCCCTGGCCCCGCGGGACCCTACACCGGGGAGGCCGGGCTCTTGGCTTACTACGAGGTGCGTGTGGGACTCGCCCCCAGCGCTGCAAGGGCAGCACGGACACTGCTGGGACTTCCCAGCATGGAATTCCTAACCCAGCCCACGTTCCCGCTGCCCTTTCCACAGCCCCTCGCTGATTGTCCTGCTCTGCCCTTTTTCCCAGATCTGCAGCTTCCTGAACTCCGGAGCCACCCAGGCTTGGGATGCCCCCGAGGACGTGCCCTACGCCTACAAGGGCAGCGAATGGATCGGCTACGACAACGTCAAGAGCTTCGGCCTCAAGGTCTGGGGGCAGCGGGGCTGTGCTGGGACGGGGCCGGAGCCTTCTGTGGGATCAGTTGCTGGGGCTCACTGGGATTTCTCCTTGGCACCCCACAGGTGGATTGGCTGAAGGAGAACAACTTTGGTGGGGCCATGGTTTGGACCATCGACCTGGATGACTTCACCGGCACCTTCTGCCACGAGGGCAAATACCCCCTGATCTCCACGCTGAAGAAGGGCCTGGGGCTGTGACCGTGCCGTGAGTGAGCCGGGAGGGAGCCGGGCTTCTGCCCCTTCCAGCGGCTCCAGAGGCCACGGGGCTGGGAACGCTGTGGGGCCGTGGGAGGGGGGGCATTTAAACACCATCCCTTCCCCAAGGAAAATCCTGCTTTCTTTTCAGGCTGCCAGAGCTCTGCACAGCGCCGTCCTCACAGCCCTGCAGCTGCTGAAGGTGTGGGGGGAGCTGCAGAGCCGATGGTGGGGACCGGCCATGGAGATCCCGATGCTGTTCCAGCCCATTGATCCTCTGATCCAACTGCGCACAATAAGAATGATTAAATAAAGCTTTCTGCAAAAGCAACAACTTCCTGCTTCAACTCATTCAATCCTTTGTATTCCGGTTCTTCCTGATTCTATCAGGACGTTCACACTTCTGCTTGGGGAAGGGCTTGGATTTAATCCCAGCCTGGCATTTTCCCCGGGGTTTTTTTTTCTGCCCTACCCTGGCAGCCACTTGGAAACCGGGAGAGGAACTGTTGTCACATCCCCAAGGCTGTGACATCACAATCCCAGGCTGCTCTCCTGAGCCAGCCCAGCACATTCCACAGGGAAATGTGAATCCTCAGCTTTCTCCCGCTCCTTCCATGGGCTGCCATCCCCTTGCTCCATGGCTATAACAACTGGAGCACGCAGAGCCCATCCCGGGAAGATCTGGCACGGCAGGATGGCAGCGGGGCAGGACCCAAAAGGTGAGAGCTGGGCGAGCTGGGGGCACCCAGGGGAGCTGTGTTTTCTTCTCCTTCACCTCCCCAGTTGCATCGGCTTCCCCAGCGACCTTCCCACCACGGAGCTGATCCCAATTCCTTGCTCAGGCTGGGGAAAACCAGCAGGGCAGGAGGGATCAGGCAGAGCCGAAGGGCAGATCCCTCCCAAATACCCAGGGTCAAGGGAGGTTCCCACGTGGGAGATGAAGGGGGAGCAGCAAGTGGTCACTGTTTTCTCTCTTTCCTCTGTTTTGTTCATCCCGCTGGTGGCATTTCCCTCTGCTCGTCCCCCAGCCGTGCAGAAGCGCATCTCCTCCGGGACAACCCAAGAACGGAAAATGTTCCCCTACTACTACGCCCCAGACAGGCTGGGAATCGAGGTGACAGCAGTGCAGGGAAACCCTCTCCTGGGGCCAGGCTCTTACCTGGGGCCAGAGGTGAGTTGTTCTTCCATTCTGGGCTCCTTCCCAGAAAGCACAGGAGCAATGGGGCCACAGCTGCCCCACAAACCCACTGCAGGATGCCCCACACCCACCTGGGAAAAGGAATTCTCTCCTTTCCCAACCAGTCCTCAAGGCTCTGCAGCAGTGAGAAATTAGGGGAATTAATAGGAATAAGATCTGCTGCTCATGCACTCCTGCCCTGTAAACCCGCTGCAGGATGTCCCCACACCCACCTGGAAAAAGGAATTATCTCTCTTCCCAACCAATCCTTGAGGCTCTGCAGGAATGAGAAATTAGGGGAATTAATAGGAATAATTATAGTAGGAATAGTATCTGCTGCTCATGCACTCCTGCCCTGCAAACCCACTGCAGGATGTCCCCACATCCACCTGGAAAAAGGAATTCCCTCCCTTCCCAACCAATCCTTGAGACTCTGTAGGAATGAGAAATTAGGGGAATTAATAGGAATAATTATAGTAGGAATAGTATCTGCTGCTCATGCACTCCTGCCCTGCAAACCCGCTGCAGGATGTCCCCACACCCACCTGGAAAAAGGAATTATCTCTTTTCCCAACCAGTCCTTGAGGCTCTGCAGGAAAGAGCAATCAGTGGAATTATTAGGAATAACTTTAATAGGAATAACGTTTGCTGCCGAGGTAATTCTGCCCTGCAAAGGGTGTCTTTAAAACATCAATAAATCATTTTGGGTTTCCAATTGCAGAAAAACATCCTCAAATCCTCCATGAGCACCCGACCCATGAGCAGCCGGGGATACGTGATGGGAGCCAGGACAGCCCCGCGCTTCCAGCTGAGCGCCCGGGTAAGGAGAAGGCCAAAAATGGAGGAGAAAGCAGCCAAAATATTCCCCAGCGAGGCTGTGACATCCACCTGGCTGCTGCTCTGGGAATGTTTGGCACAAAATCCTCCATCCTGAGGGGTTTTTTTTCCCCTGCAGACGGTGACCCCCGGCCCCGGCGCGTACCGGCCCTTCCCGAGGGATGAGAGGAGGTGCCAGCCTGCCCGTGTTCCCTTTTTCTCCAGCACACCTCGATTCCCAGCCCGGATTCCAGATCAGGAATTTTACCCTGGGTAATTTAACTCGTTTTCTCACAATAAGCAGGAATCCTGGCAGGGAGAAATGCACAAATGGGAGGTGGGGATGCAGTTCTCAGTAAAGCTTTTGATCTCCAAACAAAGCTTTTTAGCTGCAAAAAAAGGCTTTTTATCTCCAAAAAGCTGCCTCTGCTTTAGGCTTTAGCTTAGGACGATGACTGGGACACCACAGCATGGAATTCCCATGGATCTGCCCCGTGGGGCTCTGCTGAAAACAAAAAATCGCTTCAAAACCCAGGTCAGGGTTCTCGATGCTGCCTCACATCTTCCTTTTCTGAGGCATTATTGTTGCTGTGAATGAATAATTGTATTTTAGCTGACCACAGAGGTAAATTCAGGAATTACAAACCAGCCAAAACCAGCTCCAAAACTGAGATATCTGGTGCCTGTTTGCTTTAGGCCTGGAACTTACAACATAGAACAGCCTTTAACCAGAAGGGTCACTTGGCCGATGAAATTTGGGGCTCCAGACTGGGCCACAGTGGCAGCACTACCCCAGAGGATGGTGAAACTGCAAATCCAGAAGGTGAGGATGGGGATAAGAGGCTGTTATTCCTGCCTCAAAGCTTCTGAAAAAGGAAATTTCCTTTTCACTTCCCGTTTTCGCCATGTTTTGTTATCCTCTCCTGCTTCTGTGAGAGGAAATTTCCTTTTCAGTTTGTATTTTCACTGTTCTTTGTTATCCTTTCCTGCCTGGGCCACAGGAGACAAAGTGATTTTCTCTCAGAAAATGCCTGTTTGCAAAATCCTTCCAAAAAAAAAAACCCCTTTTATTCAGAAATTTCCTCTGGAAGTTTCCACTCCCGAAGGGAGCAAAGCGTGGCCTCCACTGCCTTGTGTGGCTCTGCTGGAAAGAAAATATCATTTAAAGCACAGGTCGAGGTCTCATCCCTTCCTTTTCTGGAACATTTTCATTGTTATTCATGAAAAGTTGGTGTTTTTTAGATGACTCTGGATAAAAAATTCCGGAAAAATCAGGCCAGACAAGCTTACCTGAAGCTGTACCACAGCTGAGGATTCCAACTGTGCCACAACCTCCTTCCTTTGGAAACGCTCACCTGCACCATCAAGCTTAATAAATCAAATATTTTAAATATTTTAAATGTTTTAAAATAGCTCTGCTCAGCTGTAACAAAAACAGCTCAATATTTTCAACCCCGTGCTCAGCACAAGTGCAAAACCAGCCCCATTCCAGCCACTTGGGAAGAAAGTTAACTCCAGAATTTGTTTTAAAATAGTTTAAAGAGGTCTTAAAATATTTTAATATGGTTTAAATATATTGAAGAGATTTTTTAAAAAATTGAAAATAATGAACTGAAATAAAATCCAAATACATGAAAGTAAAATAATAAAATAAAATAAAATAAAATAAAATAAAATAAAATAAAATAAAATAAAATCTTTTCAAACAGGGATTTCCTTCCTGGTGTCTGGAATAAGGCTGTAGTTTGGATTTGTGCTGAACACAAGGTCAATAATATTGGGATATTTTGGTTAATATTGGGATTTTTTGGTCATTGCTGTACAGGGCTTCCACAGCACTGGGGCCTTTCCTGCTTTTCCTGAGGGAGAAGTTGGGAAGTTTTGAGGGAGACACAAATGAAGGGATATTCCATCCTGCTCAGGATACGAAATGAGGGGGAAAGGGGAGGAATTGGGGGATATTTGGACAAGTCACAGGCTCCAAACCATTCCATGATTTTCCAGTCATTCCACGACCGCCTTGGATGAGGCCTTGCTCGCCTGGAGGTGCCTGTGGGAAGCAGGGAATCAACTCTTTGTTTTCCTTTGCTTGCCCTATTAAATCACCATTGTCTCAACCTGCGAGTTTTCCAGCTTTTCCCCTCACAAGTCTCTCCCAAATCCTGCTGGAAATAAATAAAAACCCTCTCCATGATCCCTTTGGAAAGGGAGGGAGGGAGCGGCTGCGAGGGGCTTGGAAACCACAACCCCAAGTCCCCCCCTCAGCTCATCCCCCTCCTTCCATGGATTTCCTCACTTTTCCCTCAAAATCCAGCTTTTCCTGAGGCAGGAAAAGAGCCAAATAACCACAACCAAAGGGCAGCTCCTCCATTTCCTCAGCGCCAGGAATGAACATCCCCATCTTCCCCTCAGCTTTTCCTGCTGTTCCCCCCCCTTCCACCAACTTTCTCATCATATCCCAAGGGATTTCCCCACAACCTGAGGAAAAATCAGGAATATTGAGGTGGTTTTGGTACCCTCAGAGGGTGTTCAATGTCTTTGTGCCCAAAATAACACCCTGAAAACTTCTGAGGGAAAGAGGCTGCGTTGGGACAGGCCCCACCAGGCCCCAGCAGGCCCCAGCAGGTGGATTTTTGCATTTTGGCTCCCTCCCTGATGACACAAAAATATTCTCAAGCCAACAAGAAAGATGCTTGAACTGAGAATCTGGCCACAAAAATAAACGTGGCCTGAAACAGAAAGTTCCTGGTGTTGGGGCAGCTGTTTCCCCCTCAGACCTTTGAGAATTCTCTGTTTCCAAACCCTCCCACGGATGAGTCCGATCCCAATCCCACAGAGACCTTGGAGAGGCAAAATCCCTCTGGGTGTAATTCCAGCTCCACTCTTCTTCCAATTTCCTCTATTTATTTATTGTTTCTGTAGCAAATTTCACCTGCAGCCCAATTTTAGCCATAAACCCAACATTTATTCTTCCAATTCTCACTTTCAGGAGCTCTCACAGCTGCTCCCAGCCTGACTTTTGGAGTCACAGCTGTCCCTTTTTGGTGCAAGATTTTGAAGCAACATTAGGCTCCCTGGAATTTTTCTTGCCCTAAAATTTGGGGCTTTTAGGCTGTTGAAGGCTTCACTTTTGTATTCCTGGTGGACATCGTGGTTCACCTCCACTTAATTCTTTCTAACCAGAAAAAAAAAAGATGTGTGAGGTGCTTTCCCACTCCTGAAACGTGAAGGACTCAGCTTTGCTCGTAGGAGATAAAATTTCTTTTATTATGAACATAAAAATTACAATTTTCATTCCACTTTTTTTTTTTTTCCTCCCCTACCCAGCGAGGGATTTTTCTCCTTGAAGAAACAAAAAAAAAGTTAAAAAAAGATAAAACTTTTGGATATATACAAACATATACAGGGTGTGTCTGTACATTTGTCATTCTGTACAAGCAAGGCACCAGCAGAAGTGACAATGGCACACACAGAGGGGGTTTTCTGAGATTTAATTTCAGATTTTTTGGCAGGAACATCTCCATTTTCATTGAAAATGAAGAGCTTCTTTTTATTTTCCTCCTCCCTGGGTGATGGGGGAAGAGGGAGGATCCTTTTAACTGCATGGAGGTGAATTTGGGATTCTTGGAAGGTTGGACCAAACCACAGGAGTCTTTTCTCAAGGATATTGAACCCATATTTTGCCAAAAAAAAATGCTGAAGGAAAATGAAAGCAAACCCCTCCAGAACCAGCCAATAATGACAACACTCCCATAAAAATAAAGGAAATAAAAGGGTGAAATAAAGCAGGGGGGAAAAAACCCCAACTTCTGCTGATAAAAGCACGTCTTTGAGAGCAGATAAAATGCAAGAAGTGTGATCACTGCTGCCATCTGTGCAGCTTTGTTCCATTTTCCAGCTTCCAAAGAAAGGGGGGGGAAGGCAGGAACTCTCCAAGGATTTGAGCTGTGTGGAAAACAACAATGAACTGCAAAGGAGCCCGAAGCAGCTGTGACAGGAAAACGCTCTCAGAGCAGGGCAGGATAAACACCACCACACTTGAGAAGTTTCCAGTCCCCAGGGCAGCTGCAAGGTGGGAATAAAATGTCCTTGGAGCTCTCTGTATTTACACTTCACTCCTTTACCAACACCTTCAGGTTACAAAAGAAAAGATTTGTTTGCTTTCACCTGGCCAAGAATGCAAAAGGAAGAACCTCCCTGGGAGTTTTCTCTTTGTTAATACACATTCCTTGGATTTAAGGGTTGATGGAAGTTCCTCTTCCAGCCTGCCAGGCACCAACACACCAACGATGCCTTTGTGTTCTGCTGGGAAGTGGGAGCAGGAAAATTCCCCGTGTCCCACAGCTCCAAATCCAAGCCCTGTGTCCTCCAGCTCTTCAGAAAATGAATCCTCCCCACCGTGGAAACCAAAGTCCCCCAGACAATTCCCAGGTGGTTTTCCTGGACCATCCCAGTGAGCAGAGGGAAGAGGGAGCCCTGGGAAGCAGGATGGGAGTGGAGCTGACCATGCAGAGAGATCCCTCCTCAGCTGGATTGCCTCTCCTGACCCCTCCTCTGTGGTTCTCTGAGCAGCCACAGGAATTCCAGCTCCCCCCTCACTTCTTCCTGCGGATTTTGGGTTTCTTCACGGGCCGCAGGTAGGGATTGTCGATGACGTTCTCCTCCCCGTTCCTGCTGCCTGCCAGGGAGCTGTTCTGCTGCAGCACTGAGGTGTTCTCCTTCTCGGGTCCGGAATCATCCTGGCACAGTCAAAAACAAGAATAAAAAAACAAAGTCAGGCTTAGAAATCCTTCTGCCCACAGAAGCTGTGGCTACCCCATCCCTGGAAGTGTCTGAGGCCAGGCTGGAGCACCCTGGGATAGGGGAAGGTGTCCCTGCCCATGGGATAAGATTTTTAAGGTCCCTCTCATCCCAAAGCATTCCAGGATTCCAAGTTCAAGCCCCAGAACCTGTGGGCAGGAGGGATAATCAACAGCCAAGCACACAAGGAGCTGCATTAAAGGCCAGGCCTCCTGGTTTCTAACACAAGAAAATCCCTTGGGAAGCTGGGACCCAAGGAGAGCCCTCTTCCCTGACGCTGAAATTCGGGATGTACTGAAAGCTCCTGCTCCAGCCTCGTTCTGCAATGAACTCTGCAGGGAGCTGAAGAGCCAGGACAATGTTTAGATCCAGTTCCCATTTCCCATTTCCCAGGAGACAAAGCCAGGTTTTCCTAAGCTCGAGAACCCTGACAGTGTTTAGATCCATTTCCCATTTCCCAGGAAACAGAGCCAGGTTTTCCAGGCTGAAGAACCACAACGATTTTAGTTGCCATTTCCCACCCACTCTGCCCATTTCCCAGGAGACAGAGCCAGAATTCCAAGTTGAAGACCCCTGACAATGTTCAGCTCCATTTCCCAGGAATCAGAGCCAGAATTCCAAGCTCAAGACCCCTGACAATGTTGAGCTCCACTTCCCATTTCCCAGGAATCAAAGCCAGAATTCCAAGCTCAAGACCCTTGACAATGTTCAGCTCCACTTCCCATTTCCCAGGAATCAGAGCCAGAATTCCAAGCTGAAGAACCAGGACAATGTTCAGCTCCACTTCCCATTTCCCAGGAATCAGAGCCAGAATTCCAAGCTCAAGACCCCTGACAATGTTCAGCTCCACTTCCCGTTTCCCAGGAGGCACATCCAGGTTTCCCAGCTGCAGGAATGGCCCCCAGGAGCCCCCCCAGGGTGGCCCTACCGTGCTCATGTGCAGCGGGAGGTTCTCGGTGTCCGTCTGCTCGTCCTGCTCCGAGGAATCCGTCTCCTCCATCTGCTGCATTTCCAGCTCGGAGGGGAGCAGAGCTGTCAGGTAGGGCACAGTGAAAGGCCTGGCAGCAATCACTGGGATTTGGGAGAAGAGGACACACAGTCAGGAAGCTGGGAGAAAATTCCTCCCCTCAAAAATGAAGCACAAAGTTACAGAGATCGAACATTTCGCTGGTTCTGGGTTTGGACACGCTTCCTTTTCCTGCTGTTCCCAAGGATCAGGAAGGAAATCCTGATCCCTAAAAGATGGCAGTCTCTACTTCCCAATTTTCTGGAGCCTCTTTATGTTTCCAGCCAAGGACACAGCAGTGTTCCAACACAAAAATTCCTTCCTGAGCTCCACCATACAATCCCAATTATCTGGGAAGTTGGGTTCCCCTTAAGGGAAGCTGTCAGAGAGCCTTGGCAAAGTGGGAATTCTCATCACTGCTCTTCAGGCAGAGAGACAGGAAAATTCCCAGCAGCAGGAAAATGGCAGGGAGAAGAAATTCCTTGTTTAGGTTACAGGAGGTGGAGCCAGGATTGGGATGAGCTTTGGATTCAGCCCCTCTCAGCCTTCACCAGGAGCTAAAAGGGAGCTTTGAGGAGTTTAGGAGCAGCTTTCTGGTTTTCCTCCCCATTTTAACCCCCAAATCCCTCCTTTCCCGACCGTCCAGCACCTCAGCAGGGCAAACACCACAGGACAATTCCCAAACCCTACAGGGGGGGGAAGCAGGGATGCAAAATGATGGAATCACTGACGTGGGAATGTGCTGACATCATCCTTGAAGAGGCTCTGGGTCTCTCCAGTCTTGGCCATGAACCGTGTGAGGGCCCTTTCCACGTCCCTCCGTTGGGAAGCCGCCTTTTCCCGCAGCACCTGGTAGTCGGACACCGGCTCCCGGTAGGTCTGGAGCAGGGAAAGAAAGGGATGGAGCAGCTCCACTTCCAAATATCACACGGATGGAGGAGCTGCAGGCTCTGCTCTTCAGTATCCACGGGTTTTTGGAGAGTTACAGAGGTCCAGCAGCCAGAAATCCAGAGATTTTGTGCTGGGAAGGGTCTGGGGGAAGGTAGTGGGATGGACCAGGGAGTGGATAATGGGATGGGCCAGGGATTCTAAACTGGGAAGGGTCTGGGAGCAGGTAATGGGATGGGCCAGGGAGTGGATAATGGGATGGACCAGGGATTCCGAACTGGGAAGGGTCTGGGAGCAGGTAATGGGATGGACCAGGGAGTGGATAATGGGATGGACCAGGGATTCTAAACTGGAAAGGGTCTGGGGAAGATAATGGGATGGACCAGGGATTGGATAATGGGATGGGCCAGGGATTCTAAACAGGGAAGGGCCTGGGGAAGATAATGGGATGGACCAGGGATTGGATAATGGGATGGGCCAGGGATTTTAAACTGGGAAGGGTCTTGGAGCAGGTAATGGGATGGGCCAGGGATTCTAAACTGGGAAGGGTCTGGGAGCAGGTTATGGGATGGACCAGGGAGTGGATAATGGGATGGGCCAGGGATTCTGAACTGAGAAGGGTCTGGGGAAGATAATGGGATGGACCAGGGAGTGGATAATGGGATGGGCCAGGGATTTTAAACTGGAAAGGATCTGGGAGAAGGTAATGGGATGGACCAGGGAGTGGATAATGGGGTGGGCCAGGGATTCTAAACTGGAAAGGGTCTGGGGGAAGGTAATGGGATGGACCAGGGAGTGGATAATGGGGTGGGCCAGGGATTTTAAACTGGAAAGGGTCTGGGGGAAGGTAATGGGATGGACCGGGGAGTGGATAATGGGATGGGCCAGGGATTCTAAACTGGGAAGGATCTGGGAGCAGGTTATGGGATGGACCAGGGAGTGGACCAGGGATTCTAAACTCAGAAGGATCTGGGAGCAGGTAATGGGAAGGATCCCATCCCAAGGGATGTTCACAACCCACAAGCAAGGAATATTTTAAGCCAGGAAAAGCAGTATTTTGGACAAATGGCACCAGCACTGCAGTTAAAAAAAGCACCACTCCTGGAGTTCTGGACTTCAAACAGATCCCAACCAGCACAAAAATCAGGCAGAAATCCTGGGATTCTGGCTGATGTCTGAATGCCAAGGGATGCCCACAACCCACAAAGAAGGACTGTTTTAAGCCAGGAAAAGCAATATTTTGGATAAATGGCACTGCAGTAAAACCACCCCGCTCCTGGACTTCAGACAGACCTCAAACAGCACAGAAATGTTGTTTTCACTCACCGGTGTCTTGATGTAAGTGTGAGGATCTGGGAACTCCGGGAAATGGCCGGGAATGTGGGGTGGATGAGGCTTGTTCTGCCCAGCTGTCAGGGCCTTGGGAGTCACGGGCTGGTTTGTCACCGGAGCTGCAGTGGGAAACCACGGGAATCAGGGGGTTCCTCCCTCCCAGGCTCACCCCAAAGCGCTGTGAGCCCATCCCAGACTCCATCCAAGGGATGGAGCACATCCCACAAGCTTGGGATTGGCACCCCAGAAGGCAAAAGGATCCCTTGGCCCCTCTGTCCTGCAGCAAAACCACCCTGAAGGCTCCCCTGAGTGACTGAGGTCCCTTCACCTCCTGCAGTGTCACCACAGGAGCCCTGAATTCCTGGCACCATCCCTCAGAAAGCTCATCAGGAGCTCTCTGGAAGGCAGCAGAGAGGAATTCCAAACTATTCCCAGCTCCCCACGTACGGGCAGTGATCACCATCCTCTGGGAACGCTTGGCATAGGCGGGAAGAGTTTCCACATTGAACCCTGGAACACAGAAAAGGGAAACAGGAATCACTCCAGGAGTTTTTCCCCTGTCCAAATTCCCCTCTCTCCAGAATTTTTCCAACAGCTCCAAATTAAACAAGAAGGAAAACCACGAGCTGTGGGTGTCCACAGCAGCGGGCACCACCCAAATCCCAGATTCAGGGGCAGATTTCCCGATGCAAAAGGTGGGAAGAGTGGGAAGAGGGAGCTGCTCACCCATTTCCACGAGGGTCACCACGATATCCGAGAGTGTGGGCTGGGTCCTGGCCGTGTGCTCGCAGTAGGACTTGGCACTCCTCCCAATTTCTGAGATATCTGCAGGATAAAACCAGCACACGTTTCATCTGCAGTGATCACACATCTGTGGCAGCTCCAGGGATGGGAATTGGCAACAAATTTAGCAAGGAATGAAAAAGAACCCCCTGGAATGGAGCACTTTGCAGGCTGGGTGTTTAAAAGATTAAAAAAAATCAGTGTTTGCCACAAGGGCAAAATGCAAATCTGCATCTAAAACATGAAAAAAAACCCCAGAATTGGATCATTTCTCGATTTCAGAACAATTTGTAGGTGAGGTTTTCAACAACACCCACACAGGAAGAAGCACAGCTGCTCCACGAGGGCCTTCATGAACCAAATACCTGGCATTTTGTTTATTCCAGCAACACGAAGCTCCTGGGAGTATCTAATGAGTAACCACTCAGTAAAAAAAAAAAAAATACAGATTTCTCAGCTGGGATAAACCAGAAACCCACAGAAATCTGCACCTCCAGCGCTGCGCTCCAGCCACCAACCCAACCTCCTCCTTTTCCCAACACCCTCAGCAACGATAAAACCGGGATCAAACCCCTCTGGAATCACAGGGGGGGATCCTTGGATGAGCCCCTGGGGGCACTCACAGCTCTGGATCATCTCGGTGAGAGTCTCCACCGCGGCTTTCTCGGCGCTCTCGAAGCCGGCCTCGGTGAGCAGCGAGCTGACCACCACCTGCAGCGTCCGGCGCCGTGCCAGGTGGTAATTGTCCGCAGGGGTGCCCGCCTGCTTGCTGCCTGCCCGCTGGCATTTCGGGAATGGAGCGTTAGGAGATGGGGAGAGGCATCTTGGAACCCAGCCGGGAGAAGCGAGCAAGAAGGGCTGGCCCCAGAGAGGCTGGAAGGGACATGGGAGAGGGATGGGGGGGGGAGGGTGGGGTGGGATCCATGGGATGGGATGGGATGGGATGGGATGGGATGGGATGGGATGGGATGGGATCCATGGGATGGGATGGGATGGGATCCATGGGATGGGATGGGGTGGGGTGGGGTGGGGTGGGGTGGGATGGGATCCATGGGATGGGATCCATGGGGTGGGGTGGGGTGGGGTGGGATGGGATGGGATGGGATCCATGGGATAGGATGGGATCCATGGGATGGGATGGGATGGGATCCATGGGATGGGATGGGATGGGATGGGATCCATGGGATGGGATGG
This sequence comes from Aphelocoma coerulescens, assembly GCF_041296385.1. Classification (NCBI taxonomy): domain Eukaryota; kingdom Metazoa; phylum Chordata; class Aves; order Passeriformes; family Corvidae; genus Aphelocoma; species Aphelocoma coerulescens. The sequence goes on along the minus strand of NC_091039.1, from coordinate 5,430,894 downwards.
GATGGGATGGGATGGGATGGGATCCATGGGATGGGATCCATGGGATGGGATGGGATCCATGGGATGGGATGGGATGGGATGGGATGGGATGGGATGGGGTGGGATGGGGTGGGATGGGATGGGATGGGATGGGATGGGGTGGGGTGGGGTGGGATGGGATCCATGGGGTGGGATGGGATGGGATCCATGGGATGGGATGGGATGGGATGGGATGGGATGGGATGGGATGGGATGGGGATGGGATGGGGTGGGATGGGGTGGGGTGGGATGGGATCGATGGGATGGGATCGATGGGATGGGATCGATGGGATGGGATGGGATGGGGTGGGGATGGGGTGGGATGGGATGGGATCCATGGGATGGGATGGGATGGGATGGGATGGGATGGGATGGGATGGGATGGGATGGGATGGGATGGGATGGGATGGGATGGGATGGGGTGGGGTGGGGTGGGGATGGGGTGGGGATGGGGTGGGATGGGATGGGATCCATGGGATGGGATGAGATCCATGGGATGGGATGGGATGGGATGGGATGGGATGGGATGGGATGGGATGGGATGGGATGGGATGGGATGGGATGGGGTGGGGTGGGGTGGGGTGGGGTGGGATGGGATGGGATGGGATCCATGGGATGGGATGGGGTGGGGATGGGGTGGGGTGGGATGGGATGGGATGGGATGGGGTGGGATGGGATGGGATCCATGGGATGGGATGGGATGGGGTGGGGATGGGGTGGGATGGGGTGGGGTGGGGTGGGGTGGGATGGGATGGGATCCATGGGATGGGATGGGATCCATGGGATGGGATGGGATGGGGTGGGATGGGATCCATGGCATGGGATGGGATGGGATGGGATGGGATGGGATGGGATGGGATGGGATGGGATGGGATCCATGGGATGGGATGGGATGGGATGGGATCCATGGGATGGGATGGTGTAGGAACTCAGAGTGCCGAGAATATTTCTCTGCCTGTTTTTAAGGGTTCTTACTCCCCTGAACAACACTGTTTTAGCCTCCAACCTTGGAAAAAATTACCAACAGTCAGACAACAACTAGAAAATACAGTGTTGGGAATTAGGTGATAGACTGCTCTGTAAGATTGTCACAGGCAGAAAAATGTAGAGGTTTGGGGCTTCTCTTTGTAGTTAATAGATAAGAGTAAAAAAAATAAAAAAAAAAATCAAAATTCTCCTTCTTCTACTACTCCATGTTCTGCAGTAGAAGTAGTTTGGGATGATTGGATAGAGAATTCCGCAGTTCCTGCCCGTGTTACTGAATAATTGGCAGGAAAATGAAAATAATGTACGTTTTTAGTAACCATTGGTTAAATTATCTTTAAAAATCTGTGTAAATCTTGATAGGGAGGCCTCACTCCTGCTTTTCTGTGCTCTATGCTGTACCTGGGTCACGTTGGTGGCTCTGTTCCTCTGCTAAGATTTAACAAACAACTATCTGGAAGCATTGAAACTCCAGGAAAAGTCTGGGTTTATCTTTGAAACTCCTTGCAAGGACTTCCAGCAAATTCTCTCCCATCCTGAGGCACTTGATTTATGGCATGGCTCAGTGTCAGGATGGGGCAGGTAATGGAAGGGCTTGGGAGAAGGGACTGGGAAGGGTCCAGGAGCAGCTGGAAGGGACATGGAGTGGAGACTGGGAAAGGTCTGGGAGTAGGTAATGGGAAGGGACATGGAGCAGGGACTGGGAGGGTCTGGGAGAAGGGACTGGGAATGGTCCAGGAGTAGCTGGAAGGGACCTGGAGCAGAGACTGGGAAGGGTCTGGGAGCAGGTAATGGGAAGGGACATGGAGTGGGGACTGGGAAGGGTCTGGGAGAAGGGACTGGGAAGGGTCCAGGAGTAGCTGGAAGGGACCTGGAGTGGGGACTGGGAAGGGTCCAGGAGTAGCTGGAAGGGACATGGAGCAGGGACTGGGAGGGTCTGGGAGAAGGGTCTGGGAAGGGTCTGGGAGAAGGGACTGGGAAGGGTCCCAGAGCAGGGGGAAGGAACATGGAGCAGGGGCTGGGAGCAAATAATGGGATCGGGCTGGGAGCAGATAAAAGGAAAGGTCTGGGAGACGCTGGAAGGGACATGGAGAGGGGATTGGGATGGGCCAGGGAACAGCAGCTCCTGGGAAGGGTCTGGGAGTAGGTCATGGGAAGGGACATGGAGGAGGGAGTGGGAAGGATCTGGGAGAAGGGGCTGGGAAGGGTCCAGGAGTAGCTGGAAGGGACCTGGAGTGGGGACTGGGAAGGGTCCAGGAGTAGCTGGAAGGGACCTGGAGCAGGGAGTGGGAAAGGTCTGGGAGAAGGGACTGGGAAAGGTCCAGGAGTAGCTGGAAGGGACCTGGAGTGGGGACTGGGAAGGGTCTGGGAGTAGGTAATGGGAAGGGACATGGAGCAGGGACTGGGAGGGTCTGGGAGAAGGGGCTGGGAAGGGTCTGGGAGTAACTGGAAGGGACCTGGAGTGGGGACTGGGAAGGGTCTGGGAGAAGGGGCTGGGAAGGGTCTGGGAGTAGCTGGAAGGGACCTGGAGCAGGGACTGGGAGGGTCTGGGAGAAGGGACTGGGAATGGTCCAGGAGTAGCTGGAAGGGACCTGGAGCGGGGACTGGGAAGGGTCTGGGAGAAGGGGCTGGGAAGGGTCTGGGAGTAACTGGAAGGGACCTGGAGCAGAGACTGGGAAGGGTCTGGGAGTAGGTAATGGGAAGGGACCTGGAGTGGGGACTGGGAAGGGTCTGGGAGTAGGTAATGACACAGGACTGGGAGCAGAGACTGGGAAGGAACATGGGAAGGGTCAGGGAAGCAGATGCTGGGAAGGGTCTGGGAGCAGGGACTGGAAAAGTTTTGGGAGCAGGTAATGGGAAGGGTCTGGGAGCAAATAACGGGATGGGCCAGGGAGCAGGTAATGGGAAGGGAGCAGGAGCACACTCCTGTACATTCACACACACACCTGGGCATGCTTGTATATATATATACACGCATATACATATATATATACATATACATATATATATATATATTTACACACATGTCCTTACAGAACCTCCTCGGACACTTTTGGGACGCGGCCCCTTTAAGGACTCACCCGCGCACTCCCCGCCCCGCCCCCGCCAGCCAATCCGAGCGCACCATCCTCAGCCAATCAAAGCCCGCCTCCCCTCAGGTCCTCCGGCCAATCAGCGCCTCCCTCTCTCCACCCGCCGCCTCCGCGCTCCGCGGCCGGGCCGAGAGCTCCTCCGAACCCCGGAGGGATCGGGCGCTGCCGCCCCGCCCGGCCCCGCCCGGGGATTCGCCACCGCGGCCCCACGCCCCGGGGATGAGCCGCCGTTACCGTGCCGGAGCCTCCGGACGCTGTGTCAGCCATCTTGGAGCCATATGGAGCTGTGCGCACGCGTCAGGTGCGGCGGGGCGGGGGAGGCGGGAGCGCGCGGCATTGTGGGAGCTGTAGTGCGGGTGGAGCGGGACGCGGGGCGTTGTGGGAGTTGTAGTGCGGAGGCGGGGCAACATCTGGATCCTCCCGCCCCTCACATCTGGATGCCGAGGGGGTGGAACGAGATGAGGTTTATGGTGGTCCCGTCCATCCCAAACTGTTCCGGGGTTCCACAGGGCACAGGGACCGCGGGGATTTTGCCAAGTCGGCGAAGTGTCCATGGACATCCTGATTTATGACATCCTTCGAGCTCGTTAATTCCGGGATGTCCTTGAGCCAGGGATGTACCTGTGCCTGCTCCACTGATTAACTCTCCTTTCGCACTGATTAGGCTCCAAAGCGCACAAAGACCCGACCTCAAAGAACATCCTGCCTTGAGATAACCATGATTTATTTTGCAACGAGGACCGCAAACCTCCTGTCACAGCACCGCGTTCCCACTTGGAAACGATTCACTAAAACCCCTCTGAAAGCCCTGTAACCATGGGAACAGCGAGGGTTTCCTGTTGAAAGCCCGGTGTACCCTGAGCTGCACCTCGGTGTACCCGAGATCAAAGCTCTGCTGTCCCCGAAGTGTTTGGGGAGGCCAGAACAGGAAACCACCAGGCTGCAGCTCCCACCCCTCGCTTCCTGTTCTAGCACACGTGTGGGACAGCCAGAACGCTCCGAGAGCCAATTGCTGAGCGTCAGAGAGGGGTGAAAAGCGATGTAAACAACAGCTGCCACGCCAGGAATTAAAGGTCCTGGGGCTGGATGGAAACACGGCTCCCTCACGCTGCTGGGTTTCCCCTGCGGGAGCAGCAAAATCCATGAAAAAAGCAGGGAAATGAGGAGGCACGGGGAGGTGGAGCTGGATTGTTCCAAGCTGAAGCGAAGGAAACTTCTGGAGCAGCAAAGGTAGGAGGAGGAAGGGGGGTGTGGGCTGACAAGGTGGTGTTGAGGGCAATCTCCTGCCTTTTGTGCTCTGGGTCGTGCCAAGGATGTTGAATGTTCCTTGGGATGGATTTCTGGGGATCTGGCTGTGGTTTCCCTGTGGGAATTCCCTGTGGGAATTCCCTGTGGGCGTTGTGCGTGCCAGGGCTGGGGGACACGAGGGTCACCCCAGAGTGGGCTCAGGACATGGAGAGATGGAAACAACCAATCCTAGACTGGTTTGGGTGGGAAAGGAACTTAAAGCTCATCCCGTTCCACCCCCTGCCATGGGCAGGGACACCTTCCCCTATCCCAGATGGCTCCGACCCCCATCCAACCTGGCCTGGGACATTTCCAGGGATCCAGGGGCTCTGCAGTGGCTTTGAGAGCAGCTGGGACAGGGGGGACCAGCACAAAGGAGCCTTTGCTGAATGTCCAGGAATGTCACTGGGAGCTGCTGAGGCACCTGGAATGCTGTGTCCAGTTCTGGGCCCTCATGGCAAGAGGGACATGGAGGGGCTGGAGAATGTCCAGGGAAGGAGAGGGAGATGGGGAAGGGTTTGGAGAAATCCTGAGGGAGCTGAGGGGGGCTCAGCCTGGAGAAAAGGAGGCTCCAGGGGAATTCCTGGCTCTGCACAACTCCCTGGCAGGAGGGGGCAGCCGGGGGGGGGGATTTGGGATTTTATCCCAAGGAACAGGGACAGGAGGAGAGGGAACGGCCTCAGGCTGGGCCAGGGGAGGCTCGGGTTGGAATTTCAGCAGGAATTTCCTCATGGAAAGGGTTGGCAGGGGCTGCCCAGGGAGGTTTGGAGTGCCCATCCCTGGAGGTGTCACCTGGACGTGGCACTCAGTGCTCAGGATGGGCATCGGGCACAGCTCGGACTCGATGATCCCGGAGGGCTTTTCCAACCTCAACAATTCCATGATTTTATGATTCTATGAATCCAATTTGCTGGCACCTTGTGTCCATCCCTGCTCCCATCTGGGATTTAGACTCCATTTTCCCACAGGCACAGAGAGTGGGGAAGACTTTCCAGGATGCCAAACACCTCTCAGGGTGCAAATTCCAGTGGGGAATTTTCCAGAGGAAAGCCTGGAGCCGTTTTAATCTCCAGTCCCTGAAATCCCTCTGTGGCTTCCCAGGGATGTGCTCTGGATGGGGTTGGAGAAAAGGACCTTGTTGTGTGGTTGGTTCCCTCCCTCTTTCCCAGGATTTCCTGGCTGCGCCAGCCCCGCTGCCAGCAGAGGGCACGTTGGGACCGCGATATTCTGATTTTTGAGCCGCTTCCTTCCGAACCCAAATCACCAGCGCTGAGTTAATGCCGATTTTCACCCCTCAGCTGTGAGGATCCCCCAAAAAATCCACCCAAACCCACCCTGCTCCCGCTTGATACTGAAAACTCCTCTGAGCCCCCCCAAATTCCTTGGATAACCAAATCTGAGGGGTTTTGGGGTGCAGTTTGACAGTGACAAACACTTGATGTGCTCCAGAAGCTGCTGCTGGGCTAGGAGGGAATTAACAGAATTTTTGGGAATGTTTGGGGGTTTTTTCCCCATATGGACATTGGGTTGTGCCTTGCAGGAATGAGAACTCCAACATGGAGAGTTTAAAGCCATGGGACTGTTGGGTTTTATATTTTATTTGGAGTTTTGAGCCATTTTTTTATACCTGAGCAATCTTATTTGTTTGCTAAAGTGTTATTCTTGGCAGTTGGTGGATATTAAAGACTCTGGAAGTGAAAGTCTTGGAGTTTTCTCCCTGGATTTGTTATTTGGAAGAGGAAAATCTGATCCAGAAAGGAATTCCCAGCGAGGTGTGGGGATGTGGATGAGCTCTGAGTAGCCCCAGCTGGAATTGAGACTTCTTCCAAAGGTGCCACAGGCACAGAGAGTGGGGACGAACTTCCAGGATGCCAAACACCTCTCAGGCTGGGAGTTAGGATATTCCAGGGGCGATTTTTTCCAGAGGAAAACTTGGAGAGGTTTATCCAAACCTCTAAATAACCACGGGGGAGAAGCTGCCTGCACTGGGGGCTCTTTGATGCCACAAATTCCAGCTGCTGGGAATGCAGGGCAGCAGGAAGTAAACAGGGAACTGGGCTCCTCAGGGGTGCAGTGTTCTCCCAGATATCCAGCTCCACCACAAAACTCTTTGGAGAGTGTTGGAATTCATCCCCAGGATGAGCTGGGGGGTTCAGAGCCACCCCTGGCAGGCAGGAGACCCTTCCCAGGTATTCCCAGGGAACAGGACACCCCTTCTGGAAGTCCTGCTCCATGAGGATGAGCCTGCAGCAGATCCCAGGAGCTGTCTCTGGCCAGATTGGAATATCAGAGATCTTTCCTGCTTTTTTTTCCCCAGGATTTGATGGATATTTGCTTTGGGCTTTTTATTTTTTATTTATGTCAAATCTGTTCCTTCCCATTCCCTCAGCTCCTGAGTCAAGGCCACCTCTAATCCAGCAGGAATTTCACCCCCCACCTCCCCCCAGCCATCTCCAGCCCCACAGATGGCTCAGGGAATGTTCTGCTCCCTCCTGTCCCCCTGCCTGGAGTTCTGGGATCCAAAGGGATGAGGAGATGGATCCAAGCTGCTTTTTTATTTTTGTGTGGCTCAGATGAGAACTTTATTTTCTGTGGAAAAGCAGATTTGGGGTTGCTGAGGGAACAGAGGAGCTCTGCAGGTTTAGCTCTCTGCATTCCCCAATCCCCTCAATTCCTTGGATTCTTCCAATGGGAATGCTCCCCACCTGCTTCCTGAAGTGCAGAGGGTGACAAATTCTCTGCCCAATGCCACCTGCAGATGGTCATTGTCACTTTGGGCTAAGTGCAGCCACTTTGGACGTGCCAGAGGCTGGATGGGACAGCCCAAGGCATTCCCTTGGGATCAGGGATGCTGGGAATCATCAGATCCCCACGTTCAGCAGAGCCAGGCCTTGTCTGGCCCAGCCTCTCCTGCTTTATTCGGGGGTGGTGATGAGCTGGTCCCTTAAGGGATCCTAAAAAAACTGCCTGGAGAGACTCTGGGAGCAGGGACAGAGAGCTCTGCCTCATTCCTGGCATGGATTCCCTTAAGGGATCCTAAAAAAACTGCCTGGAGAGACTCTGGGATCAGGGACAGAGAGCTCTGCCTCATTCCCTTGATTGATGCATGGATTCCCTTAAGGGATCCTAAAAAAATGGCCTGGAGAGACTCTGGGATCAGGGACAGAGAGCTCTGCCTCATTCCTGGCATGGATTCCCTTAAGGGATCCTAAAAAAACTGCCTGGAGAGACTCTGGGATCAGGGACAGAGAGCTCTGCCTCATTCCTGGCATGGATTCCCTTAAGAGATCCTAAAAAAACTGCCTGGAGAGACTCTGGGAGCAGGGACAGAGAGCTCTGCCTCATTCCTGGCATGGATTCCCTTAAGGGATCCTAAAAAAATGGCCTGGAGAGACTCTGGGATCAGGGACAGAGAGCTCAGCCTCATTCCTGGCATGGATTCCCTTAAGAGATCCTAAAAAAATGGCCTGGAGAGACTCTGGGAGCAGGGACAGAGAGCTCTGCCTCATTCCTGGCATGGATTCCCTTAAGGGATCCTAAAAAAATGGCCTGGAGAGACTCTGGGAGCAGGGACAGAGAGCTCAGCCTCATTCCTGGCATGGATTCCCTTAAGAGATCCTAAAAAAATGGCCTGGAGAGACTCTGGGAGCACGGACAGAGAGCTCAGCCTCATTCCTGGCATGGATTCCCTTAAGGGATCTTAAAAAAAATGGCCTGGAGAGACTCTGGGATCAGGGACAGAGAGCTCAGCCTCATTCCTGGCATGGATTCCTCACCAGAACCTCCCGGAATCCTCCTCTTCCCACTCATCCTTGACCAGGCAGGTGCAAATACCACATTCAACTGCAGCAATCCCAGAATTATCCCTGGTTTTATCCACATCTGGCCCTTCTGCCCAGGGCCAGGAGCCCATCCCAGGTGCCTGCCTGGATTTTTCCAGGGCTCAGAGGTGGGAGCCGGCAGGGGAAGCCACCTCAGCTCGCAGGGGACAGCAGTGTCACCCATCCCTTCGGTGCCTCACAGAGGGAGGCGTTGGTGGCCCCACAGGGGTGACATCCTGGCCCCCGGAGCAGCCACATTTGAGTGACAAAACCCCACTGTCACCACAGGAAACCACAGGCAGGGTGGTGCCTCCTCAGGGCAGGGGTGGGGGAAGGAATCCTGCTGCTCCTTGGGGTTGGGATGGGCTCTGGGCAGCTGTGCCCAAATTCCCTCCTGGAATGGAGCATGCAGAGCCATCCCTGCAGCGGATCCCAGGCTGGCTCTGCTTCAGAGCAGGGCAACAGGAAAGTTTGGGAAACTCTGGGAAAGTTTGGGAAACTCTGGGAAAGTTTGGGAAACTCTTCTGAGCCGTGGTCGTGTGCCAGGGTTTGCTGATCCCAGCTGGGTTTGGGGTCCTCTCATGAGCAATTCCCAATTTCTGACGGACAGGGGAACTTATCCAGATGGTTCTGAGTCTGATCCATGCAAAAATCCTCCCAGGATGGACCGAGGGGCTTTGGAGATGCTTCCCACAGTGGGATATGGGGCAAACTCTGCTGTTGGGATTCCCTGACCGGAACAGGAGCCTTGGGGGATCTTTGGACCTAAAATGAGCTGGTTTTTGAAAGGGTTTGAGGGGAAAGAGCTGAAGCAGCAGCAGGGTTTGCGTGGCAGAGTTGAGCAGCTCCTTGGTGTGACAGGATGGGTGACAATAACGGGGGTGACAGCGACTGTTGTCACCTTCTCTTGCTCATTAAATCTGTCATTTTAAGCTGCCGTCGCTTCTTAGCAAAGCACTTTGAGAAAATCCCTAAATCCGAGCTGGGAGGCTGATGAAAAGTCCCTTTTTTCTTCCCAGTGGGATCCTGGAAGTACAGAAGGAATCGGGATGGATGAAATGCAGGAAGTTGTGTGAACTCATTGGACCCTCTCAACAGCTCAAGCTGAGTTTAGAGCTTGGGTTAGGCCTGGTTCTTGTTTGATCAGATCAGTTCCCCGTCCCCATGTGCAGATGAAATGAGGGTAAGGAGCTGATAAAAGATCCTTGCTAAGAACAAAGCCTGGAGTTTATTCATCCGTGCTCCAAAAAAAAAAAACCCCAGGATCTTCAGGGAAAGGGGAGGCTTCTCAGGAAGAAATCCTGAAAAAGGCTGTAGGGAGAGGGAGGTTTGTTAAATCACTTGGATGATGTTGGTTTTCTTTCAAGGACCTTTTTAATCCCCTCCTCCCTCAAAAAAATTGGCTTTTTAATGGCTTTTCTTGACTTCAGAAGGAGCCATGTCCCTAAAAATCATCCTCTCACCTCTTCCCGCCCAGAACTGAGCCCACAAAGCTCTGCAGCCTTTTTGGGCTCCTCTCACCCCTTCCCACCTGAACCCACAAACCCCTGCAGCCTTTTTGGGGTCATCACCCCTCCCCACCAGCCTGGCAGGGCAGTTTGGTGTCTCTGGGGGCTTCAGAAGCCACAAGGAGACACCAGGGCTGAGGCACAGATAGAGAGTGGCAGCAGCTGTTCAGGATGTGCCGCTGATTCTGGGACTTCTCCCGCCCTTTTTGGAAATCGAGGGGCAGGAGTGGGGCAGGAGGAGAGGAGGGACAGCCCCGATAAAGTCCCCATGGATGGCAGCCCCGAGAGCCACAGGCTGGAGCTGCACCAGCTGGGAGGCCTCGATAGGTCCTGTGCTGTCACCTCCCTGCCCTGGCCATGGGGACAGAGATCGTGTCCCTCCCTCCCTCCCTCCCTCCCTCCCTCCCTCCCTCCCTCCTTCCCGGCTCCAGCTCTTCCTCTCTCAGCTGCAGATTTCTCTGTAATTCTCCATAATTTCCTCTGGAAGTTTCTGGCTTGGCTCCACTCGTTGTCCCTCTTGTGCAGCTCCCTGGATCCCCATCCTAAGGATCCCTTTATCCCAGGAAATGCAATTTTGAAGAGGGGAAAGATAAGCGGAGAAAATATTTCTGGATAAAATCTTGATCCTGGATCACATCCCTGGACAACATTTCCCTCAGGCTGTGTCCCTTGGTGGGAGGAATTCCATTTGGTGTGAGATTTGGGGGTGAGGAATTCCATCAGGCCAAGGAGATGCTGGTGGCACCCCAAAAACTGCTCCGAGCAGGTTTTCCATGCTCTGGAACCCTCCAGCTGGGCAGGAAAGGGGAGAGGTCTGATATCCCCATGGATTTGGGGAAGAGCAGGGGTTTTTAGCTGGAAAAAGCTCAGGAATACTGAGCTTTTCCCAGATTCCAGAAGGGAAAGTTGGCTGAGGGACAGAGCAGGCCCTTCCTCAGCCTCACCAGCAGAGCAGGGTCTGTTTTGGGGGGAAATATTTAAAGATTGATAAAATCATTTCCCACGGGCCCAGCAAAGATCCTGCGGCTTGGGGGCACCCGGGGAGGGGGGGGGGGGTGTGGGGGGCCAGGCCACGCTTCACGTGCACACAACTGTCACCTCTGTCACCCCGTGTCACTTGGGGCTGTTTGCCTCTCCTGTGTGACAGAGGAGGTCCCCACATCTGGCGGCGGCGGTTGAACAGGCCCGATTTAATCACAGCCACACAGCGAGCAGGGCACGGGGGGACAGGGGGGACGGGCAGGGGGGACAGGCGGGGGGGACAGGGGGACAGGCAGGGGGAGACAGGCAGGGGTGACAGGGGGTGATAAGCAGAGGGTAACAGGGGTGACAGGCTGGGTGACAGGGGGTGACAGACAGGGTGACAGACAGGGGTGATAGGCAGGGTGACAGGGGGTGACAGGCAGGGGGTGACAGGCAGGGGGAGACAGGGGTGACAGGCAGGGGGGGACAGGCTGGGTGATAGGGGGTGACAGGCAGAGGGTAACAGGGGTGACAGGCTGGGTGACAGGGGGTGACAGACAGGGTGACAGACAGGGGTGACAGGCAGGGTGACAGGGGGTGACAGGCAGGGGGTGACAGGCAGGGGAGATGGGGTGACAGGCAGGGGGTAACAGGGGGTGACAGACAGGGGTGACGGGGTGACAGGCAGGGGGTAACAGGGGGTGACAGACAGGGGTGACGGGGGTGACAGGGGGTGACAGACAGGGGTTACAGGCAGGGTGACAGGGGGTGACAGGCAGGGGAGACAGGCAGGGACAGGCAGGGGGTGACAGGCAGGGGAGATGGGGTGACAGGCAGGGGGTAACAGACGGGGTGACAGGCAGAGGAGACAGGGGGTGACAGACAGGGGTGACGGGGGTGACAGGCAGAGGGTGACAGACAGGGGTTACAGGCAGGGTGACAGGGGGTGACAGGCAGGGGAGACAGGGAGGGACAGGCAGGGGGTGACAGGCAGGGGGTGACAGGCAGGGGAGATGGGGTGACAGGCAGGGGGTAGCAGGGGGTGACAGACAGGGGTGACGGGGGTGACAGGGGGTGACAGACAGGGGTTACAGGCAGGGTGACAGGGGGTGACAGGCAGAGGGTGACAGACAGGGGTGACAGGGAGGGACAGACAGGGGTGACAGGCAGGGGGTGATGGGGTGACAGGCAGGGGTGACAGGGGGTGACAGACAGGGGGTAACAGATGGGGTGATGAGCAGGGGCTGACAAGGAGGGGGTGACAGGCATGGGGTGACGAGCAGGGGGTTACAGACAGGGGGTGACAGACAGGGGTGACGGGGTGACAAGGAGAGGGTGACAAGGAGGGGTTGACAGGGGGTGACAGACAGAGGGTGACAGGGGGTGACAGGCAGGGGGTGACAGGCACAGGGTGATGGGGTGACAGACAGGGGTTGACAAGGAGGGGGTGACAGACAGGGGGTGACGGGGGTGACAGACAGGGTGACCAGGAGGGGGTGACAGGGGGTGACAGGCAGGGTGACCAGGAGGGGGTGACAGGGGGTGACAGGCAGGGGGTGACAAGCCCAGGCCACGTGCTCCCCATCCCAGGAAAACCACAAAGCAGCGGGAAGGGAAGTGCCCAGATCCCTCCTGGCAGGAAAATCCGACGGCTGGGAGCTGTGCAAAGCTGTCCTGCTGTGACAGGGACATGGCAGGGCTGGTGCAGGCCCGTGGAATGGGAAGTGGGACAAATCCCGTATTTCAGATACCAGAATCCAGGGCATCTCCTCCCCCAGGTTGTTCCCCAGGTGCCTGGCGGGTTGCAGCAGGCTGGGAGCAGATCTTCCAGGAGCAGCAGGTATGGAGAAAAGGTGGCTGAGCTGGTGGTGCTGGTGTTGGGGCTCTGCTCCAGGGAAAACGGCAGGGAAGGTGCAGGAAATGGGAAAAAAAAAAACCCAAAATGGGAAAAAAAAAACCAAAATGGCCCTCTTTAGTGGCATTTTTCCTGCCTGGTGAGAAGGATGCTAAAATTGGGACTTCCCAAAGTGAAGTGAGGCCAAATCTGTCTTTGCTTTGTCCACCAAGAGCCACAGTGGTGCTGATCCATCCTCTGGGATGCTGATCCATCCTCTGGGATGCTGATCCATCCCCAGCTGTCATTGCTCTGGGATCCCTGGGGGAGCTGGATCCCGTGGATCAGTGCATTCCCAGGCTGACAGGACACAGATCTTTGTGTCACCGCTGCAGGAACGATTCCCAGAATGGGTGGAAAATACACAAAAAGAGTGGAAACTTGGTTCTTCCGTGAGAATGAGGATTTTGGGGTTGGAATCCAGCATTGGGAATCCCCAAGGAGCTGGATCTTCCCAGCAGGAGCTGGATCAAGTGTTTTCTGACAGGCTGATGGCTTTTTCCAGCCAAACTTCCACTGGTTTTTCCCCATTTTCTGCTCACCCTTTGCAGCAGGTGAGCATTTTAACAGAGCTTTTCCAAACCTTCCCTCCATCCCCTCCTCTCCCCAGCCTGCTCGTTGATAAGAGCAGGTTGGGCAGGTGATAAGCCCCGAGATAAAATCCACATCAAAATAGAACACAAAGGGCCAAAAAAAGCCCCCAAAGAGCTGAGCAAAGACACCAAAGGATTTGTTGGCATCCCCAGCTGGAAGGGACACTCTGGAAAGGGTGGAAAGGGTTAATCCAGGCCTGCTGAGAGCCTCTGGAGCCCTTTGAGCAGCGGTTTTGAAATCTGATTTTCTTTTTTGCAACCCAGTGAGGTTTTTATCAACTTCCTATGCGAGAGCAGAAGTTGGATGGGTGCAGGGAGCCTGGTGCTGCCTTCCCTCCTCCTTGCAGCTGGTTGAGTGTGGCAGTGCAGGAGCCACAGCTTGGAAAAATGGGATCTTTTTGAGGGGGAAAAACCTCAAAATTCAAATATTTCAAGTGTTTTGTTCTATTTTTTTTTAGCATCAGCCCCTAAACCAGCCCTGCTGCTTGTGCAGCTTCACTGGGCTCATCTCAAAGTGTCCGTGGGCCTGAATTCCTTGTGCCAAATTCCTGCTGGAAAGCAACAAAACAACACTTTGTGCCTCTGCCTGGAATATCCAGGGGGTGAGACCTCCAAAAATCAGGCCCAAATGTTGTGGGCTTGGAGTCAAGACCACCTGGATCAGCATCAGGAGAGGTGAGGAGCAACAATCCCTTGGAAGTGGTTCCATCCTGCATTTCTCCTTCTCCTGGGAAGCATTTCCTGGCTCAAGCACATCCCTGCTTCGTGGATGGGGATCTGCAGGCTCTAACCCAGCACTTTTGTGCAGTTTTTGTCCTTCTTTTCCTCCTCCAAGGGTTTTTCCCTTGGAAAAAGGCTGTTCCAAGCTCAGGTGTTCAGGGGCTGGTGCTCCCCAGCCCAGCTCAGGTTTCTGTGGGCAGGTTTTGGGTGGGAGCAGGGCTCAGGTGGACTCCAGGCTCACGGAAAGCACCTTCCAAACCAGCCCTGCTTGGATTTCTAGCCTGATCCAGAAAAAACAAATCAATAAAAACAGGAGCTTTGCCCTTTTTTTTTTTTTTTGATGTCTGATGGCTTCAATTACATCAACAAGCAGAGCCTGGATCAGCCTCACCATTGGAAATACCCCAAAAAGTCTCAGATTTTGCAGAGATTTCCCCAAATTCTCCATCTTCTCTTTATCTCTGCAGTTTCCTATCATGCTGCAGAGGAGAGAGCCAGCCTGAATTTGGTGAGGGGACACGTGTGGGTCCCTCTGTGGCTTTATGGAGGCAGGGAAAGATGCAATCCCAATATTTGGGATGCTCCAAACCCCGAGTGCAAAGAGCTGCAGGAGTCTCAGAGCAGCACCAGGACTGGGAAAATGTGGCAGCAACTCCTGCCAGCTCTGGGATGTGACACTCCTCAAACCTCCTGTGCCACATCTTTCAAGCCTCTCTTGCAGCTGCTTTACAAACCTGGTGCAACCCTTTAAACCCTGTGAAAGCCGAGCTTTGCAAAGCTCAGGGTTGAGCCCAGAGCTCACAGGCAGCTCAGGACCCTCCCCCCCCCCAGCAGAATCTCTGCTCCCTGAGCCGCCGTGGCTTTGCAGGCTGAGCTCAAAGCCTCCCCCAGACACATCCTCAGCACCTCAGCCAGGGCTGCAGGTGTGGGGTTACCAAGAGATTTGGGGGGGGGGGGGGGGGGTGCAAAAACTGCTCTGGGGGCACCCCTGGAGTTCTCAGCTGTGCACCCAACCAGCGGGGCCCTGCAGGTGAGCAGAGATCGTTGCTCAGCATCTATTTTCTCCCGCTCCACTTTCACTGGGCAGGAAGTAAATAAACACTTTTGAATGCTCTGAATGTGTTTGGCAGGTAAAAATAAATTTGTGGGGCTCAACGGGCTGAGAAAGGCTTTGTGGGGACCCCTTGAAATCTGTGGGGGCAAAGGCAGCCTTGTGTTTAAACCTTTTATTTCTTCTTGTCTCCCTGCCACCATCAGTGACAGGGGCACCATCCTGGGTGTGCAGGCACTGAGGGCTCTGCTGGCTCCATCAGGGCAGGAATTATCCAGGATTTTGGTGGTTAGAGCTGCAAAAATTGGGAATTCAGGGTGTCTTGCAGCATTTCCCAGCCCCCTCTCACAGCAGAGCCCTGTGGGGTTCAGGCCGAATGCACAGTCCCCGTTTATAGTTAATTATTTAGGATATAGTTTATTACTTAGAATGCAGTTTATTTCTTGTTTCCAGTTTATTAATTAGGATAACATTCATCTCGAGCAGTGTATCCCTGAAAAAGAGGGATCTCCACTTTCCCTGGATGTCAGATTGAGCTGAGCACAGCTCCTGACCCCTTCCCAGGGCACGTTCTGGGTCTCTGCTTGGGGTGTTCCCAGCCAGAGCTGCCACTTGGATGTGTCCCCCTCCTTCAGACAGATCCCAAGCCGTGTCCTGAAACAATTCCAGCACTTGGCATCACTTCCCAACAGCTCAGGAGCTGCCCTGGCAGGGGCCTGAGCAAGAAAAGTGCAAGTATCAATATCTGAGGTTATTTCCAGTCTCTCACACACAGAGACTGCAGCAGGATGGATTTCCTGGAGGAAAACCGTGGGATTTCCATTCCAAACCCTGCACAGCTGCCTCTGGAGGTGCAGGCAGCTCTTCTTCACCCTTTAAGCTGCTCCATGTGCAGGGTGGTGATACCTCAGGGCACCCCTGGGGACAGGGACAGTGCCAGGGGCTCCTGGCAGCGCTATCGCTCCCTGTCCCTGTCCCCACACATTTGTTTGTCTCATTTCTCCTTTGAAGGCGCCTGGATTCTGAGAAACCCAGGCCTGGAGCTGCAGGAGCACAAAAAAAGAAAAAGGAAAAAAAAAAAAAAAGGACTTTTTGCTTTATCTCTGCCCTTTCTGGTCTCAGGGTGGTCACAGGGCCCTGATAACGCCGGGGCTGGGGTGGCAGGATTAGACACCGAGGTGCCACCTGCGAGGGTCTGGTGACAACCAGATGTGGCACAGCTCTCCAGCCACTGCTCCCCAGCTGCTTTCCCACAAAACCCCAGCCCCTGAGTGGATTGTCCGTGTCTGGAAGGGCTGCAGCCGTTCCTCAGTGGGATCTGAGTGTCTCCTGAGTGCCCTGTTGGTGTGACACTTGTGGGACTGTGCCACCGTGGTGCCTTCAGTGGTCAGGTCAGGCTGGGCAGAAATCAGCCAAAGGATGAGGAATTTATGGGAAAGGGAGGCCAGGCAGCTGGATTGTTTCTTTAGGAAACGAGGCCAGAAGTTCTGCAAAGCCTTGGGTCCATCCTGATGGCCAGCAAGGAAGATTTTTGTGGGATGGGAGGAATTTTCCCTGCCCAGCTCCAGCGTGGGGAACCCACAGGCAGTGCCCCACAGGGAGGCTCCACATCCTGCAGCCTCACCCCAAATTCCCTTTTATGCCATCACAGCCCAGCCCTGCTCCTGCACAGAGCACGGGGAAAAACAAGGAGAGAGGGATTCACAGGCACAAAATCACAGATTTCTTTTCGGGTAGAAAAACCAAGCCCTTCCCAGCCTTTTGGGAGACAAACATCCTGTGAACTTTGGGGTTTCGCTGAGGCCTCTCTCTCTCTCCCTGTCGAGGGACAGATCCCCCAGCACGGATGCTGGCAGCCCCACCCTGCCCAGTGCCACGTCCTGGGGTGCCTCGGGGGCAGCTGGGGTGGAGTCTCTGATAGTTATCTTTGGAGATTCTTCTTCTTTTGTTTTTTTTTTTCCCCCCACCAGTTTGTTTTTTTTTTAAGCTCACCCAATATTTAGGCAGCTCTGATCTGGTTTTTAATGAATTGCAGGAGTCTCACTTTGTGTGTTTCTTCTAATAAGGAGCATTTCCTTATTCCTGTTATTATTCCGTGTGTGGGAACCTCTGGAGCTCAGGAATCTCCTGTCGCTGAGCTGGGGGAGCTTTATTTACCACCGAGATGCTTTTACCCAAATCCAGTCCCACTTTACATCAACCCCGTTTCTTTTACATTTCTCCTGATTTAAATACAGTCACACCGAAATGGTTTCACCACCACAACATCCTTTGCTGGGTGGTGGAAGCAGCAAAGCTCTCATCTGCCTGGAGCCCACCTGATTTTGAGACAAATTCTCCCGAAATCCCTTTTCCTGTCGCCTGTGCCCACGCTCCAGAGCCAGCCAGGTCCTGTCCTTGTCCCTGCCCTGGCACAGCTCCCTCAGCCAGGCCAGGGCAGGCAGCACAAAGCGGGACAAACCCTTTGGCAGCTTCTCCCAGGAAATCGGATCCCACATTCCCCCCGCTTCCCTGGCTTCTCAGGCAGCTCCTTTGTCCGCCTTATCTCAAGTTTGGCACCTCCTGTGTGTGACAGAGCCCAAAAAAAAAAAAAACAAAACAACCCCAGATTTTGGGCTGGGGATGCTTTTATCCCCCTTGTAAAGCAAAAATATTCCCAAATCCCGGAGCCTGTGCCACCCCTTGGAGCAGGCAGGACTTCAAAGTCCTCCTGGGAGTTGTCACTACAAAAGGCAGCGCTCGGCTATGAAAGTCCCTAAATCCTGTCTGAAGCTGATTAATTTACACCGAGTTAATTACCAGGTGCCTTTCCAAGGGGCTGATCCAGCCATTCCACTGCACAATGTCATTTTCAGGGGGAATTCAATCCTTTGTTTCTGTGTTTGTGCAGTTGTTTTGAAGGCATCATCTCCCACCTGGGAATTTTCTACCATCCCGAAGGCCTTTATTACCTTTAATCAAAGAAAACCATTAATGATTGATCACCTAAATGTGGATGGGCTTCGTGCCCTGGAAGTGCAGAATAAATACAGTCAATTTTTGAGTATTTTAGAGTACCTGGAGTGGCTGAATTCTGTGGATCTCACTTGGCTGGAGGGAAACTGAGGCGTGGAGCAGCAAAATGCTGTGAGCAAAGCAAAAACGAGCTGGGAAATGAATCCCCAAACCCTGACTCTTCCCAGTATGGACTTTAAATACCGATTGCATATTTTTATTATACATCACATTAGTGGGGAAAAAAAAAACAACCTTCATTTTTCTCTCGGGAAAACTTGTTCAGGAAACCAGAAAATAAGAAATTGCCGTGCTGCTGAAAGCTGGGGCTGGTTTGAGAGTGGCAGAGGCTGCAGTGAGCTGAGCCAGGAAGGCAGGAGGACCTGCCCAGGGATGATTTGCAAGAACCGTTATCGGGGCTGCGGTTTCACCTCTCCTCCGCTGCCTCTGAGAACCCCCCTGGCTCTCCAGACAATATCCAGGCTCTTTCTCGCCCTGTCCCCCTGCCAGCAGCTGGCATGGCAGGCCCCAGAGGAAGTGGCAGGAGCCAGCACTGGCTGTCAGCTGTCAGCCCCACGAGCTCGGGCATCGCTCGGGGCACCGGGAAGAGCGAGGTGGGAGCTCTGCTCCCGATGGGAAAACATTGCCATGGGCTGTGCTGGTGTCTCCAGGAAACCTTTCAAGCGCTCCCAGCCCCAGCAGTTTGCTCAGGAGACCCAGATCTCCTTCCTCTCACTGCTGCTGCCAGCAGAAAGGGCTGGTTTGTTGGGGTTTTTTAAAGCAGAGTCTGCTCCTGGCTCCGCCGGCGCCGGGCACGGCTTTTGTTGGGAATTTAAGCCTTTCCGCATCGGGCTGCGCCTGCTCCGGGGGCTGAGGGAGCCCCCCAGGACCCCAAACCCAAGTGGGGACAGCAAAATTGCTCTTCACCCTCGTGCCCTGGAGCTGCTCCGATGCCCTCCAGCAGTTCCTGTGGAGCCAAGGATTCGGGGGGCTTTGGGAGGGGGTGCTGGGGCTGGGGGACGCTGCCAGGGTGTCCCTGTGCATGGCATGAAATCCCACGTGGCTGCTTGAAGGGGGGGCCGAGCCTCTTGCAGGGCAAACGTGGGCAGTTTTAGAATTCCACACCTCTGCAGCGTCAGGTGGAATTCCGTGGATCTCCTTTGTCCGTGGATCTCCTTTATCCCATTTGGCTGCAGGGAAACTGAGGCCTGGAGCAGAGAAATGCTCTGAGCAAGGCAGGAAAGAGCTGGGAAATGAATCCCTGGCTCTTCCCAATGCACACTTTTCAGTGTCAGCATCGAGAATGGATTTTTGTTGTACCTCCTGTTATCCAGCAGAGAGGGAAAATGCAAATTATTCCCTCTGGGAAATTTGTTTGAGACACCCAGACCTGTGTGTTGTGTCCGTGGCCAAAGCTGAGCTCTGGGCAATTTTCATCCAGCCTGGAAAGGAGGGGCAGATTCCCAAATCCAGCCCCTGCTTCTTCCACAGCCTGGACAGAAAAACCCCAGTGTGCCTTTGAAATTCCAGCCCTTGATGCAGCTTTTACTTTCCCCTCCTTATCCTCCCTTTTCCTTCCTCTTCCTGGCTCTGGGATTGTGAATCTCCCTGGTTTCTCTCTCTGCCTGGGCTGAGAACTCAAAATCCGGTGCCAAATTTGACTTTTGCCTCTTCTGAACCCAAGAAACCCCCCGGAGCTCTATTCCCTGAGCTTCCCATCCTGCACCCTCAGGGCTCTGCCTGGAAATGGGAATTCCTTGGCTGGATCTGCCCCTGTCCCCTCCCAGATTTGTCACAGAGCGAGCACAGCAGTGAGATTCATCTGCTTCCCCCGCTCTCTTCCCATCCTGTTCTCTCCTGGGAAAGATCTCCCTCAATTTTTTCTCTCCTGGGAAAGATCTCCCTCAATTTTTTCTCCCCAGGGTCACCGTAACAGGTTCAGCTCAGCCAGGCTGCTCCAAAACTCAGCAGGAAAAGCCAAAGGAGAGGCTCCAAAGATTCCTGGTTCCAAAGTCACGTTGGCAGGACAAAGGCAGCGCCATTCCAGGTCAGGGAACACCAAAGGGAGATCGCTGCTCCCGCCAGGCCACGCTGACCCGGCCGTGTGGCCTTGTCCCCACGTCCCCCAGGCTGTCACATGCTCCTGATTCCCTCCAGCAGGCAAGGATCACAGCTTTCCAGGGATCACTGAAATCATGGAATGCTTTGGGTTGGGAGGGACCTTAAAGCTCAGCTCACCAGGGACACTTCCCACTATCCCAGGCTGCTCCAAGCCCCGTCCAACCGGGCCTGGGACACTCCCAGGGATCCAGGGACAGCCACAGCTGCTCTGGGAATTCCATCCCAGCCCCTCCCCACCCTCACAGGGAAGAATTCCTTCCCAAATCCCATCCAAGCCTTGTCCTGGCCCAGCAGGTTGTGTTGGGCAGTTCCAAAGGGGTTGGATCCCACGGATTCATCCCCGTGTCTGCAGCCATCCCGAGTGGAGCACATCCCGCTGGATTTCAATCCCGGCAATGCAGCTGGCCCAGCTCCCAACACCTGCAGCTGTTATCCAGATGTTCACCCCGGTTTGGGCTGCCAGCCCAGCTGGGCAGCGGTGCTGGGGAGCACAGAAATGCCCTGCGGGGCACTCGGGGCTCAGCCTTGGAGGGGAAGGAAGTTCAGGCTTGAAATTCGGCTTTGAATTGCCACAGCCATGTCCTGGTCCGAGCCCGGCTCTGCTGGGGCACTGCAGGGCAGCTGCCTCCTGCCTGACTCCTTTCTCCTCTCTTGCACTCCCTTCTGACTCCTTCCTTCTCTTTTCTGACTCCTTCCTCCTCCTTTCTTCTCCTTTCCCTCCTTTCTGACCCCGTTGCTGACTCCTCTCTGACTCTTCTCGCTCCTTTCTATTCCTTTCTTCTCCCTTTTACTCCTTTCTGCTCTTTCCTGACTCCTGACTTGTTTCTCCTCCTTTCTGCCTCCTTTCTTCTTCTTTCTTCTCCTTTTACTCCTTTCTGCCCCCCTCTATGACTCCTTTCTCCTCCTTTCTGCCTCCTTTCTTCTACTTTTTACTCCTCCCTGATTCCTTTTATTCCTTTCTCCTCCTTTTATTCCTTTCTCCTCCTTCCTGCCCCCTTTCTCCTCCTTCCTGCCCCCTTTCTCCTCCTTCCTGCCCCCTTTCTCCTCTCTTCCCAGGCTCACATCAGTCACCCTGGACAGGGAATGATTCTCCCAAGAGCCCTGCCCAGCCTCCAGCCCCGTTTACACCCGGCTTAAACCCCCCCCCTCCCCACCCTGAGCTCAGCCCATCTCTCCCCTTTCCCTCAGGCTGCCTCTAGCCACGATTCTCCTGCCTTTTTCCCTTATGGAAAACGTGGCTGGATGCTCCCACATCCAGGTGCTGCTGCAGCACCCCCATCCCTCAGTGGACTCAACACCAAGCTCAACTTCCAGCATTTTCCTATTCCTGAGCCCTCCAGCAGGGCAGGGCTGCTCCTTCTTCCAGCAAATCCCAGGAAATTCCCTTTGTGCTGCTCCTCCGAGCAGCCCTGAGCTCCTCACATCGAATAAGAAACCAACCTGCAACCCCAAATTCTTCAAAAAACCCAAGCCCATCTGATGTCCCCCGCAGGCAGCGAGATCAGGGCAGGGCAGGAGCGGGCAGGAAGGATGGACAAGGGCAGGAAGGATGGACAAGGGCAGGAAGGATGGACAAGGGCAGGGGGGTGGAGAAACAGCTGAATTTTCGATGTAAAATATCAGGGCAGCCTGGGTTTTCTTCGCTATTTGCATAATTGGTGACCACAGATAATCCCCTGAAATGACCTAAATTTATCCCAACCGGGGGCTTTCCAAGCCCAGTTTGTTTCCTGAAATTGATTGGTTTCAGCTTTGCATTTTTATTTTTTTTCACAGTCCTTCATTTCTTTCTCTCTCTCTGTGTCTTCCCCAGCTGAGTTTGGCTGGTTCTAAAATGCTGATTTGGGAGCCAAACCGAGCCTTCACCTGGGGATGGCTCGCTCTGGTTCCGAGTTTGAGTCAATGAAAATGTGGTTTCATTTGAGATCTCCTCGGGAAAAGGGAACTGAGGCAGCCAACAGCTGTGAAAATGACAAATGAAGGCAAAAAGTTTCTCATCAAAATCAGGTTGAAATGACACTGAGCTGCCTCAGGTGACCTGGGCTGGCTCCTCTGGATTCCCATCTGGCCCAGCTGCTCCAAAATTCACACTGCAAAGCCTAAAAAAAAAATCACTTTGATTTTTTTTTTTTTAATTTTACGTCTCAATTTTCTACAAAATCACGAATTTTCTCCTAAATTATTTACCAGAAGACGCAGTGAATCGCTGGCTCAGTCCTGGGTTTAAAAGGTCTCTTTTCCCTCATTCTCCCTCTTTCCAACCTTTTCTTTGCTCTCTTCTGGAAGCCACTTCGGCCAAGGGCTCCCCTACATCCATCTCTTCTTTTCCTAGAATAATCCTGGTTAAGGAACTCGGGAATAAATGGATTTATACCCCAGGAATGTGGATTCCTGGATACCAGTGTGAGGGATGGAGCATAAACCCAAACAGCAGCACCGGTCCCGCTTTTATTCTGATTTTGATTTTTAGTGAAAATTGGGCCAAACTGGCCCAAAACCTGCCCTTATAAAGGGATTTAAATCAAGGGAAAAGCTGTCTTTTGGAATATAAAAGCTTGGATGAGCAGGGAAGGGCTGGATGAGCAGGGAAGATGCCTCAGCCACGGGCTTGGAATCCTGGAGCCACCACCTGAGATGGCCCAAGGTGTCCCTGGGGTGTCCCTGTGGTGTCCCTGTGGTGTCCCTGTGGTGTCCCAGCATCGCCTGCTCCTCCTGGCACAGCTCCATGGAATCATGGAATGCTTTGGGCTGCAAGGGACCTTAAATTCCATCCCACCCCTGCCACGGGCAGGGACACCTTCCACCACCCCAGGGTGCTCCAAGCCATGTCCAGCCTGGCCTTGGGCACTTCCAGGGATGGAGCAGCCACAGCTTCTCTGGGAATTCCATCCCAGCCCCTCACCTCTCTCCCAGAGCCGAATTCCTTCCCAAAATCCCATTTAAACCTTCCTTCCTTCATCCCCTCTTGTCCTTGTTCCCCATGGATGAACCCTAAACTGGGCCAGCCCCTGCCCCGGCCCCTTGTGACCACCACAGGCGGTGACACTTTGCCAGCCCTCGTTTCCCTTCTTCTTTCCTGCTGGGAATAACTGCAAAATCTAGGATGGGTTTGGGGAATATTAGGGAAAAACGGGTGGAGAATATGACAAATTAAACGAGCTCCTCAAAGCTGAGAGTGTGAAACGCTGCCCTGGCTCTTTCCCAGCGGGTGGGAGCTGGGTGTCATTTGGGGTGGGGGATTTCCTGCAGCAGTGACAGCTCTGGGCTCGCTGGATTTGCTTTCCAAGCCCTTCAAAGTTTCACTCTGATGTCGCCGGTGACGCTCTGGTCATGCTGTGACGAGGGACAAGGAGAGGGCTCAGCTCCGGGAAGGTCACACTGGATGGGTGGGAAATATTAATTAAAACCCAAAGAAACAGGTGGGGAAAAGGTGCTGCCTCTTCTCCCAGGAAACAGGGACAGGACAGAGAAGGAACGGCTTCAGGGGGAGGGTCAGGGTGGAAATCAGGAGGAATTTCCTCATGGAAAGGGCGCTCAGGCCTTGGAAGTGCTCAGGGAGCTTTGGAGTCCCCATCCCTGGAGGTGACAATGTCACACTCATTGCTCTGGGCTGAGCGTGGATCAGGCACTTGGTGATCCTGGAGGGATTTTCCAGCCCCAACCATTCCAGGAACGTGGATGAACGGCCTTAGGCTCCATCCCAGCCCTCGTGTGCCACCAGCACCGGCCCCACATCCGCGCCGCCCTTTGAAAACTGCCGGACGCACTTTGCACCTCATCATCAACATTCCCAAACAACGATCCCGATTTTATGATTCAGCAAAGATCAGCAGCACCAGGCCGAGCTCCTGGAAGCTTGGAGGCCACTGGGGTTTGGTTTTTTTTCATTTTTACTCCCAAGGAATTTCCTTTTTTAACGTTGCCCTGCTCTTGGCCGAGCCAGGAAGCCGCCTATCTATGGCCAGCAGCGACCAAAATTTGGTTTTCCTGGAATTTTCCCCCCTTTCCCTCCGCACACCCATGCACAATGGGCTTTTTGGGATGCCTGCAGTCTGTAATTTTGCCTTTCCAGCCTGCTCATGCGGCTCGCAGGGGCACCGCTTCTGCCCAGTCATCATCTGCGAGGAACATCGGCTTGTGCAACGTTCCCTTCCCCCCACAGCCACCCCACAAACACCGGGAACAGGAGGAAACCCAGAAAGTCTCGGTGAGGAGGGAAGGGGGGGGGAAAAAAAAGTCCTGAAACTTTCAATTTCCAAAGACACAGCCCCAAAATCAGAAGGCCCAAGAAGCCACTGCTGTGGTTTCCCTTTGCCGGAGTCAAGAGCTGCTATTTTTGCTAAAAATGTGGGATATGGGGCCCTTCTCTTCCCCTGCAGGAAGGGGGGATGCAGCTCCCGAGGAAGGAGTGAGGGGGGTCACCCCGGATTAAAAGCAGCTGACTGATCCACAGGGCTCTCTCCCATGGATTCCTCAAATATTTCCTGCCCACACCGCAGGAAGATTTGTTTGTGAGGTGAAGAGAAAGTTGGGGGAAAAGGGGATTTTTTGGGAGTTCTGATCTCACCTAGAAAAATTCCCTCTTCCTCGCTGTAACTTCGTGGGGTCGATGGGATTCTCTGCCCTGGTTTTGCCTCCAGTTCTGCATCATCCTTGGGCTTCTCAGCAAATGGATGCTGATGACAGCATTAAAAATTGGCCATCCCTGCCATAAATTGCAGGAAATTAAAGCCACCTGCCCGGGGCAGGGATGGGATTCCAGCACGTGGGAAGGGTGTTGTGGATGCGACCTTGGTGTTCGCTGTCACCAGGGGCACTTTGAGCCTCGAAACCTCTGATCACAAAGATGCTTTTCATTTTGAACAACCCGAAAAAAAAACCTCCTGAGCTGACAGAACAAAGAATTCGGTCTTGTCTTACTGGCACTTATTAATTTGGGGTGTTTGCTTGTCATTAAAACACTCTTTAGATGACAAAGAAGCACAAAATGTGTCAAAATGGCCCAGGCAGAAGTGACTTAAGTGTCACTCGTGTGTGTGGGAGCAGCTGTCGTGGCACATTTTCATTCCTTAGCCTACAAATAAGTGGATTTACTGCGGAATATCCCAGCAGGATCGGTCAGGGGTGTCCAGAGGAGCCCCCTTTGGGATCCTTTCGGGATTCAGGCTTTGCTCCGGGATTTCTGCAGCTTCCATTGCTCTGATCCCTGCGGAGCAGAGTTTTGTGTGGAGAACCTGGTGTGGGTTTTATGTATTTTATGCCGGTTTCGGACCCTTCCCAGCAGCAAAGTCGCAGCTTCTGTAGCCAGGGACAAACCTCAGGGACCTTCCCACAGCAATCTGCAGCTTCCCAGAGCAGGGAGGAATTGCGGTGGAGCGAGGAGCAGCAGGATCAGGTCCCAGCACAGAGCTGGGGAAACCACACTGCAAAACTATTCCAAAGACTTTGAAATTCCTTTGACGACTGAGCAGCCTCGTACTTTTCAAAGGTGTTCCCAAACAATTGTGAATTATTCGGGAGCAGCAGCCAAGGCTGACAAAGCCTTATCTCGGCAGCCCCCGCGGTTGTTATCTGCCGTGGAGCTGCACCCAGGCTGAATTTTGGAAGCCAGCAGGCTCGGGACGGCCCGGCTCCAAACATGTGCACAGCTGATTATTTCCACAGCCTTGAAAAACTTCCCTCAAAAAAAAACCAAAAAAAAAACCCAACCAACCAAACAAAAAAATCTAGGACTCAGCACTGAAAAAAAAAAATTAAAAGTTAATTAAAATTAAATCCGAGAGCTGACAGACGCTTGGGAGCGGGGGGAACGAAGGGAACGCGGCGGCGATGTGCCGTGGGTGTGGTGTCGGGCGGTCGCGCCGTGTCCGTGTGTCCGTGTGTCCCCCTGTCCCCCCCCAACATGGCAGCAGCGCCCGCCGCGCCCCACGTGCGCCCGTCCCGCCGGCGCGCCCCTGGCCCCGCCCACCGCGCCGAGGCCACGCCCCCTCCGCGGCGCTCCTTCCTCTGATTGGTCGAGGCCGGTTATAGCCGCGCCCCCTCCCCGCTCTCTGATTGGCTGGCGCGGAGCGCGGCCCCGCCCCCCCCGGCGCGCGGCGGCGCTCGGGGCTCGGCCGGGAGCGCCGCCAGTTCCCGGCGTCCCGCGGCCGCGGCGGAGCCGGCGGTGGCTGCAGCGCCTCGGTCCGCCCGCGTCCCCTTCCCTCCTTCCCTCCCTCCTTCCTTCCTTCCTTCCTGCCTGCCCTGCAGCCCCCTGTCCGCCCCTCGTCCGCCCCCCTTCCTTGCCGCTCCGCGCCCGTTCACCCATCCCCGCGCCCCATGGAGCTGCTGTGCGCGGAGTCCGTGCCCCGCGTGCCCCGCGCCGGGCGCGACCCGCATCTGCTGGGGGACCGGCGGGTGCTGCAGAACCTGCTGAGCCTGGAGGAGCGCTACAGCCCGCGCGTGTCCTACTTCCAGTGCGTGCAGCGCGACATCCAGCCCTACATGCGGAAGATGTTGGCCTTCTGGATGCTGGAGGTACGGGAGCGCACCGGAATTCCCCGTGCTGCGGGGCCCGGGGTTGCAGGGGACGATCCGCGGGACAAGCCAGCGCCGATGTCTCGAGTCTCAGGCGCGGAGGGCGATGCCGGTGGGGATGGAGGGTCCGCAGGCAGGTGGGGAAGGAGCTTTGCAGCCTGTCGGTGAGTTTGGCTGCGCTAAAAGATGCGATTCCCACCCCGCCCCGAACCCACAGCCAGGGCGTGAGAGACCCCAAAACCTCCGGGCAGAGCTCAGCCCTGCAGGGCAGAGCCGGGGCTGCAAAGGCGCTGCTTAAAGGGGGAAATAATAACGCTGCTATTGACTTCCCTAAATTAAAAGTGAATGTGGCTCTCTGCAGGATGGAGTTCGGGGCTGGGGGATCTCACGGTGGGGTCGCAGGGAAGAGTCTCAATAAATCGGGATTCTGCAGGGATGGGTCGTGCCTGTCCCCCAGCCGCTGCTGCAGGAAGCTCTTCAAAAGAAATAATGAAGATTTTCATTGTAAAGGGCTTTTCCCCCCTTGCTGTTGCTCTGTTCCCGCAATCCCCTTTTCAAGAAGGCTCCTTAGATCAACGCCGCTTTGGAAGCCGCTCCTGCGGAGCCCTAAAGGCAGCGAGGTGACACTGGCAGCTGTCACGACCTGCGTGTCATTGTCCCCATGGCCGGGACAGCCGCGGCTGGGAGGAGGAGGAGGAGGAGGAGGAGGGTGGTGTTCGCTGCAGAATGAGGAGAAACCACAATATTTTTATGGTTGTGTCGAAAGAAGGAAGTTCGAGATGACAAGTGTTGTGATACTGGTGGCAGATAAGAGCACAGGGCTGAAATCGGGAGCTCCTGGACTCTGCTGGTGGCTGAGGGAGGGGACTCGGAGGACTCGGCGTAGATTTGGGTGCTGCCATTAATGCTCCTCGTGTCCCTGGAGCGCTCCAAGTGGAATTGCCAGCCCTGGATCCCGCTCTCCACTCTCCAGCTGGAGCTGCTCCTTTGCTCCAGAGCTTCCCAATCCCCCAGGGCGGGGGGTGGCAGCTTTGCTGCCCAGCTGGCTGCAGCCATCCCCAGCCGGGCACAGCAGAAACGGGGCCAAATCAGGCAATTTCGGTCTTATTTGTGCACTCCTTGGAGCTGCACCTCGGCCCTGCTGCTTTCCACAGGAAGATGAAGCCTCGAGGTGCCAGTGCAACGCCACGGATGCGATGAGGGCCATGCCTGTGGCTCCTTCCCTCCGAGGGTGCCTGACAAGCGTGAAACACCAGCTCTGAAGCTGTGCTGAGCAGTCCCACGCTTACCAAAACCTCCTTTTCCCTTGTGTCTCTGCCTGTGGGGCCGGCCAGGTGTGCGAGGAGCAGAAGTGTGAGGAAGAGGTTTTCCCGCTGGCCATGAACTACGTGGATCGTTACCTGTCCTCGGTGCCCGTGCAGAAGAACCACCTGCAGCTGCTGGGAGCTGTGTGCATGCTCCTGGCCTCCAAGCTGAGGGAAACCATGCCCCTGACCGTGGAGAAGCTCTGCATCTACACAGACAACTCCATCACCCCCCAGGAGCTCCTGGTAACCGCCCCGTGCCCCCTCCCAGCACCCTCATCCCGCTTGGCATCACCTCTGTTCCTGTCCTCTGCCTTCTCCTCCTCCTTGCCCTGCTGGCAGAGGTTTTTCCACCCTCCCCGTGCTGGGAAGCAGAATTGTCTCATCCTGGTTGTTGAGGAAGTTCCCTGTGCCAGCGCTGGGCTGTCACTCTGGGCTCTCACTGCAGTGGCATCTCAAAGGCTCCGAGCACTGCCTCAGGCAGCTCTGCCTTCCCCTGGCTGCACAAAGGGGGGAATGGGGCAGATTCACGTCCACAGCAGCAGGAAAAACCCATCCAAATGGGTCAGGGGGAGGGGGTTTCTGAGCTGGGAGCCTCCTGGTGAGGTCACTTGGAGCCCCAAGTTTATTCCTGAGTCTTTATTCCAGGGTTTATTCCTGGTCATCCAAGGGCAGAGGAATCAGGAACCAGGCTGGAGCTGAGGGAGGGGAATTGAGGCACTGCGGGATCCCTGGGCAGGATCTCCACAGCCCATGGAGAGTCCTCTTCCCAGTGCTCCAAGGTGGTGGGGGAATGGGTGGAATTCCTGCCCTACCCCTCCTCTTCTCCCATCCTGCATCCAGAAAGTTCCCTTCTGAGGCGTTGGAAGGCCAAGTGTTTGCTGAGGGTGGCTGATAAAAGCTCCGAGATGCAAACCTGGGAGCTCAGCCTCAGCCACGGGGGAGGAAATGGGAGAAAACCCCTTTTTCCTGGGGCCTCAGGAGGGACTGGTCACCTCCCCCCGGTGACAGAGCATCCCTGGGGACCGTCAGCCTCCGAGAACTTCTCGGGGTTACTCATTGCTGAGTTCAGAACCTCTGGTTTCTTTGGGGTGGGGTGATCCGAGCGTGATCCGTGCCCCAGGTGGGCAGCGAACCCACAGAACTTTCAGGTGTGACTCGAAGGCACTTCTGGGAACTGGGGAGCTCTGAGGTCAACCTGGTTTTTTCCAAGGGCCAGTGAGAGGCTGGGGAAAATCCCCTCCCCTCCAGAAGTCATTAGTGGGTGGTGATTGGCTTAATTAGCCCTCAGGAGCTGAGGAGTGTGGTGAGGGGTGGGAATGCCCACAGGAAACTCTCATTTCCTTGGATGCTGAGTCCTGTCACCACCCCTGAGGGACATCCCAGCCGGTCCTGGTGGCTCCTGCAGCACCGAGTCGGATCCCACTTGGGTTTGATTCTGATTTTTTTGGTGATTTTCAGTGAGGATTTGCTGTTCCCAGCTCAGCCTTGAGCAGGTGAGGAGCGGGGCAGAGCATCCCTGGAGATTCTCCCTCATTCCCAGGCTCCGGGGGTAATTCCTGCCTGCTCAGGGTCGGTTTTGTTCCTTCCCCTGAGGTTTTTCAGCAGGAAGCTGTGGCCAGGCAGTGCCACGGTGCTGATCTTCCCTGCTCCTTCCTCCTGGCACCTGGGGATGGAGGAGGAAAACTCTCTTTGCTCCCTGTTTGTCGCTCCTGATCCTGCAGGTCTCAGTCCTGGAGTTCTCCTTCCCTCCACTTTTTCCCCCCCAGGATCCTCTTGGATGTTTCTTGATTGACTCCGGGGTTGATATGGATGAAAATGGCTTTATTTTATTATTTGGGGGGGGTCAAAAGTGCTTTTTTTGGGGGGCTTTTCCAGGCAAACTGGATCCCTTTCTTCTTTCCTGATGGGAATGTGAGCCCTCAGCAGAGCAGGGGTTTATTCCTGGTTATCCAAGGGCTGGGCAGAGGCATCAGGAACCAGCCTGGCCCTGAGGGAGGGGAATTGAGGCACTTTGAGATCCCTGGGCAGGATCTCCACAGCTCATGGAGAGTCCTCTTCCCTGGATTTTCATGGATTTTAACCCCTTTTGGGGCACATCCTGCTCCAGTATAGAGGGAGTGGAGTGGAATATCCAGGGCTCTGTGAAGGATTTGCCCTGGCTGAGGGACCTGAGGGAGTTTATTTTGAATTACAAATCTTCCCTGGATTTCCATGGATTTTAACTCCTTTTGGGGCACATCCTGCTCCAATAAAGAGGGAATTGAGGGAATATCTAGGGATCTGTGAAGGATTTGCCCTGCCTGAGGGGCCTGAGGGAGTTAAATCTGGATTACAACACCCATGGAGAGTCCTCTTCCCTGGATTTCCACCCTTTTTGGAGCACATCCTGCTCTGATATAAAGGGAATTGAGGGAATATCCAGGAATCTGTGAAGGATTTGCCCTGGCTGAGGGACCTGAGGGAGTTAAATCTGGATTACAACACCCATGGAGAGTCCTCTTCCCTGGATTTCCATGGATTTCCACCCTTTTTGGAGCACATCCTGCTCCGATACAGAGGGAATTTCCAGGGATCTGTGAAGGATTTACCCTGCCTGTGGGGCCTGAGGGAGTTAAATCTGGATTACAACACCCTCGAGCTGCTGCTTCCCCCTCTCTGCTCATCCCCTGCTCTTTCCCAACCCCCTGGAAGAGGGTGGGGAGAGCAGGGCCAGGGGAGCTTCTTCAGCAGGGCCGGGACAATGGGGCATCCTGGCCTCCCTTCCCATGGCCCGGGGCCATCCCGGCTCCGCAGGAAGCTGGCTCACATTCCCGGGGGCTTTGCTTCCTCCTCCTCCTCCTCCTCGGGCCGGGATGCTTGGCACCAGCTCAGCCCTTCAGAAAGGACACAGAACCTCGCTGGAGTTATTCTGGGGGAGAAGGAAATGATGCAAGGAGGGATTTGTCCATTCGGAGGAAGTTGGATTTCCGTCCAGGGCGTTCTCTAACCCACCTTGGGTTTGGGTTTTTTTTTTTTTTAATTTAATTCTTTTTTTTTTCTTTTTGTTTTGTTTTCTTATCTTCATGAAGATTTTCCCTGGGTGAGAGGGGGTTCGGCTGCTCAGAGCTTGGGGAGAGCAGCTGGAAATCGCCTCCGTCCTCCTGCTGTGGCTTGGCTCAGGAATCTTCACCCTCAGTTTTGCCAAGGGCCAGATCTTCCCTGGAAAAAAAAATCGAGGAGCCTGCAGGGAGATGATGAAGGAGCAGCAGTGGGGAGTGAAAAATCAGGGAATAAGAGCTGAGGATGCAGGGATGTTCCCTTGGGAATCTCCAGAGTTTGTGTTCCCCTTCCTCTGGCTCAGATGGGGCCGTTTTTCCACCCAGAGCTGTCACCTGTCCCTTCACATCCTGAACTCGGCTCAGGCCATGGGAATCTGGAGTTTTCCCCTCATTTTCCATCTGCAGATGGATTTTGGTGCTGCAGGGGTGGGTGAGCAGCTCCCCCCACCCTCTGTGAGTGACCTCAGGGGTGGCCCCGAGGGTGGGACAGCATCAAAGGGGCCCTTCCCACCTGCAGGGACAGAACCCAAACTCTGCTCCCGGCTGGAATGGCACCGAGGGCGGGGCTGGATGGCGCTGCACTGCCACTGCCACGCTGCCACTGCCACATCCCAGATGGAATCGGGCATTCCCTGCCCTCTGAGGCGCTGGCAGCACCAGGACTGTGCTCACCTGGGAGTTTTCCTTTTCCTGCCTCCTTTGGTTTTTTTTTTTTGTTGTTTTCCTCTGGGATACAGCCAGGAGAGATCACACTTCCAGAGGGGGGTGGTGGTCACCCCCTGCTCTGTCATTCCCAGCCCCACGGAGCTCTGCCCTGGGGATCTGGCAGGAGAGGGGGGTGATGCATTCCCGGCTCTGGGATGCTCCGTGGGCAGGGTTCACTCCTCAGGCTGGAGAAGCAAAGGGACATTTCCCACTTTCTTCCTCTGTTCCCCTCCCCAGGCAGGGGCTGACTCCATGAGGAATGCCAGGAAGAGGATGTTGGCTCCCTCAGCTGTCACAGGCCTGGCCCAGCCCTGCTGCTTTTGTCCGGCTCCTTCCACAGATCCAACCTGGATCCAGCGATCCAGAGGCTCTGCCAGGCCCTGGCAGCAGGCAGTGCCCAGGGTCAGCAGGAGAGGGGCAGGAGAAGCTTCCCTGAGCTCCATCCTGTGGGTTGGGGACAGTCCCTGGCACCTTTGGCTGGCGCTGCCCAGCCCTGGGCTCAGGGGATATCCCTGGAACAGGGGGAGCGAGGGATAATGAGGAACCTGTGGCTGGGAAGGAGCTGCTGCTGGGCCTTGCCCATGGGCAGGATCCATCCCTGCCCCAGGTGAGGCCCGGCTGCAGCGGCTCCTTGGGACAAAATATCCCAGCAGGGACAGCCCTGTCACGGCCCTGAGGGTGTCGGTGCCTCTGGTGCCTCTGGGGGAATAAAAGGTGCTGGGAACGGGCTGGGCTGTGCTGGGAGCTCCCCTCGGATTCAGGGATCCCTTTGGGATTTGCTGGGTGAGGAGGAAGCTCC
Source organism: Aphelocoma coerulescens (assembly GCF_041296385.1). Classification (NCBI taxonomy): domain Eukaryota; kingdom Metazoa; phylum Chordata; class Aves; order Passeriformes; family Corvidae; genus Aphelocoma; species Aphelocoma coerulescens. Next base: position 5,398,485 of record NC_091039.1, on the reverse strand, counting down.
AGGCGCTGCTCCTGCCCTGCTCCCAGCTCGGGGCAGCGACTGCCAGAGGTGCCCTGTGCCCCTTCCCAGGAGCCTGGGCTGCTGCAGGACCAGCTTTCCCAACCCTCTGGAGGCTCCCAGGTGAGGGACAGTGGGGACAGAGCTCTGCACTGGCCCTCGCCCGTGACCCTTGGCTCTGTGGCCGCACCCACCACGGTCCCTGCGGGTCCCTTCCCACTCGGGACATTCCACACCCGTCTTTCCTCCTTTTCCCAAGGTGGATCCCTCCCCTCTGCCCCAATCCTTTCCTTGACCAGGCTCTTGGTGATCCTCAGGCTCTGGAGCTCTGTTCCAAGGCTCCTTCTTGCTTTTATCCTGTGGATTTGGCTTAAAAAAACTCCCAATCCTGGCATCCATCTGGGAGGTGGGAGGCAGGAACGGATTCCTGGGGGGAAAAGTGGGGGCTGGCAAGTGGCAGCTCGGGCCCAGGGTGGGGTTTGGAGCAGGTTGAGCAACGCTGCTCTGCTCGTTTGAGCAACTCAGGGCGGGTTTGTTGTGTAAGGGGAAGGGGGATAACAACGAGAAAAAAAGGGGAAAATGAAGATCTGAGCGTAGGAAAAAGTGTCACTTCCTCAATTCCATCCGTTCTGGAGCTCTTTGGCAGCTCTGCCTGGAATGCTGACTTCGGGGAGGAAAAGGGGATGTTGTGCTGGGCAGGGCGAGGTCCCGGACTGGGGACACCTGGCCCGAACCCCAGTCCAGCTCTGCAGCCTCAGCTGCAGCTCCTGAGGGGGTTTCCCTTTCCCAGCAGGGCCCCTGTCCCCTGTCACCCCCTGCTCCAGGCCAGGAGGGACCTGGGGACACCTCCCGTGGCCTCCCTGGGTCCCCAGCCCGGATCTGCTGCTGACCTGCAGCACGAGGGGAAAAGGGGCTGGGAAATCCATCGTGGCTGGGCTGTGGGGGAATTGGGAGCTGCAGAGAGGGGTGGGAAAGGAAAGATCCTGGGAAGTCCCAGCTCTGCTGAGAGTCCGTGGCAGTGTCACCCCCTGCGTTGGGTTCAGCCTCTGCCCCAGCCTTGCCAGAGCCGGGATTTGAGGGCAGCCATCCCGAATTTCGTGCTGAGGTTCCAAGTGGGGCTCTCCTTGTGTTCACCTTGGCACCACCTGAGCCTGCTGGGGGCTGGCCCTGCCAAGGGTCTGTCCCTGTCCCTGTCCCTGGCAGGAGCAGTGCCCAGGGCTGGCAGGGCCAGGAGGGGCTCAGGAGGTGCAGGAGCTCCAGCTGGAACTCAGGGGGCTCCCAGCCTTCCACCATCTGCTCCCAGCCTGCTCTGGAGATCCAGAAATCCCTGCTGGATGCTTGGAGGGAGCAGCCCAGGCTGGGATGGAGGCGTTGGCAGCGCCTGGGAAGCCCCAGCGGGTGTTGGGGTGGCTGTGCCGTGCTGGGGATGCTCCGAGCACAGCTGGAGGCTCTCTTGGTGGAGAAAAGGGGAATTCTCTTCCAAAAAAGCTGCATTCCCACCTTGGGAATTAATGCCCTGCTGCCCTTGGGGCTTGTGGGGCAGGCACAGCCTCCAGAGACAGCTCTGTCCCCTTTGGCTGTCACCCTTGAGCTGGATTGTTCTGGGAGCCTGGACATCAGCCTGTCCTCCTGGGAGTGGGGAAGGGATTGGGAATGTTCCTGCTGCTCCCTGCTCTGGTTTTCCCTCCCTGGGCTGTCCCAGCACCTTGCAGAGCGAGGAGTGTCCAGGGCTAATCCCTGGAAAGAAGAATCCACATTTATTGCTTCCTCCTCTGAGCTCTGCTCCTGGCTGGAATTGTGCCACGGCCACAGAGCGGGGACAGCCCCTCCTTCCTTCTTCCCTTTCCCTCTTCCCTTCCCCATCCTGTGCTGGCCCTGGAGCCTCCTGAGCGACCCCATAACGCCCTGTCCTCCCTGCCCTGCAGCACTGGGAGCTGCTGGTGCTGGAGAAGCTGAAGTGGGACCTGGTGTCGGTGATCGCCAACGATTTCCTGGCGCACATCCTGCACCGGCTGCCGCTGCCCACGGACAAGGTGGAGCTGGTGAAGAAACACGCCCAGACCTTCATTGCCCTCTGCGCCACAGGTGGGTGCCGGGCTGGGCTCGGGGGTGCTGGCACACCTGGGATGGGCTCCCCACCTCTTTTGGGAGCTGGGTGCCCGCCCTCACTCCCATCGGAGCTGTTCCAGGTGGGATAGCAGTCCTGGGGGCTCTTCGATGCCAGGAGGGCAGGGCCACGTGCCAGGTTCTTGCCGTGCCCGTGGGAGGGTGTCCAGGGTTGAATCCCAGCTTTTCTCGGCCTCTCTCTCAGTTTCTGGAGCCACCTCAGGACTTCTCCTGCAGACCTGGCCCTGCTGCTCAGCCTGTTCCATGCTCCTCCATCCCAGTTTCTCCCTGCCCCTGCAGGATTTCCCTCTGTGAGGCCCTCCCGCGCTTCCCAGGGAAGATCCCACTCCCAAACCCCATGTGCATCCTCCCTAACGGCCCTTTCCCACCCTTGTGTCCCTGTCCTGCTCCAGACTACACCTTCGTGATGTACCCCCCGTCCATGGTCGCCACGGGCAGCATCGGCGCCGCCATCCACGGCCTGACCCTGTCCGTGAACGGCTTCAGCGGCGAGGCCGTCACGGAGCTGCTGGCCGGGATCACGGGCACGGAGGTGGTGAGTGGACACCGGGAATGGCACCGGGGGTGGAAAGGGAACGGAACCGCTGCTGGGAATCCTCCCTCTCCTCAGAGGAAGAACTTTCCATGGAGAGCGGAGCAGCTGCCCGGGGAGGGTGTGGAGCGTCCCCCTCTGGAGAATTCCAAACCCACCTGGATGTGTGGCCTGCTCCAGGTGACCCTGCCCTGGCACAGGGATGGGCTCTAGAGGGCCCTTCCAACCCCAGCTGCTTTGGGATGCCGTGGGGTTGTGCTGTTCAAACGGTGCTGCCCTGGTTTGAGGAGAACCAAGGGCTGTGGGATGATCCCAAACACAGCCCCGGGGCTGCTCCTGCCTGGGCACGGCGGGGTGGGCTCGGGGTGGGCTGGGAGCCTTTGAAACGCCACACAAAGGGCAGGATCTGTTCCCTGCCTGGGCAGGTGTTGGCAGGATCGGGTTTGCGGGGCGGGATGGGGACAGGGACACGCCGGGCTCGGCATCTGCTCCCCTCAGTGTCCGGTTGCAGGTGCCCAGGCTGGGGGAGGGAGAAAGGGGGACCGGGGCATGGAACCTCCCAGGTTTGGGGACATCAGGATGGGGGGGTTCTCCAGCCCCTCCACCGCCCTTGGAGCAGGGACAGGGATCCTGTGGGGCTCTCCAGGTCGCTCCAGTCAGGAGCTTTTCCTCTCCCCTTTGATCTCCTCTCCTGCCCGGGGTTGGTTACAGTCCCCTGACAGGACCTGCATCAGGAGTGGGGGGTGGCTGCCCACGAGGCTTTGTCCGGGCAGGAGGCTCCCGATCCCTTTGTGCAGATGGAATTTTTTTGTTCTCCGGAGCCTTTTTAAAGAGAGAATCAGTGCAGCCACCTGCTCCCAACCTGCTCCGGGTTGGAGCTGCAGCAGGGAACAGGTGGGAAGCAGGGAGGGCTCTGTGAGGGAGAGGAGCTGAAACAGAGCCCAGCACCCTCCTGTCCCTCCTGTCCCCTCCTGTCCCTCCCCAGCATCTGCTGCACCCCCCTGCCCAGGTGTGGGGTGCTGCACAAACAGCCCCAGCCCAGGCAGGACCATGGCAGCTCCTCCTGGGATGTATCCACAGCGTTTTGGGATCCTGGGAGAGCACCTGGGCTCGGCCTCCCCCGCCCGTGGTGCTGCTGCTTCTCCCTGAGCCCTGCGGGGTCCCTGGGCTGTGACTCAGTTTCCCCTCTGGAGGAGCGATCCCCGTCCTGCAGCTCCCAGGCCCGGCTGGGCAGTGCTGGCAATGCAGAGACTGAGGGGGATGGGGCTGCAGGGCTGGGCCAGCGCCGTGGCCAGCGGGAGCCCGGCTGGGTGTGGCCAGGCTGGCCTTGGCATTTTGGCCAGAATTGCTGGTGGAGAGCTCAGGGATGGTCACGGGGATGGAGAGAACTGGGATGGGCTGGCCATAGGGATGGAGAGAACTGGGATGGACAGCCTGGGATGGAGAGAACTGGGATGGGTGGCCATAGGGATGGAGAGAACTGGGATGGGTGGCCATAGGGATGGAGAGAACTGGGATGGGCTGGCCATAGGGATGGACAGCCTGGGATGGGCTGGCCATAGGGATGGAGAAAACTGGGATGGGCTGGCCATAGGGATGGAGAGAACTGGGATGGACAGCCTGGGATGGGCTGGCCATAGGGATGGAGAGAACTGGGATGGGTGGCCATGGTGAGGGAGAGCCTGGGAATGGGGATGGAGAGCCCAGGGATGGACTGGCCATGGTGATGGACAGCTGGGGGATGGTGATGGACAACCCATGGCCGGGTATCCGTGATGATGGACAGCCCATGGCTGGGTGTCCATGATGATGGACAGCCCATGGCTGGGTGTCCATGATGATGGACAGCCCATGGCTGGGTGTCCGTGATGATGGACAGCCCATGGCCGGGTGTTCATGATGATGGACTGCCCATGGCCGGGTGTCCATGATGATGGACAGCCCATGGCCGGGTGTCCGTGATGATGGACAGCCCATGGCTGGGTGTCCATGATGATGGACTGCCCATGGCTGGGTGTCCATGATGATGGACTGCCCATGGCCGGGTGTCCATGATGATGGACTGCCCATGGCCGGGTGTCCGTGATGATGGACTGCCCATGGCCGGGTGTCTGTGATGATGGACTGCCCATGGCCGGGTGTCCATGATGATGGACAGCCCATGGCCGGGTGTCCGTGATGATGGACTGCCCATGGCTGGGTGTCCGTGATGATGGACAGCCCATGGCCGGGTGTCCGTGATGATGGACAGCCCATGGCCAGGTGTCCATGATGATGGACAGCCCATGGCTGGGTGTCCGTGATGATGGACAGCCCATGGCCGGGTGTCCGTGATGATGGACAGCCCATGGCCAGGTGTCCATGATGATGGACTGCCCATGGCCGGGTGTCCGTGGCGCTCGGGCCGGGCAGCGCCAGGGCAGGAGGAGGCTGCTCTGACGGGAAGCCGTGGAAGGGGAGCCGGGGAAGGGGAGCCGGGCGTTGCTATTTTCACTCACCACATCCTCTGTCAGTTTCTAAGAACCGCTGGCGGATTCCTGGTAAGAGATTTCGGGGTGTGACAATGTCCCGTGAGGTGCAAACTGTCACCGGGCTGGGCCGCGCCGGGCCGTGCCTGTGGGGTGTCCGAGTGGGAGTTTCCTCCTCTGCTTACAGCTCGTGGGGGAAAAACCAGAGCGGGGTTTGCATTTATGGCAAGTGCTGCTGCTCTTGGCAGCCCCCTGCGCCTTCCTGTGCGTGTTCCCCAGCTCTGGGTCCCCTGGGGGGTGTCACAGAGGGGACAGGAGGGTGAAAACCTTGTGAGAAGCTCCGTTCTCCCGGCGTGGATGGGGGTTGCTGATGTAGGGTGGGTTTTGGGTCAGGGAGGGTCCCGCTGCCTCAGGGGCACCCAGCAGAATTCCCGTCCCCAGCTCTGCTGCAGGACCGCCCTGAGCTCTGGGAAAGCCAGGCTGGAGGGGCTGGGGAGGTTTCTTCGGGATCTGGGAGGTTTGGCAGAGCTGCCCTGCCCTTGCTGTGCTGCTGAAGCCACACCCCGGCTCCGGGGTGCCTCGGGAAGCTGCTGGACACAACATTCCCGCAGAATGGGGTCAGCAGGGAGGTCCTCCCCCGGCCAGCCAGAGTGTGGGGCTTTGCCTGGGGAGGGACAAGCTGGACATGCCCCTGGATGGAGAAAATCCCCTTTCCCCACGTGTTCAGGGCGGGCCAGAGGCGCAGCCCAGCAGCTGCTCCGAGCTTTTCCTAAAGCTCCCACCCCCGAGGAGCACGGAACTGATGCCTCCCGTGTGTTTCCCTGTTCCAGGACTGCCTGAAGGCCTGTCAGGAGCAGATCGAAGCGGCCTTAGCCGAGAGCCTGAAGCAGGCATCCCAATCCCAGCAGGAACTCAGCGCCAAGGCGGCGGCCTACGGGGGCAGCCAGCCCACGAGCACCCCCACGGACGTCACCGACGTCAACCTGTGACCAGCCGCCCTTCCCGAGAGCTCCGACCCCTCCCTGGACCACCCCCAGCTCGCTGCATCCCCCCTGCTCATCCAGCACCTCCGAGGGGCCCTTCCCAGGCTGGGAATGTGGAGCGGGATCTGCACTTGGAGCTGCTGCAGGTGGCCAGGGGGGAGTGACCGAGGTGGTGCCAGGGCACAGGAACGCTGGGCACGGGGAGCAGGAGCCTGGATGAAATTGGAATTGTTTCTCTGTTGGTGTTCCCCGGCTCTCTGAGGTGTTCATGGTGACTTCCAACCCCGTGAGGGACAAAAATCATGGAGATCCAGCCCTGCAGGACCCGAATCCTCATCACCCCCAGCTCCTGCGGGGCCACGGGGCTCGCGGAGCAGCTGCTTGGTGGCCCCTCGGTCCCGATCGCTTCGTGCCACGTTCCCACAGCTCTGGGGGAAGTTGTGCAGCTGCTTCTGCTTGGAGAGGACCCGTGGGGCTCGTTTGTTTTTGCTGTTGGATGTGGGATTTTGGGGACGCGCTCCCCGGCCGTGCCTTGGGAGGAGTTCGGGTTTGGGTGCTGTCCCCTCGGCTTTTCCGCTGGCCCACGGAGGCTGCTTAATTTATTGTTCACTGCTGGGAAACGGGCAGGGAGGAGAGCTGGCATTCCTCGGGGTGGGGCCTGGATGCTGCTCTCCTCTCCTTCCCAAAAAAGTGCCTTTTCTCCCTTCGCCCTTCCCCTGGCTCCCTGGGCAGTGGGAGACCCTCACTCGGAGGCTGGCTGGTCCTTTGGTAGCTTAGGCATCAGACTAGGATTTAAGGAAAACCTTTGAATGTGCTGCTATAGTCTGGGATGCATCTCCACTCTTCCAGGGCAGGGATTTCGGATCACGCTCAGGACAAGGGGGAGGGGCTGTGTTCATCCACGTGGATCCGAGCTGCCTCCTGAGAGGGTGGAAAACTGCTGCGCACTTGAGTTGGAAAAGCAATTCCTGCATTTTTGTATTGTTGGTGTTGATCCTGTTAGTTTTGTATAAAAAGTGTTTTTAAAATGCAAAAAAAAAAAAAAAAAAAAAAAAAATGCTGCTTTTCTATGAGAAAACCATTACAGAGTGGAATTAACCAGGAGAAGCCGGAGACTCTGCAGGGATGGGAGGCAGATGCTGCTGCCACCTGGGGACCTCTGGACACGTGGCTCCGTGGCTGTTGTCCTCCACATGGAAAAAGAGAAATCTTCCTTTTTGGATGCCACCACAAAAATCAGGCAGAAAAAGGTGGGGCTGCTGCTCCTCCCTGAGCCTGCCTGGTCCGGAAACCCACGGAGCCGCTGCCTCCTGCGAGCAGGAGGAGGGCTGGGACAGAGCCTGGCTGTGCAAAATGAAATCTTTCTTTTTTATATATATATATATATAAATGAGTTTTTAATTTAAGAATAAAGTGGTTTGGTGTTCACTCACAGTAGTCCCGCTGCTGGGAGAGCCAGAGAACCCCGTGATGTTGCAATAAAGTATTTTAAACAAACAAAAAAAAAAACGGCTCGAGGGTTTCCCTGCACCTTCCCCAGGGCTGGGCTGGGATCCCTCCCTGGTGATGGGGATCCCTTGGGAGCTCCAGCCCTGCTTTTCCCAGGATGGAACCACAGGGAGAGGGTGGGCAGGACCCTGAGGGACACCGGGGGTAGCTCAGGGATGGTGAGGGATGAACATGGAGCGAAACACCTTCCCAGCAGGCTGGAGGGTGACGGGCACTGGAGCAGCTCAGGGGGTGGCAGGACAGTGTCAGCTGCTCCGTGCCAGCCCAGGCTCCCTCTTGTGCTCATCAGCCTCTGGCTTCTTTAAAATAAGATAAAAATCAGGAAGTCACGGAAGAGGCGGTGGCGTGTGGGGACCCAGCTCCTGCTCCTGCCATCGGAGGTGACAACAGGAGGCAGCTGCCCTTGGCACAGCTCCCGGGGTGCAGCAGGGGCTCCTCTCCGTGGGCCAAACCTGCAGGGCACACACCTGGCAGCGACACCGGCAGCAGGTCCCAGGGAAGCACAGCCTCGTGGAAAAGTCCCCCCCTGGGTGTTCCAGCAGAGGTGGCACCTGGGCACAGCGCCAGGAGCAGCCCAGGCAGGTGGCCTCCATGGCCAGGTGAGGACAGTGACCCCGTGGCTTCAGGAGTAAACCCTGGGGGGACTGGAGTGAAAATCCCAGGGCAGGGAGTCCCAGAGGCTGCTGGGGACAGGGACAGGCCGGGACCACACCGGGCAGACCCAGCCCTGACCGACACGGCTCCGGTTTTATTTCCAACTACAGGAACAAGCCAAAGTGTCCCAGTGCTGGTGGCACCGGGCTCCCGGGTGTGACAGGGGCTGCCCTGCCCCGTGACAGCAGCACAGGGCGCTCAGCCCCGCTCTGTGGGCACAGGTTGTTCCCAGTGACCCCTCGGGATCCAGGACGGACACTCCTGATCCAGGCTCCCAGCTGCATCCAGCAGCATCCCAGGGGTGGGTGGGACAGGCTCTGCTCATTCCATGGCCAGGGGCTGCTCCCCCTCCACGTCCCTCGTCTTGGAGTTCATCAGCTCGCGGCGGATCTCCGGTGAGATCTGCGGGTGGCTGTGGAACTTGAGCAGCTCCAGCAGGGCCTCCTTCTGCTCCGAGGACAGGTCCTCCTTGTAGCGCTGGGCCAAGGCCAGGAAGCTCTGGTGCCACAGCACGGGCAGGAGCCGCTGGTCCGTGCGGAAGGCCAGGAAGTGGAAGACCAGGGCATCGAGCACGCGGAAGGGCAGCGCGTACTTCTTGTCGATGAGCAGGCGCAGGAAGATGCTGTTGGCGCCGCTGTACTGCATCTCAGCCAGCTTCAGCAGCGCCGCGCTGCGGGACGGGGACGGGGACACAGTCAGGGGACAGGGACGGGGCAGGGGACAGGGACACAGTCAGGGGACAGGGACACAGTCAGGGGACACAGTCAGGGGACAGGGATGGGGCAGGGGACAGGGACACAGGGGACAGGGACACAGTCAGGGGACAGGGACGGGGCAGGGGACAGGGACACAGTCAGGGGACAGGGACAGGGCAGGGGACAGGGACACAGTCAGGGGACAGGGACACAGGGACACAGTCAGGGGACAGGGACACAGTCAGGGGACAGGGACACAGTCAGGGGACACAGTCAGGGGACAGGGACACAGTCAGGGGACAGGGACACAGTCAGGGGACAGGGACACAGTCAGGGGACACAGTCAGGGGACAGGGATGGGGCAGGGGACAGGGACACAGGGGACAGGGACACAGGGGACAGGGACACACGGACACAGTCAGGGGACAGGGACAGGGCAGGGGACAGGGACACAGTCAGGGGACAGGGATGGGGCAGGGGACAGGGACAGGGCAGGGGACAGGGACACAGTCAGGGGACAGGGACACAGGGACACAGTCAGGGGACAGGGACAGGGCAGGGGACAGGGACACAGGGGACAGGGACACAGTCAGGGAACAGGGACACAGGGGGCAGGGGACAGGGACACAGGGGGCAGGGACACAGGGGGCAGGGACACAGTCAGGGGACAGGGACGGGGCAGGGGACAGGGACACAGTCAGGGGACAGGGACACAGTCAGGGGACAGGGACACAGGGACACAGTCAGGGGACAGGGACATGGGGATACAGGAGGGGGTGAGGGTCAGGCATGGAGCCACAGGGACCAAGGAACAGGCACGGGGTCAGGGGACAGAGCCACGTGGACAGAGGAGGGGTGAGGGGTCAGGGCACGGAGCCACAGAGACACAGGAGGGAGTGAGGGGCCAGGGGGTGCTGGGCTGGAGCCATGGGGACCAAGGCACAGGTACGGAGTCAGGGGGGGCCAGGATGGAGCCATGGGGATGGAGGAGGGGACCTGGGGACCACAAGGGTCAGCAGGACTGGAGCCATGGGGACCAAGGAACAGGCATGGAGGGAGCAGGCTGGAGCCACAGGGATCAAGAAGGGACCAGAGGGGTCAGGGGGGCCAGTCTGGAGCCATGGGGACCAAGGAATGAGCACAGAGGGAGCAGGCTGGAGCCACAGGGATCAAGGATGGAGCACAGGAGTCAGGAGTCCACATGGCTGGAGCCACGGGGACCAAGGAGGGACCAAGGGGGGGACCAGGCAGAAGCCAGAGGGACCAAGGAACAGGCAGGCCCAGAGCCATGGGGATGGAGAATGGGGCTCAGGGACCAAGGAGGGACCACAAGGGTCAGGGGGACTGGAGGCATGGGGACTGAAGAACGGGTGTGGTGGGGCCAAGCTGGAGCCACAAGGACCAAGGAGAGACCACAGGGGTTGGGGGAACTGGACTGGAGCCATGGAGCACCAGGCATACAGGAACAAAGCTGAGCCTTAAATCTCAACCCCAGAGGGAGCTAAGTGACCCCAAACACCACATCCAAGGGGCTGGAGAGGCTGAGGGATGGATCCAAGGCACTTCCCAGGATCTCTGAAAGAGAAGCTCTTCCCCCCAACCCCTCAGGGCCTCACCTGGAGTGCAGGACGGGGATGGAGCACTTGGTGAGGATGCTGCCGATGATGATGGCCTCCCTGAGCGTGCACGTGCCGGACTCACACAGCGGGATGAGGATCCCTGGGAACGGGGACAGTCAGGCATTGACCACCTTCAGCCACAAGGCAGAGCCCTGGGGCTCAGCCCCTTCTCCCTGATCCCAGGAAATCACCACTGCTGCAGGGTACAGGGTCCCAGCCATGCCACAGCCCCTCAGGTACCCAGCCAAGCCCCAGAGGAAACCCTGCAGGACCTCCTACCTTTGAACCAGGCCGCTGGCTTGAACAGAGCCTTCTTCAGAGCCATGTACAGGTGGAAGTTGAGCCGCTTGTACTCGGCGATGTCATCCCGGATCCGCGGCAGCAGCACCAGGTTGTAGAACCGCTGGGCCATCCTCTCCTTCAGGTTGGAGGAAAATATCCTGGGAACAGCAAAGCACGAAGGGATGGATGAGGAAAAGAGGCCATACAGGGGTGGGTTAGTGTTTTGTAAATCTGGTTTTGGTTATGGAAAGAAAAAGCCAAAAATCCCATGGCAGAGGGTCCCTGAGGCGAGCTCACCTGGTGGCCTGGTACATGGCAGCGGCTGTCCACGTCTCTGGCTCGGTGATGTAGAGGATCTGCTCCCAGTTGGACAAGGCAGGAATGATTTTAAACGCCTTGGGGAGCTTCCCGCTCCTGTACTTGGACAGCACCTTCAGAGACAGGGACACAGGCCAGGCCATGACTGGGGGCACTGACAGCAGGGACACGAGGGAGTTGTCCCCTCCCTCAGCACCTCAGGGTGGTGGCTGTGGGTTCAGCTGCTCCGGCCTCACCTCCCTGACCCCTCTGTAGACCTCCAGGACACGGGGGTCGAGCTGGGGCATGGGGCAGCCCGAGAGCTCCGACAGCGCTGTGTCCACCTCCGTCTGCTTCTCCGTGATCTTCTCCATGATGATGTCGGCCAGGGTACGCCTGGGGCCGGCACAGGATGGGGTCAGTGGGGGGCCAAGAGGGGCAGACAGGGGCCGGTCAGGGGCTGACAGGGGAGGGGGGCGAGTTGGGGTCTGTGCAGGGCCAGGGGGAGGGAGAATGGGGGGTTGCAGGGGGCTGACACGGGACAGGGACTGAGTCAGGACGAGGGGTGAATCGGGGATCGCACGGGGCTGACAGCGGACGGGGAAGTTGGGAGCTGACAGGGACAGGGCAGAGTCGGTGTCCGTGCAGGCAAGCGGACACCCAACCCCGGCGCAGCCCCCTCCTCACCTCAGCGGCGGGTTCTTGTTCATGAACATCTCGATGGCTTTCTCGTCCTCGGGGTCCACCTCCACCTCCCCGCCGTAGTCTCCGCTCCGTCCCGCGGCCGCCGCCGCCGCCTTCTCCAGCGAAGGCCATTCCTCATCATCCTCCGAGTCCGAGCCGGGACCTGCGGGCAGCGGCGCTGGCTCAGCCCGGGGCCGCGCACCCTCGGGGGTTCCGGAGGGTGCCGGGGGTTACCGGGGGCTCACCCAGAACCGCGCTGCGCTGCCGGGGGGCTGCGGGCGCTCCGGGGCCGTGCTCGGCCTCCAGCTCCTCCTGCTGCCGCCGCGCCTGCTCCAGGATGCGCCGGGACAGCCGCGCGTCCACGAACCCGTCCCCGCCGCCATCCCCGTCCTGCTCCTCCGCCCCGCGCTTCGTCCGAGCCCGAGCCCGCGGGGCCGCGTCCTGCAGGATCTGCTCGGCCAAGGGCAGCGCCGGGGCCGGGCCGGAGCCCCGCGCCCGCCGGGCCTTGGGCATCGCGGGGGCACCGGGGGGCGACCGGGGGGCGACCAAGTCCGCACCGGGAAGCGACACGTGGGGGTCTGTCCCCGCCTTTTCCGGGGCGGCTCCGCCTCTTCCCGGTGCCACTGGCCCCGCCCGTTCCGGTGGCGGCGCCGGCACCATGGGGGTCACCTGGTGAGGGCGGGGGGCTCCGCGACGGGCTCCGGGGTGGGGGGACGGCAGCGGGAGGGGTTCCTAGAATGGGGAGACGGCACTGGGAGGGACTTCTGGGATGAGGAGGCGGACCCGGGAGGGCTCCCGGCGGGGACAGCCTCGGGGACGCGGGGAGAGTCTCCGGGTGGAGAGCGCGGAGCAGTCCCGGGGAAGGGGGCAGGGGCCGGGGGCGCGGTGCCCCGGTGGGTCCGTGACCCCCGGTGGGTCCGTGACCCCCGGTCCCTGTGGCAGCGTGTCGCAGGTGCCGGTGGCCGAGGGCAAGAGCGTGCAGCAGACGGTGGAGCTGCTGGCGCGGCGGCTGGAGGCGCTGGGCGCGGAGAAGCAGGGGACATTCGGCGTGGACTGCGAGACCTATCACACCGCGGCCGCCCTCGGCACGCAGGGTCAGCAGGGCCGGGGGGCGCCGGGGCCAGCCCTTCTCCAAGCTCCTTTTTCCCTTCTCCTTCCCGTCCTTTTCTTCCTTTTCTCCCCCCTTTCCTTCTCCTTCCCCACTTTCCCGGGAGGTGTTGAAGAGGCGCCTGGATCTGACGCTGGGTGGTGGGGTTTAGGGGTTACAGTGGCAGTGCTGGACTGAGGGCTGGACTGGATGATCCTGAAGGTCTCTTCCAACTTTTATGAGCCTGCGATTCTACAATTCCTTCTCCTTTCTCCTTTTCCCCTTTTCCTTTCCCCTTCCCCCTCTTTTTGCCCTTTCCTTTTCCCCTCTCCTTCCTCCCCCCAGATCCCCACATCCCTTCCAGGCCCTGATGTGATGTTCACCACGGTGGCACTGAGCCCACGCAGCCCCGGGCTCTGCTCAGCCGGTGTTCCCAGACAGACCCACTGGAATCTTCCAGAGCAGCTTTTTCCTGCTTTTTTGGCAGCTGGAACTTGGAGGAGAGGCCGAGCTCAGGGTGGACAGTGGGTGGGAGGTGGGTGCTCCTGGGGTTCTCCTTCCACCTCACCCCGAGCCGTGCTGGCGTTTCATCCTGGGGCTGCCGAGGATTTCTTTTTCCCTGTAAACCTCCAGAAGGAAACGCAAGCTATTCCCTGACCGGGTATCGCAATAAATACGCGAGGATCCGGAATTAAAGCAAGGAGCACAAAGGCAGGAAGAGGAGCTGCTTGAAGGCAGGAATGTTGGTTTTCCAGCCCGGCTCCCCTCGCTGTCATTGCAGGGCAGACAGGGAAGCTCATGTACGTCATGCACAACTCCGAGTACCCCCTGAGCTGCTTCGCCCTCTTCGAGAACGGGCCCTGCCTCGTGGCCGACGCCAACTTTGACACCCTCATGGTGAAGCTCAAGGGCTTCTTCCAGAACGCCAAGGCCAACAAGATCGAGAGCCGCGGCACCCGCTACCAGTACTGCGACTTCCTGGTGAAGCTGGGCACGGTCACCATGGGCCCCAGCGCCAGGGGCATATCTGTGGAGGTAAGAGCCCTTTGGGAAGGGTGGGGAATGCAAGGAGAGGCAGGGAAACTCCATAGGGGAGGCTGGAGAAGGAAGGTTTAGGGGTGATCTGTTTGAGGATGCCTGAAGTGAGCCAGCAGGGAAGATGGAGAGAGATTATTTATTTATAAGGGCCTGGAGTGCCAGGGAAAAGGGGAATGGCTTCCCACTGCCAGAGAGCAGGCTTGGATGGGATACTGGGAAGGAATTCTTCCCTGTGAGGGTGGGGAGGCCCTGGTAGAGGGTCCTAGAGCAGCTGTGGCTGCCCCTGGATTCCTGGAAGTGTCCAAGGCCAGGTTGGACAGGGCTTGGAGCAGCCTGGGATAGTGGAAGGTGTCCCTGCCCTGGATGAGCTTTAAGATCCCTTTCCCAACCCATTCCATGATTCTGTGATTCCCTGTCCTGTCTGTGTGTCCGTCGTGTTGCTGGTGCAGCAGGCAGGTTTTTATCTCCTCTCCCAAGGTTTACTTCAGCCAGGTGCTTTGGGGCTGTCCCTGCCGTGGGAATCCCTGCAGGAATGCCATCCAGATAAAAAGCTGATTAAATTCCAGATGCACCACACGAGCACCATCCCTCAGGTTAATCAGTGTCCTGAGGGGGATAAAACAAACCCTCCAGTGCTAATTCCCTGCTGATTTGGGGCTTGCTGCCCTTCCCTTTGCATTTTTCCTTCCCTGCCCCTTTGGAAAAGATCTCTTGCGTGTTTCCAGCACGTCCTGTCTTAGTTATATTTACCCATCCTTGTTAGATGCGGAATATTTGGGGAGGTTTCCATGAAAACCTTCCCTGCAGAGAGGCTCCAGGGCTCTGGGGGGTGTTCCCAGGTGGAATACTGTCCTTCCTGGAAGCTCCAGGGGTTTGGGGGTGTTCCCAGGTGGAATGCTGTCCTTCCTGGCAGCTCCAAGGGTCTGGGGGTGTTCCCAGGTGGAATGCTGTCCTTCCTGGCAGCTCCAGAGGTTTGGGGGGTGTTCCCAGGTGGAATGCTGTCCTTCCTGGCAACTCCAGGGGTTTGGGGGGTGTTCCCAGGTGGAATGCTGTCCTTCCTGGCAGCTCCAGGGGTTTGGGGGGTGTTCCCAGGTGGAATGCTGTCCTTCCTGGCAGCTCCCAGGGTTTGGGGGGGTGTTCCCAGGTGGAATGCTGTCCTTCCTGGCAGCTCCAAGGGTCTGGGGGTGTTCCCAGGTGGAATACTGTCCTTCCTGGCAGCTCCAGGGTTGTGGGGATGTGTTCCCAGGTGGAATACTGTCCTTCCTGGCAGCTCCAGGGGTTTGGGGGGTGTTCCCAGGTGGAACACTGTCCTTCCTGGCAGCTCCAGAGCTCTGGGGGTGTTCCCAGGTGGAATGCTGTCCTTCCTGGCAGCTCCAGGGGTTTGGGGGGTGTTCCCAGGTGGAATACTGTCCTTCCTGGCAGCTCCAGGGTTGTGGGGTGTCCCCAGGTGGAATACTGTCCTTCCTGGCAGCTCCAGAGCTCTGGGACTGTGTTCCCAGGTGGAATACTGTCCTTCCTGGCAGCTCCAGGGGTTTGGGGGGTGTTCCCAGGTGGAATACTGTCCTTCCTGGCAGCTCCAAGGGTCTGGGGGTGTTCCCAGGTGGAATACTGTCCTTCCTGGCAGCTCCAGGGCTCTGGGGGGTGTTCCCAGGTGGAACACTGTCCTTCCTGGCAGCTCCAGGGGTTTGGGGGGTGTTCCCAGGTGGAATACTGTCCTTCCTGGCAACTCCAGGGGTTTGGGGGGTGTTCCCAGGTGGAATGCTGTCCTTCCTGGCAGCTCCAGAGCTCTGGGGGGTGTTCCCAGGTGGAATACTGTCCTTCCTGGCAGCTCCAGGGGTTTGGGGGTGTCCCCAGGTGGAATACTGTCCTTCCTGGCAGCTCCAGGGGTTTGGGGGGTGTTCCCAGGTGGAATGCTGTCCTTCCTGGCAGCTCCAAGGGTCTGGGGGTGTTCCCAGGTGGAATACTGTCCTTCCTGGCAGCTCCAGGGGTTTGGGGGTGTCCCCAGGTGGAATACTGTCCTTCCTGGCAGCTCCAGGGCTCTGGGGGTGTTCCCAGGTGGAATACTGTCCTTCCTGGCAGCTCCAGGGTTGTGGGGATGTGTTCCCAGGTGGAATACTGTCCTTCCTGGCAGCTCCAGGGGTTTGGGGGGTGTTCCCAGGTGGAACACTGTCCTTCCTGGCAGCTCCAGAGCTCTGGGGGTGTTCCCAGGTGGAATGCTGTCCTTCCTGGCAGCTCCAGGGGTTTGGGGGGTGTTCCCAGGTGGAATACTGTCCTTCCTGGAAGCTCCAGGGGTTTGGGGGGTGTTCCCAGGTGGAATACTGTCCTTCCTGGCAGCTCCAGGGCTCTGGGGGTGTTCCCAGGTGGAATACTGTCCTTCCTGGCAGCTCCAGGGGTTTGGGGGTGTTCCCAGGTGGAATACTGTCCTTCCTGGCAACTCCAGGGGTTTGGGGGGTGTTCCCAGGTGGAATACTGTCCTTCCTGGCAGCTCCAGGGGTTTGGGGATGTGTCCCCAGGTGGAATACTGTCCTTCCTGGCAGCTCCAGGGCTCTGGGACTGTGTCCCCAGGTGGAATGCTGTCCTTCCTGGCAGCTCCAAGGGTCTGGGGGTGTTCCCAGGTGGAACACTGTCCTTCCTGGCAGCTCCAAGGGTCTGGGGGTGTTCCCAGGTGGAACGCTGTCCTTCCTGGCAGCTCCAGAGCTCCTGGCTGTGTCCCCAGGTGGAATACTGCCCCTGTGTGATCGCCAACGACTGCTGGAACCTGCTGATGGAGTTCATGCAGAGCTTCATGGGCAGCCACACGCCCGGGATCCCGTCGGTGTTCGGCTCCAAGCACGACAGCGCCTACAGCCCCGGGGACACCATGGTGCAGTACATGGAGCTCTTCAACAAGATCCGCAAGCAGCAGCAGGTCCCCGTGGCTGGCATCAGGTGAGGAGGATTCCCTGGAGCTCCCTGACTGCATCCTGTTTGCTGCCTGGATCCAGAGTCCCTCCAGAGTGTGGCACGGGAAGCAGCTGCAGGGTTTGTTTTTTTTTTTGCCCTTCTCGATTTCTCCTATTTGGAAGTTTCCCGGTGCCTCGTGCGTTTCGGGTTCGTTCCCGCACGGTTTGGGATCCTTGGATCTTTATTCAGTGCTTTGTGTGGGGAATCGCTGTTTGTGCACAGGGAAAAGAGAAATTCCAGCCAAAAGCAAGGGCAGGGATTCCATGACTTCGAGCAGCTACAGGAGAGAGCTGGTAAATTTGTATTTTTTTTATATCCGCCTCAGTGTTTTGCTGTGTTTCATCCCAATAAAACGCTGGATTTTGGGAGGAGGAGTCGTCCCTGCTCAATGCTTGTGTTGTTTATTTACAGAGTCTTCCCTTGGATTTGGTTCAAGAGCTTTATACCCCCAAAGCAAACATTTCCCTGTGAAAAAAATCCAGGAATTCTTGCATTTTGCTGTTCCTGGCACGTTCTTACCTTGCCTTCACCCTTTGTAGCTGATGGGAGTGCCCAAATCTGCTGCCTCTCAATGAAGGCTCTGGATAAATTAAAAATAAATAAATAAATAAGCCTGGCAGGAACTTTTTCAGGCACTGAGGCAATTCCAGCTGCTTTATCCCATTGTTTTTAAGGTTGGTAATAAACGTCCTGTCCCTGCACACCATTTGAGGAATCCTGATGGCTTCAAGATTCAATGGAATAAGGAGGGATTTGGGCAATAAGAGCCAAAAATTCATTGTAAGACATAATGATACCACTTCAGTATATTTTTTTCCTTCATATTCCTGGGAAGGCACCAGCATTCCAGCCCCGCTGGGATGTACCCTGGATGCAAAGGGCAGGTGGAGAAGCTCCAAGGATGGTTTTGGGAAGGGAGATATCCAAGCAGGACAGTGGATTCCTTGTGAAGAAGCAGTTCAGGGAAAAAAATATTGATGGTTCCTTGCCCATAAGAGCAAAGAAAACAGAAATAATTTGTCCTAAGCAGGTTTTTTTTCTGAAGCAAGAAGTGGAAAAAAGCTGATTTGTGGCTTGATTTTCTGGCTGAGAACTGGTTTTTTTTTTGTTTTTTTTTAATGTGATTCTCTGATTATCATTTATACCTTCAAACCTAATTAACTGTTGGAGTGCTCCGAGCTTTTAGTTGTGAGCATTTAATAAATTTAATCAGCACAGGGCCCAGCAAGAGGTGGTTAATGAGCCATAAGAAATGGCACAACGTCCCCTAAGTGTGGTAGCAATGCTGAATATACTGAATTTTTTGCAGCTCTTAGCCCCAAGTTCATGGCTTGTGTGGGACTGTTCAGTGGTGAAAATTCACTGTTGTCCCACCTGGTTAAACTGGGAAAACTTAGGGAAACAAGTTTTGTAGGGATGGTTATCCCTGTCCTGTTTCCCATTACAAGCCTTAAGGTTTAAAAAAAAAAAACCCAACCCCTCTTAATGAGCAGATTAGTCATGGTGAATGTTGGTAATGCTTTGTTAATTCCCAAGGCTGCTCCGTCACCGGAGATGGCAAAACTCTGCTCACGTGCCTAAAAAACGTGGAAGTGTGTGCTGGAATCCCTGGGGATTCCTGGGGGTTTTTATGAATACATTCTGCTGTTCCTGGAGTTCTAAAAAGGGACCCCTGGAGCCACTTTCTGCCTTTAATTAACCCCTTGACGTCAGTGGGTTTCCACAGACGTGAGGATGAGGAAGATTTAGTCCTTTATGTCCCAGCAAAGCCTGTTGCTGCATTCTGGGAGTGAGGGAATCAGCTGCCTCACATGGCTCTGGCTCTTGATGGCCAAAATTACTCTTTTTCCCTGAAAAAGAATCCTCATTCTTCCTGTCAAATCATGGTTTGGAAGGTTGTTTTTCTCAGAGGGAGAGGTGGCCACGCTGAGGTCCTGTTCCACTATGGATCCTTTTTTTTCCCTGCTTCTGCACCTCTCAAAATCTCTGTCAGTGTTGTTTCATTCCCTAAATTGAAGCCTGACCTAGAGGGAACAGGGATTTTGGGAATGGAGGCCTCACCCTTGCGTGGTTTATTATTTATATTTATTTATTTAACTAGGGGATGTTATCAGGGTCACAAGTGCTTCAGTGGCAGAGCCAGTCCCGAGTCTCTCTGCCACCCCAGGGCATTTTTGGGGCTTTTGTTCCGTTCTCGTGCTGTGGCTTTTTTTTAATCTCACAAAGAGAGTGAGGATCGTTCATCTCCAGTTTGAATTCTTAGACGTTGCAGACTCGTTGCAGCTGTGCCAGCGTGGATTTCAGTGCAGGTATGGGGTCAAAATGGGCCAGGCACCGGTGCCACCCTCACCTCGGGGTCCCTGTCACCTCAGGGGCCATGTGGGGTGCGACCCCCATTATCTCAGATCCCCCACCTCAGGTTCTCCATCACCTCAGGGCCCCACAGCCCCCTTAGACCCTTCCCATCACCTCAGAGACCCTTTGGGGTGTCCCCTCATCACCTCAGGGTCTCCATCACCTCAGAGACCCCATAACCCCCCCCATCACCTCAGAGTCCCCATAGCCCCCTCCTTGGTCTGCCCATCATCTGAGGGACCCTTTGGGGTGCCCCCTCAGGGTCTTGAGAATCTCAGAGCCCCCCTTGTTTCTCCCATCACCTCAGGGACCATTTGGGGTGCCCCCTCAGGGTCTTGAGAATCTCAGAGCCCCCCTTGTTTCTCCCATCACCTCAGGGACCATTTAAGGTGCCCCCCCCCGCATCACCTTACGGTTTTCACCAACCTCAGAACTCCCTTCGCCCCCCCATCACTTCAGGGTGCCCCCTCATCACCTCAGGATCTCCACCTCAAGGTATCCATCACCTCAAAGCCCTCACAGCCTCCCTCTTGTGCCCCCCCATCACCTCACGGACCCCCGTGGGGTGCGCCCCCCCCCCCCCCATGACCTCAGCACCTCCCATCACCTCAGGGCCCCCGTGGGGTACCTCCCACCCCACGCCACCCCCTCGGGGGGCCCCGCGCCGCCCCTTTAAGAGTCTCTTTGTCTCCGAGACACCCTTATTTACCCTCCCGTGCCTCAACCGAACTTCGGCCCCGCGATTCACAAAGCCCGGTACGTCACGGGCGGGGGCGGGACTCGAACCCGCGCCGGCCCGCCCCCCCCGGCGCCCATTGAACAGCGCCCCCTGCCGGCTGCGCAGACTCCGTACGCCCCGCCGGCGCTCTGCCCGCCGCGGCGTACTCTACGCCAGCGGGGTGCGTACGCTAAGCAAACAGCGTAAGCACCTGCGGTCTTAGCCTGTGTGCCGCGCTACGCAATTGGCGTAACCGGCGGCGATGGGGGCGGGTGTTGGCGTTGAGTGACGCGGTCTGCAGCCAATGAAAGAGCGGGGCGGGGCGCGGCGGCCAATGGGCGGGGAGGGGGCGTGGCCGGCCGGGGCGTCTCGCGCTGGGTGACAGCTCGCGCGTGCTGGTGATGGCGGTAAATAAAGGGGACGGGGGGGGTGAGGGGGGGGGACACACGGGACGCGACCCCCCCTGGGGACAGAGAGGGAGAGACGGGTGGGGGGATATGGGGGGGTTGAGGAGGACGAGAGGAGGGGTCTTTGGTGCCCCCCCCCCTCAAAGGGACACCCCCCCCTCCGTGATGCGGGTGTGGGGCTGAGGCGGACCCCGTTGCCCCCCCCCCCCCCCGTCATCCATCACGGGGGTCGCCGCCTTTGTGTGCGGGCGGGACCCCCGCGCCGGGCTCGGCGGCTCCGCAACTTTCCCTTTGTTGAGGGAACATCCTCCCCTCTCCACATTCCCCCCCTCATGCCCGGGATAGACTCCCACCTCTCCAGACCCCCCCTCATCCTCCCCAAGACCCCGTTCCTAAACCAACCCCAGATCCCCTTCCACCTCCTCAAATCCCCCCCTTCCCGGGACCCTCTTCCCACACGTTCCCCCCCTCCCCGGGACCGTGAGGGGGTGCTGGGGGTCGTGGCTTTGCTGGGAGGGGGAGAAAACCCCTTTAAAAACTCCCTTTAAACCCCCGTGCTGAGCGTGGTGGAGCGGGGAGAGGGCACGAAAACGGGGGAAATCGATGCGGGTTTGTGTTTATGTAGAAAAAAAATACAACCCCAAAAAAGCCGTGGGTTGGTGTCCCCAAGAGGGGGAAAGAGCAGAACTTGATCGGGGGTGTGGGCTTGGGGTTGGGTTTATTGGCGGTGAGAGGCAGCAAAACTGCTTCAAAATCCCCCTTTTTTAAACCTCCGAGGGTGTCCCCCCCCCCTTCCACGAGGGCTCCCGGAGCCACGGGAATCACGGATCAGGCAGAACCGAGCCCCTCCAAACGGGAATCCAGCGCTGGAAAAGCTGCTAATTTTAGGGAAAGCGCCCGTTAATCGCGTTACGCTGGGATCGAGCCTGATCCCTGTGTCAGAACAGCTCCAGGTACTGCCGGGGGAGGAACAGCGGTGGGGAAAAGCATCCCCGTTATCCCGAAATCTTGGAGCTGGGAGAGTGGGAAGTTGTCTTTACTTTGCGGAGTTCCTTGCTGTGCTTTTCGTCAGGGGGAGATGCCTGGAGTGGCTGGGCTCGTCTGGTGTGAAACGATGCAAAATTTGGTCCTTTCACGCGCCGCTGCCTCGGGGAAAATGCTCGGGGAAGATGCTCGTGGAGCCCAGGGAATGAAGCGGTGATTCCTCGTTCCGGGGAAAACTGATGGAGTTCGGCGGGAGGTTTTTTTTTGGAATAGAGTCAGTCGTTCTTTATCCGGAGGGAAGGCAGAAAATAGCGGATTAAAAGGGATGGTTTGAGGGGGCTGGAAGCAAAAATAAGGTGTTGGGGAGGGGGCTGAGAGCTGAGCTGCTGCTGGAGCTGAGGAAACGTGGCTGGGATGTGGGAATGAGGATGGGAGAAAGAGCTGGAGCATGAGAGGGGATAAATGAGTGGAATTGTGAATTAAAAACTCCTTGTGGATGGGAGCCGTGTGGATTAAACTTGGATTAAATGAGTGTTGCTCTAAAGTGTTGGGAGCTGCCCCGAGAGGAATTTTCACCGAATTTTGGCTGCTCTGCCTTGGGCAGCTGCACTCGGGGGCTGCAGTGGTTTATCCAGGGTCAGAGAGGTTGGGTGATGTTTAAAAACCCGAAAAGGAGAAGGCAACAAAAGCGTTTGGGGTTTTATTTGGTGTTTTTAATTGCCTTGAGAACGGGCTGGGTGCAAATATTTGGGAACGATGTGCCAGGCGTGAGCAGCGTTTGATGTCTCCGAGCTTTCAGCAAACCATAAATGTGCATTTATTCCTCCCCTGATCATTCTCCCGATGAATACGAGCTGACTCCAAGTAGAAAAGGGTGTTTAGAAGTTGGCAGATTTTTTCCAGTGTGGAATAATTCTGGGTCTTGTGCAAGCTGGGTTTGTTACAGAGAATTTCGCTTGTTCAGGAGCAGGGCTTGGACAATAGTCACATATGCAACGGGTTAGGGGCTAGAAAGGAGCCAGGAAGCCAAAACTGGGGATTTGTTTGGCTGTTGTGTGTCCAAGGATTGTTAGGAAGGAATCTCTTGCTCCAATTCCTGCCGAGATTCCGGCTGCATGTGGTCCAAAGCCCTGGGCTTGACAGGAGGCCCTGTGAGGATGGAGAAATTGGGGGTCAGCCTCGTGGGTTGGGGAAGGGCATGGTGACAATTGGTCAGTGGGGACAGAAAAAAACAAATTCGGGTTCTGTCTCTGCTCTGGGTGTGTTTTTTTTTTTGCAGAGAGTTTCTTGTGGCTGGTGCAGCTCTGCCCACATCACACGCTGCAGGTTGTTTTCCTCGGTGCTAAAACACACTCACTTGTTAATTATTATTTTTAAGCAGCCCTGTTTTGTCTCAGCACCTCCAAACACGTGACAAGAAGCACTTTCTCAGCAGCAAAAGTGGTTTATTCAGTAGAAAGGACTGAAAATGTCTTTCAGATCCTGTTTTTCTTGGCCTTTTTTCCCTTCGTTAACTGTTTTTCTACTGCAACGTCACAGGGCTTCTGCTGGGACTCGTAAAGTGAAATTTAGTGTTTTCTCAGCCCTCAGAAGATGTTAATGGATTGATTTAGAACAGTTAACAAACGGAAATACTTCAAAATACTGCAAAATTCTAAAAGAATAACGCAAAATTCAGCTGCTGCTGTGTTAAGTGTGGATTCTTTCCCGAGTGTTTTTAGCTTTGGGGAAGTGTGAAAGGTTTTCTGAAGTTGACCCCAGCTCTGAGGCAAAACAAAACTGAGGGGTTTGGTTTAAAATTGTTATAAATAAACAGAGAAATAGTAAATAAGTTGTCTGAAAGCTTTGTCTATGGGAGCAGTGGTTGAGGTGAGGAGGAGTGGGAAGATGGGGTTGTTCCAAAGATCCCCTCTCCCCTCCAATCCTTCCTTTTCTGCAGGAATCCTCTCCAGGGAGAATGAGAAGTTTTCTTGCTTTGTTTAACAACCTTTGTGGTTTTCAGCTTGAATATTTCATCAAGGGTTGGGTTTGGTGCTGTTTTTTTTTTTTTTCCCCTTTGGGGAATGAAACCTTGGGAGATGTTCCTGTCTTCCTGTCTCAGCAGCCTGTTGTTCCCAAACCCTTCACCTTTCCCAAACCCTTCACCTTTCCCAAACCCTTCACCACAGGCTCTTGTATGGAAAAATGCCCCCCTTCAATGCCAGTGAAAAGGAAGAGGATCCTCATTAGTGTGAAACCCTTAACGAGTCTTTGCTCCTGAGGGTGCTGAGCAAATCCAAATTGTTGAACAGAAATAATTTCAAAATCCCATTTAAAGCTGAGAATATCTCAGCTGTTGGTTGATGTCTCCCCGTGTGCCCACAAATGCTCTTCACTTCGGGGTTTTAGGAGAGTTTAGCTCAGAGATGGATCAGGTGAGGCTTTTGTGGCTCAGGAGCCAGGGAATTCCAGCTTCAGGAGCCAGGGAATTCCAGCACAGAGCAGCCAGAACACCCCATGAAAACAAAACAGATTAAAGGGGAGAGGAAGTAGAAATGGGAATGAGATTCTGCCCTTTGCCAGTGTCTTTGGGATGGAATTTCTAGGTGAGCTGAAGCTGATGATTTGTGTACTTGCAGTAATTAATATCCTGGTGTACTGAGGAAAATGCAGATTAAAACCCACTGTTCTGCTGGGCGAGAAAGGAAAAAAAATCCCTTTTGGCAACAGTGTTAAGAAGTGTCTGAAGTAGGCGTAAAATAACACAAAGCTGCCAAGTTTATATTTTTTTCCCTAATTGTTGTTAATGAGCTTTTAGCTTTGCGAGATGATAATGAGAAGCACGTGAGCTGTTACACCTCCAGTTCGTGACAAATCAGTCGAAACCCCTCAGAAAACGGCAAATTGTTGGGACATACCTTGGGATTTTTTTTGAAAGAACACTCGCTAGGTGAGTTCCTTTAATTAGGTAATTATGCTGTAATTCACTGAGAAGTCTGGCTTTGTAAGAGCTTTACTGAGGAAGTAAAAGATATCTGAAAACCAGGAGCTTTTCGTGTTCCTCCCCACGGTGCTCGCACTTTCCTTGTCTCTCTGCTTGGCTCTGTAATTCAGCTTTCAGCTGCTTTTCCAAATGGAGACAGAGAGCTGGAATCCAGGGATCTGACAGCTCCAAGTTCCTCTGAAATGTGTCTTGTGTAACGTGTCAGTCATGACAAATGGACTATTTAAAGAAAGATTCTGACTAAGGAGGTGGTTTTTCTGCGTTTTTGGGAGTTCGCTGACTGAAAAGCCAAAGGAAAAAGCACATCCTCAGGCACGGGAATCCCCACCGAAGGCTGGAATCGCTAAATAACTTGGCTTCTAAAAGGAAATAATGGTTTTGGGGGCTGAGGGAGATCACAAAAACTTTCCCACTCAACCCCTACGTGGGCACTGAAAAAAAAGGAGCTGTTCCCCCCCCCCCCCTCTGGGAGCAGCCAGGGATGGGGTTAGGTTTTTGGTTGGTTTTTTTTTCAAAGGACCAATTTACTGGAGCAAAGCTTTAGTGCATTTCTGCCCTTTTCAGGCTTTTCAGGCAAAGCATGGAAGATCAAGCCAAGAGTTATGGGCCACAGCTGTGTCCCTGCATTGAGATGTTCTATAGGGGATCAGCTGAGCTGATTAAGGAACGGTGACCACGGCTCCCATCCCTTATTCCCTGTGAAAAGCAAATCCATCCCCTCCATGGAGGCAGCGCTGCCTTGGGACCGGATTTTCCCACTCGCTTTCAGTGGGCGGCTTTAGATTTGATGAAGAAATACTGTCCTCTAATTACATTCTGCCCCTCTCTCCCAGGCTTTGAAAAGCTTCCGAAGACAATTGGAGGGTTTGGAGTTGAAATAAAAGCGGTGTGGAAGGAGCTGGGCAGGGTGGGGTGGTGAAGTGATAAGTGGCTTTTAGCTGGAAATCCTAAAAGTGTCCTGAGGAGAGCACTCAGTGCTGCCTCGTGGGTTCTTTGCTGCTGGGGCTTTGTTCCCATTTTTTTTTTTTCCCCCCTGACAGGGATCGGTTTCTCTGAGCCTGACTCCATTCCAGTAAATTCCTGACAAAACTGGGCTTTGTGCTAAATCCCAGAATAGTTTGGGTTGGGAGGGACCTTCAAGCTCAAACAGTGCCACCCCTGCCATGGGCAGGAGCACCTTCCACCATCCCTGGGTGCTCCAACCTGGCCTTGGGCACTTCCAGGGATGGGGCAACCACAACTCCCTGTGCCCTTCCCCACCCTCGAAGGGAGGAATTTTCCCCTAATATCCAATCTGAACCTGCTCCCTATCAGTTTAAATCCATCCCCCCTTGTCCTGCCACTCTTTGCTCTTGTAAATCCTTTCTTTGGATGTGCTGGACCCGTTCCAGCTCTTGCCTGGTGCTGGGGTTGACTTTATCCAGGAATTTCAGCTGGTTTAGAGCTGTGCCTTGTGCTGCAGGTTCAATAACAAGTGCTGTGTGTATGAAGAAAGTGATGGAGATTTGTGGCTGACTCCTACCTCGAGTATTACCTTCTTATTATATTTTTATTCATAAATTCTGCTCTGGGGTCCACCAGACCCAGATCATTTCTTCATGCACTGAACTTCAGCAAATAAAGTTGGGCATGAAAACCTCCCCCCGCCCCACCTGAGATGTAACTCATGGAATGAGGAGTTTATGGCTTTTTTTTGATTAATGGTGTTTGGGTTTATAGTCACTGTGGGTTTCTGGGTGGAGGGAGGGGTGTAAGGATTGAGTTACACAAATCCAGGGATGTATTTTTATGTATATGTGGGTATCTGTTTGTGTGTGTGCGTGTGTCTGTAGGGGTGTTGGTGGAACTGGATGTTTAAGGGGTTTTCAAGTCATTAACAGTGAGAAATTAAATCATTCAGAGGTCCTGGCTGGCTCAGAAGGCTGCTTCAAGATGAATTCACCAAAATTTGGGCTGTGTTAATTAAAAACCCCTTGATTTGGGATGAGGGAGCCGAAATCCTGGATTTCAGTATCCGTGCTCCAGCTCTCCCATCCAGTGACTTTCCATGGCAGTTACAGGTGGGTTTCTTTTTGTTATTGAGGTTCCTCTTAGTGGCTGCTTCTTCTGGTGGCAGGGACGTTTCTGGTTGGAATATTTGGAATATATCTGGTTGGAATAGTTGGAATATTTCATGTTTCATTTAAGAGCAAACCATGTTTTAATGTCTGCTGGTTGCTGTGTAGAAGTCAGGATTTGGACTTCCATGGTTTTGGTGGGTCCCTTCCAGCTCAGGATATTCTGTAATTTTGTGGATTTTTTTGTGTCTTCTGCAGATGGAGAAAAATAATGGGAATACCATGTGGGAAGAGCAGGTTGATCCAGAGAGTTGTGAGGAGGACAAAGCGGGGGTTATGTCCTTTAAAACCACACAAGCACAAAAAACTTGTTTTAATTTTAAGGACAACCATTCTAGACTTAGGATGGCATTAATTATGCTGAAAAAATCGGTGTAAAACTCAGCTATTCTTTAAAAAACCCCCTTAAATCAGCTGTTTATTCCCTGGAGTTGTGAGAAAGAGCCCTGAGCTTGGATTTAATGATGTTTAATCATTCTTTCAAAAACACAAAGGAGGCACTAAAAGCTGTTCAGCTGAGCTATAAAGAACTAATAGCTATAACTCAGATTCAAAAGTGATTTAGTTCCAGAGGTAAATCCATAATCCGACCAGTCAGGAGTTAATCTGTCATCAGACTAAGACTAGAAACAAATCTATTTAACTAAGAATAGTTAATTCACCTGAACCAGAGCAGGGATGAAGATCCTGCTCACCAGAGTTTATTTTGAAGAAATAAAATATTCATGATAGAGGGTGGAAACAGCAAGTGGCTTTCAAAGGGGGAGGGGAAAAAAAAAAAATCTCCTTTGGAATTTGCACTGCTCTTTTCCTGCACTTCCCAGGATGGTTGGAACCTGCTGGTTTGGACAATGTGGAAATGAGTCAGTGAATAAGGGAGGAGATATCCTGTTTATCCTCAAACTGGAAGGGTTTAGGAACGGCTTTTTGTGGCATCAAACCCAAATTCACCTCTCCCTCCTTGCTCTCCTTGTCCTGTTGTTGTTTCATCTCAGGACAAATTGAAGGGATGAACTTTAACCTCTTGGGAGGATAATTTATTAAAATAACAGATGCTGCAGAATGGGGCCTGGGTTGATCTGCAGTTCTTAAGGAAGATTAACAACCTGAGGGTTCACAAATCGGGGTCCTGCTTCCGACCTCGGCTTGTGGGGAGGACAAAGGCACCGCTCAGATCCTGCCTGTAATTCAGGAGGAAAAAAAAAAAAGGATTTCAGCCAGAACAGGATTCCTAATATGCAAATCAGGAATAATTCCATCAGGAAATGGGGGGGAAAGGTAGATTTGAGCAAGTGAAATCCTTCCTTTTCTACCAGAAAATAGAGGCACAAACCTTGGGTGAGGCTGGGGCTGCAAACACAAATCTTAGTTTTATTTATGCCGCTCCAGGTCCCTGTTTGGACACTGAGGAAGAGCAGGGATTGCTGGATAGATTCGTTTTTCCCAACACAAAACAGGCCCAGCAGCTGAGCAGAGGAAGAGGATGTGTAAATCCCTTAATTCTTTGTTGGCAAGAAAACACAGAAGCCCTTGGTCGAGCCCCAGGGTCTGAGTGGAGGGCTCAGAGATTTGCTATTTCCAGAGCTGGGGACACAGCAGCACTCCCCATATGGAAATGTGGGAATTCTTAGGGATGCTGGACATAAACACCACCGAGCACCTTGGGGTTTGTTGGGCAGACAAATAAAACCCCGAAGTCCTCGCTGCGCTTGGATAAATTGGAGAAATCACTGTGATTTACTCCCTTTTATGGCATTTACAAAACCCCCAGAAAATTTTCTGCTGTTACAAAACCCCCAGAAAATTTTCTGCTGCTCTGCCTCGCTCGTTTGGGGTTAAAAAAAAAAAAAACCCTAATAATTGATTGGCAAGCGAAGGAAAAGCAAATGCTGGAGAGGGCTGTTGGAACACGGCGTTATTTTTGCCTGGGGATCCCAAACGCATCGGAGGCACCTTCCCTGCTCCGAGCCCAGCCTGTGGAATTGTGCCCTTCTCTTCAATGCTCTTTGCCTGTTCATTCTGGCTGGGGAGATAATAAGGCACAGCCTGCTGGGCTTGGCTGGTGCTTTATTGCCTCGGAGATGGCTCTGACACCTCGGCGTGACCGATGGCTCCCGGATCCGCTCCCGCCTCCGCCGGGATGGGTTCGTGCCTAGGCCGGCGGAGATTTCGCCAGGATGGATGTGAATTGTGTTCCGAAAACAGCAGCAGAGGACTCCCCAGAACTTAGCAAGTGTTCACTCCGTGCCGTAATCCCTCTTTGTGTCTGTCACAAAGAGATCCTGGGAAGAGGCTGGGATTCCGCTGCCGAATCCCGCGGCTGCTCGTGGATCCCTGCGGCAGCGAGAGGACCCCGAGGTGCTGGAGCTGCCAAACTTCCCCTCATCCCTGTGCCACGGAGGGGTTTGGGGTTTGTTTTATTGACATGCCCTGGGTTTTGATACGGAATGAAATCAGGTTTGGGAATGCTGAAGGTGCTCGAGGTCAGAATGTAACCGGCTCTGCTTTTGTAGTCATGGAATCAGTGAAGCTGGAAAAGACCTTTAAGGTGATCAGGTCCAAAATGATGTTGGATTTTGTTGTTGTTATTGGGAAGCTGGGTGGGATTGGAGTAGGATTTTCCCTGTGAAAAGGCTGGGTGGGTGATTTTTGGTATTTTTAATACATAATCTGTGAACTGTTGCTGTGAACCTCAACTCACTGGATGTGTTGTTTTCCTGCCGATTGGTGATAAATGGGATGTGCTGAGTGGGATAATAATGGTTAAAGAGCGTGGGGAAAAGCCAAAACGCTTCCTGCAGGCTGGAAAAACGTAGGGATTTGTGTGGCTGGTTATGATTAAAAGGAATGATAAGGCAGGGAAAGTGGGAATCAGAGGGCAAGGCTGCTGATCTCTGCTCCTGCTTTGTCACGTTGGGATGATTTGGTTTAACCTGTGCCTGGTTAATTATTCCGTGGGCCCAGATCCCTGCCTGTGCCTCTGTCCCTGGAGCAGGATCCCTGCGCAGTGGGAAGTGTGAAGGGAAGCAAAGATGCTGGGTTTGGTGTGAATCCTGACAGTTCGGGGATGGGGGGCACGAAAAAAAGTGAATTTCCCGTGGATTTGGAGTCAGTGCCACTGATTTTGTGCCATTAAAGCTCCTCTCCTGCCTGCTCCAGCTGAGCTGTTCCAGGAGGGATGTTTGGGTGGAAAACTTCAGGATATGGGACATCACCCTCTGCTGTTGTCACCCGTGTAGACACAGAATTCTTTGGGAATTCCCGGGTTGTGCCAAGCTGGTTGTAAAGTGAAATTAGAACTTTCTGTCAGGCAGAATCAACTCTCAGCTGGTCCTAATTCCGTTCTTCTTCCTGCCCTGGGCTGATAATTCCGATTGTGTGTGTTTGCTGTGACTGCTTCAGGCTTCTCCAGATGGAAGAGGCAGGGAATTGCTGGGAGTTCCTTCCCTTTGGGCTGGTTCGGGAGAACTGCAGTTGTTCAGGAATTGTTCAGGAATTCCCAGATCCATGTTGGGATCGTGTTTCCCAGCTTATTGACACTTCCAAAAGCCAGCCCAAAAATAAAACCTGGACGCCTGTGGAAAGAAAGGGGAGAAGGGATTTTATGTGCTGGAGTAAATAGAGAAATTAACTTTTAGAAAGCTGTGGACTAAGGCATAAATAGCATTTTAATGATGCTTTTTAACATCCGGGGTCATTAAACAGTAATTCCCACATTTTCAGGGATCTGTAGGACATGGATCTTGTTTGTTGGTTTGTTTTCAGTGACCCTAAAGAACGTACAGACAACATTTCACCTGGAAATTGAGTCCTAAAGCTAAAGTCAAGAGGTGCAAATTAAAAATAGAGGCACTTGAGGTTTTAATCACTTTTATTCATCTCTTAGATGAGAAACTGAGCTCGGCTCAAGAAGAATATTCAAATTTCATCTTTGAAATACTTTAAACTTGGAAAAACTTCCACGTTTTAACTGGCGTGGCTGCATTTGCATGGCAGTGCAGACACAGAGCAGCTCATCCCTTCGTGGACTGAAGGATTTCACCTCCTCTTTGCCTCTCCATGATTATTTCCAAACCCTGAACCGCTGCTCCATTCCCAGGGATCTTCATCGGGAAGGAATGTTGGATAGAAGACACATGTGCAGCCCTTTGTGTGGAGCTGGAATTCCAGCTCTTGCAAGATGCCAAGTCTTTTGGTGGAGTCATAAATTTCTCTCCCCAGCCAACCCCAAAGGAGTTTGGTGGCTTCTCTGACTCCTTGGAGTTCACCAGGAAGCAGAGGGAGGTGGTTTTGGGTAGTGCAGCTCCAACAATTCCCCAGGAACCATGAGTGGGAACAGCAAAAAAAAGGCAGGATCGGGTTATTTTATCCATTCCAGACTTTAGGAGTGGGGAATATTTTCACTGTAGGTGAGGTAACAGCACATTCCAGTTTCCAGGAGGCCCCAAGTCGTATTTAAAGCAGTCTTGAAGACATTAAAGCTTTTTTCTAAAGTGCTCAGAATTCCAGAGTTTTAGGGAGAAGAGGTTTTCCATCCTTGCTCCTTCCCTGGGGCTCCATTCCCTGAGCACTTCATTTATCTTGAGCAGTTTGGTTGATTTGGAGGTTGGACCTGAAAAATGCTTTATTTGTATATTTGTTGTGCTCTAAAGTCAAAGATGGGCCAAAATCAGCAACTTCAGCTTCCTGACAGGATCCAGAGAACCAAATCCTGCAGAAATCCTGCCCACAAGGAATGCTGCCAGTGCAGGGAATAGGATTTTCCTGATCCAAGTGCTTTCGGTTGTTTGATTTTTTTTTTGGGGGGGGGTTGGTTGGGTTTTTTCAGTATTTCTTTGAAAACCGATTCCTGAGAATTCCATGTTGGAGCCTAGAACAGATTTTGGAAGCTCCCAGGAAGAGTTTAACACTTCCAGAGTTGGAATTAACTGAGAGGGGTTCGTAAACCTGAACTTGCTGGCGAAGTTGGCAGGAAAATCCCATTTTCCTCAAGCTCCCTTGTGCCCAGAGCTGGAGTTTGGAACAGCTGGGTGGGCTGTGGAGTCCTCCAGTGCCTGAATCCAGCAGGAATCTCTTCCTTGGCTCCTGTAGGATCCTGACCTCCCTCCTGGCATGAGAAGGTTGGGAATTCTCAGGATTTGGTGAGATCCAGGTGGAGGATTTGTCTTCCTCTGTGTCTCCCTGTTCTTTCCTTGTTAATTTGCCTGTAATTTGGCTGTTGTGCCATCCTGGAGAGAGGGAAGGCAGCATTTATGGGATAGGAAGCTGACAGTTCTCAGGAAAAGAGCTCCAGAAAAATTGGAAAAGTCTCCCTGGAAAAATCTCCCCGGAAAAATCTCCCTGGCCATTGTTGCTCCTCAGGGATGGAATTTGAAAGTCTGAACCCAGCAGGGCTTGAAGGAGAGGAGTAAAGGGAGAAGCCCTGCTGGATTTTTGGAGAAAGAGAAGGAAAATGAGCTTTGTGCTTCTTTTCCTGGGTATTTTCCATGCTCTGGGTGAGTAATTGTGGCCCATGAGGGTCTCTAAGGAGAGGGGATGGGGGGGAGGGGTGGTGATGCTCCTTCCTTGGAGCAGCAATTCCTATTTTCTAACAGAATATCAATTCCATGAAGGGGTTTTCCCTTGAAAAATTGTCATTTCTGGTGCCTTTGAGGAGCAAGGAAAAATTCCAGAGGAATTTCTCCATGGAAAGGGCGGTCAGGAATCGGAAGGAGCTGCCCAGGGAGGTTTGGAATCCCCATCCCTGGAGGTGTCCAAGGAATGTGGCACTCTGGGGATGGGTGATGATCAAGCACAAGTTGATGATCCTGGAGATCTTTCCAACCTCAGTGATTCTGGAATTCCAGAAACAAAGGATTTTGCTGGGGCTGCCTCCTGGGAGGGCTCCTGCCAGAACTGGAACGAGGATGGTGGAGCAGGATTTTGTCCCCCATTTTCTGTGCAGCTCGGATTAGAAGTTTGTGTTACACAGCTGGTTCAGGAATTGGTGCCTCACACACAGGGGGGTTACAACAAGCAGGGCAGGAACGTTCTGGAGTCGTCCTATGGAATTCTTGGAGTTGTATGGAATCCTTGGAGATCTCGCTGATATCCCCATATTTCCTTTTCTGAGTGTTTGCAGCAGGAGTTGGAGAGTTCCACAGAAAAAGTGGTTTCTTGAGGTGGCGGAGTGGGAAGTGCTTGGGGTTTGCACCTGAGATTTCTGAACCTATTTCATAGGATCCCAGAATTCCAGGATGGTTTGGGGAAGGGATCTTAAAGCTCATCCAGGGCAAGGACACTTTCCACCATCCCAGGCTGCTCCAAGCTGGCCTTGGACACTTCCAGGGATGAAGCAGCCACAGCTTCTCTGGGAATTCCATCCCAGCCCCTCCCCACCCTCCCAGGGAAGAATTTCTTCCCAGTATCCAACCTAAACCTTCCTTCTTCCAGTTTGAAGCCATCCCCCTTGCCCTGTCACTGTGATTTGACCAAACTCTGTATATTCCTTATGTGCTTTGGATGGAAACCGAGAATATCCAAGGATTTTTTTTGTTTTTTCCTCCTACAGTGCTCCAAAAAAATGATTAAAAATAAAAGGCAAATGTGCTTTATTTAATGTGGCAGCAGTTCCCAGTGCTGCCCTGCTTCACTTCTGCCATTCCCAGGAGAGGGGATGCGGGAATGAGTGAAAGAATCCTTCAATCTGAGCTTCCCACCTGTCCTGGCAGATGATTTCCAGGACTTGGACTCTTTATTTATTCTGGAATCACCTCTTGGACAAATAAAAGAAGCATCATTCCAAGGTCAAACATCCAGCACCGCTCCTGGCCCCTGGACTGGTTCTTTTGGCTTCTTGCAGATTTATTTAGAAAAAGAAAGTAGCTGCTGTCAACAGATGCCTGCAGATGGCTTTAATCAGGTTCCAAATGTGCAACAATGGCACAAAGGAGCAGAGTGAACTCGTGTGGTTTCTTGTAACACTCTTTTAGGGGTCAGCAGCCAAATTGTTTCTGCTGCATTTGGTTCTGGGAGCTGTTAGAGGATCTTGCCATGAGTTTTTTTCCAGGATTATGAGCCATGCAAGGAAAGAAAGTGGGGTTTGCCCCGGTGTTTAAGTGATTTACAAGGTGAGAAGTTTTCAAGTAGTCTCTAAAATGTTACTAGCTGAACTAATACCTCTATTTTCCTTTCATTCCCTGTCATTTTATTTCAGTTTTGCTCATCTTTAGTGTATTGTCCTTCTCCCTCTTTTCCTTCCCCAGCCCTTCTCTGGAAAAGATCAAAGTAGGTGAGAAAGGAGAATTTTACAGAGATTCCTTAAAATGACATCAACTTTTATGGGGGGGGGGGGGGGGAAAACCAAACTGCAAACCCAAGAGTTAAACGTGATAATTGCAAAGAGCAGAGCTCTGAGTGTTTGTTTCCAAGGCTTTTAAAATCCAAGGTGCTCATTCCCCATCCTTAAATCCCGGCGTTGCTCACGGCTCGTCCCATCCACGGCAGCAATTTGGGATCTCTGAAGCAGCTCCAGCCCTGTGATCTCTGCAAGGTTTATTTTTTTCCCCCCCACCTCGTGCCACGTTCTGACTCTGATCCTGCTCTGCTTTAATCCCAGCCCTGTCATTCCCGCTGGGAGCTGCAGCTCTCTGTTCCTGGGAGGAGATGGTGGCAAATTGTTTGTGTACACGTGGGAAAGAGAAGAAAACTTCTCTCCTCAGTCATGTGCCAGCGATTCCAGGGATTTATTTCGCTCTCTGGTGCGTGGGGGATGCAGGGCTGGACCCGCAGCTGCTCCAGCTGCCTTTGGAACATGTGAGAGCCGATTCCAATCCTTTTTTTTTTTTTTTTTTTTTTCATGGAAAGAGTCAAAAATATGAGTCAGCAAGAGAAATCTTGAATGTGAAGAACAACTCTGGAGCGTGGTGGGTGGAGAAGCCTCACTTTCGAGGAAAAACCTCTCATTCAAGTGGTTTGGGGTTAAAAGAAACACAATTTCTTCCCAAGCTTCAGATGTACATGGAATTAGGGCTTGGATTTGCAAGGGAGTTATCTGTGGGATACCTAAAGAGAACCAGGTGAGGGATATCAAATGCAGCATCAAAGGTGCTTTTGTGCTGAGAATTACTGGATTTAGACGTAACAAAGCTGCTTTGTCAGCTGACAGAGGTGTTTGGAATCCCTTTCCTTTTCCAAGCAGGAAATCTCCTGGTCCAGCACAGGAAAAGCCAAAGCAGTTGACAAAAGGCTGCTGATTGATCTCCTCCCAGCCTCCTGCATTGTCAAACCAGGATTCCTTTATGCCCTGGATCTGCTGTGGGATTGATTTCCTGGGAGCCTGGTACCCAGCTGAACCCAGCAGCTCTTCCTCCTTGGAAACTGAGGATAAATTCCGTGGTTTTTGAAAATTTCGTGTGCTGAGACTTCACAGAGCCCGTGAGCAGCCAGCTGTTTGATGAATCCCTGGGAAATTGTGTCTTTAAAGCCCATTTTTCGTTTCAAAAGTACAAATCTCATGTGCTGGGGAGGCTCAAGGGTTAAATTCCTCACACTGTCGCATATGGCAGTGAGCAGAATCACAGATGTTGATGATACAACATAATTAGTATTCTTTTATGTAAATGAAGGCTGTCAATGTTACCACAGTGTCTATACTCCTTCGGGCTGGAATTTCTGCCACTTGGTCTCACCGAGGCTAAACAGGATCCTAAAAAAAAAAAAAATTCCACGGCTTTTCTATGCAGACCTGAGGAGAAAAATTAAGAGGAAAGAGGAGAAAAAAAAGCTCAGGGAGGGGAAAAAGGTGGGAAAGGGATGTTTCCAACTTGGAAAGAAGAGACCAAATCAATCCTTTGTTTAGCTCAGGGTTTCCAGAAGTGCCTTTCCATGTCCTGGGATTTGGGAGGGAATGAGCCCAGCCCAAGGGAGATGTGGGGATTCCTGAGCTGGTTTAAATCAGCACCTCCGTGGCTCCTTTGGGTGCTGAAGGGGCCACTTGAGTTTTCATGTGGAGTCCAGGAGAAAGAACTGAAGAGATTTGATTTTTTTTTTCTCTAAGAGATTCCATCCCTAACAGCAGTATCACTGATTAAGATGGGAATTAAAGCAAATTTGCATCATTTGGGGCCACTGAAAATATATTTCCTTAGCCTGGCCAGGTCCCTGCCCACCCATGCAGGTGAGGGCTCAACCCCTGCCTCAAAGCTTTGGCAAGTGTTAAACTTTGCACCTCATAAAATGATGTTTTGACCGAATATTCTGTGTGCCAAGTCCCTGTGTCACCAACTTCATTCAGTCTTTCATGGATTATTCCAACAGATCCCTTTTCCCACTATCTTCTACCTCTGGGCAGGTTTTTTTCTCATTTTTCTCTCCTCTGTGGTTGTTATTTTGTTGCAGTTCACACCTGACAGCTCCTCACCGCTTCCTTTTTATTGTTTGAAAAACCACCTAGAAATGAAATCTAATTCAGCACAGCTTTTTTTATTTTTTTTTTATTCCAATCTTTCCCCCTTCTCCTCCCCCTGTCTCTCACCAAGTGATCGAAGCAGCCAAAAATCCAAGTGATCACAGGAGGGGGCACGTTTTTCCTTCCTTTTTTTTCCCCTTAACTCCCATTTTTTTCCCCTCTGCCATATGTTGGGTCATCCACTACAAAAGCCTCACGATGAAGAGGCTACATGTGATCAGCAGATTTTTACAGCCTGCCCCCCCAAAAAACAAAACCAAACCAAAAATGAAAGCAGAGAATGAAATTCCAGAGTTTTGCCTCCTGTGTGTGTGACGTGCCTGAGCATCTGAGAATCCGGATTCCTGGGGGTAATTCCCCAGAATTCTGGAATAAATGAGTTCTCTCTGCACTGAGGGCTTCAGGATGCTCTGGACCAACCCCTCCAGCGTTCCAGGGTTGGTTTCTGTGCATCACCAGGCTATTCTCCCTTGTGCAGCAAGATTGATTTATTTAATTATTTTACAGACTCTTTTATAGACTTTTTTCTTCATAGTCTTAATTGGACAAAGGACCAGCCACCCCTTGGGGGTGATTGGCTAAAATCCTAAAACATCCATTGTCAAAATATTTCCCTACTATACCATAAACAAGACTTTTCAAGGTTGCAGGTGTTTGGTTGTTGTGCCTCTTCTGTGAGAGAGAAAAGTCTCTCATGGACTTAGAAAATAGCAAGAAAATCCTTGCTGGCAGCATTTTTGTATCTACACTCCCTCTCTCTCTTCAGGGCTTTGAAGCTGCCTTGCAGTGAGGAGTTCCCAGTAATTAAATTCTCCGAGATCCGCCGGCACTCCTTGGGAAGATGGGGCTGCTCCGCGCCCGGGACGCGGCGTCGCGGAGGAAAGGATGTGTAACCTCCACTCCGTGAGTAGCCTGTGTGGGTCTGACCTCCTCCTCTGCCAGCAGAGCCTTGGAAGGACTGGAAAAAGGGATCCACAGCGCTGGGATTCACTGGGAATCTTGCATCAAACGATGCAGGGCACGGAGCAGACGCTCTCTGCACCTCCTCACGCCCCAGCTTTGATTTCCTCACGCTTCCAAGGATCATTGAGTAAAACCAGTTGTGTTTTCTGTGTGTGTGTGTGTCTTCCTGCTGATTTCTGTTTCCCAGCTGGGTTTTTTCCCCACTGGAATGTTCAGGAGGCTGTGGGAAATCAGAGGATTCGGGGGCAGGAGGTGAAGCCTGAGGATGAACGCTCCGGTTGTGACAATGACCTGATATTTTCATGGCTTCTGCCTGGAGTTGGGAACCTCAGGCTGGCTCCTGGTGACACCTTTCCACTCCCAAATTCCTTTTGGATGTATCCATGGCAAGGGGGCAGCTGAAGAGCAGATGTGTGTGTGCACTGAATTCATCTTTCTCTCCATGGAAGCCCTTCAGACGTGCTGGCAGCTGTGTGGGGCAGCCTTTGGAGACAAGACTCAGTTTTATTCCTTAGGCCTTGTCCACTCAGGGTCTTTCACTGGAGCTAAAAGCTGCTTTTAAAAAAACCTGTGCAGAAATAATGGTGTTGGTTGAGGGATTGGCACAAAAGGATGTGGTGCAGAAGGAGGGCAGTGGGCACAGCCCAGAGCTCGAGGAATGTTTGGACAACACTCTCGGGAAAATAGTGGGAATTTGGGGTGTCCTGTGCAGGGCCAGGAGTCAGATTTGATGATCCTTTTGGCCCCCTTCCTCTCAGGATATCCCATGACCCTACAACAAGATTTCAAATGTATGTCATGGCTCTCAAATCCTTTCCCTTGTGTTTTTTTGCCACTCAAAGTCAGAACAGGGACAGCTCCTGTGAGACATGGATAGCTGCAAAGACATGGGGAATTTGGGGTGTCCCGTGCAGGGCCAGGAGTCAGATTTGATGATTCCAACTCAACATACCCCATGACCATACAACGAGATTTCACATCCAAATCACGGCTCCAGAATCCTTTTCCTTGTGTTTTTTGCCTCCTCAGGTCAGAGCAGCAGCTCCTGCTGTGAGACATGGATAGATGCAAAAGTGGGGAATTTGGGGTGTCCTGTTCAGGGCCAGGAGCCAGATCTGATGATCTTTGTGGGTCCCTTCCAAGTCAGGATATGGAACACTCTGAGGCACATAGTGGGAATTTGGGGTGTCCTGTTCAGGGCCAGGAGCCAGATCTGATGATCCTTTTGGCCCCCTTTCAATCAAGATACCCCATGACCCTACAAAGAGATTTCAGATCCTTTTCCTTGTGTTTTTTGCTTCCCCAGGTCGGAGCAGCGACTCCTGCTGTGAGACATGGATAGATGCAAAAGTGGGGAATTTGGGATGTCCTGTGCAGGGCCAGGAGCCAGATGTGATGATCATTCCAAGTCAGGATATTCCATAATCATATGAAAGGAGATTTCAAGTGCACATCGCAGCTCTAAAATCCTTTTCCTTGTGTTTTTTGGCTCCTCAGGTCAGAGCAGCGACTCCTGCTGTGAGACATGGATAGATGCAAAAGTGGGGAATTTGGGGTGTCCTGTGCAGGGCCAGGAGCCAGATCTGATGATCCTCTTGGCCCCCTTTCAATCAAGATGCCCCATGACCCTACAAAGAGATTTCAGATCCTTTTCCTTGTGTTTTTTTGCCTCCCCAGGTCGGAGCAGCGACTCCTGCTGTGAGACATGGATAGATGCAAAAGTGGGGAATTTGGGGTGTCCTGTGCAGGGCCAGGAGCCAGATCTGATGATCCTCTTGGCCCCCTTTCAATCAAGATGCCCCATGACCCTACAAAGAGATTTCAGATCCTTTTCCTTGTGTTTTTTTGCCTCCCCAGGTCGGAGCAGCGACTCCTGCTGTGAGACATGGATAGATGCAAAAGTGGGGAATTTGGGGTGTCCTGTGCAGGGCCAGGAGCCAGATGTGATGATCATTCCAAGTCAGGATATTCCATAATCATATGAAAGGAGATTTCAAGTGCACATCGCAGCTCTAAAATCCTTTTCCTTGTGTTTTTTGGCTCCTCAGGTCAGAGCAGCGACTCCTGCTGTGAGACATGGATAGATGCAAACATGTGGGGAATTTGGGGTGTCCTGTTCAGGGCCAGGAGCCAGATCTGATGATCCTTTTGGCCCCCTTTCAATCAAGATATCCCATGACCCTACAAAGAGATTTCAGATCCTTTTCCTTGTGTTTTTTTGCCTCCCCAGGTCGGAGCAGCGACTCCTGCTGTGAGACATGGATAGATGCAAACATGTGGGGCGGCTACGACTCGCCCAGGACCACTCGATCCTGAACCCGCAGAAGTGGCACTGCGTGGACTGCCACACCACCGAGTCGCTCTGGGCCTGCCTCAAGTGCTCGCACGTGGCCTGCGGCCGCTACATCGAGGAGCACGCCCTGAGGCACTTCCAGGAGACCCGGCACCCCTTGGCCATGGAAGTGCACGACCTCTACGTCTTCTGTTACCTCTGCCAGGATTACGTCCTGAACGACAACCCCGAGGGGGACCTGAAGCTGCTGAGGAGCTCCCTGTCGGCCATCAAGGGGCAGAGGAGCGGGAGGACGCTGCGCTCCATGGCGCTGGCGGAGGACGCGTGGAGGAGGAGCCCTCAGGGCCAGTCCCAGATGCTCACGGCGCTGTGGCACCGGCGCCAGGCCCTGCTGGCGAGGGCGCTGCGCACCTGGTTCCACAAGAGCTCCCGGGGGCAGCTGAAATTAAAGGAAAAAAAACAGCTGGAGGAGCTGGAGAAGAAGAAGGAAGCGGCTCGGCGGCGGCGGCAGGAGGTGAAGAGGCGGCTCCTGGAGGAGCTGGCGAACACCCCGCCGAGGAAAAGCGCCAGGCTGCTGTCCCACGTGCACAGGGAGAGCTTGATCCCAAGGAAATTCAGGGAGGTGGCCACCGCTTCCCCTACCTCAAGGCAGGTGCAGAGCAGCAGATTCAAGCAGTTCTACTCCATCCGGCGGCAGCCCCTGATGACGCCCGGGGTGACGGGGCTGAGGAACCTGGGCAACACTTGTTACATGAACTCCATCCTGCAGGTGCTCAGCCACCTCCAGAAGTTCCGAGAATGTTTCTTGACTCTTGATCTCTGTGAAACGGAAGAACTTTTAGCTAAAACTGTGAACGGGAGGGCCAGGATGCCTGGCAAACTGGCAAATGGGGCTGCTGCAAACGAGCCGGGGAAGCCTGACAAGGTGGGATCGTCTGGCACGCAGAGCTCGCCAGCTGGCTTAAACGGGGGCTCCTCCATAAGCCGGAGTTTAGAACTGATCCAGCCCAAGGAGCCGAGCTCGAAGCACATCTCCCTGTGCCACGAGCTGCACACCCTCTTCAGAGTGATGTGGTCTGGCAAGTGGGCCCTGGTGTCCCCCTTTGCCATGCTGCACTCCGTGTGGAGCCTGATCCCCGCCTTCCGCGGCTACGACCAGCAGGACGCTCAGGAATTCCTCTGCGAGCTGCTGGACAAGGTCCAGCAGGAGCTGGAGTCCGAGGGGACCAAGCGCAGGATCCTCATCCCCTTCTCGCAGAGGAAGCTCACCAAGCAGGTCCTCAAGGTGGTCAACACCATTTTCCATGGGCAGTTGCTGAGCCAGGTATGGAATTGCTTTTCCACGGGGATCGGTTGGAGCCGTTCCCACTGAGGAGCAAAGGCTCCATGTGTTGAGGATCCCACCAAGGAGTGGCTTAGGAGCAATTCCCGAGAAAAAAACCCCTTGGGTTGCTGTGCAGGTGCCACCATTTCCATCCTTGTCACGTTTATCACAAATTCACCCCAATTCTGCCACTTGAGGATGAAACCTGCACAGGTACAGAAATCCTGAGCTCTTGGTTTTAAGGTTTGAATGTGTTTTTAAGGTGCCTTTGCATTCCTTTTTCCCTTTTCTGATGGTGTTTCTGTGCCTGGGAAGAACACGATGAGGCACCTCTGGGACTTTAAAGGACAAGCTCTTTGTGTCAATTTTTTTTTTTGCCAGCACAAAAGACACTGAGTGTTCTTAACAGAGGTTTGTGTGGGAGGTGAAAGCGCCTGTGGTGCTGTTTGGTCTCTTTTTCCTGTGCTGTTCCTTGTTGGAAATGTGTCATTCCCCACAAGGAAGAGCCCCAGAGTCCCAAAATCCCCCAGGCATTTTGAAAGTCCCAGCTCCCTTTGCTTTCCAGGAGACATGAAACAGGAGCAGAACTGGTGGTTTGCCAGATCAGACACAAACTGTGCTCTCTGTGTGTTGTCAGGACAATTTCTGTCACCCTTCTCTGAGCCACTGAGCTCAGCATTCCTTAGGACTTGGTGCATGTTGGAGAGATTAAAAGGTGGATTTTTCCACTTAAAGCTTTTGGCTTTCAGGGAGAGGATGTCTGAAGTTGTGCTTCATGTAATTATAGAATAACCTGAGCTGGAAGGGAGCCACAGGGATCAAATCCAACCCCTGGCCCTGCACAGACACCCCACAATTCCCCCCTGGGCAGTGCCCAGCACCCTCTGGGGGAAGAACCTTTCCCATTATCCAACCTAAATCCCCCTGGCACAGCTCCAGCCGTTCCCTGGGTGCTGTCACAGAGAGCAGAGCTCAGGTTCGTTTGAATCATTTCCACTCTTAATTTCTCCTGGGCTCCTCCACGTCCTGTGCTCAGTTGTGTCTCTCAGCCCTTGGCTGGTGCGTTGTGCTTGGGTCAGACCCTGTTGTGGTGCGAAGATACAAATCAGTGGAATTTATCTGCTGCTGAAATCCGCTATAAATAACTCCTGAGCTGTTTATTGTGCTCCTGGAACCCTGGTGTGCAAGTGCTGCGTTGAGTTTCAAACCCCCTTTAGTGCACTGAGCTCCTTTCCTGTTTGCTGGCTCCTCCTGTGGTCAGTGTTTGCCTCCGAGTTTAATTGGAGAGGCTGGAGGAGCCCTGAGGGAGCTCAGAAGGGTCTGAGGAAACCCTGAGGGAGCTGGGAAGGGTCTGAGGAAACCCTGAGAGAGCTGGGAAGGGTCTGGAGAAATCCTGAGGGAGCTGGGAAGGGTCTGGAGAAACCCTGAGGGAGCTGGGAAGGGTCTGGAGAAATCCTGAGGGAGCTCAGAAGGGTCTGGAGAAATCCTGAGGGAGCTGGGAAGGGGCTGAGGAAACCCTGAGGGAGCTGGGAAGGGGCTGGAGAAATCCTGAGGGAGCTGGGAAGGGTCTGGAGAAATCCTGAGGGAGCTGGGAAGGGTCTGAGGAAACCCTGAGGGAGCTGGGAAGGGCCTGGAGAAACCCTGAGGGATTTGGGGGGGCTCAGCCTGCAGAAAAGGAGGCTCAGGAGGGGTCTTGTCATTCCACAACTCCCTGACAGGAGGGGGCAGCCGGGGGGGATTTGGGATCTTCTCCCAAGGAACAGGGACAGGAGAGGGAACGGCCTCAGGCCGGGCCAGGGGAGGCTCAGGTTGGAATTTCTGCAGGAATTTCCTCATGGAAAGGGTTGGCAGGGGCTGCCCAGGGAGGTTTGGAGCGCCCATCCCTGGAGGTGTCACCTGGACGTGGCACTGAGTGCTCAGGGTGGGGACCAGGCACAGGTTGATGACCCTGGAGGGCTTTTCCAACCTCAGTAATTCCATGAAAACTTTTCCTGCTGTTATTTACGATGCAGTGGGGTGACATAAGAAAACCAGCACACTTAAAATTAGTCCTTTCAGGCTCCTTCCATGAATAATTCTTACATAGCAGACAAATCATTAAAGGAATTGGACACTCTGAATATTCAGGGAAAGAAAAGAGACTGTGGAAGGAAGGTTGGATGAAAAACGCTGACTTTTTCTAGCAGAAACCACCTCCCAGGTGCCTTTGCCCATCTGTGAGCTGGTATTTCTTCTGTTTATCTGAGGAAGGAAATAAATCCCGTAACAGTGAAGGATTTCTCTTTGAAAAACGAGAAAGGAATTGAAATCATTTCAAACTGGACATAAAAAGTATTTCCAGATCTTTGCCTGTGGAGCTGCTCTGGTTGTTTTTTTGAGCCCCAACTCCCTCTGTCCCAGCTCCATCAACTGTGTGTCCCTGTCCTCCCCCCCGCAGGTCACCTGCAGGACGTGCAACTACAAATCCAACACCGTGGAGCCCTTCTGGGACCTTTCCCTGGAATTCCCGGAGCGCTACCACTCCCTGGAGAAGGGGCTTGTCCCAGTGCAGCAGGCTGAGTGCATGCTGACCGAGATGCTGGCCAAATTCACCGAGACCGAGGCCCTGGAGGGGAGGATCTACGCCTGTGACCAGTGCAACAGTGAGTGGGCTGGGACTGTGGCCTGCCAGGGAGCACCTCCTGCGTGCCTGGAGACACGGATTGGGGTCTGCAAGGGTGGGGAAATCTCCTTTTCCTGCCTGCTGCTGCTGGTTGGGTTCCTCCTGTTCGTGGCTTCGGCTCCTTTGGGCTCCGGTTGGGTTCTGATGTGTCATTTTTTGGCTCTGATGGGCCATTTTTTGGCTGTGCCGTGTCATTTTTCGGTCTGAAATGTCATTTTTTGGCTCTGCCATGTCATTTTTCGGTCTGAAACGTCATTTTTTGGCTGTGCTGTGTCATTTTTCGGTCTGAAATGTCATTTTTTGGCTCTGCCATGTCATTTTTTTGCATCTGATGGGCCATTTTTTGGCTGTGCCGTGTCATTTTTCGGTCTGAAATGTCATTTTTTGGCTCTGCCATGTCATTTTTTGCATCTGATGTGCCATTTTTTGGCTGTGCTGTGTCATTTTTCGGTCTGAAATGTCGTTTTTTGCCCCTGCCTTGTCATTTTTGGCACTGATGTGCCAGTTTTTGGCTGTGCCATGTCATTTTTCGGTCTGAAATGTCATTTTTTTGCCCCTGCCTTGTCATTTTTCAGTCTGAAATGTCATTTTTTGGCTCTGCCATGTCATTTTTTTGCATCTGATGGGCCATTTTTTGGCTGTGCCGTGTCATTTTTTGATCTGAAATGTCATTTTTTTGCCCCTGCCTTGTCATTTTTTGGTCTGAAATGACATTTTTTGGCTGTGCCATGTCACTTTTGCCTCTGCTGGGCCATTTTTTGCCCCTGCCATGTCATTTTTCCATCTGCCACATTCCCTCACCTCTGCCACCCAG
This sequence comes from Aphelocoma coerulescens, assembly GCF_041296385.1. Classification (NCBI taxonomy): domain Eukaryota; kingdom Metazoa; phylum Chordata; class Aves; order Passeriformes; family Corvidae; genus Aphelocoma; species Aphelocoma coerulescens. The sequence continues at coordinate 5,354,502 of NC_091039.1, read as the reverse complement.
CAGCACAATTCCCCACAGGTTTAACCCGAGCATGTTCAGAGTTGCTCTCCCTTGTGTTGGAGAGGACTTCAAAAATTCTGGGGGTGAGAATTTTTTGGATTTCAAGGCAAAAGAAGGAACTTTGCTCATCTCTGCGTGGCAGGAAAGCTTTTCTCACACATCACCTCTGTGCTGCCTGTTCTTCAGTGAATCCCTGAGCCAGAAATCAGAGTTCCCAAGGTGCCAGGTGGGAGTTTTAGCTCTCCATGGGCATTTTCTCTGGAAGCACAGAGCTGGGAATACCCTGGGAATGTGTTACCATCACCTGTGAGGTGTTTGCTGTGCTCAGCCAGAAGGTGATTCCTCCTTTTCCTGCAGCAGCTCGGAGTGAAAAGTCCTTTTATCCCTGAAAATCCTTTTATATCCTCACACAGGATTGAAATTCCTTGGAATTGGAATACTTCCCCATGCAGGTTTTTATGGCAAATGTTCATTCCCTCAGGAGGAAAATGCCCATGGTTTGAGTGGCAACTGAGCAGCTGGAGCAGCAAATACTTGCAGGGATCTGTTCTCCATCAAATGGCAAATCTGTTACCAAACATCTTCCCAGAGTGTTGGGAAATAATCCCTGACTGGATGTGCTTGGAACAGAGCCAGATAGGCCTGGAATCAATCCTGATCCACAAATTGTGCGAGTTCAGCTTCATCTTAACTCGGTTTGCTTTGATTTCTTTGGGAGGGGGGGAAAAAAAAAAAGAAATGAATTTTAATGGCTACTTCAGAATTAAATGGCTTTTAAGGGATTGTGAATGGCTGAGGAATTCTAAATGGCTGAGGGAGCGTTTTCCAGCTGGAAAAAGTCAGGGAAAAGGCCCCAAGTGCCAGGAGCAGTTGGGGCACTGCGTGGCAGAGCTGCTGCAGGAGCAGCCCCCATCTGCTCTGAGCTGGGGCTGCACTGAGGGGCACAAATCCAATTAACAGCTACAGTCCTGATTGGGAGCTCTGGCAGCCACCTGTCTTTCCTGGGAAGAGGAGGGAGGAATTCTCCTTCTTTTCCAGCTTTGCTGTTGCATTTTGTGCCTTCTTTTAATCCTCCCGAGCTGCTGGAACCTGCTACTAAAAGCTTCTGTGAGGAGCTCAAAGCAGCAGAGAGAATAAAATATCGAATATTTGTGTGCTGGAATTCACCTGCTGGAACTGCTGCAGCCCAGGATTATCTTTGGCCTGAGCTCTGGCTCAGTATTCCTGGTGTTTCTCCAGCAGGAGCAGCTCACAGGTGACAAATGTTTGTGTGCTGAGGAGAAAGGGAGAGTTTTGATCCCCCCCAGAAGTTCCTGCTCTCTGGAGGGATTCAGAAATGGTTATTCCTGTGGCCATGCCCATGCTGGAATAAAAGAGTTCGCCCTGTGCTGGTTTTTGTCTTTGGGAAATGAATTGGATCCTAATAATCTTTGCCTTGGGGTTTTGGGGGTTGGTTGGGTTTTTTTTGGCAGGCAAACGGCGAAAATCTTCTCCTAAACCTCTTGTTCTGAGCGAAGCTAAAAAGCAGTTGCTGATCTACAGACTACCTCAGGTCCTCCGGCTGCACCTTAAACGCTTCAGGTGAGCCACTGGGCCCTGATTTTTGGGGGGAAAAGTGACCAAAAGTGGGCCTTTAACTTCCCTCAGTTCCTGCCAAAGGCAGCTGTGTAACTTCTGAGCCATCAGCTTTGTGAAACCCCCTCATGCTGCCTGTTTGCAGGGTGTTTTCTGCCACAATTTAATATTTTGTGCGTATTAATCCTTAATTTCCTTGAGTTTTACTCGCGTTTTCAGGTGGCTTGGGAGGAGAAGTCAGTAAGTTGAGTGAAAGATTTGTTGAAGGTGGGAGACTGAGGGTTAAATGCCAATATTGGGTCTTTACCCGCTGAATAAAAAGCAGAAAAAGCTCAAAATATTAGAACAAGTTTCTAAAGTGGTTAGGCTGGATATGGGGGGGTTTTATTGGTATAAATGAGCATTTTAAAGGTGGTCACAGGAGAAATCTGGCTCTACAGTATCCCAACTAGAACAAAAATTATCAATGGCAGAAGGAGACCTCACCTCAAATAAAAATCATCAATAGCAGGAGAAGACCCCACCTAAAATAAAAATCATCAGTAGCAAGAGACCTCACCTAAAAAAGAAATCATCAATAGCAGGAGACCCCACCTCAAATAAAAGTCATCAATGGCAGGAGACCCCACCTAAAATAAAAATCATCAATAGCAGGAGAAGACACCATCTCAAATAAAAGTCATCAATGGCAGGAGACCCCACCTAAAATAAAAATCATCAATGGCAGGAGACCCCACCTAAAATAAAAATCATCAATAGCAGGAGAAGACCCCACCTAAAATAAAAATCATCAATGGCAGGAGACCCCACCTCAAATAAAAGTCATCAATAGCAGAAGAAGACACCATCTCAAATAAAAATAATCAATAGCAGGAGACCTCACCTAAAAAAGAAATCATCAATAGCAGGAGACCCCACCTCAAATAAAAATCATCAATAGCAGGAGAAGACACCATCTCAAATAAAAATAATCAATAGCAGGAGACCTCACCTAAAAAAGAAATCATCAATAGCAGGAGACCCCACCTCAAATAAAAATCATCAGTGACAGAAGGAGACCTGACCTAAAACAAGAATCATCAATGGCACGGGGAGATCCCATCTAAACCAAACCAAATTACCAGGAGACCCCACCTAAAACAAAACCCCTCAAAGTCAGGAGACCCCATGTCCAACCAGCACCCCGAACAGCAGCAGGAGCTCTGTGTGAGGGGCGGCTGCAGGGGATTTTGGGCTGAAACCCCAGGATTTCGTGACGCCCAGGGCCCCGAGCAGATGCCGAGTGTCATACATGAAATCCCTATTTGTGCTTGGTCTTTGCATATTAAGTGCTTTAATTAATTTGAGCTTCATATTTTTAAATTGAATGTTAAAATTAACCCATCAGCCCAGGTACACAGATCAAGTTTTTATGGTCTTCCTGTGTTTACTGTATACTTTTACAAGTGTTTTAGGATGTGTTGGATGTATTTTTTTTATGTTTTACTTGTACCTTGGTTTCAAGGCAGATTTTAAAAACCCCAGTTGCAACAAACAGCCCAGCCCCCATAGCCAGACCCCCGTAAGCTCCATGACTCTTATCTCAACTAATACCACCCCTCTGACAAGGAGGAGCCATTGGTGGACAGAGATAATCTGTCAAAGGGAGAACACCAATCACCTTAAACTGTGGAGCAAAAGCTATAAAGGTGCAAGAGAAAGACACGCCCTCCCTCATTTCTCCTTCCCCTCCAGCTTGCTAAGTTCAGTGCTGGAGAAACCTACTCCTTTTCAGGGGCCTTTAGAAATATATATATTTCTTTTTGACCAGCCTAGCACTGCAAGTTTTTTCTCTACCTGAGGTTCAGAGCTGCCTAAGCCTGAAGCTCCTGAATCCCTGCGCTCCTGGGGCATACCTCCTGAGCCACTAGGATCCCAAATTTTGATATTTTGTTAATTTTTGCAATTTTTCAATATTTTTCTGTTTTAATAAATCGTTTTAATTTCTACAAAGAGTCGTCTCATTCCTCACACCGAGCGTGCTCTTTGTGTTCGCAGGTGGTCTGAGCGCAATCACCGCGAGAAGATCGGGGTCCATGTCCTCTTTGAGCAGGTATTAAACATGGAACCTTACTGCTGCAGGGACTCTCTGTCCTCCCTTGCCACAGAGACCTTTGTCTATGACCTCTCGGCTGTGGTGATGCATCACGGGAAGGGGTTTGGCTCAGGACACTACACAGCCTATTGCTACAACACGGAGGGAGGTGCGTGTGCCGGGGACGGGGAAATCCCAACCAACTCCTCTTCCCTCCCTCAGGATTCCTTGTGATGCCTTGAGAGGCCACCTAAAAACAGAGACTAGACAAGAATAAGGGAATAAAGGTAGGTATTGATTCGAAAGGCCTTCAAAGGTACACCCCTGGGGAGCCTGAGGCTACTGCCGAGATGGACCCCGAGGTGGACCCCGAGATGGACCCCGAAGTGGATCCTGAGGTGGATCCTGAGGTGGACCTCGAGGTGGACCCCGAGGTGGACCCTGAGATGGACCCCGAGGTGGATCCTGAGGTGGACCCTGAGATGGACCCCGAGGTGGATCCTGAGGTGGATCCTGAGGTGGATCCTGAGGTGGACCCCAAGATGGACCCCGAGGTGGACCCCGAGGTGGATCCTGAGGTGGATCCTGAGGTGGACCCCGAGGTGGATCCTGAGGTGGACCCCGAGGTGGACCCTGAGATGGACCCCGAGGTGGATCCTGAGGTGGACCTCGAGGTGGACCCCGAGGTGGACCCTGAGATGGACCCCGAGGTGGATCCTGAGGTGGACCCTGAGGTGGATCCTGAGGTGGATCCTGAGGTGGACCCCAAGATGGACCCCGAGGTGGACCCCGAGGTGGATCCCGAGGTGGATCCTGAGGTGGATCCTGAGGTGGACCCCGAGGTGGATCCTGAGGTGGATCCTGAGGTGGACCCTGAGATGGACCCCGAGGTGGATCCCGAGGTGGACCTCGAGGTGGATCCTGAGGTGGACCCTGAGATGGACCCCGAGGTGGATCCTGAGGTGGACCCTGAGGTGGATCCTGAGGTGGATCCTGAGGTGGACCCCAAGATGGACCCCGAGGTGGACCCCGAGGTGGATCCTGAGGTGGATCCTGAGGTGGATCCTGAGGTGGACCCCGAGGTGGACCTCGAGGTGGACCCCGAGGTGGACCCTGAGGTGGACCCCGAGGTGGATCCTGAGGTGGATCCTGAGGTGGACCCCAGGTCACGAGTTCTTCACCCTTTTCTAGGTCACCCTTTTCTAGGTTTGGTTCATTTGCATAGCAGCATCAATTCTCCAATTAAAGCATCACTTAATGAGGTCGTTTCTCCAAGTTTGCCCCCACTTTAGAGGCTTTTGGTTTAGACTTTTTTGGGCTTAGGATGGGCTGGGTGTCCTGGGAGAGCGGGCCCAGAGAGGCTTTGTTATGTCTGCCCAGCAGTGAACAGGCTGCAGGAAAACTCCTGGAAAAATATCAAAGTTCAAACCTAAGGCATCACTTGGAATCCCCTCCCTGCCCTTGAGTAATTTTGTCTCCACCCCCCCCCCCCCCCTCAGTGTATTGCTGTTTTTTAATATTTTTTGTCGTTTCTTTTTTTTTTTTTTCCTTTGGGGGTGGGTGGGGGTTGTTGGGGGAGCCTTTTGCTGCTGGCTGGGAACGGCATGAATGCTCCATTCTGCCAGGCAGAGGCACTCCGTGGAGCTGCTCCAGGATCCTTGGGATGAGGAGATGAACAGAAAGTGTTTTGAGGCTGGACAGGAACTGTTCATGAATAACATCCGCAGGGGGCTGGCTGTGAGATCCCAGCAGCTGGATCGGGATTGACTCTGCCTCCTGGCTGCACGAGCAGGGACAAATTGCCTGGCCCCAGGGAATTTTTTTGTCTGCCTAATTGAGCTTTTGGGGCTGATTAAATGAAGATTTGCTATTTCTAAAGCACCAAAAAAAAAAAAACCAAACCCCAAATACATATATTAAAAACATTTTCCAGGTTAGATGAAAAGCCAGAGGTGCCTTTTCTCCTGTGGATGTTTCCTGTGAGCAGTTCCAAAATCCAAAGGGATCCTGCCTCAGCTAAGAGCCTCTTTCTCCTTTTGTTTCCCAGGTTTTTGGGTGCACTGCAATGACTCCAAACTGAATGTATGTAGCGTGGAGGAGGTGTGCAAGACCCAGGCCTACATCCTCTTCTACACTCAGAGAACAGTGCAGGACAAAGCAGAAATCTCAGAAAAACCACTCCAAGCTCAGGTGCCACCCAAAACCAGTGACAAGGACAGAAGACTGACATTCCCATGATGGGGAGGGGGATCACTCCCAGCTTCTTTTGGGAACCATTGGTGTTCATCTTCCCCCTGTTGGTGGGGAAAACCCACTGGCTGCAGGAATGGGCTCAGAGCAGGATGTTTGTCTGGGAAAGCCTCTGGAGCTGGTTCTGGTTGTTGGCAGAATCTTGGCTTTCAAGTGTCTTGTTGGCTCCCCCCCCCCCAAAAAAAAAACCCAACAAAATTAGGAAGTTTGATGCTTTTCATTCATCCCCTGTCAAAGAGGAATGAGCACAAGCAGGAAACAGGAGAATCCACCTGCCTCCAACACCCTTCAATCCCTAAAAATCCCAATCCAACTCCAAGAGGAGCAGGCACAGTACCCTCCCCTCGAGTGGCCAGCCTTGCCAGGTGAATGCCAGTCCCTGGGAAGGAGCTGGCTGCTCCCAGAGCTGTTCCTGCTGGAGAAAGGTTTCAATTCTCCTCAATCCTTCCCTCTGCTGCCCCCCTGACAGCGATTTCTGTGCCCTGGGTGAAGCTTTGCCAGCAGCTCTGTGTGTCAGTGGCACTGGGGCTGTGCCACACTCCGGGGTTTCTTCCTGTGGGCTGAACTCAGCTGGCAGCTGAATTCCCTCCAAATGGGATTTTAATGCAGTTCTGCTCTGGAGAAAATGTGTTTTAACACCCCAAAAATGTGTTTTAACACCCCAAAAATGTGTTTTAACACCCCAAAATGTGTTTTAACACACACAAAAAAAAAAAACCAAACAACCCAGGAATGTCCTTGTGTGCCATCTCTGTGTGGCAGCCAAACCAAAGCCTGTGCCCAGGTTTCTGCTGGCATCACCAGGATTGGGAAGAGTTTGGGAAAGCTGTGGCAGCAGAAGTTGGAATTTGGGGAGGCAAATTCCTGCATTTTGTACAAACGTGGTTGGTTTTCCTCAGGGGAAGGGGGTGGTGGGAATGGCACAGTGAGGGGGAGGGTCTGGCACTGCTTTTGGGGTGAAAAAGCAGTGAAAAATGTCACTTAATTGTGGTGGTCACAAGGGTGGTGCCCAGATCCTTTGAGGTCTCTATTCCTGCAGGGCCACCCAAGGGAAGGAATGTAGTGAAATCCCAAATAATTCCACGTGGAGTTGGAGAGGCTACAAAAAAAAAAAAAAAAAAAACAACCCAACAACAAAAGAAAACAAAACAAAAAAAACGAAGTTTGTCTCTGAAATCAGCCTGATTTTGGAATTCTGTGGGAATCACAGAGCCTTAGTGGACTATCCAGAGTCACTTCTCAGCCTACAGTTGCACCTCAGGTGTGGTTTTTGTAGTTTTGGGGCTTGGCTGTTCACATTTCACCTTTTAATCTGAATATTAGACCTGATGTCTGTTCATCTGGGTTATTTTTTTAAGTGGTTACAGGTGAAATAACCTAAAATAGGAGGGTTTTTTAAAAATATTAAAAAATAAATAAATAAAAAGTTCCATTTCCAGGCAGGGAAGTTCTCAAAGTGTTTCTCCTCCTCCCTTTTTTTCATCCCTTTGTCCTGTCAGATAAACACAAGCTGCCAACCTTTGCTGTTGTGGGGGAAAGGCTCCCAAATCCCACTCTTTTCTGGGATTTTGAACCTCCTGTCCCTGGGCAAAGTCACACGAGGTCTCCTGTCCTCCTAAAAATTCCCATTTCCCATATTCCCACCAAGATGCTGCCTTCTGAGCCTAAAAGAAAGTCTTTTTTAACAATTAAATATCATTTGGGGGTCATATTCTCTTATTTTTTTGTTTGCAACAGTGCTGATAAAAAAGGTTTAGTTTTGGTTCCCTAAATGCAGCAGGATCTGGAAGGATTCCTTACGAATGTCTTGGAATTTACTGCCTCAAAGGTGGATCAAATTTGGATTTTTAGGTATTTTTTTACAACATCCAAGCCTTGCCTGGCCTGGAAATCTGTCAGATCAAGGAGGAAAAATTCCAGTGGGTTTTTTTTTAGGATGGGAATCATTTCTGTCCCAAACCTGATGTTAATTCCTGGTTTAGAAATGGGGGGGGGGGGGGGGGGGGGGGAAACCAAAAATCAATTAATAATCCTGGGCACCCCCAAAAATCAATTAATAATCACTAACTGTACATGGAATGAATGTGTTTGCAGGATTCCCTGCGAGCCTGGCAGCTTCCTGAGCAGCAATTCCATGGATTTTTGGTGTCTGTCACCCCAACACTGCTCCATTTATTGCAGCTGGATCCTGGAGCATCCTAAAATCCTCTCAATTCCTGAATTTAAATCATCAAAATCCGCATGAATTCCACGTCCAGTTAATGATTATTGATTGATTTCTGGGGGTGCCTTTAGGCTGCTCCCAAACTCGAGCCCCAGCTTTCCATCCAGGGGAGGGAACGAGGATGAATTCCCAGTAAAACCTTTCCTTACAAAGCTGCTTTTCCATGCAGGATGGGGCAGGATTCTCCTGCCTGTGGAGAACTCGGTGAGGGCAGAGCTAAAGCTGATGTGCAGCACTTCAAAAAAGAAAAAAAAAAAGTTAATCCCAGCCTAAATTCCAGACTCCTGGCAGGGAGAGGAGTTTTCCCTCATTGTGGAATCCCCTGGCAAACAGGAAGGATGTGATTCCTTGGGATAGAAGAGCCAGGGCTGGAGTTTGGGGTGGATTCCACAAACTCCCATTTTCCTGGAGTTTTTTCAGCCGTTTTAAATCAGATTTTTCTGCGGTTTTTCAGCGGTTTTAAGTCAGAACAGCCTCAGATTTCTGCTCCAAGTTCTACTCCTGATGTCACTGAGGGTGCCAGGCCTGAGTATCCTCCTCAAGGACATTCCCAGGTGGCAGCAAGTGACAAGAGAATCCAATTAATTAATTAAGGGCTACAAATGAAGGGCCTTGAGGAGCGGGGGTGAGGGCACTTGGCTTGTTCAGATGGAGAGGAGGAGGAGGAGGAGGAGAAGAACTCATTGGGCTCCTCCTGAGGGATGATCCTTGTGGGTCCCTTCCAGCTCAGGATATTCCATCATTCCTGGCTATTCCTGGCTCCATCCAGCTGGCTCCTCACCAGCTTTTCTTGCAGCCAGGTTTGTTCCCAACACCCCCAAATCACCTCCTGGATCCATGGCATGGCCTGGCCCCAGCCTGACCCGCGGCTGGGGGGGGGGGGGGGAATTAGTGGGAGCAAATTAAAACTGAGATTAACTCTAAAGGGCCTGAAACGTCCTAATTAATCCCCATTTCCCGCAGAAACTGTGTCTGCATAACTGCCATTATCCCGACTTCAAAGGCAATTTCGGTTTCCTTACAGGAGGTTCCAACACCAGCTTTGAAAACAGCATTTTTAAGGATTTTTAGGGGGAGTAGAGTGAGGGTTTTTTGTGAGGGAGGGGGGCACACGAGGGGCAGTTCTGTCCCCAAAGCTGAGCGGCAGCTGCTTCAGGAGAATGTCCCAAACTCAAAAACTCCTGTGAAAACGTCCAAAGAATGTGAAGCCATTCTGAATCCCACTGCCAGAGCTCGGGGCTGGGAGCTGCTCCTGCTCCTCCACAGCACCTTGGAGGAGCTGGGGTGTAACCTGTGAGTAAATCACAGCCACAACTCCCACCTGGGGCTCCCGCTGTCCCCCAGAGCTGCACTGTGACAGCTCAGCCCGGGGCACTCAATGCTATGCAACACCCAAAGGCTTCTCCTCCCACCACAGCCATCATTCCTTCACCCATCCCAGCTTTACACAGACATTTCCCAGGAAACTCCGTGGTTGGAGTTTCCCCCAGGCTCATCCCAGTCTGGATTTTCCCTGGCAGCAGCAGCTGATGGGTCCCAGGGGCTGGGCTCATCCCTCTGGCTCTCGGGTGTGAAATATAAATCATGTTTTTATGATTTTTTTTGTAAATCTTTACTCTTTTTACACCTTGTTTTTGTAAGCTGAAGTTTCTTATTAAAAAAAAAAAAAAAAAAACCAAAAAACCAACAAAAACCAGAAATCCCAGCGGGTCCTGTCGTTATTCCATAAACTTTAATAAACATCCGGGGGCGGGGGGGGGGGGAGGGGTACAGGAGGAAATTCCGTGCACGTCCTCGAGGAAACAATTCCCGAAGGAACAAGTGGGAAACCGATTCTCCCTCTCAGCATTCAACCTTCTGTCCTTGTCACTGCTCCAGGCAGGACAGGCGGGATCAGAGCAGCCCCACGGCTCCGGTCCTGGCGGGAGGGCGAGCTCTGCTCCCGGCAGCTCCGGCTCCTTCCTGGGACAGGGATTCAACACCGTCAGGGGAGGTGGTTTTGTCATGGGGCAGCTTCAAAGCTCTCTGTAAAGAGGGGTTTTTGTGGGGTTTGGGGCCCCTGGGGTGGGCTCAGCCCTGATTTGTGTCACCTGGGGTGGGTCAGGATGAGTTTGGGGGGTTTGTTCAGCCTCGAGGCCTCAGGGGGCTGCAGCTCCTCCTGAGGGGATATTCCATAATTTGGAGTCCCTCTGAAGTCTGGTGAGCAGGGACAGCACCCAGGGAATGGCTGGAGCTGTGCCAGGGGGATTTAGGTCGGATAATGGGAAAGGTTCTTCCCCCAGAGGGTGCTGGGCACTGCCCAGGCTCCCCAGGGAATGAATGGGCACAGCCCCGAGGCTGCCAGAGCTGCAGGAGCATTGGGACAGCGCTGCCAGGGATGCCCAGGGTGGGATTTTGGGGTGTCTGTGCAGGGCCTGGAGTTGGATTTGATCCCTGAGGGTCCCTTCCAACTTGGGACATTCCACAATCCCACCCCACGGAGCCTCCCAGCCCCTCAGTGCCCTCACGCCAGGACTGACCGGTGCTATGGGACGGGCTGTGGGGCCATCAGGTCGATGTCCGTCAGGTTCCGGGCGACCCAGACCCCGGCGGCGAACAGCCCCAGGTTCACCAGCAGGTTCCTGCAAGCATAAAATCCCAGAATCGCTGAGGCTGGAAAAGACCTTGGGGAAGCTCATCCGAGTCCAAGCTGTGCCTGATCCCCACCTTGTCCCCAGCCCAGAGCCCTGAGTGCCACGTCCAGGTGACACCTCCAGGGATGGGCACTCCGAACCTCCCTGGGCAGCCCCTGCCAAGGCCTGACCGCCTTTTCCATGAGGAAATTCCTGCTGAAATTCCACTGAGCCTCCTCTGGCCCAGCCTGAGGCCGTTCCCTCTCCTCCTGTCCCTGTTCCTTGGGAGAAGATCCCAAATCCCCCCCGGCTGCCCCCTCCTGCCAGGGAGCTGTGGAATGACAAGGTCCCCCCTGAGTCTCCTTTTCTCCAGGCTGAGCCCCCCCAAATCCCTCAGGATTTCTCCAGGCCCTTCCCCAGCTCCGCTCCCTTCCCTGGACTCCTCCAGCCCCTCCGTGTCCTCCCTGAAGCGCGGAGCCCAGAACTGGACACGGGGATTGCGGCCCCTCACAGCGCCCAGCACTGAGGGACAGTCCCTGCCCTGCTCCTGCCGGACACGCTGCTCCCGACACCGGCCGGGGACAGACACCGGGCTCCCGATCCCGATCCCAACTCCGACCCCTATTCCAGTGCCCGCCTCGATCCCGACCGTCATCTCGGCCCCGTTCCCGGTCCCGACCTGCGGAAGTCGTTGCGGTCGGTGGCGAAGCGGAACGCGCTCCGCAGCCACGCGCGGATGCCCCGCGGCGGGGCCGCCACCGCTCCCGCTGTTCCTGTTCCTGTTCCTGCTCCTGTTCCTGCTCCTCCTCCTCCTCCCGCCGCCGCCGCCGCCGCCATTACTGCCGCCTGCCCGCGCCGCGCGATGACGCAGGCGGCGACCTGTGACGTCACACGCGCCGCGTGACGTCGCCGCCGGCGCGCGCCGTGCCACGTGCGGGCGGGCACCGGGAGCGGAACCGGGACCGGGATGGGAACCGGGACCGGGATGGGAACCTGGACCGGGATGGGAACCTGGACCTGGATCGGACCGGGACCGGGATGGGAACGTGGACCTGGATCGGACCGGGACCGGGATGGGAACCGGGATCGGATCGGGATGGGAACCGGGAGCGGGATGGGAACGTGGACCTGGATCGGACCGGGACCGGGATGGGAACCGGGACCTGGATCATATCGGGAGCGGGATGGGAACCGGGACCGGGATGGAAACCGGGACCTGGAGCGGGATGGGAACCGGGACCGGGATGGGAACATGGACCTGGATCAGATCGGGAGCGGGATGGGAACCGGGACCTGGATCGGATCGGGATGGGAACTGGGACCGGGATGGGAACCTGGACCTGGATCGGATCGGGAGCGGGATGGGAACCGGGACCGGGATCGGATCGGGATGGGAACCGGGACCGGGATGGGAACCTGGACCTGTATCGGATCGGATCGGGACCGGGATGGGAACCTGAACCTGGATCTGGACCTGGATCGGATCGGGAGCGGGATGGGAACCGGGACTGAGATCGGATCGGGATGGGAACCGGGACCGGGATGGGAACCTGGACCTGGATCGGATCGGGAGCGGGATGGGAACCGGGACCTGGATCGGATCGGGACCTGGATCGGATCGGGAGCGGGATGGGAACCGGGACCTGGATCGGATCGGGATGGGAACCGGGACCTGGATGGGAACCTGGGCCTGGATCTGGACCTGGATCGGATCGGGAGCGGGATGGGAACCGGGACCTGGATCAGATCGGGATGGGAACCGGGACCTGGATGGGAACCTGGACCTGGATCTGGACCTGGATCGGATCGGGAGCGGGATGGGAACCGGGACCTGGATCGGATCGGGATGGGAACCGGGAGCGGGATGGGAACCTGGACCTGGAGCTCGACCGAGATCGGATCGGGACCGGGATGGGAACGTGGACCTGGATCGGATCGGGGTTGGGACCGGGACCTGTACCCGGAGGTCCCGGTGGAGCCCCAAACCCAAGAGTTGCACACTGGGGTGCTCCGCGTGTCCCACCATGCCGCGGGGTCTTTAAGGATTCCTTAAGGATCCTGTGTGGGATGAGGACTGCGGTTTTAGTGAGGTTTATTCCTATTATTATATAAAGCTTTTAGCAACCAAACGAACTTATTCTTGCACAGGATTTCTGGAATTCACAGAGTTTCTGTTACTCCCATTTCCCTGCTCCGTGGGAGCTGGTTGTCCTCTTCTTTGGGGACACGCAGGTCGCCAAGCCAGGCTTGGGTAAGACCTGGATCCGTGGGGACATCCGGCCACGCTCTCCATCCATCCGGGGGCAGCCGGATTCCCTCCCCAGATCCCAGCGAGCTAAGTGATCCACCCAGCCAGAAAATGGATTTATGGCAATTAGGGACTCTCATTAAGGGACCAGCTGGAGAGCCCGGCGTTACCTGCCCGGCGGGAGCAGCCGTGGGAAGCCGCCAGCGCCTCACATCGTGTTAGGGTTTTGGGAGGGTTTTACTTCACTTCGGGCTTTGGGTTTTCCCGTTCACCCCCTTCCTTTGTTGACATTTGGGATCAGCGAGTTCACCCCGAGGCTCCCTTTTCTCCCGCCTCCTTCGCTGACATTTGGGATCAGCGAGCTCAACCGGAACCTCCCTTTTCCTCCCTTATCTCCTCCTCCCACGTTCCTGCAAGGTCACGCACTGTCCTCACCTCCACGTGGATGCAGGAATTCGCCTGGCCGGGCCGACCAGTTCAGACCAGTTCGTTATCAAAGCGTCCCAGCCAAACCCCCAGCTGCTGCCGCGGATGTTCCCGGGCCAGGGGAAGGTGATAAATCCACCGGGGGCAGGGCGGGATGGCGCTGCCTTGAACCAGCGCATCGGCCCCGGGAGCGCCCTTCCCAGTGGGAAATGAAGGGGGATAGGGGGGAGAGGAGAGGCTGGAGGCGCCTGGCTGGCCCGGGAGGTGAGGAATTGGGCGGGCAGCGGGTTTGGGAGACCCTCTGAGCCGCACGCTGGGAGGTGACAGCCACCGGCAGCTCCGGGAGCTCCTCGGCCCCCGCCCGTCCCCGCTGCGTGGCAGCGCCGGCAAAGGTGGGTGCGATGGAGCCCTGTCCTGCCAGGGCTTTCCAAACCCTCTCACCCTTCTCTGTCCCCTCCTCCACCCCGCTCCAGCCCCGGGAATGAGGGTCCTGCTCCCCCAAATATCCCGGCACAAGTTTGGGGGCGTCCCGGGGACCATGTGGTTGATCCATGTGGATGCTGACAGGAGCTGGGGCGTTCGTGCCCTGGGGGTGCAGGGTCCCCCCCTTTTCAGAGGGCGCTGATGGGGTGCAGTTCGTGGATCCGAGATTCCCGGAGGAATCCGGCTGTCCCCGGGGGGATCAGGGAAGCGGAACGTGCCGGGGTCTGCGCGCTCCCGTTGTTCTCAGGAGCGGGATCGGTGCCGGGAGAGGGATGGGAAGAGGAAGGAAAAGCCCCCGGGGGGAGGGACGGGAGAGCTCCGGGTGAGCTCCTCAGGAGGGGATCGGCTTCCGCTGGAGACTGGTGTGGAATGAGATCCGGCTGCGGGGCGGCAGGATTGGGGTGCAGGGAAGGATCGGGGTGCAGGGAAGGATTGGGATTCAGGGGTGCAGGATTGAGGTGAAGGGAAGGATTGGGATTCAGGGATGAAGGATTGGGATTCAGGGGTGCAGGATTGAGGTGAAGGGAAGGATTGGGATTCAGGGATGAAGGATTGGGGTGCAGAGGTGCAGGATTGGGGCGCTGTTGCAAAGTTACAGGTTTGGGGTGCAGCGTTGGGGTGAAGGGAAGGATTGGGATTCAGGGGTGCAGGATTGGGGTGCAGGACTCTCCGTCGCACCCCCCCCTCCGTGCTCCAGCGCTGCTTTGCAGGACCCGAGGCTGACACCCCAGGTAAAGCCGCAATTTAGGGACAAAAGTGGGGATTTCAGGCTGGCGGGGGGGAGGCTCATCCAAGCCCCCATGCCCCGACACCGGGATCCTCTAGGGACATCACCGGGTGACCCGCGGGGCTGGCGATTGTGCGAAACAACCTCCCGTAATAAAATTTACCTGGGCACAAAGTCGGCGGAGCAGAGCTTTGTTACAGCGCTGGCTGAGGATACCAGGTCGCTTTTTGTACATTTGTTCTTGCAGCAGCGTGTTCCGTGTGTTTTATGGCTTCGCGAAAGGGGAGGGGATATTAAAATGCTTTCGGGGGGATTATTTATATAGATCCGCCTTGGTTTCCCTCCGCTGGCTCCTGCGCAGTGTCCTCTGGTGGTCGTCTTTGGTGGTCAGATGAAGGCTCGAAGTCTTCCTCGGGGTTGAACTTTTTACCTCTTCCTTGCGGGCGTGCGCAGATCTGTTTTGCGGGTCTCTTTCACAACCTTCTCGTGGTCTCGTAATTCCTCTGTGCTCGCAGAGTCCTTCTATTTTGGGGCTTTCAATTCCCTGTGTTCGTACAAAACTGGTCTCAGCTGGGTCTGGTCTTAACTGTTCTGTTTTTACACAATTCACTTTAACTTACGCTGTCAGCATTTATCGTTTACCTCTAAAAGTTCCCCTTCGCACAACCTGCCCGATTGTGTCACAGCAAAGCTGGCGGCAGCAAAACCTTTTCTCTTTATTTCTCTGTTTTTCAAAGGGCTGCAGGATTGCGGTGCAGAGGTGCAGGATTGGGGTGCAGAGGTGCAGGGCTCTCCATCGCACCCCCCTCCGTGCTCCAGCGCTGCTTTGCAGGACCCGAGGCTGAAACCCCAGGTAAAGCCGCAATTTAGGGACAAAAGTGGGGATTTCAGGCTGTCGAGGGGGCTCATCCAAGCCCCCGTGCCCCGACACCGGGATCCTCTGGGGACATCACCGGGTGACCCGCGGGGCTGGCGATGGCACGTGGCAGGGACAAGCGGAGCCTCGGGCAGGCCAAGGGGGTGCCGAGGCATTGCCAGTCCCGCGTCACCCCCAGGGCACAGGGAGCGGGTCCGTGTGTCCCCAGCTCCGCCGTGTCCTCGCTGGCAGTGATGCCGGCGGCTCTGGAGGTGTCGCAGCGCTCCGGGCGCGGGGCTGGCGGCACCGCGGGTGGCACCTGGCTGGCAGCGTCCCCAGGCCGGCAGTGACGTCCTGTGGGACGTGCTGACCCAGCCTCTCCCTTCCAGCGGATCCCGGGCCGGGGGCCAGGACGGCCCTCGGGCAGGATGTTCCCCCCGCGGGGCTGCAGGAGGGGCTTCCCCAGGGAGGTACGTGCGCTTGCGGCTCTGCTGGGGCTGCTGGAGCGGGGTGGGAGCGTAGGAGCGTTCCTGGGGCCAGGGTGGGCGCCCGCTGCTCCATCCCTGGGGGTGCTGGGGAGCCAGGAGAAGGTCGCCGCAGTTTGGGGAGGAAATCAGGAATCATCTGGGCCTTCAGAGGAGAGAGGAGGGTGGCTGGGTGGGCTCCTGCCTCGCTGAGGCAAGGGTGGAGCGGGGGGCTCATGGCTCTGATCTCTCCACAGCCCGGCCCGTGGTGGGATGGGCCAGGGCCGTGCCCCCCTCCTGGCCCTGAGGACGCCTGGGATGAGCCACCCTGGCAGCACCGGCGCTGGTGGTGCCCGGTAAGGGACAGGGCTGGGGGGAGATGTCACAGGGATGTGTCACAGGCACTGCGGGAGCTTCCGAGTTTGTCAGGGAGACCCTCCCGGGGAGCTGCCATGGGAAGGGACCCCTTGGCTCTCTAAACTTCCTCAAAAAGAGGCTGGACGTGTCTGGATCCAGTTGTGGACCCCCAGGCTCCCGAAACTCCCGAGAGGAGTCTGGACACATCTGGATCCAGTTGTGGACCCCCAGGCTCCCGAAACTCCCGAGAGGAGTCTGGACACATCTGGATCCAGCTGTGGAGCTGGCCAGCAGTTTGTGTCTAAAGGATTCCACAGCTTCGCCCCCCAGGATTAAGAATGGCAAAACAAATATACTTACATCGGTAAAATAAATTATTTATTTCGATGGATGGTGCCTAAAGGACCTCAGTCACCAGGGCACTGTTAATTAAACTGATAGTTTCAAAGTTAAATTAGCAATTGTGAAGTGGAGGTTGGTGCTACTCACCCAGACCCACACAAAACTCTTCGGCTCGGCCTTGAAGGGCTCCAGAAAGGAATCCACGCTCGCTCCTAGGAGGGCCGTGCTGGAATCCCGCTGTTCTGAAGTGGGGTTGAGCTTTTTTAGCGTGGACTGAGGGATGTTGGGCATTCCGGGAGCCATTTGTGCTTAAATGAGTGATTGCTGCCCTCTGGTTCCTCCCAGGAAACATCTGCCCCCCACATCCCTGCCGGTGCCAGCTGCTCTCAGGGTTTCACATCCCTCTGGGGTTTCGTTTTGGGATATTTGAGTCAGGCTGCTCTCAGTGTTCTCCAGCACCGCCGGCAGCCTCATCCCCCCTCCACTGCTGCCAATTTTCACAGTTAGGTGAAATCTGAGGTGAAATCCTGCAGCGAGGAAGGACTCACCCGCCCAGCCAGGGCAGCCCAAAGCAGGGGCTCCCCCAGGGCAGGAGAGGCAGAAAGAGCTCAGGGTCGCAGTGGGGAGGGGGAACAGCAAGAAAACCACAACATCCCAGTGGGTTTTGTCCTTACCAGTGGCCGTTCCCATTGCAGCCCCATCGCAGGGCCCCTGGACCCTTCCCTGGCCCTGGTGACGGCCCTTGGAACGAGGAGGAGGAGGAAGAGGAGGAGGAGGAGGAGGACAGGGGGTGGGCACCCCACGACTGTCCCCCGCCACCCCCTTGGGATGACAGAGACTTCCAAGGACCTGAGGACGGCTTTGGAGAGGGCTGGCACCCGGTGAGGGGGAGATGGGCTGGGGGGGGGTGGTGGCAGCCACAGGACCGAGTGGGTGAAATGGCCCAGGGGCCACTCACTGCCCCGGTGACAAGGACAGTGTGTGGGGACCCTCTGTGCTGTGCAGCCACAGCTTCCCCTGTCCCATTCCCTTCCTAAACCCACCCCATTCCCCGCAGGAGCTGCCTCCAGAGCCCTGGCCTGAATTCCCCGAGGAGGAGCAGCCCCCACCCTGGCCCCCCGCCGGCCCTCCACGGTGGGTGCCATGCTCGGGGGGCTCGGGGGGGGTCTGTGTGCCTGTGGGGCGGCACTCGGGGCCACCAGGGCTGGGCACAGCCACGGGTGACGCGGTGGAAGCTGTCCCCACCTAGGCTGGGATTGCACAGAGACCCCTCCCAGCCTAAACCCCCCCCCCCCCCCTCCCTGGGGCTGTGCTCCTGCAGGATCCGAGGAGCTTTCCGGGGTCACCGCCCGCCCTGGAGCTGCCCCCGCCCGGGTGGGAGACGCGGCCGCCGCCCCCGCAGGAGCCACCACCGGCAGCTGACCCTGGTTCCCCGGGTGTGGTGTCCCCGGCCCCCCCGAGGTCTGTGCTGACCCCGTGGCCGCTCCCCGGTGCTCTGCAGCCTCTCCTGGGGCGGGGTGAGGAGTCTGTCCCGCTGTTTCTCACCCTGCAGAGCACAAGCCGCACTCCAAGGCCTCTCCTGCCCTCTCCAAGAGGAGCCAGCCGGCGGCCAAGAAGGAGCTGCAGCCCCCAGATCCTCCCCAGCCCCTTTTACCCCTCCGAGGTGCTGCGGAGAGGCCGGAACAGACACAGGTTGTGGGGTTTTACCCATCCTTCCCCCATCCCACGCCAGGAGTGTGCTCACCCTGAGCCTCGCACGGTGTCGTGGTTTCCTGCAGGATGTGCCAGTGGCAGGTCTGCCTCCTGGGAATGTCCTGGAGCCCCCCAGTCCGGCTGGGAGCCCTCCAGAGAGCCCAGCTGCCAATGCCGGTGCTGTGACCCCGGTAGGAGATCCCCCCCCGCTGCCAGGGATGCTCCCACCCCTGGAGCTGCCCGGCTCAGGGGTCTCTTTGGCCGCTGTAACATCTCCCTGCTCTCTCTCCTCCAGCCCTCTCCCTCTCCACCTTGCTGTCTCTTTGCCAGGCATGGGATTTTTCCAGGCTCTTCTCTGTGATTTCCTTTGGGTTTTAGCGCCCTGTCCATCCCATGCCCAGCTCTTCTCCCGGGACAGATGTGTCCTCATGCCATTGCCTGTCCCCAGGTTGAGCTGGAAGCCGGGCAGACCCCTGTGGGCAGCCAGCATCAGGATGCCTGTGCTTTGGGAACAGATCCAGCCCCTCCGGGGGAGAGCTCTGCCGGGATCCAGGAGCACCTTGAGGTATGGGATCGCTGAGGAGTGGCACAGGGTCAGCTCCAGGCTCCCCAAATGCTCCCACCAGCTGCACACAGCTTCCCCTATGGATATTTTCCATTCCCACCCTAAAGCAGAGCCTGGAGGGAGGCACAGCCCCCTTCCCAGACCCTTTGTCCCCTCTGTGGACTCGGTAATGTTTCCCCAGGTAGAGCCGTGCACTCCAGGTGTTCCCAAGGCTGGCACCGGGGATGGGTCACATCCCCAGAGCCCAGCAGCCCCTCCGGACCCTGCCAAGAGGGAACTCCTGGAATCCAGCTCCTCTGGAGAGGCAGGGGCTGAGCTCAGCCCACATTGCTGGGAACAGCGGCCGGCCGGAGCTGGGGAAGCCGAGGCATCAGCTGCCCAGGGTGGGGTGAGTTTGGGGTGTGGGGCAGCTCCACGCCCTGTCCCCACCCTGTGTGAGAGCCCCTCGAGGCCACTGCTGCCGGCGGGGCCGTGCTGGCAGCGCTGTCCCTGCCCAGCCACCGCCCTCCTCCCCCAGCCGCTCTCTCCCCCACAGCCTCTGCAGAGCCTTCAGCCCCCTGAAAACCCTCAGGTCCCTCCAGGAGCTGCAGCAGAACCCGAGGCACAGCCCAGCCGGGCTTCTCCTGCTGCCTGCACCACACCAGAGGCCTCCCCAGGGCCCCAGCACCCGGCCGGGTGCGGCGAGGCAAAGCCGGTACGGGGTCCGGGTGCCCCCCAAGCACCTCGGGGTCCCCCCACGGGGCCGGTGTCCTGGGCTTGGGGACACTGCCGTAGCCAGAGGGGGATCCCTGCAGGATCCGGGGCTGGGGTTAAAGGGCAGCTTTGTCTGGAGGCAGAGCCCGTGTCGGCCCCGCTGCCGGCCGAGCCGGAGATGCCGATAAACGGGAGACGGCTGGGAAAGAAGCCAGGGAAGTAACCGGAGGCTTGGGAGCGCGCTGGAGCGTGAACGACCCTGGGACTGGAGCTCTGAGGAAGCCGAGGAGAGCCCTCCAGAGCAGCTTAATTACTGCCTAACGAGGGAGAGAAATGCTGGGCTGAGAAATTGGGGCAGAGGGGGAGTGGGGACAGCTTTGGCACCCGAGGGAGGGGTGACAAACCCGTGGCTCCTTCCACAGAGTGGCCAGTCCTGGGCTAGTGACCAGCACTGACAGCCCCAGTTTGGCTCAGTCCCTTTCCCCTCTGACCCTTCCTCGCCTTTTCCACCTCCCAGGCTGTGTCTGGCCGGCACCAGCTGTGCTCCACGCTCCCCACACCATTCCCGGCTGGCATCGATTTCCGCTCCGCCGCCGTCCTCGCCAGGAAAGCGGAGATCGAGCTGGTGAGTCCTGGCAGGCCCTGGATGAGCACCTGGGGGTCTGGGACCGGCTGCAGGGTGGGGAGACTCACCTGAGGACCTTTGGGAGCGACGGTGGGTGGTGGGGGGTGTGAATTTGGCGTTTTGGGGGGCACTGGTGGTTGCAGGGGAAGGTGCTGCGGGCAGTAAGGGGTTTGCAGGGGCTCAGGTGCTCTTTGGGGGGGTCTGTGGACTAAAACCAGGGGTTGTTTGGTGCTGCTTTTGGGGTGCTGACCCCGTGCCCCTCCCCTGCAGTCGTACCAGCAGTTCAGCCTGACCATCGCCGTGGTGGCCACGATGCTGCTGCAGAAGGAGCCCTCGATGGAGGCGGCGCTGGGGCTGGCGCTCAGGGCCAACCTCCGCCAGCGCCGCATCCACCACCTGCAGGAGCTGGAGGATTTCATCGACAGCTACGACTCGGCCACCGCCAGCCTCTGATGGCAGCCACCCCCTCCTGGCAGCTGGGTGGGGGGCGATGGGGGCTACGACAGCGCTTTGGGGTGCTCGGGAGGGTGCTGAGCCTGCGGGACAAGGTGGGATGGACACGCTGGCAGCCCCACTCTCCTGGAGAAGGAGGGCGAGCAGGGTGGGTTTGGTTTTAGCCCTGCCCAAACCCCTGTAGGCAGCCAAAGTTTTACTGGTTTTACTGGAGGGTGATGGCAGGGAGGGCAGCAGTCCCTCTCCTCCGTTCCTGATTCTTGGGGATGTGTTTCCAAACCCCAGCGAGTGTTTTTGGGTTTAAATCTAGAAATAAACTGTGTTCTTTTTGCAGCCCTTGCTCTGTTCCCGCTCTCCTGGGGCTGCTGAGGGGGGGTCCCACGGTGACCCCCCGGCTGTGGCAGAGGGCACAGGTCACCCCCGGGGACACAGTCAGTGTCCCAAGGGGCTGGGAAGGAACAGGGCAGGCTCAGGAGACCCTTCTGCGTTCAGATTTCAGCCAAACTTTATTGGAGCTTTGTCATGGGCAGAGCTGCGCCCCTGGTCCCCTCCGGGACACGGTGCCACCAGGGATGGGGAGCAGGTGGCAGTGGGGCACGGAGCAGTCCAGGGAAGGATCCCACGTGCTCCCCAGCCGTGGGGTGATGCAGGCAGCTGCCCTTGTCTGGAGCTGCGGCCGCTCTCCCCGGAGCTGCCGCCTTGTCTGCGGTGCTGGAGGCCCCGCTCGGCTGCCGGCCCCGCTCCCTTCCTGCTTTACCTGTTCCTAATTGCGGGAGAGGCCGGCAGGAATTGCAGGCTCTGCTCTGCCAGCAGCCGCCGGGGGGGAAAGATCCCAGCAGCTTCTCCCGCCAGCCTTGGGCCGCGTCCAGGACGCGCTTGGAACGCGTTGAGGCCGTGGCAGGACCTGGCAGGACCTGGCAGGACGGCAGTGCCACTCGGGGACCCCTGGACCCCGCGGTTAGGACACGCTGCAGTGCTTGGCCGTCCTGCCCCTGCCCCTCCCCGGGGGCTCCCTGCCCAGGGAGTTCATCCCGGGCTTGGGGATGGGCTTCCCGAAGAAGAAGCCCTCCTCCTCCGAGTCCGAGTCCGAAGATGAGGAGCAGGTGGGGCACCAGGAGTCGTCCTCCTCCGTGCCGTCCTCTGGCCGGGGGCTGTGTCGGGGAGGGGATGTGCCCGCTTGGAAGTGTGGGTTTGCATTGCCTGCGGCTGTTCGGGGATCAGGGCCCCCCAAAAGCTGGTGGCCCAAGGCTCCAGGCTCGTTGGGCCCCTCTGGGTTGGGCTGGGGGACCGAGGGGTGGCCAGCTGGGGGTCCCAGCGTCCCCGTGTGCTCCTTGGCAGCATCACTGCTCCGCTCCTTTGCGGCTGCTCCGAGATCCTCCGGGCTCCTGAACGCGGGGTGCACGGGGGCCTGATCCGAAAACGCCTCTGGAAGAGGGGAAAGTGGGCCTAAGTGAGGAAGGAGAAGGCTGAGCCAGCCCTCCCACAGCAAGGGTTGTCTTGGGACACAACGGGGCGGCACCGACCCACCCCCAGCTCCTCCCGTGGGCGGCGGGCTGGGGGTTTATCCCCACTTCCCACGGTGTGACATTCCCAGTAAAGTCCCCAGCAGCTGGGCAGAGCCTGGATTTGCTCCCACTCCCGTCCCACCCCACTCCCGAGCCCACCAGGATCCTACCGGCCCCTTCCCCCCGCTGCCTGCAGCCCCCCGCTGCCGAGGTCCTGCCGGCCGGGCCGGCTCGGGAGAGCGGCGTGGAGTCGGGGGATGGAGCGGAGGCGAAAGCCGAGTCGGAGGAGTCGGAAGAGGCGGTGGAAGAGGCATCCTGGCCCCGGCTGCAGCCGTCGGAGCAGAAGAGGCGGCCGCGGCGGCAGGCGAGGGGCTGTCCCCGCAGCGGCTTTCGGCACAGGCTGCAGCAGAAGCAGGCGGCTCGGGCGTGCCAGTGCAGCCCCTGGTGTGTGACCTCCTCGCTGTCAGCACCTGGGGGGCAACCACAGCTGAGGGGAGTGCCCAAATCCATCCTCCCGCGTGCCCACATCCATCCTCCCGCGTGCCCAAATCCATCCTCCGCGCCGAGCCGCGGGGCTCCGGCTCCGCAGCCTTCCCAGCCGGGGGCAGGGGAGCCGGGCGGGGGTTGCGGCCGTACCGATGGGGTCCCCGCAGGCCTGGCACGGTTCGGCAAAGAGGCTCTCGAAGCAGCCCCGGCAGCAGGGCCGGCCGCTCCTCATCACGTAGCGCTGCCCGCGCAGGGGCTCGTCGCATTCCAGGCAGCAGAAGTGCTCCAGGTGCCAGCGCCGGCCCTCGGCCTCGATGCACTCCTCCATGAAGATCAGCTGGAGTGGGAAAACAACCCACATCCTCTCAGCACCCCGCTGGAAAAGCCGCGGCCCAGCCGTGCTTTGGAGTGAGGAGGAGCCCCCGGCCCGTGGGGCTCTCTGCGAGGTCCAGGAAGGAATATTCCTGCAGCCCACCAGCGGTTCTGATGGATTTGGAGCCCCCAGCCAGGCCTGGGGGCATTTAACAGCCAAAGGGGGGGTCAAAGGCTCCCCGTGCCCAGCACCCACCTGGTCGCAGGAGGCACAGCGGGGTCGGAAGAGCTCGGCGTGGTGCCGGCCGCAGTAGATCCTCCCATCCTGCTGGAAGTAGATGAGATCCACCAGCTGCTGCTGGCAGAAGTGGCAGGAGAAGCAGGACGGGTGCCAGAACTGGTCCCCCAGGCGAGAAGCTGAAACCCCCGGGTCCCCTTTGTTCAGCCTCCGGCCGCACTGCAAGGCAGAGGGACACCAGGTTTGGGGCCGGGCTGGCTTTTGGGGACATCTCCCTGCCAGGGAACGGGTGCTGGAGGGGGCACCTCACCTTCCTGCAGGGACAGCCATGACAGGGACCCGGCACGGGACGCGCCAACCCCTGGCCCAGGGCCTCCTGTCTGCGGCGGGCGCTGAAGGCTCGGAGCTGCCGCCGCTCCTCCTCGGCGAGGTCGGGGCAGTACCGCTCCTGCGGGGGCACGGGGGTCAGGGCGGGCACGGGGTGAGCCCGGGGAGGGGGCAGCACCCAAAAAAGAGGGGTCTTACATCGCAGTCCTGAGGAGGCAGCTGCTGCAGGAGCGCTCTGGCGCGGAGCCGGGTCCTGTCAGAGGGAGAGCCCGGCTGCGGCGAGCGGGGCCCGAAGCACGGCGGGGCCTTGGGAGAAACGGGCGGAATTTTAGGGGGATTAAAGTGTGCTTAGCTTGAAGTGGCTGAAATGCGTGATTAACCCCGGGAAAGGGGGTGCTCTGCTGTAGGAACCACCCGGGGCTGGGGGAGAGCCGGGTGCTGCCCACCTCGGGGGGTGCGGGGTCTGCGGAGGGCTCCAGGTACTCTTCCAGGGCACAGCCGGAGTCGCTGTCGGACGAGGCCGGGGGGAGGCCGGTGGTGGTGCCGCAGGGGGAAGGCTCGTCCCGCTGGGGCCATGCAGGGCTCTGCAGGGACATGAGCTGGGAACAGAGAGCCAGAGCTGGTCAGACACGAGGTAGGGAGCAGGGACCCATCCCAGGACGCGTATCCTGTCTCCACGTGGCAGCAGGACACGCAGCCCCTCGTCCCAGGAAGGGACCCTGGTGCAGATCCAGCTGGGATGATGCTCCACACCACCATGACCTCGAGACCTTTAGGGCTGAACTGCTGCAGGAGTCCAAGGGATTTTGGGGGGGCTCCTTTCCCTTTGGGGGTTACAGCAAACCCACACCACGGATTTGGGCACTCGGGGCTTTGTCTGCCAGGCGGGAGGGGATGGGAATAGGGTGAAGTCAGGCAGGGAACCCTCCCAAGCGGGAGCTTTCCCCCAGCTGCCACCAGCCCTTTGCTGGCACGGCTAATCCCGGGTCTAGTGGCCCATCCCTCAGTGGGAACAGACGGAGGTTGAGCCCAACTCAGTGGAAAATAATTCCTTCTCCTCGGGCTGCCATTGTTCTGCCCCAGGGCTGTTCCTGCCCGGCTGTCCAAGCCCACGCCCGCACGCCTGGCTCGGGGTTACGCAGTGGAAACCCATCGGCTGCCATCCCCTCCTCCCCACGTGGGCGCTTTCCACCGCGCTTCCTTCCTGCCCTGGCTTTCCAAAACAAAGGCGAAATGCTGATGTGGTGGCTCCTGGGGTTCCCTGGATGCCAGCCCGGAGCCTGACGCCCTCAGCCTATGCTTCCTGCCCTGGTGTGGGGAGCGAGGGTGGGATGGAGCTGAACCCCTTCTCCCGGGGGGAAAATCACGGGCCTGTGACCAAACGCCTGCAGGGATTCACCCCGTGAATCTCTGCATCCATCCACCATGGATGGATCAGCTGCTCTGCAAAGTGTCTCATGCAGAAAACAGTCTCAAGGTTGAGGGGTGAGAACCACCCAGACTACAAAATTTTGGTCATCCTACACCTCTGCCACCACGAGGACCCGTCCCCTGCTCCCCGCCGGGATGGTGCTGCTGTGTCCCCTCTGCCAGGGACATCCCAGTGTCCCCAGTGCTCCCACTGAACACCTCCAACACCCCCAGCTCAGCCCCTGCTCCCCGTGTGCCCCTTCCCGAGCAGCATCTCGGGCTGCTGGGATGTGGCACCCAAAAGGGGCAGCTCTGGGGCCGGGAGCAGGTGGGATCAACCGGGGCAGCTCAGGTTTCCCTGCCCCGCTGCCGGGTCAATGATTAACGCTGCAGATCGGCTAATCAGCGAGATAAAACAAAAGGCCTGCTGGCTTTTTCCTGGGCTTTGGGCTCTGGAACCCCGCGGCAGCCCGGGGGGGATGCTGGGCTGGCTGCAGGGTGCTGCTCAAAGCTGTGCTTTGGGATAGGGATGAAATAATCTGGCTTGACTGTGAATTTGCAGGCCAAAAAAGAGCCCTGGCCTCGCTGGCTTGGTGAGGAAGCATAGCTGGGCCAGGAAAGAGCCTCGGCTCTACAGGAGGAGCAGGGTGGTGTGAGAGCCTGGGGATGCTGAGTGGGGACCCTCACGGGCTTGGTGCCCAGCCCCAGCTCTGCTGCTGCCTGCTTTGGGAAAGGTGTCCCTGTTTCTCCCTCCCGGTGGGAGCTGGGTGGCATTCCCGGCCCGCGCTTGGCTCATTAAGCCTCCAAGCTGCCATTTGTGTAATCTCTTGGGGCTTTGCTGTTAATTAGACCCCTCCGATGCTCTGGGGGCTCAGCGGGGCTGGCGGTGCCGGCCCGGCCCCAGCCCCGCGTGGCACAGGGACCCCATCCAAAGGCCACCAGTGCAGTGGGGTGATGCTGGGGGGGAGAGGCTTGGGCAGGGCTCGTGGCTGCTGTGAACGCGCGGGGATGTGCCGGAGAGCCCAGCCCAGCCCAGTTTGATGCGATTACGCTGGCTGGCAGCCGTCTGGGCTGTAAACAAGTCCCTGTAATTAGCCCCAGACGGTGACAGAGGTACGCGCCTCCCATGCTAAAGAGCCGGGCAGCCCCAACAGGTCTGGCTCCTCTGCTCCCCGTCCCTGTCCCCTCTTCCTTCCTGCCCTCCCTCGCTGCCTCCAGGCGCTCCTGCTGTTGCTCTTCCCTGCCGGCCTGCCAAGGGATGCAGGGATGCTCCCGGCCTGCCTCAAACCCTGGCATCGGGCGCCGGGGGGGAGGTGGCACCATGGTGGCACTTTGGGGAGCTGCTTCTCCCTGCCAGCAAGTCCCCAAGAAGGGACATGTGACAGACCAGTCGGGCAGGCTGGGTGGCACTGGCTGTCATTTGCCTTGCCTGTAAATCCTCTTGTCCTGCCTGTGGGAGCTCCTCCGGATGCGTTCATCCAACTCCTCTTGCTCTCCAAAGGATCGGAAGCCGCCACAGCTCCCTGGCTACAAGAGGCTGAGGTTCCTGGGAATACTAATCTGCTTTGGCTCCCCGGGAGCAGCCCCTGTGTCCAGCTGGCTGCGGGAACCCGTGTGGGCTCCCAGCCCTCTGCTGCCAAGGTCACACATTAACTTGGAGCGCAGCCACCCCAGCCCGCTCGGAATTCAGCACAGGCTCCCTGTTCCCAGCGCGGCCGGGGAGCTGCATCCCTGCCACAGCTTCGCTTTTGCGGAGTCCCCAGGAAACACAACATCTCCAAAAAGCCCCTCAGCAGCACCGGCAGCTCCCAGAGGCACAGCTCCACGCTGGCCTCACCCACGGGATAACCTGTTTTTGCTTGAGCTCCCGTCAACACAGCTGCTGTGCTGGAGGAGCAGGGAATAAAGATGCAGAGCAATAAAGATGCAGAGCAATAAAGATGCATCTTTTGGGGTGAGATAAGCTGAGGTCTGGCAAGGAGAGCTGGAGCAGCGAGTCCTGCCCGACCTGGAGCCGGTCTCACCGAGGAGCCCACGGTGCCTTTTGGACCTGGTGTTGGCACCAGGTGGAGCAGCCCTTGGTGCCACTGGCTGGGCACAGCAGTGTCGCGGCCCTCGCTTTAAAAAAAGGCCTTTGCAGCCCCCCCAGAATGATGGGGGAGGGTGTCAGCACCCTGCTCCGCCACGCAGCACCGTGCCACCAGCGGGGACCGTGGCCTGTTTGCTCACCGGGGCATGTGCCAGTGCTGCAAAAGGGTTTTCCTGCTGTGTTTTCCCCCCCATCCCGCAGGCACGGCCGGGAGCAGTAACCCATTAACCCACCCTGGCTCGCCCATTCGTACATCCGCAGGGACGGACCGAGACCCCCGCCCCTCCTCTCCCCGTGACCACCGGGATGAAGACCCCCCACCCCACCCCACCGTTCGCTGTGGCCACCAGATTTCAGCCCGGCACTTCTGAAGGGGCCCAGCTCCATCCCCAAGCCCGAACCATCCCATTCCCGGCCAGTCCCAGGTGGGGAGGGATGGTGGGACCAGCCCCCCTTCCCGGAGCCCCCCGTCCTGCCGGGCAGCGCTGCCCGCGCACCTGCGGGCTGGCAGAGCCTGGCACGATGGAACGGGCGGCACCTCCTGCTCTCAGGGGACATTTCCCGACAACAAAGACCGCGGGGGCAGCGATATTACCTCCCTCCCCCCCAAAAAAAAATCTCCAAACAGCCAAAATCCCCCTGCTCTCCCTCGCTCCCGTCCCCTTCCCCTCGCAGCAACTCCCGACGCGGGACCCTCCCGCTGCCCCTTCCTCTAAATCTCCCTCTCCCCCAGCTCCATCTCCACACTGGAGCCGGGAGAGCCGAGCCCGGGAGTCCCTTCCAGCCGCACGTACCTGCCCTTTCCCGGCGCTCCGGGCCCCGCGCTCCGCCGCTGCGGGCTCGGCCGCCCGCTCCAGCCCCGCGCCGGCCGCCGCCGTCCCGCCCTGCTCCGGAGGACGCGAGGGAATGGAGCCTGGGCTGGGAAAACTTTACAAAGCGAAAGGAAAACATCCAAGCTCAGTCAGGGAAACGCGCTTTTTTTCTTTCTTTTTTTTTTTTTTTCCCTTTCCTCTCTCTCTCTTTTTTTTCCCCTGCCTGCCCAGGCACTGGCTCCGCGGCAGCCGGGGTCCTAATTACAGGCTTTTTAGCCTAAACCTCGGGAGCCAGCCAATGGCTGGAATTCCAGGGCAGGCAGGGAGGGGAAGGGGGGGGGTACATTAACCCTACAGGGGAAAGAGCTCCCGATGACATCTGGCTCGCTCCTACCTCTCATTTTCCGAGCGCCCGCGCCCTTCCCTCCATCTGCGGCTCGGTTCACCCCAGGTTGCCGTTTGATGACTTCTATGATCCCGCGCGGTGATTTATTTCCCTGCCGAGATCAGAAAGAGTTGAAGCTTCATGAAAGAGGGGGAAGTGTCATTACACCCCAATTTAGAGGTGGAGAAACTTTGGCTGGGCTCTCACAAAGGAGTTAGCCAGCGGCAAGTCAGGATGTCCTAGTTTCCACAAGCCCTGAACACCTGACGAGGCTCCTCCAAGCCATTCCAGACCGGCTCCGGCTGCAGCAATTCCACCCGGGCAGGAGTCAGGGTAAAATTTATCAGAGCCTGATGAGAGGCACAGCGTCCTTGCTGTGTTTCTGTGGGATTCTCACGATGCTGTAAGATTTTCCTGCCTGCTGATGGGACTTTGGGGATGAGCAGGGACACAGCATCGCCCAAAAAAAAACCCTCACGACTGCGGGGACCAGGCTGGATCTCTGCCACCTGCGTGGTCCCGGGAGCTTCGGCTCATTTTGGGAGCCCCGAGGGGTGCAGATGGCTCGTGTAGGTTCTGGGAACAGGGTCAGGAATGCAGCCAAAATCCACAGGGGTGGTAATTTGGCAGAGGAGGTGGCCAGGCTCCGTGACAAGCCCGTGGCACCACTGGGCGAGGCCGTGCAGGGCGGTGTTGGGGCACAGGTTATTGTGCTGCTTTATGGAAGTGGTTGCCCCATCCCTGGAAGTGTCCAAGGCCAGGTTGGATGGGGCTTGGAGCAACCTGGGATAGTGAAAGGTGTCCCTGCCCGTGGCACGAATGGGATCTTTTTAAGGTCGCTTCCAACCCAAACTATTCGAGGATTCTCTACGAAATCCCCCTGGCAGGGGGAGAAGCAGGAGGAAAAGGAGGAGGGCTGAGCACCTCCACATGCTGCCGCTTTCCCTCCCTGCGCAGGGGTCCCACCGGCGCTGTCCAGCCGGGGCTGTCACCCCCCAGGCTCCCTTTGAGCTCTCCGATGTCCCCGGGCTGTGAATCCGCTGTTTGGCTTCGCTGGGAAGTTGGTCCCTGCAGCTTTATCTTGGCTCCTTTGCTGCTCTGGACTTTGTCCCCGCGGGTGGTGGCAGGGCCCCCCTTCCTCCCCTGCTCCCCCCACGCTCCCCCATCCCTTGCACAGGGCGGAAGGATTCATGGGCAAAGTCCTCCTGGGGAGAGACGCCGGGCACGGGGACAGACGGGTCACTCGGGGCTTTCCCGAGGTGGCACCAGCCACTGCTCCATGGCAACACCCCGGAGCAGCGCGGTGGCACCGGCGCGTGGCCGCAGTGTCCCCACGGAGGGCAGGGACACAGCTCGGGGGATCCGCGTGGGAATGTCGGGACGAGGAGCCGGCGGCTCCAAACCCAGGGCTGATGTCCGGCAGCTCCACGCCGGAGCCGTGGGTGCGACTGGAATTTTAAAACCTGGAACCGTGGAATCTGCGGCTCGGGTTCACTCTCCTCGGGGACTCTCTGTGTCCTGGGTGTGCCCTGGACCCTCCCCATGTGTTCCCGGCCGGGCAGCTGTGCCCCATCCCGGCCCAGATGGGCATTCTGGGCTCAGGCAGGGTCCTGCACAGCCGGACCACGAGCAGTCAGGAGTCCAGCGAGGCGGTCTGGGGGTGCAGCGGGACCCCAGCACCACCCTGGCATTGCCCGCACTGGTTTAGTGCTCTGGGACTGGTGGGACTGGGCCGGGGACGCTGTGAGTGCTTCAGCCTCCCCGAGCCCCCTCCTTCCCCAACGCCCCTCTAGAGTCTCCCTCTACTCCAGACCCCCCCAAATCCCCCTGCACTGACCGAGAGCATCCTTCCATCCCAGACCCCCCCAAATCCCCCTGCACTGACCGAGAGCATCCTTCCATCCCAGACCCCCCCAAATCCCCCTGCACTGACCAAGAGCATCCTTCCATCCCAGACCCCCCCAAATCCCCCTGCACTGACCCCTCACCCCCTCTCCTTCCCAAGACCCCAGCCCAATTCCCCTCCATCGATCCCCCTCGAGCATCCCCCGAACGCAGACCCCCCCAAATCCTCTTCCAGCGTCCCCCCAGCCCCTCTCCTTCCCCAAACCCCTGCCCAATCCTCCCCCACTGATCCCCCACGACCATCCCCCAACCCAGACCCCCAAATCCCCCTGCGCTGACCCACCCCAGCGTCCTCTCCTGCCTCAGACCCCCAAACCCTCTCACTGAGCCCCCCAAACCCCTCCCGTTCATCGCCCCCTTCCCCGGCCACGCCCACTTTGGCCCCGCCCACTTTGGCCCCGCCCACCCGGCCCCGCCCCCCGCGCCGCCGCCGCGCCCCCCTGGCGCCCCCTGGCGGCCCCGCGGCGCTCTCGCGGTGTCGCTGCTCCGGCGGGCCCGGCCCGGCCCCGATCGCTCCGGGCCCGACCGGGGACCCCCGGACCCGCCGGGCCGGGCAGGGGCAGGGCCGGGCCGGGGGCCCCGACACGCTCCAGGCCCCGGGAAGGGCCGGGTTGGGGGCCCCAGCACGTTCCGGGCTCCGGGAAGGGCCGGGCCGGGGGCCCCGGGCCGCAGCTCCCGGACGGCCGAGCCGGGAGCGCCTCAGGTACCGAGCCGCGCCTGGAGCGGGGCCGCGGCATCGCCCCCGTCCCCTCCCCTCGTGCCCCCCCCCCCGGGCTCCCCCGGCCGCCCTTCGCAGCCAATTCCCCGGTAACCCCCCGGGACTCGCCCCTTCCTCAGGCCCCTCGGTCCCACGGGCTCCGCAGGCCCGTCCTCCTCCCTCCATCCCCTTCCTCATCCCTTCATCCCCTTCCATGTCCCTGCAGCCCCATCCTCCTCCTCCCTGCAGCCCCTTCCGCCTTCCTCCTTCTTTTTCCTCGTTCCTGCAGCCCCTTCCCCATCCCTGCAGCCCCTTCCCCATCTCTGCAGCCCCTTCCTCATCCCTCCATCCCTTTCCTCCTTCCTCCAGCCCCTTCCTCGTCTCTCCAGCCCCTTCTCCTGGCCCCTCCTGCCCCCAGAGCTGCCCCCCTGCTCCCTCCCTCCCTCGCAGGCTGGGGGGATGTGTTGGGTCTGTCCCTGGAGGGGTTGATGTGGGACCAGGTGCTTTTCCACACGAGGTTTCCGTGTGTCCCTGTGCAGGGGGTGTCAGGGTGCCTCGATCCTTTGGGATTAGGGGGATCCTCTTCTCCAGCTCTGGGTTTAAGAGAAGGGCTGGCAGGAGGGTGAAGGCACGAGGGGCTTCTGCAGGCTGGGGGTTTGGGAGGAGGGGAACAACCCGGCTGGGAATTTGGGAGAGGTGAGCCTGCTCCAAGCAGGGCTGGGGAGGATTTAGGTTGGGATGCTGGGAGTCTGGATGGGGCTGGTGGTCTTAGGAGGGACCCACTCCTGCTGTGGGGAACCGTGTTGGGCTGTTGGGGTGTTTTTTAGTGACTGGCTGAGCTCTGAACTGGTGTTGGGAAGGTGTTGGAAGTGCTGAGCAGGAGCCTGGAGACTTGGGAGTTTCTGTGTGAAAGGGATGCTGCTGAAATATTCACCAGCGAGGAGCAGTGGGAAGCGCCGAGGGAGCGTTCAGGGAGCTCGTGGTGGTTTTTTAGTTCATTTGTTCAGTCCTCACTGTAAAAACTGTCCTTGATCAGCCACAGCACTTGAGGCTGACCCCTCCTAGGTGAGGGTGGAGGGAGAGAGGAGTAAAGAAAGAGGGGGCAAAGGCAGAATGTTTTCTCCAGCTGTTGTTCCTGAGGGATTTGGGGGGTCCTGAGGAGGGAGTTGGGAGGGCACAACCACAGAGGACACGGCCCCCAGTGCCCAGATCACACCGAGCAGGATCTGGTGCTAAATTATTGACCAAAGCCTGTGAGGGGAAGGAATCCGTGCTGAGCCGAGGAGAGCAGGCAGGCTGGCTGGGGCAGGTGTGGGGCGGCACAGGGAGGGTGTGGGGCGGCACAGGGAGGGTGTGGTGCTGCTGTAGGGCTGGCAGGTGTGTGCGGGAGGGCAGCTGGCACCGGCTTCCTTTGTTCCTGAGAAACGTTCTGGGCAATTGGCAGGGCTAGGGCAAGGTGGGGAATTCTCCAAGGGCCAGAGTGAAGGCACGGGGGTGCAGTGGGAGGTGATTTAGGAGCTGTTTTGATGTAAAAATGGAATGGGAGCCCTTGGCAGCTCAGGGGTGGCTCTTCCCCCTCTCTCCAGGCTGGAAGGGGGCCCAGGGCAGCTCTGCCACTCCATGATCCATGGTTTGATTTGGAGAGGGGGGAGGCAGACTCTGGCATGGCAGAGGGAAAAGCTCCCAATGGAAAGAGGTTCCCAATGGAAAGAGGTTCCCAGTTTGCCATTTACAGCCCTGGTGCTGGGCTGGGATCATCTTGGTGGCTCGGATGGAGAGATCCTGAGCTGCTCTCAGGGCACACCTGGCATCATCCCCTGTTTCCTGCCCGGGGCTGGATCTGGAGTCCTTTAAGTTTCCATCAGGGACAGCAGAATTTCACATTTCTCACTACAAGTGCAAAACCCAGGAATATTTCTCACTCCTACCTGATCCTTGCACTGACTGGGTCAGATATCAGAGTTTTAGTGTTTTGTGGCCTTTTTTGTTTCTCCTACTCCACAGCAGAGAGCAGCTGCTGGTTCTCTGACCCTGAAGGACCTTCCCTGCAGTGAAGGCACCTCCTCATTCCTCAGCAGCAGCTGCCTCACCACCCCTGGCTGCTCAGTTTTATTTTATTCACTCCTCTGTAGGATCCTAAGGATCCTTTTAGGATCCCAAAGCCAGGAAGTAAAACATCTCTTCTTTAATTTTCGTTTTAGCTGTGTGTTCCTCATTGTCGTGCAGAGTTTTCTGTGTTGGTGTAAATGTAGTTCATTAAACACAAAATGCACCCACCTTCCTTGGGATGTTTGAAGGGAAGTTCAGTCGCTCTCCCACCCCCTGCTTTTTTAATTTTCTCTGCTTTTATCATTGTTTAATTGTCTTCTCCTTGCCAGGTGGAAGATGGGAGTGTTTCCCTCGTGTTTTAGGTGAAACCTGCTTGCCATGAAGTCCTGAGGGAGATAGAGGGACTGCAGTGGGAATTCCTTCTCCAAAACAAACCCAACAACTGCCTGATGGTAAGAAACCTGTTGGTTTTAATTAGTGTTACATTAATCAAGGAGCAGAGTGAAGAGTTGGAGCTCCAAACCCCCTGGGATGGATGGGGGAGGGATACTGGGAGAGGGTGGGAGAGTTGGACTGGGAATGTGATTGTGGCCCGGTTTGTGTCCTGTCCCCAGGGATTGCCTCTCTGCCTGGCGTCATGGGGAGCTGCTGCAGCTGTCTGTGCACAGACAGCATCCCAGACAACCACCCCACCAAATTTAAGGTAAATTTTTACCCCTTCAACCCCATCAGAGGGTGTGGGACAGCTCTGACTGCACGAGGGGAGAGCAAACCTCTGCCCCTGCACACAAGCATCCCTCGAGAGGATTTGCAAATTCATCACTTCTGCTTTGGGTTTTTTTTTTTTTCTCCCCCTTTCCTTAAAAAACTCCTGCTGCAAATGTGTTTGTATTTGCTGCTGAATTGTCTCTGCTTGGGAAATGTGAGGAAATGGGGGACTGGAGAGAAAAACCTTTTATTGCTCAGGGCTGTGTTCCAGAGCCTGGGCTCAGACACAGCAGCTGAGCTGCCAAGCTCGCGGGCTCCAGGGCTGACAGCTCGGCGCCTCTGCCAGCCACGAATCCCTGCTCTCAGCTGGGAAAAAGGCAGCAGGAAATGGAGGGGAATCCATGGAATTGCAGTGCTCCGTGGGTGGGCTGGTTTGGGGAGCAGTGAGGGGCACCTGGAGGGCCCCGTCCAGCTCTGGACCCTCACGACAAGGGAGACATCGAGGGGCTGGAGCGTGTCCAGGGAAGGAATGGAGCTGGAGCACCTGGAGAAGGGTCTGGAGAACTCCTGAGGGAGCTGGGAAGGGGCTCAGCCTGGAGCAAAGGAGGCTCAGGGGGGACCTTGTGGCTCTGCACAAGTCCCTGACAGGAGGGGGCAGCCGGGGGGCGGGGGGAGATCGGACGAGGAATCAGCCTCAAGGGACAGGATGAGGAATCAGCCTCAAGGGACAGGATGAAGAATCAGCCTCAAGCTGCACCAGGGGAGGTTTAGGCTGGAAATCAAGATGAATTTCTGCATGGAAAGCATGGTCAGGCCTTGAAACTGCCCAGGGAGCTTTGACCTCCCCACCCCTGGCAGTGCCCACCTGGCGATGGATCAAAGCGGGCATTTTGAACTCGCTGATCCCGGAGCTCTTTTTCCCACCTCAACCAATCCGTGGCTCTGATTTCCCTGCTGGGTCCCCTGCAGGTGACCAACGTGGACGATGAGGGGCACGAGCTGGGCTCGGGGGTGATGGAGCTGACGCAGAGGGAGCTCATCCTGCACACGCACAAGCGCGACGCCGTCAGGTGGCCCTACCTGTGCCTGCGCCGCTACGGCTTCGACTCCAACCTCTTCTCCTTCGAGAGCGGCCGCCGCTGCCACACCGGGCAGGGTCAGTCCCTGGGGGGGCTCCCTGGGGGTGGCAAGGCTGAGATTTCCCTCCCCAAAGGCAGCTGGTCCTCGTGTCTTCCCGAATTCCTGGCGCTCTGGGTGTCCGCAGTCTCTTCCCCCCGGAGTGTTGGTGCACACGTGGGGGTGGGGGGTGCTGTGGATTAAAAGGGTTAAACTGGGTGTAAATCTGGTGGCCTTGCCTTGCTGGTGCTCGTGGGGATGCTGGTGGAGCATTTTTGGGGTTGTTACTCTGTGCTCTGGGGCAGGAGGGGTGGCTGGGCCTCCCTCAGGAGCTAAAAAGCGCTTGCAAGGCTTGAGGCTTTGTTAAGCATCGTTCAGCTCACGATAAAGCAGCACCTGCACCTTTTTCTGGGTCCCTTTTAGGATTTTTTTATTCCACAGAGCAACAATTGGTTGAGCTCTGTTTTCCTCGGTGCTTTTCCCTTAAATTGATCAGTGCTGGTTCTGCTCAGAGCTCTGATTTTGGGTCTGGCAGCACTTTGTGACAGAGGGAAAGGAGTTCCACGTTTTCCTGCTGTCTGAGCATGCAGAGGGAAGTGAGTCACCCAGGAGCACTGGGAATAGTCTGGGAATAGAGGAATTACAGTTTGACAATGGGGCCTGTTGGTTCCTTTACCAGTCTGTCTCTCATGCTTTTAAAAAGAGCTGAACGTTTTCTTGGCGTCTGCATCCCCTCGGGAGGAAAAAAAGAGTTGTTTCCTCATTCTGTTAATGTGTTTGTAAACTCCAGAAGGACTCCTGTGAGTGCCCAGGGTCTGTGTGAAGCTGCAGTGGCATCTGCTGCTTTTTAATATTGATTTCAGTGGGGTTTTCCTCTCCTGTCAGGGAATTTGTCCTTTGGTTTCTGCTTTGCCTTTCGCAGGGTCGAGCATCAGTGATGAAAATTGAATGCAGTGATAAAAATTCTGCCCCTCTGTGTGGTTTGATTCTGTTCAGGTCCAGGCAGAGCTCTCCCATCCTGCAGAATTTTTACCAGAAACACTTCAAGCAGAAATGAGAGGGATGATGGGTTTTGTTGCATTCTCTCCCTTCCTTGTAGGATTTTATCCTGCTTATTAATTTTACCTGGAAGCCTCCTTGCTGATGCTGCTCCCCACCTGAGTCAAGGCAGATCCAGCTATTTTTTTTTGGTCAGAACGTGGAAAACGTGGTTCTTTGGGAGCAGCCCTTGTTGCCAGGCTGTTCCTGTTGCCATGGCTTTGGTGTGTGCATGTGCCAGCCTGGGATTGGTTCCTGGGCTGGGCTGCTCCTTTGGGGAGAGACTCTTCAATCCCAGAGATTTTTCAAAACGTGACATTCCTGTCCCTCCCTCCTGTGCACAGGGCCCAGTCCAGCTTTGAGGAGTCACTGCCTGGATTTTCCCCTGGGAAGGGATGGACTGGGTGCCAGGGGAGTTCAGATGGGAGAGGTGATCAGTTCTCCTGGCCCTCCACACCCGTGTGGTGTGAGATACCACAGCTCTGAGGTGGAGCTGGATGGAGCTCTGAGCAACCTGGGCTTGGGGAAGGTTGGCAGTGCAACTGGATGATCTTTAAGGTCTCTTCCCACCCAAACCATTCTGTATTCCATGATTTCTGGTGTTATTTCCTGAATAATCCACAGGGTTTTGGTTGGTTTCGTGTGGCTGTGGCTTGGTTGTGTTAAACAACAGCAGAAGGAATCAGAATTCATTTAGAAGTGGGAATAACACATATTTTTAAAGCAGCATCACTTCCTCGCTGCTCTCACCCTCCTCTCTGGCCCTGACAGGGATTTTTGCCTTCAAGTGCTCCCGAGCAGAAGAAAT
Organism: Aphelocoma coerulescens; assembly: GCF_041296385.1. Lineage (NCBI taxonomy): Eukaryota > Metazoa > Chordata > Aves > Passeriformes > Corvidae > Aphelocoma > Aphelocoma coerulescens. Next base: position 5,317,951 of record NC_091039.1, on the reverse strand, counting down.
CTTCAACCTGCTGCAGGAGCTGATGCAGTGCAACAGCATCAACGTGGTGGAAGAGCCCGTGGTGATCACCAGGAACAGCCACCCCTCGGATCGGGAGCCGGCCCGGAGCCCCCAGCCACCCACCAGTAAGAGCCCCTCAGTGTGTGGGGACAGGAGAGGGGACACAGGGCTGGGGGTGACGTCTGCAGTGCTCCCATCAAGCTGCCCGTGGAGCTGTCCCATGTGTGCTCCTGTGTTAAAGGCCCCCGCTCGTTTCCCGTGGGGAATTTGGTTTCCGAGGAAACGACGACACGAGAAGCCCTTCGAAGAGTCAGAGCTGTCACCCCTCAGCTGGATTTTGCTGGGCCACCACTGCCAAGTGGCCTCTCCTGAGTAGCTCTTGGGAGGGTCAGGCGGTTTCTGCAGGAAGCCACATGTGGATGGCTCAGTTCCTGTCTCCATGAGGAATTCCATAGATTTAAAGGAGGGCCTTTTTCCCTTGTGTGTGTCCCCTGGACAGCCTGGTTTTACCTTCTAGGGTGTCTAGAAGTGCCCAGCTCATTCTGAAAGTGTGAAAATAATTCTATTTTGTACCAATTTAATGCTTCTCTGCCTTGATTCTCTCACAGCTCTGGGCTACACTGGACTTCCCAATGGATTTCACAGCTTCCCTGGAGAATCCCTGTCCTACTCTGCAGCCCGGCACCCCTCAGTGAGCAGCCTGAGACATTCCTCTGTGGGGGAAGACTCAACTCACCCCCTCCTGGGCCCTGAGGAGCAGGTAAACCCCCCCCTCAACTCTGCTCTGTGCAATTCTGGGTTTCCCTCCCTCAGAGCTCAGGGGATCCTCACACCTTGCCACTCTTTTTATTCTCTTCACTTCATTTTGCTCCTGGAGGCTCCTGCTCTCTGACACTTCACTAGAACTGATGCTCTGTCACAAAAATCTGACTCGTGTCCTCAACCCACTGGTATTTGGGTGGCAGTCACCTGTCAGCTGTCACACAACCCCTCAATTCAGACCCTTTTTAGTTTTAGTTTTGAGGTTCAGCTCTTTGCTCTCAGTTGTAGGATTTTAAGATTTTTCCTACAAAACCCAGGGAAGCCTGGGCAGGTGTGAGGGTTGTGGGATCACTTGAGGAGGTAGTTTGTGAGTGGCCATGTGCATCAAGCATGACACAGAATCCCTGAATCACTGAGGTTGGAAAAGACCTTGGAAAAGATTAAATCCAACCTGTGCCCGATGCCCACCTGTCACCCAGCCCAGAACACGGAGTGCCACATCCAGGTGACACCTCCAAACCTCCCTGGGCAGCCCTTTCCAAAGCCTGACCACCCTTTCCACGAGGAAATTCCTGCAGATGCCCAACCACGTGGACACACAGCGCGGATCTGCAGCTGGACTCTTTTTGTCTCTCTCCCAGCCCACAAAACCTAAACCAACTTCTACATTTTACCTCCCAAAACCTTCCCGACTTCCAAAATCCCTTTTTCTCCCGTTCCACCAGATGAATTCCCCTCTCCTGGTGGTTTCTCAGCTGCTTTGCTCTGGTCTCTGCTCTCTCCTCCTGTCACTGTCCCTCTGCTTCTCTCCTTGCAGTCCCACACCTACGTCAACACGGCCACCGGGGAGCCGGAGCCGAGAGGCCGGCACTGTATGCACTCCTTGCCTGAAGCCCACCCTCCTTTCCCCCCTAGGAACCACAGCTGCTCCCTGGAAGACCGAAACCCCCAGGTCTTCCTGCAGCCTGCAGGGGAGGTGAAATTCGTGCTGGCTCCCACCTCCGGCTACCGCCGGCTGTGCCGGCACCCCCGGGAATGCCGGGCGCACCTCTGCCCTCCCAACAACAACAACAACGAGTGTCAGGAGGGGTGTCCATCCCCTCAGTGCATCTACGAGAACCTCAACGGGCTGGTGGCTCCCAGCACCTCATCCCTGTGCCGGGCCGGCCGCTCCAAAGTGTCCCGGGAGGACGGGAGCTGCTCCCATCGCCGCTCGGCGCTGCTGCACTACGAGAACCTGCCGGCGCTGCCGCCGGTGTGGGAGCTCCAACCGGCCCGGCACAGGGACGAGGACGCTGGCACGGCACCCACGCCATCCCCCAATGGCTTCTCCGAGGCTGGCGAGGAGGAGCCCCTGCAGAATTCCCTGAGCTCGGAGAGCGCGGCCCCGCAGCCTCGCCGCTCCTTCCTGCCCAGAGCCCGGCGCAGCCGCCTGCCCAACGTCTTCAGCTTCGACTTCCCCCGGCCCTGCCCGGAGCCTCCACGGCAGCTCAACTACATCCAGGTGGAGCTGGAGCCTGAGCCCTGCAAGGGACAGCAGGACCCCCGGGTGCCACCCCCTGCCAGCCCCGGTGGCCGCCACACCGACTCGTACGCCGTGATTGACCTCAAAAAGACGGCGGCCATGTCCAGCCTGCAGCGGGCGCTGCCCAGGGACGATGGCACCTCGAGGAAAACGCGGCACAACAGCACTGACCTGCCCCTGTGAGGGGCCCCAAGTGCCAGCCCCGTGTCGTGGCTTTGGTCCCTGCCCCTCGCTGTGCCCTGCCCCGTGTGGCTCCCATTCGCCATTGTTCGCCCATTCCCTGGGGGGCTGGCCGCTGTTGAGGTTCGTCTGTCTCTGTCCCTCCGTCCTCCCCTCTCTGTGTCGCTCCTTTTTCAAGCCTTGTGGGATGTTTGGTGACTCTGAGGGTTGAATTCCGGGCGGGAGGTGCCCGCAGTGACGTGGCACGGCCTGGGGTGGGGCAGAGCAGAGCCAGAGCAGGGCAGTGCCATGGGCGAGTGCTCCCAAAACCGAGCGGCTTTAGGAGCTCCGTGCCAATCGAGCCTGTTCCCTGTGGATGTCACACCTCCAGGAGAGCTCCAGGAGGCCACTCCAGAGCTGGGATTTGCCTTGTGGTTCCAGAGGTCCCTGGAGACGAGGGAGCTCACGCCGCCGTGGCCTTTCCACCCTCAGCTCACTGTTCCCTGTGTTCCTGAAGCTTTTTATCCTTCTGTCCCTGTCTCAGATTCAATTTAAATTGGGCAGCTGCAATTCAGCGAGGAGGACACATAGCCATGGGCACTCACTGTGATCACAGAACCCTGATTGCCTAAATCCTTAAAATTCCCTTCCCTGCTTTAGGAGAGGAGGGAAAGGCCACAACCACGAGGGAGGTTGGAAGTTTGGTCTAGAAAACTTCACTTGTGCCATACCCTGCTTTGTTTTTTTGGAGGGTTCTTTTCGGCAGCTGCTGAGAAGTGTTGTGGATTTATTTATTTGTTTACTTATTTATTTATGAACTGCTCCTTCGCATCCCAGTTCGTTGCCAAACTGGTGCCAGTCCGCAGCGTGCGCTCGCTGGGGCTCGCTCCTGCTTGGGGGACAGGTCCCAAAAGATCTCGGTGGCTTTGCTGAGCCACCAACTGGGGGGAAACCACTGTGGAAAAGAGCAGCTGGGAATCAGGAATTTATGGACTCGGGCCTGACTGTCACGGGGTGGGTGGGAAATGGAATGGGAGACGTGGGAGTGGGAGCGGAGCCGCCGGGCAGCCGAGCTTGGAGTGGCATCAAAGTCGTTGCCTACACCCACACGCCCGGCTGGGGCCGGGAGCAGCCTCTGTTCGGCGTTGGGAGTGAATGTGCAGATTGTTCCCTCAACTACGGACCTGGAAGGGCTAAAATTTCGGGTAAATTTGTGGCCTTTTGCTGTGGTTTTTTGTCTCGATGCCGGGGCTGCGCTGAGCTGCCCCAGGACGTCCCCCTGCCCCTCCCCGTGGGACAGGCGGCGGCTCGGCCTTTCCCTGGATTTCTCTGTGCCTGTTCCGATGGAGAGCAGCGCTCTGGGTGCTCTGGAGCCTCACCTCCTGCTGGCTGTGTCCGTGTTCCTCCCGGGACAGCAGCTGGATCCGTGCCCAGCCAGGGTCCCGCTGCCTGCAGAGACCTTGCCAAGCCTCACGTCCCCCTCGCCCTTTGGTGTTTCCCGGTGTTGACGTCCATGGAAGAGGAAAGAACCCCATCCCTCAGCTCCAAGCTGCTTCTGAGAGCCAGGAGCTTGATTCCCAGGGTTTTGGAAGTTCAGCCTTTTTTTTCTTTTTTTGGTTTTTGGTGCTGTCATGTCCTATTGAGCCGTGACCCTGTCGGGAGCGAGGCCACGTGTCCCAAGTCTGAGTGGTGCCATGTTTGTGTCGCAGAACGTGGAGTTCTTGGCTTGCTGTTGCACTATAAATTCCAAGTGTGCCACATGCTTCAATCCACTGGTTTTTCTTTCCATTTTGGAAGTCCTCGTGCTCGTCTTCCATTCTTTCGTCCGCCCCGTCCCTTGTGTCACCCGTAACGGAAAGGAAACCCAAGTAATATATTTTTATATGTATAACAAATGACTTTATTTGAAGGAAAAAGACAACCCTGCCCCCAAGTAATGTATCCCCCCTAAATCCAGCTTTCATTTAGGGAAGTGAGAGAAGAAATTGTTTATATCTATATCTATATATAAATATAAATATATAAAAGTTAACTGCGTTAAGCTTTAAATAAAGTATTTAAATAAAGAGTTTCTAAGCTGTCGGTGTCACCCTCTGGGACAGCACAGCTCCCCTCTGGAGCCTCTGTAGGAACCTGCTGGAGCTGAGAAATACAGAATTCCTTTTCCTTTTTTCCCCAGAAAGGGCAAAGAGGATGAAATGTTTTCTGTTTCCATGGAGGAGGAGGTGAGGGCCCTTTCCCACCCCCTTTCCAGGTGGGTTACATCCCAGGGAAGGTGCTGGGCTGGGCTCTTTGTGCTCAGGGCTGGGGCTGTCCTCGGGTGCTGCCCGGTGCCACCAGCGTGGCCACGTGTCCCTGAGGGTGGGATGGAAGGGTCTGTGAGCTCCTGGGATCAGGGAATTCCCTCTGGTGTTCCTTAAAAAGTCTGGCAATCCCATTTCGGTGGCTCCATGAGAGCTTTGTGTTGGGAGATCCATCTTGGATCACCTGAACTGCTGATTTTACATCCTCCAGGTGATCTGGGCTGTCCCACCCGGGCCTCCCTTCCCTCCTTGGCGAATCCAGTGTTCCCAAAGGACGCTGGAAGCAGCAGTGACAGGGACACAGCCCATCCTTATCCTGGTTATCCTGCGGGAATGCTGCTCCTCTTCTAAGAAGGAGAAGAATTCCCTGGACCTTGAAGATGAGAAAGGACCGAGCTGATGGCAGCTGCCCATTCCAGCGTGGAGCATCCTGTGCTCCGTGTCCCCTCGTGTCCCCTCGTGTCCCCTCGTGTCCCCTCTCCCCTGCTGCCTCAGCAGGCTGAGCTCCAGCGCCATCCCAAACTCCCCGGGAAGCTTTGGCAATGAAAAGCCGGTCTCAGCTCATTGTTTGCGGCGGGTTGTTCCACGTTCGAGCCATTCAATGGGAATTGGAGTGCCGGCAGCCAGGATGGAACTCAGGGATTTCAGGGTGCGCGTCGTGTTCGCATCCCAGTGATTTTTTTCCCCTCTTTTTTTGCTCTTCTGGAAAACTTCCCCAGAGCTGCGCCCGCACTAAGCCACGAGGACTCTTTGAGAATTCCGCCATATCCGTTCTTGCGGGAGGAGTGGAAGCGCAGGGAAGGAGCGGAGCCGTGTCCGGCGCTGGCCCCGCGGTTCCCGGAGCCCCGGGAGCTCCGGTGACACATTTGGGATTCTCCGGCGCAGCGTCGCAGCTTCCTCTAGTGGCCGTGGGAGAAACGGTTCCAGAGGAGGATCCGGGTTTGGGTTTGGGAAGTGAGGAGGGAATCCGAGTCCGTGTTCTCTCGTCCCTTCGGTTCTGGGATTTGGGACTTTTCGGAGTTCTTCCCTGTGGTTGTTTTATTTGGGTTGGGAAGGTTTCCCCAATCTGTTGTGTCCTTAAGGAGCCTTGCCAAGGTGGATTTTATGGGTTTTCCTTTGGGTCTGACAGCGCTCTGCTGGGCTTGGATGGGAAACTGGATGGGATACCCGGTGATCCCTCCAGCCATGGGATATCCTCCCAGTTTTTGGCAGAATCCTCCCGCTTGGTGGATGCACCCATAAATCTGCATTTGGGTTTCAGGGATCCATCCTGGCCTCTGTGCATCCAGCTGGTACAGATGGGAGGGAAAAACCATCCGAAACCTGCTCTGGAGTTTGTCCCCAGAGCTGAGGGGATGCTCGGAGCTCTCCTCCTCTCTGCCCCAAGCTCAGATGGTTCAGCTTGGTGTTCTGGGAACTGGAAAATTGGGAAAGGAGCTGCTTCAGTGGAATGTTTGCTGAGACTTCGGTTCTCAAAAAGGGTTTAGGAAGCAAAATGAGGTGAATTTGGGTGGTGGCTGAGCCCTGGGGGTGGGAGCTGGGCTGGAGGTTCCAGTGCTTGCCTGGGGACTGGGTCTGTGTGGCCCCATTGGGGGCTGACCTGTCCTCACTGGGCTCCTTCCTCCACTTGGAATTGTCATTTGGGGATGTTTTGTGAGCAGCCATGGGCTGAGCAGAGGGAATATCACAGCCTTGACCTTTCTAAGTGGTTCTTGTTTGAGTCTGAGTTAATCCATCAGATTTCTTCCCCCGCTATTTCCCCCCTGCTGAATTCCCAAACAGATCTCCCCCTCTTCCCTTTCCCAAGAACCCGCTGGTAGGAACAGAGCTTCTCCCAGTGCTCCAGTGTCTTACCATGGGAGGGTTTTTCCTCTTTTAACCCATTTTAGGTGCTTTTCCCTCAGGGAAGGAGGTGGGAATCCCTGTGAGCTGTGCCTGCCTCACAGGGAGGGGAAAGGAGAGGTGCTGAGGGTTGAGGGATCAATATTTCTGCAGAGAAACTCGAATGTTTGTTGTTTCTGAGGAATTGTTGTTTTTATTACCTAAATTGTGCTGTTTACTGGCAGGAAAACCAAACCAGGGGTGGCACTCCAGCTCCCTATTCTCTCATTGTCTCTCTGTGTGATGCTGTTCAGCCCTCTCAGGTGGAGGATCATTAATGAATGATGGTTAACGAACCCATTTCCTAATTCCAGCCTCTGGGAGGGCTGCCCTCCGTGCTTCTGGGAATTTTTGTCTTTCCCCCAAACTCGGCTGGTCTGGAAATGCTGCTCAGAGGCAGCAGAACAGGTTTGGGTTGCTGTTACTGGGGGTGAGTTCATTAGTGAGAACCCTGGGAGCTTTGAAGTTGGCAATTACAGGCCAGGGGATGGAAAAGGCTCATTGTAAAGATGGGATCTAATCTGTTTTACTTCCCTGAGTGGGATTTTTCCAGCTGAAAGGCCCTGATGCTTCAGTGTCACCTCAAACCCCTCCCGTGCCATTCCTGTCCTTGTCACCTGTGCTGGTGCCTTGGCCACTGAATTTCTGATGTGGCAGAGAAGCAAAGGTGCTGTGGGGATTCGGCTGCCCTGAGCCGGGGGTTGCTGTGCAGTTGTTCCTTTGGGTTATTCCCATGGAAATCCAGGCAGTCCCTCTCTGAGGAACAGCTCTGTGCCCTGAGGACGGCTCCTGGTTTGCCTTGAAGTGTGAAACTGCGCAGAATAAACGGAATGGGGTGTCCTGGCTGGTGGCACCTTTGCAGGACAATTCCATGTGCTGCTTCCCCTCTGTCAGTTTGAAGCCATTTCCTTTGTCCTGTCTCTCCATGCCCTCATCCAAAATCCCTCTCCACCTCCCTTAGAGTCCCTTTAGGTCCTCAGCATCAAGAAGTGACTGATCCTCTCCTGGTTTGGGAATTTAAATGCCTGACCTGGATCCCAACCTTTTTTTATTTACAGCTGATTTACCCATCTTTTCCTCACAGGGAAAGAGGAGTATTTCCTTTGATGTGATGGAAGCTGTTCCTGTGTACTGTGGCCTCTGTTTTGGAAATAAAACACTAAAAGCAGCTCGTGCAGCACCGAGGGGAGGATCGGAGAGCTTGTGTGGGTTCATAAACACAGCTGCTCCGGGGGCAGAGAACCACGGAATCCCAGACTGGTTTGGGTTGGAAGGAACTTAAAAATCATCCAGTTCCACCCCTGCCGTGGCAGGGACACCTTCCACTCTCCCAGGTTGCTCCAAGCTCCATCCAACCTGGCCTTGGACACTGCCAGGGATCCAGGGACAGCCACAGCTTCTCTGGGAATTCCATCCCAGCTCCTCCCCGCCCTCACAGGGAAGAATTCCTTCCCAATATCAAACTTACATTTCCTCTCTTTCAGCCTGAACCCATTCCCCTTTTCCCTCACTCCAGTTCCTCGTGAACAGCTCCTCTCCAGCTCCTTGTAGCCCCTCCAGGTCCTGGAAGGGGCTGTGAGGTCTCCACAGATCCTCCTCCAGGTTCCACAGGCTCCTCTGGAGCGCTGGGCTCACCCCCTGCAGCATCCCGGGAAAGGCGGTGGGGTCAGAGATGGGATTCCCTGGGCTGGAGCTGGGCCACCAAACCAGCTCAGAAGAGAAACTGAAAGCAAAGGAGAGGGAATGCCCGGAGGCCGGTCCTGAGGGAAATCCCGGGAGCAGCGCGGGTGCGCGATCCCCCCTCGGCGCGGCGACTCCGGCTCTCTGCGAATCCAGAATTCCTGCCGGAGTAATTCCCTCAGAGCTGCCCCACTTTGGGTCAAAAAGCGCCAGAAAGCGCTTTTCGAGTGAGCGCCGCAGAGGGCACCTTCTCCCCGTGCCCCGTGGGGCCGTGCCGGGAGCGGGCGATGCTCTGCTGGCGTTCCCATACCCGCGCCCCGCTTCCCGCCAGGATCCGCTGCTTTATCCGATCCCAATGCCCCGATCTTTCCGCCCATCCTGCTGGCAAGCGCGATATCCGCCGTGTGACAGCCTCAGTATCCAGAGGAGGCCACGCAGGCTGCCCGGTGCTCCCGAGGGAATGGAATCCGTGCGGAGCGCTGGCGCGGGATGAGCGGCGAGAGCGGTGCCGGGTGATGGAGAAGGTGTTGGGTGATGGATTCGGGATGCAAGCAGGGCTGCAGGAGCTCTGGAAAATACCTGGGCTCTAACTAACAGGATAACGGCCCATTTGCCAGAAAATATTTAGGTTATGACCAAAAAAGCTTTGGTTTGTTGGCTAGAAAATATTTAGGTCGTGAGCAAACCCATTTTGGTGCATTTCCTACAGAATATTCGGGTTATTACTCAAAATGTTCTGCTTGGTTTGGGTGCTTGGTGGCCATTTGGGAAGTGTGGGTTTGTGGTTCCTTTGTTTTCACGGGGGGGAAAGAAGCAAACAAGGAATTTTCTGACTTTCTGGGCTGGTGTGAGGACGTGGAGTGTGGGTTAAACCCCGAGGGTGGGTTGCACATTCCTGGCGGTTACAGCACCCACCTTTGGATATGGGATGGGGAGGGAACCGTGTGCTCCACAAAATCAACAAATGAATGGGAAAATGGGTGGTTTCTGCCCAAATAGGGAAAGCAGGAGCAGGTAGGACATGGAAACGAGCTCATCTCCTGGAGTGAAGGTCTGGGATGCTGATGAAGAGGAGAAGGCAGGACAGCACTGAGGACCCCCTTGGAGGAAACCAGAGAAGGAACCTGGGGACAGTCCTGGAGGAAACGAGAGAAGGAAGCTGGGGACCACCCTGGAGGAAAGAAGAGAAGGAAGCTGGGGACCACCCTGGAGGAAACGAGAGAAGGAAGCTGGGGACCACCCTGGAGGAAACGAGAGAAGGAAGCTGGGGACCTCCTTGGAGGAAACGAGAGAAGGAAGCTGGGGACCACCTTGGAGGAAACGAGAGAAGGAAGCTGGGGACCACCCTGGAGGAAACGAGAGAAGGAAGCTGGGGACCACCCTGGAGGAAACGAGAGAAGGAAGCTGGGGACCACCCTGGAGGAAAGAAAAGGAAGCTGGGGACCACCCTGGAGCAAACCAGAGAAGGAAGCTGGGGACCACCTTGGAGGAAACGAGAGGAGGAAGCTGGGGACCACCTTGGTCCAAACCAGAGAAGGAACCTGGGGACCATCCTGGAGCAAACCAGAGAAGGAACCTGACGGGCTCCATCTCCTCGCCGCGTGTCCCGGGAAAGCCGCTCCGCCGGCCGCCTCCATCCCCGCTCTCTGCAGCGGCGGAAGGAGGGCAGACAAAAGCGTTTCCCTCCCTCGCCAAGAGCCGCGAGTCCCTTTGTCCCGGGGCAAGGCTTGCGCAGGTTTTGGCGAGCGCAGCCACGGCCCAGCGCGGTGACGACGTCGGGTCCCTCGGCCCCGATAAGCGCTGACCCCTTATCGGATCGTTCCCCTTTGATCTCGCCCCCGAGGCCGTGCGCGGCTCTGCCCTCGGGACGCCGATTCCGCAGGATCCTCGTGGCCCGAGGCACAAAGAAGCCCTTGAGGCCGGGGCTGCGAGAGGTGCTAATGGAAAGCGGAGGTCAGCAGATAAGGGCCGGCGCTGCCTCCCGGGATAAAAGCGGGAGCCCGGGCAGCCCTGCCCGGCTGCCGCCGCCTCCCGAGGGGTGACCGTGGAGCTGCTCGGCACCATGAAGTGGCTCCTGGTGGTCCTGGCGTGTCTGCAGCTGGCGGAGGGGGCGGTGAGGTGGGTGAGCTGTGCGGGAGGAACGGGGAGAGGGCGGAGAACGGAGCTCGAGGATGCTGAGCCGCGGGGAGAGCGGCGGGAGGCACCTCCAGGGCGTGGGCACAGCCCGGGGCAGCTCCTGGGGACATGGAGAGATCCTGGGGACACGGGAGCAGCTCCTGGGGACATGGGGAGCTCCTGGGGACAGGGGAGCAGCTCCTGGGGACACGGGAGCAGCTCCTGGGGACATGGAGAGCTCCTGGGACCTGGGGAGATCCTGGAGACATGGGAGCAGCTCCTGGGAACAGGGGGAGCTCCTGGGGACAGGGGAGCAGCTCCTGGGGACACGGGAGCAGCTCCTGGGGACATGGGGAGCTCCTGGGGACACGGGAGCAGCTCCTGGGGACATGGGGAGCTCCTGGGGACACGGGAGCAGCTCCTGGGGACATGGGGAGCTCCTGGGACCTGGGGAGATCCTGGAGACATGGGAGCAGCTCCTGGGAACAGGGGGAGCTCCTGGGGACACGGGAGCAGCTCCTGGGAACAGGGGGAGCTCCTGGGGACACGGGAGCAGCTCCTGGGACATGGGGAGCTCCTGGGGACATGGGAGCAGCTCCTGGGGACACGGGAGCAGCTCCTGGGGACACGGGGAGCTCCTGGGACCTGGGGAGATCCTGGAGACATGGGAGCAGCTCCTGGGACATGGGGAGCAGCTGCTGGGACATGGGGAGCAGCTCCTGAGAGCTGGAGAGCAGCTCCTGGGGACATGGGGAGCAGCTCCTGGGGACATGGGGAGCTGCTGGGACATGGGGAGTGGCTCCTGGGACCTGGAGAGCAACTCCTGGAGACACGGGAGCAGCTCCTGGGACGTGGAGAGCAGCTCCTGGGACCTGGGGAACAGCTTCTGGGACCTGGAGAGCAGCTCCTGGGATCTGGGGCATGGAGAGCTCCTGCCATGGCTCAAAGGAGCCCAGAGAACTGAGCCTTTGAAAATGCCCAAATCTTCTTAATTTCTGCTCTGCTCATTTGGGTTTCCTCTCCCTCTGTGCAGGATCAGCCTGAAGAAAGGCCAGTCCATCCGGGACAAGATGAGGGCAGCGGGGGTGCTGGCTGATTTCCTGAAGCACATTAAATATGATCCCGTGAAGAAATACCAGCCCAGGCAGGGCTCTGTGGTCAGGGAGCCCATAACCAACCACCTGGACGTGAGTGCCCCACGCTCCCCGTCACTGCCTGTCCTCCCTCCTTCCTGGCTCCTTCCAGAGCAATCTGGACACTCCTGAGCCTCCAGGAAATGAGAAATTCCTTTCCCCCCCCCCCCCCCCCCCGCACTCTTTTAAGCCTCTGTTTGGAAGTTTAAGGAAGGTCTCCCCCAGCCACAAAGAGCGAGGCTTTTCTGTAGAGAACAAACCCACAGTAATTATTTAATATTTCATTTTTGGGGGGCAGAAAATGCAGGATGAGAGCTCGGTGTGCTCCTGTGTGGTTGGGTCTGAGAGTGAGCCTGGCACTGGGATGCCAGGGGGAAGCCTGGTCTGTCCCTGAGCCCGTGGCCAGTGGAAATCCCCCTTTTTTTTTTTTTTTAGTCCTCCTACTACGGGGAGATCAGCATTGGGGAACCCCCCCAGAAGTTCTTGGTGCTCTTCGACACCGGCTCCTCCAACCTGTGGGTGCCCTCCACGGACTGCAGGAGTCCTGCCTGCTGTGAGTACCCCCAGATGCTGTGAGCAGAGCTACTACTGCTCCTAGGAGTAATTCGTGCTAATTAGTACCAGCTATTATCCCAGCACTGCAGGGCTCAGGGATGCGTTTCAGAGCATCCCAGACTGACCAAGCCAAGATGGGTTTAGGTGCCAGTGGGTGCCTTTTCCTTGTCCCTGTTCTTCCCCTGTTGGGGACATCACGATGCCAGACCACAGATGACCCCGGGATGCTGATCTGGGATAGCTGGTGCCTTCCTTGGGAAGCACAGAGCCCTCTGCCTGCTTCAGGGATGGCCAAATCCCCACGGCCATCCCGGGAATCTCAGGCAGCTCCCTGGCTATCTGTAGCCGGGCAGAGGGAAGAGGAAAGCCGGGAATTGCGGAGCTGATGTCCCGCTGCCAGCAGAGCTCATCCCTCACGGTGGAAGAGTGATGGGGATTTCAGCGTGAGGGCTTTGCTGTTGTGCTTGTGATCCCTGGAGAGGGATCCAGGCAAAACTGGGCTGCAAACCCCAAAACCTGAGAGAGAACCACGGGGTAGAGGAGCAGTCTGTCCCTGGGGATGATCCCAGCGGAGCATCCGGCAGTGAAATCCCACTGCAGCACATGCCCAGGGCTTTTCCCTTCTTCTCTCTCTCCCCCAGTCAACCACGCCAAGTTCAAGCCCCGTGACTCCTCCACCTTCACCTCCAGTGGCCAGTCCTGCACCGTGTCCTACGGCAGCGGCTCCGTCACCATCGTGCTGGGCTACGACACGCTCAGGGTGAGCGCTCCCCGTGCCATCCCTGCGCTCCCGCTGCTGTGTCCTGGCTGGGTGTGCCCATGGAATGAGCCTGGGAGCAGCCTAAGGGCCGATCTCACGTCCTGTGTAGCCAAGGCTTGGACAAACCCTGGGCAGAACCGATATAAAGCGTTTATTGCCACCCTCAGCCACCCAGCTGGGCTTTGGCTGGGTTTTAACCTAATTCCTGGGGGTTTTTCCCCGATTTTCCCCGCTGCCTGGTGCTGTTGGCACCAGCTGGGACCCTGCAGTGCTTTCGGAGCAGCAGCCACCCCTCGGGTTTGCCCGGCTGACCCCGGATCCCCTTCCCCTGCAGATCCAGAGCATCACCGTCACCAGCCAGGAGTTCGGGCTCAGCCAGGACGAGCCCACCCAGCCTTTCTACTTCGCGGATTTCGATGGGATCCTGGGAATGGCCTACCCCTCGCTGGCAGTGGGAGGGATGGCCACGGCTCTGGAGGGGATGCTGGAGCAGAACCAGCTCGCCGAGCCCATCTTCAGCTTTTATTTCTCACGGTACAAACCTTTCAGAGCGCTCTGCACATCCTGGTGTGCCCTGCCTGTCCCCAGGAGGGTTCCTTAGGGATTTATCCCTCTCTAGCCCACGTTTATCACAGGGATTTCCCCATCCCTGCTGCCGTGACTCTGCTTTTTTGCAGCCAGCCCACCTACGAGTACGGGGGAGAGCTCATCCTCGGGGGCATCGACCCTCGGCTCTTCCAGGGGAACATCACGTGGGCGCCGGTGACACAGGAGCTCTACTGGCAGGTGGCACTTGAGAAGTGAGTGACCCCCTGGCTCAGCTGCAGCTTTGCAGAGCTCGAGGTGTCTGATTTAGGGGCCAGTGGGTGCCCAAAGCCACGTCCTTGTGCCCGTTCTCCTCCCAGCTTTGCCATCGAGCAGTCAGTGAGCGGCTGGTGCAGCCAGGGCTGCCAGGCCATCGTGGACACGGGGACATTCCTGGTGACGGTGCCCGAGGAGTACATAGAGAGCATCCTGGAGGCCCTGGGAGCCCAGGAGACCAGCTTTGGGGTGAGTGCACGGGGATTTTGGGGGGTGTGGAGCACTGGGGAGCCTTGCATGGGAATCAGAGCCCTGGGCTCGACCGGGTCCCACAAAACTCATGTGGCAGCTGCAGAACAAGTGCCAGTGAGGAGAAAGGGGGGGGTGTTCAGCCTGGGGAAGAGAACTTTGTGTGGAGACCTCACAGCCCCTTCCAGGATCTGAGGGGGCTACAGGGAAGCCAGAGGGAGACTTGGGACAAAGGCCTGGAGTGACAAGGGGGATCCTTGGACAAGGGGGAATGGGTTCAGACTGAAGGAGAGGAAACTGAGGTTTGATATAGGGAGGGAATTCTTCCCTGTGATAGAATTCCCAGAGAAGCTGTGGCTGCCCCCGGATCCCTGGAAGTGTCCAAGGCCAGGTTGGATGGGGCTTGGAGCAGACTGGGATGGTGGAAGGTGTCCCTGCCATGGCAGGGGTGGGATGGGATGAGCTTGAATTCCCTTCCAACCCAAACCATTCCGTGATTCCACGGTGTGGCACCGCCAGGGGATGGAGTGTTTGTCACCCTGGCACGCGATGGCCTCCGTCCTCTCCGTGCCATCACCTCCTCTGTCCCTGTCCCCTCAGTATGCAGTGGACTGCAACGGGACCCAGGACATGCCCCCCATCACCTTCGTCATCGGCGGCGCTCAGCTCCCGCTCTCCCCCTCTGCCTACGTCCTGAACGTGCGTATGGGATCCACCCTGGGAATTCCCTGGGGGATCCATCCTGACAATTCCCTGGGGGCTCCACCCTGAGAATTCCCTGGGGGCTCCATCCTGCTGAATTCCCCATGGGCTCCATCCTGACAATTCCCTGGGGGATCCACCCTGACAATTCCCTGGGGGATCCACCCTGGGAATTCCCTGGGGGCTCCATTCTGAGAATTCCTTGGGGGCTCCATCCTGCTGAACTCCCTGGGGGCTCCATCCTGAGAGTTCCCCATGGGCTCCATCCTGCTGAATTCCCCTGTGGGCTCCACTCTGGCAATTCCCTGGGGTCTCCATCCTGCTGAATTCCCCTGTGGGCTCCATCCTGACAATTCCCTGGGGTCTCCATCCTGCTGAATTCCCCTGTGGGCTCCATCCTGACAATTCCCTGGGGTCTCCATCCTGCTGAATTCCCTGTGGGCTCCATCCTGACAATTCCCTGGGGTCTCCATCCTGCTGAATTCCCTGTGGGCTCCATCCTGAGAATTCCCTGGGGGATCCATCCTGCTGAACTCCCCTGTGGGCTCCATCCTGACAATTCCCTGGGGTCTCCATCCTGCTGAATTCCCTGTGGGCTCCATCCTGAGAATTCCCTGGGGGATCCATCCTGCTGAATTCCCTGGGGGCTCCATCCTGCTGAATTCCCTGTGAGCTCCATCCTGCTGAATTCCCGAGGCACTGGGAGGAACCCGGAGCTCCCTGCCGGCAGCGATGCTCTCCCTGTGCCCGTTCGAGGCTCTGACCCCCCTGTTCTTCCCCTCCTACAGAGCAATGGCTACTGCACCCTGGGCATCGAGGTCACCTACCTGCCCTCCCTGGACGGGCAGCCCCTCTGGATCCTGGGAAACATTTTCCTCAAGGAATATTACACCATCTTCGACCTGGCCAACAACCGCGTGGGCTTCGCCCTGTCGGCCTAGAGGGACGAGGCAGCAAATTCCAGCCCCTCTCCTGGCCTGGCACAGCTCTGCCAACACGGCTGGAGTGCCACAGCATTCCCAGGGACATTTCCATGCCCACATGAGCCCCCATCCCTCGGGATTTCTGTGTCAGTGTGTCCTCACCGCCTCCTCTAACAAATAAACCGCAACATCCCAAACGGTCTCTGAGCTCCTGGGTTTGTTGGGAGCAGCCTGAGGGGTTCCGTGGCTCACAATCCCTTCCTCCAGCAAGGTAAGTGCTGGGATAAGCTCCAGGCCCTGGGATAAAGCCCCAAGGATGGGCAGCGCCCACCTGCAACCCTCACGGGGAAGCCCTGGACCTTCCTTGCAGCTGGAAAAGGTTTGACAGAGCCCTGTGGTTTCTCTGAGGCTGTGAGGCGAGTCACAACACCCGAATGACCCCTCAACCCTGGAGCGGGGCTGTTCAGCCTGGGAAAACTGCACTGGAATATCAGGAATTGGCCGGAGGGGATGGGGAACACCCTGGGCGGGGGGAGGTTGGGTGACCCCGCTCTTTCCCGGCAGCCAGGGTCGTTTCTTCGAAGTTCTTTATCCCCGGGGCTCGTTCTCAGGTGCGTTCACAGCTCTGTCGCTTCCCGGGGGAAGGACACGAAGCGCTCCAAGCTTGGTGTTCAAAATATTGACACAGGCTGAGGAGCGCGCTGAGACACAGATTGGGTGGGCACGGACAGCAGGGAAGGGCATTCCTCCTCCTCCTCTTCCTCCTCCTCATCCTCCTCCTCATCCTCCTCCCTCTGGAATGGGAACTTTCTGCTGGAAACGGGGTGGCGGTGGCAGGAGGGCACAGGCAGAGGCTGACCACGGCCCGGCCGATCTTTGCTCTCCCCTTTGCTCCCTGCAGGATCTGTCCAGGCCAAGGCAGGGAAATTTGGGGGGGGGGTTGTGGAGGAGGGGGGAGGGAACTTGCCGAGCTTCTGAAGATTCCGAGCATCATTCCATCCCCAAAAACTTGGACGGAAGCAGCCAGCACCCCAAACACGGCTCATTCCCAGAACGCCAGCAGCAGGAATTCCCATTTGCTGGGAAGGGTGTGTGGTTTTGCCTTTGTTTTCCGGAAAGCTGGAGCTGGGCTGAAGGCGGGAGAAAAAGCCTTGAACTCGGCGATAACGACCGCGTTTTGTTTTTTATCAGATGTCCCGTATTTGGTCTCGGTATCGGCGGCGCTGCCCCGAGAGCCGGGTCAGGAGGGAATTCAGGGTGGATGTGGTGACAAAGAGGAGGGTGGGAGCAGACACCGGGGGAAGGAGGAAGGAGCTGGGCACGGCTCTGCCCATTCCCACCTCGTGCCCGTCCCGGAGCGGCCACCGAGCCACCGCCACCACCGGCGACATGTGGGGGCTGGCGCTGGCCCTGCTGTGCCTCCCGCTCGGGGAGGGGATGCTCAGGTGGGTCTGGGGCAGGGTGGGGTGAGGGGGTCTGGGGGCAAGATTGGGGTGAGGGGTCTCGGGGTGAGGGGTCTGGGGGTGAGGGTGAGGGGTTTGGGGGCAAGATTGGGGTGAGGGTGAGGGGTCTCGGGGGTCTGGGGGCAAGATTGGGGTGAAGGTGAGGGGTCTCGGGGTGAGGGGTCTGGGGATGAGGGTGAGGGGTCTGGGGGCAAGATTGGGGTGAGGATGAGGGGTCTGGGGGCAGGACGGGGGTGGGGGTGAGGATGAGGGGTCTGGGGTGAGGGGTCTGAGGATGAGGGGTCTGGGACGGGATGGAGGTGAGGATGAGGGGTCTGGGGGCAAGACTGGGGTCTGGGGTGAGGATGAGGGGTCTGGGGATGAGGGGTCTGGGGTGAGGATGAGGGGTCTGGGGACAAGATTGGGGTGAGGGTGAGGATGAGGGGTCTGGGGGTGAGAGGTCTGGGACAGGATGGGGATGAGGATGAGGGATCTGGGGTGAGGATGAGGGGTCTGGGACGGGATGGGGGTGAGGATGAGGGGTCTGGGGACAAGATTGGGGTGAGGGTGAGGATGAGGGGTCTGGGGACAAGATTGGGGTGAGGGTGAGGATGAGGGGTCGGGGACAGGATGGGGGCGAGGATGAGGGGTCTGGAGCTGAGGATGAGGGGTCTGGGACGGGATGGGGGCGAGGATGAGTGGTGTGGCGAGGAGAGGGGCTCACCCCTGGCACAGGGGGTGCACAGCTGGATCTCTGCACCCCACAGGATCCCCCTGAGGAGGAGCAGGTCCGTGCAGGAGGTGATGAGAGAGAAGGGGCTGCCCGAGGGGGTCCTGAACAACCTGCGAGGGGACCCGGGGAGGAAATTCCAGCTCGGAGGGGCCGTGGCTTACGAACCTCTGCTGAACCACCTGGATGTGAGTGCTGAAGCTTTGCCTTCCCCTCTGAGCCGGCTCGGCTTTTTGGGGAGCCCTTCGTGGCTTTCCTGGCTGCCGTGGGGGCTCAGTTCCCTCTCACTCCCCAGTTCAGGGCCTTGGGAAGGGGTTTTTTTTGGGCGTTTAGGCTGGCCCTGAAGGCTGGGTGGTGCTGGGAGGGCAGGAGGCATCAACTGGAGTTGGGACAGGGAAATCCCTTCTCCGAAAAAAGCAGAGCTCATGGTTCCAGGGCAGATCCACCATTCCTGCTCCGTGTCCAGGGCAGATCATTGTCCCTCTCTGTGCTCTGGTGCCCTCCAGGACCACGAGCAGCAGTTTGGGGTTCAGAAACCTCCTTCAAAAAACCACGCAGGAACAGAAACCCACCCAGGTTCTTGCTCACAGACCTTCTACTTCGGGGAGATCGGCATCGGGACCCCTCCCCAGAATTTCCTGGTGATCTTTGACACCGGCTCTGCCAACCTGTGGGTGCCCTCCACCTACTGCCAGAGCCCAGCCTGCGGTGAGCACCCCTGGGGGGACCCCCGTGGGAGCTGTGACAGAGAAACCAGCACCACCCGAGGGGGTTTGGGGCCACCAAAGCGGTTTTATGGCCCTTCCCCTGTGAAGCCTGTCTCTGTGGGGACAGGGCTGTCACCTGGGGGCTGTCACCTTCTGTCCCTGCAGGGGACCACGCCAGGTTCAACCACAGCCTGTCCTCCACCTTCCTGGGCACTGATGTGAGCTACACCCTGAGCTACGGGTTTGGGGACGTGGCCGTGGTGCTGGGGTGTGACACTGTGACAGTAAGTGACCCCTGAGGGGCTGGTGCACGGACACACCAGGGAAAAACCAGTGCAGTTGGGTCAAAAGCTCAGGTTAAAACTCAGGGAGGACCTTAAAAGTACCTTTTTTATTCTGGGGGTTGGTTCCTGATTAGTTTAAGGTGTGTCAGCATGAATTCACTCCGAGACTGGGATCTGCAAACAAACTCATTCCCGGTCCTCTGGGCTTTCCAGCCCCGATCTGGGATAAGGGAGGGATATCTTTGGCTGCAAGGATTTGCTTTGTGTACATCTGAGCTTTGTCCTTCCGGGATGATAAGGAATGTTCTGTGCGAGACTGGCACGCACTGAAAATGGGATTTTAAACCGATTTAAGAGGCAAGATGGGGTTTGTGGGTATTTTGGTGGAATAAAAAGGGTGAGGGGACAGAACTGGGAGTCAGGCTGCTCCCGACCCCATGGGTGACGGGGAAGAGCTCAGCCTCTCCCAGTGCAGATTTAATTTTGCGACCAAACCCCGACATCTCCCAGCATCTTCCCTCTCCCTCCAGATCCAGAACATCATCCTCAGGAACCAGGAGTTCGGCCTGAGCCTGGATGAGCCCAGCAGACCCTTCTATTACCTGGGCTTTGACGGGATTTTGGGCATGGCTTACCCCGGTGTTGCCATCAGCGGCTTCCCCACCTTCCTGCAGAACTTGCTGCAGCAGGACCAGCTCAGCAAACCCCTCTTCAGCTTCTACTTCTCCCGGTGAGACCCTCAGGCAGCAGCTCCTTTTTCCACAGGCACGGCCTGGATCCATCCTTCCCTCCATCCGCACCTTCTCCCCACACCCCTCTGTGCTCCACCGCTTTCTACAGAGCACAAATTCAGATTTTGGCCTGATTTTGGAGCTGATTTTGGGGCTGATTTTGTGTCTTTCCAGCAACCCGACATATAATTACGGTGGGGAAGTCATCCTGGGAGGGGTTGACCCCCAGCTGTTCTCCGGGGAGGTTTTATGGGCTCCCGTGGTCCAGGAATTGTACTGGAAGATCGGCATTGAGGGGTAAGAGCTGCGCCACGGCTCGCAGCGGGTTTGGGGTGGGAAACCTTTCCCAACCCTTTTCCTGCTGCTTCCTCAGGTTCTCCATCGGGCTGTCGGTCACTGGTTGGTGCAGCCGAGGCTGTCACGGGATTGTGGACACTGGGACGTTCCTGCTGACCATCCCAGGCCAGTTCCTGCCAGCCCTGCTGCAGGCTCTGGGCGCAGAGCAGAGCGATTACGGGGTAGGTGGGCAGGATGGGGATGGTGCTGAGCTCTGAAGGCTCCCAGGAGCAAAATATCTGACCTGGAGCAGCCCTGCTGTGGGGTAAAAATGGGATAATTCGGTAAAAGTGGGTCTGGCACTGTCAGAGCTGTGCTGAGCCTTCGGGAGCGTGGCTGTGGTGACCACTGGACAAAGGCCAGTGCTAGTCCTGGGTGTCCTGACCCCTTTCTGCCTCTCCTGCAGTTCCTGGTTGACTGCAGCTCTGTCCCAGAAATGCCCATCCTCTACTTTGCCATCGGTGGAGCCTGGTTACCGCTGCCTCCCGCTGTCTACGTCCTACAGGTAGGTGGGATCTCCTCATCCCAGTGGGAATTTCCAGTTCTGCCCAGGAGAAAATCAGAGTTTCTTCCCAACACCGCATTTCACGGAGATTCCTCTGCCTGCCTGTGGCTGTGGGGAGGGAATTGGCTTGGGACCTGTGCTGGAATTGGCTCTTTTTCCCCCCAGAATGATGGCATTTGCACCGTGGGGGTGGAGAGCACCTACGTGTCCTCTGCCAGCGGCCAGCCCCTCTGGATCCTCGGGAATCTCTTCCTCCGGCAGTATTATTCCATCTTCGACATGGCCAACAACAGAGTGGGCTTTGCCACGGCATCTTAGGGGTGCTGAGCATCATCCACGGGGGATTTTATCCCCTGGAACACCTTCTCCTCCCTGGGATCCGGGCGTGGTGATGAGTTGTGGATAAAGGACTGTGAACCCAACTCGCCCTCGAGGCTTCCAGGCATTCCCTCAGCTTCTGGATTGCGGCAATGACAAATTTGGGGGCTTTTATTTTTGGTTTTAATGGGAGCCAGATCCCTGCTGGAGCTGGCTGGGAAACTGGGATGAGTGGGAGAATTTCAGGCTGTGCTCAGGTTGAGGATTCCAGGGCTGAGCCCTGGCTGGAGGCTTCGGGAACCAGTTTGGAGCAGGATGTGCGGAACGAGGAGCTGCGTGTGAACAGCTCCAGGTTCCTTGGGTTTTTTTTTTTTTTTCCCAAGGGGCACTTGCCCACGTGTATTTGCAAATAAATCAGGGATTAAATCAGGGATTAAAGTGTCGTGCAAAGACGCTCCAGCTGAGGAAAACACCCTGGGTTTGTTCTCCAGGGGTAAAACTCATGGCTGCAGCCTCCAAGGAGGGCAGGGAGGAGGGATTTGAGGTGCCCGAGGCTTAGGATGAGTGGATGCTCCCAAGAGGAGCTGCTGGATGTGGTGTCAGATGGATTGGGACAGTGCAGGGTGCCCAGGGATGACCAGAGGCTGTTCAGTGTGGGTGATGCTCAGGAGATGCAGGACATTGCCCGTGGCACGTGACCACCCCAAAAATCTGCTGTTTCCAGCCAAATCCGCCAGCAGGATGATCCTGGCCACCAAAACCCCATCCTGTGGCCACAGGCAGGGAGGTGGCAGGGTCACCTGGGGACTCGAGGTGCCATGGAGCGCCCTGTCTGCAGCTGGGCAGGGTCCCCACCGCCCCCTCCTGCTGCAGCCGCCTCTTCCCGGTTCATCTCATCCCAAATCTCCTGGCACAGCTCCCCTGGCACCCCCCGGTCCCTGAGGGACCCGTAGGGAGGGGGCAAAGCCCCCCGTGCCTCGAGCAGCTCCTTGCAGGTCACTGCTCCCCCTCCACGGCCACAACCAGCTGCACAATCGTGGTGCAAGGAGTGGGAAAATCCTGGAGCGAGGAGCTGCGTGATCCCTGTGTGTTCCTGGTGCAAGGGATGCACGACCCCGGCCCGAAGGGATGCAGGATCCTGGTGCAAGGAGCTCCATGATCCCCGTGTGTTTCTGGTGCAAGGGATGCACGACCCCGGCCCGAAGGGATGCGGGATCCTGGCACAAGGAGCTCCATGGTCCCCGTGTGTTCCTGAAGAAAAGGGACGCAGGATCCTGGTTCACGGGACTGCACAACCCGATCGCAGCGCTGCCTTCACCTCCCACCCCATCCCTCCTCTCCTGACCCGTTTTTGGGGTGGAAACCCCCACTTTCGGGGAGAAAAAGAAGCATTTTCGGGGAGGAACGCCCCTCATTTCAAGGAAGGAAAGCACCAAGCCCAAACTCCGGCGGCGGCCCGGGCGGGGACTACAAGTCCCGGCAGGCGCGGACTGCAGCTCCCGGCGTGCCCGGGGCCGGCGGAGCGGAGCGAGGGCAGCGGGACGGGCCGCGCCGGGCCGGGCGGGCGCTGCTGCTGCCGTCCCTCGGCACGGGGCCGAGCCGGGCCGGGCCGAGCCGAACCGGGCCGGACTGCGCCGAGCCGAGCCGAGCAGCCCGACCGAACCGCGCCGAGCGCCGCCGAACCGGCCCGAGCGCCGCCGAACCGAGCCGAGAAGCCGAACTGAGCCGGCCCGAGTGGAGCCGAACTGAGCCGAGGAGCCCAAACCGAGCGCAGCCGAACCGGGGCCGAGCTGAACTGGACAGAGCCGAGGAGCCGAACCGAGCCGGGCCGAGAGCAGCCGAGTGAGGCCGAGCAGACCCGAGCGCAGCCGAGCGGAGCCGAACCACTTCGCTTCCTTCGCCGCTCCCCACGGGTGAGTGCCGGGGCGAGGGGTCCCGGGGGTCCCCGGGGAGGGGGGCTCAGCAGCCGTGCAGCTCGGAGCCCACCTTGTGGGGGTGGTATGGGGGTGTTGGGGTGCTCTCCCCCCCTCCTGCGCCATCCCGGGGCGCTTTGAACCCGTAGTTGCTCTTTTCCCCCTTATTTTGCTGTAAATAATAACCGCCCCCCCCCCTGCTCCCCGTGCCTCTCCTCTCCCCCGGCAGCGGCCCCCGGGAAGCTCCAGCCCGGCTGCTCTTGGCATTGCGGGGGTTTTGGGGGTCTCCGGCAGCTCGTCCCGGTGCCCCCTCCCAAAACCCGGCGGTCCTGGGGGGCTGCGAGACCCCCGGCAGCCCGAGGGGACCTGCCCTGGTCGCCTTTCCCATCGGGAACCCCCCCCGAACCCGGTGCTCCGCGCGTGGGGAAACTGAGGCACGGATGCTGCAGGACAGCCGGGGTGCGCTCGGGGGGTCCCGGGCACCCCCCGGTTTGGGGAACACAAAGTGGGACCCTTTTTGGGGTCTGAAAGGATGGGAAAAGTTGGGCTACCTCGTGTCACACGGCTTTTAGGGGGTCACCAAGAGGACACACAGTGTGTCCCCTCCCTCCCGGGGAATTTAGGGAGGCATAGAGGGGGCTGCCCCAAGCCTCCAGAGGCCGATTAATTACATTCATGAATTAATCGCGAGGCAGGAAAGGATTACGTAGCCCCCAGAGCTTCGGGGAGTCAGATGATGGGGGAAATTTCCTTAAACAAAAAAAAAAAAAACCAAAAAACAAACAAAAAAAAAAAGTAGAGACACGAAGAAAATCTGGTGGTTATTGTGCTCCTCTAAGATAAATAAATAAGCCGGTGCAAGTCCGGGGAAAAGCAGGGCCCGCTTCCAGGAATCCCGGCGCTCCTGCGCGTTCCCAGCCCTTGGGGCATGGGGGGAGTTGGTGTTTTTTATATAACAGAGTCCGGCAGGCAGCGAAGGGACGGATTGGGGGGGGTTATTTTTTCTTTCCCCCCCCTTCCTCTGTACTCCCCTGCCATGTTTGCTTGGCTTCATGCACGGCTGCTCCGGCCGGAGCTGGGAATGGGGCTGGTTTCTCCCAGCCTGAGCTCGCTCACCTGCTGCAGGAAGGATCCAGCGCGGAAAACCGTGCTGGGGAGCGGTGGGAATTTGGGGATCGGGGTGGCCGGAGTTGGGAACACACCCAGATTTGGGTGGGGATGGTGGCCGTGGGTCAGGCCAGCACGTGGTGACCCGTGGAGGGGAGCCCGGTGTTTTCCCAGGGATGCTGGGTTCGCTTCCTGAGGGATTCTGGGTTTGCTTCCCGAGGGATGCTGGCCCTGCGTGTTTTCCGAGGGATGCCGGCCTGGCCTGCCCGCCCTTATCAGTCGGAAACTGCGCCGGGGTGGAGCTGGCTGCAGCGGGGCCATCCAGCATCCGGGTGTTTGGGATGGAGCTGTGATTCCAGCCAGGCCTTTTATTGCTTTTTCCACGCTCCACGGCGCCCAGTTCGCGGCACGTGTGTGTTCCTGGTCCCCCCTGCCCCGCCCACGGTTCCCTGTTTGCCTGGAAGTGCTGTGGGGAACGGGAAGAGCCCCTCGGGATAATGTGGTGGATCATTGGAGCAGGGGGCACATTCCCAGGGCCGAGGGTGGGGTGGCCCGAGCAGCACAACAAACAGGGAAATGGGGCTGGGGAGGCCACGCTGGGGGTGTTCCCCTCAAAAAAATCCACCGTGCTGAGAGGGAAAACATCCTCTGGCTCGCCATGGATCCTCCTGTGTCGCAGTGGGGGGAGCTGGGGGTCTGATGTGATGGGATCTCATCCCTGGATTGCTGTTTCTCCCTCCTTTCCTGGGATGCAGACAGGAGGGACGGAGCTGCCACATCCCTGTCCCCTCTGTGCTCCGCCCCTGGGGACAGCTGGAGTTTTTGGGGTGGTTTTAGAGGGCACCTCAAGCTGGACTCGCCCCAAGGGAGCTGTTTTGTAACTGCCCTGTGTGGGGTTATCCCGTATCCCGGACAAAGAGGAAGTGGACAGGGGGAAGCAGCGGCATCCTGGGCGTGGGGCTGCGGCCTGGCAGTGCCACCACACGTCCCTGTGGCAGCATCGTGGCAGCTGTGCTGGTGGTGGCTGTTCCATGACAGCTTCCCAGACCCCCTGTTTGCTCTGGGAGGTTCCCAGGGATCCCAGGAGGATCCCAAGGAGCCAGCGCTGGGTGTTTGACTCCCCCATAAAAGAGCAGAGAGTGCTCGGAGGTGCCAGGTGTGCTGTCACCGCCCTGTGGTGGCCTTCCCGTGGTGCCACCGCCTCCATGAGCTTTGCCAAGCTGCGTGATCCCGGTGTGGATGCAGCTGGGATCACACCGGTGATTCCCGGGATGAGCCGTGGTCGTTGTCACCGGCGCTGTGACACTTGGAAGGGTGGAAGAGGGGGTGATCTCTTCCTGACCACACAGGGATTACGTGGTCAGGGATTTTTTTTCCTCTTGCTGGCATGCCCAGGAAAAGCCCCGATGGCTCTTCCCTAATCCATTCCGAGTTCGTGTCCCTCCTCCTGGCACCTGGCTTTTGGTTGGAGCCGGTTTTCCGTGCGGATTTGCCTGCACGGGGTCCCCTGACATGGTCAGCCCAGCAATCCGGGAGGCCCTGGCTCCTGCTCCTCGCCTTCCAGGAAGGCTGAGAAAACCGGGAATGGGGGATGCTCCATCTCTGGAGACCCAGGGGAGGTTTTGCGGGGTGTTTTGGGGAGGTCAGTCCTGCAGAGCCGGAGCAGGAGCTTTGGGATGGGCACCGTGGGATGATTTGCAGCGGGTGTTGGGTGCGATCACCTGGGAAGGGCTCAGGGTGTCCCGGTGCCACATCCCCGGTCCCCACAGGTTGTGCCACCTTATCTTTAAAGCCTCTTCTAATGAATCGCCCCCGGGGTTTTGCCACCTTTCCTCCGAGTGCGTTCGGCTCCGAACAAACTCCCCACGCCCCGCGCTCTGCCTCGGTCCCCTCCTTTGCTTAAATGGGTGCAAATTCCGGATAAACCTGAAACTCCCAGCAGTGTGGGGACGGCCAGGAGAGTTCTTGGAGCCTCGGGGACAAGCGAGGGCAGCAGCGCTGGCTCCTGCCCAGGAGGAGTCCTCGGGATTTTGGGGGAGCCGCACGGGGTGGGGATTTTTTGGAGGAGATGAGGAGGGGGCTGCAGCCACCTGGCACGCACGGGGAGCGTTTCCCTGCTCCTAGGGGAGGAGGGAGTAGGTGCCAGCGGGTTTGGCTGAGTATTTTGGGTCCTGGGCCAAGCGAAGGAGAAATCCCAGCCTGATGGGAAAAACCTCTGGGCTCCTCCACGGGTCCAACCGGCGCAACGTGCCCGGGAGAGGCGGCAGCGCCCGTGGCCAGGACCAGCCCCGGTGGCGCCGGCACCGTGCCAGGCCAGGGGCTGGGTTGGCAGCGGGGGCTCCCGAGAGAGCAGTTTGACCTTCACGGAGCAGGAAAGTGCCGGGCTGAGCCTGGCAGAAAGGAGGGGACGGCACAAATCTCTCCCGAGCGGGTAAGCGGCGCTGGCCGGGCACGAGAGGTGCTGCCCGGGGCGGGGGGATGGCGAGCGCTGGGCTGCTTTGGGAGCCCATGGGCTGTCCCCACTTTGTTTATTCCTGGGGCTGCCGGCCCTGGGATGGTTTGCACGGGCTCTGCCTCCACCGAGCCTCCGGGCCGGGCGCTGGGGGCTGGACACGGCGTATTTATAAATATTACCTCCTTCCAGCAGCATGGAGCTCGCAGGGAGGGAGGGAGGAGGGATGGAGGCGGCGCTGGGAGTGCCTCTGGCACTGGCAGGGGGGCACGGGGTGGCCGCTGTCACCTTGCACCTGGTGCTGGTGGCAGGTGGCACCGCGAGCTTGGGGCGCGTGGAGCTCCTGCGCTGGTTTTGCCGAGCGTCCCCACTTTTTGGGATGGTTTCTAGCATATTGGAGTGTGTGGCGGTGCTGTCGCAGCTCCGTGGATCCCAGCTGGGGCCCGGGATGTGCTGTCCCGCCGGTTCCCCTGGGTGCTCGTGTACGCGGTTATTTTAAAAAGCCGACACCCGAACCGCCCGCACTGACCCCGAGCCGGGCTTTTCCTTCGGGGCTGCGCTCCCGGCTCTGTCCTTTCCCGAAGGGAGCGAGCGGGATGTGGAGCAGGACCTGGAGCCTGCCCGTCCCCTCCAAGGTCACCGCGGTCCCCTCCTGTGTCCCCGCGATAGGGCGCTGATTAATCACCGCGCCCGGGCTGGCGGCTCAGCCCATCCTCCTGCCCGTTCGCACTTTTATTTTTAATTGCTGCCGCCGGGGGAGGCGGGGGGGAGGCCGCGCAGGGGGCAGGGGCTGTGAATTCCCAGCGCGGTCAGTCGGACAGTGATGTTTCAATCAGGCCTCTGCAGCTCCTGCTCCGCTTTAGAGGGTCCTGCCCCTCTGTTTTGGGGTCCCGGGCACCCAAACTCTGGCCTGGAGTTGCCAGCCTCCAGCTGTGAGCGTGATCTGCAGCCATCCCTCATCTGGGTGGGTTTTTTTGGGGTGGAAGAGAGAACTTTTGGGGTGGAGAGACACCGAAGCAAGGCTGTGTGTGTACCATTAACCCCATAATGGTTCTCCTGGCCGTGCCTCGGCACCCCCAGAACCAGGGGGCTTTTTCTGGACCCCATTTACTCAGCGACGCCGTGACAAAGGACACGCAGCCCTGCGTGGCACCGGCGACCGATGCTTCTCCCTCCACCGATTCCCTGACCCCTCCTGGGCGGGCCAGGCTTACCTGGGTGTTTTGGGCCAGCCCCGGTAATGTTTTTCCCATGCCGGATCCCTCGGCCTTTTCCAGGCACGGTGTTTAACTCGGGGCAGGGAAAACATTTGGCCTCTGACCCAGCGCCTGTTAACAACGTCCCGCTCCACGTTGCTGAGATGCCGGGGCTAAAAACAGTCCCGGTGACTCAGGCTCTCGCTGCTGCTGTCAACTGACCCCGGCGTGGCTCTGCCAAGCCCCTCCTTTGCCTGCTCCTTCTCCCTTTCAGGGCCGCGTGCTCTGAGCGCAGGGAAGGAGCCTCTGGATGGGGCTGGGATGGTTCCCAGGGATCCCAGGAACTCAGTCCCGTCCAGCTGCCCCATACGGCTCCTGGGTGGGTGGTGGGGAGGGCACTGCTGCTTGCTGGGGCTGGAAATGGGGTTTTCCTCCTGTTTTCCTCATTGCAGAGGCTGGATGGGATCTCTGGAGTGTCCAGTCTGACCTCACGGTCAGCGTTGGTGTTGGATGAGGGTTGCCGAGGATGGCCCTACTGCCTGATGTCCCTGTTTGTGGGGAGGAGTCCTTTCCTGAGACCCCCATCCTGCAGCTCCTTCCTGGGGCTGCCCACCCCAAATCCTCTCCTGAGACCCCCATCCTGCAGCTCCTTCCTGGCGCTGCCCACCCCAAATCCTTCCTGAGACCCCCATCCTGCAGCTCCTTCCTGGTGCTGCCCACCCCAAATCCTTCCTGAGACCCCCATCCTGCAGCTCCTTCCTGGCACTGCCCACCCCAAATCCTTCCTGAGACCCCCATCCTGCAGCTCCTTCCTGGCGCTGCCCACCCCAAATCCTTCCTGAGACCCCCATCCCGCAGCTCCTTCCTGGTGCTGCCCACCCCAAATCCTTCCTGAGACCCTCATCCCGCAGCTCCTTCCTGGGGCTGCCCACCCCAAATCCTCTCCTGAGACCCCCATCCTGCAGCTCCTTCCTGAGGCTGCCCACCCCAAATCCTTCCTGAGACCCCCATCCCGCAGCTCCTTCCTGGCGCTGCCCACCCCAAATCCTTCCTGAGACCCTCATCCCGCAGCTCCTTCCTGGTGCTGCCCACCCCAAATCCTTCCTGAGACCCCCATCCTGCAGCTCCTTCCTGGCGCTGCCCACCCCAAATCCTTCCCGGGAAGATGAAGGATTCTCGCTGAGCCCTGGCACTGTGGGTGCCCTGTCACGGCATCAGTCACCCCCGTGGTGGCCTTGCCAAGTCTGGGTGAGTGCCCTGAGTGGTGGCCACGAGGCTGGGCCCAGCTGGGCAGGGACAGGTGGGTCCAGCTGCGTTCCTGGCCTGCATCTCCCTCTGTGTCCAGGGAGCAGAGGATCAGAGCAGATCCTCTGGTGCAGAGCAGCCTTGGGGTGTGCCCAGCACCGTGTCCTTGTTGTGGCACTGCCATCCTGCTGGGGACCGGCTGGGAGTGCTGGAGGGACTCCCCCGTGCTGCTGGGCTGTGTAATTAATCACAGAATGCTTGGGGACCTGAAAGCTCCGCACGTTCCATGGGCAGGGACACCTCCCACCATCCCAGGCTGCTCCAACCTGGCTTTGGACACTTCCAGGGATCCAGGGGAAGCTACAGCTTCTCTGGGCACCCTGTGCCAGCCCCTCCTCACTCTCACGGGGAGGAATTTTATCCCAATATCCCATCTCTCCCTGCCCTGTGTGCTGGTGCTCCAGGCCCTTTTCTCTCTCCATCTTTCTTGTCGTCTTCCCTAAACTTCGTCTTTTCCAGCCTCTTTTCCACCTGTAATCCAGGTGCTTACTCTGCACCCACTCCGGGCACACGGGGGGTGAGGGATCCCTACGTGCCACATCCCCTGGAGTGACAAGGGACAGCTTTTGCCCCCCTGTATTTATAGAGGTGTCCCTGCACCCCCTTGGGACAGACCCAGCCCTGGCTCCTGTGCCCCGGTGGCAGTGGCTGCATCAATTTTTCCACGCTTTTTCTCAGCCCTGTTGCTCACTCCTGTGACAAAAACAAGCAGGTTTGGAGGGGGTTTTTTTTTTGCAACTTCCCCCCCTCCCCGCGTGGCCGCTGAAAATGAGGAACACGGGGCTGGCCCAGAGCACGGAGGAGCTGTGACCTGCTGGCCCTGGCACCTGCAGGGTCCCCCAGCCCCTCTGCTCTGCACCCAGGTAACCCCTGCCTCACTGTCCCCCTGTCCCCACACAGCGGGGTCACAGCAGAGCCCGTCCCCACACGTGGGGTGGCTTTGTGGGTGCCCGTGGGGTGGCAGCTGGGTGACATCGGGTGCTCCTGGAGCAAACCCTGGGCTCAGGGCTGTCTGGACCCAGCTGTGCCTACCCGGGCTGGGGTCCCCCTGTGCTCCCTCCCTGCCACCCCCGTGTCTGTCCCCACCCCCTGGCGTTTGAAAACGAGAAACGAGGAAGGAAGGAAGGAAGGAAGGGAAGGCTGGACCGGCCCGTGGCGAGCAGCGAAGCTGTTTTCACTTCTTTCTTCTCCTTTTCCTTTCCACTGCCCCTCAGGTACCAGCCCAGAGCGGGGTTTGGGTGGGTGGATGATGCCTGCCCTGTTCCCCCTCCTTCCCCCGGGGGTCCCCGCTCCCGCCTGGAGCTGCTGATTTGATTTTTGCTGATTGATTTTTCCGCTCATAAACGGCCACGATCGACCGGCAAATCAAACACGGGAGGGAGCGGGGCTGGGCAGCGCTGCCTGGCGCCGTGAGTTTGGGGGTTCTCAGCCCGGCAGGGCATCGCTCCCCCTGCTCAGAGGGGTGGCAGAAGGAGGCGTGTGGCACTCGCAGGGGGTGCTGTGGCCGTGCCAGGAGGGCAGGACGGTGCCCCCTCCCCTGGGAGGGTAACGCGATCCCCGGGGCTAAATCTGGAAAACGCCTGCCGGCAGCTTGGATTTCTCACCCACACCTGAGCCTGGGCACGCTGCTGTGGCTTCTCCAGGTGTTGTGTCCCTTCAGGTGGCCCTGGGGGCCCCCTGCCAGCTCGGGCAGTGGGTCTGTCACCAGCCCGGCCCCCGGCGTTGCGGGGCAGCACCCGATGTCCCTCCAGCACCCGATGTCCCTCCAGCACCCAATGTCCCTCCAGCACGTCCCAGCGGTTGCTGAGCAGCCGCCCCCGTGCCACCGCCGGCTGTCACTGTCAGCGCAGGGCTGAGGGTCAGCTCGGGGCTGTGCGAAGTCCTGAGGGGGCTGAGGGAAGGGTTGGGGCAGCTCTGGGGATCCTCCAGCTGGAGCCACCCCTGAGTGCCATCCCGGGACGCTGGGTTCTTGCTGAAATAACACCCCCAGAGAGAGAGCAAGGAAGGGCCAGAAATAACCGTGGTGCTGAGTAGCGGCAGAGATATTTGGGAGGGAGATGCATTCCCTGGCTCCGGCCCCGCTGTGGGGTTGGGGGGTGCTGATGGAGCACGGCTGGAGCCTGGACAGCCCCGTGTCCTGCGTTTCTCCAGACGGGAAAAGTGGATTTGGGGTGTGGAGAGGGGCTGGGATCATCCAGCTTTTCCCTCCCCTTCAGCCCCTCCATCCCCTTCCCAGCTGCTCCATCTCCCACCCTGGGCCTCCCACCACTGCTGTGCCTCCCTGTGCACCAGGATGAGCCTCGCCAGGGTCTCCTTCCAGTAGGGACCAGTTTGGGGCTCCTGCTGGTGCTGGAATCCGGCTCAGTGGGAGAACCTCTGGGTGCCCTCGCAGGAATAACAGGATGGAGCTGCCATTCCATTGCTCTTCTGGAGATGGACCAGGGGAGGCTGGGATGTGTCCCCAGGGTGGGACGTGGGCCCCGGGTCCCCATCCTGTCCCGCTGCCGCCCTCCTGCTGGAGCTGACTCAGAGCGAAAGCAGAAGCTGCTCAGCGTTTTGGGGGGTGGGGGAGAAGCCAAGCAGAACCAAAGGGGTTATTTTAAACCTGACCTAATTTCCCCCCTCTCCTCACCAAGCCCAGCTCTCGCCACCCTTCCCCATCTTCCTCCTCATCTTCTGCAGCTCTTCTTGGGGAGCTTTTGGCTCCGGGGCCAGCAGGGCTCAGTGGGTGCTGTGTTGTGGGCGGCTGTGCCTCGGCACCCTTCCCGTGACACCCTCGAGCTCCCACGAGTGCCAGCCCTTCCTGAGAAAAGCCTCTCGCCCTTCCCTTCGTGTTTGGGGTTGTACATCCCCCGTGGGCATCAGCTCTGGGTTTCCCCCTTAGTTCAGCTTTGTTCCATCCTCTGTGGGCTCTCACTGGGGTCTTTTCCAGGGTTCTGCTGTTTCTCATCCCGGCACCACCCCCCGTGCCCTCCTCTCGGGCTGTTTGCACATCCCCCTTAACGAAGCTCCGGTGGATCGCTGGCCCAGGCTCCGGGCTCCCATCCCCCTTCGGACAGGCCACCATGGCTAATTAATTCCCTTCCCCTCGCCGCTCAATAGCTGCTCTTGAGCTGTGTAATCGCGTTGCCGTCCGTGCTGCCTTGATTTAATTTCCCCTCCGGGTAGCGCGTGGCACCGGCTCTGCGTGGCCGTCACCGCCGCGGCCCCTCCGTCTCTGATCCCACCTCGCATTTAAACAGCAAACCCCCCCCCCCCAGATCTGTCTGGTTTTCCCCTCCTGCCTCTTCCCCTCGCAGCTTTTCCTTTGCCTCCCGTGCTCCGCTTCCCTGCGATGCCGCGCTCCAGACCCGCATCCCTTAAGGCACCTCCCGCATCCCGGCCCCGCGTGGGAAAGCGGCCCCGTGGAAAAAGCCCTGGCGGCGGTGGCTGGGGCGGCTCCCCGTGCCCCGGCATCCCCCGCCCTCCGCGGGCCGCCGTCCCCTTTGTCCGGGGGAACAAGGGCCGGTCTGTGCCGGCCGGGGGCCGCTGCGGTCCCCCCCGTCCCCGCGCTCGCGTGCCGGCCCCGCACAGAGCCCGCCTTGTTCGCCCCGCGCCGGAGCCGGGCTCGGGCACGGCCGGGCTGGGGGTTAAAGCTGCCCCCGGCTCCTGGCACCCGCCGGCCTTTTCTTCCTGCTCTTCCCTCGCTTTCTCTTTCCCTTTCGCTGCCGGGCTCGCTCTGGGTTCTGCCGTCGCTGCGGTGTTTGGGAAGTGGCTCCGGGGTGAGTGCGCGGCGCGGGGTCCTGGCTGCTCCGTCGGGGTTCCCGGCTCGTCCTTCCTGCCAGGCCCTAATTTCCCCCACTCTCCTTGTCAGTCTCAGCTCTGGCCACCCTTCCTCATCCTCATTCTCAGCTGTCGCCCTTCTCAGGATCTTCCCAGGGGTGCTTTTGACTTTCCCACCCCTGTTTTCTGTAAGTAGGCAGCTGGTGGGGGCTCCTACAGCCAGGCTGGGTGCTGGGACCTGGTCCTCCTGCTCTGGGACAGCAGCACCAGCGCTGGGATGATCCTCCTGCATCAGTCACCATCCAGTGTGGGCGCTCTGGGATTTCTCCTCCTTCCTCGTGCCTCAGTTTCCCCGCTGGGCAAGGCTGTCGGTGACGTGCCGTGTCCTCCTCGCAGGGTGACCTCGGTGCCAGGCGGGCTCGTGGCTCCCGGCCCGGCGTCTCACCATGGCGTCGCGCATCGGGCTGCGGATGGAGCTGATGAAGCAGCAGGCGCAGCAGGAAGCGGAGCGGGAGCGGGTGCAGCAGCAGATGATGATGAACTACATGCAGCAGCAGCGCATGCCCGTGGCCTCCAGCCCCGCCATCAACACCCCCGTCCACTTCCAGTCCCCTCCGCCCGTGCCCGGAGAGGTCCTCAAGGTACCGTGGTGTCCCCCCTGCCCGGGTGTGGGACAGCCCGCGGGGTCCCTGATGGGTTTTGTCCCCGCAGGTCCAGTCCTACCTGGAGAACCCCACCACCTACCACCTGCAGAAGTCTCGGGACAAGAAGGTCCAGGCTTATCTCTCCGAAACCTACGGGAACAAGTTCGCTGCCCACGTCAGCCCTGCCAGCCACTCTCCCAAGCCACCCCCGGCCGCGTCCCCCGGCGTCCGGCCCGGCCACGTCCTGTCCTCCTCGGCGGGCAACAGCGCTCCCAACAGCCCCATGGCCATGCTCAACATCGGCTCCAACCCCGAGCGGGAGGTGAGGGGGTGTCACCGGGCTGCTGGGGACACACCAGGTGCTGGGAAGGGCAGAGGAGCCCAATTGTCCTTTTCCTTTTCAGTTTGA
This sequence comes from Aphelocoma coerulescens, assembly GCF_041296385.1. Lineage (NCBI taxonomy): Eukaryota > Metazoa > Chordata > Aves > Passeriformes > Corvidae > Aphelocoma > Aphelocoma coerulescens. The sequence continues at coordinate 5,284,562 of NC_091039.1, read as the reverse complement.
TGAGGTCATCGATGACATCATGCGCCTGGATGACGTTTTGGGCTACATGAACCCCGAAGTCCACATGCCCAACACGGTGAGTGAGGGGTGACAGGAAGGGACCGGACCTGGGGGTCCCACAGCCCTGTCCTTGGAGGGATGGAGGTGGCACAGAGGGGACTTTCTGCCACATCCCTGCATCCCCTTGGTGGCACCCAAGCCAATCTTGTCCCTGGAGGCAGCAACACCCACAAGAATCAATCCTCCAGCTTTTTTTCCCCCTTGAGGACAACTGGGAACCCTTTTAAAAAGCTGGAGAGGCAGGAGAAAGGCACGGGGAGAGACCAGGGGTGGGGAGATGGCAGAGCCGGGAGAGGTTTCCCAGGCAGGAGCTTCCCCAGAGCAGCACCGTGTCCCGGGTCAGATCCATGTGGCAGCTTGGGCCTCCCAGTGGGATTCATCCTGCCCAGCCCTTCTCAGATGTGATTCATCTGCCCTGTTTTAGATGTTGGCCATGGGAGGGGATCAGCTGTGCCCTTTGAAGTCCTGTTTTCTTTGATGAAAGCTGCTTTAAGGAGCTGGGAGGACAATTCCACCTGCCCAGGCTGTGCACTCCCATCCCAGCTGGGCTGGATCCCGGTCCCCAGCCCTGCCTGCAGCTGACCCAGCTGTCCCTCTGCTTTCCAGCTGCCCATGTCCAGCAGTCACATGAATGTCTACAGTGGGGACCCCCAGGTGACGGCGTCGCTCGTTGGTGTCACCAGCAGCTCCTGTCCCGCCGACCTCACCCAGAAGAGAGAACTCACAGGTGCGTCCCGGCCCCAGAGCGGGCAGGGTGACAGCAAGTGACAAAACTGGGGCTGCCCTGTCCCCACGGGGGTATGGGGGCTCCAGTGCCAGCCCGGGATGCTCGTGGGGTGAGGTGCAGCCTCGTCCCCTCGCGGTGACATCGGGGGGTCTCTTGCAGATGCCGAGAGCCGAGCCCTGGCCAAAGAGCGCCAGAAGAAAGACAATCACAACCTGAGTGAGTTCAGCTCTGCCTTCCCCTCTCCTGACCCCACAGCCATTTTCCCATCACTCCTCATCCTCGTTCCTGCTTTCTCTGAGCTGTATCCCCCTTCCCATCCCAGCTGACCCTCAGGAAAGACCCCCTGAGCCCCTCCTTCCTGGCAAAGTGGGGTACAGGAGCCACCTCGCTGTCCTCCTGGGGGAAGCTCAGACCTGCTGGGCCAGGGGTGGAGCAGGGGTGGCTCCTGAGGTTCCTCATCCTGAGCTCCCCAGTTCCTCAGGGTCTGGCTGGGGCACGACAGTGGGATGTGGGGCATGAGGGACACGTGTGACACGGAGCATCCCCTGCTCCTGCTGCCCCCTCACTTCCACCCCTCTCCTCTCACCCGCAGTCGAGAGGCGGCGAAGGTTCAACATCAACGACCGCATCAAGGAGCTGGGAATGCTGATCCCCAAGGCCAACGACCTGTACGTATCCCTGGCTCCTGCTGGACTGGGATCACTGGGATCACTGGGGGCTTTTTGGTGGAGCAGGGGTGAGGGGCCATGCTGCTGGCATCCAGGTCCATCTCTTTTCCCATCCCGGGTGACAGGGACGTGCGCTGGAACAAAGGGACGATCCTGAAGGCGTCCGTGGACTACATCAAGAGGATGCAGAAGGACCTGCAGAGGTCCCGGGACCTGGAGAATCACTCGCGGCGCCTGGAGATGACCAACAAGCAGCTGCTGCTCCGCATCCAGGTGAGCTTCCCTGGGCTCTGCCCTCCCTCTGCTCCACCCCAGCCCCACCAGCCCCTCACTCCTGTCCCACCGAGGGCATGGCCAGGGGGAGTCTCCTGCCTTTTTTGGCTGGGAAGCAACCAGGAGCAAAGTCTTGAGGCAAACCTGGTGTCGGAGCGTGCTGAGCTTTGCATGGATCACCGTGCATCTTCCATGGGCTGCTTGCCTGGGAGCTTCTCAGTCCCTGCCACCTCCATAAACGTCCCCGTGCCGTGTCCCCGAGTGTGACACCCCCACCAAAGCCCCGCTGTGTCCCCTTGGCAGGAGCTGGAGATGCAGGCACGCGTCCACGGGCTGCCCACCTCCTCGCCCTCGGGCGTCAACGTGGCCGAGCTGGCTCAGCAGGTGGTCAAGCAAGAAGCCAGCGGGGACGAGGGCACCCTGGAGCCACTGCTGGCACCCCCAGACCCCGAATCGCAGCCGCAGCCGGCGCTGCCCGCGCCGCCGCAGTCTCCCTATCACCAGCTGGACTTTACCCACAGCCTGAGCTTCGATGACGGCTCCCAGGGCTTCCCGGACAGCCTGGAGCCCGGCCACAGCGCTTCCTTCCCATCCCTATCCAAGAAGGAGCTGGACTTGATGCTGATGCAGGACACGATGCTGCCCCTGGCCTCTGACCCCTTGTTCTCGGCCATGTCCCCGGAGGCCTCCAAGGCCAGCAGTCGCCGCAGCAGCTTCAGCATGGAGGACGCGGACATGCTGTGATGGGGAGCTGCTGGGGCGAGGGCTGCAGCGCCAGCTTTGGGTGGGCAAGTCCCAGGACACTCCCAGCAGCAGGAGCCCGTCCTGCCATGCACTTGAATCTTCCCAGGAGTAATTTCTCTATGCAACGGGGGCTCGGGTCGGGCCCGCCGGGTGCCGCCGTGTCTTTCGCAGCTTCTTTTTGCCAGGAGCGGGAATGGACCTTCCTGGCTTTGCTGTGGCGTTGGCCTGACTGCGAGATTCCACAGCCTGGCAGCGAGATCTCGGCTGCTTTGCCTTTCAGCAGAACCTTCCTGGCCTCACCCCCTTCCCCTGGGGTGGTGCCTCGGAGCCTCGAGCCCCCGGGAGCAGAGGGACGATGCTGCGAGCTTTGTGTCTGGTTTGGCGTCTTGCTCTGGGATCCTTCATCCCCACGGAGTCATCCCCAGCCCCTGGATGCTTCCCAGTCCATCCAGTTCCTCCTTCCTGGGAGCACCCGCTGCCTCCGGGGTCGCAGAAGGGTGACAAGGCGTTAATTGGTGCACGTTCGTTAATACGGCACCCGGGGTGCTGTCTGCAGGTGGGTGTTGAAGGCACCCACAACACCTGGGTTTGGGGGGGGTTTGATGCTCCACCAACCCCCTGCTGTCACCCCCACTTTGTGGAGCAGCACCCACCACCCCAAAACCTCTGGGCAAAGGTGCCAGGTGACCCTGAGCCTCCTCGAGGTGTCCCCGCAGTGTCCCTGTCCCATGGCACCGAGCCCTGGCTCCTTCCTGGAAGGATAAAAGGGTTTTTACACTTGGCTTTTTGGGGATCCTTCTTGAGAGTCCTGCCCCGTGTGGGCGTGCAGGTCCGGGCTCTGACCAGGGGATGGTTTGTGCCAGCTGCCAAACCTGACCTGCTTGGAATTCGGGGCTTGTTTCTCTTCCCAGTGTCACCAGCTCGTTCCCCAGCCAGGACTGGTCCGTACTGGGGAGCTGCTTTGGGTCTCTGACTCATGTCCCGACTCCTCCATCCCAGCTGGAGGCTGAGGGGGAGCTGGGAAGGGCAGGGAAGTGCTGTTCCCAGGGAAAACACTCCATGGATTTATTGAGGGAGAGGAGGGGAGCTGGGGAGAGGAGACCCCTTGGCCATCATCCCCCCACCCCGGGCTGGGGGTGCCCGTGTGGGGCTGGGGGTCACTGGGTGCCCCCCGTCCTGGACCTGGATGACCTGGAGGGGACAAAGATGCCCCGTGGTGGCTGGATTTGGGGTTGGAAGTGGGGGACAGCCCCAGAGAGGGGCCTGTGGGACGTGAGGGTGCGGGGAAGTGAGGAAGGTGGGGAGGAAGAGGGAGGAGGAGTTGGAGTGGCCCTGGAGCAGGGCAGGGAGCGGGAAGGGACCCGAGGGGACACTGGGTGAGCAGAGAGGGGCTCTGGGCTCTGAGCTGGAGGGGCTGGGGATGTTCACAGGAGGCCTTGGCACCCTTTGTGTGCTGCCATCAGTGCCTGGAAAGAGAATTGTCCCTGCCGGGGTCAGCCCTGGCCGAGCTGGGGACCTGTGGGTGTGGGAGAGCCACGGCTCTGCACCCTCCAGAAGGGGCAGGCACACGAAATCCCACAGGAAATTGGGATTATTGTGGCTTTAGGATGCCCTTGGGCACCTGTGGGCAAGGCCTGGCCACTGCTCAGCACGAGATGTCTCCCCTGGCTGTGAGTAAGCAGTTGTGGATTATAATTACTATTTTTTTAATCTTTTTGGGAGTTTTGTTTGTTTTTCTTTTTCTTTTTTTTGTTTTTTTTTTGTTTGTTTGTTTTTTTTGTTTGTTTTTTGTTTTTTTTTAATGCACTGTGCTCTGATTAAAAAATTTTACTACTGTTTTATAAATAAATGTATAAAAAGAATGAACTGGGATGGAAGAAGAATCATTAAAAATATATTTATTTACAACATCCTGGAGCGTGGCAGCTTCTTCTTTGTCCTGGGTGGAGGACTGGATCTGCATCACCTCAGGGTGCTGCCAAACCCCTCTGGGGGCTGGTCCAGGCAGGTTTTGGGGACTCTCCTGCCCAGTGCAAGAGGAAAAATCTACTTACAAAGTGTCCTGCTGAGCCTGTGCCTGGCAAAACTCATCCCACACCTCGTCTGCAGCCCCTCAGCCACGTGCCAGGTTCCCACTCCCCTCGGTGCTGGTGTTAAACACACCCAGGAGGGGAAAGCAAGCAAGAAAATCCACCTTAAAACAGACTTCCCATGCTGGAAAAATCACAGGGGCTAATCTTGGAAACTTTATTAAAAGGAGAAGGAGGGGGGGAAAAAAGAGCGAGAAGAGGCCGAAGGTGGTGGGGGGGGGGGGGGAGAGAAGGAGAGAGTGGTTCCAGACACTTCAGAGGGGGAAAAAAAAAAGAAAAAAGAAAAAAAATCCCTGATTTGATTTATCAGGGGAGTGTGAACACTAAATAGAGAACAACGCCTGAAGTGTGAATTATTTCCTATATTAACACAGAGAAAAACTGATAGCCTTTTCATGTCAGGAGAATAGCGTGCAGGGAGGGAGGGGAGCCCACGACATTGTTCCAGCTCGGGGTTTGCTCACTCTTTATCAGGCTGAGATCAAAATTTATTCCCAGGATGAGGCCTGCGGCCCGGCTGAGGCCCTAGAGATTTTTAAGGGCCTAATTAAGAAAACAGGATGAAAATGGCGAAATAAGAGGGCAATTTACTTCTTGCAGAATAGGGAGATCAAATCAACTTATGAGCAATTAATGTGCACAAGGAGAGAATAAAGGGATGCCGGGATATGGAAGAGGGGCCTCATTTTAATGACATGCTCTGGTGTTGGCATAGAGGATTACTCTGAAGGTCAGATGGAGATTGAAACGACCTTGCAGATTCTTAACCCTCCTTCCAATTAACAGAACCAACTCAGAAATGCAAAAGACCCCGGCTCGGAGCACTGTCATCGCTTTATGTGCCGGAGGGAGAGGGGAGGGCGGGGGGAAAAATAAAATTATAAAGGAGAGAGAGGACGAAAGGGGGTTTCCTTGGCTTCCACAGCGGCCGTGGAGACGGGAGAGGAGGCTCTTAATTACAGTCTGGGAGCCACCCACGGAAAAAAAACGGTGTCAAGGCTGCGAGTGGGAGAGAAAAGGGAGGGAGCGCTGGCTGGGGGTGATGGGTTAGTGCCGGGCTCTGCCTGCGGGGACGGACTGGGACGGACTGGGATGGACTGGGATGGAGGGACAGAGCCGCGGGATGGGCACAGCACGGCAGCCACCGCACCGGGAGGGTCCCGGCCGCTGTCCCAGCGCCGGTCCCACGCCGCCCGTGGTGCTTTTCCCAGCGCTGGGGCTGATCCCATGGGAAGAGGAAGGATTGGGGACATCGCGAGCGGGTGGACGAGACCCCGGCGGGGGACACGGGGCCGGGCGCGGTGGCCGCGGGCTCCGGGAGGGTCGGGACGGGAGCGAAGAGGCTGCAGCGGGGCTGAGCAGCCACAAGAGAGAGCCCGAAGGTTGCGGAGGAGCCGGGGCTGGGCGGGAGGCGCGGCCCGAGCCCCGCCGGCTCCCGGGAACGGGAACGGGAACGGGAACGGGAACGGGAGCGGGGCGCTCCCCCGGGGCTCTGCGGTGCTCCGAGTCCTGGACACGGCGATTTGGGCTCTCAGCCCCCAAATCCATCCATCCATCCATCCATCCATCCATCCATCCATCCATCCATCCGTCCGTCCGTCCGTCCATCCGCAGCCCTGCTCAGGTGGGACCCCACCCGCAGAGCTGCCTCCAGCTTTGGGTCCGACAGCACAAGGATGTGGAGCTGGGGGAGCAAATCCGGAGGAGGCACCAAGGATGCTCCGAGGGCTGGAGCCCCTCTGGAGCCAGGCTGGGAGAGCTGGGGGTGTTCACCTGGAGAGGAAAAGGATCCAGGGAGAGCTCAGAGCCCCTGGCAGGGCCTAAAGGGGCTCCAGGAGAGCTGGAGAGGGACTGGGGACAAGGGATGGAGGGACAGGACACAGGGAATGGCTTCCCAGTTCCAGAGGGCAGGGATAGATGGGATATTGGGAAGGAATTCCTGGCTGTGAGGGTGGGCAGGCCCTGGCACAGGGTGCCCAGAGAAGCTGTGGCTGCCCCTGGATCCCTGGCAGTGTCCGAGGCCAGGCTGGACAGGGCTTGGAACAGCCTGGGATAATGGAAGGTGTCCCTGCACCGGCCTTTGGATGTGTCTCCAACCCTCTCACAAGTGCTCGTGGCAAGTTGTTTCTCCAGCCCCCTCACAAATCCTCATTTCAAGTTGTTTCTCAAAATCCCAGAGAGTTTTCTGCAGAAAGTTTTCTTGGGGAGAGAAAAATAATCTTTAATGTAACAGAGGATGGGCTTGATCCCGAAGGAAGAAGGAATGAGCACGAGCCAAGTGGATTCACTCCCTCAGCATCTCTGGAGGTGCTGGGCCAAGCCCTGGGTATTTGAGCAGGAGAGCAGCAGAGAGCTGCAAGGGGAGTGGGAAAATCAAGGGGTTTCACCCCAAATCCTGGCCTCCCTGAACTCATCCCCACGTGGCCCTGTGGCACCCCCGGCACGGGCCAGCCCAGCCCTGTGATCTGGAAGCCGTTCCCTGCCTCAGGCTGAGTTTCATTCCCTTCATTTCCTTGCTGGCTCTCTCGGAGCCCTCTCTCAGCTGCTCCTGCTGCTCCTTCCCCACCTGAAGCCCAAACCCTCGGCCCCGCCGCCGTCTCTCCCAGGGTTGTTGTGGCAACGCTTGGGATGAGGTCAGGAGGAAGGGATGGCTTTTTGGGGTGGGGGAGAAGCCACGCAGCTGCCTTGGCTCCCAGAAACCAGAGCAGCTCCTTGCGAGGAAACCTTTGTAATAAAGAGGGAGAGGCTGGAAAACCTCTGATGCCTGTCCAGAAATTGATTCCAAAGAGAAGGGGCTCGGTGGGTGAGTCTCTGCCTGGGAAGGGTCTCTCCCTGCTGCTTTTCCATCGGCAGCTTTTTAAGGCTCTGGGATTGGGGGGCCCTTTGGATTGCCTGGGGAGCCCTCGCTCCTGGTTTAATTGAGGATTTCTGGAAGTGGCTGTGCGCTCTAAACCAAAGAACTGGGGGGTGAAGGATGGTGGAGTTGGGAAGAGGGCAATGGATGTGCTGGAGAAAATCCCTGGGAGAGGGAAATGAGGCGCAGGTGGACAGTTCCTGCCTCAGTTTCCTCACTGTCCAGGTGAGGATGCCGAGGGTGACGCAGGGAAGCGACCCGGCCCTTTCCTGGGGTGCAGCCCCCCTTTTCCATGGGATGCAAATATCCCCCAGGGAGAAAAACCTGGGAAAAAATCCCTCGTGGCTGGCTGTGCGTGTCAGAGCCAGCTCAGATGGTTTTTGGGGTGCTGGGAGAGGCTCAGTTCAGCCTCCCCTGTAGATCTGCAGGAATTTGCATCCCCAAGCCACCTCCGGAGCCAAATGGCCCCGCTCCACCGGCCCTGGCAGGGCTGGGACGTCTGCCAGGGCAGCTTTGGCCCCACAGACTCCCAGCCCATCTGGATTTTCCGTGCCTGCCGCTGGATTTACAGCCCTGGGTGCTGGAGCAGCTCCTGGCTGGTTGTTTGAGCGCAGCTGTGCCGCGATCAGAGCACAGAGCTCCGTCCCTGCCACCAGGAGAGGGGACAAGGGGCAGCAGGAGCGGCCGGAGCAGCAGCAGAACCCCAGGGCACAGCGGGGCAGCTTTGGGGTGCTGGGCAGCCACGGAGAGCCAGGCTGAGGGGAGCAGTGCCTCGATTGTCCTGGTGTTTGGAGATCCCGTTGGGAATTCACTTCTCTCCTGCCTGTCGTGCCACAGGGACACCCCAAAGAGGTTGTGATGGACGTGCAGAGACCCCTTGCCCCAGCAGGCTGCACCCCGAAGCCTGGCACTGTGCTCTCTCTCTGCCTGGGAGCCACCCTGCATCCCCATCCCGGGATTTTCCTCCTTGGGAATGTGGGATTCCTCTTCCCGAGCCCCTTCAGGGCCCTGCTGTGCGTTTGTCCATCTCCCACGCCACCACGGAGTTCTTTTCCCCTTCTCTTTCCCCCCACGCTCCGGAGCTGGTTTAATCAGCTCCGAGTTTTCATTTCATGCCTTTCTCTCACTCCTTTTTTTGAGGGGGCAGTGAAATTTATACAATATTTAAGCAGCATAGTGGAGTCCTGGAAGATATTATTAATGTAAAAGGGACAGGCTGGAAATGCACTTGAACCTGGTTACAATTAGAGGGTGATTTTTCTAAAGGTCAATGAATTCAGATAATATCCACAGGGGGGAAAAGAAATTTAATACCTTTTTAGTGAATTAATTAATTATAATATTATATCAGCTTGGGGTTCTTTTCCAGAATGATTAAGGGAACGATCTGTCTTCGGAGAGGCTGGGGGAAGTCAGCGAGCGAAGGAGAGACTGACAGAGGGAAGGGAGAGAGGGGGAGACTTTAATGGGAGAATAATGGAGCCTTTTCTTCCCTTTAAAAACTCACTGCACTTCCAGGCCACATGATCCCTGCCTGCCGGGCCCAGACCCTTCCCTTCCAGCCTCTCCAAAGCCTTCTGGAGGGATTATTCCGAGTTTTCACCTTTCCAAAGCAGCTCCGGATGCTTCAGCATCCCCGAGGCCGGACGTGGTGCAGGGGTGGGCGGCACCTCTGCGGCAACTCCATCCCTGCTGCCACCAGGGCTGGCAGAGGGGGTCGTGGCCGGCTGGGAGGACACAGAGTCCCCAGGAGCCACCAAAAGCCGTGGCCTTGGCTCTGCTCCAGCCTGGGGAGAGCCTTGAGGCCCCAGCCCTCAGCGGTGTTGGTTTATCTGCAGCCCAAGCCGAGGCTGGAATTTACACTCTCTGCTAATCCAGCCAGCCCCAGAAATTAATTACGGCCTCGTACATTAAAAATTAACATAACCTTTCTGGATATATGTTCTTATGGCACGGGAGTGGGCCAGAGTCCCTCGGCTGCCTGTAATTGGAGCTGCTTTGCTTCTAATTCCTTCCCCCCCGCCCTGTTTTTTAGAGACGTGGACATTTGAACTCATTAATCACGACCCTGGTAGCTGGTAAAGTTTAAGAGGTTTGTAATTGCCTCTGCTGCTGGCAGAGTTTGCAGGGAAGGGGGAGATCGGGGGGGAGCTCCTCTCTCCTCCTTTGGGGTGTGCTGGGATGGGCTGGGCCCCCCAAAACCCACCAGGGAGGTTCTCAGGGCTTGGCTGGAGGAGAGATGGGCTGGAAAAGGCTTTTGCAGGAGTTGCTCTGCTGTTCCAGGAGCTGCTTTTATGCTAAAATAAAATCAGCTTTTTTTTATTCCTGGTGGGAATTACAGCACATCCCCACCCCTCTGCTGAGCTCCCGGCTGCAGAGATCCCAGTCCAGCAACGGGGACAGATCCAAAGCTGGATGTTCTGGTGGTGCCCCAGGGCTCTGAGGCTCCCAGTGCTGCTCTCACCGAGGAGTGGGAACATCCAGGGCAGCGTGGTGGGATAAATTTCTCAATAAACCAAGAAATTCCTCAATAAACCAAGAAATTTCTTCATAAACACAAAAACTGAGTTGATGGATTTTATCAGTGGTGATTCCCAGTTCAGGCAGGGCCCAGCACGCAGAGTGGGGCTGGGAACTGGGAGCCCAGCGGGTGTAACTGGTGCTGCTGGGCCACGACCTGGAATTCCTGGGGCTGGGATTGCCAGGGATGGTTTGTGCCTCCCATTGATGGGCTCTAAACCAAAATGTGTCACGGGCATGGAGAGCATCTTCCTGCAGGGGTTTGCTCGCTGCTGCTGCAGCATCATCACAGCCCCGGGCTTCTGATGCACTTCTTGGATCTTCCCAAAAAATCCAGCCCTGGGTGATGCTGCTGGGTCATGGAATCATCGGATTGCTTGGGTTTGAAGAGACCTCATCCCATCCCACCCCCTGCCATGGGCGGGGACACCTCCTGCTATCCCAGGTTGCTCCAAGCCCCATCCAGCCTGGCCTTGGGCACTTCCAGGGTTGGGGCAGCCTCCTGAGGAAGGGGGTTTAGAAGGGCCGGGTTGTGGTGCTGTGCTGGTGGCTCCAAACTCGGCACTGCCCCTCTTCTCCCGCTGCTCCCTGGAGATGTTCATCCCTCAGCGTTCGTCCCTCCTCCTCCTCCACTGCTTCCAAGAGGATGGAGAACTTCCCAGGCCTTTGGGCACATCTCCTCTTCCCTCCTTCCCCATCTCTCCTTAAAACCCCACCATCTTTTATCAAACCAACCCTTTCATTCCTCTTTCCTCCCCCTCCAACCCCACCACCTCCCTCCCTCCTTCCCTCCCTCCCTCCCTCCCTCCCTCCCTCCCTCCCACCACCTCCACCTCCCTCAGCCAGCCAGCGGCTGCCGGGAGAGCGCCAGCTCCGCTCCCATTGTGCTATCTTTGGGTCCTAAATTAAAATTTATGACATCTTGAAATGAGCAGTGAGGGTAATTTTGCTTCTGAGCGAAGATGCTAATGAGTCCCCTTAATGGCGTGAATAAGGAGTTGACGGGTCGTGTGTCACTTTGCGCAGCCCGTGCTGGTGGTGTAATGGCCGCAGTAAGTGTCTGTAATTATACCCTGTCTCGCTGTATTTTGGCAGCCGTTGTGGGAGAGCAGCGGCTCAGCCGCGGCCAAGGCAGGGGGGGAGGGAGAAGGGAAAACGGGGGAAAAAAATCCCAGCCCCTCCTGGGCGTCCTCTGTGCTCCCCTGGACTCCTTTTCCCCCTCCTGTGTGACTCCAGAGAGGTGGCTTTGCCAGATTTGGCTCCAGTGGGATGGCTGATGGCTGAGGATGAGCTGCTCCATCCAAGGCAGGGTGGAAAATGGGAAAAGGGAAAAGGGAAAAAAATCCCAGCCCCTCCCGGGTGTCCTCTGTGCTCCCCGGAGTCTCCATCCCCTCCTGTGTGGCTCCAGAGCGGGGCCTTTGCCAGGCTCAGTTTCAGCAGGATGGTTGTGGCTGTTTAGGCTGAGCTGCTCCATGCAAGGAGTGGATGTGCTCCCCGGGGTTCCTTGTCCCCCTGTCTGTGTGACTCCAGAGTGGTGGCTTTGCCAGATTTGGCTCCAGTAGGATGGCTGATGGCTGAGGATGAGCTGCTCCATGCAAGGCAGGGTGGAAAAAGGGAAAAAGGAAAAGGGAAAAAAATCCCAGCCCCTCCTGGGTGTCCTCTGTGCTCCCCAGAGTCTCCATCCCCTCCTGTGTGACTCCAGAGCGGGGCCTTTGCTGGGTTCCCGGTGTGATGGTTGTGGCTGTTTAGGCTGAGCTGCTCCATCCAAGGCAGGGTGGAAAAAGGGAAAAGGGAAAAATATCCCAGCCCCTCCTGGGTGTCCTCTGTGCTCCCCGGAGTCTCCATCCCCTCCTGTGCGACTCCAGAGCGGGGCCTTTGCCAGGCTCAGTTTCAGCAGGATGGTTGTGGCTGTTTGGGATGAGCTGCTCCATGCAAGGAGTGGATGTGCTCCCCGGGGTTCCTTGTCCCCCTGTCTGTGTGACTCCAGAGTGGTGGCTTTGCCAGATTTGGCTCCGGTGGGATGGCTGATGGCTGAGGATGAGCTGCTCCATGCAAGGCAGGGGATGGAGAGAAGGGAAAGGGGATACAAAATCCCAGCCCCTCCTGGGCATCCCCTGTGCTCCCCAGACTCCTTGTCCCCCTCCCGTGTGACTCCAGATTTGCCAGATTTGGCTCCAGTGGGATGGCTGGAGCTGTTTAGGATGAGCTGCTCCATCCAAGGCAGAGAGGAGGGAGTATGGAAAGAGGGGGGAAATCTCAGCCCCTCCTGGGTGTCCTCTGTGCTCCCCAGGCTCCTCATCCCCTCCCGTGTGACTCCAGAGCGGTGCCTTTGCCAGATTTGGCTTCAGCAGGATGGTTGTGGCTGTTTAGGCTGAGCTGCTCCATGCAAGGAGTGGATGTGCTCCCCGGGGTTCCTTGTCCCCCTGTCTGTGTGACTCCAGAGAGGTGGCTTTGCCAGATTTGGCTCCAGTGGGATGGCTGATGGCTGAGGATGAGCTGCTCCATGCAAGGTAGGGTGGAAAAAGGGAAAAGGAAAAAAAATCCCAGCCCCTCCTGGGTGTCCTCTGTACTCCCCGGACTCCTCATCCCCCTCCCGTGTGACTCCAGAGCGGGGCCTTTGCCAGATTTGGCTCCAGTGGGATGGCTGGGGCTGTTTAGGATGAGCTGCTCCATCCCTCATCTCTTTTCTCCCCTCTAAAGCCAGCTGGTGACCCCACAGGTCCCCCTCTGCCACGCACCACTCGGCACCACATCCCGAGCAAGAATTGATGAGAAATGAACAACTCGAGCATGGGCTGGGAAGTTCCCGGCCTCGTGGAGGTTTGGGAATGAGGTGGTCCCTGGAACGTGGTCCGTGGTCCTGGGGCAGATAAAAACCTTCAGAAAAGCAGTTTGTAAGCAGGACCTCGCTTGGGATGTGGTGCCGAGTCCCAAATGCACTCTCAGGGAGCTTGGCTGCAAAATGATCCCAAAAAACGGCAGCTCCCGAGCAGCTCCTCGTGATGGGATGGGAAAGTCTGCCCCCTTGTCCTTATCCCCAGGAAGCAGCTCTGTGCCAGGCCAAGGGACCAGCCTGGAGCCCGCTGGAGCACCCTGGGGTGATGCAGCATCCCTGGGGGATGGAGCATCCCTGGGGGATGGAGCTTCTCTGGGGGATGGAGCACCCTGGGGGATGGAGCTTCCCAAACTTCCCTGAGGCCAGAGACCTCCCAGTCCATGCTTGAGTTGTCCATTTCCTGTCACTTTTTGCTCGGGAAGGGGTGGGATGGTTGGTGAAAGTGCTGAAGATGTTTGTGGGGATTTTGGATGCCTATAAGGACAGGGCTCCAGCTTGGATATTCTCTGGGACTGCTTGGGGCAACAACCTGGTCCCAACCCAAGCCAAGAACCCGAATAAAATGAATTTACACCCCAAATATGTGGCAAAGAGCACCCTGAGCGAGCCAGGCAGGTTTTCCGACACTGGCTTTGCAGGAATGTGTTCCTGGATTTACACCTGGATCGCTTCCTGGGGCAAGGACAGGCGGCAAGAACACAACAGCAGCTCCTGGAGCCACCATGGAATGACTCCCCGGGAATGTGGAGCTCGGGAAGCCGTGTCCCAGCCCGGCCTCTCCCATGGCACATCCAAGCTCTCTCCCTGAGAACAGCCCCGCGCCTTCCAGCTGAAAAATCCCGACCTCTGCCTCTGCTCCGTCGTCTCTGAGCTCGCAGGGGATGATTTACAAACTGCCGAGGTTCCCGCAGCGCGTTTGTGGAGGTGAGTTTGTGTTTGTGTGTCTCCTGAAGCCTCCAGAGCCCTCCACGTATTTCTTCCTTTGCTCCTCCTGCTTCCTCCACACCATTCCCGACGTGAGGAATTCCTGGGTGATCCCGAGGAGCACGGGCAGGGCCAGGCAGAGACCGGGAGAGGCTTTTCCCTGCACTGCTGTGGGTGTTGGGGTGGTTGTTATTCCCCCATCCTCCTTCCACGCCTCCTCCTTGCTCTGCCTTCGGTTCCCAAGGATTTTTGGGGACTTTTGTGGTCCCACCTTTGTGCCCAGAGCTTGGAGGAGCAGCAGCTTTGGGCACAGCCCCATGGAGCTCCCCTGAGGTGTCTCTGTGGGGACAGGCAGTGTGGTCCAGCTGCTCCCCTCTGATTTGCTGTTGTCACCTCTGGAAGCAGCAGGAATGATTTTAAGGATAACAGCGCCTGGATGTACAAAACATCCCTGTTGTGGGCGTTACATCTTCGCCTTGGGAAGCGAGGAATCTCCCTGGGCATGGGCTTGGATTGCCCAGAGCTGCTGAGAAGTGGAGAAATCCCTGCCCAGCCTCACGCTCCAAGCACGGGGCTCCCGCAGGTGCTGCTCGCACAGGTAAGGGATGCTCCACACCCACCTGGCGCATCCCTGCGGATACCAACGCCCCCACCCCGGTGGGAAGCCGAGCTCTGCCGTGTCCCCAGCTGCCTGCAGAACCAACCCAGGTGTCTGTGCCAGGCCACACGTGGCAGGGTTTTAAGGGACAATATCAATAAAGTCGGGATCACTGTTCCCAGGCTCCGGAGCGGGGCTGGCAGCGGGCGCTCCCCGGGATCGTGACCATTGAAATATTGAAGTACTCGCATACAAACGGCGCTTTCAAGTATTTTTGACAAGGGTACTAATTAAATCTTAATTGACGCTGCACTAATTAGCTTCTTAATTACATGGAACCACATAATTAGCAGCACACTCTGTGCTAATTGTTAATTAGGAAAACCAGGCTTCCCCCTATGCCACCCCCCCAGCCCCCCCATCCCTCCCCTCCTGTTGTCGCTTTTAACTGAAGAGGCTCTGGTGGGAGGAGGAGGAAGATGAGGGGTGGGGTTGTGCTGCCAGCACATGGCACGGGGATGGTGTGGGGCTCCAGGTGGGATTTCGGATGGGGATGGGGGGCAGGCACACCTGTGGGGGGAGTGGGAGCACTCCTTGGGGTTGCTGATGAAGGAAAATCCTCCTCTGGAGTCATCCCTGTTCCAGCTCCTTCAGGATGAGCCCAAAACCTCCTCAGGCTTTCATTTGGCCGCTTCCTTGCGGGGGTGAGGGTCAATCCCACCCCAAACTGGGCACACTGGGGTGACTGGGTGCTCTCACCTGCCTGGGCACCCTGGCTTTGCTGCTGGGGTGGATTCCACCCCTCCGTGGGCACCGCGGGATTCCAGGATTGTGGATCAGCCTGGCTCTGTGCCAGCATTAGCCTGGCACCGTGTTTAACCTCCAAACCTGGATTTTGGGAGGGGAATCACCCAGCTCCAGCTGTGCCACTGCCGTGAGGGACCAGGGATGCTCCATCCCAGTCCCTGCTTCCCAAAACCTTCCGTTCCCACTGGGAATGGCAGCCATGGAGTGATGCTGTTTGTCCACCTCCTCCACATCTCCCACCCCAAAATCTGCTCCAGCATCCCCCTCCCCACCCCAGCCAGCCCACGGTGCCCATCCTTGCGACATCCAAACCCCAAAGCTGGAGTTTTCCAGGTTTTTCCCTCTACTCTTTCTTCTTTAAGTATTTTTTATTATTTTTTAATTGCGCCGTTTTCCAGGAAATTGAAAAAAAAAACCCCAGTGGCCCAACACCTGCTGCTGAGCCTGACTCTCCCGAGAGCCTGGAGGAGCGGGATGTGCAGCTGGGATTGCAGCCCTGTGTTTATGGGGAAAGAGGTGGAGGGGGAAAGGAAATATCTGTATTTTCAGCAGGGGAAAAAGAGGAGGAAAAGAAAAGGGGGGAGAAGAAAAAGAATTAAAAAAAAAAAAGAAAAGAAGAGGTGAGAAAATTGTGCTCATTTGACAAATCTTTCTAATTAGGGGCCAATTATGTCCTCAGATTCCTAATTGGGATTCCGGCAGGTTTTCAGGCTTGTAGGGTAATTACAGGCTCGTAATTCTATTAAGATGGAAATTTGGGAGAAATACCTTATCATAACATTTGGATTTTGCCATCTGTGTTGACGGGCTGCAGCTCGGGTGGGAAGGGGGTGCTTCACTCCCGTGCTGAGCCTGATCCCGATCCTGATCCTGATCCTGATCCCGATCCCGATCCTCGTCCTGATCCTTGTCCTGATCCTGATCCTGATCCCGATCCTGATCCTGATCCTCGTCCTGATCCTGATCCTGATCCTGATCCTCGTCCCGATCCTGATCCTGATCCTGATCCCAATCCTGATCCTTGTCCTGATCCCAATCCTGATCCTGATCCTGATCCTGATCCTGATCCTTGTCCCGATCCTGATCCTGATCCTTGTCCTGATCCTCGTCCTGATCCTGATCCTGATCCTGATCCTTGTCCTGATCCCGATCCTGATCCTGATCCTGATCCTGATCCCGATCCTGATCCTGATCCTCGTCCCGATCCTGATCCTGATCCTCATCCTCATCCTGATCCCGATCCTGATCCCGATCCCGATCCCGATCCTCGTCCTGACCCTTGTCCTGATCCTTGTCCTGATCCTGATCCCGATCCTGATCCTGATCCTCATCCTCATCCTCATCCTGATCCTGATCCTGATCCTGATCCTGATCCTGATCCCGATCCTGATCCTGATCCTGATCCTTGTCCTGATCCTGATCCTGATCCCGATCCCGATCCTGATCCTGATCCCCATCTCAATCCTCAGATGGTGCTGTTGGTAGGACGGGAAAAGGAGATGGGGGATCTGAGCCTGGTCTTGGTCCCAGGTTTGTTGTGTCCTCAGCGTGCCGGGAGAGTGGATTTAGGTGGGAATTCCCAGGATTCTGCAGGGCTGGATGCCCCCAGGGCCATCCCTGGCCCATCAATCCCAACTCCAATCCCAATCCCGGCGGTGTTTCCAACCAGGAATATCCATCACCAGCCTGGAGGAGGAAGCAGCTCCCTCAGCTTCCTCGGATTTCTCTGTCACCTGCCTGTGCTGGCGCTTGTCCCACCCCTGGGATGTGTTGGGACACTCCTGTCCCTGTCCCTCCCCACAATTTGGGGTTCCCCAAGTCCCTAATGCTCGTTTGGATTTGGATTTGGATTTTCCCCCTCGGCTAACGAAACCAGCTGCGGGTAATTATTTAAATCTGCATTCCTGGGCGGGAACGCAGCTTCTCCTTCTGGATCTGCAAATTTAGAATAAAAACGGAAATGGGAAAGAATAATAAAAGAAAAAAATACATCATGATAATTTTAAAAAAAACAAACCCCTCCTCTCCAGGAGAGTCTGGCTGCTTTTGATCTTTTGTGTGAGGCCTCTTATCGGGACCAGAGTGGGTTTAGACGCTGGAAGATGCGGGAAGAACACTCCACGGAGATAAGCTGCAGCCCCGGCTCGCCTTTGTGTGGCACGTTTGATAGGACTGGGGCGATGTTTACTGGGAGGCTCTGGGAGAGGAGGAGTCCCCAGCACAGCTGAGAAGAAAAATAATTGCTTTTCACAGGGTAATTAAAGGCTGAGGGGCTCGGCCCCGGGATGGGGTGGGAGCAAAGGGTCGGTTTGCTGGGAAACCCTTTGGATTTTGGGGATGTGGCGGATGGGACTTGTCACTGCCACGGCCACCAGGACCCTGGTGGGGCCACAGGAAATCCCGTGATGCTCTTCCAGAGGTGTCGGATACTCCACCCTTGGATTATTTTATTGGGATGAGCGCGGAAATGGCAGCACTGGCTTAAAGGAATGTCCCTGGGGAGCTTTTGGGGTCCCAAACTTCAGCTTTGGGGTGGATCAGGATCCATCCGGAGCATCCCAGAGGCTCGGGAGCATCATTTGGAGGGGAGGGAGGAGCCCCGGATGGGGAAAACTGCTGGGAAAACCCTGCTGGATTTCTCCATCTGAAGGAGTTCCCCAACTCTCACAGGTGCCAGGAGGAACTTCCCAACTTTTCCAGCCCCAAACCACCCCTGGGCTGCCGAGCAAGGACATTTCTCCTTCCCAGGACCCATCCCTGGGGTCGCCCAGGAGCAGCCCCCACCTCCTGCCTCCCCGTAATCGCTTTCCTATTAATCTGCCTTTTTATTATTATTATTATTGTTATTATTATTAAACATCTCTCTTCTCCCAAATCATCTCGGAGCCGCGGCGAGGTCCCCGGTAATAGCTCCATAAATTTCCGCCATAAAAAGTAATGGAGGGAGACAAATGAGATAATTAGGAATAAATCTTGGCGAGGTCTCTATTCATCAACATCCCCCAGAACCGGCCAATATTCCAAATCATTAGCAAAGCCCGTAATTAACAAAGAGCCGAGGCTTCCAGCGTTAATAAAGCTCGCTCAACTCGAGATTATCAGGTAGCAGCTGACGAATCAGCCCTGCTAATATTACGGCCTTTGTTAAGGATCTTTCTTTTTTTTAAAGCGAAAAACCCCGTGTCGTGGGGTTTGGGTTTTTTTTTTTTTCTTCTTCTCCCCTCTCTTCTGCTAAATTTTAATTAGATTTTTGCATCTGTAGAGGCTGAGGGAGGGGACAAAGGGCCAGGTTTTTTTTTTTTGATATTCAGGGATGGTGGCCAAAGGAGAACCTGATGGATTTAAAATTTTTTTTTAATTTTTTCCCCCATTTTTCTTACTACTTTTGTTCATTCCTCCCCACTCCGCTGCGGGGAGTCCTCGAGGCTGGTACCAATGAGCAGCCAACTTTTATTTATTCTCTCCCTAAAAGCCTCAGGATTTCTGGAATATTTGGGTGGATGGACGGTGCCAGCTCAGCTCGGTGAAGCTGCCACCCCCAGCACCTCGTTTGGGCTAAAAACAGAAGGAATTCGCCAAAAATCGAGAGCAGGGATTCTTTTCCTGCCATGGATTAGGAATTTTGGGAGGTTTTGGAGGTTTATGAGGAGTTTTTCTGTCCCCTGCCCAACCTGAACAACATGGGCACCACGAGCGCAGCCCCCCACGTCTTCCATCCTCCCTGGCTGGCACTGAGTGCCCAGATAATTAAATTTTAACTTAAAAAATTAAATTTTAATCACTTAAAAATAACGCTGAAAACATTTTGCAGCTGCAGAAGAGCTGCAAGGCTGCTCAGCCCCCCTCAAACCCCAGGGAAGGGCAGTTTGGGGTCTCACTGCCCCCGTTTCCGCCTCTGTCATCTCTTCAAACTCTCTTAAAATCATTTATTTGGGGTTTTTTTAGGCTAAAATCTGCTTCAGATGGAGCAGGGTAAAATCTTTGCTCGTGCTGTGGGTGTCCCCAGAGGAAGGGCAGCCACTGAGAATTTTGGAATAAAAACCTGACCCTCATGTCTTGATTTTCCTTGATTTTTCTTGATTTTTCCCTTGATTTTCCTTGATTTTTTTCCTTGACGTTTCTTGATATTTTTCTTGATTTTCCTTGATTTTTCCTCGATTTTCCTTGATTTTTCCTTGATTTTTTCCTAGACTTTTCTTGATTTTTTCCTTGATTTTTTCCTTGACTTTTCTTGATTATTTTCCTTGATTTTTCTTATTTTTTCCTTGATTTTCCTTGATTTTTTCCTAGACTTTTCTTGATTATTTTTCTTGATTTTTCTTAATTTTTTCCTCGATTTTCCTTGATTTTCCTTGATTTTTTCCTTGACTTTTCTTGATTATTTTCCTTAATTTTTCTTATTTTTTCCTCGATTTTCCTTGATTTTTCCTTGGTTTTTTCCTTGACTTTTCTTGATTTTTTTCTTGATTTTCCTTGATTTTTTCCTTGACTTTTCTTGATTATTTTCCTTGATTTTTCTTATTTTTTTCCTCGATTTTCCTTGATTTTTCCTCGATTTTTTCCTTGACTTTTCTTGATTTTTTCCTCGATTTTTTCCTTGACTTTTCTTGATTTTTTCCTTGATTTTCCTTGATTTTCCTTGATTTTTTCCTTGACTTTTCTTGATTATTTTCCTTGATTTTTCTTAATTTTTTCCTTGACTTTTCTTGATTATTTTCCTTGATTTTTCTTAATTTTTTCCTCGATTTTCCTTGATTTTTCCTCGATTTTTTCCTTGACTTTTCTTGATTTTTTCCTTGATTTCCCCCTTGACTTTTCTTGATTTTTTTCCTTGATTTTCCTTGATTTTTTCCTCGACATTTCTTGATTTTTTCCTCGATTTTTTCCTTGACTTTTCTTGATTTTTTTCCTTGACTTTTCTTGATTTTTTCCTTGATTTTCCTTGATTTTCCTTGATTTTTTCCTTGACTTTTCTTGATTATTTTCCTTGATTTTTCTTAATTTTTTCCTCGATTTTCCTTGATTTTTCCTTGATTTTTTCCTTGACTTTTCTTGATTTTTTCCTTGATTTCCCCCTTGACTTTTATTGATTTTTTTCCTTGATTTTCCTTGATTTTTTCCTCGACATTTCTTGATTTTTTCCTCGACTTTCCTTGATGTTTCCTCGATTTTTCCCTTGATTTTTTTTAAAAATTATTTCTTCTTTGATTTATTTTTTTAAATCTTTTCCTTGATTCTTTCCTTGGATTTTTCCGAGCATCCTTCGGATAACTGGGCCCAGTCCGAGCGCTCTGGTGGCGACTGGGCGAACTGGTCGTGGGTGGCTTCACTAGAGGGCAGCATCCTGCCTGGAATAAATCCCAGGAATTTGGGATGAGCCAGGTGGGAGCATCCCAAGGACTCCACCCGGGAAGGGTGAAGGTGCCGGAGGCAGCGCGGCTGCGCTCCGGGATCCATGGCCAGCCCCTGGTTTGGGATCTGGGAGAAATTTGGGGAATGGCTCCTCCGGGAGCTGCTTATTCCCAAAATTTGGAAGGGTTTTGGAAGTGACTCCGCTGCCCGGCTGGCACAGGGAGGAGGCTGAGCACGAGCAGGAAGGTTTGGGATGCTCCAAGCGGGATAAAAGTGGGGCTGGAGCAGCCGGCACGGTGGGAATTCCTGGGAATTCCTTCCAAATCCTCGGCCAAACCCCAAATGAGGGAGCAGCGAGGTGGGAAAAGGCAGGGACGGGGGGGGTCCCTAAGGACGCTTTAGGGGATTTTATGGGATTGGGGGGATGAGGCTCTTTGGAGAGGCTGAAAGGAAAAATCCTTCCTTGGGAATGGGGTCAGGCACGGAGCAGAGGGGGCGGGGTGGGAATGGGGTGGGAGCGCTCCGGCAAATCCCAAATGGCAGCTCCGGGATTGGCCGGCCTGGAATGGGGCAGGAGCGCCGACTTGGCATGGAAATGCCATGGGAATGCCATGGGAATGCCATGGGAATGCCATGGGAATGCCGTGGAAATGCCGTGGGAATCCTGTGGAAATGCCATGGAAATGCCATGGAAATGCCATGGAAATCCCGTGGGAATGCCATGGGAATCCTGTGGAAATGCCATGGGAATGCCATGGGAATGCCGTGGAAATCCCGTGGAAATCCCATGGGAATACCATGGAAATCCTGTGGAAATGCCATGGAAATGCCGTGGAAATGCCGTGGGAATGCCATGGGAATGCCATGGAAATGCCATGGAAATGCCGTGGAAATCCCATGGGAATCCTGTGGAAATGCCATGGGAATGCCATGGAAATGCCATGGAAATGCCATGGGAATGCCATGGAAATGCCGTGGAAATCCCGTGGAAATCCCATGGAAATGCCGTGGAAATCCTGTGGAAATGCCATGGGAATGCCATGGGAATGCCGTGGAAATGCCATGGGAATGCCATGGGAATGCCATGGAAATGCCATGGGAATCCTGTGGAAATCCTGTAGAAATCCCGTGGAAATGCCGTGGAAATCCTATGGGAATGCCGTGGAAATTTCCGGGGGTTCCAGGGCCGAGGATAAACGCAGCCATCCCCCGGGAAAGGGATCCCCCAGGGGATGGAGGGAAGCAGGGACTGCAGAGGGCAGGGAGGGAAAACAGGGAGCTGGGCAAAAGGAATAGGAATAGAAATAGAAATAAAAATAAAAATAATAATAAAAAAAAATAAAGATAATAAAAAATAAAAAATAAAAATAATTTTAAAAAATAGAAATAAAAATAGAAATAAAAATAGAAATAAAAATAAAAATGAAAATAAAAATAAAAATAAAAATTAAAAAAAAAATAAGAATAAGAATAAAAATAAAAATAGGAATACCCAATATACCCAATATACCGAATATACCCAATATTCCCAATATTCCCAATATACCCAATATACCCAATATTCCCCATATTCCCAATATACAGAATATACAGAATATACCCAATATTCCCAATATACCCAATATACAGAATATACCCAATATACAGAATATACCCAATATACCCAATATACCAAATATACCCAATATACCGAATATACAGAATATACAGAATATTCCCAATATACCCAATATACCCAATATACTGAATATATTCCGAATATATATATATATATACCAAATATACATATATATATATATATATATATATATATATACACCGAATATACCCAATATACCCAATGTACAGAATATACCCAATATTCCCAATATTCCCAATATACCCAATATACCCAATATACTCAATATTCCCAATATACCCAATATACCCAATATTCCCAATATTCCCAATATACCCAATATACCCAATATACTCAATATTCCCAATATACCCAATATTCCCAATATTCCAAATATTCCCAATATTCCCAATATACAGAATATACAGAATATACCCAATATTCCCAATATACCCAGTATACCCAATATTCCCAATATACCCAATATTCCCAATATACTGAATATACAGAATATACCCAATATACAGAATATACCCAATATACCCAATATACCAAATATACCCAATATACCGAATATACAGAATATACAGAATATTCCCAATATACCCAATATACCCAATATACTGAATATATTCCGAATATATATATACCGAATATACAGAATATACCCAATATACCCAATATACCGAATATACAGAATATACCCAATATTCCCAATATTCCCAATATTCCCAATATTCCCAATATACCCAATATATTCCGAATATATATATATATATATATATACTGAATATACTGAATATACCCAATATACCCAATATTCCCAATATTCCCAATATTCCCAATATTCCCAATATACAGAAAACCTTGTACAAGAGATCGGTATTTGCACAGATCTCTGTCCG
Organism: Aphelocoma coerulescens; assembly: GCF_041296385.1. Lineage (NCBI taxonomy): Eukaryota > Metazoa > Chordata > Aves > Passeriformes > Corvidae > Aphelocoma > Aphelocoma coerulescens. The sequence goes on along the minus strand of NC_091039.1, from coordinate 5,261,586 downwards.
AATCATATCCAGTGCAATAACTCAGGAAATATCGCTGGGGAGGGGTAGAAATGGATTTATTTGTGGCAAATATCTTCGAATTCGGCAAATGGTTAAAGGGGGAAAAGAGCTCGGAAATCGTCAAGTACAACCCTGGATCGATATGTGAATGTAGAATTTTCTATACTCACCCAGTGGGATTTTTTATATATAGATGCATTTATTTTTATTTTAATTATTTTTAATTTATTTTTATTTTTATTTTTATTTTTATTGTTATTTTTATTGTTATTGTTATTTTTATTTTTATTTTTATTTTTATTTTTATTTTTATTTTTATTTTTGTTTTTATTTTTATTTTTGTTTTTATTTATATTTATATTTATATTTTTCTGTTTTTGTTTTATTTTGTTTTTATTTTTATTTTTATTCTTATTTTTTTAATTTTTGTTTTATTTTGTTTTTGTTTTATTTTGTTTTTGTTTTTGTTTTTATTTTTATTTTTATTTTTATTTTTATTTTTATTTTTATTTTTATTTTTATTTTTATTTTTATTTTTATTTTTATTTTTATTTTTATTTCTATTTCTATTTCTATTTCTATTTCTATTTCTATTTCTATTTCTATTTCTATTTTTATTTTTTTTTTAATTTTTATTTTTATTTTTATTTTTGTTTTTATTCTTGTTTTTGTTTTTATTTTTATTCTTTATTTATATTTGTATTTATATTTTATATGTATATACATATTTTATACATATCTATACATACACATATCTATAAAAAAAAAAAAAATAAATAAATATACACATGCACATAAATATATAAATATATAAATAAAAATATAAAAATATAAAAATATAAAAATATAAAAATATAAAAATATAAAAATATAAAAATATAAAAATAAATAAATAAATATACACATGCACATAAATATAAATATATAAATATATAAATAAAAATATAAAAATATAAATATATAAAAATAAATAAATATATAAATGAATAAAAATAAAAATAAAAATAAAAATAAAAATAAATAATAATAAAAAAATTATATATAAATACCACTGGGTCAGTATAGAAAAATCTGTATTTGTGCAAATTACATATATAAAAATATAAATAAACAAACAAACAAACAAATAAATAAATAAATATATATGCAAAATAATAAATGCAGAAAAATATATGTATGTCTCCCTCTATGTGCCGGTATGTGGGTACATACACAGTGTATGTGTGGGCATATTTTTATATCTTTTATATTTTTATATACATTATTAGACTTCTAAAAATAAATTCCGTAATATACATTGCAGTTTATATTTTCTATCATTTTTAGAAGATCTATTTTAATTTAATGTTTGCTTGGATAGAAGGTATTTTCTATCCTATATTTGATAGAATACGTTCTGTAGAATATATTTTATGGAATATATTTTATAGAACATATTTTATAGAATATATTTTCTAGAATATATTTTATGGAATATATTTTATAGAATATATTTTATAGAATATATTTTATGGAATATATTTTCTGGAATATATTTTATAGAATATATTTTCTAGAATATATTTTATAAAATATATTTTCCAGAATATGTTTTCTATACTATATTTCATATAAAATATTTATATATATATATGTAGTGTATATATATATACACTATATATGTATATTTATATATATGTTTATATATATATTTATATATGTATATATATATATTTATATATATATTTTATATATATATTTATATATATATTTATATATATATTTATATATGTATATATATATATTTATATATATATTTTTATATATATATTTATATATAGATTTATATATATAGATTTATATATATAGTGTATATATATATTTATATATATAGTATATATCTATATTTATATATAGATATTTATATATATATTTTTATATATATATACCATAACACTTTAATTTAACATTTTTATTGAACCTTTTAATACCATCTTTTAATATCACCTTTTAACACCCCATTTTTAAAGCAAAACCCCATTTTTTAGCAGAATATCTCCTTTCTCCCCCCATAACTCACTGGGGGGTTAAAGGCAGGGCCGAATTTCCCTGCCCCCAAAATATTCCCCTCAATGCTTTTCCAATGTCGGCACCCCCAGCTCCCAAATATTCCCAAATTCCAGCCCCTCTCCGGTTTCCCAAAGAAAACAACGGCGGCAGGAAATCATTATTTGGGTTTGGGAGGCGCCTCTTCCTGAGGAACGGCCTGGAAAAGGCTCTGGAAAAGCTGGAAAAGGCTCTGGAAAAGGCTCTGGAAAAGGCTCTGGAAAAGCTGGAAAAGGCTCTGGAAAAGCTGGAAAAGGCTCTGGAAAAGCTGGGAAAGGCTCTGGGAAAGGCTCTGGAAAAGGCTCTGAAAAAGACTTTGGAAAAGCTGGAAAAGCTGGAAAAGGCTCTGGAAAAGATGGAAAAGCTGGGAAAGGCTCTGAAAAAGCTGGAAAAGGCTCTGGAAAAGGCTCTGGAAAGGCTCTGGGAAAGGCTCTGGAGAAGGCGCTGGAAAAGGTGGAAAAGCTGGAAAAGCTGGAAAGGCTCTGGAAAAGTTGGAAAAGGTTCTGGGAAAGGCTTTGGAAAAGGCTCTGGAAAAGCTGGAAAAGCTGGAAAAGCTGGAAAAGGCTCTGGAAGAGCTGGAAAAGCTGGAAAAGGCTCTGAAAAAACTGGAAAAGGTTCTGGGAAAGGCTTTGGAAAAGGCTCTGGAAAAGCTGGGAAAGGCTCTGGAAAAGGCTCTGGAAAAGGCTCTGGAAAAGCTGGGAAAGGCTCTGGAGAAGGCTCTGGAAAAGGTGGAAAAGCTGGGAAAGGCTCTGGAGAAGGTGCTGGAAAAGGTGGAAAAGCTGGAAAAGCTGGAAAAGCTGGGAAAGGCTCTGGAAAAGTTGGAAAAGGTTCTGGGAAAGGCTTTGGAAAAGGCTCTGGAAAAGCTGGAAAAGCTGGAAAAGGCTCTGGAAAAGCTGGGAAAGGCTCTGGAAAAGCTGGAAAAGGCTCTGGAAGAGCTGGAAAAGCTGGGAAAGGCGCTGGAAAAGGCTCTGGAAAAGGTGGAAAAGCTGGAAAAGCTGGGAAAGGCTCTGAAAAAGCTGGAAAAGGTTCTGGGAAAGCTGGAAAAGGCTCTGGAAGAGCTGGAAAAGCTGGGAAAGGCGCTGGAAAAGGCTCTGGAAGAGCTGGAAAAGCTGGAAAAGGCTCTGAAAAAACTGGAAAAGGTTCTGGGAAAGGCTTTGGAAAAGGCTCTGGAAAAGCTGGGAAAGGCTCTGGAAAAGGCTCTGGAAAAGGCTCTGGAAAAGCTGGGAAAGGCTCTGGAGAAGGCTCTGGAAAAGGTGGAAAAGCTGGGAAAGGCTCTGGAGAAGGTGCTGGAAAAGGTGGAAAAGCTGGAAAAGCTGGAAAAGCTGGGAAAGGCTCTGGAAAAGTTGGAAAAGGTTCTGGGAAAGGCTTTGGAAAAGGCTCTGGAAAAGCTGGAAAAGCTGGAAAAGGCTCTGGAAAAGCTGGGAAAGGCTCTGGAAAAGCTGGAAAAGGCTCTGGAAGAGCTGGAAAAGCTGGGAAAGGCGCTGGAAAAGGCTCTGGAAAAGGTGGAAAAGCTGGAAAAGCTGGGAAAGGCTCTGAAAAAGCTGGAAAAGGTTCTGGGAAAGCTGGAAAAGGCTCTGGAAGAGCTGGAAAAGCTGGGAAAGGCGCTGGAAAAGGCTCTGGAAAAGGTGGAAAAGGTGGAAAAGCTGGAAAGGCTCTGAAAAAGCTGGAAAAGGTTCTGGAAAAGGTGGAAAAGCTGCTGCCAGCCCCTGGCACGGCGGTCGGCGGGGACAGGGGGATGCTCCAAAGCCACCCCGCTGCTGCTGGAGGATTTTCCAGCAGGGAAAAAGGAGCTGCTGGAGCTCAGGGGGTTCGGATCGACCCCCAGAATAAAATCAAGGGGGTGTTCAGGTGTAAAAATGGCTCAAAAACGGAGAAATTCCTTAATAAATGGAGAAGTTCCTTAATAAACGGAGAGATTCCTTAATAAACCGATAAAATCCTTAATAAAGGGAGAAATTCCTTAATAAATGGAGAAATTCCTTAATAAACAGAGAGATTCCTTAATAAATGGAGAAATTCCTTAATAAATGGAGAAAATCCTTAATAAATGGAGAAATTCCTTAATGAATCAAGAAATTCCTTAATAAATGGAGAAATTCCTTAATAAATGGAGAAATTCCTTAATAAACAGAGAGATTCCTTAATAAATGGAGAAATTCCTTAATAAACGGAGAAATTCCTTAATGAATCAAGAAATTCCTTAATAAACGGAGAAATTCTTTAATAAATGGAGAAATTCCTTAATAAACAGAGAGATTCCTTAATAAACAGAGAGATTCCTTAATGAATCAAGAAATTCCTTAATAAACGGAGAAATTCCTTAATAAACACAAAAATGGGGTTGATGGATTTTTATCAGTGGTGATTTCCCGGTTCAGGCGGGACCCAGCACCCGGAGTGGGGCTCGGAACTGGGAGCCCAGTGGGCGTTACTGGTGCTGCTGGGCCACGACCTGGAATTCCCAAGCCGGGAATTCCCTGGGCAGCCGGACCACACACCGAGCCCTCCTCCAACCCCTCTGGATTCCCGTTTCTCCCTCTGCTTTTCCTGACCTCTGGAAAACTCATCCATCCCCCACCTGGTCCCTGCTGCCACCAGCTTGGCTGGTGCCGAGCTCCAGGATATTCCTGGATGATGGGATCCGTGCGTTTCAACCTCCCTTTGGCATTAAATCCCTGGATTTTTGTGTTCAGGAATATTTATTTGCACCCCCGCGGCTCCGTGGCTTCAGCACATCCCGATTTTCCTCCTCGTGTCCCTTGGCATTGCCAACCTTTCTCCAGCCTGAGGGTGAGGGGCTCCCTGGGCTTCTCGCGGGCACCAGGAAAGGGTTAATGGGATAATTCCTGAATTTTCCTCCTCCAGCTCGGTAGCAACGCCGAACGCGGGGATCTCTGCTCTCCTTTGGGTCGCAGCCTCCAGGCTCGGCGCCTTTTGGCAGCCGAACCCTCTGGAATCTGCCAGCTCCGGCTGAGCTCCGACAGCTCCGGCACCCCCTCCCCTCGGGACTTGGGAATTTTGGGGGGTCTCTGCTGGTGGGACACTCAAGAGCCGTCCCACCCTGCTCCCCTCAGCCGAATCCTGCCAAGCTCCCGGCACGCGGAGCCAAGGGACGGCACCCCCGTGTTGGGGACAGGTCCTAAAGTGTCCCCCGAAAGTGACGGCAAACAGGGACAAAAACCCTTTCCTGCCCCTTCCCTGCCCTTTCCATGTCCCTTTCCTGCCCCTTTCCTGCCACTTTCCTGCCCCTTTCCTGTCCCTTTCCTGACCCTTCCCTGCCCCTTTCCTGCCCCTTCCATGCCCCTTCCCTGCCCCTTTCCTACCCCTTCCGTGCTCCTTCCATGCCCCTTCCCTGCCCCTTTCCATGCCCCTTTCCTGTCCCTTTCCTGCCCCTTTCCTGCCCCTTCTCTTCCCCTTTCCTGTCCCTTCCCTGCCCCTTCCCTGCCCTCCCTGGGTGTTTTCCCTTCCTTGGCAGTGCCGTCCCTCCTCGTGCAGGAGGCTGAGAGGTGCCAGATGGCCCCGAGCCACCTCTGGCAGGGCCACTGTGTCACCACACCTCGGTGCCAGTCCCGTAGGACGCACGGGACCCAGAGCAGGGCTGGTGCCAGCACAGGCACTGGGTTTTTCACTCAGCGGATGCTCACGCTTCTGGCAGGTTCGGGATTAAAGGAATCAGCTCCAGCCAGACACTGTGGGACACCAGGGAGTGGGAAAAAGTGATGCTGCCGGGCCTCTGGCCTCAAGCTGGGTTTTGGGGAAGGGTGAAAGCGAGGAGAGGAGCTGGTGGACCTGAAATGTTAATTCCTTCCAGCTGTTGTCAGTCTGGCAGGTTCTCAAAGGAAGTTTAATAGACTGCAGTCGTCTCCCCTCGGCCTCGGCCCCGTCCTCCATCCCGGCAGAACCTGGGATTACATGAGCAGCTCTGCCTTCCAAAGATTTGGGTTTATTTTAAGTTTTTTTCTTTGCCCTTCTGGCTCTGGAAGTGTTTTCTTTTATGTGCGAGTGTGTGTGCGCACGCACGTGTGCGAGGCCTTGCTCCCGTCTTCCAGCTGAACCTGCCCCTGGGGTTGCAGGGAATTGCGAGGGAATTTTGGGGTGGCACAGAGCAGGAGTGGGGGTTGTGCTGGAATGAGGAGGAGGAGGAGGAGGAGGAGGAGGAGGAAAATGCTCCGTGGGCCTCCTTGCTGGAGCGCTCCCCAGTCCGCCGTGTGAACTGGGAGGAAACAGGATGGAGAAAGTATTTGGAGTGGAAAATAAAAACCCTCTCCCGCTTTATTGATCGTGATTGAGGACAGAAATAGCCCGGGCTGCTGACAGCCCTCCCCCACCACAGGAGCAGCCAAATGTGGGGCTCATCCCGAGCTGCTCCATCCATGGAAAAACGGGGTGTCCGGAGAGCTCAGGGCAGTGGGGGGAGCCAGCTCTGGATCCGAGGGGTTCCACAGCTGCCTGCAGAGATTCCAAGCCTCCCGTGGTCCCTCTTGCTCTGCTCTGGCTGCACCCACGGCAGGCTCAGCACGGGAGCAGCCCCTGGAACCCATCAGCAAATTAGAAAACTCCCATCATTAAGACCTCCAATGTCCCAGGAATTCTCAGTCACCAGCAGGGATTGTAGGAAAAGGAAACCCCCACGGCCAGCTGGGATCAGGCACTGCCCACCCCGGGGAGCACTGAGGGCACCGTGCACCAAAACCCCAGCAATGCTAATTTAGGAGTTTTAATGGATTTTAGCTAATTTCACCGAATTATTTCACTTCAAACTCAGGGCCAGCCCGGCTGGGGAAGGCGGGCAGGGAAGCCCAGGGTGCCCAGGAAAGCCCAGCAGGGTCAACATCTGTGGGGGCATGATGCTTCAACTCTGAGAAAACCATAAAAACCAAGTGCTGGCAGGAGAGTAATTAGTTAAAACCGAGCACATCTGTTGTTAATTAATTCCCAGGCAGGAGGGTTTAACTCTTGCTTTGCCCAGTGTTTTGCAACCTGGACGGCCAGCGCCAACTTGCATCCAGAGGAAGGATTTAACTTGGGGTTTCAAGCCTTTCCAGGGACTTGAGTTGCTCTGGTTCGTCATTCCCCACCCTGATCCATCAATCCCACATCCCAGAGCCACCCCTGGGATTTTCAGGCGCGCCTGGGGTGTGAGCAGAGCAGCCAGCACTGCTCAGGGCAATGGATGTGCCTCAAGTTTGGGGTCAGGGCTGCAATAAATCCCTCTTTGTCCCTTCCAGCCCTGAGGAACCGGTGCTGAGGGTGGGAACCACTCGGTGAGGGTGGGATTGCACAGGGTAGAGGTTTGGGTGGCCCTGTGCTGGTTATTGCTCTTTTATTTGCATTTTTCCAGAGGCAGCTGTCACTAAAGTCCATCCACAGGCGTGAACATCACATCCATCGAGGAGAACACGCGAGGACCCCATCCCTGCTCCCCACCTCCTGCTCTGGATGGGGACCTGCTCCCTCAGGGTGAGAATTAAAAGGGCTGGAGGACTGAGGAGGAGCAGGAGGGGGGAACTTGGGGTGTGTGTGACCCCCACCCCACACCGGACTCACCCACGCAGGGCCCGGCCAGCCCGCAGGGCCCTCCCGCACTGGGGGAATCTGTTCCCCATTAAGCGGCTCCGGCTGGTGGGAGCAGCCCTGCCAGCTCCAGCCTCCCTAATTAGCAGCAGCAGCAAGGCCAGCCTGGGGAAGGCCAGCGCCTCCGGGCCTCCGTGCCAAGGATGTGAAGGTTTGGAGCAGAGCCTCAGCCAGAGGCTGTGGAAAAGCTCCGACCCACCCTGCAAATGCCGGATGGGGCCCCGATCCCGTTTGTCCCGGGGTGGGCAGGGATGTGCATCCCACGCCCGGCTCTCGCTGCTTTAGGAAGGGGTAAAACCCCAACCCAGCGCCCCGAGCCCTCCGTGCGGTGTGTGGGGTGGAGGAAGGCTGCCCGCACCATCCTCGGTCCCTCCGGGCGCTTGCACCGGGCTGGGCTCCGGCCGCCTCTGGCTCAGCACTAAAAATAGGATTCCCGGCTGAGCGGCAGCGCCGGAGGGCAGCGAGCCCAGATCCCAAACCAGCCCTTGTCGCCGTGACCAACTGACCCATTTGGCCTCGGTTTTTAAGCGTTTTTCCCTCCTCGTTCAACTTCAGCCCAGGCAGCAGCTGAGCTGGGCCAGCTGAGCCTTTCCAGGGGCAGCGGGACCCCGCTGTGGGGCCGTGGTCCCTGACCCTCGTGGCATGGCCTGGCACGGTTGGGGGTCCCACACAGGGCTGGGGGGCTGTGGGTGGCAGCAGGAGTGGCCAAAGGCACCCAAATTCCAGGGGCTGCAACCTCAGCAGCCGCAGCCCTCCTGCTGGGAATTCACGTAATTTATTTTCTCCTGTGGGGAATTTGTGCCCTAGGGTTGGTGAAGCAGCCCGGGAGGAGATGACATCCCAAGGGTGGTGGGACAAAGGGGACAGGGTTTGTCCCAGGGCACTCCAGGACCTGTTCCCTGGAGCCAAGGACAGAGAGTCCTCTTGTGCTCTCCTTCCCAGCACAAGGAGCAAACAGGAGCACTCTGGGGCTGTCACTGACCTGTCCCATGTCCCCAAAGCCAGGATGGGCTGCAGGGACAGGGGACACGGAGCCTCTGTCCCCAGGGAGTGCCCGGCGGAGCACGTGCTGCAGCAGCCGTGGGTCAGAAATGAAGAAAGACCTTTATTTACAATAAAAAGGAACAAAAAACTTATAAAATACCGTGACGCTTCCCTCCCCGTCTCCCCAGCCCGTCAGCGGGGTGTCTGCCACCCCCACCCAGCCACCACCTCTGTCCCCGGGATGGTGGCACGGGGACCAACAACTGCTGGGGGTCATTTGGCACCAACCGAGCCACCCTGCCCCGCCACGCCTGGGACACACGGGGGACACGCAGGGGTCGGTGTCAGCCCGGCACAGCTCCGGCTGCAGGAAAAGCTTCTTCCCGGGAGGGGGGAGGCTGCGGGTATTGCACTTGGCTGCCGGGCTCAGCACCGAGGGGAGGGGGGCCTGGCAGGACGCGTCCCCCAGCACGGGGCTCCACAGCCGGGCTGGAGGCTCCAGCATCTCCCGGTGTGCGGGAGTCACCCGGCCTTGGAGGTGTCCCTGGAGGTGTCCCTGGAGGTGTCCCTGGCAGGGGGATGCTCCGTGCCACCCCCTGTAACCCCCCCGGAGCGCTGTCCTGGGGCGGTGCCAGCGGGACGGGCTGTCCCCAGCGCCGGGCCCCGGGGTGGCTCTGCGGGACGGGCGCTCCTGCTCTCGGCTCAGGTAGCAGGAGGCTCCCGCGGTGCCCCGGTGCGGGCAGAGGTAGAGCGGGACAGGACACTGCCAGAGCCCCCACGGCCCTCTGGGTTCCCCCTTCCCCAGGCAGGATCCGGCTCCGGCTCCAAGGACGAGGTTTCGCAGCGAGGGATTCGCTCTCCTCCTCCTCCTCCTCCTCCTCCTCCTCCTCCTCGAGGTTTCGGCGTTTCCCGAGGGACCGGCCGGAGCCTCGCCCGCTGCGGGAGAGCCTGGGGGGGTCCCAGCGCGGGTCCCCCGGCCCAGCGGGGCCCTCAGGAGGAGAAGCAGAGCCCGCAGCACTCCATGCAGATCTCCAGGCAGTCGGCGGACTCGCAGCAGGCGTCGATGATGCCGCAGTCCATGTCGCAGGGCAGGTCGCAGTCCGCGCACTCGCCCGAGTTGCAGCAGCAGCAGCAGATGCAGGAGTCCTCGGAGGTGCAGGAGCCGCAGGTGGCACAGTCCAGCACGATGTTGCAGAGGGTCAGGAACTCGCAGAAGAGGCAGGAGAGGATGCAGTGGACGCAGCAGTCTGGGGAGGAACGCAGGGGTGAGACAGCGCCCGGCACAGGTGGGTGCTGGGGGAGCACCGCGAGGACGGAAATCCTCCCTCGGGAATTCGCGGAAGGGATGGGAAAAGGGCTCGGGAGGCAGGCACTGCCCCAGGGAGTCTCCCTCAACACCCAGGCCTCAAGAGAGACCAATTCTGGAGGACAGGAGATGGCCCTGCTCAGCACCCGCCCTGCAGAGGCCACCAGCAGGGCCCAGGGGTCCCGCTGGGCTCGGAGGATGAGATCCCAAGGGATGAGGGTCCCGAGGAGACCCGGAGAGAGGACAGCTGGTACCTTCCTGCGCCTCAATGGGGATGTGGGAAGAGGCCGACTTGGAGCTGCCCTTGCTCTTCTTGCTGCTCTGGCTGTTGATGGAGTGGTGCGACTGCAGCTTTCGGTGCGGCTTCTGCGAGCTGGGCACGGCCCGGCACATCCCGTTCCCCGCCTCCCCGTTGGCACCGCCCGGCTCCGGCCCACGCCCGGCGCCGTTGTGCAGCAGGTGGGTGCAGGGCCCGGGGGGCTGCGGGGGTGTTCGCACCTGGGGCTGGCCTGAAGAGGAGAGAGCAGCACGTTACCCCCCCTGCCCTCTCCGCCGGGAGAAACGCGTGCCCAGACCTCAGAGAAACACGGGAATCCGGTCCCCAGCTGGACACGGGGTGACCAGGAGGTGATGCTTGCTGATGGATGGATGGTCCAAGAGGATGGAGATGGAAGTGGAGATGTGGAAAAGGTGGCTGGAGGAAGGAAGGACAAAGGAAGGAAAAGGGATGGTGAAGGGAAGAAGGCAAAGGCTCTGGAGAGAGGAAGGGATGAAAAAACCCCAAGAAATGAAGATTTGTCGTAAAGGACATGCTGAAACTGCTGCAAATCACCAGAGGACCTGAAGGAGGAGATCTCCCGGCACAGCCAGCAGGGACGAACCCACCGAGGCTGCCAGACAGAGCTCCTGGATGTCCCCCCCGCCCTCTGTAAAGCCAGAGGAGATGAGGCACGGCTGCGGAGCCAGCCTGCTCCTCTCCCCGGCTCTGCGGGAACCGGCCACTTCCTTAAGGTCTCCACAACCTCTGGCTGAACTTCTCTGCAGGAGGAGGAAAATAACTCTGCTGTGTCTGTGCCTCCCTGCAGCCTCTCCCGCCGCAGCCCCGTGTCCTGCCAGGATGCTGCCAGAGCCAGAGGGGTGGCTCAGCCCCGTGCTCCTGCCGTCCCCAGCCGTGGTGCTCTGGGAGAGGACTGGGAACCAGCACAAGGAATGGGAGCACCCATCTTTGTGCTGGTTCCCAGTGCCAGCACCCATCAGCCTCCCCAGCAATGCCACAAATAAAATCCCGTCTGGTGGTGCTTCGGCCAAACTTTGCTTTTCCTCTGCCGTGGCAGTAAACAAGGGATGATTCAGGAGAGAGGCTCGAGGGCAAAGGCACCAGGGAACAGGAGCTGCTTTCTGTGCAGGGCACGGGGGGACACGGGGGTGGAGCGGGCACAGACGGTCCCTGTCCTGAATCCACGAAAATAAAATAGATGGAAGGCGAAAATAAAATAGGTGGAAGGTGAAAGACACAAGTGGATGGTCCCAGTGCTTGGTTTTACCAGGCTGAGCTCGGCTCAGGTCGCCGAGGGAGGTTAAACTGGGAGCTTGGTCTTTGACACCCGCTGGGAAGGGAACTTAAAATAACCAGAGCTGAGCGGGAAAAGTGGGCTGGAGGCAGGAGGGATGGGAGACTGGGGAAACAGAAAACAGGTCTTGGATAAAACAGGAATTGTCTCCCCTCCCTAAAAAACCTCATGGAGTGTTGGCTTTCTGTGTACCCTTGTCCGGTGCCCTCTCCAGCCTCGTGTGTGCACTGAGATGGCACCGAGGATGCCCACAGTGACCAGGGCTGCCCGGAGCTGTGACAGGAAGGGGCTGAGCCCACAGGGCCTGAGTCAAGAGGGACGCAGCAGCAGCTCAGCAGCCTCGGACGGCAGCTGGATTCTCTGGGATTGCAGCAGGATGCACTTGGCGCTCCCCATTTCGCCGCATTCCTCAGATTAAACTGTTTGTAAATCAAAATCACGCTCTGGCTCCGGTGAGGGGCAGCCAGAGGCAGCCAGGAATCCCCCTGCTCAAAGTCAGGGAAAATAGCTCCCATTTTTTTAGGACAGCCTTTAGGACACAAGGCCAAAGCTCTTCTAAAAGAGGCACCACCAGCTCCTCAGTATCTGCGGGCAGGAGTGGGGGGAGCAGCCCTGAAACCCCAGGATTTTGGGGAAAACTGCCTGTCTGCAGCTCTTCAATGACCAAAACCCTCCTGGATATTCCCTTTGGGTTTCCCACCGAGGCCATACTCCTGGATCCCCTCAGGCTGTCCCAGGGCAGCATCACCAGAGTCCCCCTGCTGTGACCCTCCCCGAGCCACTGGCAGGGCTTGGAGAGGCCACCTGGGTCTGCTGCTCCTGCCTGAAACTCAACACCCAGAATCCCAAACCCGCAATCCCAGTGTTCCAGAACGCTGGAAAAATGGATTCAAGCACCAGAGCTGAGCCTTCGGGGGGGGGGGCAATCCTGGCACTGCTGGACATGGACACGACCCCGCACCTGACAGCCCCTTCTGCCCTGTTCCTCTTGAGCTTGCCATGAGCCAGACTGGCACGGGAATGCCACCATCCCATGGGAGAGCCTAACTGTGCTCCCCGGGTCCTGCCAAAGGAGGAATAACCCCCAAAACCCAATGGTGACCCCCCCCAAGAGCAGCACCGGGAGGAGTGGGGGATACCAGAGGAGACGCTGCTCATTTCCCAGGGAGAGAAGGGAAGGTCCCTTCATCCAGCACCCAGCTGGAGGGTACCCACGTCCCTCCCAGCCCCGAGGCCCGTGGGGGGCGGCCGGGGGGCTGGGCTGGGCTGGGGAGGGGGCCGTGCAGCGGCTGCGGTGTGAGTCAGACGTGCAGAATGTCTTTGGGCAACCGGCCCAGCTCCCAGATGCTGCGCAAGTCTCGGGCTCTGCCGCAGGAAACGTGCGCTCTCCCCGCTCCAGCGCCCGCATTTCGCCGTCCTCTCCCCTCCCCTGCCCACCCTCCGGAGCCCTCATCCCGCGGGGAAGCTTCCATCCACTTTACGCCCCTTGGAAGGGGAAGCTGCGCGCCAGCATCCAGCAGAAGGGGAACGGCAGCCTGGGAGAGAAACCCTGGGATCCGGGCTGGGGGCCAGGGAAAGGATGGACGGCTCCAGGAGAGCCTCCCGCGTCTGCCAGCTCCGCTCCCCCACCCCTGCAACGGGGAGCGGAGCGAGGGCACCCCGGCCCGCACCCTGCGCCTACCCCACCCCGGCGTTTCTCACGGCAGCAGATTTTGGGAGGTGCTGCCTGGCCCCGCCACCGCCTGCGGCAAAACCAACTCCTCTGTGCGGACAGCCCGGCTCAGCCAGGCTTGGCACCAGCCTCACCCTTGCCCCGGACTCGCCAAGGCAAGAGCTGGCCCAGCGCGAAGCGTCTCCCTTTGCTCCAGCAAGCGCCTGCTGCGCTCCCGCCCCGGGGCTGTGCCCACGGAAACATCCCGGGGCTGTGCCCACGGAGACATCCCGGGGCTGTGCCCACGGAAACATCCCGGGGCTGTGCCCACGGAGACATCCCGGGGCTGTGCCCACGGAAACATCCCGGGGCTGTGCCCACTGAGACATCCAGGGGTTGTGCCCACGGAGACATCCCGGGAGCTGTGCCCACTGAGGTACCCCGGGGCTGTGCCCACGGAAACATCCCGGGGCTGCGCCCACGGAGACATCCCGGGGCTGTGCCCACTGAGGTACCCCGGGGCTGTGCCCCCTGAGACATCCCGGGGCTGTGCCCACGGAGACATCCCGGGACTGTGCCCACGGAGACATCCCGGGGCTGTGCCCACGGAAACATCCCGGGGCTGTGCCCACTGAGGTACCCCGGGGCTGTGCCCACGGAAACATCCCGGGGCTGTGCCCACGGAGACATCCCGGGGCTGTGCCCAAGGAAACATCCCAACGGCTGTGCCCTCGAAAACGTTCTCTGGGGCTCTCCTCTCTCCCACTGGGGTTTTGGGGGATGCTCCACCCAGCTTCTTCCCCGAGGGCTCATCCCTCTTCCCACCACGGCATCCCAGAGGACCCCAACGCTTCCCAAAGCAGCTCCAGCTGCCCCGGCTCCGCCTCGGAGGGCAGCGAGAGCCATGCCGGGTGCCGCCCTTCGCTTTCGCCTCTCCAGGTGACTCAGGCTCGGTTCGAGCTTTGATGTGGGGAGGAACAAAGCGAGGAGGAGACAGTTCCCACCTCTGCCCCGCTTTTTAATGAGCCCCGCTGCTGATGAGGTGGCAGCAGCCCAAGGCACGGGCCCCAGAGGTGTCCGGAGCTGCCACCGAGGGAAACACTCACATGTCACAGCTTCGGGAGCGCCGCAGAGCTCGGCCCGGCGGCTTTTCGTCAGCACTTTTGGGGACTTGTCATCTTCCGGGGGTTTCTCCTTCTTCGGCACCGCGGGGCGGGCGGGAGGCCGGGGCTCCGCCGGTGGCACCGCTGGGATCGGCCTCGGGGGAGGGCGCGAGGGCTCGGCCACCTCTGCAAAGAGAAACGGGGTTAGAGCCGAGCCCCCCGGGGCCACCCAAACCCCCAGCCCGGCCCCAGACACTGCCCATGGCACCGGTCAGGGTGTCTGGGCTCTGATTCCCGAGCCACATCCCTGCCGCACGCAGGAAGGGGGAAGAGCTGGAGCACCACGCGGGATTTGGGGCTGCTCGGGACGGGCACCGCGGCTGCATCACCCCGCAGCTGCTCACCCCGCTGCAGCGCCAGCGGCTCGGCAGCACCATCCCAAAAACCCTTCCAAGCTCTCACATTCCTTCTCCAAAAGAGCCAAGGGATCTGGTTACACTCCGCAGCTCAAGCTGGATTTTTCATCCCCCTTCCCATGAAAGGGCCACTGTCTTCCCTGCGGGAGCTGGCTGCCACCTTCCCTCATCCTCCCGCACTCCGGAGCAGGAGTAACCCCTGCAGGACCCCTCGATGGGGCGGCAAAAACCTGAAAGGAGCCGAGTTCTTCCCCATGGGAGAAATCCCGGTGCCAAACACCCCCTCGCAGAAAGCCGGGAGAAGGCAGGACCACCTTCGGCACTGCTGGGAGCTGGCTGCTCCATCCCACGGGGAATGTGGGGTGCCCAGGGCGTGTCTGGAGGGGGGGGCTCGGTGCAACGCCACTCTCCCGCACCCACCCCGAGCCCCCTCCCGGCCGCCCCATCCCTCTGCCCATCCCCCGGAATAGCAACGTCTTGCACAACAGGGGCTGGAGCGTGCTTTATATAAAACTAAATTATAGGCTGGGCAGAGGGAGGGAGAGCAGAGAGCCATAATTGCCCTGGCTGTAACAGGAGGTCCTGAATGCCGGCAGGGAGGGGAGGGGAAGGGAAGGGGGAAAGGGGCTTGGGACACTTCATTATCCTCGATAAAACCAGGGTCCCGCACACCAGCGCCGAGGAGGAAGGAGGGCAATTATGGATAATTAAAAGGAGCATAACGAGGGAAGTGGGGGGTTCCAGCTGTGCCCCGGGATCTGCTGGAGCCTGGAAATGCTGCAGAGGGGCTGCAGCCGGGCTGGAGTGAAGCTGCTCTGCTCCCAGCTCCAAAATCATCCACGTGCCTCAGTTTCCCTACAGGACCGCCCTCTCTGCTCTCCCCAGCGTGCAGGTCCAGCCTGGGGCGCTGGAGCTCCTGAGACAGGGGGTTTTGTGGGAAGGAAAACTCATCCCAGCACAGAGCCCTGCTCGCAGGGCTCAAGCTGGATTTTTCATCCCCCTTCCCATGAAAGGGCCACTGTCTTCCCTGCGGGAGCTGGCTGCCACCTTCCCTCATCCTCCCGCACTCCGGAGCAGGAGTAACCCCTGCAGGACCCCTCGATGGGGTGGCAAAAACCTGAAAGGAGCTGAGTTCTTCCCCATGGGAGAAATCCTGGTGCCAAACACCCCCTCACAGAAAGCGATTTTGGGGTTCAACCAAGGCAAATCCAGCAGCTCCAGCTGAATTTTGCTACAGAAACGTTGGCTCTGAATCCCAATGGAGCGTGAGCACGTGAGCCCCAGATGGGAGAAGAGCCATTCCCAAGCCTCTGGAAAGCCCAGAGCGAAATGGAGAGGTGAGGAGAGCAGGCTGTCATCTCCCCACGGGTGTGGGGTGACACCCACACACTGCTGCACCCACAGCCTCTGTCATGTCCCAGCCTGGAGTCAGCCCTGATCCAAAGCCAGACACAAAATCCCGATGGCTGAGGAGCCCTGAGTGAAGCCAGAGGTGTCCCGGGCAGGGCACAGAGGGTGAAACTCCCTCAGAGTCCCTGGGAAGGCATTGGAGCCACTGAGAACCAGCAGAGCCCGGGAGCTGCTCTGGTTTCTGCTGTGAGGTGCCCAAAGTGTGTTCAGGGCTTAAAAACCCCCAGGGCTGCCCAGAACAGCCCCATCACCGCCAGATCCCCTTCCCTGCGGGTCAGCGATTGGGAAAAAGAGCTGGAAAATCAGGTGCAGCAGCAGGAGAAGGGCTGGCACAGGGAGAGCTCCAGCAGATCCCTGCCACGACCACTCCGTGTCTCCAGCACATCCCTCGCCTCCTCTGTGCCTGCTCCTGGGGACAAGGGGCAGTCTGGTGAGGCCTGGAGCTCCGTGGGACAGCAGCAGGCCTGGCTGGGTGGATCCACAGGGATATCCAGGGTGCTGCTCCAACCGGGAAGGAGCCCAGGCTCGTTCCTGCCGTGTCCGCTTCGCACTTGTAATTACCCTGCACAAGGGCTCGCACACAACCACAGCCACGCAGGGAGGAAGGTGGCAATTAAATTAACTCCCCCGGGAACAAGCTGGCCAGGAGAGGGACAAAAATAGGCAGGAATGAAGTTTGGGTCAGCTGGTCCTTCCCTGCCTTGCGCTGCCTCACATCCCTGCTGCTGCAGGGCCACAGGGAATGTGCGGATGCTGCTGCTCCCCAAGAGCACCATTTCCCCCGGGAATGGGATGGAAAAGGGCCGTGCCCACCCTCGTGGTCACAGCCTGACCCCAGGGAAGGTCTGGGAGAAGCTGGACACGTGTGGGCTGAGCACAGACCCCGCAGGCTCCCACCCCTGATCCACAGGGAAGTGCAGAGGGAATGCCCCGGGAAGTGCTCAGGCTCTGGGTGGGCAGCAGCTCCCAAATTCCCCCCAACAAGAGGCATCAGCTCTGCTGGCACAGGGAAAGGTGAACAGGCACTTCCAGCACTGGCACAGGCTCATCCCACAGCTCCCGGCTCCCTCTCCTCCCTTAAATTCCCCCAACCCCTGCTCCAGGGGTGCCCTGCCAAGCTGAGGCCCCTCTGGATCCCCTCCCCCTGCTGCCAGCAGGGCAGGACTGGCTCCTTCCCTCCCCTGCTGCCCCCAGAACGAGACCAGGCTTGACCTGAATCCATCAGGTTTAAAACCAACCACAAGCCCGGGAAAAACCCTAAGGAGAGCCAGCCCTTGGGATGGGACATCCCTCCCTTTTTCCCTGATCCGGCACCCCCAGACCCTTCCTGGCCAGGGCAAATCCTCCCCAGAGCCTGGGATGAGAGTCCAAGTCTCTGCTCCCCCAGGAGCAGCACAAGGGGGATGTGGAGGTGGCCGTGGCACAGGGAGAGCGGCTCAGATCCCTGGTTTTTGGGAAAAGAGGTAACGAGGCATTTAAAAATAATAATTTCAGCTTCAATAAATCCCAGCACTGCCCTAAGGTACCAGAGATCGGGCAAGTGATAGATGTGGAGCTGCTTTCGTTTGCCAAGCCCAGGACACGCACATGGATCCGGTTTTCTGATTATTCTCCCCAGTCCCAAAGTCCAAATCCATCCGTCACGGAAGCCCCGAGACATCAGTGAGCTCCAAAGTCCATCGAGGAGGTGGGAAAATAGGAGAGGGGAGAGGAAAGGTGCAAAGAAGCTGGAAGGTTTCATGGCTGCAACTGAGGATCCTGTAAAATCCCTGCAAAGTCCAATGTCCCATCCCTCTGGGAATGCAGCAAGGCCCTGAGTCTGCCAGAGCTCCTGGGGCTGGTTCTGGTCAGGGGGAAAAGTGCTCTGTGCTCCGGGTGGGAAGCACCCGGAATTCCTGATGGGCTGAGTTAAGCATTCCCAAAGAGCCCGACAAGCAAAAGGCAGGAACAGCCCGTCAGCATCCCGGGATGAGCTTCTCCAGCAGCACAACCACGAGCCACACCACAGGCAGCAGAGCCACAGCAGCCCCCAGCTCCCAAAAACCTGTGGATTCCCTTCTCCCAGCCGGCTGTGGTGCCCAGACCCCCAGAGGATGTGGGAAGACGCAAAGCTGGAGCCGTGGTTTGGGGTCAAACGCACCCAGGGTGTCCCGTGGCTCCTGCTCAGCATTCCTGGGATGTGGCTGATGATCTGCCCGGCTCCTGGGATCTCATTTCCCTGTCCCTCTTCCTCCCGAATGCCTTTGGCTCTGAGGGAAGGAATCTGGTGGCAGGAGACGGATGGACACGGCCCCATTCCCAGTCCCAGGGAGGGACAGCACGGGGAGGAAAACTTCTCCAACATGGAACTAAAGAGAGGCTGGACTGGGGAATGTGGGAACAAATCCCATCCCTTGGCAGGGTGGGACTGGGAATGTGGGAGCAAATCCCATCCCTTCAGCAGGCTGGGACTGGGAATGTGGGAGCAAATCCCATCCCTTGGCAGGCTGGGACTGGGAATGTGGGAACAAATCCCATCCCTTGGCAGGGTGGGACTGGGAATGTGGGAGCAAATCCCATCCCTTGGCAGGGTGGGACTGGGAATGTGGGAGCAAATCCCATCCCTTGGCAGGCTGGGACTGGGAATGTGGGAGCAAATCCCATCCCTTGGCAGGCTGGGACTGGGAATGTGGGAACAAATCCCATCCCTTTGGCAGGTTGGGGTTTGGTGTTGACCAAAAAGGAGGGAGAAGGGGTCTCAGCACATCTGGATCCACATCAGAGCTTTTGGGGAGCATCCAAACCCAACACCACGGGATGCAACTCCTGCCAGCGTGGAGATGCTCAGGAGAGCCCCCTTTTCCCTGCCTTTAATCCCTTGGGAATGGCTGGACAGGGAGCAGGAAATCCTGGATGCAGTTGCCATGAATAACAACCCAACAACTCGGTGCTGTTTGGGTAGGGAGCTCTCTGATCCCTTTTCCAAGCAGGTAAAATGAGTCTGAAACCTCTCCTGGATTTCCAGGCCTCATCAGGTGCCTGCCTGCCCCATTCCAGGGACATTTCAGGTTTCCAGTGCAGAAGAGACGGCACTGAAGCAAATCCTTCCCATCCCGCGAGCCAGGAGGGAGCAGAGGGAGGCAAAATCCCGGGAAAAAACCCCAATCTCCTTCTTTACACTCAGTCTGAAATGAATGCACCGAGGCCACCTCAGATTCTGGGATAGGAAAAGGAAAAGGAGGGCGGGGAGGGGAGGAGAGATGCCCAAAGCATGGCCAGGACAGATCCAGCACAGCTTTGCTTCCCACCCAGCAAACCTTTGGCCCAGTGTCTCTCTGCTCACCTGGGCAAAGATTTGGATAAACAGTTCTGGGACAATGAGGAATCCAGTCCAGAACACCAGAGGTTTCTATGAGGAAAGACTTCTTAAATGCAAAAAATAAAAAAGCAAAACAAAGCAAAAAAAAAAACCCACAAAAACCCCAAACAGCTCAGCAGGCCGGGAGTTGTTGTTATTTGTTATTTATAGATTTTGGGTGGGAAGGGAGGGAGGAATTTTGGGGCCAGACAGGCCAGGAGCAGCATCCATCCAGTCCATCCCTGTTCGGAGTTTGACCTCAGTGACCAAACCCCGACTCCAGGTCGGTGTCCCTACAAATCCCATCCCTCCAAGGTCCTCATGGCTCCAACTGGCTCCTGCCAAACCAAATTCATGGAAGACTTGCTCCTACAAGGGATTCCAGGGAAGAGAAAACATAAATTCCCTGCAAGAAACACCTCTGACACCGCAGCAGTTTGGGAGGAATTATTCCTTAAGCAGCAAGAACTGATTTAACATAAATATATTTACATTTTATAGATATTAAGGCACCATCCCAGTGTGGAGCTGCAAGGGAAGGAGGGATCTTTAAGCCCTGGACTGGAAAAACAGGGACAACAGAACTTCCCAGCACACAAACCTGGGAAGGTCCAGGTTTCTTCCCTCATCTCCCAGCACCAGGCCTCATCCCAAACCCAAGATAAACCACCCCAAACACACTGTGGGGACAGGGAATGGGGGAAAATGATGGGAAAACACCAGGGAAAACACCCAGGCTGGGACTGAGCTGGAGTTTGAGGAGCACCTGGGGCAAAGGTGGAAGCACCTTTCCCCAAAGGATGGAAAATCTGGGAAATCAGGGGAGCCCAGCCTGGAGGAAGGACACAGGAGGAGATCCTGGGTGTCCTCAAGGAAAAGCAATTATCCCTGAGGCCTGGAAAGCTGCTAAGGCCAGGCCTATCAGATCCAAGGAGATTCTGGGAATTACAGAGCAGGGAGCTGCTGGGGGAAATGATGGAGGGAGTAATTAAAGCCCGAGCCAGGCCGGTAATTGGGTAACCTTGGGGGTTAAACCAGCACAGGTCCTGCCAGGGAAAATTTGTGTCTTCCCAACCTAAGTCCTTAAAAAAAGTTAATTGAGGAGCAGATCAGCAGGAGCTGCTGGGCACTGTTATTAAGCAGGAGAATAATTTGCATTTCTCCAGCCCCTTTCATCCCAGGATCTGCCTGGCACTGATTTAAACCCGGGCCCATCACACCTTCCCTGAGCTCCAGGGATTTTCCTGGAAAACTGCCTTGGTTGGTGGGGAAACTGAGGCACGCAAACGGGATTTTCCCAAAAGGAACATCCTGTGGGGATGGAGCCCAAAACTTCCCAGTGCTGCTGCTGCTGCTCGCGCTCTCTGTAGGTTGGGGTTTCTCCCACGCACGGATCCCAAAGAAAATTCCGAAAACTGGGATGTGGGAAGGGATATTGGGGCCATCCCAGGGGGTGCCGATCCCACAGGAGGGGGAACTCCAGGCGTGGAAAAGTTCTGGGGAAAATCACCAGAACTCCAGCAAATACCCCGAGGAGAGCTTGGGTTTCTGCAGCTCCCAGGCAGGCGCTTTCCAAGGAAATTCAATCAGGAGCTGGAGCGGGAGCAGGGGCGATGCAGCCCCAGGGCCCGGCTTTGTTTTGCTCAAACCCAGAAACATTGAAAAAAGCCAGAAATCTGCTTTTTTTGCCTTTTTTTTTTTTTTTTTGCTTGGGTTTCTTTTCTTTTCCTCTGTAGGTTTTGCTGTCGTTCAAAGAACAAACACGAGCGAAGCGTTTTCAGGAGCTGACAGGGAAAAACTTGGAAAGAAAAACAGAAATCGATCCTTCGGTGCAAAATGTCTTTCTGTGGGGGTAAAAAAAATAAGGTTTTGTTTCTTTCAGGGCTTTTTTTTGGGAGGGGTTCTTTGTGCTTTGAGCGTGGCTGCGTGCAACTCTGCAATCCTGCTTTTAAATCAGTGCTGAGCCAAGAAAAAACCCTTTTATTTTGATTTTGGATGGGGTTTTTTGCTGTTCCTACCCCTATCCCAGAGCAGGACAGTGCCAGTAAAGGGTTCCTGAGTGAGGTGACACTGATTCCTGCTGAGAATTCCCTGCTTGGGGCACCCCGTGCAGGCCTCCAGTGGCATTTCGGATCTGGAGGCTGCGTGCTTGGGGCTGAGCACGCAACAGCTTTTTCCTCCTCCTCTCACACCTCGGGGCAAAATCCTTGGGAACAGGCAGAAAGAATTAAGGACAAATGTGCACGAGCATCCCAAACTCTGAGCTGCTGAGCTGGGACACAGGCAGGGATTGGAGACACGGAGGGGGACACGGGGGTGGCCCCCCACAGCAAATGGGAAGGGAAAAGGGAGGTGGGAATGAGCAGAGCCAAAGCCAAGGAGGTTTTTTTGCTGCTGAAGGTGGATTTGTCTCCATCATCCTCACATGGAGGAGGAGGAAAGAGCCTCTCCTGCTTCCTGCTGTCCCTCAGTGAAGGAAGGATAATCTCACCAAGCAAAAACCTTTGTTTTCCTCCTATTTTCTGCTAATTCCTCCGAAAAATAATCACTCCTCCCCTCCCTGCCCAGGCAGACAGCGGCCTCTTCTCTCTGCCAACTACCTGTGGTTATTTTGGGGCCTTGGTTTGCCATGTCCCCGTCCCTGCTGGGTGGGAGGAGGCTGTGGTGGCACCCGGCCCATCTCCAGAGGTGCCAGGGAACAAACTCCGGGAAAAAAGCTCCATCTCCAGCTGGGAAACAGCAGCGAGCCCTGCAAACCCCACCTGAGCTGCCCACCCCACGCTGAGCTCGGCCAAACCACGCCGGCACCTCGGTTTCCCTGTTTATTCCCCAGCCTGGGTGTCTCCAGACGAGCCACTCTGGTTTGTAAAACTTGGGAAAGGGAATAGAGAGAAAATTCCCAGGCCCGGCGGTGCGTGACAGAGCCGCTGGCCCCTGCCCAAGCCACCAGGGCTCGGCAGCCGAATGTCACAGGGACAAACACGGAGGGGCCTGGCTGCTCATCCCTCACCGAAATCCCACGAAGAGGGAGGAAAAAGAGATGGGAGCGAGGGTTTGGGATGTGACAGCACAGAGGAGGGACAGGGATGGAATTCGGCCTCTGGAGCCTGGGCAGGTGGGAATTAAGGAGACCCCGTTGTGCTCCCCACACTGCAAAGGAGGAGTCTGAAGGAGGCAAATTTGGTCCAGCTCTGCTTGGGGTCACACCTTGGGGACCCCTCTGGAGGAGCTGAGGAAGAGGAGGGGGAATTTGGGATGGTTTGGGATGGAGGTGAGACCCCTCCAAGATGGGAATACCGAACTGGGCACTGATGGGTGCCCCTCCAAGATGGGAACACTGAACTGGGCACTGATGGGTGCCCCTCCAAGATGGGAACACCGAACTGGACACTCATGGGTGCCCCTCCAAGATGGGAACACCGAACTGGGCACTCACAAATGCCCCTCCAAGATGGGAACACCGAACTGGGCACTCACAAATGCCCCTCCAAGATGGGAACACCGAACTGGACACTCATGGGTGCCCCTCCAAGATGGGAACACCGAACTGGGCACTCACGGATGCCCCTCCAACAGGGACACACCAAATTGGGCACTCACAGATGTCCCCAAGCACCTCAGCCAGGTCCCAGTGCTCCCACTCAGGCCACCAGCACAACTGGGAGCTGAACCACTCTCTACCCACCCACGGCTCCTGTACGACCACAGGGAAGGCGGAAAAGCTCCAAGGCCGTTTTCCCCAAAATATTGAACAGCTTTTTAAGTTACTTTTTAAAACCCCCCCCAGCCGCTGGTGCAGGAGCCGTGCACAGCCCTCCTCTGAGCCAGCCTGGGGACAAGCCCCGTGCAAAAGCTCTTTGCACTGTGCTCGCCATTTCCCACCTGGAAAGGGAAGGAAATCCAGGGAAATCAGCCCCCCGCAGCTGCCTGGGCCCCGGGACGTGGCTGAGCTCGGAGCAGAGCTCAGCCGGGAAGCGGAGCCGGCGGCATCCAGCTGGAAGAGCAGGGGGAAGAGAACAAGAGGATGTATTATCCAAAGCCCGGGCCCGGCCGTGCTCCGGGCCAAAGCCAACACGGGGCCGGTCCAGCTGTGCCGGATCCCGGAGCTCCCGCGGCTCCGCTCAGCCCGGCAGCCGCTTTCGGAGCTTTTGGGGTGGATTTGGCCCCTTTTGTGTCTGGCCTGACGGACACACCGCGGTGTGCTCCTCCAGCCTCCTGCTCTGCTGGTTTTTAATCTCTCCGTGGGATTTTTAATGCCGTTTCTGCACGTGAAGCTCGGCAGGGACAGCACCAGGGGCCACCGACCCAGGCAGAGCCACCGGAGGGGCTGCGAGGGGCTCAGCTCTGCCCCGTGGAAAAAGTGAGGATTCCCCAAACTTTTCCACCCACTTCTCCACGGCCTGGTCCCTGTAACCCACCCAGGGCTGCAGAGCAGCCCCCCGCCCCTCACCCCCACTTTTTGGGGGGGTTTAATTCACCCCCCCCCCCCCCCCCCCAGCTGCTCCCTGGGCTTGGCTCCGGGACAGAAACTGCTGGAGAGTTTGGGATGCGAAATCCCGGCGGGCTCCCGGCA
Organism: Aphelocoma coerulescens; assembly: GCF_041296385.1. Taxonomy (NCBI): domain Eukaryota; kingdom Metazoa; phylum Chordata; class Aves; order Passeriformes; family Corvidae; genus Aphelocoma; species Aphelocoma coerulescens. The sequence continues at coordinate 5,237,576 of NC_091039.1, read as the reverse complement.
GCTGCTGAGCTCACACACAAACACAGAGACAGGAAAACACTGCCAGGGGCACCAACACACGCTCAGATGTTCACAATCCTGCACCAACACACCCACAAACACTCAGCCATAGGTTCTCTCCTCCCCCCGACCCCAAACCTGCTTGCACCCCCTCCCCAGCCACACACCCCGATGCTACCCACCCACAGACCCCAGCCGTGCACTCACGCTCACACTCACACTCACACACTCACACTCACACACTCACACTCACTGTCCTCCTTCCCCTTCCTGTGCACACTCAGCGTGTCCGGCAGTGCATTCCCACATGGGGCACCCCACACCCCCCAAACTTTGAACCAATCCCCCATAAACCCCCCAGCCGCGGCCCCCCAGCCCTGCACACACGCACAGACATTTATTTACACACCCCCTGCACACACCCCCCACTCGCGCACACACCCCAGCCGTGATCCCATAGTCTTCCCCGCGATCCCACAGCCTTCCCCGCGATCCCACAGCCTTCTCCGCGATCCCACAGCCTTCTCTGAGATCCCACAGCCTTCTCTGAGATCCCACAGCCTTCCCTGCGATCCCACAGCTTTCCCCGCGATCCCACAGCCTTCCCTGAGATCCCACAGCCTTCCCTGCGATCCCACAGCCTTCCCCGCGATCCCACAGCCTTCCCTGAGATCCCATAGCCCTCCCTGCGATCCCACAGCCTTCCCCGCGATCCCACAGCCTTCCCCGTGATCCCACAGCCTTCCCTGAGATCCCATAGCCCTCCCTGCGATCCCACAGCCTTCCCTGTGATCCCACAGCCTTCCCCGAGATCTCACAGCCTTCCCTGAGATCCCATAGCCCTCCCTGCGATCCCACAGCCTTCCCTGCGATCCCATAGCCCCCCACCCGTGCACAGACCCCACCCGTGCACACACACACACATTCACCCCCCTCCAGCCGCGCCCCCCACACTCACCCCCGGTGCCCCCCGCCGTGTCCCCCCCCCTGCGCACCCCTCTCCCCCCTCCGCGTCCCCCTCAGGGCAGAACCTCCCGTACCTGCCATCGGGACCGCCTCGTCTCGGGGCTGCTCCGGGCGGCTCGGCCGGGGGCTGCCGGGCCGGGACATCGGTGCGGGGCTCGGTGAGGGCTCAGTTCGGGCTCAGCTCGGGCTCAGCGCGGGGCTCGGTGCGGGCTCAGAGCGGGGCCCGTCCCGCCGCGCTCACCTGGGGCCCCGCGGGGCGCCGCGCCCGCCCCCGCGCCCGCCCCGCATCCCCCGGCCCCGGCGATGGGGGCCGGCCGGGGCGCGGGGCTGCCTCTGGGCCGGGCTTGGGATTTTTTTTTATTTTTTTCTTTCCCAATTCCTAAAAAAAAAAAAAAAAAAAAAAAAAAAAAAATTCAAATTAAACAACAAAAAAAAGAGGTTGGGAGAGCAAACGCGGCCACCCGCGCCCGCAGCGCTCCGGGAGCTTCTGCTGGAGGCTGGAGCGGCGCCGGGAGAGGGGAGAGGCGCGGGGCAGGCGGAGGTGGCTCCCGGGGCCAGCCTCGGATTTGGGATTTCACAGCTCTGCCGCGCTCTCGGCGCGGGGCTGGGTCCCCTTGAGGAAAACTGCGGGGGGAGCAGCGGGACTGAGCTGTGCTCGGGCCCCTCGGGTGGTGTTTGAGCCCCTCGGGTGGTGTTTGAGCCCCTCGGGTGGGTGTTTGGACCCCTCGGGTGGGTGTTTGAGCCCCTCGGGTGGGTGTTTGAGCCCCTCGGGTGGTGTTTGAGCCCCTCGGGTGGGTGTTTGGACCCCTCGGGTGGGTGTTTGAGCCCCTCGGGTGGGTGTTTGGACCCCTCGGGTGGGTGCTGCAGCCTGTCCTCTTTCCCAGGCAGGAAAGCAAAACTTTCGTCCGTGACTCCCTGGCGTGTCCAGGGAACGCCTCCGCCTTCCTCACCCCTCCCTGCCTCAGTTTCCCCAACTGGAAAATGGGGTTCGGCTCCCTGGGGCGATGCCCGGAGCTGCTGGAATCAGAGGTGACGGCGTCACCGCCGCCAGCAGCCCTGAGAGCGCTCTGAAATCCAGGTTCAAGCAGCAGCAGCACATCCCCAGTGGGCCAACCCAGAGGTCCCGGTTTGCTCCGGGGCCGCGTCCCCGCAGGGCCCCACGAGGATTCGTCCCCGTGCTGAGCGTCACGAGGACCCGGTGGGATGTTTCGCAGAGTTGTTTTTAATCCCACTGCTGCGTTTTCCTGTGTTTTCCTGTGCTTAAGAGCCCAGCTCTGCAAAGCACCGCAGGGAGAGGCCGGAGCACGAGGCTGGAGCCGGCCCAGCCGGCAGCAGCGGGGATTGTCGCCCTGTGGCCCTGTCCCCTGCCCTCCCCGCTGCGCCGGGCCGGGGGTCACCGGGGCCAGCCCGCCCTGCCCTCGGCCACCGCCCCCAGACACGCGGGAGTCTGGGCAGCCGCTGGATTTTGCAATCCGGAGCTTCGGCTCCGCGTTGCCAGAGCGGGGCTGGGCCCGAGGGAGAGCCCTGGTGGCTCCTCACACCCCTGGGGTGCCACAGCCCCGCTGCCATCACCGCCAGCAGCGCTCCGCTGGCAGCAGGGCAGCTCAGCGGGGCGAGCGACAAGGGGAAGGTGCTGAGACTCCCCATGGAAAGGAAATGGGTCGGGAAGTGGGAACGAGGCATCCTGGGGCGCGAAGCTGGACTGGAGGGATCTGACTGCTCGCGGTTTTTCTGGAAGCTCCATCCTGAAGGCAGAGCTGTCACTTAGGGCGAAGCATCGGCACCGCGATGGAAATCCTCGGGAAAGCCTCCCCACCGGCAGCCGCTGTTGGATCACTCCCCTCCCTCCCTGCTTCCAGCAGGACTCTGCCAGCCGCCCGCAGGGCTCCTTAGGGCACGGAGCTGGCGATGCAGCCGGGCTGTGCCGGCACCGCTGAGGCAGCGGCTGAATCACGCCGGGAGCGCGGCGGGGCCGTGCCAGCCCCACGCACATTCCTCCCGCTTTGCCTGCCCGGATACCTGCGGGCCCGGCCCTGCCCGGCCAGACGCACCCTCGGCCGCCGGGCAGCACCGAGGGATGTGGACAAAGGGAGCCCAGGAATCCCGGGATTGCCTGGAGGTGGAGCGCGGCCTCCCCGGGCAGGGGATGCTCGGCCGCCGGGGGGAGAAGGGAGCCGGGAGTGCGGGTGCCGGTGCTCGGGTCAGGGGTGGGTGGGGATGAGCATCCCTCTTCTTGTGCACTGACCCCTCGGCCTGATAACCCGGAAAAAACCTGAAGAGTATTCGGGAAGCTGAGTCACAGCTTTGGGGGTCCGGGATCTGTGCAACCCAACTTGGAGGGGGAACATGGCTCCCCAGGCTGGCAGTCCCTGGCACCGTGGGAGCTCTGCCAGGCAGGAAAGTGTTTTACAGGGATTTGGGGCCAGAGAGCAGCAGGGCTTTACCCACAACAGCTCAGGGACTATGGTGCTGCCCCTGTGCCACAGGCCATCCCTGTGCCATGGGCCATCCCTGTGCCACGGGCCATCCCTGTGCCATGGGCTGTCCCTGTGCCATGGACCATCCCTGTGCCACGGGCCATCCTTGTGCCATGGGCCGTCCCTGTGCCATGGACCACCCCTGTGCCATGGGCCATCCCTGTGCCATCGGCCATCCCTGTGCCATGGGCCATCCCTGTGCCACGGGCCATCCCTGTGCCACGGGCCATCCCTGTGCCATGGACCACCCCTGTGCCACGGGCCATCCCTGTGCCATGGGCCATCCCTTTGCCCCGGGCCATCCCTGTGCCACGGGCCAGCCTTGTGCCACGGGCCACCCCACTGGGACATCCTGGAACAAACCTGTGCTGCTGCCTGGCATCGCTGCTGCCTGACCGTGATGGACCAACAGCCACTGCCCACCCTCCTTGGGGGCTTCTGGGTCCTGGGCAGGGTGGTCTGTGGGGAAATCCGGCCCTGTCCTGGCACTGGAAAGCTCCAGGGATGGAGCAGGAAAACCCTCAGTGTGTCCAGGGGATCGCGTGTTGCCCATAAAAATAAAGATTCTTTTCCCCCCAAAATATCATCCTCTGTAAAGAAAGGACGATAGAAAGGAGCAGCCTGAGCAGGGGTTGGGGTGGGTGGGAGGGGTGGGGGCCACCCTACAGTGTCCAAAAAATCCTGCAGCGATTCCACCCAGCCTAATCCTGTGCTACGCCCGGGCCGGCTGCGCTCCGAGGAAGGCTGTGGGATCTGGCTGCGTTTGGGAAAACAAGGCCGTTCCTGTAGGTGTGTGACTGCGCTGACCCACATTCACAAACTCTGGCACCCAGCGCCGCTCCCGGCTCCGCCGCCGCCAAAGTAAACCCAGCCCAGCTCTCCCAGCTCCTGGCTGCTGCTCGGGGGGAGCAGGGGCTGGGCTCCATCTGCTCTGAATCTGCACACCAAAACCCCCAGATCTGCCCCCCAAAACCCCCAGATTTACACTCCAAAATCTCCAGATCTGCACCCCAAAACCCCCAGATTTACACTCCAAAACCTCCAGATCTGCACCCCAAAACCCCCAGATTTACACTCCAAAACCTCCAGATCTGCACCTCAAAACCCCCAGATTTACACCCCAAAACCTCCAGATCTGCACCCTACAACCCCCAGATTTACACCCCAAAACCCCCAAATCTACACCCTAAAGCCCCAATATTTACACCCCAAAACCTCTGGATCTGCACCCCAAACCCCCCAGATTTACACCCCAAAAGCCACAAATCTGCACCCCCCAAAACCCACAGATCTGCACCCCAAAACCCCCAAATCTACATCCAAACCCCCCAATATTTACACCCCAAAACCTCTGGATCTGCACCCCAAACCCACCAGATTTACACCCCAAAAGCTCCAGATCTACACCCCTAAACCCCCAGATCTGCATCCCTAAACCCCCAGACTTACACCCCCAAATCCCCAAATCTGCACCCCCCAAACCCCCAGATTTACACCCCTAAACCCCCAAATCTACACCCCTAAACCCCCAGATTTTCACCCCAAAACCCCCAAACCTACACCCCAACCCCCCAGGTTTGTGGCTCCCCCGTAGCTCCCGTCCCCCAGACTGGAGACGTTGAAGATTTAAACCTCCTTGACCTTCCTGTCTCCGGCGAGGATTTAGCACTAAAACCTCGACTTTTCGGTTCAAAGAGGGTTTTGCAACATTCCCGGCATCCGTCCCTCGGCGAGGGCTTTGAAAATAAAATAAATAAATAAGAGAAAATGCGTGTGATCCTGGAAAACAAGGAACGAAACAACCCCGGAGCAGCAGAGCGTGGTTAACCCGCCGTGGATGGGGCCGGGGCCTGGCACAGAGCGAGGCTGTGCAGCCCCAGCCGTGTTTTTTTGGGGTCTGAGCCATCACCCCCTGATCCGTGGAGCAGAATTCCCCTGTCCCTGTGCACACACGAAGTCTCGGAACAAAATAACCTCCTCAAAGCCTTCTGCTGGGGGGAGGAGGCTCTGCCGGCCTCGCTGGGGCCGCAGTGAATGACCCCACTGTTCTACATGTGCTGCTGAAAGATTTTGATGAGTCACGAGCTATTTCTGTAAATAATAATAATAATAATAATAATAAAAAAAAAAAAACAGCAAAAAGTAAAATAAAAAGAAGGAAATGAACATTTAATATAAAAAAAAAAAAAAGAAAAGAGGGGGCCCCCGTGAATATTCATCTTCGGAAGCTGGAAAAATTAAAGACTTCCCCACGATTTCCCCCGTTCCCTCTGCTCTGTGCTCCATCCTGGGGGGCTGGGGGTTGGTTTGGGGGCAGAGGCACAGGGGCATCGTGGCAGCCCCACCACTGCCACCCACGCTGGGCACCGCAGCTGGGGGGTTCGGAGCTGCTGGGGGGTCACAGGGCAGGGACCGCGCGTCCTTCGCAGGGGCTGGAGCTGGACAAAGCACCTTGAGGAGCAGCCAGGGGTGGAGAGGTGCCCCCTCAGCTGCTTTGGGGTTCTCGCAGAGTTCCTGGGCAGGGTCAGCAAAGCTCCCCTGGTTGGAGCTGCTCCAGGACTCTCAACACCCCGGAGCACCACGGGCAGCCGGATCCTGCCCCACACTCAGCAATGAAGTCCCTCTTGTCCTCCCTCCTGTCCCAGGTTGATGTCCCGGGTTTCTGCACAGACGGGGATGAGCTGTGGCTTTTGGAGAGGTTGGGGTGGCAGAAATGGGAGCTCCCACCCATCCAGGGCCTGCTCCCACCATTCCTGGTCCTTTCCTTCCCACTTATTAAAGCCACAATTCTTCTTCCTCCCATTTTTTGAGCCCCCAGAGCAGGGGGCTCACAGCAACCCTGGTGGTGGCCCAGGAGGGAGTGGCCAGAGCATTTTGGGGTCCCTTCTCAGCCCTGACCCCAGGGGATGCAGCCACAGGGATCCCCCCAAGACACCAGAGACTCAGGGAGGGCCCAGATCTCAGAGCAAGAACCCTTTGGCCACTTCCCTTCCTGACCCCGATATTCCAATTTCTTAATTCTCATTTAAAAAACCCCAAACCCAAACAACCCAAAGCCGTCCCTCCTTTTTTTGGCTCTTTGGAGCTATTTGGATGCTGTGCTGGCTCTGGGTTATCCAAGGCAGTGACTTCCCCCAGTTGTGCTTCAGGAGTGTGCAAAAATCCCATGGATTTGGGATAAAGCATCAGGGTGAGCAAAAATTCCACGGATTTGGGACAAAGCATCGAGGTGAGCAAAAATTCCATGGATTTGGGGCAAAGCATCGGCCCAGCTGGAGGGAAGGGAGGGATCCATGTGGGAACAGCTCTGGAGCAGCAGGAGGGAAGAGGAGGAGAGGGGTCGGTGCCTCCTGCCAGCATTTATTGGGTGCAGGGATTTGTTCTGCACTGGGAGGAGGTGACTGGTCCCAGTGTCCCCTCGGATCCACGGACTGGTTTAGCAATCAGACTGGGAGAGCTTTCATGTCCGTGCCAAGGAAAAAAAACAAGGGAAAAAACAAGGAAAAAGAAGTTTCTGGTTTAAAAGTGAAAAGCTCCAAGTGTTAAATCCATCAGAGCCAGAGATGCTCCCAGTCACGACCCCCACGTCCTCCCCAGGGAGCTGCGGAAGGATGGGGACACTGGGAGGGGATGGGGACACTGGGAGGGGATGGGGACACTGGGAGGAGACAGGGACACTGGGAGGGGATGGGGACACTGTGGGAGGAGGGGGACACTGGGAAGGGATGGGGACACTGGGGAGGGACAGGGACACTGGGAGGGGATGGGGACACTGGGGGAGGATGGGGACACTGGGAGGGGATGGGGACACTGGGAGGGGATGGGGACACTGGGAAGGGATGGGGACACTCAGGGAGAAGGGGGACACTGGGAGGGGACAGAGCACTGGGGGAGGATGGGGACACTGGGAGGGGACAGGGACCCTGGGGGAGGATGGGGACACTGGGAGGGGATGGGGACCCTGGGAGGGGACAGGGACCCTGGGGGAGGATGGGGACACTGGGAGGGGAGGACAGGGACACTGGGAAGGGATGGGAACACTGGGAGGGGATGGGACACTGGGAGGGAACAGGGACACTGAGAGGGGATGGGGAGCTGGTCCCCCCTGCTGGGGCACCCACGGGTGTGAGCTCAGCCCCCCAGGTGGGTGTTGAGGGGCTGCAGAGGCACCTCCAGTGCACCCCAGGGAGCCACCACGGCTCCGAGCTCTGGAAAAAGGGACACTGGAAAAAAGATGGAGGGAGTTTGGCCGGGGTGGAGCAGTGGAGGGAGAGGGGATGTGAGGCTCTGTTTGTGTTGGCAGGAGCAGCTGTTTCGGGGGGCTGGGATCTGGAATCTCATCCTTGTCCCTCCTTTGTTGCTGCAGCTCCGGCCAGGGTTTGGAGTGAGGATATTCAGGAAAAGGACAAGGCAACGACCCAAAGTCCCTGATGGTGAAGCTTGGATACCCTGGGAAGTCAATTCCCTGAGGGAAATGCCAAAACCTCCCTTGTTTTTTGTTGTTTTTAAGGAGCAGAGGCTGCAAACCTGGCCCTGCCTTGGGAGCCCCAACGAGCAGCGAGCGATTCCGAACGATGCTTGGAATTCTGCTGCTGCTGGGTTAAGGGGCCTCTGAAGAACGTGGGCATGGATGTGTTAAACACGTTAATAATTACGAATAATGGTTATTTTTCATTTGTACGGGCAGGAATTCCTGCTGCAGGATCTCCGGCAGCTCACCTTCACTCCGGCCTGTAGGAGAATGAATTCCATCTCCAGAGGATCAAACAGGAGCTGTTGGGTGAGGGAGGGGAGAGGCCCTCCTGTCTGAGCTGCTGTTGTGCCTTTCCAGGGGCTGCTGTTGCCCCATCCCCATCCCATCCCATCCCATCCCATCCCATCCCATCCCATCCCATCCCATCCCATCCCATCCCATCCCATCCCATCCCATCCCATCCCATCCCATCCCATCCCAGCTGCAGGAGTCCACCAGAGAGACAGGAATTCCCTCCAGTCCTCCCAGTAAACATTTTAGGGCTGGAAGGAGCTGGGTGGGGGGAGATTTGGGAACTCAAACCCCCAGAGCTGGGTTAGGGGAGATTCAGGAACCCAAACCCCCAGAGCTGGGTGGGGGGAGATTTGGGAACCCAAACCCCCAGAGCTGGGTTAGGGGAGATTCAGTAACCCAAACCCCCAGAGCTGGGTTAGGGGAGATTCAGGAACCCAAACCCCCAGAGCTGGGTTAGGGGAGATTCGGGAACCCAAACCCCCAGAGCTGGGTGGGGGAGATTTGGGAACCCAAACCCCCAGAGCTGGGTGGGGGGAGATTTGGGAACCCAAACCCCCAGAGCTGGGTGAGGGGGGATTCGGGAACCCAAACCCCCAGAGCTGGGTGGGGGGAGATTTGGAAACCCAAACCCCCAGAGCTGGGTGGGGGGAGATTTGGAAACCCAAACCCCCAGAGCTGGGTGGGGGGAGATTTGGGAACCCAAACCCCCAGAGCTGGGTGGGGGGAGATTTGGGAACCCAAACCCCCAGAGCTGGGTGGGGGGAGATTTGGGAACCCAAACCCCCAGAGCTGGGTTAGGGGGGATTCGGGAACCTAAACCCCCAGAGCTGGGTGGGGGGAGATTTGGGAACCCAAACCCCCAGAGCTGGGTGGGGGGAGATTTGGGAACCCAAACCCCCAGAGCTGCTGCAGCCCTCCACTCACCCCACCGCTGACCGAGCAGATGAAGCCGCTTTCCCCCCTCTCCTTCCCGGGCTGGCCACTGCTCCTGCCAGGATTTCCAGGGAGAATTTCAGAGGAGCCAGGATTTGGGAAGGGGCTGCCCAGGGAGGTGGTGGAGCCCCCGTCCCTGGAGTTTTTCAAGGTGAGGATCGCTCACCGATCTCAGAGCTCAATAATTCCGTTATTCTGGAAAAAACACGGATTTTTTTTTTTTTTTTAATTTTTAATTATTCCCCCCCTTCCCCCACAAGAACCTTAAGCAAGCTGCTGCCATGAAGATTTTTGCCTTTTCTTTTATACCCCTGTTATACCTTTTTACAACTTCTGTATTCTCAGTGCTTTTTGCCTCCAATATTGGACTTGTTTGTCAAGCTAAGAGACAAAACATTTTAGAAGCTTCGTAGGCAGGGATCAGTGTGCCCCAGAGCCCAAGGTCCTCTCCAGAACACATTCTGTAAACCAAGATAGAACCATCCAGGGGAAGGTTCCTTGGGGAGGGGGGCTCACTCGAGCCTCTCATTGGGGAATCTTTGATAGATCTGCTAATTAGTAACACCTCTAATGTTATACCCAATATTGGGGAGATAGACTCTGCGGGGTGCATCTCGATGCACATGACCTGGACGTGTACACCTAAGGATCCTTAAAATAAACACCAAGCTAAAATCCCTTTTCCCCTTCTAACCGTGTGTGACTCTTGATTTTAAGACCAGGAAAAGGCATCAAAGCAGCCAGGCCGGCAGCACGATAGGTAATTTCTTTTATTGCATTTTATAATGCCATTGTCCATACAGAGTACATGCAGCTAGACCTACTGTACAAGGGTTTACCGTCTGCCCACGCAGACACACGGAGCTCGGAGTACAAATACACAGCCAGGCGATTTCCTTTATACAGCACGACGAGCCGGGGAGGCAGCCGGGGAGGCAGGGAGGGAGGGAAGGGGGTCACTTTTTACACATCCGCCCTCCCCTCCTCCCCCTCTCGGAGCTCACCCCACCTCCCCAGCATCCCCTTCCCACCCAGCGCCACGGAGGATGGGAATAAACCACGGCAAAAAGCAGGAAAAGCTCGTGGCAGAGCTGGCGCTTCCCGGCGGGGGATGTTCCCCGATTTGTCGCGGCTCCATCCCCGCCAGCCCCCGGCTCTGGCCTGTCCCGACTTTTCCCAACGCTTCCAGGACAAAAACCTAGATCCAGGGAGATCCTGCGGGGCGTGAGGTTGGCCAGGGGTGTAAACAAAGCAAAGAAACCCTTTGGTTTGATGCAGGTTCAGCTGCTGCTCTCCCGTCCCCTGTCCGGCAGCCCCTCTCTGCCAGCACTGGGTTCTGACCCCTTCCCCCTGTTTGGGGAAAAGAAATCATTGAGGAATTAAAAAAAAAGAAACAATAAAACCATGGAAAAATGAGGAATTCCTTCAGTGGGAGATACCAGAGAAACGCCTTGAGGTGCCCACAGCTCTCCCCCCCTCGCAGGAGTGCCCCAGGGGTAGAGAGAAACAGGAAATGAACCACAAAAATACAGAATAAATCCCCCCCCACCCCCCAAAAAAACAACAGTTGGTGTCGGTGGGTTGAAAGCCAGAATATCCATACCTCAATATATACAGACACACAATTCTGCCACGTGTTTGGTCCTTGGCCCTCCCTCCCGCAGCGTTTGAGGTAAAACTCGCAGAATTCCGGAAAATTCCAAGCCAAAATGGAGCGGAGGGGTGGGAGGGGTGGGGGCAGGGGGGGACACGCGGTACCTGGGCTCAGCTGGGACCCTGCAGAGGTGGCCGGGCTGGGTGGGGGTAAGAGAAGGAATTAAAATTTACCCCTGAGTATCGAACCGGGCACGTTCCCCTTTGGAATCGTGGAATTCCCGGGGGGGAGGTGGGGAAAGGCATCACCTGGAGCCATTGGGCTTTTCCAAAGACTTTTCCAAACGTGTGCATTGTGTTTTAAGGGAAAACCCTCCCTCCTTTATATTTATATATTTATTTATATATATATAATATATAGAGAGTGCTCTGGGAGCCGGGATGGTGGCCAAGGACCATCGGGAATTCTTGGAGTGGAAGGGAAGGAGCCGGGTGGTCCTCGAGGGTTTGGGGGTGATGGTGGTGCAGAGGGATTTTGGCTGAATCCATGGGGATCTGGAGGCGCTGGGATGCATTTTGGGGGTGTTTGTACCTCTGGGAAAGCTTCCAAAAAATCCTCCCACCCCGAGGAAGTGGGGAAAAAAAGGGAAGAGGAGGAGGAAGGTGAGGGGAAAGAACAAGGAAAGGGAAAAAGGGGAGCAGCTACTGACCCCCACCCCCCCAAAAATCAGTGAGGGGCTGGCAAAGAGGGACAAAAATTCCCAAAATCCCAAAGGCCTGGATGGAGGCAGAGATTCCCTGTGGAGGGTGAGGGGTGGCCGAGCATCCCAAAGTCCAGCCCGTGCATCCCTTCCCGCTCCTTCCTGGGAATAAAGCAGCAAGAGGTGATGCCACTCCCAGCTACACCCCCATGGCAGCTGTAAACTTGTTCCAAAAATGATTTAAATTAAAGAGTGGTGAAAAAAGGCAAAGAAGGGGGGAAAAAATGGAAAAAATTGGGGGAAAGGAAAAAAAAAGCCAGGAAAAATAAAAAAAAAAAAAAAAGGAAAGAGGGGGGAAGGGGAATAAAGAAAAAGGGAAAAGGGGAGAAGGGGGGGAAAAAAGGGAAAAATTGGGGGAAAATAGGAAAAAAAGGGAAAAAGTAGAAATAGGGAAAAAAAGAAGAAAAAAGAAAAGAAAAAAGAAAAAAAGAAAAAAGAAAAAGGAAAAAGAAAAAAGAAAAAAGAAAAAAGAAAAAAGAAAAAAGAAAAAAGAAAAAAGAAAAAAGAAAAAAGAAAAAAGAAAAAAAAAGAAAAAAGAAGAAAGAAAAAGGAAAAAGAAAAAAAAAGAAAAAAGAAAGAAGAAAAAGGAAAAAAGAAAAAAAAAAAAAAAAAAAGAAGAAGAAAGAAAAAGGAAAAAAGGAAAGAGGGGAAAAGGGAGAAAAAAGGGGAAAAAAAAGAAAAAGAGAGGAAAAAATAAGGTAGATAGGGAAAACCCACGGTATGTCGCAGCTCCTTGGCAGGACGGGGGGGATTGGGACGCGCACAGCAAAAGGGGGGCTCGGCTGGTGCCCCCCGGCCCGGGCAGGGTCTTCGGTGCCCGGCAGAAGCCGGGAAGGGGCCGGGAAGGGGCCGGGAAGGGGCCGGGAATGACGGGGCTGTCCCGGCGCTCGGCACCGCGAGCCGCGGGCGCGGGTGACACCTAGAGGGGTGTCGGGGGGAGCAGGGAAAATCCCGGGATTCGGGCACGGGAATAGCCCCGCTGCAGCCCGGAGAGCGCCGGGCACGGCTCCACCGGGATCTGTCACCCCCGGGGGACGCCCCGAAGGGCTCGGCAGCCCCTGGATGGTGCCGCGGTGACACAGGGGTGGCACAGGGGTGGCACAGGGGTGGCACAGGGGTGGCACAGGGGTGGCACACGGACTTCCCCCCCCCCCCCAGTCCCTGCAGCATCCTGGGCACCGAGGATGCACCGGGCAGGGAAAGGATGAGGGGAGTCCACGCTCACCCCACAGTGCCAGGAGCCCCTCGGAGAGGTCACAGAGGTGACACATGGGGACAGAAAAAAACCACCTTCCCCTGTCCCACCCCTGTGTGGGGCATTTTCAGCCCAAAACGCGGCTCCCGTGGTGCCAGCGGTGACACAACCCCCTGGGAATGTCTCACCAGGGATGACGGGGACAGAGAGGGACAGAGGAGCCCTCGGGGTCACTTTGGAGAGCCCAGAGCTGGCCTCAAAAACCAGAGCAGCTCCAGGTCCCTCATGACCCCGCTGGATGCCAGGACAGCCAGTGCCAGCCCGGCTGTGCCAGGGAAGGGGATGATTCCTGGCGAAGGGGACAATTCCCAGGGAAGGTGATGCTCCAGAGGGAAGGTGATGTTCCCCAAAGCCACCACGGGATACTGGCAATGCCACCCTGCGTCCCAGGAGGAGCCTGGCACTGGGTACCCACATCACCACCCCAGAAAGAAAGAGCAGGGAGAAGAGGGGTGTTTGGTTGTGTTGTTCTCGTTGTTATTATTAATATTTTTTTTCTCTTTTTTTTTTGGCATGAATACCATCTGTTCACCTGAACTACGGCCCTTCTGTCTCTAGAAATCTTTTGGTATCTTCCCATCTGGACGCAAACAAAAGGATGAGGAAAAGAAAAGATGAAAAGCAGAATTCCTCCCCCACCAGCAGCAGCAGCAGCAGCAGCAGCAGGCTTGGCTTGGGGGCACAGCCAGGTTTGGCCACCATGGGGACCCTCCAGGGCCAGCTTTGATGACCCCCAGGTCCCCTGCAGGTGCTTGGCTGTGGGAATGTTACCCCTCTGCCCCACCAAGACCCTGCCCCGGCTTTTGGGGTGGAATGGGAGGCACAAGGAGCCTTTTCCTGAAGTGAAATGGGACCAGTGGCCATCCCTCCCGGCTGGCTGGGAGGTGGCACCGCTGCGGCCGACGTCCAGCAGGAAGGAGGGAGCTGCGTCCTCACTGCCAGCGCTGCTGGGGATGGATGGTCAGCACTCTGGGGATGGATGGTCAGCACTGCTGGGGCCAGCAGCCCCCCACCAGCCGGGGTCAGGGAGGCTGGGCAAGCTGGGAGGCCGCTCTGCTTGCCAGAGGTGACAAGGGGACACCGTCCCACCGCCGCGCTGCTTCGCGTCCTTCCCCAGCTCCATGACAAGCCTGACATCCAGCAGAGGATTCAGCCCCGTTTCTGCTGTTTCTTCCCCCAAAGCTGGGTGGAGGCAGCACGTGGGCAGGGTCCACGATCCCTCCTTAGTGCAAAACCCACCGGGGCACGCAGAGGTGACAGCGGGGTCCTGCCAGCGCTCCCCGGGGCTCGGGCACCGTGGGGGAAGAGGGGACGGAGGTGCCTTCCCTGCGGGAAGGAAGGAGGGACCATTTCGGACAGGAACAACCTACCATCCTCGTTCACCAGTCACTAACCAGGGGAGGAGGGGAGGAAAAGTCCAGCTCGTGGGGTTTTGCTTCTCGTGTCGTGGCGGGGCCGCTCCGTCCCCGGGCAGTGGCAGCGTGAGGGACACGCCAGCAGCAACAGGTCGGTGTCGTTGTCATTGTCGTCGTTGTCCCAAGGAAACCCTTTTGCTTTGTGGAAGTGCCTTGAAAGAACAGGGTAACGCCAAGGTCACCTTGGGGAGGTGGGAGTGTCACTTGGTCTCCATCCGGGAGGGTGGGAAGGGTTTGCCCCTCGGTGGGGGAGGAGGAAGGAGTCCTTAGGACAAGTCTTCCACCGGCAGCTCCTCCTCCAGGTCCCTGTCGTCGGGGATCGTCACATTCTGGTTGGTGGTGGCCATCAGCGACACGGGCCTGCTGTCGTCCTCCGCCTCGGCTGGCTCCTCCTTCACGTGCACGGGGTGGCTGTGGGGAGGGGGAGCCTTCAGCCACGGGGAGTGGGTCCCACCACCCAAAACTCCCTGAAATTTTTGGTCCAGACCCCGCCTTGTCCTGGGGACAGGAGTCAAAACCCCCCTCATGCTGGGCACAGGAGTCAAAACCCCCCAAGAGAGCCCACAAGCAGCTCCCGGTGGCCGTGGCGAGGGAGAGCCTTCAGCCTCAGGGAGTGGGTCCCACCACCCAAAACTCCCTGAAATTTTTGGTCCAGACCCCCCCTTGTCCTGGGGACAGGAGTCAAAACCCCCCTCACCCTGGGGACGAGAGCCCACAAGCAGCTCCCGGTAGCTGTGGGGAGGGAGAGCCTTCAGCCTCAGGGAGCTGATCCCACCACCCAAAACTCCCTGAAGTTCTTGGTCCAGAACCTCCCCTCACTCTGGGAATGAGAGCCAAAACGCCCCTCACCCTGGGCACAGGAGTCAAGACCCCCCTCACTGTGGGCACAGGAGCCCACAAGCAGCTCCCGGTGCCCAATGTGCCGCTCCACACCAACCCCTCCAGCACCCCTGTGCCCCCTGCCAGCGTTGCCCCTCGCCCTGCCCCAGGCCAGGCTGACCTGTACTGCTGTGGGGACAGGCGGGGGCTGTTGCTGCCGTTGCTGTTGACCTGCTCCACGGTGCTGCTGACGTCGTCGTGGCCCACGTGCAGCATGGCACTGGCCGAGCTGGTGTTGATCATGGTGGGGCTGTTGAGCAGGGGGAAGCTGCTCTCCGCCAGCGCAGCCTGTGGCAGGGAGCACGGAAGGTCACGGAATTTGGGTTGGAAGGATCATTAAAGATCATTTCATCATCTCATCCCACCCCCCTGCCCCGCCAGGGACACCTTCCACTATCTCAGGTGGCTCCAAGCCCTGTCCAGCCCGGCCTTGGACACTCCCAGGGATGGGGCAACCACAGCTGCTCTGGGAAATCTGTGCCAGGGCCTCCCCACCCTCACAGGCAATGATCTTCTCCTTTCCACTCTTTCAGCTTGAACCCATCCCCCTCATCCCTCACTGCAGCTCCTGATGAAATCTAAGACTGCAACAGAGAAGGGCACTGTGGAGGGTTTAGTGTCCCCATGTCCCTGTCAGGGACAGGGCTGCTCCTTACCTGGTAACTTGCATTAAGTGCTCCATAACCGAGTCCTGAAATCATATTTTTGACTAAGGTCGGACTCCTGCAGGAAGAGAGAGAGCAGAGGGATGCAGGGCTGAGCACTCCCGGCCCGGGGACCGCGGCGGTGGCAGCTCCTGGGCTGTGTCCCGCGGGGAAGGAGCACCCACCCTGTCATCTTTGGTGGCCTTCGCTTTTGGTACTCGTGCTCATCCACGGTCCACACGGCTCCCTTGACGTTCTCCACGCGCACGAAGCACTTGTGCAGGCTCAGGTTGTGGCGGACGGCGTTCTGCGGGTGCGCAGGGCATGGGCTCAGTGCCAAGGACCCTATCCTACTGTCCAGACCTTCCTCCTCCTCGCCATCCTCCTCCCTGCCCAGCCCCACAGCTCCTAGGGGGGGTGTCCTGCCACCCAAATGCTCCCCAAAGCCACCCCAGCGCTCCCCTCACCCCATTGGCACCGAGGGCGTTGAGCGGTCACCAGCCCAAACTGCACATGGGACACGACCCCGCTTGGAGGACCTGGGCCTGACGCTGAGGAAGGTGGGGACAGGGTGGGACAAGGGACACCAGCTCCACTGCAGCTCTGCTGATGCTCAGCACCGCCAGCTCCTCTTTCCTTTTCCTTTTTCCCCCCTCCCGTTTTGGTCCTTTCCCTCCCTTTCTTTACATCGACCATCTTTACATTTCTAAATGTAAAATAAAGAGACGCACACGTAGGCAGCCAGCGCAGCCCCGAGAGATACCAGCTCCCTTTTCCCCTTCCAACTCCCTGCCATTTGCTACTGCCCCTATTTCATTACCAATTTTAATTTGCCTCTAATTAAATCCTGTGTATTTTTCCGACTCACTTGCTAATCCATGAGGGAGGCAGGAGGCTGGAGTGGAATCTCTCCGAGCTATAATTACAAAGGGCCTAATCACGCCGGGGCTCTGCCTTTGAATAAATTTCCTTGCATTAAGGTTCTCAGATTCTCTGCCTTGCAAATGAGAATGACCCCAATTTCAGGAAGTTGGCCTCGGAGGGTTTTTTTTTTCTCTCCTTTTTTTTTTTATTTCGAGTCCTGATTCGTGATGAGAGACTAATTCGTTACGCTAAAACATTAACAGCAATTTAAAAGGTCGAACGGGGGCTGTATAAACAAAGGAGCCTGGCCAGCACAACAGGGCAAAAGGAGACACAAGGACTGAGCCCCCCCCCAAGTGCCTGAGCCACCAAGTGCCAGAGTGCCCAGAAGCTCAGCAAATGGCACCAGCATCGCCCCTCAGGCTTGGGATCTGAGGGGAAAAACAAACAAAGCTGGGCTCTTCCCTTGTCATCTCTCCATCCATCCATCCATCCATCCATCCATCCATCCATCCATCCATCCATCCCTCATCCATCCCTCATCCATCCATCCATCCATCCATCCATCCATCCATCCATCCATCCATCCATCCATCCATCCATCCATCCCTCCTCCAGCCATGCCATGGTGCCAGGGTGCCAGGGTGCCAAGCAGCAGGGACAGGCAGAGCCAGCCCTAAGGGGACAGACATTCTGTAAGCAGCTCCCAGGGTCCCTGGGGAGGGAGATTTGGGCCCGGTCGGCGCTGCTTGATGGGATTTTTTGGGGGGAACCCCTGGGTCACAGCAGAGCCCCCATTCAGCTGCCCCAGCTCCTCGGGGGACACTTGGTGTGGTTGAAGCCAGGCCCTGGGTCCCAGCCTGGTGCCACTGTCACCCAAAGGGTCACGCTCCATTTGGGCCATGCCCTGGCACAGGGCCCGTGGCACCCCTTGGGCCCAAACCCAGTGAGCGGGGTCAGGCTGCACCTCACAGAATTCCAGGGACCTGGCATTCCAAGAGGTTCCCAGGGAGCATGACACACCCTCATCCCCCACTCTGCCCTCACCCCAGGGCTGGGTGCTGCCACTGCCCTTGACCCCCTGTCCCCTGTGAGCACACCCAGGACGTCCCTCCCTTGCCAGGCCGGCTCCTGCCCACATTCCCTCCTTCCTTTCGTCCAAACAAAGCCCTGGCTGCAGCCATGAGCATGGCAAAGCCGGAACCTTCCCTGCCCACAGCATCCATGTCCCCTCTTTTTCCCCCCTGGTGACACCCCCTTGCTCTGAGGCACTGGCAGGGATGGGCCTGGAAAGGCTCAGGTGGGGACTAAAGAAATCCTGGCAGCAGGCAGGATCCTGCATCCCTGGAGCCTGGGATGCCCCTTCCTTGTGCTGGGTGTCGAGGTCCCAGGCCAGCCCCCCGATTTGGGACCCCCTCATGGCGTAGGGGACGTGTCCCCCCTCTCAGCCCGAGGTGGCTTTTGTGTTTCCAGCCAGTGTTTGTTCAGAGCCAGGCCCAGCTGCTCTGTTTGCTTCTCATCTCTCTCCTCTAATGATGTTTGCTCTGCACCCTCCACCCACTCCCTGGGTCCTGCTGGGGTCTCCCCGTGGGTTCCCCACTTTGGTCCCCAGCATTCCTGTCCCATCCTGGGGGGAGGCTACAGGAATTGAGGGAAAAAGCCCAGAAAAGTGGTTTTCAAGGAGAGGAAATAGGTTATTTTTTCCTGTGTATCCCCCTCCTTAAGAAGAAGCCTGGCTTTGGACACCGGAAGTTGTGAAGGGAATTATCCCCCTCTACTCCAGCTCTTTTTAATCCCCTGCCATCCCTTTTTTGGGGTAGAACAGGAAAAAATAAAGAATAAAAAAAAAGGGAAGCAGAAAAGGGGGATGTCCTTCTCCAGCTCTGCCCTTGCTAACACGGCGTGTGTGGAAACTGCAAAAAAACCCCAAAATATTTATTCTTTTCAGCAATAAAAAGGCAGAAAAAAGGCATTTTTCACCAGCCATGATCTCATTGCAGAGGGGGAAACTGAGGGCCTGGGGAGCAGTGATGGCCACAGTGGGCTCTGCCCCATTGCTGCCACCCTGTCCCCATTCCAGGGGTTTGCCCAGTGAGCCAAAATGCCCGATATCCACCCAAAAGTTTAGGGATAACCCAAACATTTCTTGTGGAAGCAAAGCCTGGCTCTGCAGCAGCGACACATGGGGGCTCTGGGCTCCTGGAGAATGGATTCCTCCTCCTCAATCCTCTCCAAAAGCTCCATCTCACTTGCACCTGGCTGATTTTAATTATTTTTATTTAAACTAACAGGTCTCCCTGTGCCACTTCACTCCTCACCGCCCCGAGCAGGAGGGAGCTGAGCTGCCCTCTCAGTAAATATGTGCAGCAGGAAACAACAAATAAATCAATCTTTCCTGGTCGAGGCAAGAAGTGAATCTCAGAATCACAGAACTGTTCCTTCCACACCCCTCCAGCTCCTCTGAGCTGGCTTTTCCCAGCTCTGATTTCTAAAAATCAAAGGGGGAGCAGCCCCAGCGCTCATGTGCTGCCCCAAAATTCAATCCAAATTTTGGGGAATTCCAAAATTCACCAGCTCAGGCTGGTGACAGAAGCTCCTCAGTGACAAAATCTGCCTGTGAGATGGGTGGAGGGACCCTGAAGGGCACAGGCAGCTGTTGGGGGCTGGCAGAGGGGCTCCCCTTGCTGATGATCCCCCTGGCACCCCCCTCTCCATCCCTCCCTGTGGATCAGGACCTGCATTCCCAGCCACCACCGAGACCCAGCCACCACAGTGTCACCTGCCCTCAGGTTATCATTAACCTTATTTGCTATTTCCAGCCTCTCCCTCCTGCCTCTGCCCTTCTTCTCCACAGAAAATCCCGGGATTTTACAACACAGCTCTTTGCTGTATCCTACTGCAGGGGTGATACATCCCCACAGCCCAGCAAGGTGTTTTGGAGGGCAAAAAAAATGGGATTTGGTCCTAAAATCACTTCCTGCACCATTTTAGAGGTGGGCAATGAACTGGTCCTTCAGTACAGGAGCATCTCCTGCAGCAGCCGGGCCCGGGTGGGATGGGGTGAGCTCAGGGTGGGATAGGGTGAGCCCAGGGTGGGTTGGGATGAGCCCAGGGTGGGATGGGGTGAGGCCTGGGGGGAATGGGGTGAGCAAGGGTGGGATGGGGTGAGCCTTGGGTGAGCTCAGGGTGGGTTGGGGTGAGCCCAGGGTGGGTTGGGGTGAGGCCTGGGGGGAATGGGGCGAGCCGAGGTGGGATGGGGTGAGCCTCAGGTGTGCCTGGGGTGGGCTGGGGATGAGCTCAGGGTGGGTTGGGATGAGGCCTGGGGGGAATGGGGTGAGCCAGGGTGGGATGGGGGAGCCTCGGGTGAGCTTAGGGTGGGTTGGGATGAGGCCTGGGGGGAATGGGGTGAGTGAGGGTGGGATGGGGGAGCCTCGGGTGAGCTCAGGGTGGGTTGGGGTGAGCCCAGGGTGGGATGGGGTGAGCCCTGGGTGAGTCCAGGGTGGGATGGGGTGAGGCCTGGGGGGAATGGGGTGAGCCTCGGTGGGATAGGATGAGCCTTGGGTGAGCTCAGGGTGGGTTGGGGTGAGCCCAGGGTGGGATGGGGTGAGGCCTGGGGGGAATGGGGTGAGCTCAGGGTGGGATGGGGTGAGCCCAGGGTGGGATGGGGTGAGCCCAGAGTGCCAGGCAGGGCTGCTCTCACCTTCCAGGTGGCCGTGTTCCTCCGGAAGTAGGCGAACATCCGCGTGAACCAGTTATAGATTTCATTCAACGTTAGCTGCCTGTCGGGGGTCTCCAGGATGGCCTGAGCAGGCAGAGAGGGGACAAGGCCGTCACTGGAGGGGTTTGACACCCATCCCATGGGGCAGAGATGGGGGTTCAGCAGGTGGGGGGTGCTCAGGGAGGGTTTTGGGGTGCAGAGCTGGACCCTGTGGCTCAGGGAGCCCCTCACCTGCCGGATGAGCGAGGCGTACGTGAAGGGCGGCCGGACGTCGGCGTTTTTGTAAAACTCGTGATTCTGTGCAAGCTCTGCAGGGGGACAACAACCGGGGACAGGCCCTGGAGTGAAGGGACCCGCTCTGCCCCTCACTCTGCACCCCGTGGAGGGCGCTGAGCCCCAGACCGGAGCTCACCTGAAGAGATTGGGGTGCAGAACTTCTCCGAGTTCCTCCTGCGGATGGGCCCCACGTTGTGTAAAGTGGAAGAGCTGATGACGGAGGGGCCCTGCCGCAGGGGGGTGATGGGCGCCGTGGCCGAGGTGGGGGGATGAGGTAAACCGTCGGGAAACGTGTCGGAAGTGCTCTTGGAGAGGGTGGCACTGGAGACCAGGTTCAGCTGCATGGACAGGTGGGGAGGGAGGGGTTGGGAAGGCTGGGAGAGCTCTGGGAACATCCCTGGAGCAGGCGGGGAGGGGCTGGCGGGGGGGAATTGCTGGGCTTGGAAAGGGTGGGATGCAGCCAGGGGTGGGGATGTAACTGTGGGATGGGGATGAACTTGTGGGGTGGGGGTGAACCCATGGGATGGGGATGAATGTGTGGGATGGGGGTGAACCCATGGGATGAACCCATGGGATGGGGATGAGCGTGTGGGATAGGGATGAACCCATGGGATGGGGATGAATGTGTGGGATGGGGATGCACCCGTGGGATGAACCCATGGGATGGGGATGAACCCATGGGATGGGGATGAACCCATGGGATGGGGATGAACCTGTGGGATGGGGATGAATGTGTGGGATAGGGATGAACCCATGGGATGGGGATGAACCTGTAGGGTGGGGGTGAACCCATGGGATGGGGATGAATGTGTGGGATGGGGGTGAACCCATGGGATGAACCCATGGGATGAACCCATGGGATGGGGATGAGCGTGTGGGATGGGGATGCACCCGTGGGATGAACCCATGGGATGGGGATGAACCCATGGAATGGGGATGAACTCATGGGACGGGGATTAACCCATGCCATGGGGATGAACCCATGGGACGGAGATGAACCCATGGGATGGAGATGAACGTGTGGGATGGGGATGAACCCATGGATGGGGATTAACCCATGCCATGGGGATGAACCCATGGGATGGGGATGAACGTGTGGGATGGGGATGAACCCGTGGGATGGGGATGAACCCATGGGATGGAGATGAACGTGTTGGATGGGGATGCACCCGTGGGATGGACCCATGGGATGGACCCATGGGATGGGGATGCACCCACAGAATGGGGGTGCAACAGTGGGATGGTATGAACCCATGGATGGGGATTAACCCATGCCATGGGGATGAACCAATGGGATGGGGATGAACGTGTGGGATAGGGATGAACCCATGGGATGGGGATGAACCAATGGGATGGGGATGCACCCGTGGGATGAACCCATCGGATGGGGATGTACCCATGGAATGGGGGTGCAACAGTGGGATGGGATGAACCCACGGGATGGGATGCACCCACTCCATGTCGGAGCTGATGGAGCAGCTGCATTTCCCTCCTGCTCATGGCACGAGGGACCAGGCTGTGCCAGAGGGTGGCCAGGGCACGTCCATCCCACAGAACCCATCCAGGTGACCGAGCAGAGGTCAGGGAGGGGACAGCAGCCAGCGGGGAGGGGACATAGAGGGCAGGAAGGGACTCACGCTTACAGGCTGGCTGAAAGGCTTTGGCTCTGAAGGTCTCATGTGAAGATGGGCCATCATTGCCTGGAGACGCTCGCTCTCCTTGGCCAGCTGAAGGAGACACGAAGCAGGAGGGGACGGTCAGGCAGCGCCAAAGTCACCACGGAGGTGCCCACAGCCTAGAGGAGCTGCCACAAGCCCTGAGCCCTGGTCTGGACAGGCAGCAACCCCCAGGGTGTCCCCCCAGGTGCCACCTCCTGCCCGACGCTGGCTCCCAAGAGCCCCAACGGGGCTGTGCCCCTGTGTGGGGGGTGCTGCACCCACCCTGGGGGGCACAGGGGCCGCTCCAGCTCCGTGTGTGCACTCGGGAAAAATCCACGGAGCCATTCCCAGAGCCTCCAGGCTGCCACCCACCTGCAGGGCCACCCACCACAGCCCTGGCTCTGCCTCCTGGGTGCTCCTGTCCCCGTGCCCAGTGCCTGCTGTCACTGTCCCTGTCCCCTTTACCCTCCTCCTGCTCCCCGTCCATCCCTCCCTCCATCCACCCGCATTCCCACATCGCTGTAATTGCTCCTTGCCTCCTGTTTACTCCCCGGGAGTGCGGGCAAGGGTGAAATATTCACTGTGGCACCAGGAGAGACTTTGAGCCCGGCGGAGCCGATGGGATCTGACACTCCGCTCCCTTCCCGTCACCTTCCCTCTCCACCGGCACCCCTCAAGCTCGGGGGGTCCCCACGCACCAGCCAAGCCCCCTCCTCGGGCGGGCGAGGAAGGGGTTAAAAGCAGGAGGCAGAGCGGAGTTTGCCGCAAGTTTGGAGCAGCTCCGGCTGCCGAGGAGCTCATTAGAGCTGACAGCTCTCCCCTCGTGATGCAGACGCTCCTCGCCGGCACAGCGGGAGCTCCGCGCTCCAAACTTTCTAATTGGTGGCTCCGTGGCAGGTTCCTCTCTGCACACACAGCTCTGCTCTCGCCCTTCAGCTTTGGGGTTTTTTTATTTTTTCCCTCCTCCCCTCTTCTTTTCCCTCCCCTCTTTAAGCCCCAGGAATTGCTTTCAACCTCTGGCTTTGACAGGGATGGGGAGCGGGATGGAGAGGATGCAGCCTCGCCACCCACCCAGGTTTGGCTGTGTCACCCCCCCATCCCACGGCCCCTGTGAGCCCCCTAATTCTGAGTGGGGGGTCCCAAGGGTGCTGCACGTCTCATCCCGCTGCGCCCTGGGCCAGTGTCCCCTGTGGTGTCACACACAGCCACGGGCACATGCCACCCTGAGCCCCTGCCAGCCCCAGGCACTGTCACACCACGGGGGTCTCAGGGAGTGACCCCCTGCCCCCTCCCACTTCCTCCCCTTTTTCCCCTCTCCCTTCTCCATTAACCGAATTCTGCACAGCGCACTGGGGGCTCGGAGAGGCTGGGAAAAGCACTATTTAAAGAACTGCCTTGCCAAAAATAGCGCCCCAAAGTTGGGCTCCAAAGACCACGCTCAGCCATCAAAAAATAAGTGGCCTGGTTTCCAAGCAGCCCTGGGGCTCCCAGCGAGGTGGCACAGCCCATGTCCCCCCTGTGGGGACAAACCCTGCTGGCAGCTCCGGCCTTCCACATCTGTGGCATCTCCTTTCACCCACGGGGACGCTTTGGGATGAGAGGGGAACTCGTTTGAGGGCTTGATTTCCAGCTGGATGCAGGATTCCTATTGGGAAGGGTGCTCAAAACGAGTCCCCACGGGGGATGGTTACAGTCCCCACCCCTGTCGCTGTCCCCTGAGGGGAGCAGCCAAGGCACAGAGTGACAAGGAGGTGGCTTTTTGTCCCCATGTCCATGGGGGCTGGGGTGACACACCCACCTGTATCTCCAGCTGCTGTACCACTTGCATCTGGACTCGACACTGGGCCGTGCTTCGGTCATCAAGTGCATGTTCTGTGTTGAGGTGTCTGGGGAGGAGAGCACAGAGGCTTGGTTAGGCCTGGGCATGCCCAAACCTCAGCCCCCTCTGCTGGGGCCACACCTGGGATCAGTCCCGACCTGCAAATTGCTCAGGAATGCTCCGGCCCTGCTGCCCAAAGCGGGGTGAGCACAAGGGAAACTGAGGCACGGAGATGACTGAGCGAACCGGGCTGTGCCACCACCCCAAACCTGGGCTGGAGGGTGACTGAGACACTCAGCCCCTCTGCTGGGACCACACCTGGGATCAGCCCCGACCTGCAAATTGCTCAGGGATGCTGCAGCACTGCTGCCCAAAGCAGGAGGAGCAAGAGGGGAAACTGAGGCACAGAGATGACTGAGCAAACCAGGCTGTGCCACCACCCCAAACCCCGGCTGGAGGGCAGCTGAGACACTCAGCCCTACCCGTGGCAGCCCTGGGGTGTTTAGGAGCAGCCTCTGGCTGAGGGAAAGCCCATGGATTGTCCTGGAGCAGGCTGCTGGCAGGAGGTGCCAGGAGGACCTGAGGAGCAGGTTCCAGGACAAAGGCAGCGTTATGGGAGGGTGACTTGCACCCTCCAAGGAAAGCCCCGAAGGCAGAGGGTGGCATTTCCAGGCTGTTCCCCCTCCTGCCACCTCCCTGCCTCGTGTTTATGTTTAGGAAGCACCAGGACCTTTGGTCCTTGCTGCCCTCCCTCCTCCTCAGGGAGGGGAAGGGCTCCTGGTGGCAGGGTTGTCACTTGCTGCAGAGCCAGGGACATCCTGGCATCACCTCGCCCCCAAGCCCAGCAGAGCAGCAGCCTGGGGGCACAGCCCAGCCCCGAGGATGTCACAAGGCCAGGCCATGTCCTTGCTGGGGTGGGCACAAACTCAGGGGGGGTCTCACTGGAGGAGCAGGATGGGTTGGAGGGAATTCGGGGCAGTTTACCCTTGGAATACCCCAAAAGGTGACGCTGGGGGGTCCCAGAGGCCGTGTGCCAGGTGGTCCCCAGGACTAAGGCAGAGACACCCCAGGAGCAGACGCCTCAGGAGCCGCTCTCCAGGCTGGCTCCGGATGCGGAAAAGGCAGGAGCCTCACCCGGCCGCCTGCAAGAGCCTTCCAGCCCCAGCTTGCACGGACAAGTCAGGGAACCGGGCCCAGCTGCCAAACCCCTCCGTGAGCAATGCCCCAGAGCCCCAGCCCTGCTCCTCTCCCTGCACGGCACAGCCAGGGCACGGCTGCTTCTCCAGGGAAAAACAGCTACAGGAGCCAAGTGGGAATGAGGCCATTCCCACTGACCCTCACCCTGATCAACCACGGCTCCAAGGCCACGCTGCCCCCTCCCAGCCCAGCACAGACCACCCGAGCTGCTCCTCGGAGGGGCTGCTCAGAGGAGGCTCCAGGCTGGTGCCCGGACTCAAGGCAGGGTCCAGGGTCCAGCTGGGCTTGGCCTTTGGCAGCTGGAAGTTTTCTGTCTGTCTTTCCCACACCCTGACCCGTACCCACGTGGGCAGGGAGGGGACAGGAACCCTGGGGAAGGCTGCCCTTGTGCCTAGGGGGGCAGGAAGGTGGGACACAGGGACCCAGGCTGGCACAGCAGGGCTCTGCCAGCCCCGTGACCCAGCCCTGGGCATTCCCTGCCAGCTCCAGCTCCAGCCCCCAACCCGGAGCTGGCTCATCTGCCCTGTGCCACTCCAACATGCCCTGCCAGGCGGGAGGAGATGCCTTATCTGGGTTCACCCCATGACTCAGAGGCAGAGCAAGGAGGACACAGGAGGCTGAATCATCCTCTCACTCATCCCTGGGCTGCCTTTGCATCTCCTTGTCCTCCCGGGCAAGGCCTCTGCCCAGCTCCTTCCCTGGGAATGAGTGAGCTGGCACAGTCCAAGGGATGTTCCCACTGGAGCCAGCCCTCAGAGCGTGGCAGAGGACAGAGGATGAGTTTGGAAAACCCCAAAACCCGCCTGCCGCCGCGGAGCGCGGCGCTCGCCGAGCAGACAGCCGGGGAGGCGGGGGAAGGAGCCCGCCAGCCCGTCAGCTCCTTCTGATGTCTTTGCTAAAAATCCCGGCTACAAAGAGATCTAATTGCAAATGAACTAATTAAGTAAACCTCTGACGAAGCGTGAAAACAATTTGTTTGACCCTGACGCTAGCAGAGGGCTCTCCGACAGCAGAGTTAATCAGTCAGCGCCGGAGCCCACAAGCGGTGTCAGCGGTGCCATCTGCCATCTGCTGCCTCCCCCCGCGCCCCCCACCAGCGCTGCCAGCCCCCCTCGCCTGCTGCCAGCGCCTGCCCGGGCTCTGGCCTCCTCCAGATCATCCACTCATCCCATGGCTTGCCTTGGAAGTGCTCAGAAAGCTCATCCCCTTCCACCTGTGCTGTGGGCAGGGTCACCTTCCACTCCAAGCCAGCCTGGCCTTGGACACTTCCAAGGATGGGCCAACACCAGCAGCAACCCCTGCTGTGTGTTCTCCTTCTCCATGGGGTCACCCAACTCTGGTCAGACATTTTGGGTGGCCAAACCAACTCTCAGGATCTTCCCCTCCGCCAGCTCTGTTCTGTCCCAGCCTGAGACAGAAAAAGCTCCCCCAGAAAGGTGACACTTACTTGACAAACTGCCCCAAGTCCTCACAGAGGGTTTCGCAGCCAGGCCACTTGCACTCTCCGTGGCCGTAGAGCGGGTGGGAGCCGGGGGTCTCTTCGTGGGAAGAGCTGCACAGGAGGGAAAGGGGCCTTCAGATGGGGCAGCTGGGATGCTCCAGCATTCCCAGGCATGGGGACAGCCCTGGGGCACCCATGGGAGACCCCACAGCGATGATTCCCTGTCCTCTGGATGCAGCAAAACAATGCCAGGCCTCATTTGTGGGGTGGGCAGAAACCCCTCACCCCTCCCAGCCCTGTGGGCGATGGATCCCGGCCCCTTCCACCTGCCCAGGAATAAAAACACAAAGTGCCAGGGCCCGACCCGGCTCTACCTGTCCCTTCTCGGCGTGTGCATGGTGCTCTGTCCATTGGGCAGAGGGTGATGGGAAATGGGAGGCGAGACCTTGGCGGCCGAAAACGAGGTAGAGTTGGAGGTGTTGGTGGTGAGGTCAAGACCTTCCTGCTTAATGCTGTCCTCGACGGGCTGGGCGGCCGTGACCTCCTTCCAGAGCTGCTGGAGGTCCGAGGGGCAAACAGCTGTGGCACAGGAGAGTGACCAGCATCAGCAGGGACATGGGGCAGCAACCAGGGCACCCTCCCTGCTCCCTGACTCCCCAGATCTCACCCAGCACTGGGAAAGCATCACCTGGAGCTGGGTACAGCAAGGGGAGGCTGCACGGCCCCATTGGGAAACCCAAAACAAGGCACCTGCAGCACCCACAGAGCTGTTCCCAGATGGGAAGAGAGCCTGGCTTCCCAAATCTCGGCACCCTTCTGAGACAGGAGGAGGTGCCCCAAATCCTGGCACCCCTCTGCCAGAGGAAGAGCTGCCCCAACCCTGCACCCCTCTGCCACAGGTACCACAGGAACCCGCAGCCCAACCCCGCACGGCTCCGACCGCTGCCACCACCACCCCCCAAACTTTGGGGGCATCACAAAACCCAACACCACAGCCCCTCCCCAGCCCCCCTCACCCAGAGCCGGGCAAGCTGCAGCCCAGGACCCCCCCCAGGCCGGGCTCCTTACCTTGGGGCAGGGTCTGCAGGGGCACGGTGCCCTGCCCTGGCGGGAGGCTCACCAGGCCCTGGCGCTGCAGGTTTAACAGGTGCTGCTGCTGGAGCTGCTGCATCTGCAGGAGCTGCTGCTGGAAGGCCAGCTGCTTGTTCCCCAACGGCTGCCGAGACAAAAGGAGGGACAAATCCAAGCTTTATTCCCAGCCTGGCAGGGCAGGCGGGGGTTGGAGGCCGCGGTGAGGGGCGCTGGCAGCGAGGGGTGGCAGCGGCGGGGACACCGCGCCTGGCGGTGCCTCCATCCCGCTGCGGGGCCTGCTCGGCTCCCGGCTGAGCCGGACGGAGGCTTTGATCTATCGGAAGAGGAGGAGAAGGAAAGGGAAAAGGGGAAGGGAAAAATAAAGCGCTGGAAAGAAAGGGAGAGAGAGGAGCTGGGGGCTTGCTCGGAGCTGTGCCGGGAGGAACCTGCAAAGCCCGGCTGGGGGGGTCCCATGGGGGAGGCTCAGCTGTGGGGTCGGTGTAAAAAAAGGGGGTTCCCAGCAGGCAACAGGCACAGAACCCTCGGGTGAGGCAGAAAATGATCCCTGTTTGTCAAAAATGACCAGTATGAGCCTCTTCTTGGTGAGGGGCTGAAACTGGCGCCAGGGAGGGGGTGCCCAGTGCCAGTACTGGTGTCCCCACCCTGGCCACAGGCACCCCCCAAGTAGGTGACTCTCCCCTCACCCCCCGGAGCTGGCCAGGCTCTGACCAGCATCGCTGGCCCTAAACTAGTTAGGCAGGACGGGTCCCTGGGGAGGCACCGAGAAATCCATGAGAATTAAGTGAAGGGGAGAGAATTCAATTAGGGCTGGGGACAGGCAGCTGCTAATCCGAGCTGGCCGGGAGAGGGGAGCTGCCCCGGGGCTGCCCGGCCTCATTAGTGGGGCAGGCGGCTCCCTGACCCCGTGAACCTCCCCGAACCCCCCCGTTTGGGCAGACGGTGCCGGCGGGGAGTGAGGAGCCAGGCTGGGCCCTGCTGGGGCACATCCCCCCCTCGCTGCACTCTGCAGCCCCCAGACGAGTGTTTCCATGGCCGTGTCCTCGCTGAGGAGCACAAGAGCTCTGCAATCGGGATGTCCTTGTTTTGTGAGCATCGTGGGGATTCAGGTCCCCCAGGCACTGGGAATTCCAGGGAACTGGTGATCCCCGAGGCTGCATCAACAGGGAACAGCAGGCAGACTCTCTGTGGCAATCCCAGTCCATGACTGAGTTTGAGGCCAGCACTTGGGGTCCCACTGGGTGCAGGTGGATCCCTGAGGATGCTGTTGATGCTCAGCCTTGGCTTTGTGAATCAGAGGATGAGGAGGGGCTCTAAATCCCTCTCTGCAACATCAGGCATGACCATGAGTCCTGTCTAGGGCACAGAGTTTAATTCCAGTTTCTCAGCCGCACAGGGATGTGTGGACTCTCCCTGTCCTCTCTGCCTCTTGGCCACGGTGGAATTGCCTCCCCAGAGTCAGATCTGGATCCTCCCTGGCTCTGTCTCAGCTCTGCACCTCTGAGGCTTAAAGATTAAGGCACAAATTAAAGCAATTCCTGCTCAGTGAAGAGAAATCCCTGCGCTCGCCCTGACTCCTGAGCCACGAGGGCTCCAGGCCGTGGGATCAGCAGGATGGAGGGAAAAGGGCAGGACCAGGCTGCAGCCCGAGGGCTTTAACAGCAGCTTCTCTGTCCCCCAGGGTGTCCCCTCCCGCGAGGGGAAGCTCTGCCACCCTGTGGGATGGACACAACATCCTCACCCTGGTTAGAAACAGCAGCTGGGATGGGATGGGATGGGATGGGATGGGATGGGATGGGATGGGATGGGATGGGATTCTCCTCTTCCCGGCTCCACCACCACCCTCCCCAAGGGCTCTGGGGCAAGCCCGAGCTCTGCTCCAACACAGCCTCCTCCACATCACTTCCAGGCTGAGGAACTGGGAGTGGATGAAGTCAGGAGGATCCCTGGGCATGCTGCCTGCATTCCACAGCCCAGCTGGACTCTCCTAACCTGGCCTGGCCGGAGTCAGACCCTCAGAGCCCCGCGGGCAGCTCTGACCCACACGTGGCTCTGGCAGAGACGGTGTTGAACTCGGTGATAGATTAAACCTGCACCTCCACATGCCTCAAATCCATGTCCCTCCAGCTTCCCCAGACCAGGAACTGGAGAACCAGCCCCAGGAATTCAAACCCAGGCCAAACCAAGGCCTGATCCTGTGGGGGAGCCAATCTGCCATCCCTAGGGAACAACTGTGGCACCACAGACCTCAAAACCCCTGAGTGATGGGTGAAGAGCTGCAGAGCCATCCATCAGCCCACAGGCTCCAAGCCAAGGTTTCCCTGGACAAACCAGGGTGGGGAGAGCCTGGACGACAGCCCCAGCCTTCCCAAAATTCTCACACCCCAGTGATCCCCAGAAACCCCGTTCCTGTTGGAAAAGCCACTCCCAGAGGAGCTGGCTCTGTGTTGGGGCTGAATCCTGTGCTTGGCTCCCCCAGCTCATTCCCAGCTCATTCCCAGCCCATTCCCAGCCCATTCCCAGCTCATTCCCAGCTCATTCCCAGCCCATTCCCGGTGTGGGGCTGGGGGTCTGCAGCATCGCGGTGCATTAGACGCAGCTGAGTGGGTGCAGCTACCGGGGCAAGAGGCGCCGTCACTTTGATTTATGAGCACATCAGGAGGAGTTTGCGCCGTGACACGCGGGACTGACAGCGGCACTTCATTAAGCTGACACCGGGGTTAGGCGCCAGCAGCCCCCCCTCCCCACCCTGTCTGCCTCAGGAGAGGGACAACCCCCGCCCTCAGCAGCTTTGGGGACACATGGAGACCCTCCCAGGGGATATTGGGGTCTCTGCACCCCGATGCTGCTTGCACTGGGCTTGGAGGAGCCAAGCGTCCTGGGAAGAGTGGGATGGGAGACACCATGGCAAGGGGCTGCACCACAGCTCCTTGTTTCCCTCACATCCAGGGTGCTGCTGGAGGCTGGGGGCTCGCCCTCACACCCCAGCACAGGAAAATGCTCCAGGATGGATTGGGATGTGCCACAGCTCAGCCCCATCCTGGCGGGATGCATGGATTCATGGATCAGCTGCCTTGCTCTGCCCCTTCCTCATGCCCCCAGAGTGGTGCAGCACCCATGGACACGGAGCATCCCCACATCCTTAGGGACAGGATGCTGCTGACAGGCTCTTCCCACACATTTCCATCCTCTTTTCTGTCCTGCCCTTCTCCAGCAGCCGTGCTGCTGCCAGGGAGATCGGAGCTGCTCCTCCCGGAGATGCTGCCCCTGCTCTGGGGGAGATCGGAGCTGCTCCTCCCGGAGATGCTGCCCCTGCTCCGAGGCAGATCAGAGCCTTTCCTCCCAGAGATGCTGCCCCTGCTCCCGGGAAGATCGGAGCTGCTCCTCCCAGAGATGCTGCCCCTGCTCCCAGGGAGATCGGAGCTGCTCCTCCCGGAGATGCTGTCCCTGCTCTGGGGGAGATCGGAGCTGCTCCTCCCGGAGATGCTGCCCCTGCTCCCGAGGGGATTGGAGCCTTTCCTCCCAGAGATGCTGCCCCTGCTCCCAGGGAGATCAGAGCTGCTCCTCCCGGAGATGCTGCCCCTGCTCCCGGGGGGATCAGAGCTGCTCCTCCCAGAGATGCTGCCCCTCTTCCCGGGGAGATCAGAGCTGCTCCTCCCGGAGATGCTGTCCCTGCTCCCGGGGGGGATCGGAGCTGCTCCTCCCGGAGATGCTGCCCCTGCTCCCGAGGGGATTGGAGCTGCTCCTCCCGGAGATGCTGCCCCTCCTCCTGGCTCCTTCCCAGCGCCGTTCCCACCTGTGGGTCCTGCTCCAAGCTGCTGACTCACAGCAGCACCGAGAGCAGCCCTCGGAACTGGGCAGAGGGGAAGCAGAAGGTGCTGGGTTTACAGATCCTGCAGCAGGGCCGGAATTAAATCTGGCCATGGGTTTTCATGAAGGGCAGCTCTGTGGAGGCATCCCAGACACTCCAGCTCTTCCCTGAACTTCAGGAAAGCCACAGCATCGCCATTCCCAGCAGGCAAAGGCGAACACAGATTTTAGGAACACAGGCTACCCAAATTTTTTGGGTGAAACCAAAGCCCATCTGAGGAATTTGAGGAGAGGAAACACTGACATCCCCTCGCTGGGACCTCCTCGGTGCTTTTCCCAGCTGGAAAGCTGGACACACACCCCTCCAGCAGCATCCAACACCCCTTCCCTCCTTTCTCTTTCTTGTTGGATAAATTTCCCATCTCCTCTGTACCATTTAATTAAAAGTTAACACACGCTTTTTAAAGTGGAGCCCACTAAGCAAGCGCTTTGTTAGAGCTTAATTATATCCCTGCTCGGCGCTGCGAGAGAACATCTCCGGGGCCAGCAGGAAAGTCCTTGAGGAAGCTCACATCTCTGCCTCCCCCATTTCCCAGAGCTCCAGCAGCTCCTGGAGATGGCTCCGATAAACCTGACCCTGTAAACGCACCAACATCCCACAGCGAGACCCTGGCTGAGGCTGGAGCAGGTGACCCTGAGCCACCACAGCCACCCTGGTCCCCTGATGCCGACATGGCGTTGCCCTCGGGTGCCCCCTGTGCCACCCCAATGCACAGTCTGGGCTTAAAATCTTCCGTCTCTGCCAGAAAGCTGAGTTTTAAGTGCTGGGTGTCCATCAGGGTGCTGGATTTTGGGAGGGGTGATGGCCATGAACAGCCCCAGCACCTCTGCTTGCACCAGGGATGTGGAGTGAGTGGCCCAGGAGCACATCCCTCATCACTGGGAGCCCGTGGAGGGACACTCAGTGGAGGGGCAGTGATGCCAGATGTGGATTCTGCAAAAACACACTGCAAAAACGCCCCATGTGCAGCATTTGGGGAAAAAAGAGGGGTGAAAATATCCAAGGGAAAGGAAGGGAGTGGTGCTGTGCTGGCTGGGCTCTGTCCCCAGCCTTTGTGTGAGCAGCAGGTCCCCAAAACACAGCCACAACCCCTCAGGGGGCATCACTGTGCCCTCAGGGGCAAAACCTCGGTGTAAAGGGGGTTATACAGGATTGGTGCAATCACCGGGGCATAAAATGTGTCTCCACCAGGCACCCACCTGCCCAGCACGGGGCCCAGTGCTGCCAACATGGTCCTGGGGGTCTGAGAGCCCTGCCCACCTCAGAGTCTCCTGCTGGAAAAGCCCTGTGGTGGGATCACTGCTGTTTCCCACATTCCCTGCATGTTGGAGCCACCCTTCCCAGCAGGAAAAGCCCAGCTTTGGTTGCCACCTGACCAGCCCTGCCCACTTGCCAGGGCACAGCCAGGACTGGGCTGCCCAAGCTGAGAGCCTGGCAGGGCAAGGGCTCAGCTGCACCTCCTCTGATCTCGCCACGGGGGGATTTGGGGAGCCCTCGCTCTGTGCGGGGGGGCTGTGACCTGTCCCTGTCACCAGGGAGGGCCCGGTGGCCCCTCCAGTGCTGATACCCCACAGCCCACATCCCCCGGATGCAGCAGATCGCAGAGGGAGGAAGAGGAGGAGGAAAAGGAGGAAGAACAACAACTCCCAGTGACTGGACTGGCCACCCTGGCACCCCTAGAGCAGGATGTCCCCGTGTCCCATCCCTGTGGGCTCCCTGGGGTGCTGGTTCCCCTTTAATTTGCTGCCAGCTCTGCTGGCCCGGTGCCCTCCAGGTGAGCTCACCTCTTTGGGTTGCTGCTTTCCGGCTTGCTGCTGGGTCAACAGCTGCAGGTGAAGCTGCTCCTGTTGCTTCTTGTAGTATTCCTGCAGCTGGGAAGGGGAGAGAGCAACAGGATCAGCAGTGGAACCACCCCGACCCCACCTCACCGCCCTGTGCCCAGCACCAAGGCTCTGCCACAGCCATGCCAGCTCCTGGCACTGTGTCACCAGGGCAGGCTCCCTGTGTCACCTGGTGCAGGGTGGGATGGAAAGGACCCACCAGAGGAGCCAGAGCAGCAGAGGAACCCCATTCCCAAGGGCTCTGGATCCCCATGGCCCTTGAACCCCCCAAACACCACCGATGCCCACCCTGCTGTTTATTTTAATGCCAACCCGCTGCCCCTTGAGAGAAAAGCAGGCTGGGGTGTTCTGGCACATCCCAGAGCATTTCAGGGTGGGGAAACCCCAGTTTTGGCATGGTGGGACCCCAAAACACCCCTGGCAAGCACTGTGAGAGCCAGGGGGGTCCCAGCTGGGAAGGGCCAGGAGCAGCCACAACTGCTGGTCTGTGAGAGCTGGGGGTTCAGCCCTGCAGTCCAAACAGCCCCTCAAATCAAAGCAGAAGCATTTGCTGGGCCATAAAAGAGGGATAAACCCCCTGGATCCACGAGGAGCCACTGGAGAGGGTCCCAGTGTCCACAGACAGCGCTGGGACCTGACGGCATCGCCGCCAGCTCTCGCCCTGGCCCCTAAATAAACTGTGGGTGATGGATTTGCTGCATGCAGGGAGCGGGGAAAAGGCACGGGGAGGTCAGCAAGACCCCCCAGCCCCCTCCCAGCCTCGCAGGGGCTCAGGAATGTCCCTGTGGATGCCGGGAAGCCTTTATCAGCTCGGGGCTGCCAGCAGTGAGTCGCTGTTTGTGTCGGAGAACAGGTTTGGAGGGGCTGGGTGTTTACCCCCGAGCCAGCCCGAGCCAGGGCGCAGCGGCGTGGCCGCGCTGGGAGCAGGAACATTGGGTCAGGGGTGAGAGGTGTGATGTTTGGTTTGCTGCCGGTGGAGAATGTGAGCTATTCCGGCCTGGGTTGTTTAATTTGCAGTCAAACGTGTTTCTTTATCCGGCTCCAAAGAGGCTTGTGGAAGGACCCACCCAGGGTAGTGTTTACCCTTTGTTCTTTCCCTGGGGCCAACCTTGAATCCTTATCAGCCTGTTTGGAGTAAACAGGTACTGGAGGCAGGAGGAAGGGTGTGGAGGATGCTTGTGGGGTTTCTCCCTCTCTCCCAGGCGGAAGCTGTTTACCCAAGCAGACCTATTTTGTTTCGGAGTGGAAATATCTTTTTTTTTTTTTTTCCCTTCTCCTTTTTCTTCCCTCCCCATCCGACTAAAATCTCTGGGAAAGCCATGCAGGGCTATGAGAAACAAACCTCAGCTCTGGAGCTGGGCACAGGCACCTGCCCAAAGCCCAACAGTGGCCACAGGGGCTCTGCTCAGGGCACATCGAGCCAGGAGCATCCACCCTGATCCCGGCTTTTCCCAGGAGCTGGGCAGCCCCAAATCAGCCCTTGAGGAGGAATTTTCTGGATTTTAAAACCCTGGCTCAGGGTGGCAGCATCAGCACTGTCAGCACCTGCAGCTCTTTTCATCCCTGGACGTGCTGGGAATCCCAAAGGAAATATGTGGAGAGCAGAAGGAGGAAAGAACCCATTTCTCTGCCTCCAATAAATTCCAGCATTCCCAGACCCCAGAGGGAATTCCCTGGGCGGATTCAGCCCCGGTGCAGCGTTACCTGTTGCAGCATTATCGCCTGCTGCTGCTGCAGGAGGGCCTGGAGCTGGGGCGGGGAGAGGATCTGCTGCATCTGCTGTGGCGTGATCATCTGCGGGGACATCATGGCCACGGACACGGGGACCTGCGGCAGCAAGGACACGTCACCACTGCCAGCCCCGACCTGCAGAACTCGCCCCAAACACCAACAGCGCCTCTCCCAGAGCATCTCCACATCCCCCCTCCCTGTGTCACCTTTGGATGAAGCCCAGGTCCGTTCCCTGGGACGTGGCAATGTGGCAATGGCAGGGAGATGCCCCACGGTGCTGCTGGCACCAGGATGAAGCTTCCTGAACCATGAGCTCCCCTCCAAGCTGAGGGCTCTCCTTTAAATGCAGTTTACTGGGGGAACAGGACATCAAACCACAGCTCCCTCCCCTGCTGGGAGCATGGGAATGGTGGAGGGAAACACCAGGGAAGTGGGAAGATACCGATCACCCAAATAACCCTGCAGAGCAGAGCACCGAGGAAGAGGTTACGGGGTTCTCCACAGACACATCAAAGCTTTACCTCCAGCTGACACCAGTAACTCCCGTCACTCCCGTGCCAAGAGGAGGGAGGGCCGAGGGAACCTGCCAGCCCCTGCCTTTGGTTATCAAAACATGGATCCACACCCCCGGCACAGCTCCGGGGAAGGTGTCGGTGATGGATCCCAGCCCTGCTGGGTCCTGCCCAGGTGGAGCAATGCCCGGATGGAGCCATCAAGAGCTGCCTTGTGCCAGCTTTTCACCGATCCCACCGGCCCAAAGCTCTTCCCGAGGCTCTGGGCAGAGTTAGGGCCTCGCTGGAATTTAATGACCCTCCTGGATGCTCCCTTTTCCTGGAAAAGCAAGTAAGAATTGCTGGGCAGGAGCCACCAGCAGCCACAGGATCTTCCAGGGGATCCCAGGAAGAGGGAACAGCTCCCTGGTGTGTGGGATGAGGCAGAGCACAAGGCAGGCTCCAGCTGCAAGCCAAGGACCCGGTTCTGATCCAAACTAAACAACTCCTCATCCCAGGATCTCAGGAACTCAAAGAGCAGAAAAACCCAGCAAAGTCCCACTGAGAGCCTGGTTCCTGCCAGCCCCCCCATGCCCCCAGTCATGCTCAGACTGCCCAGTCTGGACCCCTTCCAGCCGCTCCAGTGAGGACGGGACCACAGGGCGGCCCTGTGCAGTCCCTCCCGTCCGTGGTGGGTGTCCAGCTGACCTTCAAGGGAGATTGCAGAGCCTTATCTATTTACTCAGGCATTCTGCTGCAGGGAGGTGTCGGACACGGGGCCAGCTCTGTTTGTCACCGACGTTTCCCCCTCCAGCCACCTCCGTGGAAGAGTTATTGATTAATTCCTCCGAGTTCCCACCCAAGGGCTGGAGCTCAGGAATGAGCCCCAGCGCCCTGCAAGGCTCCAGCACCCACCAGAGAGCCCCCGTGGCACCAGCACCCAGGGAGGAGCTGCTGGTTGGGCACCCAGGTGCTCACAGCCAGCTGTGCCAAGCCCTGGGTGAACATCTGGGCAGGAGGGGAAGCTGGCGAGGAGAGCGAGGTGCGCGCCCAGGAGCGCTGCTAATTTCCCTCTGCCAATTCATCAGCCGGCAGCGTGCTCGGAATGAGAGCCCCTAATTAATTGCTCCTCCACATCCCCCATAGCCCGGGCGGGCTCCCCACCCCCTCCCGCGGCCCCTCGAACACGTTTGCTGGCATTTTCAAATCGGAGGCATCCTAATTACCGGAGAGTTATAACACCTTCCATTTCTCGCCCAGCGGACTGACACCCTGTCAAGAGCAAAGAGAATTGCCAGAGGTTTTGACAACACTAATTGCCCCTATAATCTAAAAACACAAAGGAGAGGCGATTAGTCGAGAGGGCCCCAGCTCTCGATCCGACACGAGGTTTTCACAATGTTACAAGAAAACAAAAGTGACGCTTTTTAGAGTTTGATGGCTGCTAACAAAAGCAGAATTATATTTTCATACAACCTTTGTCTGCATTAAATGGCTTTTTTTTTTCTCCCCCCCCCACCCTCCAGCGCTCGGATGTGGAGCTGACACGGAGAAATGGTGGTGGATCTGTGTGGGGGTGAGGTGAGAATGGGGTGAGCTTGAGAGGGGCACCCGGGCTCTGCTGCTTCCTTGATTCCCGTGAAAAATTTCCCTACAGCATGGAAAATGCTCCTCTCCCAGTTAAGGTTTCCAGGGAAAGCAGGAACTTTTAGTAAAAGAGGAAATTCCCACTTCCAGTCAGTTTTGCTCCTGTTCATCCCACACCCTGGTGCTGGGAATGTTCCAGTGCTGCCTTGACCCCAGTGGGGGCCAGCAAACCCCAGTGCTGGGGGTTCTCTGTCCCAAGCTCTGGTGACAGTGCCAGCTGCCTCTGTTGGGGACAGGGAGAGCTGCTGCTCCAAGAAAACAAAATGGGGATGGAAATGGGGTTGGAAATGTCCATCTCAACCTGCCAAAAAGCCCCACAGGGGCACACCCCAAAAGGGTGACAGCACAGCAAGGCCTTGGGACACCCCACACCTGCAGCCACAGCAGCGGAGTGCAAGATTCCCCATGGCAGGGAGCGAGGCCAGCCTGGCATCCCTGGATAACAGCAGGATCCGGGCAGCAACTGCCTCAAAATCTGGGATGCCTGTGGTCAACAACGTGAGAGCTGAATGGTGCTGGGCAGAGCAGCACAGGGGCTGTGAGGGATGAGTGTCACTGCTGCACACAGAGCAGCACCGGGGCTGTGAGGGGTGAGTGTCACCCCATGGCACCAGAGCAGCACCGGGGCTGTGAGGGGTGAGTGTCACTGCTGCACACAGAGCAGGACAGGGGCTGTGAGGGGTGAGTGTCACCCCATGGCACCAGAGCAGCACAGGGGCTGTGAGGGGTGAGTGTCACCCAGAGCAGCACAGGGGCTGTGAGGGATGAGTGTCACCCCATGGCACCAGAGCAGCACCGGGGCTGTGAGGGGTGAGTGTCACCCTATGGCACCAGAGCAGCACCGGGGCTGTGAGGGGTGAGTGTCACCCAGAGCAGCACAGGGCCTGTGAGGGGTGAGTGTCACCCAGAGCAGGACAGGGGCTGTAAGGGGTGAGTGTCACCCCATGACACCAGAGCAGCACCGGGGCTGTGAGGGGTGAGTGTCACTGCTGCACACAGAGCAGGACAGGGGCTGTAAGGGGTGAGTGTCACCCAGCTGCCACCACCCCCAGGCACTGGAGCAGCCGGGAAATGTCCTCTCAGCCAGCACATCCCTCGGGAAGCAGGTCCCGGCAGCAGCCCCGGAGCAGCAGCAGCAGCAGCAGCAGCAGCGGCTGGGGACCAGCCCGACGCGTCACGAGCTGGCATCTGCCAGACACCGAGTCAGGAAGGGTTTGACTCACGCCTTGGCCGGCTGCCACCCCACAGAAACTGCTTACTAACAGCTCCGGCTGCTCCCAGAAACACCCGGCGCTGCTCCGGCCGGCCAGCGGCATCTCCAGGGGCTGCTTTTCCAGCCGGGCCCGGCTACAATCCCTGCGTGCCAAAGGACGGGGCGGGAGCAGCAGGCGGTGGGTGGAAAAGCAGGCAGGTATTCCAGGGAATATTCCCTCCCTGAGCCAAAGCTGGCTGAGGGAAGCAGGACTTGGCTGTGTGGAACGAGGCAGGATGGAGAGCGAGGCTCTTGAGAAATTTTTCCTGGATTTTTTTTTGGGGGGTTGTTTTTACGGGAAGCGGATTGAACTCCCAGGCGCGAGGCGGAGCGGGGAAAGCCGCGGCCTGGCGGCCTTGGCTCGCAGCGCCGCGGGGTTGTTGTCAGAGGGACGGTGCCCTCCTGACCCCGGGGACAGCTGGCTTGGCACGGCCTGGGGACATCCTCCCTCAGCCTCCAACCATCCCTGCTGCGGCCGCCACCTCCCGCCGTGCCGTCACCCAGGCCGGGAGGTCACCGCAGGAGCCACCGCGTCCCCAAGGGCCGCACGTCACCGCGGCTACGGGAAGGGGCAGCTCGTGGTCCACGCCTCAGCCACACAGCCCAGAACTCATCCCCCCGTCTCTGCTGGCTCTGGGATCAGCGGGATGAGGCACCCCTCTCTCTCCAGAGGGTGCTCCGGGCTGCCCATCCCTGCTCTGATCCAGTCCTGGGGTTTAACTCCCAATTAGAAACATCAAAACCCACATTTGTGCTGTTTTTCCTAATTAACCACTCTTTTCAAATCCAAACCCAACAGAAACAAACCGAGGAGGCTGGGAATAGAAAGGGGGAAACAACCACCGAGAGCAGCTTCGAGTTGTGCTGTTTTAGGGGCAGGGGATGAGCAAACCCCACCCCAGAGCACCCAATCCTCGCAGGAGAAGAGCAACTCCAGCCCCCCAGGCACATCCCAGCCTCCCTTCCTGCACTCAGCATCCCTGGGTGAGCGCCAAGATCCAGCTGGCTCAGACAGCCTGGGAATGCTCCCCGTGCCAGGCAGTGATGCCACTGACACTGAGGTGACCCCAGCCATGGCTTATAAACCCTGAGGGGTGGCACAGGGCCACCCAAACGCTGCTGTGCCCCTTCTGGACCTCACCGGGGAGGGATGGGACAATGCACTAAAGTCTACCCAGGTTCAGAGGAGAAATGAAGCTCAGCTCCACGTGCCAGGCTGGGTTTTGAGGCTGTGGGTGCTTTTAAGAACAATTTTAGGAACACTCTGA
This sequence comes from Aphelocoma coerulescens, assembly GCF_041296385.1. Classification (NCBI taxonomy): domain Eukaryota; kingdom Metazoa; phylum Chordata; class Aves; order Passeriformes; family Corvidae; genus Aphelocoma; species Aphelocoma coerulescens. Next base: position 5,197,722 of record NC_091039.1, on the reverse strand, counting down.
ACAGCCCCAGCACCAAAGGCTCGAGTGCCCTGGGTGGGGTGGCAGCAGGGTGGGCAGGTGAGGGGACACCAGCGTGGAGGACACCAGGCCCTGATGTTCAGCTTCACGTAAAGAAAAGGAGGAATCAATCCCCAGCATGTTCAGCCCAACGTGTACCCTCGTTAGTGCATCCTCATTAGTGCATCCTCGTTAGCACAGCCTTCCCGCTGGGGAGGCCCCAATCACACCTGGCTGGGCTCCAGTCAGTGGCAGCAGAGGCGACAGTGCTGAGACCCCTCCTCAGCGAGCCCCTGTTCCCCAGCACCACCTGGGCAGGGTGCCCACGTGCCCATGGAGTGCTGGCACAGCTCTCACACCGATGAATCTGCAGGGATTGAAGTGACTTTGCCCCTCTGTGAACCCAAAATGCCAATCCCAGAGTGGCACGGTGGCAGTGGCTCTGGGCTGGCAGAGCTGTTTTAAGGGCAGTTCCTGCTGCTGTCCCTTGTGCCCAAAGCCACTGTGGGTGTTTAATTTTATTAATTGGATTGTGGCACTGGAGCAGCAGAAAGCTCTAGTCACCAGCCAGGTTTGGGTGGAGCCAAGTGCAGGATCCCACCCAGAATCAATCCAGGAACGTGTCCAGATGGATTTGATGGTGATCCAGGAGGTGCTCAGCACCTCACACAAGCAACCACCATGAAATCTGATCGTTTTTAGGGGTGTTTGCCGAGAAAAAGTGATGAGTTTCTTCAAGTTTTTTACAGGGATGAAGGTGTTTCACTGGGAATCACAGAAAAAGAGGGAAAACCCAGTAGGAATGGATAAAATACACTTGTGAAACACACAGGCACAAGAGAGCCATGCCCAGCACTGGGGACTTTGGGAAGGAGCAGGGGGATGGACAGGGATGCTCCAAGTTCAGATGGAAAAACGTCGGCACGAGCCCAGACGGATGGGCTGCTGGATTTCTTTTCCCGGAGAGGGAACGCAGAAGGGCTGGTATTGATCTGTCTTCATTACCCATTTCACTCAAGTTTCAAATCAACAAAATACACTTTTCCGCTCCGCTGCCCTCCCCGCTGCAGCAGACAAAAGAAAAGCAATTTCCCGCAGTTTGCTCCAAACTCCTCTCCTCCCTTCCCCGGGCGCCCTCCTGCCCCTCTCCCCTTCCAGCCAGTTGATCCCAACAGAGGCTGGGAGACTCCCAGCTCCAAGGGCACCCAAAGAAGGCACCCAAAGAAGGCACCCAAAGAAGGCACCCTGTGCTTCCCAGGTGCCTCCAAGCCAGCACTGACAACTCAAGGTGCTGCCTTCCCAACACCTCCTTCCGTGGGCTTTGCTGGATCCCAGCAGGATCCCAGTGGGATCTGCTGCTCCCACCATCCCAGGATGGCAATGCCCTGTGAACCATCAACACCAAAAGCCCCCAAAAGCAACATTTTGCCAGTGCCCCACCAAGTTTCCCAGAGTTTTAAAGTTGTAAAGAAATAAACCTATTTTTCAAGGTTTTAGAACACCCAAAAGTGGGGGTTTTGGGTTTTTTTCTTTCCTGCAGCTGTAACTGGAGTGACAACATGAGACTCTCCACACACACCTCCAGGCATCTGTGGGAAGAGGATCCCTACTCCAAAAAAAGCCCCAATCCAAGTTGCTGCTGAGCCCAGCAGCTCCCTGGTTGTCTGGAAGCGCAGGCCGTCGGGAATGTCATTAATATTCCCACTGGTTTCGTGCCCCAAAAATGTCCTGTCCCCATCAGTGGGGTGACAAGGAGAGTGCACAGCGTGGGCAAGCACAGGGGGTCTCCTGCTCTCCCTGCCAACACCGGGACCCTCCTGCTCATTCCTGTGGGATTGGGGGCCAGGAGCCGCCCAGAGACAAAATCCCCATGGATGTGGAAATCCATTCCCCAGCTGGGAGGGGCCGCACATCCACAGGCAGGGACCCAGGCTGGCACCCCAAGGACGCCCCAATTCCCAACCATTTCCATCCTGCCTTGCTTCCTGCTGCCTCCCCAGCCAAGGAGGGCTGCGCTGGGACTCAGCCTTCCTCCTCCTCCTCCTGCTGCAGCCGTCCTGGCCAGTCTCATCCACACCACTGTGCCTTAGATAAACTTCCTTTCAAAGGAGTCTGCTTAATCCCCTATCTCCCCTCGGTCAGATCCCGCTCCAGCTGCCGGCGGGGCCGCGGGGGGAGGAATTGCCGGGCGCTGCTGAGTTATGAGCTATTTCTGACTCACGTCTACAACTTTCACAAGTCCTTTTTGCAACACAGAGAGAGAAAAAAGGGAGGAGGGGAGGGAGGGAGAGAGAGAGAGAGAGAGAGGAAGGAGATCCAGTTCGCTCCGGCAAAAGCCGCTGGCCAGATGGGCAGGCAGGGAGGGGAGGCTGGGGAGCAGCAGGGAAGGGGAGGACGGGATGTTCGGCTGCATCCAGCCGGGAATACCAGGGAGAGCCAGGAGGGAAAAGCAGGAGGAGGAGGAGGAGGAGGAGGAGTGCAGGGACACACAGCCACGGAGGGGAGCGAGGCGCCGGTTACCGGAATCTGACTTCACCCTCGCCGCCTTTGTCCTCTGCAGACATTTTCCATGCAGTGACTGCATTTCCTTCCTGCCGGCACCGCTGGAAAAAGCCGCCTGTTTGTGCCGTAGGAGCCCTGACTAATTCCCACTGTTCCCACCCAGCTGCTGCTTCCCAGCCCGGCGGGTTCTGGGCTCTCCTGATCCCTGGCATTTGCTGTTGGATGGCTCAGCCATGTCCTGGCTCTCCAAGCCAGGAGAGGATCCCAGGATTGCCCATCCCAGCCCGGCTCCTGCTGCCCACCCGCTGCCACCCGGCTCAGCCTGGCATAGGCAGGACCTCCAGCTCTGAGAGCGCTTGTGCTAATTACTTTCCTTTGTTAATTAAACCCACGTGGTTCTAATAAGGTAACCTGCTGTTCTCCGATAAATTTAATTAGCCTGAAGGGAGAGCCCCTCCACACAGCTATTTAAATTGTCACTTCCCATTGCCTGGGCTTTACTTCTCTCTGCCTCCTCCTCTCTCCAGGTTTCACCCCTCTCCTGCCCATTTTCTGCCCCTTTCCTTTGGCACAGGAGGGGTGTAAAGGGGAGGTTCCCATCCCTACAGGAGCAGGATGTGCCCACCCAAACCCTGGTTTCATGCCAGTGCCACAAATCCCCATCCCAGCTGGGCCTCTGTCCCATTCTGGAGGACCCGCCTTGACTCCAGTCCCAAAGGATTTTTTCCCTTCTCCAGCCCTGTGCCACCCTCACAGCACCCACCATCGATCCTGGGATGCTCCAACCTTGGGAAACTCTGTGTCTTCCTGTCCCAAAACGTGGTGACACACAGTGACCTCCCCATCCCAACCCTTTCCCCTTTCCCACACACAAAAAAATCCTCCCAAGAAAGAAACCTCTGGAGCTTTCCAAAGCATTTAATTCCTGGAGTGCTCCAACCATGGAGGTGACAGGGGTTTGCACTGTCCCACAGCTGTGGCCCAGCCCTTCCCGGGGAGGGGGTGACAGGGGACACTCGCACGCCCTCGGGGCTCACCTGCACCGCCGGCTGCTTGCCCTCGTTGCTGCTGGGGGAGCTGAGCCCCGTGGCCTGCTGCAGCAGGAACTGCCGAGCCACCTGGAGAGCCTGCAAGAGAGACACAGGGGTGGGCACGAGGAAGGCCACCCTCCTCCTCCTCCTCCTCCTTCTCCTCCTCCTCCTACTCCAGCTCCTCCATGGATTTCATTCCCGGGATGGGTTTGATGCACAAAGGGGGTGGTGCTCCCCAATGCTCCCCCTGCCACACCAGTTTGACCAGCACATCCCATTAGTGACCACCACTCTCCCAGCCCCCATGGCGACAATCCTGTCCTCTTCCAAAAATCCCCACCAGGTCCAGCATTCCCGTGGCACAAGGGTCATTCCCAAACCCCAGCCCTGGCACAGCCACCCAAAGCTCTGGCTACTGGTTGATTCATTCCAGAGCCACCACCAGGTTCCTGCTGCTGCTGCTGTCCCTTGTGCCCAAAGCCACTGTGAGTGTTTAATTTTATTAATTGGATTATCTGGAGAAAGCTCCAGTCACCAGCCAGGTTTGGGTGGAGCCAAGGATCCCACCCAGAATCAATCCAGGAATGTGTCCAGATGGATTTGATGGTGCTCAGCACCTCACACAAGCGACCACCATGAAATCTGATCGTTTTTAGGGGTGTTTGCCGAGAAAAAGTGATGAGTTTCTTCAAGTTTTTTACAGGGATGAAGGTGTTTCACTGAGAATCACAGAAAAAGAGGGAAAACCCAGTAGGAATGGATAAAATGCACTTGTGAAACACACAGGCACAAGAGAGCCATGCCCAACACGGGACAGCTGAAGAAAAGAGGGGGAATTAAGGAAAATCCTGTGAAGAGACAAGGGGGAGAGAGGAGCAAGTGTGAGCTGAGAAAAGGAGCTTGGGAGCCAGGAGAGGAATAAAGCTCTAAGGAAAACAACCCACTGCTCCCAGACCTGTTTGCTCCTTATTTCTGCTTTTCAAGGATTCCTTTCTGGGTTTCTTTCTGGCATTTTTCTAAACAATCTCCACCCCTCCTTCCTCCCTTCCCAAATCCCCTGGTAGCTCAGCACACGCCTCACCTGTTGATCCAAACCAAGGAGCACCCACAAAACCCCAACCCAGAGCCCCATGTCAAATGGAGCATCCATGAAAAGTCATTCCCTGCATTTTAGATCCCATTTTAGGTTCCCTCTGTGCTCCTCTGCACAGGGAATTCTTGGAAAGAGCACACGAAAAGCAGAGGATGCCCCAGCTGTGCCACAGCTTTGTTGTGGTGGAAAATCCACCTGACCTGCTCTGTGCAGGTGGACAGGCACTTCCAGGGCACTTGGAAAATGGGAGAGGATTTCCAGTTGGAGGCTGAGAGCAAAGGGTTTAACAGAGTCAGCCTTACTTTATTAAAAAATTGTAAATTCATAGCAGAGGGCCCAAACCCAACACCCCAGACACAGCACTGGGCACCCTCGGCTGTGTTTGTCACCATCACGTGAACCAGACAGCCCCAAGAAAATCAAAACCTGAGGAATTTTATAAGCAAATGGATCCTAATTCCCTATTCCTGTGCTGAATTACCAGAGCTGCATCCCAGGATTGCCCCCAACACAGGGAGGCTGCTGCATCCCAGGATTGTGCACCCAGAGCTACCCCATGGCCACCGAGCACCCCCAAACCCACCCAACCAATAACTCCCAAACTCCCTTCATCCAAACAATTAAAAACTGAGATCCTTGAGGACAAACACAGCAATTCAGCACCGGGAATCACTGATGGAACAGTCCCGTGGTCCGGATCCCGGAGCCGCCTCAGCCCCGGCGTTTCTCCACAGGCATTTTATTTCCCTGTTATTACCAGGGATAGATGTGCATCGGTAATGCGAGCACAAAAACCCTGTGACAGTTATGACAGCTCAAGGTCTGATATTTTAATTACTTTTGGAAATGAAAACAGTAATTCCAGTTAAAAGCCAAGCCGGAGGAATCCACTCGGTGGCGGCTCAGCACCAGGCCCGAGGCACTCACAGGATGGGTACTGGAGCATCCCACATCCACACAGCAAATCCTTGAGCTTGAGCTGCTTTTCCAAGTGTCTTTCAGCAGAGTTTTCCACGGATTTGGCTTCTCCATGTGCAATTCCTGACATGTTTGCAAGGACCAACTAGCAGAGGAGACCTGGCGAGGGCAGGCCCCTACCCCAGCCCGGTAAAAATCAGCACAGCAGAGATGGAAAACACAAGGGGAAAAGTCTCAGGAACAGAATTCCAGCTGACAAAAAGTGCTGCACAGGACTTCTCCTGGAATTTCTCTTCCCAAAGCCAAGGCCTGGCTGGCCCGGGGTGCCAGCGAGCCCCCAGCGCCCGCCCGGCTCAGCCCCACCGCGCCACCTCTCAGGGGGGAATTTAATTCACTCCCCGCTGGCTCCCTCACTTTGGTGTGCTCTGAAGCACGAAATTACAAAGATTTACAGGAAAAAAACCCGACATGGCCTCACAATTGCACACAGGGGCCTCTCCTGCAGCGCCCTGGAACTGTCCCCTCCCTCCCTCCCTCCCTCTCTTCCCAGTGCCTGGCAGCGATTCCCACTCCAGCCCGAGCTGGGCTCAGCCTGCAAACAGGGATAGGAACCTGTTGTGGGGCTGTGCAGGGCATGTGGAGCAGCCAGGATGGAATTTTGGGATGTAGAGCTGCTCGTCAGCAGCATTTGTTGCCCAAACAGGGCAGGGGGATGAAGTTTTTCCATAGGAAAGTGTCACTCACAGCCTCTCCTCGGGGCTGAGGAGGTGGGAAAGCAGAAGGAAGAGTTTTCCTGTGGGAATGGATGGGCTTTTACCTCCGTGAACCAGAGAAAAAGTTATTTCAAAATAAAAATCAACTCCTATCCTGCTGCCTGGTGTTACCCAGGAGCCATCAGCACATCACCTGGAATTGGGAACGAATTCAAACTCCTGGATGGCTCCCTCTGATCACCAAATGATCCCAGAAAAAGTCTGCAGCCACAGCCAGAGGTGCTGGGGTTCAGATCTGCGCTCCCCAAGAGCAGCAGATTCCAGGAAGAGGAAGAGGACGGGGACCTGGACACGGCTGGGGGAGGCCCTGGAGTGCCTTGGGATGCGCAGGGCTGTGGAACACACCTGGGATTGCAGGGACAGGTGGGAGAGGCTGGAAGGTGTCTGTTGGGATGGGGAGGGGGCAATGAACAACCCAACCATGCTGGGATTAATCCCACCCTGCCAGGACCTGCTCCCACAGCACCCTGCTCCTGGGATACCCCCAGAGATGCTCATCCCTCCCCTCAGACCCCAAATCCCTCCAGTTCTCTGGATCACCCCCAACTCCACACATCTCATCCTCCAGCAGGGGAGCAGCCCCTTTTCCCAGCTTCCACCCAGCCTGCCTGGGGATTATCCTGATTTTTTTCCCCCTCCAGCCTGTGAGGCTCTACACATCCATCCCTGGATGTGCTGGAGGCTCCTCCAGACCCCAGAAAAGACAGATTTTGGCTGCCTTCCCCATGAAAAACATCACAAAGTCCCCTTTCTCCCACAGGGAATGCCAGATCCCACCTGGCTCCAGCTCTGGAAGAGCCCAGGGAGAGGAGAGGGTGGCTGACCCATGCAGGGTGGCTGACTCACAGCACACCTTGGATTAATGTGGATTAATCCCTCATCCCTGCCTTTTCCTCCTCCAAACCTGCCCCAGCAGAGCCTCTCCAAGGCCTCCTGATTGGGAAGAAAGCTCCAAATAAAAAAAAAAGTTTGGAGAGCATGGAGACATCCATGGGTGATCCTAAAAGCAGAAGCCACAGCGTCCCCCCCCCAAAAAAAATCAACCCAAAATAATCCCAGGACAAAGGAAGATGTTGCCTGGGGAATTTAGAAGTGCCTCATTTAGCAGGTATTTCACTTTATGAGGATGGAGTTTTTAATTCCAGCCTGGATGCTCCAGCTGGGGAGAGCTGCCCAAAATCATCTGAGGGATTTTCCACCTGGATCAGAGCATTGCACGAGGTTTTACCTTCCAAAAAAGAGAAAAAAACCACCTCCAAAATTACATTAAAGCAAGAACTTTGCATGGAAAGAGGGAGTAAGGGAATTTTTATTTTCCTTTTTCCCTCCGATCCTTTTGGAGGGTGGAAAGAGGTTGGGAAGGGCTGAAAAAAAACGGTTAAAAAAAAGAAAAAAAAGAAGATTTTTTACACTAACCTCATAAAAATGACATCGTCACATTCCAGAATTAGAGCCATTAAAACAACACACAGGGATATTTTTAGCTGGATATTAACAGTAAATGATGCCATATTGAGGAGCACTTCCACCAGCCCAGCCCTGGCCTCGCTTAACCAGAACCAAATGGCTCCAAGAGATCCAAAAGGAACAAAAAAATGACACAATTCCTCCCAGGAAAATGAAAAAAAAAAGGCCTTTTTACACCCAGCTCTGTGTCTGTGTCCCAGCCCCAGCTGTTCCTGCCCTGCTCCAATGCTCCTGGAGTTTATTCCTCTGCTCCTGACTCCTCAATCCTCACTGGGTTCAACCCAGCCCCACTAATTAAGGGCACAAGGAATGTGCTCCTGATAATCCTATGCCATGGAAAAAGGGGAAAAGGGGGGGAAAAGGGGGAAAAAGGGGGGAAAAAAGGGGGGAGAAAAAAGGGGGAAGGAAAAAGGGGGGAAGGAAAAAGGGGGGAAGGAAAAAGGGGGGAAAAGGGGGGAGAAAAAAGGGGGGAAGGAAAAAGGGGGGAAGGAAAAAGGGGGGAAGGAAAAAGGGGGGAAGGAAAAAGGGGGAAGAAAGAGGGAAAAAGGGGGAAAAAGGGGGGGAAAGGGGAGAAAAGGAGGGGAAAAGGGGCAGAAAAGGGAGGGAAATGGGGGGAAATGGGGGAAGAAAGGGAAGAAAGAGGGGGAAAAGGGGGGAAAAGGAGGGGAAAAGGGCGGAAAAGGGAGGGAAAAGGGGGGGAAAAGGGGGGAAAGGATGGGGAAAAAGGGGGGAAAAAGGGGGGATAAAAAGGAGGGAAAAAAAGGAAAAAAAGGCTCCTGCATTTGTCCTCAGTGAAATATTAAATATGAATCAGGGAAGTGAAGAGAGAGATGAGTTTCACTTAAGTGCTCTGGCCTCGTTTTTATCTTAAATACCCTAATAATAGAGGATTACACAATATATTTGAGATGTGATCACATGTTTTATGGAATGGTATCTCTCCCAGGGCAGCAAAGTGCCTCTCCTCCCCCCTCCACACCCTTCCTCAACTCCCAAAAAAGTCCTGTTTGCTCCTTCTCAAAACCAAGCCTTGTTTTTGTTTATTCCTCCCCATTTCTTTGACGTCTGTCTGCAGCACACTGAGATTTTTTAGGTGTTTTTTGCACCATAAAACAATCCCAAACAATGCCAGAGCAGCTGGATTTTCCAGATGGCTCCTTTTCCATGGATTCAGAGTTGGAAGGAGCTACTGTGGCATGCCAGACTCTGGGGTTGTCCCCTTGATGCTCCCAGGACATCCCTGCTCCGTGAGGTTTGCACGGATTTGGGTTCTCCACGTGAAACTCCTGCCATGTGTGCAAGGATCTCTTTCCATCCTTTTCCTCCATTCCCAAAGATGCAGCAACCCCAAAGACCCCATCTCTCTGCACCCCATGGATTTAACCCCCAGCTGCAGGCTGAGAGTTGGAATTTTTTTGCAGGAATTCAGCAAAAAAAAAAAACCCTTGGAAAACCCCAAATCCCAGCTGAGCAGCTGCACAATTCCCACTCCCCTAAAAAACCAGAGGGATGTGCCACCCCCATCACCCCGCTGCCCCCATTTCCTCCCTCCACTGGGAATTCCGGGAGGATCCAGCCTGGCAGGAGGGGGCTGGCGGATCCCTTTGGAGCCCAGCAGTGCCGGAGGTCCCTCCACGTTCCCACAGCAACGGTGAGGGGGGGGTCCCGGGCCGGGGGCTACCCCCCGGTGCCCCTGGGCGACCTCTCCCCTCCGCCAGCCCCGGCACAAAGCGGGCGCGCGCTATTGAGGCTTTTCAGCCCCATCCCAAGCATTGAAATCCAGGGATTTAACCCCAGCGCCAGCGCCAGTCCCCCGGGCTGCGGGAGAAGGAGGGAGGGAGGGAAGGAGGAGAGGGGGATGCCCTTTCCCCACCCCACCGGCTGCCGGCTCTCCCCTTCCAGGCTCTCCCCTCCCCGGCTCTCCCCTTCCAGGCTCTCCCCTCCCCGGCTCTCCCCTCCCCGGCTCTCCCCTTCGGGCTCTCCCCTCCCGGCTCTCCCCTTCCAGGCTCTCCCTTCCAGGCTCTCCCCTCCCCGGCTCTCCCCTCCCTGGCTCTCCCCTCCCCGGCTCTCCCCTTCGGGCTCTCCCCTTCCAGGCTCTCCCTTCCAGGCTCTCCCCTCCCCGGCTCTCCCCTCCCCGGCTCTCCCCTTCGGGCTCTCCCTTCCAGGCTCTCCCTTCCAGGCTCTCCCCTTCCAGGCTCTCCCTTCCAGGCTCTCCCCTCCCTGGCTCTCCCCTCCCTGGCTCTCCCCTCCCCGGCTCTCCCCTTCGGGCTCTCCCCTTCCAGGCTCTCCCTTCCAGGCTCTCCCCTCCCCGGCTCTCCCCTTCCAGGCTTTCCCTTCCGGGATGCTCGGGAGTGGCATGGATTGGGATGGATGAGGTTGGTGAGGAAATGTTGTGCTCCGGAGTGGAGCAGAGCTGGGAGATCCTGTCTCAGCAATCCAGGCTGCTGCTGCCACACACCCACATCCCCTTGCTCCAGGGACACCCCAAAAGAGGGTTCCTGAGCACCCCACAACACCTCCGTGCCCTCAAGATCCCAGCAGTCTTAGGGAAGCACCCTCGAAGAGGAGCTATAACCCCAAAATTCCCTGCAAAGACCTGTCTGGGTTCACCCTCGGAAGGTCACAGGCACTGGAAAAGGTCAAATCCAGCTGAAAACGGGAGCACGAGCTCCTGGGAGCTGCAGCTCCCACGCAAATCCCCACGGACACGGAGCTTTAGGCCCACCAGGATGAGACGTGGGCTCCCACCCCTGCAGGCTTCCCAATTTTTCTGGGGGGATTTCATAAAGTTCAACGAGAATCAGGATGGAGTGCCGATATTCCGGGATGAGGGAGTGAGCACACAGGAAGAGCCCAGCGGTCCAAGAACCCGGGGACAACGCTGGCTGCTCCCAGGGATGGAGCAAAGCCTCCATCAAGCACCTAATTGTCCAAAACTCCTGCTGTGGGGACATTTATTCCTGACCCCAGCTGCTGCTCAGCCTGCTCCCTGGAGCAGGAAGATGGATAATCCTCGGGATAGATCCTCCCCCTTCCCCAGGTCGCTGGAGGTGTCACTTGGTTTTTTTGGAAGCTCACCAAACCCTCTGCTTTAATAACTCCACGTACCAGCCAGCTCACCAGGGGAACCCCACCAGGAGAAATGCCAAGGGGTAAAATGAAACATCAGCATTCACCAGGGATGAGCCAACACTGGAAAAGCCGCTTTATCCCCGATTTGCTGGAGGAGATCCCCCGTTTCACAGCCACGATTTGGCTGGTGGTGGGGGGGGGGGGGGAACACAGATCTCCTGTTATCCAGTGGAATTCCAGGAGGGAGAGCAGGCAGCTCCTCGGAGGGGCACCGGCAGCGGCATTACACGCATGATTACCCTCCGGATCCGGGGAACAGCGGCTTAGCGGCGTGCGGAACGGCCGTGATCCAGGTAATGGATTTACAGCACTCCCTACTAAAGTATCAGACACAGCAATTTTTTACAGCTTTCACGCTGGAATTTATGGCTCAGGGAGGCGATCTCCGTACGAGGCGAGGGATCATTGCCTTATTTAGTAGCCGAGCGGGGAAATTGATGGTTTTTTGCCAAAGTTTGTTTGGGAAGGTAACCTGCAGGCACGTCCCCAGGGCTGGGAGGGGACGCGTGTGGCAGGGGCTCCCTGAGGGGCGCACACATGTCACTGTCACACGTGTCCTGGGCCATGTGTGTGAGGTTCAACCTCCAGGAGCCCCAAGGAATGGGAAAGCAGCTCCTGGACAACCCAATCCTCTCAGGGAGCACCTGCTCCTGGTGTTCCAGCCAAGATTTTTGGTGTCTCAGCCCTTCAGATTGATGTGGGGGCAGAGCAGGCAGGACCTGCCCCCAAAACCAGCGAACTCCAGGGCAGCAGCCCGTGAGCTGCAGGGATGGGTGGAAGCTCTGCTTCCCAAGGGATGTGGGACAAGGACAGAGCCCTGGTTTTTGGGGCAGCACCTGCAGCCCAGCTCAACCAGGCACGGCTCAACCTGGTGGAACCCAACCCCTGAGGACACAATGGGGCAAAACCGGGTGTCACCCCCACACCACATCCTCGAAGGACCCCGTTGCCTGGTGTAACAGAGGTGAGAAGGAGCGGGGTGTCCATCCTACCTGCTGCTGCTGGAAGTGCAGGAGCTCCACAGGGCTCATCTCTCCGTTGGCCTCGGCTCCGGCGGCTCCGTCACGGCCGCCGCCCCCGGGGCCGCCCCCGCTGCCGCCGCCGCCATCGGGCTGATTGCTGAGGCTGCTCACCCCGTTCTGCGCCGAGGGCGTGGAGCGGATCGTCTCCGAGGCAGATTCAACCATCATGACTCGCTAGCAGGACCTAAGGAGGGGAGAGGAGAGCCTGAGAACGAGGGCTGAGGTCCCTGGCTGTGCCTGATCCCGGTGGGATCCCGCAGGGATGGGATGTCAAACCCTGGCTGGTTTTAGCTGCGTTCAGTTTACCCCCAAAAATAAAAGTGAAGCTGTTTCGAACACACTGCACATCGCTGGGCAAAGCAAGTGCAACTCATTCCTTAGAAAACCCATGATTCCAGCTTTCTCTGAGCCTGGTGCAAGGTGCAGAGCCTCAGGAATCCGTTTATTTCCCCCAAATCCCAAAATATTTCACGGTGAGAGGCTGGAGACAGCACAGCCAAACTCACTGCACACCGAGCACAGCGAACCTGCACCACGGATTCCACCCTGAAAATCCCAACAAAGTCCAAACATTTCCTCCAAGTCCTTCATCTGCCAACAAACCACCACTTCTCAGCAGGAAAAACCAGCTGGCAGAAGGTTTGGTGCCAGGCTGAGGAAACCCAAAGCTACGGCAGAGCGGCGATGTGGAAACGAGAGCACGGCGCACACGGGTTGGAAAATCCTCCCTTTTCTCCCAGTTTTTGCTCAGTGGGCTTGGATGAGTGGGAAGATTGGTGGTGGTGAAGCTGAGGGTCCCTTTTTCTGGGAGAAACTCCTGGATCTGGGCTGGCATTGGAGGAACAGCACCACCACACCCAGCACTGGTCTCTGCCACATCCAGCCCCGACACAGAACAGTGGCAGCGCGGGATCCACCCTGCAGCGAGGGTCTCTCCCTCCTTCCCAACACGTTTTCCTCCATGAAAAGCAGTTTTCTCCCATTCCACACCCCTCCATCCCACCAGCACGGGCTCAGCGCTCACCCACCGCAGCTCGCAGAGTTCACGACAAGACGGGAACGAAAACAGAGGGATGGGATGAAAAAATACCACCTCCCTTCTCTTTTTTCCTCCCTCTTTTTTTCCCTATTTCCCCCCTCCACACCCCAAAAGCCAGCGAGACAAACCAGGAACAACATAATTGCTGAAATGTGGCGTGTAATAATCGCTATTCAGGGGCTGATCATTCATATTAAACAGGGAGCAGCGAGCTGCTCATTTGCATGTTGGAGATTATCTGCATTTCAAAAGTCATTTCCGCAGGGGACATGAGTGACATCCATTCCCAAGGGGAGCTCCTGGCTCCCTCCCACTGTCCCAGGGCTCTGGGGGTGACACACCGGTGGCTGTGGGACAGCTCAAGGTTAAGGGGATTACTGGGATTTGGGTTGGGTTGGAGCATGGTGTGGTTGGAGCAGCTTCCCAAGGATGGGATGCTCACAGGATGCTGCGTTAGGAGCAAAAATCTGGAATAAATCCCTCACCTTTGCCTTAAAACTACGTTTTTTCCTTCCCCGCTTTGAATTTCAAAGATTTCAAGTTCGGAAATATGAAATTATTGCTGTTCCTGTTCCCGTTTTCCCTCTGAAATCCACCAGGCCCCACAGGGAACGCTCCATGTCTGACACTCGAACGGCATCACCAGGGCCAGAAACTCGTCAAGATTCAAGCAGGGATTTGACTTTTACACGGAGAACAGGAATATCCAGAGTTACAACAGGAAGTATTAAAAAAGGCCAAAAAAAAAAAAAGAAAAGAAAAGAAAAGAAAAAAAAAAAAAGGCTTTGGAAAGGATCTAAAACTTTCCTGGCTTCGGGCATAAACTGGAGTTTAACTATTGGGAATTAGGAGGAAATCTCTGCTGGTGGAGGAGCCGTGGGCTCGCTCTGGTGGTTCCAGCCCCTGCCAGAGGCGGGATGCTGGAGCAGATTCCTGCAGCCCGGGTGATTCCCGGAGCTGGGGACACCGGGCCAGCTGAGTTCCCTCTCCAAGTCCTGTAAAACTCGACTTCCCGTTCCCAAACCCCTCTGGGATGCTGGAGTGTCTGGGATCCCAACAACGCTGCGAGGGAAGTCATAAAAGAAAGTCATCATCGTAATAATGGAAATATTTCCATTCCTATAAAAAGTTTTACAAAACCTTAAAGAAAGGAAAAAAAAGGAAAAAAAAAAAAAACAAAAAAACAAAAAACGAAGCCGGTGTCTGCGAGGTTATAAAGTGGATTTAAATTAGGAACAAGCGCTTTTCCAGCCAGGATGGATCCGGGATGACTGGGAAGAGCAGAACCCGCCTGAGCGATGCCGGAGCACACGTGCAGCCCTGCACACAGCCGGGAGGGATCTGCAGCATCCCGGCTCCTGCTGCTCATCTCCCGCAGTTCAAACACGGCCAATATTCCAGGGATTCTCCGGATGCCGCATCCAGAGGGGCTCATCAGGATCAGACCTTCCCCCAGGCAGAGAGGCAGGGACGGAGTCCAGTCAGTCAGCGGGAAGATCCAACGACACCCACATGCAGCGGGAAAGGGTGGGTTTGGTTAAAAGGGGAGGGAGGAGCCCCCTCCAACGGCAACAGCAACAGAAGCTGCACAAATGGATCGTTAATTACCATTAATTACCATTTCAGACTCCCGAGCTCCGCCGCTGAACCACCACTCCGCCTTTTTTGTTCCCCCCTTTTATCCAACCACCTTCCGCAGGACAAAGGGGAAGGAAACGGAGAATTACAAACGGAGCAACGAATCCCCCCCTGCCTTCGGCGGGACCATATGGCAACGAGGGTGTATTAATTACCGTGGCTTTTAATTAACAATTGCTTCATCTGAGCAGTAACATTTCCTTGACATCCCCCAACTCGCCGCTAACCTGCGCGGAGCACGCGCCATCCCGGTCATCAATCCCGCTTTATTGACACCCATCCCTCCCGCAAACAGGCACGATCCCAGGGTTTTCCAATTAACACCTCCGCACTCTCTAATTAGCGCAATTAACAGGCTGATGGATGCCCGGAGCTTCCCTGGGAGGGAGGGGCTGGAGCGGGCGCTGGGGCTGCGGGACGAGGCTCCCGCCGCGTGTGCCACGATTCCCGTGGGAACGCCAGGTGTGTGCCGTGCCATGGAGCCTGGCACTGCCATGGAGCCTTCTGGAAGGGAAGGATGGACATGGAGGTGACCAAACCCATGGCCTCAGAGCAAAGGATGTGGGATTTTAGGAGCAGCAATAGCGGATGAAGCAGCGATGTCCCCCCCAAAAAAATGCTCCCAAGGAATTTTGGGCCATCCAGACCCATCCGGAGCAACGCCACTGCTCTGCCTGATTCCATGGGCACGGAAATTAAATGGCACTTCTCAGCCCCCAGGAGCTGCTGGAGCAGCCACAGCCACACCACGAGCTCCTCAGGAGCCACTGCCTCCACACCGATTTCAGCAGCTTTCCCTATTTTTCATCATCCTCGGCACCGCAATCCTCGGCAGCTCCGGAACTTTGGGCTGCCCTTCATGGGCCACGCACGGGCCCAGCGTCACCTCCACCATGCTGTCCCTGTCCTCGAGTCCCCATCCCCGACCACTGCGGGTTTCCCCAGCCACAAACTCCAAGAGCTCCAAACCATCAACCAAGAGGGAGGGAGGAGGAAAACCAGTGGGAAACACCGCTGGGAAAACTCTCCCGGCCACATCTCCACGAGCTGGGACAGCACAGGTGACACGACACACTGACACACAAACCGACACTGAGACATTCCAGAGGCCGTTTCCACCCTTCCCACCACGTCCCAGTCCCAAAACAATATTCCAGAGCCTTCCTCCCAGCTCCAGCCTCGCCAGGACGCCAAGTGGAGCAGGCGGCCTCTCCCGTGGGTACCAGTGGATCCTGCAGGAGCACGGACCCAGCAAATCCCCCAAAGCCCTTGGAAATCTGCAGGATGCTCCTCTGCACAGCTGGAAGGAGAAGAGGACTCAGGAAAGCTGGATGCCAGGCACTGGATCTGCTCCCAGCTACGGAAAGTTGAGCAACCCGCCCGTCCCGCTCCAGCACCGCCAGGCTTTAGGAAGCGGCTGTTAATCCTAAAAGGCTTCGGTTGGAAGAGAAGCAGCAGCTCGGGATTGCTCCGAGAGTGGCTTTTTACCCTTTAATTAACACATAAACACATGGAAATGTGGAGAGGGGATTAAAATAAAAGTCTGGGGGAGCTGAAACGAAGCTAGAGCATTACCGTAAATTAGAAGATATTTAAGGAACCAGGGACCGGCTAAGCTCAGGCACTGCTTTAATGGGATCTCACCTCTGGGCACTTTCATCTCCCACTTTCATCTCGCTCCCAGCAACTTCTTTGGGAAGAGCCAACCTCTGGCGCTTCACCTTCACCCCCAGCTCTCCTCACCTGCCTCGGTGCCAGCCCAGCCCAGCCACGCTCGTGGGTACCAGGGACTGGCAGCCAGCAGAGAGCCTTTGCTGCTCCACGGAAACCAGGCAGGGATGGCCACAGAGAGGTTCTCCTCCCGAAAAAAATTGGGAATCCTCAGATCAGCTCACTCAAAGAGCTGGAGAGCACCTGGAAGTGTGAGGACTCCAATCTGGAATTGTTCCTGTGCTCCTGGCGAGCCCCACCTGCCTCTCCAAAACCTTTCACCCTCGGAGCATCCTTTGCTCTGTGGATCTGCCCCAACTGCGGCCAACCCCACAGCAGATCCCACCCAGGAATGCCCAACCCAACACAGGGCATTCCCAGAGACACCAATGCCCGCCTGGCACCTCTCCCATTCCCTGCCAAGCTTCCAGGAATACAAAACCCCTCCCAGAGTGGGTGTGGGACTGGCTGGACGTGGCCAGGCCGGTGCAGGGACAGCGGGGCTGTGGCTCCATCCCGGAGCACGTGCCGGGCACCGGGGCTGCTGCTCCATCCTGCTCCATCCCGGCTTCCCCTCGCTGTGCTCTTGAAAAGATTAAAAAAAAAAGGAACCCCACTCCATCTCATTAAGAAAGTAAACACAAGAGCCGTCTAAGTGTCTAATTAAGCTTCTAATTAGTCCCTGCTTGTTACTAATGCAAATTAGATTACGCCGCTTAACTACAGCATGTCCACAACACCCTTGTTAATTGCGGCCTTTTGAAATTAAATTACTCCCTAATTAGCATATCAAAGCCATTGATTCGGAGCCAGGAAAGATGAGGGCAGGAGGAAGCCTAACGCCAAGTTTTGTTAATCAGGGACGTCTAATTAAATAGTGACGTGGAGCACGGGGCTCCCACCTCGATGCTCCGGAGCCACCACACGTGGGGACCAGGGGCACCCTGAGCGGGGCAGCCCCTCGGTGGGAGCTGGTGGGCTCTGCACCCACCAGGGATCAGTGCTGAAGAGCTGGAGCATCCTGGTGGCACGGGATGCAGGTCTGGTACCTGTGTCCCATCAGGTCGGGATGCAGGTCTGGTATCCCTTAGGCTGGGATGCAGGTCTAGCACCCCTGTCCTGTTAGGCTGGGATGCAGGTTTGGTACCCATGTCCCATCAGGCTGGGATGCAGATCCAGTTCCTGTGTCCCATCACGTCGGGATGCAGGCCTGGCACCTCTGTCCCATCAGTTTGGGATGCAGGCCTGGTACCCAAATCCACTGGGAGCAAGGCTGGGGGCACAGCCCAAAATCCAGGAAGCCCCCATGGAGCTACACCAGCCACCGCAGTGCCAGGTCCAGCCCTGCATCCCCTAATTTCTCATCCCCCTAAAAACTTGCTTTCCTTCTGCCCAACACGATCCAAATGAGAATTTAAAGGCCAAACATCCCAAAACACACCCTCTGTACACGTGGATGAGGGTCACCCTCTCCCCAGCCCCCAAAACCCTCGGTGACCCCACACAGGAGCAGGAGAGGCGCCTCAGTGAGGATGGGTAGGGCTGGAAGAGCCTCTCACCTGTAGGATCCCAAATCCAGCTCGGCACAAGAAGCGAGGGGACAGCGCAGGGCACAGGGGGATGTGACAGCGGGGTCCCAACACCAAATCACCCCGCAGGGCACCGGACTGGGGGGACACATCCCCTCCCCATCCATGAGGATTCCTCAGATGGGACACCCCCACCTACATCCCCATCCCAGATCCTTCCCTCAAAGACAACCAAAACCACCTCTCTGCTCTCACTTGGGTTATCCCCCAATACCTCCATCCCCGAATTCCCAATGGGACATCCACAACGGAGCCACCAGGGAAGAGATTGGATCCAAAGGCAGAATCACTTCAAGGAGAGTGAAAGTGAAGCCTAATTTTGAAGTTCTTTCAATAACTTCCTGAATGACCCAGTTCTTCCCATCTCATAACTTTTCCTCTCTGGTTTTCTTTTTTCCTTTTTTTTTTTTTTTTTTTGTTTAAAGAGGTGGGAAGGGAAAAAAAAAAATAAAGGGACGAAGATTGGAAAAGTTTAATAGAGGGAGAAAAAGTCTATTAAAAAAAAAAATAAATAAGGCAGGCAGCCCATCTCAGGGGAAGAGCTGAAATATTAAAGAAAGCAAAATCGCTTCTCCGGCTGCCGAGGCAGAGCAGGAGAATGGAGCGGCTGGAAAAGAAGGAACGGGGCACTTTTAATTGAAAAAAGGGAGATTCGAATGAAATATCCAATATCCCCCGTTAAAGAAAGGAAGAAGGATGGACCTTGGCCGCCGAGAAATTGCTGAAAGCCCCAACTTTTCTTTCTCTCCCCCTTGCTAGGAAGTTATAGGAAAGAGGGATGAGAGAAAGGAAGGGAAAAAAGGGTCTTTCATCCGAGAGGAACTCAGGGGGAATGGAGGAGGAGGGCGGGGAGAGAGAGAGAGCAAGTTTTATTCATTTATTTTATTTTATGAGATGAGTAAAAATAATATATTTAAAATTAAAAAAAAAAAAAAAGAAAGAAAAGGCCGAGTTTTACAATGTCCCAGTGTTTGGAAGCAGCGGAAAGGAGCGGAGAGGGGGGAAAGCAACTAAGAACAGAAGGGCCGGCTCCAACCACCCGCCGCACGAGCCTCTCTCCCAACGAGATTCAATTAATTGATAACAAGAGGCATCAAATTAATTTTTCAAGGATGTTAGATTTTGATGAAGGAAAAAATCTCTCTGATTTTAATCGGGGCGGCGTTTAAAAGGCATAAATGAATATCCCTTTCTAATCATCTGAGGCGCCGAGGAAGCACCAAGCGGTTAACGTGGAAATTCAAATCGTTTAATTAGGGGGGGTGGGAAAGAGGGGAGGTGGTCGTGGTGGGGGAAGGGGGCCCGGGGTTTTCTTTTTAAAGAGCTTTATGAAGAAATTATTTTTTTAAAAAAATTATATTTCTTTCAAGCATCTTCGCTCTCCCCCCCCCTCCCTCCTCCAACTCCTTCTCCCAGCCCCGGAATGCAGCAGCACTTGGAAAAAGCCATCTTGGAGCGTTTTGCTTTTGAATAGAGACCATTCCCCAGCACAATCTAATTAACAGAAATGATAATGAAGAGGGTGGGGAAAAAAATTTCAGAGGGAACAAAATAAAAAAAAAAAAACCAACCCAAAACCTCCAAACTCCCAGGGAAACAAAATACAAACCCCGCGGGATAAGGTGAGATTCCCACCAGGCACAATTCCCGTCCACGGCTCTGCGCTTCCACACGGGATGAGGGTTTTAGGATTTGGGATGAGGTTTTCAGCACAATATTCCCCCAAAATCCTGTTAAAATAATTACCAGCCGCTCCCATCGCCAGTGTGGGACGGAATGCAGCTGCAACCAACAGGGCATCACCCCGGCAGCGTTTTCCAAAGGTTTTCCCGGCATCTCCCCATAAATCCCGGCTTGCTTCAAGCCTCTCCCACACACCCAGTGCCTGGCTCACACTGGTTTGGACACTCACACAGTGGGGACACATCCCCCTGGTGCAAATCCCACCTGGAATTCCTGCTGGAGCATCCCACCGGCACCAGAGCCCTCATCCCACCCAGAGCACACGGAACGCTCCAGTCAAAATCTCCTCCGTGCCTCCCGCACGCAGCCAGGATGGTCCCACACTCGCCTGGGGCACCTGAGGAAGAGCAGGGATCTTCCTCTTGGATGGAGGCACGAAGGACACCGCCCTGGCTGAGTGAGGAAGAGCAGGGACACGGGAAAATGTCCCGACTCAATCCCTGGGAAGGGCGAAAGCTCCTGGAAAATGAGGGAAGCTCTGAAATCAAAATAAACCCCAAACCCCAGGAGCTCCCCCTGCCTCATCCCCTCGGGAGAGGCTGCAAAGGGCAAGGATGGAGCCAGGGAGGAAGAAAATTCCCTGAAGCAGGTGAGGGGCACTCTGGAGCGGGATGAGGAGCGATGCCAGGGCTGGGACTCGGCCTCCCACGTCCCACCCCGAGTGAAATTTTCCAGCCGAGTTCGAGGCAAGTCAGACTGGAAGCTGCTCAAAGTCTCTCCTGGCCTTCAAATAATCCAGAGGGGAGGAAAAAAAAGGCAAGGTACCTATGGAGCAGGAGGGAGGGACTCAGGATGCCACAAGTTTTCCCAGACTCCGTCACGTCTGTGCAAAAATTCATCCGGAACAGGCTCTGATTAATGCGCTCCCCGCCGCATCCACGGCAAATCCCGTTTCTATGCAGGAAGAGGCCTGGTTTCTATCCAGAAATTATGCTGCTCACGAGGAGGGAGAAGAAAAAAGGCAGTGGGGGGGACAACTATCCTTGGGCATTTTCAAACTCCCGGTCTGAAGTCCATTTTTCTTTGCATCCCGATCGGAGGCAGCGTGACCCAAGGCCGGCTCCGTCTCGCAGCGCTGCCGGAGCCCGGCTCCGCGCTTCCAAACAGCTTCCCTGGTTTTATTCCTGCACAGCTTGGCTTCTCCATGGACTGACTCGGCATCTCCCGGTTTCTCTGGGCACCTGCCACCCCCACGGAGCAAAGGCAGCCCCGCAGATGAACACGGCTCCCGACAGCTCGGCTGGGAATAACCCCGGAGATTTCTCCAGCGTTTTCCTAAAAGCTGGGAAGCGGCGTGTTCGGCAGGGCTGTGCTGGGATCCTGCCCTGGGAACGCTGCTGGGTGCCCATGGAGGGGAGTGGGGTGGTGCATTTAATAGCTGAGGTGCTTGGAAGAGAGCAGGAGAGGCAGGAGCATCTCTCAGAAGCGGGAAGCGCTTCCCACCAGGAGCCTGTGCTGAAGTCAAAAGGTCACCGGGGTCCCCTGTGCTCCTTCTCCTGTGTCACCTGGATGAGCCTCGTCCAGCACCGTGTCCTCTTCCCAGGAACATCCATCCCCCTCTGGGACTCTTCCATGGGGAATGCGGGAGGTTCTGCCTGGCCCAGCGCGCCGCTGGCTGCGGATGCATCCCGCAGGGATGGCAGCAAAGCTCTTCCATGGCTTCAGCGTCCCTCTGGATGCCAGGCTGGAGGCACAGGGAAGGGATCTGGTCCCACAGCATCGCCCCGGGGTCACGCTCAGCATTCCCAGGTCATGCTGATCCACCCAGGCTCCGACATCCCCACAGCTCAGCGAGAGCAGGACACGGCGCCTTCCCAAATCCAGCATGTCCCTGCTTCGTGGATTGGGACAGAGCTAGGGAAGGGAGAACTGAGTCGATGTCCTGAATCCCTGCTCATCCCAGGCAGTGCTTCCTCCTGGGAATAGCAAGAGCCTGAAGCCCAAATCCAGGAAGCCCCGGAGCCCAGGAGCAGCACCCAGGTGGCTGCTGCTGCTCCAGCTCGGTGGAAGGAAGGTGCCCCCCGGCACCTTCCCACTGCCGTGGGACACACAGCGCCATGCAAATCCCAGGGATTATTCCCAGGAATTGGGCTCCCCCCACACCTCCTAAAAATAACCCTCATCCTTTAAAATATTAATTAATGATTCACCAATTCCTGTCACCCTCCCCTGCAGTCCTGGCATCCTGTGAGCACCTCTGGGTGCTGGGGCAGGGAGGAGCTCGAGGTCCCTGGTGCCCACCTGGCTCCTGACGTGTCCCTGCCCGGGCAGGACTCGCCAGCGGACAGCTGGATGCTGCTTTTTTAGGGAAGATCCCAAAAATCCCCAGCCCAGGGCTCTGGCTCGGGGTCCCAGGTGAGGGTGCCCGCCTCAGGCTGGGTGCCCACCCTCTGGGTGCCACCTTTGGCCCACGGCAGCCACAGCACAGCCCCCAGCTCCTGCACAATCCGGTCACATCCTCTTCCCGCATCTCCTGTGAGATGGGAACACACAGAGCCCTCTCCCTGTCCCCAGACTGTCCCTGGGTGGCGATCACCCACTGTAGGACACGGTTCTGGCGCTGGCCACACCAGGCAGGGCACCAACCCAGCTGTCCCCAGACCAAAAATCACCACACCGTGGTGAGGGAAGGACACGGCACCGGGACAGAGCATCAGACAAGATGGGAAGAGGACACAGCTGGGGACACCAAATCCCTCAGGGACATGAGCCACATCCCCATGTGTCCCCCATGTCCTCTCCAGCCCCAGCACAGCCCTTCCCGCTGCCAGAAGTTTTCAACCCCCAGTTGTTATTTTAAACCCCCAGACAAGCCCAGCAATTCGTGCTCATTCCCAGAGCGATTCCCAGAGTGTCTGTGGAAGGAGCAGCACTGCAGTGCAAGGACATGTCCCCTCTGAGGGGACACAGGGCTGTCCCTCCATCCTTTTCCCAGAGGGGTGGGCACGGCCCTGTCTCCTCCTGCAGCTCCATCCCAAATTTACAGCTGAGAATTCAGCAGCACCGACGCTCCTGACGCATCCCCTGCTCCGGCACGGCGGGGACACGAGGGACCGATGGCACCGACCCTCCCCAGAGCCAGCAGCAACCCCCAAATGCCCCCCTCACCTGCCAAAGCCCATCCCACTGCACTCCCAAAGGGAGCAGACTCTTCAGCAGGGAGTGCTTTAAACCCCCCAGCCCCAAAACCCAGCGGGATCACTCCGGCATTCCTCCTTCCCAGCCGTAGCCCGCAGTGCTGGTGGAAAACCTGTGGATGCAGGGCTGAGCGGGGTTTGATCCACGGACGGGGCTGCTCCGACAGCTCCAAAGTCTGACCCAGATTCGGAGCAGCGGCTCCACTTCCCAGGGAAAGCGGCCTTTGTTCAGTGGGAGCCCACTGGCATCCAGGGAAAGACTGCAAGGGATTTGGGAACAGGCCCTGCCTTGTATCCTTTGAGAAACGAACCTGGCTTTACAGGAGAAGTGGGAATTACCCGGCCAGGGCAGTGCTGATCCCGACCTGCTGCCGCATCCGGAGGGTCCCCAGCATCCCTGAGGATGCAGAGCCCAGCCCTGGCATCCATCCTGTGGGAAGGAGCTGGGCTGGACCCTGCAGCTCCCAGCACTTTTGGGTTTGACTTGGGGAAAGTCAACCCCAATTCCAGCCCAAATCTCACTCCTGTCATGGGAAAAGGGGATGCAGTCAATGTTGTGCTGTACCACGGGAGCCGAGCTCAGCCAGAAACCCCTTCCCAGGGTTTCTCTGGCATGCTCGTGCTCCCACCCCTCACAGGATGGATTTTTGGACATTTCCCTTCTCCTGTTCCTCTCGGGAGCACATTGAGGGCTCAAAAAGCACAGAAGTCCCCAAAAGGCACAAAAAGCCAGAATTATAAAGATCTTCCCCAGTTCTTCCTCTCCACCTCCATGGGGGAACAAGGGCTCTGCTGCCAAACCCAGACCCCTGTGCAAGCAGCACCCTACAAACCCCGAGTGCTTTGGGGTCAGAGGGACAGGAATGGATCCCACTGGAGGGGCACAATTGAGGATGAGCGCCCCAAACCCCGGGTTCCAAGAGTCCAAGACAAACTGGGATTGATGGGATGAGCAGGAGCATCACCCTCCTCCTCCTCCTCATCCCCCAGCTGCAGCTTTACCCACCCAGCAGGTGACAAGGGCCCCTTTTGTTTCCCAAACGAGGAATTCCTGTCGGTTTTGAGGGTTTAATTTATTAATGGAGAATGTCTGCAGCAGCCTGGCTCCCCAAACCCTGCTCGGGCAGGGTGGGATGGGGTGGGATGGGATGGGATGGGATGGGATGGGATGGGATGGGATGGGATGGGGGAGCCGCTGCCCTGCCCACAAACCCAACCCCATCCCAGCAGGACCCTGTGGATAAAAGTCCATCCAGGAAGCTGCAGGGAAAGCAGGTTGGGGTGTAAAGGAGAAATGTAAATTCTCGGGAAACAATCCCAGAGAAAGGCAGAGCTGGAGACTTCCTAAACCCCACCTGAATCCACCTCGGCAGAACTCCCGGGGTTTGCAGCTCTGCCTGGCCCAGCAAATTCCCAAAATCCACATTTCCTGCCTCAAAACTTACAGGACACTTCTCCCCGTGCCTTTATTTGCTCTTCTCGTGTTTTTATCAGGCCCGGCGATGCCGTGTTTCTCTTCCCGATCCAAGCTACCCCACGCTCCAGGGAATTTCCCTCCTGCTGCCAGGTCTGGCAGCATCCCAGAGGAAGGACCAGCCTGCTGGGTGCCAGGAACCCTCCTTGGGGCACAGAGCTCCTCCTCACCTCCCTCGCCGCTGGGACAAGTGGCACCCAGAGGGGACACAAGGCCCCAGGACACAGGAGAGCTCCTCTCCCTCTCCAGCACAAAGTCTCTGCCCAATATTCCCACCCGGATCCTGGCCCAGTTCAGCCCAAAACTCCGGATCCTTGACAAGGAACTTCAGCTCTGCCAGGTATTCCCTGCCACAAGTTCTCCCTTCACCTCGGGTGGCTCCTCCGAGCCCCTCATGACCACCCTGAGCCCCAAAGTCTTTTCCCGAGGCTGCAGTGGGGCACCTTCCCCCCACCCCGGGATGTCCCCTGCCATTCCCGGCCATTCCTGCCAGGCATTTCCTTCCCCTGGGAGCTGGAGCTGAGGAATCCAGGAGCTGAGGAAGCCCCAGGTCTCTGCATGGTGTGGGGACACTCCTGCTCTGGGAGCATCCTCCTGGCAGCTCCAGGACCTTGTGGGCAAAGCGGGATCCACCGAGCTGGAACCCCCATCCCAAGGGATGTGCTGAGATCCCAGCACGGATGGGAGGCACCAGCGGAGCCGTGAGCTCAGTGCCAGCTCCAGGAGCTGTTCCTGGGCCACGGAGCACTGGCAGAAGGGCACTGGGAGTCCCATCCCCACTCCTGGGCACAGCAGACACCTGGGAGAGGCAGGAATCTGAATGCAAGGGGTCTCCAGACAGAGAGAACTCCTGGGAACACGGGATCGCAGCTCATCCCTCGCTCCACAGCACAATTCTGGCCTTGCATTCTGCATTAAGCCACCAGCCTCGAGCCCTCCTCACTGTCCCTCTTTCCCAAGGCATCTTTTCCCAGTCCGTGACAGCTTCTCCCCAGGTGGTCCCATCCCATCCTGCTGCAGCCGGCCCCTGGCTCCCAGCCTCACAAGAAGCAGCAAAAAGAAAATCACTCACCCAAAATCTACAGGTTGTAGAATAAACCAGGACTTGGAGAAAGCAAGGGAAGGGTTTGGGATCAGAGCTGACCGATCCCGAGGGAAGCTGGCAGTGGGATGCTCAGCCAGGAACCTGGAACGGCACCGTTTTTGTGCCCTTATCAGCCTCGGAGCAGGGAGATCCCTGTGGATAACCCCAGCTCTGCAGCGACCTGGCACAGGGGTGTTCCAAGGATTGTTCCATCAGCACCTGCTCCGGGCGAGCAGCTCATCCCAGCCACGGATCCACAGCTGTGGAAACGGGAGCAGCATCTCCCTGAGCTCTGGAGCTGCCAAACACAACCTGCACAGCACCCAGAGCACAAACCCATCCCACTGTGGCTTCCTCCTCTTCCTTCTCCTCCTCCTCCTCCTGCTGGGGCCATCCCGGTGCTCCCCAGCCCTGTCCGCCCATTCCAGCTCCGGTCACACCGGAGGAGTTTTCCCAATGAGGCAGAAAAAAACCACTTCCAATTCACCTCCAAATCATCCCCCGCCGTGGGATTTTTCTCCTCCTCTATCACCTCCAAAATCCTTTTGCACCTTTCCACAGTTTTGAAAGGAATCTTCCACAAAATCATTTTATTGCCCCGACTTCTGCCTCCGATAAACCCAGCGTGGAGCCCTGAGCAGAGGCAAGGTGAGATTTCCTCCACATCCACCCTCCGCTCCCTATTCTCCTTGGAAAAATCCCTGTTTTCTCTGCCAGCCTGGCTGCACAGCCCGGGAGGAGGCACAGCTTCCGCCGGAACACGCTGCCAACGGCTGCTGCCAACCTGCCAGGGCACGGGAACCCTCGGGAAGTGTCACCCAGGGCTGGCAACGCCGGCACCGCATCGCTCCACCCCAGCGAGCACTCGGCACAAGAGGCTGCAAGCACAGCCTGGCTTTTCCTTAAAATAAAAAAAAATCCCAGGAGAAAGGATCCCGACTCATACCAGGTTCCCTTCCCTGCGCATCCCGGTGCCAACCCCGTGCCCATGGCAGAGGAATCCCTTGATGACTTCCCTCCCCTTCCCTCCGGCTCATCCCTGCTCTAGCAGGATCCCTGTGAAATAAATCGTGGCTTTGGACTTCTCCTCGCCTCCTCCTCTGCTTCTCCTGCCTCTCCTCTCTCCCTTTTCCCTGATGCCATTCCACTCCCAAACCCATTTTTGTCACGGGCAGCTGGATCACCACAACACGTTTCGTGCTGGAGCCTCGCCTGGGCCATGCCAAGAGCCGGTTAAATTAGGAAAAGTTTGTTAAAAAAACCAAAACAAACCCCTCAAGCAGCGCCTTGGCTGGATTTTATCTACCAAACACTTGGGGAGGGGGGGGGGGGAGGAGGAGGAAAAAAAAAAAGATTAGGAAGTTTTTCAAGCTCTGCCCAGCCCCATCTTGATCTACAAGTTCTGTTTGACTTGAAAAGGTGCAGCACAGGGAGGTTTCGGAAGAGATAAAATGGGTGCAAGTCCTTGCTCTGAGCTGGCCCAGGAGCCAGCGCTGCTGGTCACAGCCCCACGGCCATTCAGGGGACAGTGGGGCCACCCCAAGGGCCACCAGCTCCGTGCAGGGCCATGTCCCAGCTCCCGGGGTTATTTCCGAGCCAGCTGCTCCCCCTGAGTTTCAATCAGGTGCATCCAGGAGTGGCCCACGGAGGATTTTTACACCTTCCGAGGCAAACTCACGGAAATTCCAAGCTCTGAGTGGTTTTATTTACTCCCTTTTTCCTTCTCTCTCCCGCTAACGGAGCTCATCCCTCTGTGGGAAGATGCCCACGGAGCAGGACCGAGCCCCCTGCCCTGCGGAATCCGTGCTGGAGGAGCTGGAAACCGAAGAGGAAGGGACAGGAAATTTCAAGTCCCCACTTCCAGAAGTGGCAGGTGACGCCGAGGCGGCAGCGGGGTCACTTCGGGAGCGGAGGATAAACCCAGGGTGGCCCTGCAGGAGGAGGTGGGAACCCCCCCCCAAAATTCAGAAATGGGGAACATCCCCTGGAGACCCCCAAACCACCTGCCAGACACATCCCAGCGCTCTGCTGGGCTTCAAGCCCACAGGGATGAAGGGGGGGAAAAAACCCCCACCCCTTGCCGAAATAAAGAGAATTTTCCCAAAACCTTCAGGCTCCCAAACCCCACCACGGAGCGGGAAAGGCAAGGAGCCATAAATGTGTATGAGTTATAAACCCGGGGACCTCCGGGCTTCTCCTCCCGCCTCTCTCCGGTGGGAAGAATGAGCCCGTTCCCCTTGCCCCCCACCTTGCTGCCACAAAGGCGATCCCAGCCCCACAACTCCCCCCCTCCAGCCCCGCTCCCCGCCGGACCGACAAGAAAAGAGAAAAAAGGATGGGGGGGGGGGTGAAAAAAAAAATAAAATCAAAGGAGAGAAAACCCTGAAAGCCAGAGCCCCTCCCCAGCCCCACAGCGAGACACAAACATCAGCAGACTCAAAGCATCCCCCGAGCCAGCGGCGGAAAAGAAAAGCTGCCGGGCTCTCCGGGCAGCAACTTCACAACTGAGTGCACTCGCATTCCTGCCGGGTTATTAGGAGAGAAAGGCCGAGGGCCCGAGGAGATATTTTAGTGTCACTTGATTTTATACACTGCCCTGGTTTTTTGTTGGTGTTGGTGGTGGTGTTTTCCGAACGCTCTCCGCTCTTCCCTTTCCAAAGGGGATGTAAAAGCTTCGGCCGCCCGCTTTCCAGGGAGGACAGCGGGGCTGGACATGGCTTTTACAGATATTTTGGATGTTATCTTTTCTCCAGCCCCTTCCCCACCTCTCCCAGCAGCAACTTTAATCCGTTTTATTCCACCTCGCTCCGTTTGCTCAGCCTTTCCCCCCTCGCCCACCCCTCGCCTCCTCCTTCCCTGACCCCGCTGGGCGACGCATCCCGGGGTGCAGGGCTTAGGGGGGGGATTTTCCACACTGATCCCGTTCTCCTGCACTTTTTCCAACCCCCCCATCAAATCCAACTTCGTGCTTTGCAGCGGTGCCACTTTGGATTTTAGATTTCATCCCCGGAACGCTGCTCGATCCGGCCGGGAACGGACGCACCCCTGTGCCCACACTGAGAACCCCATTAAAAAGGGGCTTTGGGATGGGGGAGACCCACAAAACCCCCCCCCCAGAACAAATAATAAATTAAAATTACGAATCAAAATAAACGGGGAGCAGCTCAAAGAGGCAGCTCGCAGCATTATTTGGGAGCAGAAGGAGCAGGAGGGCTCCGGGATCTTCTCCACAGCCCCCAATCCCACACCACAAAGGGCAGGAGAAGCCGGAGACTCCGAGGGCTCTGCAGCCCTGACAAAGCTCCCTGGCTTGGCACAGGGAATTCTGCCCCTTCTCCCCCATGTTTTCCCCCTTCCCAGTTCGATTTAAGCAACCTGAAGGAGGAAAAAAATTAAATAAGAAGGGGGAGAACGGAGTAATTTTTCCAAACCTGATTATTTCCTCCATCCACCCGCTCCTGCAGCTTGGTGCATTTATTTGTGATGGACTTTAAGGTGGGGTGGCAATTAAAAAACAAAAAAAAATTGAAAATCCTTAATTTAGAGTTTTATTTTGGAAAACCCTGAGACTTTGCTGTGTTTAAATTGAGGATATGGGGAGGCATGAAAGGGAACACGTCCCCGCCGACACCCGGGACCGGGTCACGCCGCCCGCGTGAGACACATGTTGGGTTGATTTAATGTCAAATCCCTGCTCTCCACGGAACGTATTCCCCACGTAAATTTTTAACACACCAGCAGAAATTTGTAAAAGTAAATCCTCCTTCTGGTTTGGGTTAAAA
Source organism: Aphelocoma coerulescens (assembly GCF_041296385.1). Lineage (NCBI taxonomy): Eukaryota > Metazoa > Chordata > Aves > Passeriformes > Corvidae > Aphelocoma > Aphelocoma coerulescens. The sequence continues at coordinate 5,168,591 of NC_091039.1, read as the reverse complement.
ACCAACCCAACCTTTTAATACAGAAACTAATAACAATTTTATTGTCTGCCCCACAGCTTTACGACGCTCGCAGAGGAGTGAGGTCTTAATCCGATGGAAGTTGGGGTGGAGGGTGGGAAAAGGAAAATCTTGGGGTATCAACTGATGGGGAGGGAAGAGCTGCCTGAAGCTGAGGAGCGATCCCAGGCAGGAATTCGGACACAAATTCCTCCAGGACTATATTAAGAGCAGCAGCAGCAAAAATAAAAAAGAAATAAATCTCAGTGCAAGTTTTCCGAGCGGGCACTTCCCGACCACGACTCCCGGGAAAGTGGGGTTTGCAGTGCCTGTGAATTATTCCCGCTTTCTCCTCCACACATTTTTCATTTGTATTAAAAAGTGCACAGGAGGGAGGGAGGGAGGGAGGGAGAGACACGCGGCCCTTGGCTTGTTTGTGTTTTAAACGGGCAAAGGGAAACCAGCATCGCTCCCGGATGGAAAAAGAAAACCCAATTACGCTCCACTTGTTCTCGCCCATCCACACCTCCGAACGCGCCCGCCAACTCAAACCAGATTTCCTACACCCAAAGAAATATCCAGAGCCATCCGCGGCACTTCCCGAAGTGCCCTTTTCTCCCGGAGAGGGGGAGAGGGGAGAGAAGACAGAGGCGCGTTTGTTTATCCCACGGAGCGGGGAGAGGGAGCCGGGAAGAATAGAAATCCCCGAACTTTGCCAGCGCCGGGAGAGCATCTGAACGACGGCGGACACCGGGGTGGGAAGGGGATGTTGTCGGAGGCTGATCCAGGGCTCCGGGTGAGCCTCCACGCGCTATTTGCCCGGGAATTTCGGGACTCCCAGAAGACGATGCTCCGTAATAAAAACTCTTCCCGAACACGTTATCACTGCCGGCACCACCAGCAGCCGCTGCCGGCAGCGTCCCCGCCGAGAGCTCCCGCGGCACCGGGCAGCGCGTCCGGGTTAGAGAGATCCCCCCCAAATCCTTGGGAAAGCCCCCCCAACCTCTCTCCCCGTCCAAACAAAGGCGCACGGAACCCCCGCAAACTTTACAACCGGGTGAAACCCAGGCACGGGTGAGCCGCGGGGCAGCCGGCTGCCGTCAGCCCCTCCGGAATCCAAACCTGCGGGGGTTTCTCGGCAATATTCTCCAGCTCCATCCGAAGCCGTGCCTTGTCCTCCTCTCCCTCACCTTGCAGTCTGGGTTAGGATTTTGGACACGGCGGGTGGATTTTCCCAGGGCGCTGCGGGAGCGACGGCCGGGCTGGCTGCAGGTTGTCGGGGACGGCGGCGGCTGCTTCTCCCAGGAATTGCAAAACTTGGGGCAGACTTACGGATTTCTCTCCAAGGAGGGAATCACACCCCCGGGCCCGAGGAGCGGCGGGTCGAGGCTGAGTTAAAATGCGATGGGGGGGGAGGGGGGGGGAAAGAGGGGGGAAAAAACCACCCAAGCCCTCCAGCAGCCGGAATTAAACCAAAACTGCCGGAGAGAAAGGAAAAGATGGGGAGGAAATGGGAAGCACCAACAAAGGGAGCGCTGGGGCGGCTGCAGGGCAGGGGCGGCCGGGCCCCCCCCCCCCCCCCGGTGCGCTGCCCCCTCGGGGGGTGCGGGACCCCCGAAGCGCCGGAGCGGAGGCGGGTCCGGATCCGGCACCGGCAGCGCGGCTGTGCCGGCGGCAGCGCAACTTTCCCGGGGCCCGACCCCCCCTCGCCGAGGGGGCTGCGACCCCCCCTCCCCTCCGCCGGCCGCCCAAACGCCTCAGGGGCGGCGGCGGCGACCCCCGCGCCCGCCCGGAGCCGCGCACCCCGCACGCACCGGGACCCCCGCGCTGCTCGGGGCGCACCGAGAGCGGGGACCCCCCGCGCCCCCCCCGAGGAACCCCGCACCCCGGAGCGCCCCGATGCCCGACCCCTCGGTGCCCCCCGCTCCCCGCCGGGCCCCGGCCCGCCCGCACCCCCGGCTCCCCCAGCGCCGGCCCCGCTCCCTTTGTCCGGGAGCCGTAACAAAACTTCCGAGCGCGGCGCGGCCGAGCGCGGGGCACGGCCCCGCCGGGGGCAGGGGGAGGACACGGGGGACCCGACCCGCGCCCCCCGCACCTGCCGGGGGGTCCCGCCCCGCTCCCCCCCTCCTCCGGGTACCCCCGCGGGGGGAACACGCGAGGACCCTCCCGCGCCGCTCGCACCCACCTGGTCGCGCCGAGCGCCGGGCTCCGGGGCGGGCATGAGCCGCGCCGCTCCTTCCCCCCCCCCCACCCCTGCACAGCCCTCCCCGCACCGGCACCTTCCCCAAACTTCGACGGGGCGGGCGCGGCGGGGCCGGAGCTCAGAGGCGGCGCGGCATGGCCGGGGTGGGCTCCGTGCGGCGGCGGGGCCGCGCTGCGGAGCGGGGCCGTGCGGGGCTGGGCGCGGGGGGCGCGGGCAGCCGGGGCCGGCCGGGCCGTGGCCGCGCTCAGGTCCGGCTCGGCGCGGCGGCGGCGCGGGCGCGGTGGCGCGGGGCGGGCGCCGGCCGCCCTACCATAGTTCCTCTAAAGCAGGTGCAGCCGCTTTCCCCGCCCGAGCATCCCCCCCCCCGCGCCGCCCCGAGCCGCCGCCGCGCCGCCCCCGCGCCCCCCGCTCGCTCCGGCTGGTTGTTTTTGAGGGGGGGGTCTCCGCTGGATGGAGCACCCCGCTGGATGGAGCCCCCTCCCCACCCCCCCCCCCTTGCTTCGCCGTTCTTTGCCCCCCCCCCCCCCGCGTTTTGCTCATTAATGCCTGCGCTAATTGGTTTCTGCCGCGTTTGGTCCCCGGCGCGCAGCGAAGCTGTGGGGCTGGGGAAAGGGGGAGCGGCAGGGAAACTGAGGCACGGGGGGGGGGGGGATTGGGGACACGGCTCCAGCCGCTCCGAGGGATCACAGGATCGTGCGGGTGGGGAAAGAGCTCTCGGAACATCGAGCTCAACACACGAGGCAGAGCCGGGACAGAGGCGCTGACCCCGATTTACGGATGGGAACAACGAGAGGCTGAGCTGGTGACCCCAACACCCCCAACCCCGCTCTGTGCCACCCCCCCGTGCCACCCCGACATCCCGTCCCACAGCAGGGACAGCATCCCCAGAGCCCCCGGGGGAGCAGAGCTGTGTCAGGGTGCTGGACCCAAACCAGCACCCAGATGTTGCAGCCAAACATTGCCCCAAAACTCCGTGAGGGGGCTGGACCCAACCCAGCACCCAAGGGCTGGTCCCAAACCCTCGCCCAGCCCTGGGGACACAGGTCAGGGTGACACAGATGGAGCAGGGTTTGGGACCAGGGCTCGTTCCAGCCTTGCCGCTGTGGCTGCCTCGGAGCGTTGGTTTGCGGGGTGAATTCCCACCTGCACGGGCTGGGGATGGATGATCCCACTCCACTTCCCCCACATGGAGAAGTTTTCCAAAGCCAGTTGCACCTTGATGGCACCAAAGAGCGGCCACGCTGTTCCCTTTTTGTTCATTCAAAAGGAGCTCTTTTGAAATTTCCATTTTATGGACAGCTAAAGTAGCTTTAAGAGGTGAAATTGGAATGAAAAGTATTTCAACCCACCTGGATATTTTTTTTCCCCCCTATAATTTAATTTTTTACAGGAAGCCTGGTTTTGGTTGGTTTGGTTTTTTCTATTATTGAATGAAAAGTTAGGGAATTTCTGGGAGATGTGAAAGCTGCTTTTCTACAACTAGATTCTGGTGGCCCTAGGAAACGCCCCATTGGTTTTGTCCCCAAAAATCTCCCCTCAAGGGGGCAAACAGGATGAGGCCAAGCACCAGGCTGGCTCCTGGGTTGTGCTGAGATCGAAACCGAGGTCTTAACCCACCCCTGTTGGAGTCCTGGGATTTTCCAGAGGGCTTGGCTTGCTCTCAGTTCCCTCTGGGCCTCCCCTCAGAGAGCCTCTGCTGCACCCACTTCTGCAGAACCCAGTCCTGGTGGAAGGAGCCCGAATTTCGTGGAAGAGGCGCCCCAGGCCCCATTTCTCGGAAGAGCTGTGGCTCCACTTCCTGCTGGCACCTCCTTTCGGGGGAGACAGCGTTCCCTCTCCCCTGCCATGAAAAACCAGGGGAGAACCGCTCCAGCCAGCCCCTGATTCCGTGTGACCCCTCAGATCTGGGGCCAGGGTGGCCAAGCAGGGCTGGCTCTGCATCCCATCCCATCCCATCCCATCCCATCCCATCCCATCCCATCCCATCCCATCCCATCCCATCCCATCCCATCTCATGGATCCCACCCCATCCCATCCCATCCCCCAAGGGACACCTCCGCCAGACCAGGCTGCTCCAAGCTCCACCCAGCCTGGCCTTGAGCACTTCCAGGGATGGGGTAGCCACTGGCCATCGTTCCAAGCCCTTGTCCAAATCCCTCTCCAGCTCTTTTGGAGCCTCCTTAGGCATAAGGGGCTCTAAGGTCTCCCTGGAGCCTCCTCTTCTCCAGGCTGAACATTCCCAGCTCTCCCAGTCTGTTTCCGTGGCCCGGAGGCTCCAGCCCTTGTCTCAATCCATTCCATGCTCAGGACTCAGAGCCCTGGGACACCCCACTCCATTTTAGGGGGTCCCCACTCCATTTTAGGGGGTCCCCACATGGGAAGTGCAGCAGCTTCAACCCCCCCCAATCCAGCCCAGATCCCTCCCGGCACATTCCAAACCCAGCGAGCGCTGGAAGCTCCAAGACCTTTGTGAGTTCTCCACGCACGTATCAGTCCATGACAAACACAATATCCGCTTTTATTTCATCCCAAACGGGCACTTTTCTGAGCGAAAAAAATCACTTTGAGCGACGAGCCTCGTCCAACCTGCGCTCGCCCTCTTTTCCCTACATCAGAGGAACCTCTTTGAAGACATCAAATATCATCGGAGCAGGGAGGAGCTGCGCAAAAAGACGTGGGCAGCCTTCCACCGAGGGGAGTTCGGGAATGGAGCGTGGCCCCGAGATCCCTCTTTGTTCACCTGTGTCAGCCTGGAAATGAGGCAGAGCGGGGAGGAGGGATCTGGGTGAGGAGACACGGACGGGTCAGGGTCAGACAGGGTTTGGCGGGATCCCCTTGATGGGGTTTGGTCTCGGAGGGATCACCTCACTCCTGGAAAGCCAAAGGGGACATCAGGGATGCTGCAGGGATAAGGAAATTCGCAGGCAGGAGAGCACAGGTGCTCCTGCAGCAGTGCTGAGCTCCCAAAAGAAAGGGGGGAAGAGGGAAGGGAAAGAACTTCCTTTAGCTCTGCACCAGGTAAAGCCTCGGGCGTGGATCACCTCCAAAGGGCCCAGCAGAGGCAGGAGGATTTGGAGCTCTGGGATGAAAGCTTTGCATGGATATAAAGCCCTGAGCCACGTGGGCAGAGCAGCAGAGTCGCAGTGGGGTGAGGGATCAGTCCCAAACACAGATTCCTTCAGCTCTTCCAGGAAAACTCCACCTTCCACCTCCGCCCGGCTCATCCTCGCTCTCCTCATCTGCGATCCACCCCCAAGCTCTCAACTGTGGGAAGCTGCTCTTCCTGACAAAGTCGGGTTTTCTCTCCTCCAGGAAGTGTCTGATCTCGTAGCCAGGATATTAAAAACCTTTAAAACCTGAACATTTTCAGCCAAAGGATCGTGATCCTGTGTTAGCCTGGAATGGGAGCAATCCCAGTTTGCTGCAAGGTTGACAGAGGCTGAAATCTTCCATGGGAAAGGTCAGTTTGGGTTTGTCCTAAATCCCACCCAAGGCAAAGCAGCTCTGAATCACCTCATCTGAAGCATCCTCAGGCTCTGAAGCACCCTCATCCTTCCAGGAAAGTCCTCTCTGAGATGAATCCAAAGCCCGGTTGCCACCGGTTCTGAACGGGCATTCCTGCCAAAGGGGTGGTGGGGAACATCTCCTTTGGTTGCTCTTTTTCCTTCTACGGGAAGAGCAACTTCAGAAACAAAATCTGACTTCTCTGAAGGTGCTCATCTGAAAAATCAGTGTTTGGTGATGGGAACAAGTCCCCCTGAGCGCCTCTGCTTCCTGCCTTGTCTTGGATTCTCTCCCTCTTGCTTTCAAGGCAGAATAAAGGAAAAAAGCATATGGAAATATAAGGAAGAAGAGAATTTGGGATGGGAGAATAGAGAAAATGGGGGGAAAAAGTTATTTTTCCCTCCCAGAGCAGTGTTTTGGGGATGGAGCTGTGCATTGGCACAGCTGAACTCCAAACTCCCATCCCTTCCAAGGAGGAAATTTCAACAGATGAGCAGCAAATCTGGTTTTCCACCCAAATTACACCAGCCCTTTTCACCCCGGCCCCCTGTGCTGCCCAGCTGTGCCCACAGCCCATCCCTCTGCCCGCTCCCTCTCCTCCCTGGGCCTCCAGGCCTGAACCCCTGGGGCTCACCCCAGCACCCAAACACCCTCCTGGGCATCACCTGCGGGTGGGCGAGCGGAGCAGGGAGAGGGATCAGCCCTTCCCGGGGCAATCCCGCGGCTCTGGGCGCTGCACCCCCAGCCAGCACAGGGCTGGAGAGGCCGGGGGGTCCCACAGGGACCCCCTGAGGGTCAGTGCTGGCGTGGCCACGCTCCCAGGCTGCCGAGCAGACGGAGCAATCCGGCTCTGCCTGGACGTGCTGGCGAGGCCGTGGCCGCTGCAGCTCTTGGACCCCGCTCGCCTCTTGCGCAAGGCTGAGGGATGATGCACAGAGTTCCTGTAAGTGATGAGAGGCTCCTGGCTCCCCGGGAAAGCCACAGGCTGCTGCCTGTCCAGGGCCTGGCACTGCTCCCCTGCTCCAGCCACCAGAACCCCCGGTGATTCCCCAGGTGGGGGGAACCCGACACTCCCAGAGCTGGGGGATATCAAGGAAACGTTGCTGAACGTCAGAGCTCAGGTCAGAGCCCAGGCGGGGGCTTTGAGGGGGCTTTCATCACCTCAGAGCCCTGGCTGGTGGCTGGGCCGTGCCTCAGTTTCCCTTATTGCACACTGAGGGTCGGACTCGGCTGGGATTTAGGGAGCTGGAGGTAATGGAAAAGGGAGGGAAATCCCCATCTCCTGGGAGTGCTGCTCCCACACAGGGACAGGAAGAGGTGGTGTTTGGGGGGTCCCCAGACAGCGCCCAATGTCCCTCTGTGCCCGCAGAGCCCCATCCCGGGAGAGAAAGGAGCTCCAAGTGGAGACCTCCCAGCCCGGATGGAATTCCCTGAGCTCTGCCAAGCCAAGCTGTGCCAGCAGCACTTGGGGACCCAGGACACCCGAATCCCCTCTCCCATCAGCACGTGCTGTGCTTTGCCTGCGGGATTTCCCCCCCCCCTCCTCTTTTTTTATCATTTCCCTGCTTTTCCAAGAACGTTACTCATCCGGAGCAGGACGTGGCATCCACTGCTCCCGTGTCTGCCGTGTTCCCTCTGTTCCTCCAGGAGATGCTCACCCGCACGCGGTCGCTGCCTGTCGGAGCCGTCACGGTGCCGGCCGGGAATTACGCACGGTGTAAGGTTGGAGGAAGGAGGGGGGAGGCCACATTCGCTGCTTTGTCTGCAGTTGTTCATTTCTCACCCTTTGATAGATATTTTTTTTCCCCCCTCCTCTCTTTCTTCTCCTGCCAGTGTTCTCTGTCCGGCTCCCTGAGCTCCCTCCTGCTCGCTCTTACTCCGGGCTTGGAGAATCTGGCTGAAGCCACGTCCCATGGTCACAAAGGGGTCCCCTCACACCTGCCTGGGAGAACCAGTCCCTCCCCTTGGGAACGCCCTCTTCCCACTCTGTCCACTTCCACGTTTGCCCATTTCCGCTCATTCTTGGCCCAACTTCCCCCCATCTCTGCCACAATGTCCCCACACGTCACCAACCAAGGGGGGCAGAGCCCACCCCACATCCTCGCTCAGACCTAGTGTGTGACACCTCAGGCCGGATAGAGGAGGGGAAAACACACCCAGAAAGCCCCAAATCCCTGCTCCAGGCTCTCCAGAGGGTCCCTGCCAAGGGCCACCGTGGGAATTCCTGTCCTGGCAATGCCAGGGCACATCCCGCTGTTCCCAGCACGGGCTCAGGAAGACTCAACAGAAAAGCATTCGGGACACAAGGTCCTTCCCCTTCTCCACACACACCCGCGGCAGATCAATGAATATTTTAACAAAGAAATATTTCATTAAAAGAGTTGATTGCTTAATGAACTATCCCTGTGAGCCATCAAAATGCAATGGGTTTTTTTTTCCCTGCCTTTAACGAAGGCGAAGATTCATATCACGAAGAAGTGGCTTATCAAATTACCGTAATGGCCTGTGTAGAGCCAGCCCAGGGAGCGGCACGGGGAGCCCGGGAGCTGCTCCCACTGGGAAGGGGACTCCACAGCCCCCATAGGTGTTGGGATATCACCAAGCAAGGTGGGACCAGGGCAGGGTCCTTAGATCCCTAAAAACAGTGCTCAGGATAGTGGGAAGCAGGTTTGCTTCCCTTTGGGCTGCCAGTATTTGAGGGGAAGGACAATTCTCCATCCCTTTTTCTTCCCAACCCAAGAACATCATGATAAAGGGACATTAAAAGCCATTTCTGAGACCTGAGGCCATGAATTGCACGAGAGCTCCAGCCTCCTCTGCCTGGCTCTTGGAATCACAGGATCAGGGAATGGTTTGGGCTGGATGGGACCTCAAAGTTCCTCCAGTTCCGAGCCCCTTGGGTGACTAAAACAGAAAGGCATCCAAAAATGTAATCACCGTCTCTTATCAACCCTGGGTGCTGTTTGTGTGCTCTGAGGGAACCATCGCTGCTGCTGCTTCCCCGGAGCTGCCAGGCAGGACACGGGCTCTTCCTCCTCGCTCCTTTTGGAAGCTCCCACTGCTTTGCCTTTGGAAAGTTTGTTAATGAAAATGTCCCTCTCCATCCCAGGTTTCCCGACGGCTCCTCCGTGCTGCTCTCCAGGCTCCGGGCTGGGCACGGCTGGAGGGATGCGGTCATTAACAGGCGGGAAATGAACAATAACCTGACAAGAAACGACCAATTTTCCATCAATTAGAGCGGAGCCTCTTTTTGTCTTTCAGTAAAATTAAGTTTTGCTGACTGGTGATTACTTTGGTCTGACGACAATTCATTAACATTTACACGGGGAGGATGCTAATGGCGAGGAGGAGCGGGAAGGTGCTGAAGGAGCCGCTACACTCGGGTGGAAATGTGGGCTTGGAGAAGCTCTGGAGGTCAGGCTCTGGCAGCAGGACAGGCCAGGGAAGAGGGGAAGCAGCCCCCAGAGCAGGGCAGCAGGAAGCCCTCCCGCCTGCTCAAAGCAGGAGCACAAAAGTGCTTTGTTTGGGGCTGGAATTCTGCTCCTCGCGCCGCTTCCCCCGCTGGGGCTCTTGGTTTAAGGACATCGCAGCGTCCCCGGGGCCAGCACCAGGCCAGGGTCCCTTAGAGCCACTCCTGAGAGCGTGGGGACAACCTGGGTATGTGCAGCCCATCCTGTGCTCGCTGTGCCCTCGGGATGGCTCCTGGCCCTGCAGAGGTGCCACGGATGGGGGGACAGGGTGGCAGCAGAGCTCTGGACGTGGCACGAGTGGGACCACGGGTGGGCAGTGAAAAACCAGCCAGGGAAGTGACCACCAGCACCTTGAACCACCCAAACCAGGCAGAATCGGCTGAAATTTCTGTTAGAGAGGGAGGGAGAAATTGGTGCTGAGTGTGAATATTTGCATATATATGGACGTGTGTCCGGGTACAAGGCACGGGAGCCTTCAAAAATCAGGTTATTCCACGGATCAGAGCTGCCTCTGCTGCTGGATCAGGCCTCTCCTCGGCCTAGAATCCATCCCCAAAAGCAGCAGCAGAAGTTTCTCAGGCTGCTGCTCCTCTTGCACACACCTGGGGGTCGGATGCATCTGCACCTGAGCAGGTTTGGGGGGGAAGAAACAGAAAACCTCCTTCCCCCAGGAGCCCCCTCCACCACCCTCTGCACTTCACAAAACTTCCCTGGGTGTTCCCAACCCCAAAACTTCCACTTCTCTTGACTCATTTGTACAAGCTCCCTCGTGGTTCCAAGTCTGGCACAGAAAGGAGCTGCCTCTGCGATCCCTTCCCAGGCAGCCGGGCAGGGATTAGCTCATCCCGATGGCGATGGGGAAAGCTCGGGGAGCGTTTACTGTAAGAGGCCTTTGATTCGGTTCGAGGGCTCTGGCAGTGGGATGGGGAATGTGTTGAATCAGAGGCACAGCAGAGCCCTCCCTGCCCACACTCCAAGCTCCTGGGACACTTCCCTGAATCCCCGTCCTGCCGCGGGGATGGCCAGGCTTGAAGGATTGCGAGGATTTAGTAGGGGAAAAGAGGAGGTCAGGTTCTCACCTCAGGTTTTCTGTTTCTTCCCTCAAGTTGAGGAAGGGTAAAATTTGCAGCTGGATTTTTTAACAGGATGGATAGCACGGGGATGGTTGGCTCCCTGCGCTGTTTTGTCACTCTATTTATAACTTGATTTGGGAGGGGATTTCCACAAAACCCCATAAAAACTGGGGTTTCCCATCAAAAAGCTTTTCAAGTTCTTTCATGACCTTTGTTCAACAATGACCTAATTTCACTCAAACTCTGGCACAGCCTATTCCTGAGGTGGGAGGAGAAGTGGCATTCAAAATTGGGTCAGTTTTCATTAAAAACGCTTCCGTTTACTAATAATTTTTTGTGTGTCGGAAGGACTGGGATGGGCTCCAGACGCCGCGCGGCTCAGAGGGGACGGCTGCCCTTCTTCACTGGAGAAATGGGTTAATCTTCCTGGGAAATCACTGCTCACCACTGCTGATGCTCAAGGACTTTCTGGCTCTCGGTGAAGGCCTTTCTCCTCCGAAAGTTTGGGAGGACGCCGTGTTTTCCGTGGTGCTCCCTCCTGAGGGTCCTGGCGGAGTGTTGGGTGTGAGGATTGGGGTGGGACGGCACTGGTTAAAGCTGGACCACGGTGGTTGTGCCCGTGTCACCTGTGTCACTCGCCCTGGGTGTGCAACACGAGCCACGAGCCGGCCAGGGAATCCCAACTCCATCCATGGCCCGGGAAAGACGCGGGAGGAAAAGACGAGAGCAAGCGGGAGGCTGGAACATCGCACACCCTGACCTAATTCAGAGCCTAATCCAAAGCCTGTCCTAATCAGGGGGAATCTGAACCTTCGAGTCTGATCCCCCCGACCCCGGGGAAGGCAGTGGGAAATGCGGAGGGATTCGGGAGCCGGGTGCAGCTGCTGTGCAGCCGCGGAGGCTCCTGGGGATGGAGCGGGGAGTGGGAAGGGATCGTGGCCCGGGGTCTGCTCCCACAGTGCTGAGAGCTGCCAGAATTCCGTTTCCGGAGCCATTCAAGCCGGGGCAGGACGATGGATGCCCTCAGAGCCCACGGACCCTGCGACTGAACCCTCTGAGAGCCACAGGATGGGCGAAAAGCGGCGGCAAAACCGGCGAAAACCGGGAGAGGTGGGGAGGGAAGCAAAGCGAAGCCAAGAACCGGCGCTCTCGCTCGGGCTGTTCCTGCTTCTCAAATGTGCAAATTATGCAGCCATTTCACGGGACACTTAGGAGTCAATTTGCAACGCGGCTCAGGGGGGAAATTGGGCACATAATTCCCCTGAACAATAACCGGAGCGGCCGCTTAATTTAACTCCGCGCCTGGACCTCGTTAGCACGTGCCATGGGGAGGATGCTGCGGGTGCCGGCGCCACGTGCCCGCATCCCTCCGCATCCCTCCGCATCCCTCCGCATCCCTCCACATTCCCGGGGCTCAAAGCGAAGCCCGAGGGCGAACAGGGGCCGGCTCCGGGGCTCGGCAACCCCGGCGGGTCCCAGCCCGGCTCGCACACGCTCCGGCAGCCCCGGCACAGTGGCAGCAGGCTGTTCTCATTACAGCCCAATGAGGCTGTTTACTCACCCAGCTGGAGACAGTTAGAGAGTGATAAATAATGAAAGAGAAAACATGATTTTCCCCTCTGTGGTTTCTATTTGTGTAACCATATGTCACAGCTCAATACGGCCGCGGGTTTTTTTTTCTGCTTTATTCAGGAAAGAGTTGATTTTTTTCCACAGAGCAGCGATTTTTTCCCCCGACTTCTCTTTGTTTTTTCTTTTTTCTTTTTTTCTTTCCCCTCTCTGCAGCAACAGAAGTATTTCTGTTTGTTTTCTTGTGAAACTCGCTCGGACTCTGACTCCTTAAAGTCTGGCTTGTCCCAGGAACGGCGGAGGTTTGATAGGATTGTGCTCAGCTTCTTTTCAAATACCTGTCACGGGGCTGCGGGGAGAAGAACCAGCTGAGAGCAGCGTGGGGAGGGCTCGGCCCCCCGGGCGAGCCAAGCTGAGCTGAGCCCGCATCTCCCCGGCTGCAGCAACTTCCTACGGGAGGATAAAACCCTCTGGAGCTCTCCCTGGCACGGGAAGGGAGGGTTAGATGAAGGGTAATGGGCTGGTTTTGTAAAAGGATCCCTGAGTGCTTTGTGAGGGTAAGGGAGCATCGCTGCTGGGGAAACTGAGGCACTGTGCGCTCCAGAGGGTTCTTCCAGGGAACCTGCAGCCCCCAGGCACCTGCGTGATCCATCCCGGAGCATCAGAAGCGGGGTTTTAACTGGGGGAGAAGGATCCGTGGCAGAAGGAGGCAGCCCGAGAAGGAGATCTCGGCTGAGCGTGGCTGCATCCCCGAGGAAAGGCCCTGGCAGCGCCGTGCGCCGGATGGCGGCCGGGAGAGCTCCGGGAGCGCATCCCGCCCGTGCCCTGGGGAGGGCAGGTCCCTGCACGGCCCCTCTCCCTCCCCGCCAGGTACCGCACACCTTCCTCCTGCAATTATCCCCGGCTCCCCCCGCGCCGCATCCCGCCTGCCGCCGTCTCTTCTCCTGCCATGCCCCCGCAGCTGCCGGCGCTCCTGGGAGCTCCTGGCACGCTCCGGGGATGAGTTTCCCCTCGGAGCACTCCCGGCCAGGGGCGTGCGAGGTGTTTTTTCGCCCCAGCAAGTTCGCCGGCTTCACAACATCCTCTTCCCGCAAGATACATCGTTCTGGGAGGGCAATTATCCCAGTGACCTCATCCGTGTCTGCGGCATGAGGTCACCAACGTTCGGGGAGTGCGCGCCAGCCCGGTCCGAACGGGTGTGCCCGGAGCTCGGCTCATCCCGATCCGGCATTTGGGCTCGTTCCAGAGCCCCATCCCAGCTCCCAGGAAACGGGCAATTAACCGTGGCACAATTCCCAGAGGCCAAACCAGGTACCCGGGTGTGGATGCAGCAGAGAAGAGCCCGAGCGGCGCCGAGCCCCAAAATCCTGACGGTGCCGTGGGTTTGGGGGTGGCTGATCCACGGAATTCGCCCCCACGTGGGAATCACCTCCCAACAATCCCACCCTGGGCATCCCTGGGAGCTGTGTCCAAACGCTCCTGGAGCTCTGGCAGCCTCGGGGCCGTGCCCATTCCCTGGGGAGCCTGGGCAGTGCCCAGCACGCTCTGGGGGAAGAACCTTTCCCTGATACCCAACCTAAATCCCCCTGGCACAATTTCAGCCGTTCCCTGCTCACCTTTCTCCTGAAATGGCACCGAGTGTCTCCCTCCACAGAGCTCCTGCACTGACCCAACTCTGGTGGCTCCAGGTCCTGTCACCTGGTGTGGAACCACAGCGTGCCCACAGTGTCTGATCCCTACAAGGTCCCAAAGCCTTGGTTGTGTTTGAATTACCTCAATTAAATGTAGCAAACACACCTTCTCCTGGGGCTGATCCCTTTTTGAAATGCAGGGAAACCGTTTCTCCGGAGGTTCTGTGCGCAGCAGTCCCGGCCTGCACACACAGAGCCATTCCCACCCCACTCTGCTTCCCACATCTGCTCTGTGACACTCTGCAGTGACACGTTTGGGGGCAGAACGGCCTTTCTGCACCCTCCAGGTCTCTTTGAGGTGCCACCAATGAGGCTGTTGTCCAAAATGTGCCCAAATTCACCCAAATGCTGGAAAGGCAGCTGTTCCCCACGCTGCAGCCAACCCCATTCCACCAAAACCATGCCAGCTCTGAGTCTGAGCCGTGTGCTGAGTGTTGAACACTTTGGTGTTGATGGATTTGTCCCTTTTTAAAGCAATTAACTCAGTAAAATCAGGATCTTCTCGCTTCAGGTCACAACAAACTCTCACTGCAGGGCTTGAGCTGCAGATGGGGTGGGGGGAGATGGACCCCGCTGCTTCCCTGGCCCCATTCCTGCCCCAGCACTTCCACAGCCCAAACCCTCTCCTCAGCCCTCCTGCTCCAGCTCCTCTCTCCCTGCCAGCAGCACAAAATGAGGGCTGGGAATTCCTTGCAGGTTAATTGGGGTTATTTCCTATTAAAGCCCCTCTGCCTCTGGAACCAAACCTGCACAGCCCCGCAGGTTCTGACGCGTCCTTCCTGCACCTCTCCCTGCACCGAGGGGTTTGTGTCCTGGAAAGGAGGTTGGGATAAACCCCCCTTCCCCCCCGGTCCTTGTCCTGACGTGGGACGTGGCACCTGTGGCTCACAAACCCCAAACCCTCCTGCCGTGGGATGGACACAGGTGCAGGTGCCAGCTTGGAGACCAGGCTGATGGCACTGAGGGAACCCAAACCCTCTGGAGAGGATGGATCCTTTGGTTTTGATTAAAGCCTGTTGGAAATGCCTTTCCAAGCTCGTTCCTATGTCTGGAGCAGTTCGTTAACGTGCCCACCTTTCCTGCCGTAAACCCACGGACTCGTAAAATCCAAATATCCCATCAGCCGGGAGCTGGATCTGACACAACCGCCTCAAAATAACCGGGAATATCAAACCAGCTCCCTCCTGGCAGCACTTCTACCTGCAGATCCCTCGTCTCCAGGCCTGCAGCCACGGCTGTGCCAGCAAGCATCCAACTTTTCCACGGCTTTTTCCACTCCTGGCTGTTCAAACACCCGGCCCCTGCTGCTCTCCAGCCCCTCCACTCCCCCCCGGCAGTGCCTGGGTTAACGGGAGGCACTTGGATAGAAAAAAAAACCTTTTTTTTTTTATTGTAGCAGCAGATAGGGAGAAGAAAAAGCGTTGGGCTCATTTATCTGGCTCACAGTGTTGCTAATGCCCTCGGCTTGAGGCCAGCGTGAGAGATTGGGAGGTAAATCGGCCAAGTCATGCTGTACAAACATTTCAGAAAAGAAAGATATTTCCAGGCTCTCTTGCAGGAATCCAGCCCTCCTCCTGCAGGGGCACTGCGGGATTCAGAGCCCACTTTACCTCCATCTGTGGGTGTTCAAAAAGCAGAAGCTCACCCAAAAGCGGTGCTGGAATTTGGCTGGGGATGCTCAGGCTCTGGTTCTCGTGGAGCATCCCCAGGGATGTTCTTGTCTGGGCAGTGGGCACAGTTGGATTTTTAAATTAATAATGGATTTAAACTTCCCAGGGACTATGTGTTTTCAACAATATATACACAGAATTTTTATTGCTTCCAACATTTTAATGGATGGGTCCTTTGCTATTTATTAAAGGCCCATTGAAAATGTCTTTCCACTCTTGTTCCTGTGTCTGGAGCAGTTCGTTAACATCCCCACCTTTCCTGCTGTAAACCCACGGACTCAGCCTCGTAAAATCCAAATATCCGCCAGTAAAGTCCCCCCACTCAGAATAAAACCCCGCTCGCTGCCCGGACTGCAAGCGCTCACATAAACCACGGGAAAAGGTTTGTGCCACCACGCTGCCACCTGTGAGCGCAGTCAGGAGAGAGGGCGGCACTGCTGCACTGCCCTGGGTGGGTGTAGGAGTGGGACAGACCCTCCCTGGGACCTCACAACCTTTTTTTTCCAGCTTGAAAGTCCCAAAGATTCTCTGTGATGCACCAAGGGTCGAGTTTGGGGTGTTCGGGGAGGGGGTACAACACCAGGAGCTGCCAACTGCGATCTCACCCCATCAGTTTTCCACCAGGAGAGTGGGGAAGGGGCCGCAGAGCCCGAGGTGGGAGTGAGGAGCTGTTGTCCCTCCCAGGCCCGAGGGAAAGCTGCCGGCGAGCTCGGCTTGGCTGAGTTTTATGGAGGAAACCTGCCTGAACAGGGAGCCTGTGACTCGCACTCGCGGAACAGCCTCGGTTTTCCAGGCGCCCGGGGGCGGAGGTGTTTGGATCCGGGATGTGGGGCCACCCCGGCTCTGGAGGTGCAGAAACTGCGCAGCATTCCCTGCCCTGCGCCGGTGCCGTGACGGGATGTGAGCGAGGACCCTCCAGCCTATGGATTCCTTCCCTTTCCTTGCCCATCTCAGGGAGTCAGAGCAGGATGAGCTCAGCCACGGTCTCTGCTCCATCACCAGGAGTGTCTGGTCGTGTCACACAAACAGGGGAGACCCCCGGGGACGCCCCTTTGCCCCCCCGCAGTTTATCCCCACGCGGGACGGGCACGGGGGTGGGTGAGGGCAGGGGCCGGAGCTCCCCCGGCAGGCCCCGGCCCGGGGTGGGTCCGTCACGGAGCGTTCCCAGCTTCTGGTCGATGCTGGGTTGGGAAAAGGCTCCGGTGCCTCATTACCAAAAGGAGCTGACAGCGAATTTGGCAACGCAGAGCCCTGGGGGGGTGGTTTTACCTCCCTGGGCACCAGTGGCAGCACAAGCAGCAGCACCTTTCCCCTTTCCCCTTTCCCCTTTCCCCTTTCCCCTTTCCTTTTTCCGCCTTTCCCCTTTCCTTTTTCCCCCTTTCCCCTGTCCCCTCTCCTCTTTCCCCTTTCCCCTTCCCCTTCCCCTTCCCCTTCCCCTTCCCCTTCCCCTTCCCCTTCCCCTTCCCTTCTCCCCTTTCTCCTTTCTCTTTTCCCTTTTCCCTTTTCCCTTTCCCCTTTCCCCTTTCCCCTTTCCCCTTTCCCCTTTCCCCTTTCCCCCTTCCCTTTCCCCTTTCCCCTTTCCCCTTTCCCCTTTCCCCTTTCCCCTTTCCCCTTTCCCCTTTCCCCTTTCCCCTTTCCCCTTTCCCCTTTCCCCTTTCCCCTTCCTTTCTCCCCTTCCTCCTTTCCCCTTTCCCCTTTCCCCTTTCCCCTTTCCCCTTTCCCCCTTTCCCTGCCCATCCCATACTTTTCCCTGCCCCCTGGCATGGCCGGACCCCACATCCCCCAAATCCCATCCCCGATCCCCGGAGCACCCCCGGCCCCACAGCCCCGTCCCGCTCTGCCCGAGGCCCCCGGGACCCCCGCGCTTTGCTGGAGGGCACGGACTGAATCCTCGAGCACCGCAGAAATCTCCGAGTCCTCTTTAGCTGTCCCAGGAGGAGGCAGATCTGAGGGAAGGCAGCGGAGACGATGCCTGCAGCAATGTCAGCGCTAGAACAGCCGGGCTGACAGGATTCAGAGCAGGGATTAAGGTTGGGATCAGGGATGCGGGGGAAATGAAAAAGGGCTCTGGCTTCCAGGCGTGTCTCCGCTGTGTTTGTGCTCGTGTTTGCCGGGCAGGGACGAGCTCCGGGTTTTCAGAGGCTCCCGGAGAGGCCGGGGTTCACCTCGGAGCTGCGGCCGGGGAGGGAGGAGGCACTGGGGACATCCGGCTGTCCCTGGAGCGGCCGGACCGCGCGGAGAGCGCCGGCAGAGCCAGCCCTGCCCCGTGGGAGGATGCACGGGGCATCCCCGGATCTTCCCTGAGCATCTCCCCTTTCCCAGGAGTTTCCAAAATGTCTCTGTTTCACTTCCTGACCAAGCTATTCCCATTTCTGGGCCAGGACATCCCTCCCTGCCGGGCTGGGGCACCGAGGTGGTGACTGCAAACTCCAGCTGCAAATCCCTTTGCTCCAGGGTGGTTTTATTCCACGTGGAAAAGCAGAGCAGCTGCCTCTCCCCGTGCTCCGGAGCCTGCGAAAAGCGGGATTGTGGAAACCTCAAGGAGAACGAGAAGGGAGCAGGAAAAGCCAGGCCAGCGGTGCAGCTCGTGTAGGAGCAGGACACTGGGACCTGCAAGGAGCACCTCAGTCCCCGTGGCTGCTGCCTGTCCCCTGCTGCTTCCACCCTGTCCCCAAGGTCACTTGTCACCCTGTCACAGCTTTGCCCTGCTCCCCCTACCCCCAGAAAAGGGCTGCTGTGCGTTTGCACTCCAGCAATCCCAAATCCCCCTTCCCAAATCCTGCTCTGGGTCCTTCCCCCCTCCGCTGCAGCCCCCAAAAGGTTGGTGCTGCTGCGTTTCTCCTGGGAGAGCTGGGGAACAGGAGGCAGCCCCAGTGGGATGCTGGGGAGAGCCAAACCTACCGAAAATTGCTTTTCCGAGAAGAGAAAGTCCCCCCCTCTTCGGAGCAGGCTGAGAGCCCCCGGCCGGGCTCGGGGCTGAGCCATCCCAGGAGCTGGAGGGGGGTCCCCTGTGCCCTCAGCGCCCTCCTCCCGCTCTGATCTCCGGGAAGGGAAGAGGTTTGGGGTCTCTCCGTGGGGCAGAGGCGGTGCCCGGCCCCAAACACCCCCAGAGCACCGGCGGGGCTGCTTTAATCTCCAGGCTCTGCAGCCTCCAGGAGCCAGACAACGCTCCCAGTCAAAGCAAAGCTGCTCTCCCTTCCCTCCAGCCCCTTTCCCTGCCTTCCCGGCCTTTCTCCCCCTCTCTTATCTCCACACAGCCCATGAACTTTCTCCCAGTGCTGCCCACCCTGCTCGGGGCTCCTGCACTCGCTTTGTTCCCCGTTTGCACCCCAAGCATCCCTTCCTCACTCGGCCTCTCGAGGAGGCAAAGCCCCAAAAGCCCTGGGGCTGCTGGGGACATCCTGATGGGTTCCACACTCCAGCATCCTTCTCCTCTCCACCACTCCAACCCTCTCATCCCGAAGCTCCCTCTTTTTCCTCGTGGAGATACAAAGGCACCAAGTTCTCCTTCCCATCCCTCTTTCCCCAACTCTCCCCTCCCCTCAATTCATCCAACCCTCTCTTTTCCATGTGGCTTTTTTTTTTTTTTTCCCTTTCTCTTTCCTTCCTACCCCTCTCCCCATTTATTTTATTTTATTTATTTTTTTTTTAATTTAAGTTTTTCTTTTAACTTTCAAGGTCACCACGGACAGACAATGCCACCAGTGCCTGTTTGATATGTGAGCGCTATTGGCGTCCATTGCCACGGTTTCCGTGGTAACACAGTAACCATTAATTTTCAATTAAAGTAGACAAAAAGCCCGATGACAGCTCCAGGTCTGCTGAAGATGTCAAGAATCCGTATTAATATACAGCAAGAGAGCATAATTGTGTGTCCATCTTCCCGAGCAACGAAAATGGAGGGATAATTACCAGCTAGAAAGCCACTCTGTAATTTTGTTCTTACTGTCACCACAACCCTACATATTAGCATAAATTAAAAGCAGGGTTTATTGTTACCAAAGTGCATTGATATTTCCAGCCTATTTTCTTCCTTTTAACTGTTTGTTGTTGACGGGTGACTCCCGGACACTCCGTGGGTGAGCCCACGGGAGCGTTCGGGATGCCAGCAAGGAAGGGATGAAGCTTTGTGATGCCACCCAGGTGGAAGGATGGGAAGGGAGAAATCCCAGCTCCTGTGCAGCGCTTTTCTGTCCTCCACCATCCATCAGGAGCTCCATGGGTCCCAACTTCTCCACGCTGGGGGCTCTGCCACGTGTCGCATCCCACATCCTGGGGTTTCACCACGGAGCTGGAAGCGCTGCAAGTCCCCGGCCGCTCCACGCTCGGTGACAGCCGAGCTGAATTCATGAATTTGAGTGAATGGCAAAAAAGTGGGTTCCTTGTATCATATCCAGGGAAAGCTGTCCTTCAAATGGGAATTTAGTGTAATTACCCTTGAGGGAGCGATCCTCAGGCAGTCAGTCACAACACTGACCCGCTGCTGGGATCTGACAGGGAAATTACAGCCTGTGTGCTCAACAAAAGGGGCTTCCTCCCTTCCGAGAGGGACATGAAACGCTGAGGCTTGAAGGGAAAAGTGGTGGCTTCAGTCTGTGGCTCGCATGGGACTTCCCTTTGCACAGAAGAATCGAGCCAGGAATGGGAACGGGCTGGAAAAGGAAGCGAGAGGCTCCAAATTCCCGCTGAGGAAAGGATCAGGGAATGGCAAAGGGCAGGAGGTGGCCTGGCACAGGGGCTGGCACATCCCTGTGGTGCCCCTGCAGGAACCAGAGCCACCACAAGCTCTGTCCTCAGCTGTCAGCCCTGGGACCTGAGTGGTGTCACCCAGATGCAAGGCTGGAGGTCTCTGCTTCCTTCTCAAATGGAGAAACCTCTCCACTTCCTTCCCACAGACCAGGAGGGGCTCTCTGATCCATTGGTTTGCATCCCCAGGGACTCGGGGGGTGAATTCCCACGGGAAAAGCCAATCACAACATCCACAGTTAAAGGAGGGGATCAGTCAGGGTAAATTGATACTCAGAAAAATACACAAATAGATTATTAAGTATTTGATTTGTGAGGATGATGGCGAGGAGATGGATTTGCCTGGAATGCTGCATCCAAGGAACTCCCTCCTGCACGGAGCAGCCAGCACAGGGACAGCGGTGGCACAGCTCCGTGAATGTTCCCACAGGGAAATCCAGGTGACGGGGCCTGGCATGAACTCACCACCCTGCAGGGGCCCAGCTGGCTGGGGAAACACCCCAGGAGCTGCAGGCAGCTCCCTATGGAATGGGAAGGACATTCCCAGGGCTCTGGGGCCGGGGATTGTCCCCAAGCTGGGCCTGGTGGATATTTTTGGTGACAAACCAGGCTGGACACAAGGAACACCTGGGGAGGGGCTGCGTTCAGGGGGACGGGGCTGGTGTCCCAGATCATTGGATAAAGGAATGACGACCTAGGGAGCTGCAGCCAGGCCAGAGGGAGCGGGAATGAGAAGGGGAAAAGGTCAAATGTAACTCTTCTTTTTTTGGAAAATGCTCGGTGCAACAAAGTTGTGTTTGACCACGAGGCTGGGGGTGAACTTGGAACAAGGTGTGGGAGCCCAGAGTGGGGCTGGGGGAAGCTGTGGGGCTCTGCCAGGTGCCAGCCCTGCCTGTCACCCATCCAAGGGACACCAACCACCTCAGGGAGTTCAAAGCCAGGCAGGGAAGCAACAATGGGAGATTTGGAAAACCCCCAGGAGGGGCTGGAGGAGCTGCGCTCCAGGATCTGTCCTGGACGTGGCAGGAGGAGCTCTGAGGGCACCTGGAAGATCTCCATGTTCTGTTGGGATCCCTCAGGATGAGGGAAGGTGCTCCAGGTGTCATTCACGTGCCCAGCTCCGCTGATGGGGCAGGAAAAAAGCCAAATTCAGCTTCTTGTCCCACATGGGTAAATCCAGAGCAAGTCCCCTCTGCCTGCAGCTCCTTCCCCGGGACACGCTGCTCAGCATCCACGTTGTGTTTACTTTAGGGGGGAAAAGCCATCCTGATGATTTACGGGGCAGGGCTGGAAAGGAAGGTGACAGAACCGGCTTTTCTCCAGGAAAATCTCTGCTCCCTCTTTGCTGGCAGGCTCTCCCGGCCCAGCGAGGGCTGACTGACCCCCAAATCCTCCCCCTCGCTGGATCCCAGTGTGGGACTCCGGTGTGGGATCCCCTGGAGCCGAGCTCGGCGCTGGAATGGGAATGTGGCGAGGATGGATCACAAGAAAAGCCGAGGTTTGCACCAAAACAGCCTCAGCCATGATTAAAAGCAAGGAGGGAGGAAGGCACATCCCCGGCTGGAATTGCTGCTCCTCTGGGCACTGCCAGGCCCCTCCTCAGCTCTGCCAGGGCATTCCCATCTCTGGGATCACCGTGGTGGGGACTCCGTGCCCCACAGCCGATGCCACCTGGAGCACAGCACAGCTTTGTTCACCCTGGCTCTGTGCCCGAGGGCATTCCCGGGGCACAGCAAGGCACGGCAGGTTCGGGAATGGGGGCTCAGGAGTGTGGGGCTTGGGACACTGGGATCAGGGACTCTGGGACCAGGGACACAGGGTTGTGGGGCTAAGGGCTGCAGGGGTTTGGGAATGCGGGGCTCGGGATCTCATGGGCTCAGGAGTGTGGAGCTCAGGGACATTGGGGTCAGGGACACAGGAGTTTAGGGCTCAGGGGCTCAGGGATGTGGGGCTCAGGGACACTGGGGTCAGGGACACTGGGATCAGAGACACAGGGATCAGGGACACAGGAGTTTAGGGCTCAGGGGCTCAGGGATGTGGGGCTCAGGGACACTGGGGTCAGGGACACCGGAGTTTAGGGCTCAGGGGCTCAGGGATGTGAGGCTCAGAAGTGTGGGGCTCAGGGACACTGGGGTCAGAGACACAGGGATCAGGGACACAGGAGTTTAGGGCTCAGGGGCTCAGAAGTGTGGGGCTCAGGGACACTGGGCTCAGGGACACCGGGATCAAGTACACAGGGTTTTAGGCCTCAGGGGCACTGGGATCAGGGACACAGGATTTCAGGGCCTCAGGGCTGTGGGGCTCAGGTGTTGCCTTTGCTCCCCGTGTAACCCCAGCTGCTGCACGGCCAAGGGCACCCTGGGCTGAGCTTCATCCCTCTGTCATCGCATTCCCTGTGCCAGACTCATCCCACCCGCAGCCTGTCCGGGGTGGGGGATCCCTCCGAGCCATTCATCTCCCATTCAGTGCCTGGCACGGCCACCCCACCTCCCCATCCTGCCCCCAAACCACCCCGACAGCCCAGCCAGGCTTTGTCCCCAGCGGTGACCCGGGGACCCTGCGACACCCAAACCCCTCCGAAACCACCCCAGCCCACGCCGGCAGAGCCAGCAAAGGGTCAAAAAGCTCCCAGCCCTCCTTTCCCCCCCTGGATATAAATACCAGTCGACACAGAGTACATACATCTTAAACAAACACTTGGCTGGGCTGTTTATCTCCACAGCCTTTAAACAAACTCTTTCAAAGGTTTCTGCTGATATGAGAGATTTACTGAAAACCATTCGCCCTTCTTAAAAGCCTCTCAGTTTATGCTGCTCTGGGTGAAACGAACGGTGTTTGAGCCTGGAGTTTTCTGTCTTCTGACCGCATGTTTATCCGAGGGGCCACTGCTGGCTTTGATACGAGAGCAGCACGGACACAAATCTTTACGAGGGAAAATATAAAATAAACTCCCAAAGTCGGGGTGTGCGTGTGCGTGCGTGTGGCACGGGTGGAGGGGAGCGGGCAGGGAGGGGAGGAGGAGAAGTTTTGTCCTTGGCAGGGTCACAGAATCCCAGAACGTCTGAGGTTGGAAAAGCGCTGCAGGATCACCGAGTCTAAGCTGTGCCCGATCCCTGAGCATGGGTGAGCATCCCCTTGTCACCCAGAGCATGTCCAGGCATTCCTTGGACACCTCCAGGGATGGAGACTCCAAACCTCCCTGGGCAGCCCCTTCCATAGCCTGACCACGCTTTCCATGGAGAAATTCTTCCTGAAACTCCATCTCAGCACGGCTGGGCCGTGGCTCCAGCATTCCATGCTGTTATCCCATCACGTACGTTATTCCCAAGAAATCTTTCATCCCAGTGACCGGTGTGGGGCCGCCTGGAATCCCGTATTTCTCTCGGTCCTGACTGTGGCAGCCAGCTCAGCGTTCCACGGCCGTGTCGCTGCCACTCGGGTTGGTTCACAGAGCAGGGGCTGCTAAACACCGGGAACAGCGAGGGACACCGGAGTTACTGCCAGAGCAGCGAGGGTGAGGGTGAGGATGAGGATGAGATGAGATGAGGATGAGGATGAGGATGAGATGAGGATGAGATGAGGATGAGATGAGGATGGAGATGAGGATGAGGATAAGGATGAGGATGAGGATGAGATGAGGATGAGATGAGGATGGAGATGAGGATGAGGATGAGGATGGAGATGAGGATGAAGATGAGGAAGAGGATGAGGATGGAGATGAGGATGAAGATGAGGAAGAGGATGAGGACGAGGATGAGGACAAGGACAAGGACAAGGACGAGGACGAGGACGAGGACGAGGACGAGGATGAGGATGAGGATGAGGATGAGGATGAGGAAGAGATGAGGATGAGGATGAGGATGAGGATGAGGATGAGGATGAGGAAGAGGATGAGGATGAGGATGAGATGAGGAAGAGATGAGAATGGAGATGAGGATGAGATGAGGAGGAGGATGAGGATGAGATGAAGATGAGGATGAGATGAGGAGGAGGACGAGGATGAGGATGAGGATGAGGACGAGGACAAGGACAAGGACAAGGACAAGGACGAGGACGAGGACGAGGACGAGGACGAGGATGAGATGAGGATGAGGATGAGGATGAGGATGAGGATGAGGATGAGGATGAGGATGAGGATGAGGATGAGGACACACAGCTCAGTCACTTTTTCCTGTCTTGGTGCATTTTCAGCCCCATTTCCCAGGTGGGGAGCATGAAGCAGAGGAAAATAATGAGCTCAGGTCCATTTTGGGAAGCAAATGGGGGGAATTGGACCAGAGTTTAAATGCTGGATGGTCCTGCTTCAAGGAAGGCTGACCTGCTACTCCTGAGTGCAATGGAAAAATGGGAGCACACACTGGAAGTGTTTGTGGAGGAGCTGAACCACGCAGGGGGAAGAACATCTGCCCTCAGTGCTTAGAAATCACCCCTTGGCTCTACCTGGGGCTCCTTGCCCTGCCCCAGGTTGTGCCCACACAGAGCTCTCTGGGCAGCCCTGCCACGACTGCCAGGAAAACTTGGAATAAAGGTGGTCCCCGCCCCAAACACCCTCAATCTACAGACAGGGCAAAACATTCTTTTTCCCAAGCAGTTCGTGCTGCTTGTCCAGTGTTTTCTCAGGCGCTGCCTGAGCCCTTGAGCTGCTGCCGTGCCGTGCCGAGCAGGAATCTGCTCCCTGGCTGCCGGCAGCTCTGCAGCATTACGTGTCATTCCTTGTTTACTGTCCTCCCTCGCTCGTGACACACTCAGGCAGGGACCTGTTTGTTGTCACTGTGACACCCACGTCAGTAAACAGGGCGAGTTTACCCAGCCCTCAATCAGGGAGCTGTCGATGGCAGGGCCCCGCTTCCAACGGCACCACAGCCCCGGGATGCCGAGGTCTGACTTCCAAATCCGATCCCCTCGGGGTCCCTCGCTCAGCTGGAGGACGAGGGGCTGCTCGTGCATCACCCAAAACCAGCAAGCTCCGCTTCAGGCTCTGCAGGAGAAGTTTGCAACCAGGCCCGGGTTCCTGAAGGTTTTATTTCTTTTTACTGCCATGGGAATATTTTTCTCCTCCGGGGCTCCCTGGCTGCCTGATCTCCCAGGGTTTTAGCAGGAACAAAGCCATGGGACAGGTTTCAGAGTAAACAGCAGCCACCACGAGACTCGTGACACAATTGCAAAAGCCGTGGCCACCCCGCCATGCTCGGAGATGTGACCTTGCCGCCCCGCAATGTGAGAGGCCCAGAAAGAAAACCCCAACAGATTTATCCTGGAGAGCCACTGCAGCATCGTGGCCTGGCTTGCCAGTGGTTTGGAACGAGCTGGAGGCCCCACATGGGATTTGTGAATGCTGGCATTGATGGCACAGCTTTTCCATCCCTTCTCCGGCCCCTCCGCTCCGGGCAGGAGAAGCTTGGAAGCTTCTGGGTCTCTGGTGAGCCCGAGGTCTGGGGCTGTGGGGAGGAGGGGGACGGAGAGGAGAGTTCCCAGATGTCTCTGCACGTGGAAATAGGGCTGTTCAGGCTTCTGCAGGGTTTTGTGTGCTCTGCATTTAGGAGAAACCCAGCCAGAGAGCAAAGGTCGGGGCAGAAATGCCGGTATTTATTTATCCAGGAGAACTCTGCGAACAACACGTATTTGGGAGCCTTTCGAAACAACAGAACTCGCCCCACAGAGCTGCTAAACCAGTTTGGTGGCGACACCCCTGCACACGCTGGGCAGGAGCAGGGACATCGGGAGAGGCAGCTGGAGCCAGAGCACCACATCCCACCAGGGCACGGCATCCCAGCTCCCATCCCAGCTCCCATCCCGGGGTCATTCCCAGGAATCCCCCCCAGCACAGGGGGAATCCCATTCTTGGGATGTGGGCTGAGTAAAAGCCGAGCAAAGGCCTGACACTGGGGTGAGGGGCAGGAGAAGCTCATTCCAAGTGTAAACCAAGGGCAAAAAGCAGAATGTTGTTTTCCCAGAGGGAAAACCTTGGAGCTTTGCCCCCAGGCTTTTCAGAGCTTGGATTGATGGTGTTTGCTTTAATGGGGTGGTTGGTGTTTCCCCATGGGGCTCCACGAGCGTGGGGTGCTTGGGATCCCCTGCCTGTGGCCAGCCCCCAAATCAGTGGCCACTTTTGAGGCCTCATGGCCGTGCTGCGGAGCAGCCCCTGTGAGGGTGCCGTGGGTCCAAGAGCAGAGCCCAGAGCGGCTCCGGGCGGCACCAGCCCAAAGCTGTCCCTGATTTTATCCCGTTTTAGTGCTTTGACCAGGATGCCAACGACCAGAGCAGGAGGGACAGGGCGGGAGCCAGGCACACCTTGGGCTCCCAGAAGTTTCTGTCAGCTCGGAGGGAAGCCGTCCATGACAAAAGGGCTTTTCCTGGAGCCTCTCTCTGCTCCCTGCAGGAGGACAGGATTTGCACCCATCCCGATGCTCTTCTGGCAGTGCTTTGGTGAGGGGGGCTCACCTGGTGGTGCCTGGGCCATGTGGTTGCCTCGGTGCCACCTGGGCATCGTCTTGGCCGCTGTTTCGCCCAGCTCCTGGCACAGCAAAACACCCACCGTGGGGGATTTTTGGGCTCTGTGTGACCCAACACAGGCTGAGCATGGCAGCGTGGCCCAAGGCCTTACCTGAGCTGTGCCTAGAAAAGCTCAGATCAGCCTTCTCCACCATTTTTTGGGGGATCTTGCCCAAGAAATGAACGACCAACACCTCAACACCTCAGCCCAGCCGCGGCTTGGGAGGAAAAAAGAAATCCAGACAAAATCTTTGACCCGAGCAGGGCACGGCCTCCTTTGCTCCCAAACCCCCCCAGGGGAGGCTCAGCGGCTCATTTTTTGGACTCCCCCACTCCCCCCTTTGGGCTGCACCCCCCGGGAGGGCTCAACCCAGCCCTTCTGACACCCCCATGAGGGGCAGCTTGTCCCCTGTCCCCTGCGTTCCCCGCGGGCGGTGGCCCCGGGGCCGGCGGAACGGGGGCAGCGCCGCCGGGCCCCCGAGCACGGAGCGAAGAGAAGCCTTTTTGTTCACATGTGTTGGCTCAGCTCAAATAACTCATCGGGGACCCGGGCTGCAGGCTGGAACGGGAAGAAACTCTCTCCAGATGAAAGGATGTCAGAAAATTGTATTTAGTCAACTGCGTGTGTGTGTGTTAGAAAGGGGCGGAGGGAGGAAGGGGCCGTGCAGGCCGTTACTGTGAGTGACTTTCTGACTTCTTAACTTGTCAGCATATCCTAAAGTTAAAAATGCACATGCACACAGGCCCGCAGCCAAGGAGGCTGTCTAGCCGCAAATCCAGATGTGGGGGCCACTGCGCTCCCGCCAGCCCCGCTCTCCCTGAACCGACTTTCAGACTAAACAATTGTGACTTGGCTGTGAGAGCAGCGCAATTCCAGATGCTGCTTTCCTTGCACGTTGTTTTAATTGGGCTGGCAGGCGCAGGGGCTCTTTCAGTGAGAGCAAAGCTTCCCCACGGGACCGCAGGGTTTTGGCAGAGCTCCCACGCTGCTACCTTAAGAGAGAGAGAGAGAGGGGGAAGGAGAGGGAGAGGAGGGGAGGCAGGGAGGTGATGGTGGGGAGAGAAATTGCGAGCGACTTTCCGAGGTGTTTACGGCCGGGAGCGGCCGCCGCGCTGCGGATTTATCTGCTGGAATTCTCACCTGGTTTGCTTTCAGATTTCTTCAGGGGTTGGGTTTGGTTTGTTTCGTGCCCTCCTCGGAAAAAACAAAACGCTCAGGACACGGGGATGTGCCAGGGGGGGATTTACAGCCGGGGTCAGCGGTGCCAGGACAGCCCAGTGGCACTGGGGGCACCCAGGATCTGCTCCTCAGCCAGGGGCAGCATCCATGGAGGGTTTCCCTGCTGGCCATTCCCATGGCATTTCCATAGGGATGATCCCATCCATGCTGGCCATTCCCATGGCATTTCCATAGGGATGATCCCATCCATGCTGGCCATTCCCATGGCATTTCCATAGGGATGTTGCCATCCATGCTGGCCATTCCCATGGCATTTCCACAGGGATGTTCCCGTCCATGCTGGCCATTCCCATGGCATTTCCACAGGGATGTTGCCATCCATGCTGGCCATTCCCATGGCATTTCCACAGGGATGTTCTCATCCCTGCTGGCCATTCCCATGGCATTTCCACAGGGATGTTGCCATCCATGCTGGCCATTCCCATGGCATTTCCACAGGGATGATCCCATCCATGCTGGCCATTCCCATGGCATTTCCACAAGGATGTTCCCCCATCCCTTTCCAGATGTTCACAGTCCCGACACCCCCAGCATTGATCAGGGATCCAGGGGTTCACCTTCACCCCGTGCTGGCAAGGTGGGACGCCCTAAAAGTTAGCGTCACTGCAAACCCAGTCCTAAGGAATGTTGGTGCTGAGGGAAATCCCAAAACCTGGCTGGGAACACCCTCACTTCATCCTGCCCCAACTCCCCCAGCAGCAACCCCACCCCAGACAGGTTAAATCAGCCTTTTTGGGACCCCTCATCGCCATCCTCGCAGTGCCCCTGTTCCCTCCCCTTCTCCCACGGGAGAGGCCTCCCCTCTGTGCCCTCACAGGTTATCCCAGGGGGTCCCTGTGCCATGGTGTAAGACCCCAAATGCTCCTTTCCTCACCCTGCCATGGGGTGAGACCCCAAATTCTCCTTTCCTCACCCTGCCATGGGGTGAGACCCCAAATTCTCCTTTCCTCACCCTGCCATGGGGTGAGACCCCAAATGCTCCTCTACCCACCCTGCTGTGGGGTGAGACCCCAAATTCTTCTCTCTCCACCCTGCTATGGGGTGAGACCCCAAATTTTCCTGTGCCCATCCTGCTCTGGAGTGAGACCCCAAATTCTCCTGTGCCCATCCTGCTCTGGAGTGAGACCCCAAACGCTCCTGTCCCCACCCTGCTGTGGGGTGAGACCCCAAATTCTTCTCTACCCACCCTGCTGTGGGGTGAGACCTCAAATTCTTCTCTCTCCACCCTGCTATGGGGTGAGACCCCAAATTTTCCTGTGCCCATCCTGCTCTGGAGTGAGACCCCAAATTCTCCTGTGCCCATCCTGCTCTGGAGTGAGACACCAAATTCTCCTGTGCCCATCCTGCTGTGGGGTGAGACCCCAAACGCTCCTGTCCCCGCCCTGCTGTGGGGTGAGACCCCAAACGCTCCTGTCCCCGCCCTGCTGTGGGGTGAGACCCCAAACGCTCCTGTCCCCGCCCTGCTGTGGGGTGAGACCCCAAACGCTCCTGTCCCCACCCTGCTGTGGGGTGAGACCCCAAACACTCCTGTGCCCACCCTGCCGTGGGGTGAGACCCCAAGCGCTCCTGTCCCCACCCTGCCGGGGGGTGCCGGCCCTGGCTCTGCCAGCCCTTGGTGACTCAACAGCGCAATTTTAGCCTGGGCCGGGCTCCTCTCCCGAAGGCTCCCGAGCCAAGGGAGGCACAGCCGCCGCCGGGATGGGATTTTAAGGTAGACTCTGGAAAAAAAACCCAGGAGCTCCACAAGGAGCACCGGAGACACGAGGGGAACGCGGCGGTGGAGCTCCAGACCCGCTGCTGGTCACTCCCAAATCATTTAGGATGCAAAAATATGGCTTTTCTGGTTTTGGAAGGGGTGATAAAATCCCAGGGAAGGCATTGGGAACCTCGTCCCCTCCGCTGGGATCTGCCCTCACCACTGTCCCCAAAGCTGGGGGTCTGGATTCCTCCTGGATGCCAGAAAAATTCAGGAAAGGCCAGTCCAGCACTTCCAGCAGCAACAGGTACTTGTGATCCATGAAAAACGAGGCCAAAAAATTGCACTTTTGGGGTCGGGGGGCTCCAAAAATGCAAACAGAGCAAGGAACTGAAAGTGCTGCCCCAAGTCCAGCCCGGCTCCTGGGCTGAGTGCTCTGGGAATGTTAAAAAATAACCAGGAAGGTTTTCTAGACAGGGAAAAAAATGAAAGTCCCAAACACATCCTTGGCCTGAGCTCTTACAAGTCCCTGACCTCTTCTTTTCCCCCCTAAATGGAGAGGGGAAATAGTGGGGTTTGGTTTTTTTTTTTTGCTTTTGCGGGGGTTGTTTGTTGGGTTTGTTGTCAAACCTTGGCCTCGTTAATTTCCAAGCAAAATTTCCCCCCAATAAAAGGCAAACATGGAAAGAAAAACAAACTATTAGAAAAGAGAGGAGGGAGGAAATGTTATTTAAAAGGTTACCAGACCACATCATTTTCCAATGATATTATATACTCCCTGCAGTATCCAAAATATATACGGGATTGGGGCCAAGAATGTAAAAAAAAAAAATTAAAAAAAAAAATAAGGAGGAGAAGGAAAAAAAAAAGGAAGAAAAAACACCCAGCGTAGACACAACATCTGGACAGAGGCTGAACAAAACCTCCATTTATCACACTTAATCCTGCAATGAAGCAGTCAACAGTTTACTTCTGTTTTGCTAATTTAGCTGCTTTCATGCTTCCGAGGTGGAAAAGCCAAAGGAAAAGCTTGGAATTAAGTGTTGCTTTGTGAAGCTCCTTCTCCTCCTGCTCTGTTTCAGGGAAATTTCTTCTCCTTTCTTTTTGTTTTAAGCCCGTTCTTGTATTAATTTCACCTTCCATGCCCCTCCTGATGTTTTTTCCCCCCCTTTTTATCTTCTTTTTTTCCCCTTTTCCTTTTCCTTTTGGAAAATCTGGTGGCCCAGATTTTTTTATCCCAATGTCAAGGGATATTTTCCAATCCCAACATCCAGGAATATTTTGATGCAGCCACCCCTGGACAGACCCGGTGCTCACAGACACACGGGGAACCCCCTGAATTCTTTCCCACTTTCCACCCAACCTTCCCAAACCCCAGAGAAGATCCAGTGCCGGTGGGATTTAATTCCCTTCCCTTCCTCCCCACACATTCCCGTGCCTTTTTCTCCAGGAATAATCCAACTTTTCACCCAAAACCAAACTACACCAGGCCCGGGAATGCCCTTGATTTCCAAAAAGTGGGAAAACCAGGGATGATCCGGGTTCATTCCCCGCTCGGCGCATTTTGGAGGAGCCCTGGGGCTGATCCCTCATTTTCCCTGGAGGAAAGCTCCCGCTTCCAGCAGGGAACCCCCCATTTCCTGCCCTATTGCGGTGCAAACGCGCGTCCATGTGTTCGCCTGCAATTCCCACAACGAATTCCAGCGGCAGAATTCCCTGTCCTCGGGCGAGGCTCTTCCTTCCGACGAGCTGTAAAGCACCCGCCAGCCTGTTCGGGGGCTGCCGATGATAACCCCAAACCACAGCCGCAACCACAGCTCGTCCCATCCCCCAGCGCTTCCAGGATCCCGAGGATTCCTATGGATTTAGGAGCCCAAACTGGAAAATTTTTGGCCGCTGGAGCTGCTTCACCCAAAGGATGAGGAATCTGGGGCTCCCATGAGAAAGTTGAGTTGTCCCAGCTCGATTTTATTGAAAGTTAAGGTGCAAAGCCCCATTTTCTGTTGAAATTTCCACCGCTGTGATGGGAGAGGAGGGAAAAACCTCCCAGAAAATCCAGCTGGAGCAGGGAATTTGCCCATATTTAGCAAACAATTTTCTTGGAGCTCCTTCAGCTTATTTTTGTTGTGTCAAGAGCAAAAGAGACAACAAACATCCCTCCTCAGAGGTTTAATTAATATTTGTTAAGACCAGAATGAGCAACGTCTCCGGAGCTGCCTGGACATGGAGGCAGCCCTGGGAATTGGGGTTATTTTTGGGGCTGTCTGGTTCCCCGCACTTGATGTGGCTTTCGTGTGTGTCAAAGGCTTGTCTCAAGACTTAAAACGGGATTTTAAAGGAGAATTAATTAATTAATGAGCCGAGAGCTTGGAGATCAGCAGAGAAAAAAAAATCCTGCGAGGTGTGAGAAACGCCCAAAGGATTCCTGGTTTCTCCTGGATTCCTGGTTTCTCCTGGAATGCTCCAAGTGCCACATTCCTTGTCTAGCAGGCACATGGATCCCAGGTTAGATAAGGAGCTGCACATCCAGGCTGGCCAAGCAGAAAAAAAAATGGATGGAGCTTGGAAAAATGGGAGTGGGAATTTGCCAGGATGGGTGATGGAGCTCCGGCCTCCATCCCTGGGTGAATTCCATGAAAACACGACAGCGAGGAACAAATCCCCCTTCCCTGTGTGACCATGGAGCCCTTGTGGGGCAGAAGGGACGAGTGCAGGCTCAGGTGTGCAGGTGTTTAGGGTTTCATGGCTAACAGTGGGGCCATCACAGCAATAGGATGGATTTTCCCTGTCTGGAGGAGGGCAGAGGGACTCAGCTGGGTGGGATGAGGATTCCATGGGAGAACAGCCAGGCCTTTCCCTCTGCAGGTGTCTCTGGTCACAGGGTCCCTCCCACTCCGGGTGTTGGTCCCCACTCACCTCTGGGCCCAAACGGGACGTGGATTGGGGTGGGTCAGCGGGTTTGGCTTCCCTTGGTGCAGGTGGCACCCCCTGCATGAACCCCCAGGCTCCTGTCCCCACCTGCTTTGGGTGTAAAGGGTGTAAAAACACTCAGAGGCCTTTGGGCTCCCTCTAAAACCCCCAAATCAATATTAAAGTCTAACAGAACAGCCCCATTTGCTGTGTCCTGGTCCTGTCCTTTATCTCCAAGATTATTCCCCATTTTGCTCCATCCCAGCAAACTTTTGCAAAGCTTGGAGCTACTTCCCTGCAGGGATTTTCCCAATTTCTTTCCAGGAGCTTGGCGTGGGTGGAAAGAGGGAACCCACAGGGATGTGCAGGAGTTCTTCCCTCATGTACCCCAACCCTATCCCAATGCTGAAGGATATTTTTCCTTCCCAATATTGAGGGATATCCTTGAATCCCAGTGTTGAGGGATATTTTTCTAATCTGATGTTCTGGGATATTTTCCTATCCCAATGTCGAGGAATATTCTTCAATCCCAATGCTGAGAGATATTTTTCTGTCCTGATGTCCTGGGTTATTTTTCTATCCCGATGTCCTGGGTTACTTTTCTATCCCAATGTTGAGGGATATTTTTTAATCCCAGTGTTCTGGGATGTTTTCCTATCCCAACGGTGCGGGATATTCTTCTCTCCCAATATTGTGGAATATTTTTTCTATCCAAACATCAAGTGACTCTTTTCCATCCCAGCATTGTGGGACACAGTGTCGAGGGATATTTTCCAATCCCAACATCCAGGAATCCTTTGACGCTCCCAACCCATCCGAGCATCCCAAAGTTTAGCACCAACCCCAACCCAACCCATCCCAGCAGCTGCTGACAATAAATAATCCCATTATCTTTTCCTGCCGGGCTCTGGAGCCGGCTGCACGCTCGAGCTGCCCAGGGTCCAGAGCCCCCATTCCCGTTCCCATTCCCGTTCCTGTCTCTGTTCCCGTTCCCGCGATGGAGCTCCCGCCGCATTCCCACGGCTCTCCAGTGCACAGCCAGCCCATTCCAGCCCTGGCCTGGTGCTCTGGGGTCACCCGTTCGTGTTTACTGCGGGGAAGGAGGCCACGGCAAACATTCCCAAACATTCCTGCTCACTGCCTCAGCCGGCCGGGAGCTCTCCCACTGCGCTGGGCGGGCCTGGGAACGGCGGCCGGACACGGCCGGACATGGCCGGACACGGCTGGACACAGCTGGACATGGCCGGACACGGTGCCCAGCTCTGCCCACCCACTGCAGGTGCAGCTACGGGGGAGAAGGCGCTGGTGGCCCTTTGGGGGCTCTTTTAGGCCAATGAGGTTTGGGGGATTCAGGTTCAGCCTAGAGAGCCTTTGGATGGAGCCTGACCCCTCCAGCCCTTTCCAGCATTTCTCCAGATGGGAGCTTGGCCTTTTACAGCCTCACACTGCACCATCAGGGATTATGCCCCAAAAATCCCTCCCCAAATCAGCAGCCAAACCCCTTCCTGTAGTTTTTTTTCCCCCCTCAGTCCCTCCTGCCCCACCGTGGTTTATAAAGCCCCAGCCAGTGCCAAGAGCCGAGCGCCGCTGCCCAACCTCAGCTTCCCTTCCCCGGGGGCTGCCGGGCCTCCCTGAAGCTTTTGAGCAGGGGAAAGCCCCACACATCTGGCAAGAGCCGCTGCCCATCCCCGCCGAGCCGAGGAGGAGCTGCCAGCGAGGGCAGGAGGTGGCCGGAGAGGTCAGAGGGAGAGCAAACATCCCGGCCCTGCCAGCGCAGCCGCCGGCTTCAGCTCCAGCTGCCACACAAAGAGCCCCTTCTGGAAGCGGGGCTGAGCCCTTGGGGGCTCCGGGGAGGGAATTTGGCACTGCCTGGGAGAGCAGCTCAGTCCCTGAGGAAGTCTGGGAGCATCACTCCATGGGCTGGGGTTCAAGGGATGCTCAGCTGACATCGGGAAGCCCCAAATCCCAAATCCGTCCCTTCCCCTCCACGGATAAAAAGCATCAGAAACGGGGTCTGCCACACTACAGCAAACCCAAGCCCTGTGCTCAGCTGGGAGCTCCTCTGTCCGTGCCGGGAGGGGAATTTGTTCCTCTGCTGCTCACCCAGGACTGCAGAGGGAGCGGGGCTCGCTGGTATTTACCGAGGCCGAGGGGCTGCTGGGGCGAGCGCTGAGCAAACAGCTCCGAGCATCCCCCGCCCGGAGCTCCCTGGAACAAAGGAAACCTTCGCACACGGGCAGAGGGGACAAAGAGCCACCAAAGTGCTTCCCTCAAGGCCACCTGTGGCAGGGATGGAGCTGGGGGGACTCTCAGACCGATCCCAGGTGATTCGTGGTGGGCTCGGGGCCACCTTGCCGTGGGCAGGCGGTGACGCGGCGGGGACTGGGCAGCCCTTGGCGAGATGCAGGGGGGCAGGGAGTGAGGATTTCCCTGTGCCAGCTTCTCCCTGCACCCCCTTCCCTCACTGGGCTGGGCTGTGCAGACTCTGCCCTTGCCTCAAAAGCCCAATTTTGCAGCTTTCTGCTCAAAAAAGAGCAAGAAGAGCCTCTGGCTCAGCCACTTTGGTGCATCAAACGCTGTGGCCCACAGGGACGCTCAGAGCCAGCCCAGGCTGGAGCATCCTTGAGGATCCCAGGCCTCCCCTCCCGAGCTTGGCTGCGGCTCTGGCCGGAGCTCTGGCGGTCCCTCCACCGCCGCTGCCTCAAAGCCGCCTCTTTGGGGTTGTTGTCTGATGCAGTTTTCTTTTTTCATATTTAATATTAATGGTAATGACTGTGGCAGGGAGATAATGAGCTCCCAGCCAGATTAGAAGGGGGTCGGCTCTTATCGGGGCCTGTTGAAGACTCATGTCTTTCACCTGCTCCTTTAATATCCCCCATCTTTCATTCCTACCGCCGAGCCCCCTCCCACTGTCCTAGAACAAAAGGGGTATTATTGTCCGGGGTCTTTTCAGGCTGGAGCCAGGAAGACCTCCTCCCTCCCCCAGCCGCTCCCCGAATGTGCAGCAGTTTGAAATGAGCCTTTTTCCTTCCCCGGCAGGAGATTAGCTCGGTTTGACAAGGCGGTGAACTTTAGGCAGGGTGAAATAGGGTCTCCTTGGGGAGCGCAGGCAGTTCAGCCCTGACTAATTCTGACAAAGAGAGGCACCAAAAAAAAAATCCCTGCCAAAAAAAAAAAAAAAAAATTAAAATAAGAAAAACAAGCGAGAGCTGCAGAGGAGGCAGGAGAGGAGGGGAGGCTCGGGGGAAGGAGGGAGGAAGCAGGGATGGGAGGCCAGAGGGCACGTTCCCGAGTGGGGCTGGGCTGGAAATCTGGGATTTGCTCCTTGGGCCTGGTCTTGGAGGAAGGAATCACCTCCGTGGGCAGCCCTAGGGTGAGCACAGCCAGGATTCAAGGGGATCCTGGTGCTCCACGTCCACTTCCTCCCCAAATCCCCTTTCTTTATCATTTTAAAGCTCTGTGGGAACCCTTCAGCCTGAGCGCTGTGGCAGCAACACCCCAGACTTGCTTTTAAAACACAAACCAAAGCCTTGAGCTGGCGTGGCCGAGGCAGAGGGTTTAAAAAAACAACAACCCCAAACCCCACGAAGTGAAAAGTCTGGATTTGAACGCAAAGAAACCCAGATGCTTCCATCTGAAACTGCTGCTCGTGCGTCAGAGGCCGGAGTTTGTGCAGGGACTTGTGATGGTGACGTGCCCGGGCTGGAGGGTGTGGATGGAGCCGGGAGTGACGTAGGTGAGGGATTAGAGGAGAGATTGGCAGAGGGAAAGGCGAACGGTTTCCTGTGGCTCATCCAGGGGTGTCTTCCATCACAAAAAGGCTTTGAAGCGCTGCAGGGAAGGCTCTGGATGACGGGAATGTGACTTGCAGGGCTGGGAGGAACGAGGCACTGCGTGTTCCCAGTGCTCGGGGCGGAGGAAAGGGAACCTTTCCCTGCCTTTCCCCTCACCTGGGCCCTTCCCAAGCACAGCCCACGCAGGTGCTGCCTCACCCGGTGCTGATGGAGAATCCACTCGGGAATATCCTGATTTCCTGGGCCAGGGCTCACGGGGAGGGAGGGCACTGTGTTCTTCTGCAGCCGAGAAACTTTTCTTGGGATTTTCATCAGGATTTGAAGTTGTAAATATTTAATGGAAAGTTGTGTGCCAGCCTGCCCCAGTCTGCCCACAGACAGGCACAAATATCGGCTATATTTGAGATTATATTTATATTATTAGAAATACTCATATTATTCTATTTAGGATTACGTTTATATTATTAAAAGTATTTGTATTATTCTATTTAGGATTGTATTTATCACTCTGACCCTGGGTAAGAATAGCAGGTGTCTGACACGGGCCTTGGCACCCTGAAATTCCTCATCCAAGAGGAGAAGGGGAAGAAAAGGCTGGCAGAGGCTGGGACAGACCCAGGGTTCTGACCTGTCTCTCAAAAAGCCTTTGGTCCCCATGGAAAGGGACTGTCACACTTGTCCCCGAGCACGCCGGCGATCTGTCACTCAGGATGTTCCCATCGGAGCTCTGAGCCTGGCTCAGGCTGCAGACAGCACACCAAGGCTGCTGACACCCATTCCTGCCGAGATCCCGGCCTGGCTGTGCACAAAGGCGTGTTCTCCTCACCCAGCACCAGCCCTGTGCCCCCTCAGCACCGTGCCCCGCTGTCCCTGCAGGCACCACCCCGAGCTCCGGTGTCCCTGCCCCTGTCCTGCAGGACGTTTCCTGCCAGTGGCTCCACAAACCCCTGAAATCTCCCCGTCCTGCCAGGAGATTCCTCCCTAATGCTCATTAAGCCTCTTGCAAATCCCCGGCTGAACACGGCTGCACAAGTTTAATAAAGCGGGAGACAGATGCCATCAATCATCTGGGCCCGCCACACATCTGGGGGAAATCCAGGGCCATTCCTCTCCTTTCTTCTGCCCACCTTTGTGTCCCACAAGGACACAGCCCAGGAATTACCAGGCAGCTCTGCTCCCATCCCGGGATCTCTGCCCCGCTCCCTGTCCTCGTTCTCCATCTCCCAAACCTTGGTGTTTAGCACGAGCTGCTCTCTGAGCACTGGGATTTCCATCCTGTTGTCCAATCTTTTGCCCTTTGGAAGGACCAGGAATGTCCCACAATGGGATCTCAGCACCTCCATCCCGGTTTTACAAAACAAGAGAGGGATTGGGAGGAGAAGGAAAAGGCGCAGGAGCTGCCACTTTATCCCTGAACCTTCCCATTGCACTCCGGTTTGGGCGTTGCCTCCTGCTGGGAAGCAGCAGGAAGACGATCCCTCAGCAGGGCTCAACACTCCGATTTTTGGTTTCAATTCAGCCCATGGCTCCCCATCTGGAACAAATCCTCACCTTTTTCCAGTGGATTCAAGTGGGAGACGACATTTATGGAGCAGATGTTCCCTCTGGAGGAGCCAGGGCCTCTCTGAGGTGTCCGGGCACTGCACAGCCCCAGGATGCTGAATTTAGGGGATGCAACAGTCCCAGTCCTCTGCTCTGCCTCAGGGATAAACTCACTGAGATCATGTCCCATTTATTTGTTTTACAACCTCCTGCCCTTCTAAGATCAGTATTTAAAAGCAGAGGTTCATCAGCTCCTCGTGGTGGGATGGAGCTCACCCACACTCTGCTCCTCCAACTCTGATTTCTTTTTGATTTGCAGCCCTGGTAGAAGGTGCAAGGCAGGCGAGAAGATTGGGGGGTGGGGGCTGATTGATGACCCAAATTTCTTTTCTGGGCAGAGCTAAGTTGTGTTCCGAGGGTGACAAAGCTGTGTGGGTGTCACGGAATGCTGCCTGCACTTGGTGGATTTGGTTTTTCCAGGAGGTGGAAGAGCCAGTGGGCATCGATTTCAGATGGGCACCCTCAGCTGAGCTGATTTCTGCAGATCTCCAGGCTGAGCTGGTGTCACCAGGAGGACGTGGCCTCCTCCAGGTCCTCCCTGCTCCCAGGTGTGGGTGGTGACACAGGCTGGGCAAGGAGAAGCTGCCTGGGGTGGGAAAAGCGGGAAAAGTGGGAAAAGTGACATGTGGAGATCCTCATCTGGCCTAAAACCAGACCAGGCCACGTGGTCAGACAGATGTGACCCTCAGAGAGCTCCGAGGCCACACTGAGGGTGGCAGAGGACACAAAGGGACAATAAGAATGTCCCTCTTGTGCCTCAAACCTGCCTGAAAACCACGAGTCCACCGTTCTCGCCACTTCCCCGGGCTCTGACGGCAATTCCTGACGGGAATTCCTCCGTTTGCTCGGTGTGGAGACCACAGGGAAACCAGGAAAAACAGCCCAGCAGGAGCCACTGCTTAGCTAAAGCCGTCTGCTGAATCAAGTGGTCTTTAAGGGTTTAGTGAGGCTCTTCCTCCCTGTCCCCAGGGCTGGGGCTCTCCTGTCCCCTGGGTGTCACTCTGGGTGACAGACACGCGGAGCTGGCAGGAGCACGGAGCTTTGGCTCGCACACAAAGTCCTGCCAAGCCCCAAACTCGCAGCCCTGCTGGGTTTGGCAGAAGCCTGGATGCGTATTTATTGAAAAAAAGGAAATAAAACAACAGCGAGATGGGAGGATTTGGTGCTCTGAGCTCTTTATGCTTCGGCACAAGGATGGGTTATGGATAATGCAGCGCCGTGGGATGGGAATAATGCACGGGGTTTACTCTGGGTTTGTCTCCAGCAGCCGCCCAGGGATCCAAAAACGGGGGATCTGGACTGTTTAGTGCATCCAGCTGGGAGGTGGCGGCTCCTGGATGCCTTTCCCAGCTCATGGAGTGAATTCCTGCTTGGTTCCAGGTCCTGCAAAGAGCCAAGCTCTTCCCTCAGCTCTGGGCTGGCTCAGATGGGATGTGGGACAAGTGACCCCCAGCAGCCCATGGGGGGATGGTCCTTGTCACATTTCTGGTGGATTTTGGAGCAGAAAGTGGTGCCTGAGGGTGTTGGGATGAGCAAAGTTGGGTTCGTGGCCTCCTCACAGCGACTCCGGATATTGGGATGTGCTCACAGCTTGTCCTCCTCACAGTGACCCTGCAGGCTTCCCCTCACCCCTTTGGCCTCAAATCGAGCAGAGGAAGGTGCAGAAAAGCCCCAGAGGCACGGGAAGGGCCGGATCCCAGGAAGGGCCAGGCTGATCCCGCAGGAGCCGCGCAGTCCGGCCGGGCCGGGCGCCAGGCCCCACATGTGGGATCGATTATCCACAGCGGCTTAGAGGGGCTTCTCCCGCTGCCACTCACCTCTCCCGCCCGTGTGGCAGCGGGGATGGCAGCGAGGTTTGCACAGCTGGAATAAATTGCAGGGAGGAGGAGGAGGAGGGGTTTGGGAGAGACAAAAACCAACATTGAACTCGAGAGGGAAGAAAGACAGTATTAGGGGAAGGTAATGGGGAAAATGTGTGTGTGTGTGAGAGATGGGGGGGTTTATTTACACACTGTTTGTTTGGGGTTGCCCACACACGGTGAGAGCTGGGCAGGGGCTGGGCTCCAAAATCCCTGCAGGCGCTCGGGCTTGGCCAGGGAAGAGAAGCAGAAAGAGGGAAAAAGAAGGGAAAATGGAAATAGGGAACGCAGGAGGAAGAGGTGGGGTTAGGCAAGGAAACAGTGGTGTGGCACTTGTTTGGGCTGAGTGGCTGATGGGATGGAAGTCTCTGGGATCGTCTGTGGGACTGGACAGAGAAATCCTTGGATATTCACTGTTCCCCTCTGGAAAAGCACCGAGGTTGGCCAGGCCTTGTGTTGGCCCATCAGCCTCTCTGACAACTCGAAGCACCCCTGGGGAGGGATAACCCAGCCCAGAGCTCCCCAGGGAAAGGTTTTATCCTTCCCCCCTCTCCCCCCGCCCCATGCCATGAAATATTGGAATTAATATAATAACACACCTTAATAATATTATCCCTGGTCGAGTCCATAAAAGTCCCCTCTTGCATTACGGCATTTGAGAGACTATTAAGTTTTAAGGCCACGAGACCTCCGTGAAGGAGAGAAGTCATTTCCATTTTTCCCTCTCTTCCGAGGGCACTGGGGTTTATGGGGCAGGCTGGAACTGGGATTGATGAGCCCCGTGGCCACCATGTCCCCTGGGAGGGCAGGGCCCAGGACAGGGGTCACTGGGGTCCTGGAGTGTCCCCAAGGATGGGGCTTGGAATGAAATGATCTTGGAGTGGCTGATGCTGTTTTCTTGCACTTGGCTCTTCCCAAATCCCAGGTTTTCCTGCAGAGAGAGATGTTCAAGGGGAAATGAGGTGGTGGCTTTGACATGGAACAGGAGATGGGGCTGAGA
The DNA here is from genome assembly GCF_041296385.1 of Aphelocoma coerulescens. NCBI lineage: Eukaryota > Metazoa > Chordata > Aves > Passeriformes > Corvidae > Aphelocoma > Aphelocoma coerulescens. The sequence goes on along the minus strand of NC_091039.1, from coordinate 5,128,075 downwards.
CCCTCCTGGGCAGCTGAATCCACCACGGGGAGCAGGAGCGTGGCTGTGCTTGAAGAAGCACAGAGAGGGTGGGAAATCCATCATTTTCCATCAAAATGGGGACAGTGACAGCACCCAGCACAGCCTGGGGACTCTCCCGTGTGACACAGGGAGGTCGTGGGCTCTCTGTTCCCTTTCCTGTCTGCTCAGCCTCACTCGGGAGTAAAAACCCAACAGGATGAAAATGCCGGGAGCTGATCCTTGCAGGGCCATGAGGGAGCTGATCCTTGTGGGGCCATGTAGGAGCTGATCCTTGTGGGGCCGTGCAGGAGCTGATCCTTGTGGGGCCATGCAGGAGCTGATCCTTGTGGGGCCGTGAGGGAGCTGATCCTTGTGGGGCCATGCAGGAGCTGATCCTTGTGGGGACATGCTGGAGCTGATCCTTGTGGGGACATGCTGGAGCTGATCCTTGTGGGCTGGGAGGGAGCTGATCCTTGTGGGGCCGTGCTGGAGCTGATCCTTGTGGGCTGGGAGGGAGCTGATCCTTGTGGGGCCATGCAGGAGCTGATCCTTGTGGGGCCATGAGGGAGCTGATCCTTGTGGGGCCGTGAGGGAGCTGATCCTTGTGGGGCCGTGCTGGAGCTGATCCTTGTGGGGCCATGCAGGAGCTGATCCTTGTGGGGCCGTGAGGGAGCTGATCCTTGTGGGGCCATGAGGGAGCTGATCCTTGTGGGGCCATGCAGGAGATGATCCTTGTGGGGCCATGCAGGAGCTGATCCTTGTGGGGCCGTGAGGGAGCTGATCCTTGTGGGGACATGCAGGAGCTGATCCTTGTGGGGACATGCTGGAGCTGATCCTTGTGGGGACATGCTGGAGCTGATCCTTGTGGGCTGGGAGGGAGCTGATCCTTGTGGGGCCGTGCTGGAGCTGATCCTTGTGGGCTGGGAGGGAGCTGATCCTTGTGGGGCCATGCAGGAGCTGATCCTTGTGGGGCCATGAGGGAGCTGATCCTTGTGGGGCCATGAGGGAGCTGATCCTTGTGGGGCCGTGAGGGAGCTGATCCTTGTGGGGCCGTGCTGGAGCTGATCCTTGTGGGGCCATGCAGGAGCTGATCCTTGTGGGGCCGTGAGGGAGCTGATCCTTGTGGGGCCATGAGGGAGCTGATCCTTGTGGGGCCATGAGGGAGCTGATCCTTGTGGGGCCGTGAGGGAGCTGATCCTTGTGGGGCCGTGAGGGAGCTGATCCTTGTGGGGCCATGAGGGAGCTGATCCTTGTGGGGCCGTGAGGGAGCTGATCCTTGTGGGGCCATGCAGGAGCTGATCCTTGTGGGCTGGGAGGGAGCTGATCCTTGTGGGGCCGTGTGGGAGCTGATCCTTGTGGGGCCGTGCTGGAGCTGATCCTTGTGGGGCCGTGTGGGAGCTGATCCTTGTGGGGCCGTGCGGGAGCTGATCCTTGTGGGGCTGTGAGGGAGCTGGTCTTTGTGGGGCCATGAGGGAGCTGATCCTTGTGGGGCCATGCAGGAGCTGATCCTTGTGGGGCCGTGCTGGAGCTGATCCTTGTGGGGCCGTGAGGGAGCTGATCCTTGTGGGGCCGTGAGGGAGCTGATCCTTGTGGGGCCATGAGGGAGCTGATCCTTGTGGGGCCGTGAGGGAGCTGATCCTTGTGGGGCCGTGAGGGAGCTGATCCTTGTGGGCTGGGAGGGAGCTGATCCTTGTGGGGCCGTGAGGGAGCTGATCCTTGTGGGCTGGGAGGGAGCTGATCCTTGTGGGGCCGTGAGGGAGCTGATCCTTGTGGGGCCATGCAGGAGCTGATCCTTGTGGGCTGGGAGGGAGCTGATCCTTGTGGGGCTATGAGGGAGCTGATCCTTGTGGGGCCGTGTGGGAGCTGTGGGTGACAGCTGTGGGTGACAGCTGTGGGTGACAGCTGTGGGTGACCCAGGGGTGGCACCAGTTCACCGGGAGACGCTTGGAAAACGCGGGCAGGGAGCGAAGGGTGTGCAGAGCTCACAGGTGAGAACACGTGAGGGTTTGGGGGCTCCTCCCTGACTTGTGGGAGCTGTAGGAATTTCAGGGATTGTCCCCAAGGAGCAGTGAGGGGTCACAGCCCAAATCTGATATCACAAGGGGGGGGGACAAGAGGGTCTTCAGTGAAAAAAGTGAACTGAGAGGCTCGGGTCAGTGAGAACAACCTTCAGCGAGCCAAAGCAGGAGGGGAACCACAGGGAATGATGACAGGGAAGGGGAATGTAAGAATTCCTTGCTTTTATCGGGAATATTGTGCTGATTGGGGGCAGCTGGATCCATTCAGATTCACGGATTTCTGCCTCGGTGAAGGCAGCAGAGTTGCTGGTGTTTTATCCTGAGTTCAGAGCTTGGATCCCCCAGATTGAACTCCCCCATCCCAATCCATGCAGGACCTCAGCATCAGCTCTGGGATCTCAGAGCTCCAGCTCCTCACCTCTGTGTTGTGCTGCCAAAAAAAGGGCTCACAAGAAATCTCTCTTTTCTTCCTAAAGCACAATTTCACCAAGCAAAACCAAACCAGTTTCACCCGAACCAAACAAAACCTCCTTCCACTGGCCAAGAAGATTTTGGAAACGGGCTCAGAAAACCGACAGGCCAATTAAAAATAATAAAAAAACCCCTTTTCCCATTTATTATTATGTAAAATCTCCTGCTCTTTAGGGCAATCTCCTGATTATGAAGGGGTCAGGGGAGCTGATTTATGATTAGAGAGCTCTTGGCATCGGCAATATTGTATATGTTTTAATTTTGAACCTTAATAATCCATCCAGGGTGCGGCACTTGATGGTGACACTCATTTCTCACGGAGCGTTTTGCCAGGCTCCGCTCAGCCACCTTCACCTCCTCTCTAAACCTCTTCCCTGTGCCAAAGTCAAACACAATCCAACTTTTCCCTCTGGAATCAACCTTCCCCAAGGCTCCCAGGTTGGCAGCACTCGTCGGTCGGTCCCTTGTCACCACCCAAAGTGACAAAGCTTCCTGCTGGCACCCAGGGGAGGTTTCAACTCAGAGGAAGGGAAATGTTGGTGTTTTATTGGAATTTTTTTGGGGTGAATTCTTCCTCTGGAAGGGAAGAAGAATTCCTGGCTTTTTTTCTGAAGTCTTATGTGGAAAGATGCCTTGGTTTTGCTCTCTGGTGTGATCGCAGGTGATGCTCAGAAGCACCAAAAATGAGTTTCTGCTGAGCCAACCCTTGGGTCACTGTGCCTGACGTGATTTGAGTGACAACCTGTGTCCAATAGGGAATTCAGGGCTGGTGGGTGAATTCCAGGCTGGGAATTTTGTTCAGGGAGGATTCAGGATGGTGTACAGCTGGCTCAGGGTCTGTCCAGCTCTGATTTCATGAGATTCTTACTCCAGCCACCCTGAGTTTCCTGCTCAGAAGCACCAAAGCTGAGTTTCTGCTGAGGCAACCCTTGGGTCACCGTGCCTGACATGGTTTGAATCACAACCTGTGTCCAACGGTGGGGAAAATGGGGAATTCAGGGTTGGTGGGTGAATTCTGAGCTGGGGAACCTCGTTCAGGGAGGACACATGAGGTTGTTGGTGCAAATCTGGCTCAGAGGGTCTGTCCTGCTCTGATTTCACAGCGTTCCCACCCCAACAACCCTGAGTTTCCTGCTCAGAAACCACCAAAACCGAGTTTCTGCTGAGGCAACCCTTGGGTCACTGTGCCTGACATGATTTGAATCACAACCTGTGTCCAACAGGGGGGAAATGGGGAATTCAGGGCTGGTGGGTGAATTCCAGGCTGGGCAATTTTATTCAGGGAGGTTTCAGGAGGAGGTAAAGCTGGCTCAGGGTCTGTCCTCCTCTGATTTCACAGCGTTCCCACCCTGACAACCCCCAGTGCCCTGCCTGGGACACCCTCCTCACCCCCAGGGCTGTGTCCCCTGTCCCTCTGCCATCCCGAGGTGTTTATTGAATTGTTTTCCCTGCTCCTGGTGGCAGCGTTTCCCTGCCATTAAACCCTGCCAGCCGCTCTCTGACTGGGTAATTTAAAGCTATAGTTAAATTATGACTTCTCTGAACCTGTTGTGGCACTGACGCATAACCCTAATTAAATGATCGCATCCATTCCAAAGCCAGTCTTTTCTCCCCTCAAACGTTAATTACAACATAAGAGGCTTTAATGGCTCGCCTCACCTCCAGCTCCTCGAAAGAAAGGTCATGCGATTAATTTTCGTCATTAATCTTTTCCCAATGTGGACATTGTGCTGTCACTGGAGCCTATTAAACCCCCTTTGTCCCCCTCCCCTTCTTCTGCCTTCTCTCCCCTTCGTTTCTCCCCCCACCCCCAAGTGAATGAGAGAATAAAAATATTTAAGCTCCACTTTGGCTCTGGTGCCTTCTCGGGGCTCGGGACGAGCTCGGGACACGTCCCATGTCCCACTGGCCACCTGAGAGTGCTGGGGACACTGCTCTGCTGCACAGGGCACGATTTGGGGGTGGTGGGGATGATTTGGGGCTGGTGAGGGATGATTTGAGGGTGGTGGGACCCCCTGAGAGCTGCACAGGGCACTGGGGTGGCACCGCGAGGGCACCTCTGTGGTGGTGGAGGTTGCTGAGGCTTTGGTGGGGACACCTGGACGGACCCAAAGGCAGGGGATGGCTTGAGATGGGGACACAGGACAGCAGGAGGGGTGCAAAGGGCCCGGCCATGCCCAGCCAGGGTGGGCACAGCTTCGGGAGCAGAGCCCAGACCCTCCCCGTGCCCGGCGGCAGCGGCGGCCACCACTGCTGCGGGATCTGTTTCAAAGCCCCTTTTTGGGTTTTTCCTCCTGTTTTCCAAAGGAAACAGGCATTTTCAAACCTCCACCAAATCTTCCTGAGTGCCTTAACCCCTGAAGCCGGGAGCGGCTCCGGCTCCTGCCCCGTTGCCGGGAGCTGGGCGAGCAGGGGGGCTCGGAGCACACACAACAAACCCCCCCGTTGGGTTAATTCGCTGTATTGTTTCAGCTGAAACCAGGGCCTGAATAATTCCCTTTTATCCAGGGTGACGTAATCGGGGAACAAGTTGCTGCTCGGTGGGGGCTGGCAGCACTCACGGCACCGTTCGGAACGGCAGCTCCAGGCACGAACCACCCCGGGATCCAGGGATCCGTGGCGCAGCCGAGGCCGGCGGTGCCGCGTCCCCAGGCTCGCGGCGTGCCCCAGTTTGAGGGGCTGCGAGCGCTCCTGAAGGGTATGACCCACTTCCCAGCCCTCCCTCCCGCTCGCTGACATCCTTTTTTCCCCGTTCCCAAGGGCGGCGGCTCATGGGGGAAAATCCTGGAGTGTTTTAATAACGAGGAGACAGATGGCAGTCACCTCCTCGCCGGGGAAATAAGGGAGTGGGAAATGGGAAAAGGGAGCAGGAGAGAGACGGGATGAGCCTATTTTGACCAGGATCTTGCCCTCAAGGCACAGCTCGCCGGCTCCTCCACACCCTCAAGGATCTCCCTGGATTTCGACATCTGAGGATCTGGATCCCCATCCCTCTCCCTGTGGGTGCTGGCAGCTCCTCACCCCTCTGGTGGGATGGGATTTGGGCTCTTCCCGCTCTCCTGTGGCTCGTCCCTGTCTCTTGCTGCAGGCCTGGGGTGAGCAAGGCAAGGAATCCTGGCTGTGCTTTCACCAGAGGATTTGTTGGCAGCAAGGGCACGGCAAAGAGCTCGGGATGGGGCTGGAATTCCGTCTGAATTTGGGAATCAGACCAGAGGCAGGGGCTGGGGCCGAGCCTGGCTGGGGTGTCTGCGGTGGCAGCCACACAAAAACCCCTCTGCTCTTTGGGAGCCCTCGGGGCCTCTTCCCACGGGCAGCAGGGATGGTGAAATTCCCAGGAATGGGTGGTGGATGGGCAGACACAGCAATATTCCCTCCCAGGATGGGAGCTCTGTCCCGTGGAAGCCCTGGGTGAGTTGGGTCAAGCTGAGCACGGTGACCTCGGTGCCTCCCTCGTGGTGGGAGTTCTGTGCGTGGGTCTGGGGCTGAAATCAGCTCCAGGAACTGCCGGGGAAGAGCCGATGCAAATGGAGAGAAATCAGGGAAGCATCTGGATTCACGGCCTGAGGCTTTGCTGGTGTTTCTGGGATGGAATTACAGGAAAAAAAGGGGATGGGGAAGTGTGACAGCAGCGTCCTGGGCTGGGGGAAACTACTCCAGACCTGCTGAGACCAGAGACGTGGGCTGATTTCACTTCTCACCTTGAATGATGCTAAAATCACCTGATAAAAGAACAGCAGCCAAAATATGAATCCTGCACACGCTTCAGACACTACAACCGTAATTAATACATCCCTGACTGCCACTTCATTGTTGGAAAATAAACAGCTGATGGATAAAGCCTTCCCAGGGACTCCTGTGCCCTGGAGCACGGGAGCACTGCAGTGAGTGACTGTTCACCAGCGCTGAATTTCAGACCTAGTCTGGAATATAATTGGGATATCCTATAAAGAGAAGGGGAAAGGGATTGGGATGAATTTCTTGTGCTTTATGTCCCCTAAATGACAGCCTGGGGACTCGTGCCCCACTCCTCCTGCTCAGACAGGTTCACCACGATAAAATCCACATCAGGATTTCTGAGGCCCCGGGTGCTGAGGAGGCCTGGAGCTCGCGGCTCCGACGATCCTGGTGGTTCTTTTCCCAGCTTTAAAAGCAGCGATTAGGAACACTCAGCTCCGAAGGAGTCAGGTCTGGTTCCCCCCCCCCCGCCTCAGCGGGAGCAGTGAGGACCTGACCCGGCTCTGCTGGAAGCACTGGGAGCGCTGGGAGCTGTTCTCAGGTCTGGGTCACTCTGGACATCGAGGAACAGCGATTTGGCTTCATCTTCGAGGATTCTTGTGGGTCCCTTCGACTCAAGATATTCCACGATTCTCTGTTTGGGCTCTAAACATCCCCCGAGGTTTGGGGAGAAAGGCAGCAGGGCCACTTTGAACCAGGGCCGGTAGAAATCTGTGTTTTCGCCCCGGATAACCCCGTGCCCCAGGCACCGCGGGCAGCGGTGGCAGCGCTGGGAGGCACCCCGGCATCAAAGCCAGCGGATCCCGGCTGGCAGCGGATCCCTGCCAGGGCTGCTGCCAAAACCCTGGAGAACAGAGACAATGGCAAACCCCTCCGGCTTCCCCCGCCGCCGCCGGAGCCGCCCCGGCTCGGACACCCACCGCTTTTTTTTTTTCTCTTTGTCCCAAGGACATTGGGGACATCACGTCCGCAGTGCTCCGTGTAGCAGGATAATAATAATTAATAACCATTAGCAACAATAAGGATAATACCAGCGCCAGGCCGGACTGACTGTGCAGAGGAGACACTTTTTTTTTTCCCCCCCTCACTTTAATGAAAACAATGATTTGACTTTGAAGAAAGTGACTTTTTTTTTTTAAGTGAAAGCGGAATCCGCTCCCCTGCCCCCCCCCCCCCGCACACTCCTTCTTCGCCCCCTCCCTCCTTTTTTTTTTTTTTTTAACTCTCCTTTTTTCTTTTTCTTTTAATACTCTGCGTTCTATCATGCAAATCCCCTTTCAAATTATGAGAGTATTAGAGCCATCAGCGGTAATGTCACCGCCACAAAATGAGAGCAGGGACTTAAGCACCTAACGAACAATGAAATGTGCGAGCCCTGGGACAGGACAATTAAGAACTGGGCTTAGCCAGCCAGGGAAATTTATTGCTATCAAATCCATATTTCTATTTTCCCCCTGAACAGTAACCTATTTGAATATGATTAAAGGGTTTCATTAGAGCTGAGAGAAAGGCCCGTGTCCCACCGTTCCCTGTGAGCTCACAAACACGCGCGCTTTGGGGAGGAGGCGGAGGATGGAGAATCAGGGGAGGAAGGAAGGGGACGTGCATGGGACGGGTGGCAGGGTCACCAATCCAGGAGCTGGGCCGCTGGCACAGGGCAGGACAGGGCTCTTCCTGCATTCCCGAGGGAGCTCCGGTGCCGCTGGAGAGGCTGGAGCTGGGGAAGAGGGAAGAGACAGGAGCCAGCACCCACTGCCCGCTGAGGGGCATCCCGGGGTGCTGCTGGAAAAAAGGGAATCCAGGGCTTGACCCCGCATCCCACCTGCTCACACCGAGCCGTGGCTGCTCCCCTGGGCACGTCCCCGTCACTGGGGACACGGGGACAGGCACAGACAGCAGGACAGAGGTGCAGACAGACGTCCCTTCCTCCCTCACCCCTGCACAGGCTCTGTCGGAACAGGCAGGAGAAGAAGCCAAGGTTTGGCCAGGTGAGCATCGAGGAAAACCTGAACCCCAGAAAGGTTTCGCAGTTGTTCCCTGTCCCTCAGTTTGTGTCCTGGACAAACCCGTGTCCCCAAGTGCACAATCACACGAGCTCTGCAGCCTCAACCTGCGTTTATCCAGAGCCCACCAGCAGATTTCCATCATTCAGAGCTCTCACACCCCGAACATTCCTTATTTTGGTGGCAAGAGGAATCTGAGCCTCCGCCCCGCTATTTATTTACTCACTATTCCCACACCACAGTGCATCCATCGCAGGAGCCGAGTCCCAGCTCCCCAGATCCTCCACAGAGCAGCATTTTCTGGCATTTGTAAGCTCGGTTGAGCTGCTCCTTTTCTGCACCTCAGCTCCTGGTCGTGCTGCAGAGCCCACGTCACCAAAGCTGGGATGGATGGAGTGAGGCACAGGGAGCAGAGGGAAAGGGGTGCTGCTTTCTGCAGCTTGGCAAATTCGGGGAAATGAAGTACAAAACTTTTGGAGGGAAAGAAAGAAAGAAAGGAAGAGAGTGGATCTGTCCCCTGTGACCAGCTTGAATCAATCAATACAGGCGCTCCTTGCCATCGATAATTAGTCCAGAGAGAAATAACGACACAAGGATTTGTGCTGCTTGCTCACTGCTGGTGTTTCTGAAGGAGTCTGGCCCACAGGGGTGCCTTTCCCACCTCTCCAGGGCAGGAAGAGTTCATTTCCCACATTCCCGAGGCAGTGAGGGTGCATTTCCCACTGCTCCAAAGCGGTTTATCCCCAAGTTCCACCAAGGCTCCCTGAAATCCTTGGCTGTCTCCTTCCCCTGCCCGCACAAGTGCCCATTTCACACCCCGGTATTTCACCCCAGACTGGCGAGGGCCCTGCCCTCCCACCAGCGCTTCCCAGCTGCTTGGATCACGAGCCTTTAAAAGACCGGAGAGGCTCCGAGCCCAGACTTGAATTTCTGTCTCTCTGTCTCCTCTCGGAGCGAACAGGGGTTGATTTCTCCGTGGAATTTCTCACCCCACGTGTGCGAATCCTGGCGCTGGAGCTGGCACGGGGCGGGTGATGCCCTTCCCTTGGTTTGGGTAGAGGAGGGGTGAGGAGCAGGGATGTTTTGCCCACCCAGCCCTTGGGAGGACGATTCTGCCCTCACAAAGAGGTGCTGCTGTCCCAGTCCCCGCTCCTCTCACCGGGCGCCGGAGCTGGGAAGGGCAGGAAGGCGCTGCTGCTCCTCGAATCTGGGTGACCGAGGGGACACCGCACCCACAGGGTCAGAGCCAGGCTGAGCGTCGCTTTTACTGCGGGATTGCTGTGAATAATCGGCGATTTGGGAAAACATCGGTATTCCAGGCAGGATTTGGGAAGGCGGTTAAGTCCCATTAGAGTCAATGGGAATTATGGACATGCTTAAGTTAAGCAACCGCTTAAACACTGCCCTGAGTGGGTGCCAATGACAATAATTAGCGCACCTCCCGGTAATTACGGAGCCGTGGGTTTCAGGCCGCGGTGAAACCCTCGCTCTCCCTGGCGCGACCTCGGGGATGCAGCCCAGGATTCCCGACGGGAACCACGCGGGTCCTTCCTCCACGTCCGCCGCTCCCCATCCCGGCGAGACGAGCGCATCCCTCGTTAATTAGAGCTCCCTAACGAGCGGGTGCGGGCAGCGGGGAGGGCTGGCAGCGCCCGCGGGGACACGCGGGTGGCAGCTTTGTGTCCCCGTCAGGTCGCCCCGAGCCGGGGCTGCCTCCCCTGCCCACCCCCACCCCGGCGAGGCATCACGGCTCCTAACGAAACGGAACTGCTGCCAGATGAAATATATTACTATTAAATACTTAATTCTTCTAGTGAGCGGAGAGCAGCCAGTATGAATACGATTATTAAAGAAAATTACTTTGGCTGATCAGATATTTCTGCATACTAATTTCTGACCCTTCTTTCCTCTCTGCTTGCTTCTCATCCCTTAGAGACCAGGACAGATAAAATTCCATCACAAATAGCTGATTACTGGGGCTTGCATTAAAATCAAATTTTTTTTCCTCCCGGCGCTAATGTCCTTGCCTAAAGTAGAGGCAGCAGCTGTCAAAAAAAAAAAAAAAAAAAAAAAAAAAGGAAAAAAGAAAAAAAAGGGGGAAAAAAAGGAAAAAAAAAAAGCCTGGAGGTTGGTCTAGATCTGAATATCCTGAACTTTGAGGCTTCTGCTGTTATCGGCTGCATCCAAACGCTGAAGTTGGCTCTGGAAGGAGCTGAGCTGGAAGGTTTGGAGCGGGAGGAGAGAGGGAGGGATGCCCTGGCTCAGGGCAGTGATGGGCAGGAGATTCTGTCCCTGCCTCATTCCTGCTCCAGGCCCCGTTCCTGCCCCATTCCTGCTCCAGCTCCTGTCCCTGCCCTGCTCCAGCCCCTGTTCCTGCCCCATTCCTGCTCCAGCCCCCATCCCTGCCTCATTCCTGCTCCAGCCCCTGTTCCTGCCCCATTCCTTCTCCAGGCCCTGTTCCAGCCCCTGTTCCTGCTCTAGCCCCCATCCCTGCCCCATTCTTGCTCCAGCCCCTGTTCCTGCCTCATTCCTGCTCCAGGCCCTGTTCCTGCCCCATTCCAGCTCCATCCCCTGTTCCTGCCCCTGTTCCTGCCCCCTTCCTGCCCCATTCCTTCTCTAGCCCCTGTTCCTGCCCCATTCCAGCTCCATCCCCTGTCCCTGCCCTGTTCCTGCTCCAGCCCTGCCTGGGGGTCCCTTCCCAGCCCGATCAGCCATTCTGGTTTCTGGTAAAGAAGGCAGAGGCCAAACTGCTGATGGGAGCAGGTGGATGGAACGGGGCAGGCGATGGGTTGTGCACAATGGGGGGCTCAGACCCACGGGGCTTCACCCCCTTTCCCTCTCAGTCAGATGTAGGACCTACACAAACACCCTTTGAGTCCAATCATGGAATCATGGAATGGTTTGGGTTGGAAAGGACCTTAAATCTCACCTCATTCCAAACCATACCGTGGGCAGGGGCACCTCCCACCAGACCAGAAACTTCCTTCAAGTTCTGCCTCTCCCGCCCCTCGCCCAGGCCATGATCCCCCTGTGACAGAAGGAAGCCACTAAAAATAATTCCCTCCTGTCTGCTCCCTTCCCCAGCAGCGTCACCTCCCCCCCAGCCTGGAAGGCTCCAATTTACCTGCTCTGAAATAAAGACACTGTGCAGGTGTCACAGTGCTGAAGCCCTAATTACAGCCTGAGCACGTTAATTCCCGGCTCCACCAGCGCCTGTCGGAATGGGGGATCCTCTCTGCCCTCTCCCCCTCCTCGGGAAGCTCCTGGGGGAGTGGGAATGAAGCAAAGGGGGGATTCAAAGCTCGACTTTGCAACCCTCAGAGCTCGCAGAGGTTGGGAGGTGAAGTCCTTGAAGTTTGAATTTCAGGTCTGGCCCTGCTGGATTTGTTCCTGGGGAAGCATCCCGGTGCTGGGGAAGGGAAAAGGGAAAATCCCTTTGCGGTGGTTGTTGTGTCCTCCTTGGCTTCCCAGCTGCCCCACAGCCAGGCTTGGGGCTGTGCCCGCCGGCCCCGGCTCCGGGCACCATCTGGGAGCCTCCAGTCTGCCAGGCACAGCCGGCCAGCGCCGGCGGCCCGGGGCCGTGTGTACACAAGGACGAGGAATGTTTGTTTTTCCTTATTGACTCTCTCCGAATAAACGCCGGGCCGGCAGGAAAGGGGCTCCGGCGGCAGCTGTTTACCAAGTGTTTGTGATAAAAAATCCTTCTCCATAGGAACAGGTGGCACGGGACCGGCCCCGGGAAGCGCCGAGCGGCTCCAGAGCAGAAAACTGATATTTTTACCTGGCTGGGATAAAGCTCCGGGGGTGCAGCGCGATGTGACGGCGGCAGAGCCTTTCCCGGGGCCCCTCGCCGGTGCTGGTGTGGATTTTGGGCTGTCACCTGTGTCCCTGCCAGGCTGCAGGGCCCTTCTCCGGTGCTGACACGGGCCCGGCGCGGCCCCTCCCCATCCTTGATAACTCATGGCAGCAACACTTGCACAAATCTTTAATTGTTTAGTTTAAAGAATTGTGTTTTGACCGCAAGGGGATTTTGGCTGGAGCTCAAGAACTGATAATGATATTTTGCTGCCAAGACGTTGTCTTGGCTCTGCCTGTGTTAATGTTCACTTACAAGAAGCTCCAATTAACTGCATCAGCTCTCACCAAGCGTGAGGGAAGGGGGGAGAGGTGGTGTCTTTGGAGAAGAAAGAAAGGGAGAGAGAGAAGGGAAGAAGAGAGAGAGAAAGAAAGAGAGAAAGGGGAAAAGAAAGAGAGAATGAGAGAATGAGAGAGAGAAAGAGAGAAAGAGAGAAAGAGAGAAAGAGAGAAAGAGAGAAAGAGAGAAAGAGAGAAAGAGAGAAAGAGAGAAAGAGAGAAAGAGAGAAAGAAAAAGCAAAGTAAAGCACAACAAAATCACAGAATCGCTGAGGTTGGAAAAGACCTCCAAGATCATCGAGTCCAACCTTTGACCCATCCCCACCTCGGCACCACCAGAAGCAGCAGCCCACACAAACAGTCCCCATGGGCAGGAGGAGATGGTTTCCCAGCGAGTCCCAGCTCTGCTCCATCCAGAGCCGTCCCCAGCCCAGGCTACCGCTCGCTTTCCGAGCTGTCCCAGTGCAGAGAGCAGCCCCAGCCAGGCGGGTGCGGTGCCAAGGAGGGCAGTGGGGGCCATGCCTTGTGGCCCCCTGGGAGCACCCCATGAGTCTGGGGGTGTCTGACCGGGTGGGTGCCCACTGACCCCTTCCCAAACCCATTTTGGGGGTGACAGAAGCAAGGAGACAAAACTGAGATGTGCTGGGACTGTTCCTGCCAGCCCTGGGCGGAGCTGATTCACCGCGGAGCCAGGGTGGATCCCCCACGATGGACACCCTGGTGCAGCTTTGCCCACTTCTTCCCCAAATCCAACATCAGGGCACAAATATTTGGGAATCCAGGCACTTGCAGGCTCTGTCTGAGCACAGCCTGAGCACAAACTGCAGCAGGACCAGGGGGGTCTTTCCTTGGGAGTGTGTGGGAGCAACCCCATCCAGGCTGGGAAATGGGGCAGTTTGGGGCTGTTCCTGTGCCAGCACCGCCCCGTGCCCTGCAGGTGCCGGGAGCTGAACCCAAATTCAGCAGAGCCTTTGGGATCAGAGGCCACAGCCGTGCCCTGGCCCAGCTGCCTCCCTGGGAGGGCACATTCCGGCTTGTCCAGAGGCTTTGGGGGATCCAAGGGGGGATTTCTCTGCAGAGCCGAGGCTGTGCCCCGGGAGGGTCAGATCCTGCCCTCGGCTCACGTTACACAAACCCGAGGACAGGAAGATTTAGGAGTGGAGATGCCACACAGGGCCGGGTGTTGTTTGTGCGCCTTTGAAATCGGAGTGAGAGGGAGCGGAGGGAGGGAGGGAGGGAAGGAGGGAGGGGAGGGGGGCACGGGGCTGGTCCCCTCCTCGCAGTTCCTTTCTGGCATTGAGGGGAGCTGCCTGGGCTCTCTTCGCCTCTGTTGCTTCAGGTGCAGCTCTGTTTTCTTACATGTTAATTTTTTCCTGTTTTATTATCCTGTCCCTCAGCTGCTACCAGAAACCCCGGGCAGGCTCGGGGAGCGTTTCCTTCAGCCACAGCTGGGACGCATTTGGGCAGGGACAGCTCCGCCACCGCTGCCAGGAGCTGGCTGCTCCCTGCGGGCAGGGCCGGGTGGTTCCTGCTGCCACCAGCCCCTTCCCAGGGGCGATGGGGTTCCCATGGGACGGCCCCGAAGCCTCTCTGAGCGTTTCTTGGTGAGTCTCCTCTGTCTGGGGGACCTGTGGCAGCCACCCCGAACCCCAGGGACCCCTCGGGGACCTTCCCCCCCTCGGGGGTGTGTTCTGCCAGCTGCTCTCCATGGCCGGAGTGGAGGGGTCAGGAGCTGCTCTGTCCTGGCTGTCCCCACATCCAGCTGGAATTGCTGTCCCCCAGACCCACCCTGTCACCCCTCTGCTGCTCCCTTGGGTGCTCTGCATCCCCTTTGGAAAAATTTCTTCCTGTTCATCGACTACAGGAGGAGCATCAGGAGATTAAAGCTGAGTGCTGCAAATATTCCCCAGCGGGAAGATCCGAGCGATCCCTGTGTGGCTTCCCGGGAAGCAGGAGCCCCTTCCCTGCCCTTGTCCTGTCCTGGCCCAGCTCACCAACTCCCCAGGAACGACCTCTCCCTCCTGCCCGGCTCTGCAGGACCTCCTGGGATGTGCTGGGGACCTGCAATGGGGGATGAAGCGGGTTTGGTGCCATTCCCAGACTCCGGAGCCCATGGAATCTCAGGTGGAGCTGGGATTCCCACCTGCCCCCAGACACGGATCCAGCTGCAGGCGGGGATGGGGTGTGAGACAAACCTTCCATTTACGTTCTAATTTCAATAAAAATGCTTTATTTTGTGTTTTATTGCGGTGCTGGGACAATAAAAGCCTCCTTTAGCCCCAGGGAGCCTCTCCCTGCAGGAGAAGGTTTCCCAATTGGAATTGGGCAGGATGCGGCCTTCTGCTCTATCCCAAACCTGCTCCATCCCAAACCTGCTCCACAGGGAACTCTCCTTGATGCACACCCAGGTGCGAGGGCAGCTACAAGCCCTGAATTGCAGCCCGGGCTCCTTTATTCCAATAAACCACAAGGATAAAGCTCCAGCAGGTAAGCACTGGGTGTTCCCTGCTTCTGGCAGCTCCAAACCCTCCCTTTAGCTTCGAACCCTGAGTCACATCCAGCTCCAACCCAGGGACTGACTCTGAAAATGAGGAGGGGTTTATTAAAGTTGGGAAGTGTAAAGGTTTCTAAAGCACAGTTTTTAAAGTTTTTACAGTTTTTAAAGTGCAATTTTTGACGTTTCTGTGAGGTTTTTCTTTTTGTCTCTGCTCCCTTTCCAAATGCAAAACTTCTGGGTGCACTTTTCCAAGCCTTTCCTCTTTATTTCCACGGAAGATTCTCTCCTTTCCCAGTCAATAAAGACACCCAGGACACAGATTAGCATTTGGCCCTCTGCCGTCTGCTGGATTAAATTCCACTAAATTATAAGTAAAGAATGATTGATTATTGTGACGATTAAGAATTTATCCTCATAGAACACCTTTCATCTGCAGAGGCAGGGCAGGATCTCGGAGCAAGAGGTGCAGGGAGAAGTCATGTGTTGGTTTGAACGCCAAGGAAGGAGCACGGATTCCCTGATCCTGCTCCAGAGAGGGCAGAGAACCCCGTGGTGGGACAGAGATCGAGGCAGGAATGAGGTCCCACGGTCAAAAACGAGCCTTTGAATTTGTTTTGATGATGTGAAGGTGTAAAAAGCCCCATCTGGATCCTGCTCGGAGCTCCAGGCAGAGATTCCTCCTCTGCCCCACACGTGTCCTGTCCACCCTGTGAGCCCAGCAGGGAATCGGGGTGGTTTTTAATCCAGGCGTGGAGATACAGGAGAAATTCCTGCTGCTTTGGGTCTGGAATGTTTGGGAAGTGCCACAGAGCAGCCTTGGATGGATGGGTCAGTTCCTACTCCAACCTCCCCAACCTGTTGGTCCACACGGACGCCGAGGCCTCACGGACACCCTGCTCATCCTATTTTGTGTTTCCAGCAGCTCAAACACGGCGAGCGAAGGCTCAGCCCAGCTCAGGGCAAAGGGGCTTTTGCAGGGACTTCCACAGAGCCAGGGCTCTTTTTGGGGAACCCCCAGCCAGGATGGGCTGGGCTGGGCTGGCCCGAGAGTCCTCACCGGAGGGAGCTCGCTGGGAAGGAGCCCAGATGCGGAGAGCCCTGCTGGATCGTGGACAGCCCTGCTGGATCCTGGAACATTTCAATTCCTCCTCAGCATCTCTGCTGCCCACCTGGGCTCGGCCAGGTTTGGCACACCACGACTGTGTGTGTGGGGGGGGGTGGGGGGGGTGGGTATCCCACCTTCTCCTTCCCAAGGAGGATGGATGGATTCCCTCAGCAGAAAGGACGGCCGGGTTACAGCCGGGCTCTCCCAAACGCCAGCACGGGCAGATCCCACCCGCGGGGCCACGCAGCCCCCGAGCCGCCCCCCTCCCCACGCCGCCCCTTCCCCGGCCTCAGACAGTCCTCAAACAACAACTGTCTGCCTGCCCGGCTAATCCCTCACAGGTGACCTCAAGACAGCCGACGCCTCTCGCTAAACTCTCACATTCCTCCGCGCCGCGTTAACCCCTCCGTCCCCGCGGCCCGGCCCCGGCCCCTTCCCCAGCGCTGCCCTTCCCCGCGGGGCTGGAGCCGCCCGATGCCGCCTGGAGCATCCCCTTCCCAGAGCTGCCGGTCAGAGGTTAAAAGCCTAATGTATTATTATAAAGCCAGAGAGAAAAAGCCCCGCTTTCGGCCCTATAAATCTTCCTAACAACCTCGGCACATGTGGGAGCCAGACGATGCCCCGGCTTCTCCCCCCGGCTTCTCTCCGGTACCCGCGGGCCGAGCTTCATCCCCTCAGCCCTGGGTGGTGCCCGTGGCCAGTGCGGGGATGGTCCCGCTGGCACAGAGGGCAGCAGCCTCTGCCCTGTGCCACCCCACTCCTTGTCCCGTGGTTCCCAGATCTCCAGCATCACCCCGGGGGAGTGAGGGATACCGCAGAGGAGTGAAGGATATCTCCGAAGAGTGAAGGATATCCCCGAGGAGTGAGGGATACCCCAGAGGAGTGAAGGATACCCCAGAGAAGTGAGGGATACCCCAGAGGAGTGAAGGGTACCCCAGACGAGTGAAGGATACCCCAGAATACCCCAGAGAAGTGAGGGATGCTCCCGCCCCTCTGGGCAGCACCGGGACTGCCCCCGTGCCCTCTCGGGATGTCCCAGGTCCCGTGGCACGGTCCCAGGACGTCGGGACTGAGGAAGCTGCGAGGCCGGGGATGGTGAGGGGGCTCAGATTGTTCCCAGGGTATCCATGGGGAGGAAGCAGCGCAACCCCATCCCAGCAATTCGTGGCACCACACGCCTCTCCTGTCCCGGCCCGCAGCGTTCCCGAAGCGCCCGGCCCGCGTCCCTCCGCGCTGCCTGGGGGAGCAGCCCCACTTCCAGCTCTTCACTCTGCTTTGATTTTATTTCTCTTTAACTCAAGCGAGACCGCAGGAACCGAATTACTTATTGCTGGTGTAAAGAACCTGGCACGGGCAGGACCACCGGCTGCTGGATCCCTGGGAGTGTTTAATACCTGTGTGAGCTGTGCTGCAGCCCGGCAGCAGCTGCGGGAACAAAGGCTCGGCTTTGCTCTTCTTCCCTTTTTTTTTCCTTTTCCCCCGAAAATACACATCAGTGTTTTGGGAGCGATGCCAAAGTTTCTGGAGATCAAAGTGAAAGCAGTGCCCAGAGATGGTGGAGACAATAAAAGGGAAGAAAGGGTGAGGAAAGGGAGGAAGAGCCGCGGGCTGAGCGGGGCAAGGGAGCGGAGGACGGGAAGCACCGGGAGCGCCGGGAGCCGGGAGCGCCGGGAGCCGGGAGCGGGCGCTCCGCAGGCCGGACCGTGCCCTCTGCTGGCGGCGGCCCGGGGGGATCGGGGGGATCGGGAAGAACGAGGGGAACGGGGGGAATGAGGGGAACAAGAGGGAGCGGAGCCGGGGCAGAATCACACCCCACGCTCCATCCCGCTGCCTCCCATTCCCTCCGCAATCCACAGGGAATTCCCTGCCTGCGGCCAGACCCCCGCGCCCAGCGGGTTTCCCGACCCCGGCTCCTGTTGGTGACCCCTGGTTCAGCACGGGCACAGCTGAGCCCGGGGACAAGGAGCAGAAACAGGGAGGGGAACCTGAGTCTGCAGCCCAGGGTCTCCACACTGATGCCAGACTGGAGATTCCAGAATCATGGAACGATTTGGGTTGGAAAGGACCTTAAATCCCATCCAGTGGCACCCCTGCCATGGGCAGGGACACCTTCCGCTATTCCAGGTTGCTCCAAGCCCCATCCAGCCTGGCCTTGGACACTTCCAGGGATCCAGGGGCAGCCACAGCTGCTCTGGAAAAGCCATTCCAGGGCCTCCCCACCCTCACAGGGAAGAATTCCTTCCCAATATCCCATCTAACCCTGCCCTCTGGCAGTGGGAAGCCATTCCCCCTGTCCTGTCACTCCAGGCCTTTGCACTTGCTGCTGCCATGTTTGTACCCAAACACCAACAAAGCCTCCAGGACAGCAAAGCAGAGCAAAGCTCCTTCCCCCTTCATGGACACCTTTCTAGGACGGGGACCAAAACTGTCCCAAAAATCATCCTGGATTCCCAGGGACACAGGAAGAATCCCAAAATGGAGCACCTGGCCCATACCTGAGTCACATCCATTGGTTCCAGCTGGAGCTTGGCTTTTTCCTTCCTTCATTTTCATGCTCCCCGTTTCCCCTCAGACTTCAACAAGCCTGAACCTCCAGCCAACCAGAGTCCTACAAATCACATTTCCCCAGCTTTTGCATCCGAGCCAAGAGAGGCCGTGGATTTGCTCTTATTTTTGAAGCGAAGCAGCCCATGGGCCAACACTTGCTGGAAAACCAGGATGGATCCAGCTGCCCTCTCCCCCTCCCACACCCAAACCCCAGATCCCAAAAGCCAACAAGGTGATGGGTTTGGGACTGTAAGGATGGACAGGCACAGACCCGGGGAACAGACAGGTCTTTCCTTGAGCTCCCTCACCTCCCTGGGGCTTGGGTTGGGCTCTTCCATCCTTGCACCAGGAATAATTTGCACCCCCTGGCTTTGAAGCCCTGCGGAACGGGGGATGAGCGGAGCATCCTTGTCACAGCTCAGCTCTCCCCCGTCAGCTCTGCCTTCAACTCCCTGCTTTAGATGCCCAGGGTGATGCGAGAGCTCTGCCTCACCTGGACATGCTGAGCAGGCTCTTTCCGAGAAGAAAGAGCTGCAAACAACCCGAGCAGCAGGATTTGTCTGTGAACAAACTGTGAACTGCGACGGGCTTCGCTTTCAACCTCCAAATCCACCTAAAGCGCCGCGCACCCGCTGCACATCGATCGCGCCCGGCAGAAAAAGGGAATATTTGTTTCAAGGGCTCACCAGCCATCCCCGAGACACTGGTTATTTGGTAACTTATTCTGTAAACATCCAGGGGTGGCTTCACTCAGCCTGCACGAGGTATTTGCTCTCGGCTCTGCTTCCTTAAGGCTGGTTTTGAGTGCTGCCTGTCCAGCTCTGCTCTCGGCTCAGCCGAGCTCGGCTGAGCAGGGTTTTGGGTGGGGGCAGAGGTTTGGGCCTGACTGCGTGATCTGAAGGAGGATTTAATCCTGACCATCAGGAAATCACAGCTCCCGCCTCCCCCCACCTGAGGGAACGAGCTTAAAAATCCTGAAGAAAACCCAGTGTTTACTTTCTGGGTTTCACATTGCTCCGGTTCATATTTTTGAGCTTTATCTCAGCCACAAGGACAAGAAAATATTTTTTTTATAAAAGAGGAAACAGACGAGATTTTCACATAACCACATGATTCCTGAGGCTTTAAACATCTCCAGATTTAGGAAGACTCACCAGAAAAATCCTAAGGATTGGTAAAACCTCGGGCTGCTTAGTTTGGCCACTCAGTGTGGCCCAGGACTGTGAGGAGCCCACACGGAGAGCTCTGAGCCCAGGTTTTATCCCAGACACAGGACCTGTGTGCAGCTGGGGCTTTGGTGCTGGCTTGGGTCTTGGAAGGGCTGAACGAAGCTCTTGCAGCAGCCTCTGTGAACACCACTGAGCTCTGGATTAGGGAAGAGCAGTCCATGAAGATTTAGGTGAATTTTCGGTGAGGTTTTTCCCTCCCAAATCGCACCGAGCAGACAGCAGTTCCCCAGAGAGCAGGTCCCCAGCAGGTCAGGGCAGCCTTGAGCAGGTGGAGCCAGCCTGGGCTGCTCAGGTGGGATATTCCCCTGCAGCTGGGAAATTCTCCTGCAGCTGGGAACATCTCCTGGCCTTTCCCAGCCTGAGCCTCCCTTCCTGGCCACTGCCAGAGGCGATGGAGGCTGAGCACCGCGGGCACCGTTCCCCGCCAGCTGCCAGGGCTGGTGCCAACCCCAGGGGCTGCGTGTGACTCTGCAGCCCATCCCTGCAGCAGCAGTGCCAGGGGAGGATGAACCCAAGGGCAAAAGGCTCCTTTCCCCCCAAGCCCTGGCGTTGGATCCGTCTCTGTCTCGCCGATTGCGAGAGATAAGTGAATCCCCCGCGCCGTCTGACAGGCGGGGAGACATTAATAATTATGTACTATTTAAGGCTGATTGAAAATGAAGAGGTGGAGGTGTTGGGACAGATGTGGCAGTGCCAGATGGATTGTGATTAGATTAGCAGCGTTCCATTTGACGGGACCTGAACCATGCTTTAATCATTTATTGTGAAAACTCCGCTCCACGCGGGCGCGCGGCGCCCTCCCTGCTGCTCCGAGTTTGGATCACCCAGCTCTGAGTTGTCCTGGCGTGAAACGTGTCGTGTTTACAGCCGGTATTTCCAGCCCCGAGCCCTCCCTCTGCCTCTCCTCTCCTTGTTTGTACAAAGCCTCCCGTGATTCCCGAGCGGAGCCTGTTCATCCCCGCCAGCGGATAAACAGCGGCTGAGCCGTGAGCTCGACAGCTCCTCCATGGCCTGAGTCACAGCCTGGGCCACTCACACCCCAGGCTGGCAGGAAAAGCTCAAAGCAGAGCTGGAGCTGCTCCTGGAGCAGCTTTTGTGCCCCTCTGCTGCCTCCAATCCCGGTGGATGCCGAGCGCACCCACCCTGCTCCATCCCAATGGGATTTTGGGAGGATCCCGTGCTGCTGCGAGTGGTTTACCTGCACCAAATACACCCAAAAATGCTTCTCCAGGCAGTGCCACGGGACAGGAGCCACCAGCTTCACAACAGCAGTCCAGGAGGACAAGGGAAAAATGACATAAAATGCCAGTATCCACTTGAGATCCCTGGAGCAATAACGGGAGGCGGGAGAGGATTACCTGGGTAACCGGGAAGTAGCTCAAGACCCTCACCGGCAGTGTCATGCAATTTTAATTATCATAAGTGGTCCAGATCTCCATGGATGGAAAAAATTATTATTGTTATTATTCCCTCCAAACGTGAGAGGTTTCAGTTAAACACACATCCACGGCCATTAATCACGGCACGCTGAAGATGGAGCCAAAGTAATTAGCCAAGAGTTAGACTGCAGGGATCACCTTAAAATAAAGAATAATGCAGCTGCCTCCCTGCAGCCCTTCAGAGAATCCTGGAATGGTTTGGGTCGGAGGGACCGCAAAGCTCATCCCGTTCCACCCCTCCATGGGCAGGGACACCTCCCATTGTCCCAGGGTGCTCCAACCCGGCCTTGGACACTTCCAAGGATCCAGGGGCAGCCACAGCTGCTCTGGGCACCCTGTGCCAGGGCCTCCCCACCCTCACAGGGAGAAATTTCTCCCTGATATCCCATCTAACCCTGCCCTCTGGAAGTTTGAAGCCATTCCCCTTGTCCTGGCACTCCATCCCTTGGGAATTGTCTCTTTCCATCTCCTCCCTTTGTACATTTTACTGTTCCCTGGATGCCAAACTTGAGGTGTGCTGGGAATAGAAACCTTTGGGATCCTGGAATCCATCCTCCCTGCATCCTGGAAGGGGTTTTTGGGTGGATGCTGTGGGATGGTGCTGATCCCAATCCCCGAGGTGCAGCAGAGGTGGTTGGGTGTCAGTGGGAGTGAGAGGCGGCCGCTGGGGAAGCGGGGCCAGAAGAAAGGCAGACGAGCTGCGAGCTGTTATTATTCTGTCTAATAGAGTTTAAAATGTGAGCCCTCCTTTCTGGAGAGTGCAGCACAATCAAAACCACATTTCTGCTCCATGTGGGCACTTTTCCTGCGCTGACTTGTTTCCAAAACAGATGTGAATTCTTCGCGAGGGCTCCCGCCCCTCTCCTTAAAGAGGAGAAAATGTCATCTCTGCTGATGTGTGCAAACCCAAAAGGCCCAGAGGAACTCAAAAATGCCATTTCCAAGTAGGTCAGGGGCTTGTGTGGCCCAGCGTCCCACCCCAAACCTCAGCTGTTCCCACAAGTTTCCAAAATGGGTACAAAGAGGCTTCATAAGGGAGGGAGAATGGGATAATTCATCCAGCTGATGGCCCCAGCCTCAGCCTGGTGCTGGTGCATGCCCCGAGGCACATTCAGAGCTTGTCATTCTCTCTACTGCAACTTCAGAAGTTTTGGGGTTTTTGGTGATGCTTTCTAAACTTCTTAACCCTGACCTCAAAACCTCAAAGTCTCTGGAAATTGCAAATCACTGGGATTCCCTGCAGACCTACCTCTCGCTTTCCAGAGTCTGGAGAGCACCAGTCGTGCCCTGGAACACTCGGGTCTGGCTAAAGAGGCTCCCAGGAGGGTGTGGGGCCTGAATCCTGCTTGGGGACATCTCCTGTGGTGCCCATGGACAGCTGCAAAGCATCGATGGAGCATCGCCAGACCCTCCTGGGGTTTCTGTGCACAAAGGTGCTGGAATTGGGTGGGTGAGAAGCTGGGGGGATCCAGCTGGGACTGCCCAGCACTTTCCCTCCACCCTCAGAGCTGCCTGGGAGCGTCGGGTGCTCCCTGTGGGGCAGCCAGAACCTCCCTCACAGCATCCCCGGAGAGCCTGCGAGGGGTTTCCATGAGGAAACGCCGAGTTCCCGTCTCAGGGACACTCCCTTCTCCCAGCCTGGCTGATACAGGAGAGGTGAGGACTGGGCAGGGACAGGAGGCCCAGAGCTGTGTTTATCCATGGAGTTGCTTCCATGGATCCTATCCCCGGATAGGGAGAGTGACTGGGATGACTCAGGGAGGCAGGGCGGTATTAATCCATTAAATTTCCTGGGATTGGGGCTATCCCAAGGGCTGAGCAGCTCGGAGGCAGCAGCGAGGCATGGACACGCTGAGCCCCAGGAGAAAGATCCCACAGAGGGTCGAGCTGGGACAACAGGGATGAAGACACGGGGATGGAACACCCAGGAGGGACCAGGGGATGGCCAAGCCCCCATGGGGCACGAAGGGCCTGGCTGGGGCAGCTCTGAGTGGCTGCACCTTGCACGGCCAGGCTGCTCCTGCCCCTGCTCCGGCCGCCTTCCCGGTGCTCCGAGCCCGGCACTCACTGGCGTCCGGCCCGGCCGCCAGCCCCGGCTCCCAGCGCCGCACTCCTGTTTACAGAAATGGGAATTTGCATGATGAAAATAACCTGGGACGGATTTTGATTTTTACTGCCCTTGGCAGAAGGCTCGGAAAAAACCGGTGCATAGTCAATTACTGGAATTTTTAAACACAAATAATATTTTATGTGATCAGCAGGCTGGCCCGGGGCCTGGGCACCGCGCTCCAACGGCAATCCTGAAAGGAACAAGCCGTCAATTGTGCTCCTGCACAGGAGCCCGTGGGCAGGTGCAGCCTGTGTTGACCTTAGCACACGCAGCCCTGGGCTCGCTTAACCCGTGAGGGATGGGCCAGGATTTGCGAGGCTCAGACTTGGCTCCGGCTGGAAATTTCTCCTCTCCCTCCCTTTTTCCGCGAGACACCGCAGAGGCATCGCCGGACACGGAGAGGGGGATGGATGCATCAGGCTCCGACGCTCCTCCCTGGTGTGGAGCGAGGCAGAGTCCATCCCTCCGCTGGGCTCATCCCTGTGGAAATTCCCGAAGCTGGCGCCGGCAGGGAAAGGGTTAAGCAAAGCAGGGGCCCCTCGCTGTTCCCCCCAATCCCCCCCACTCCTGGCAGGCTCCCCAAACCAACAGCGCTGGGACCTCATTCCCAGAAACGCGCGAGCCGGGCAGGCGGGTTCCGGGAAGGGTCTGCACGAGCCAGCAGGGCCCGAACGCGGCGCAGGAACCTCCCTGGCAGCCCCAGCCCCTCCGGGACGTGTTACTGGGATCAGGGGAATTAGGGGAATTACACTCCCCATGCTCTCGGGCAGCTGGGGCGAGGCCCAGCACCGGCGAGGCCCAGAGCTGTGTTTATCCTCGGGGTTGCTTCCATGGATCCCATCCCCGGACAGGGAGAGCGACTGGGATGACTCAGGGAGGCAGAGTGATATTAATTCACGAATTTATCACAAATACTTTTTATTTTAAAGCATCGGGCAGTGGAAGGGCTTGAAATTTCCGGGACTGCTGCCAGTTTCCTCCTTCTCTGCACGGTCCCCTTGGCAGAGGCCGGGCTGTGGGGTGAATTCAGCATTCCTGCTTCCTGCAGCTCCGTGGTGGAACTGCCCCAGGGCTGTGGCAGAGCCGCTGGCAGAGGTGTGAACCCTTGGCACAGCCCCCACTCCTGCCTTCAAACAGCTCCAGACAACCCCAGCAAGGATGAGGAGGAGGATGAGGATGAGAAAGAGGAGAAGGAGGAGAAGGAGGAGGAGGAGGAGGAGAAGGAGAAGGAGAAGGAGAAGGAGAAGGAGAAGGAGAAGGAGAAGGAGAAGGAGAAGGAGAAGGAGAAGGAGAAGGAGAAGGAGAAGGAGAAGGAGAAGGAGAAGGAGAAGGAGAAGGAGAAGGAGAAGGAGAAGGAGAAGGAGAAGGAGAAGGAGAAGAAGGAGAGCCTGCCTGCCCTGCTCTGAAATAGGCTGGAAGGAAAAAAAGAAAAAGGTTAAAAAAGAAAAAAAAAAAGTGCTGTTGTTGTTGTTCCAGAGCCAAGGGGAAGAAAAATTCCTTCCCAGTTTAAGGATCTCCAACACCTGGGTAGGGTTTCACTTCTCTCAGCTGCCTGTTGCAGGCTTTGAGAGCTACTTCCTAATAACTCCGGGCTGCATCCAAAGCTCACTCAGTCAGCCGGATTCTTTCCATCCATCCAAGGCTGATCAGACTTTCTTGGATGATTGGGAATCATTTGACACCCCGAGTGTGCCCAGGGGAGCGCGAGGCTGTTTTCAAGTGGCTCCTTGAATGACTTTTTCATGTGCGCTGAGCTGGGGCACAAATTGGCTGCAGGGAAGCTCCCGGTGCGTTTCCATGTGCCTCTCCCAGCTGGAGGCTCACACGCTGCTCCTGCCGGGCCTGCTGGAATTCCTGCTAGAATTCCTGCCAGCTCCCTGCCCTCGGGAAGCCTCTGCCAGCAGAGCAGGAGGAAGAGGATGAGGAGGACGAGGAAGTTCTCTGCATGCCAGGCCAGCTGTGCACGTGCCCCTCTGCCCAGTCTGTTGTCCCAGGCTCAGGTGACGATGGCTGAGACTGGGACAGTGGTGGCTCTGCAGGATGGGGACAGGGTGACACAGCTGGATGCTCCCCCCGAGCCAGTGCCACCCCTGGGGCACTCAGGCCATGCCAACCCTGAGCTCTCTGCAGCTTCCTCCACCCACCCACGCCCACCCCATCCAAGTGTTGCCGTTCCTGGAGGTTCCTTGGATGGGATTCTTCTTGCAGGAGCCAGGAAAGCGCTGCAGGAAGGGCTGTGTGCCCCCCTCGGCCTGGCTGAAACTGTTCCTCGCTGTCCCTCGACCAGATTGTTCCGCCTGGTTGCTCCGAGCTGCTGAGCAGATGCTGCAGTGCCCCCAGCCAGGGCTGCATCTCATTAGGGGAAGAAATGAACCCTTTCAGTAGTGGTCACAAGCTGGAAAAGCTTTGGGATCTGTCCAGAGCCTGGTGGTGGTCAGCGAGGGCCAGCTCTCCACCCATCAAAGAGGCTTTGGCTCCCAGAATTGCAGCACAAGGAGGGCTTTGAGGGAGAACAGCTTCAGGCTGGGTTGGGGAAAACAGCTGGGAAGGGAGAAGGCTGGGACAGGACCCAGACCGGCCTTGGCCACCCCAAGAGCCTCGGCAAAAACGAGGGGGCTCCTTCCTCTGCAGTGTCCCAGCCTTGCCGGGGAGTCCCCAGCACGAGGGAGGTGACAAATCCGTGTGTTGGCGGAGGAAGACACGAGCACTTAAATCCCTGATGATTTATGCCCTCAGTACCTTGGGCATGCAAGGCTTTGTGTCCTGGCCACCAAACACCGGCGGATTTGTCACCTGCAGCAGCTGGGCTTGGCACGGGGGCATCTGTCCGTGCTGTGTGCGATGGGACTGTCACTGCACCCCAAAATGCTGTGCCCTGCTGCCCACCGGAGCCCTGCCAGAGCAGGCAGCGAGGTGCCGCGTCTGCGGGCACGCTGCCACCCGTGTGTGTCCCCCTGTGTGTCCCTGACGGGGTGGGAGCCCCCACGTGTCACCACGGCAGCAGGGAGAGCACTCGCAGCCCCCGAACTCGGCATTCCCGGCGCGGAGCAGCCGCGGGGTTAAGTAAATATCTGCTGCGAGCTGAGGAAATGAATCAAGAAACATCGGGGGAGAAGAAACGCAGATCTCCGGAGAGACAAACTCCGTGCACAGCCTGTCCTCAGCGTGTTCCCGGCTTCCCTCCTCCCGGCCCGGCTCCTCGACCGGAAAGGAACACGCAAAAGGGAACAAATCCCAGGTAGCCCCACCTGAGCCCCGCCTGCCCCGGGCATCCCCCCTGCTCCATCCTCCGTGTGCAAGGAAGGGGCTGCTCCTCTCCCCTGGATCGCGCTTCCATCTGGAGCGTGTTACGGCACGAGGAGCTCCCCGCTTCACCTGGGGAAATCCCAGAGCTGGGAGAACGTGCCCAGGTGATGCCAACCCCCAGCCCCGAGCGCCCTGGCAGCCCGAGGGGAGGCTGCGAGCCCCGTTGGAGCGGCATCCAGAGGCGGCGGCTCCGGAAAAAAAAAAAAAGCCAGGCTGAGAATAAAACAAAACCGGCAATCACGCCTGATGGGAGAGGAATTGGATTCTGGCCTCCCCTCTGGTTCCCCCCTCCTCCCCCAGCCTGCTGCGGGCTGAATGCAGCTGGCTTCGTTTGGCTAATTGGCTCTGTCAATCAAGTGTCAGTCAGGGGCTCACGCGGCTCCTGCCCGGGTGAGGGAAGTTGAAATCCGAGGGCTGGGAAAGCAGAGGTGACCGGAGCTTCCGAGGGGGCTGAGGGAGCTGTGAGACCCCACGAGGTGTGGGGGAAGCGGTGCTGGAGCTGGTCTCCAGCTCTGTTCTGCTGCTTGATCCCAGGGAATCTGGTGCCTCGATTTTCCTAAAGGGATCGAGGTGATCAGAGGGACCCCAGGGGAGCACAGCTGGTGGAAAACCCAGAAATCCAGGGCTGGAAGTCCCATGTTTGCCCAGTCACACGGATTCCAGGCTCATTCTTTGTCGCATGCCAGGTCCTGGGGTCACAGCAACAGGCACTTGGGAATGAGGGACCAGACAAGAAGGAAAGTCCCTGTTTCTCCTCTGGGCGAGCGAGCAAAGGGTTAATCCGAGGCAGCCTTTTGGGAGGAGATGGCAAAGGCTGGCAGGGATCCCCTTTTGTGTCACAGGAAGGAAGAGGTTAAGCCGGAGGTGCCACCTGGGAGGCAGGGACAGGTCTGAGGATGCTCTGCCAGTTCCTCCACTCTGTAAACAGCTTTTCCTTCCTGTTCCCAGCAGCACCTCTCCGTGCTACACCCTTTATCCCAACCGCACAAAAAGGGAAGGAAAAAAGAGAGAAAGGAAGAAAGGAGGGATTCTGGAGCCGTCTTTCAGCGTGGGCTGAGGGCTCTGGCAGCAGAGCCGGGAGGGGACAGATGCTGCTGCTCTGTTTGCCCGAAAACAAAGGAGCAGAAGATTACTCTTGGATTCCCAGTTTGTTTATGGAGAGATCAAACCCGCTGCAATTTCCTTGTCTGGCTTTCAAGCGGCAAAAGCCTCGGGCTGAGGGGATGCAGCCTCTCACTGCCAGGTGGGCACCTGCCTGGGCAACCTGGCACTGCTTCTGGCCACCCCCAGGACCGAGGGCACGAGCTGGACACTGCTTTTTGTCGGCACTTTCTTTCTCCCCCTTTTCCTGGAGGGGAAACTGAGGCAGGGAGGGATTTGACACAAAAATCCCGAGCAGCGGCTGGGGAAGGGACACGCGAGGGGGATGCAGGGATGTGGGGAGCTGCTGAAGGGGGGGTTCACTTCTTGATGCTGGGAATTGAGGAGGGGCTGAGGTTACTGCGAAAGGAAGTGTGGTGGAGACACCACATTTACGGGTCCAAACCCGCCCCAAATCCCTGGATTCTCTGAACCACCAACTCCAGCCGAACTCACTCGGTGACGAAGGAGTTAAAAGCCCTGGGCCCAGCAGTTTCCAGCCTGTGGCTTCTTCTTCCCCCCCCCCCCCCCTCTTCTCCCTCCCCGGTTTACAAAAACCCCACATTATCAAAAACCTGCCTGGAATCCTCTCAGCCAGTGACACAGAAAATTCACATTACGGAGGCTGCCAGGGCGACAACAAACAGCAACAGTAAATACAGCTGCTGGAGCTGCCCTGCCCCGGGGACCGTCACGCTCCGCCGCCGCCCGCTGCCACCGCGGCTCCAGGGGACACTCCGCTTTCTTGTCCTGCTCCTGCCGGCCCCGCTCGGGCACCCGCAGCTCCCGGACGTGTCCTTTGGAGGAGTCACAGAGCGCTTTTGAAGCGCCTCACCTCGCTGCTTCTCCCTTTCATCCCTCTCATTCCCTCTCTCCAGGGCTGTTTTCCTCTCCTGAGCCTGTGCAGACCTCGCCCTCCCCAAGCAGCCCCGGCAGCTCCTCAGGGATTTTCACCCACTGGGATGGGCACGGAGTGGTGCCCAGGGCACAAAGTGGGCTCTTGACGAGGATCCCGGTGAATGTGCTCACAGGGAATCTCTGTCCCCTCTCCCAGGACAAGCTCGGCCATTCCCTGCCTGCATCTCCCCCTCTCTCTCTTCCTCTTCCTCCTTTTTGCACATTCCCTGTTTCCTTCCCCCTCCAGCCATGCCTCAGCTCCTCACACACCTGCCAGGCTCACAGGAGCAACAGGTAACGAGGCCTCACACCGGGAATGCTGAAGGAGGTGTATTTTTTCCAGTATCACTTTTTTTTCCACATCATCTGCAGAGCTGGTGTTTATTTGAAGTCTGTGGCCGGGTGGAATTTGTTTCCCAGCAGTTCCTGTCCTTAATCTCTGCTTTTTTTCGCCTCTTTTGCTTTCTTTCCTCCCCTCCCACCCCATTTACAAAGTTGATTTTGTCCTCGGGGTCACCGAGGCGGCTGCAGGAGGGATCGCAGTGGGACTGGGAGGGAGCTGGAAAGACCCCAGGGGAGGGAAGATCTGAGCAGGGATAGTGACTCCAGAGGAAGATTCCTGGCAGGTCCCAGCTGGGATCCTGCTGCTCCCCAGCCCAGAAGATTGTTGGGATGGAGGGACTGCCTTAACTGTTTGTCTTTTCCATGGGAATGATCCTCATTGCACTTAAAATCAGCACCACAAAATCCACCGTGGAGTCCAAGCAATGAACAGAGGTGGGGTTCAAAGCCAGTTATGGAAAAGATGGGAACTCTTCCTCTTGGCTTAGCAGGAGGGCACGGAGTGAGCCTGGACATCCCAGGAACAACCAACCACCTGCACGGGGTGATTTTCCACCAAACCACTAATTACTGCCGAGTTATCCAACCGGGAATCCCAACAGGGAATCCCAGCAGGGAACACTGCGGAATTCCCAGTGATTGAGGGGCTGTGAGCCGCCTGTATCACAGCAGCCCCTGGAAAATCCAGGACAGCCCCTCCAAGCCACACTGGCTCCTCCACTGGGACAGCCCAGGTGCCACCAAAGTCGCAGCACAGACGTGGCGTGGCAGGGACAGAGAGGATGGAGTTTCCCACCTCCCACCTCGGGCTCCTGGCACGGCACATCCGCCTCCCAGCGCATCAAAGCAGGGAAAAGAAATGAAGATGGAGAGGATGCAGACACCCGGCCGCCTGAGGGGTTTGGGAGGTGAGATTTATGAGGCTCTGTCTTGCAGAAGCTTCCAGGGAAAGGGGAAAAAAAAAAAAAAAGAAGGAAAAAATCTCCTCCTTCAGGTGGCTGGAAATCCGTCTTGCTGCTGAGAGCAGAGATCTGATCCTGCCAGGCTGCACTCGGGAGGGTCTCCTCTCCCAGGATGTGGCAGAGACCTTGGGAAGGGGCTCTTAGTGCTGCTCCCAGCGGCTCAGTGCCGCCTTCCAGGCGCAGGAAAGGATTTCCCTGGGGAAATCGGCCACTCTCCTGCTGCTGTGGCTGCTGTGCCTGGCAGGGGGGATGCTCTGAGGGGGCCAACCCCGGGGTCACCCAGGGACAGCCCTCCCGAGAGGGGACCTGCTGAATGTCCCCAGGGTGCTCTGTGCCCTGCCCTCGAGGGTTTGGGTGGCAGCAATCCATGCTGGGAGCTGAGGGCAGGAAGGGAGGAGGGCCACGGGATGACCGGGAGGTGAGGGCAGGGCTGAGTGTCCTGGCTGTCCCTGCTCATTCCCTGGGAGTCCCAACTCATTCCCTGGGAGTCCCAGCTCTCCCTGCTCATTCTCTGGGAGTCCCAACTCATTCCCTGGGAGTCCCAACTCATTCCCTGGGAGTCCCAGCATTCCCAGCTCATTCCTCGTGAGTCCCAACTCATTCCGTGGGAGTCCCAGCACTCCCAGCTGATTTCCTGTGAGTCCCAGCTCTCCCTGCTCATTCCCCAGCTCACCAAGGGCTGAGCAGAGTGGAAGGAAGAAAGAGCAAAGCCCAGAACACTCCTTCCCCATCATATTTACTGAACTGCTCTGAGTTATGACTGGAGGCCAAGATCTGGCTTCAGGCGATTGCCTAAATCATTTAGGAGCTGACAAGGCAGGGAGGGGGGAAAATGTTCTTGTAATTCTTCAGTCTGAGGTACATTAAGGAGCCATAAGCCATGTCGAGAGCTTGAATTACATTAGAGAGATTATCCTGTTACAGTTCATAATCCTGGATAATATAGCATCCCGCAGCACACCTGCCAAGGATAAATCTCGCCCCGTAATGGGGCAGTCGTGACCCTGGCGCTCCCGGAGCCCTCCTGGCACGGAGCGGCAGCACCAGGCAGACGATGGAGTCAGCAGGGACAGCACGGAGCAATAACAGCCTGGCAGAGGGGGCTGCACCCCGGGAAATTCATGGTTCTCCCAGTGCTGGGATGCTCCGGGGCCGCTCTGCAGGTGTGGGATGGGAGAGATCCATGAGGAAGGACACCTGAGGTCTCCACAAGGGTCTGAGCTCTGCTGACGGGCTTTGCCCCACACCAAAGGCCAGGGAACAAGGAGGGGAGTGTGGCAGGCAGGTGGGGAGCAGGATATTTCCCCCCAAAAAGAGGATTTCTGGCACAGAGCATCACATCTTCCCGGGACACGAGTGGGAGGGGGTTACGAGGGAATGCGGAAGGACAGGGCTGAGTCCCACGGGGATCAAGCAGGAAACCAGCCCTTGGAGCAGGATCCCACAGGGAGTTAAGCTGTCCCAGCCCCTCTGGAAAAGGGGATCAGTGGGTGGGATTTGCAGCCTGGACACCCCAGGGGTGCTGGGGGTCTCTGGCAGGGCGCTGCCTCCGAGCCTTCAACCTGTGGATGTGGATCTGTGCCAGGAGCCGCTGCTCCAGAGGGCATCCTGGGGCTGCCAGTCTGTGGGACGTCGGGCACTGCCAGCTCCAGCCCTGCTGCCTTTCCCCAGTGTGGGTAACACCCTTCCCATGGAACCATGGCCCGTCCTCCCCTCTCCATGCCATAACCCTGCTGTAATCTTTTATAGGAATCCCAGCAAGGGCTCCTCGATCTCCTCCCTAACTCCTTGGCTTCCCCCCTGTTTGGTCCCAGTCACCTCCCAGCCCAGTCCCACAGTCCCAAACCCCCCTTGTTTCACCTCTCCCATCCTCCTCCAGCCCCAGCTCCTCCTGCACCCTCGAGTCCATAAATCCTGGCGTTCCCTTGATGTGAAGTGACCATGCAAACATGACCAGGCAGCTCCTGCCTCTGTGCCAGGCAGCCTCTCCCTCTCCCAGCCCTCAGTTCCCTGCACTGGAGATGGCAACTGCTCCGTTTCAGTCTCCCAACACATCCCAGGGGAAATTCCCAAGTAAATCCCACCTGCCCTCCATCCCCAGAGCCCAAAACCTGCCCCGGCCCCTCCTCTGGGGGTGTAAGGAATGGGCACAGTGTAAAGAATGGGCCCCTCTGGCCTGCAGGGATTTGGGGTCTTCCTTAAGGAACGATCTCCTCTATCCCGCAGGGATTTGGGATATCCCCTAAGGAAGGAGCCCCTCGATCCCACAGGGATTTGGGATATCCCCTAAGGAAGGAGCCCCTCTGTCCTTCAGGGATTTGGGGTCTTCCCTAAGGAATGGGATCCCAGCCTGGCTCCTGGTTTCACAGGGAATTGCATCAACCCATGGAGCGTGGACTGATCTGCACCGACCCCCAGAGGAACGGGAAGGGTTTGTGTCCGCCCGCTCCTGGATGTCTCCTTGTCCTCCCTTCCTGACCTTCTCCAGAGCCGTTCCTTGCTCCCTGCTCCCTTGATCCCGGCTTTAAAAGCCTCTCACTGCCAGGCTGCTCCCGCTGAGCTGGGGTTAAGCAGCTCCCAGGAACTGCTGGCGTCTCCAGCACAGGGAAATCCCTCCTGCCCTCCAGCCCCAGAGCCCAAAACCTGCCCCAGCCCCGGCTCCAGGGTCTGCACAGTGTAAGGAATGAACCCCTCAATCCCACAGGGATTTGGGGTCTCCCTAAGGAATGAACCCCTCCGTCCTGCAGGGATTTGGGGTCTCCCTAAGGAATGAACCCCTCCGTCCCGCAGGGATTTGGGGTCTCCCTAAGGAATGAACCCCTCCATCCCGCAGGGATTTGGGGTCTCCCTAAGGAATGAACCCCTCTGTCCTGCAGGGATTTGGGGTCTCCCTAAGAAATGAACCCCTCCGTCCCGCAGGGATTTGGGGTCTCCCTAAGGAATGAACCCCTCCATCCCGCAGGGATTTGGGGTCTCCCTAAGAAATGAACCCCTCCGTCCCGCAGGGATATGGGGTCTCCCTAAGGAATGAACCCCTCTGTCCCGCAGGGATTTGGGGTCTCCCTAAGGAATGAACCCCTCCGTCCCGCAGGGATTTGGGGTCTCCCTAAGGAATGAACCCCTCCGTCCCGCAGGGATTTGGGGTCTCCCTAAGGAATGAACCCCTCCATCCCGCAGCGATTTGCCTCTCCTGCGTGGCCCTGCCGGACACTTGACAGAGCCTCTTCTCTCAGGCTTGTGTGTTTTGTTGAAGTGCTCGGAGATAAAGCCCTTTTATCCCGATAAGAGCCCGGTTGCCCTGGTTTCCCCCTCTGGCCTGAAGGCCATTCTTCTCCTCCCTCTTGTTTCTGACCTCAGGTTCAAGAGTGCCAGACCTCCCTGGTTTGGGGCAGACCTTGGCGGCCGCTGTGGGAAAAGGCAGGGCAAGGGTTGGACAGGGCTCCGAAGGCCCCCATTGCTCAGGGAACAGCTTCCAAAGCACTCAGGAAAGCAGCAAGGGAAGGAACACCAGAGCGGAGCACTTCTTCAAACCTCTCCTGCTCTCCCTTTTGTCTCCTTCCCTCCCCTGCTTCCTTTTATTCACCTCTCCATCCTTTCTCAGCCCTTCTCCCTCTTTCCCCTCCTTTCCCCCCTTTTTCTCACCCTTGTTTTGCTTTCCTTCCCTTCCCTCCTTTCTCCCTCTCCCCCTTCCCCTGCGGCTTTGCCAACTGCCAGCAGATGACATCTCCTTTCATGTTTGGGGCTGAGCGGAGGCTCTGAATGTTCGTTTGATTCCGTTAAGATAATAGCTGGTTCACTGTCAGACGCAGACTGATCAGTTAAAACCTTAATCACTGCCTGTCTACTCACATGGCACTTATTTTTTAAGAGATTAATCCCCTAAGCACTGCACCAGCATACATTGAGGCTCAAAGAAAAGGGTGGGTTTTTATTATTATTTGATGCATTTACTGTTTCTTTCTTTCTTTTTTTTTTTCTTTTTTCTTTTTTTTTTTTTTGGCTCTTTTTTAAAAAAGACGCCTCCTCCCCACCCCGCCACTTTTTTGGGGCTGATACTCCCAAGACGCCTGAGCTTCACCCCCTCTCTGTGCTGGGCCTGTCCCTCACACCGGGCACAGGCGGGAGCGAAGGAGGGAGGTGATGGGAGGAGGTGGGAGACGGAGCTGATGCCGCTCCTGCCGCGGGCTCTGGGAGCTGAGATTTGCAGGATGCCGTGGTGGGCTCTGGATTAAGCCTGGCTGGGTTCTCAGGAGAGCCGGGCTCCATCCGTGCTTCCCCATCCAGCCAGGCCTCCCTTCCCTTCCCGATTCAGGAAGCAGCTCTGGATAAACATCACAGCTCGGGAGAGAGGCCCCGAGCACATCAAAGCTGGCTGGGGAAGCTCCGTGTCCACCTCGGACGGGGATTTAGGCAAAGCTGCTTTAAAGCATCTCGGCTTAGCGCCTGCCCACATGAGAGCAGCACCTCTGCAGGCAGGCAGAGCTGGCACCCAGACATGGCACATCACCCCGGGGTGTCCCCGTGGGTGTCACCACAGCCCCGGCTCTCCCAGACGCGAGGCACCCACCTCCCAAACCCACTGCTGGCACTTCCAGC
Source organism: Aphelocoma coerulescens (assembly GCF_041296385.1). Classification (NCBI taxonomy): domain Eukaryota; kingdom Metazoa; phylum Chordata; class Aves; order Passeriformes; family Corvidae; genus Aphelocoma; species Aphelocoma coerulescens. Next base: position 5,093,544 of record NC_091039.1, on the reverse strand, counting down.
ACCAACCAGTCAATACTGGGATGACAGCAGCTCAGATCTCCTCCCGAGCCAGGATTTTAATTAACGGAGAGCACCAGCACCCCCCAGCCCTTGCAGCTGGAGTAGGAGCAGAGAAGGACCTGGGATAATGGGATGGGGACACGGAGCCGGGCTCCCCGTGGGCCGCAGGGCAGCATTTGGTATTCCCGAACTTCCAAGCATCCACGGAGGAGGCTGCCATCCTCACCCCCAGCTCCAAAGGGAGGGGAAAAGCTCCTTTGCCCCAGGTGAGGGCACCTCCCCCAGGTGAGGGCACAGCTGTGCTTCCCAAATCTTCCACCGCAGCTGCCAGGCAAGATCTCTGAGGTCCCATTCCAACCCAGACCATTCCAGGATTCTGTGATGCTCCTTCCCTCCTGCTGTGAGGCCCCGGGGCTGGCCTGGGGAGGGGGGGGGGGTGTTTGTTTTACTGCTTCCAGCACCAGAGACACGAGGCAACATCTGAGTGCTGAAGGTTTGTGAAACTTCTCCTTCATGTTTGACTCGTGATCAAAGCAGGAAGAACCGGCACATTCCCGGGCTCAGGGTTGGCTTTCGCACTCGTAAGGAAAGTTCCAGAGAAGCCAATGTTTTATCACCTCCTGGTTAACATTTCCAGACTCCAGTTGCCTGTGATGGCCACCAGAAATGAGCGATTCCTGCATCCCACCCACCATCCCACCAATTCCTGCACCCATCCCACCGATCCCTGCATCCATCCCACCACATTCCCGAGTGCCCAGGGCTTGCATCTGCCTCTCCCTCAGCTCATGGCTCTATTTAAGTGATTTAAGTGGGGCCCGGAGGTCAGACCCAGCTCAGGGGGTGCTGGGTGTCCCCATCCTTTCACTGTCCCCTCCACAGCAGCTCAGCCAGGAGCTGTTGTGCTCTCCCTGCCAAACTTCTCCCCCTGGCGCAAATCAGCTTCCAGAGAGCCTCTTCCAGCAGCTCCTCTGGGAACACAGCCGGGGTTTTGCAGCCCCAACCTGTGCCCTGCAGGACACCTGGACAGAGCCCTCGCTTCCAGTCCTGCTCCTGACCCCACACCTGCAGCTCCAGCAGAGCAGCGACAGCTCCGGGATGAAAGAGGAGGAATTGCTGGCAGCAAGCGAGGACTCGGTAAAAGAAAATCGGGAATGTGTGAGAGGGGTTTTGTCAGCTGCTCTTGGAGTTTCCTATTGAAACTGAGAATGGAGGGAGAGAACAGGCCCTGAGTGTATTTTGGCAATTTTTTTGGTGAAGTAAAACAAAGCTGACAGAAAGATCTGGACTTCTATGGAGAAGCAGAGTTCACCTGCAGGCCTTATTCTGCTCATTCCCCAAGCGATTCCTGAGGAGCTGGAGAAAAAACAAAGAAAACAAAACTACGGAAATCGAAAGAAATGATCCCCAGAATCACAGGGATGGAGTTTTAAGAAAGCTCACAGAGAAAAGGGACGCAAAATTCCTCGCTGCAAAGGGAGAAAGCAATCTCGAACTAATGGAGATTAGGAAGAAGCTCTCCCAAAGGACTGGTTATCCCACAAATTAATGGGATCAGTGGTGTCACAGCCCCCAGCCACAGGGTCCCGAGTCATTGCCTTAAGTGCTACGAGGGCACGAGCACTCTGTCCTGGAGCAGCTGGGGCTGGGCACTCCTGGAGATTGCACAGGGACAGAAGGATCCCGTTATCCCATTATTCTGTGACAGAAATCCAGGTATCCTGACAGGTCCTCCTTCCTCAGAGATCTCTGCTTTTCTAACGTTAAACCCCCCAATTTTATTCAACTTTTACAACACCAAGGAAACAATTATCCAGTGAATTTGTTGTTATTTATTACTGGAGCTCTGGCTGTGCTTATTGCTCCACAGCGGCAGCTTTGCAGTGAGGGTTGATATGAATAAATAATAGCCAGGAATTAACAATAATTCCTTAATTATGGATGGGATCTCCATTGCAGGGCCTTTCCCTGCTTCACAGCACTCCTGGGCAGGGTTACAGCTCCTGTGTGCTGAGGGGAAATTGCTGCCGAGCTTCCCAGGGGTATGGAAGTGTTTAACTCCCATTGCAAATGCCAATGGCTCCAAGGCCCAAACCTGGGGTGGATTTGGGAATACAACATTTCCTCAGGATTCACCCTGAGATGTTCCCTCCCCTATCCCAGCACCTCAAAACCATTTAAAAGCCTTGAAAATAAACCTCACGAAGAGAAGGGGTTGTTGTTGCTGCTCAAAGGGGCTCCAAGGCAAAGGGACACGAGGGAACCTCACAAGATCCCGTTAAATTTCGCTGGAAGCGCTGAAATCCCGGCGCCTGCTCCTTATTCCTTGACCTCCAGGACCATCCCTGTTCTCTCAGCAAATGGGAATGGGAGGGCTGTGACAGATTGACCAGCAGAGCTTCCTGGAGGTGTTTCCCACAGATTGCTGCCGGGCCCTACAATGGGAACCGATAAATATCCCAGTGGGAAATGTAGGGCACCTCATCTCCCGCTTGTGCCGCCGAGCAGAGCCGGGGATAAATTTTAAAAAGCCCTTTTCCCTCGGAGGGGATAAATCCTTCAGGCCCAATCCTCTGGTGGGAAGCAGAGAAGGAGCAGCGAACCCCGTGACCCCGCCTGGAGTCGCAGAGTCAACAAGTGGTCAAGCAGAGGTCAAGGGGCCGAAACGGGGCCAAAAAGGGCATTTTCTGCCAGGCCCATCTGCTGGCAAGCAGCCAGGCAGCACCCCAAAGGTGCAGCACGGCTCAGGCTCCAGGCCTCGGCTGTTTCTTCCCCCAGACAGTAGCAATTATCATAATCAAGCAGTTGACTCCAATTACGCCTTCCTCTCCTCGCAGCCAGGGGATGGACACAGCCCAGGGAAAGTTCGCAGCCGTGTCGCCTTTGCATATCTTAATCTAAAATGACAGGGTGTGACACGGGGGGCCGCTGACCCTGCCAGCCTTCAGCTGTTCGTGTGGCAACAATTTCCAGCCCCAAATTACTCCCAGGCAGGGCTTGATTGGAGGTTCAAGGCAGCAGGAGAGAGAAGCCATTTAGGGGACTGAAACATTCTTCACAGCCCTATTTAAATACAATTTACATTCCAGGCTCTGCTGTTGGTGCATTGTTAATTGCACCTTGTACCTCAGTTTATTTTGTACTTGAAGGGGGTTTTGCTTTGCTGTTGTTTTTCAAAGGCCTCCTTTGCCTGCTTTTTTCTCTTTTCCTAAGGGGCTGTTCTCAGAATACAGTTCCAGTTCCTGGAAGGGAAAATAGATTAGTGGATTTAAAGGCCAGAAGGGACAAACAGATCATCTCGGTGACCTCCTGCAGAAGACAGGCCAGGACATTTTGCTTAGTAATTCCTTTGTCTCCGTTTGTCCAGACTTAACCCAATCCCCTGCAGTGACCAGAACACCCCTTCCAGAAAGGCCAGCTCCATCCAAAATCATGGAATCACGGGAATCTCCAGGTCCTGGGGCAGCTCTTCCAGTGCAGCATCACCTGGAGCAGTCACAGGGGGAGATCTGGACAGTCCTGGGACAGCAGGAACAGCCTGGTTTGATGGTGGCAGCTCAGAGCTTCAGATGAAATCAGGTCCCTGCTGTGCTTGGTGCTGGGGAGAGAGGACAGAGCCAGCCAGGAATGTCACCAGCACCAAGGGACAGGGCAGGCAGGACAAAGCCAATTGTGGAGGCCAAGAGAAGCCTCATTTTCCAGCATTTCTTTAGCACCGTGCTGTGGTGGTTGCCTCACCTGAGGTTAATTCAATCCGAGTATGGACAGAAAATCCAACACAGCTGAATTTTGGGGGTGCAGACTCCTCTCTCTTCTCAGAACTGACCAAAGAGTGAATTCTAACCTGGTCCTAACAAAGCAAAGAGTCTTCCAAAATCCCTTTTCCTCAGCCGTGCGGAAAGGGTGAGCGGAGAGGTGGAAAATGGATTTTGAATTTCCCAACGTGTGTGGAATTTCAAACCTCAGCTCTGGTTGCAAAAAAATAAAACCCAAACCAACCATCTGCTGGGGAGCAGAGGGGTGAAACACTGCAGAACTTCCCACTCCTCTTTTTCCAACTTGTTCTGCTCTTGGGTTGGAAAAACCAAAGCCTCTCCAAGTACTTGGGATTATTTGTGACCGTGGGCTTCCCACCAGGCCGAGAGCCAGCTTTGGATCCTGGCAGCTGGAGCTGGATCCAGGAATTCTTGCTTTAGGAATGTCCTGAGGGGTTCAGTGTCGTTTTACGAGTGGGATTGTTCAGTCTGGAGAAGAGAAGCTTCAGGGTGACTTCACTGTGGCCTTCCAGTGCCTGAGGGAGCCGACAGGAAAGATGGAGAGGGAATATTTACAAAGGCCTGGAGTGCCAGGACAAGGTGGAATGGCTTCACACTGCCAGGGGGCAGGGTCAGATGGGATATTGGGAAGAAATCCATCCCTGTGAGGGTGGTGAAGCCTTGGCACAGATTTCCCAGAGAAGCTGTGGCTGCCCCTGGATCCCTGGAATTGTCCGAGGCCAGGTTGGATGGGGCTTGGAGCAAACTGGGATGGTGGAAGGTGTCCCCACGGCAGGGGCCTGGAATGAGACAAACTTTAAGGTCTCTTCCTGATTCTGAGTGTGCCATCCAAGTGGCAGCCAGGAGGAAGGCAGAAACCTTTCCCACTGAAACTCCTGCCCCCGGGCCAGGTCTGCTGCTGCCCCAGTGACACCCAGCAAGCAGCACTGCCAGGCCGGAGCTATTTTGGCATTCTTTTCTTTGAGCCCCATCTGCTGGAGTCCCACGATTTCGTGACACGTTTGATCTTTCCCTCGTTTGTTCCTACGTAAAAAGCCCCCTCTGAGCCTTTGCAGCCAAGGGCAGAAGCCATAAACCCCAAGAAATAAAGTGAAACGATCAAACTGAGGACTTTCAGGACAGCCCCACGATTCCAGAGTTTCCGAGTGCCGGTGGTTGGGAATCCCTGGTGCTGCCACTGCCGAAAGGAACCTCCTGGGCCTGGTTCTCATTTCCATGGAGCCCCTTCGCAGCGCTCTGGCCACGCCGGGAGCTGCCGCGACATAAAAAGGTGTCGGTGTAAATGACAGCTAAGCCCACTTGACCCCAGCCAGCCTCCTCCTAATTTACTCCAGCTCTGGGGAGGTCTGGCTCAGACACCAGCTCGGCAAAACTTGACGGAGAGACAGACAAATGTCCTCCCCAACCTGTTGCTGCTCCAGAGGCCTCGGAGCCAATTACCCCGGTGATCTCACTCCTCCTTTCCTTCTCCTCTCTCCCCCTTTTCCCATCACGTGCCTGCTCCCAGCACACGCACGTCCTCCTGTAAGGGGGGAAAAAAAGCAGCGCCGTGGAGGAATGTGGAGGGTTTGGGAGCCCCCTGAGAGCAGGTAGATCCATCTGAGCAGCGCCTGCCTCCTCCGAGGCGGGAGGAGATCGGTTTACATAAGTGCTTTGCCATATGAAGGAATAATTCAGCGGTATTAATAGAGGTTAAAGTTTCCCAGGAATCCCAAACAGGCCCCGCAGACACAGGTGGGTTCTTTCACTCGCAGGGATGGGGGGAGTAACACAACTCCTGCGGGTGCTGGGGCTCTGCCCTGCCTGGGGGTGCCCACGGGTGGGTCACTGGCAGAGGGGTGAGCCAAAGGGGGTGGAAATGACACCAGAACCTCTGGGGGGACAGGAATGGCCAGGCAGGGTGCTGGGTGTTCATAGAATCGTGGGATGGGTTGGTTGGAAGGAAGCTGAATCATCCCATGCCATGGGGACACCTTCCACTATCCCAGGTTGCTCCAAGCCCTGTCCAACCTGGTCTCGGACACTTCCAGGGATGGGGCAGCCACAGCTGCCCTGGGCAATCTCACACCCTCACCAGCCTCCCAGGGAGGAATTTCTTCCTTATGTCTGATCCAAACCTGCTCTCCTTCTTATCTGGGAGTTAGGAGCCGAGTTCCAGGTCAAACTGGGGATCAGGGTGGGATGTGTGTGTAGGACACTGGCAGCACACACACAGGCAGGGACACACATGGGATGAGGCACACGATGTGTCCCACTGAACCCCAGAACCACCGAGGCTGGAAAAGCCCTCCAGGACTGCCCAGCCCAAGCTGTGCCCCATCCCCACTTGTCACCAGCCCAGAGCACTGAGTGTGACATTCAGTCCTTCCTTGGACACCTCCAGGGATGGGGACTCCAAACCTCCCTGGGCAGCCCCTGCCAAGGCCTGAGCGCCCTTTCCATGAGGAAATTCTTGTGGATTTATCCCAGCTGGAGCACACCCCAAACGAGATCAGCGCTGTCTGGGGTGATTTGTGCCAGTGCCACAGTGGGAAATTCACTTTTCCCGAGCTCAGGTGCCACAGACCAACCTGAAACCACCTCCTGCTTTGGCACAAAGCCCCAGCTGGTGCCCAGCCATGATCCTGGAGAGGCGGCTCCATCCCAGCTAAGAGGATAAACCAGCATGGAGCACAGAGAGGGGGGTACAAGAAGAGCCTGGCAAGCCCAAATCCCCCTTTGTTTGGATTAGGATCCAGGATAATGTTGCTGATTCTCCAACACGGAGCTTTTCGCAGCCTGGCGAGTCTTACACCACCCCAAAAATAATCATCTCTCAAATCTCCAGTGATTGCAGAGCTTCCACCCTGTAAACACACACAGGGCCAAGTGCCAGCCCACCCTACCTGGGCTGTTCTGCCTTGCACGGATTTGGGATTTGGCCCAGAGCCTCGGGATCACAGCCCTGCCCGGAACATGTGGCGGCTGCTCTGCCCCAAAAGGGACTAACAAAGAAATAAGAATATTTGTTAATTTTTTTTTTCCACTGCAAAGCAGTTAAACCTCCTAAGACATTTTTCCAGACATCTAAATCCTTTAAAAATATTCTCTAGACTCCATAAAACTTACATTTTCCCTGGGTTCTCCCGTGAGTTATTAAAAAGCTGAAGTCCCTACCTTAAGAGCTTAGAGCTTGGTCATGAGCAGAAAACCAACCATGTGGAGTGGCACCTCCTTGTGCATTCAGAGACACGACCCAGACGTGGTGGGGAGGAGCAGGGCATGCAGAGGAGAACAGCCCAGCCTGGGATTTTTGGGGTATCCAGGCTGAAGCAGAGGGAGGGATGAATGTTTGGGGGTCACAGAGGCTCTCATGGATACCCTGGATGGGCACAGCAACGTTTGTAGGTGCTGGAAAACTGTTACCACATCGTCAGCGTTTGCTCTTTTCTCAACAAACACTTGGCAAAGTTGGAATTGGAATGGTATTTAGTTCGGTTTCTACCAAACTCCAGTTTTATTGCCAGGAGCTCTTGATGCATAGGCCAGAAGAAAGTTTTTGGATGCTGTTTTTGCCCATCCATCCATCACCAGAGCATCCGAGTGCTGCCGTGACAGGACAAGGGCGAATGACAGAAAAACTGAAAGAGGAGGAATTTAAATGTATGGATGTCCCTGGGAGGGTGGTGAGGCCCTGGCACAGGTTATCCAAAGAAACTGCGGCTACCCCATCCCTGGAAGTGTCCAAGGCCAGGTTGGGGCGTGGAGCAACCTGGGAGAGTGGAATATTTCAGGGGGTGGGACTTTCAGAACTTTCAGAAGAACTTTCAGGCCCCTTCAAACCCAAACCTTTCAGCGATTCCGTCACAGCTCAACACGGAGGGGCTTCAGACAGAGACAGCGGAGGGTGGATTTTCCCGTCACTGCTTTCCCAGCCCAGAGCTGTGCTCCAACAGGGCCGGAATCAAAGGCATCTAATGCCTCCCTGCTTCCCTTAAACATCAGTTTGGCTGGGGCGTGAACTCTGCCGACAGCAGCTCCCGCAAAGTGCTCGGCTCTCGCTTCCCCCCTCTTTTTTCCCCCCTTTTTTTAAAAAGCTTTCCCTCTCCCTTTCCCTGCTCTTCCCCAGCTCCCTCCCCGCAGCCTCCCAGAAGCACCGGCGTGTTTTTAACCCAGGCATGAAACAATCCCAGAGCCCCAGATTGTGATGTTTCAGATAACATACGGAGAATGTAAATCCTGTCAGCAAGTGCAACAGCCATAAAAGGCTAAAATGGATTCCTGCGGATTAGAAATAAAGCACAGAAAGGGCCCTGTTCTCTCACTTTCCTCATCCCACAACCTCCTCCGCCCCCCCTCTCCTCGCTCCCCTTAAAAAAAAAAAAATCGCCTGGAAATGCAAGGGGTGGTTGTTTTTTTTTTTTTTTATTTTATTTTTTATTATTTTTTTCTTTTTTTTCAGCAACTTAAAAGAAAAATAAAATACATTCCAGGAAAAGGACTGCTGCTAAGAAAACTCAAACCAGAAAATGCTTAAAGATGTTTTAATGACTTAAACACAGGGCCGGGATTGTGCCTAAAAGTTTCCACATTTAAAAATGAAAAAAAAAAAAAAAAAAATAGAAGAAGAAAAGAAAAGAAAAGGGGGAAAATTCAATATGAAACGTCCCCCACTACCAGTGCTGCTGGATTTCTTGCCGGATTTCTCTCCCAAACCATCGGATTTAAGCCGGGGGTTGTTAAACGAGCGAAGTTTACGCTTCTGTTCCAAACCAAAGGCACGACTTAAAAAAAAAAACAACCTAAAAATAATGAAGGCCACGTGAGCGCGGGTCCGAGAGGCTGTTAACAAGCAGCTGACAAGTTTCTGCTGCAGGAATTAGACCCTCATTTAGGAGGAGATTAGCAGAAATCTTCCCTCTCATTACGGAGAGAGCCGCGCTCGCTGCGCCGGGCCCAGGCCCGGCCGTACAAAGAGCCCCCGGCCCGAGGTGGGGTTCAAGGGCTGCTTCAAAGCCCGGGGGCAGCCAGAGGGGTCCCCTCTGAAGCCATCCCATGTAATTTGTCACGACTGTGTTGTGGAGGGCCCCGAGAGCTGATCCGGCGTGAAGGGCTCGATCGGAGCCTTTGAGGGCCGAGCCGGGGACCCGCTCCAGGGTCACGGCGCAGGGCAGGGCAGGGCAGGGCTCCAGCTGCCGCAGGGCCTTTGGCCCCTGGACACGCTCAGAGTGGGGCTGGGGAAAGCCCTGTGCTGCAATGGTGTGTGAGCAGCGGGGAGAGACCAACTGCGCCCAGACAGCCCCAAAAGGGAGAGAGAAACCCAGCTCGAACGGCCCCAAAAGGGAGAGAGAAACCCGGCTCGAACGGCCCCAAAAGGGAGAGAGAAACCCAGCTCGAACGGCCCCAAAAGGGAGAGAGGAACCCGGCTTGAACGGCCCCAAAAGGGAGAGAGAAACCCGGCTCGAACGGCCCCAAAAGGGAGAGAGAAACCCGGCTCGAACGGCCCCAAAAGGGAGAGAGAAACCCGGCTCGAATGGCCCCAAAAGGGAGAGAGAAACCCGGCTCAAACGGCCCCAAAAGGGAGAGAGAAACCCGGCTCAAACGGCCCCAAAAGGGAGAGAGAAACCCGGCTCGAATGGCCCCAAAAGGGAGAGAGAAACCCGGCTCGAACGGCCCCAAAAGGGAGAGAGAAACCCGGCTCAAACGGCCCCAAAAGGGAGAGAGAAACCCGGCTCGAATGGCCCCAAAAGGGAGAGAGAAACCCGGCTCGAACGGCCCCAAAAGGGAGAGAGAAACCCGGCTCGAATGGCCCCAAAAGGGAGAGAGAAACCCGGCTCGAACGGCCCCAAAAGGGAGAGAGAAACCCGGCTCAAACGGCCCCAAAAGGGAGACAAAACCCAGCTCGAACGGCCCCAAAAGGGAGAGAGAAACCCGGCTCAAACGGCCCCAAAAGGGAGACAAAACCCAGCTCGAACGGCCCCAAAAGGGAGAGAGAAACCCAACTCGAATGGCCCCAAAAGGGAGAGAGGAACCCGGCTCGAACGGCCCCAAAAGGGAGAGAGAAACCCGGCTCAAACAGCCCCAAAAGGGAGAGAGAAACCCAACTCGAATGGCCCCAAAAGGGAGAGAGAAACCCGGCTCGAACGGCCCCAAAAGGGAGAGAGAAACCCGGCTCGAACAGCCCCAAAAGGGAGAGAGAAACCCGGCTCGAACGGCCCCAAAAGGGAGGGAAACCCAGCTCAAACGGCCCCAAAAGGGAGACAAAACCCGGCTCGAACGGCCCCAAAAGGGAGAGGAAGAACCCTGCTATAAAAGCCCCAAAAGGGAGAGACAAAACCTGCTCAAACTGCCCCAAAAGGGAAACAAATCCCAGCTCAAACAGCCCCAAAAGTGAGAGAGAAACCTCAGCTCAAACGGCTCCAAGAGGGAGAGACAAACCCGGCTCAAACAACCCTGAGACATCCATGGGCAGCTCCATCATCCCAGTGGCACAGCCTTGGCACAGCCTTGGCACAGCTCTGCCCCAGGGAGCAACACCTGGCATGTCCTGGGCAAAATGAAACCCCAAATCCTTTGACAAATAATCAAACAGGCCGAGCTTTGCCTGTGGATGTCACCCGTTATTGAGGGGAATGTGGACACACAAAGAGGTAAAGCTGCTCCCAAAACACCCCGGGAATGTGGGATAGGGAAGTTTTCAGTGTTGCAGAGCAAAAACATCGCCCAGGTGGAACCCAAAAAGGTCTGGAGCCAAGTGTCCCACCCTGCTCCCACATCCCCCCTGTACCACATCAGCCCTGAAGTCAGACTTGATGAACCCAAAGCTCTTCCCACAGCTTTGAGAGGGGGGAAAGTCCTCTCCTACAGGGATTCTTGGTGAATATAAACCTGTGTGGGACCAGGGGATCGACCAAACCTCAGCTGAGAGTGACCCCACCACTCCCCACCCCTTCCTACAACAGGAAGGATCTGCTGAGGCTCAAGCCCCAAACAACTCAGCAGCTGCTCTGCCATCCTCTCCCCCTCTTCATCCAAAAACCTCATTTCTCCGTTCTACTCCCCATTGGGGAGGGCTGGGTAGCTGTTGGGGGTTTATTATTATTATTATTATTATTATTATTATTATTATGGTGCAATTGTGCCTCAAACCCCAGATTTCCATCCAAAAGAGTAGGAGGCCGTAGTCAGACTTCCCAGACCACAAAGACACACGGCTCCGTGGCTTTTCCAGCCAGAGTTTCCATTGTATTCTTCCCAGATGAACTTTTAAAATGTGTGTGTGTTATGTGTCAGCGTGTGAGCAAACGTGCGTGGTTTTACCTCTCTTTAAAATAAAAAAATAAAGACTTTAAAAAAAAAAAAAATTGAGTGAGCAAGTGAAGCTTTCAGGAGGTTAATCACCGACCTGCTGCCAAGTTGGATATGTGCGTGGAAGGGGGGAGTCAAGGGTTTTAATCCCAGTTTTTGATAAATAGAAGACATTCTAGTCATAATAAAACGTGTTTTACACTTGAGGGGAGGAATAAGGGGGAGAAAAAAGGAAAGTTTTGGCCAGGCACTGCGAGCTCCTGAGCCCAAACAATGAGGTTCAGAAACATAACTGTAACGCATTAGTAAATTGACAATGAAATTGCAGTTACTTCACTGGCTCTTTATTAAATAAACACAGCCCGAAAGGGACCTGTCTGCCCCGGAGGTATTTGCAGAGGGTTCATGTTACAAACCCAACACCGGCACCGCTCCCCCCCTCCCTCCCCGAGCAAACACATTCCAGTCGGACCCTGCGAGGTGGGGCCGGCCTGGCTTTTCCCAGTGTCACTTTTTCCCTTTCGCGTAGATCCCGGGTTTTACAGCCCAAAGAGTTTCACCCTGAGCCACGGCTCCCCTCAGGGTGGGAGAAGGGGGTGTGGGAACAGGACACTGGTGGAGGAGCCCCCTCCCACACACCTGCACCTTTGGAAAGGTGTGAATCTCCCAGAGCTCCTTCCCATCCCGCCCCCAGCTCCTGGTGGCACTTCCAGCCCTTCCCACTGAATCCCAACAACGAAAATTCCCCCACCCCGTTCAACCAACCACCATGGAGCCCTTTGCAGCCACAGCCCCGAGCAGTGACCGCCGGCCCTTCCCACTCAGCAGCTGCACGAAAGGGGCTTCCAACAACATCTCCATCCCCGTCCTGCTCTCCATTGGTCTCATCAACATTCCTGGCACTTTGCCAAAGCTTTGCCCACAGCCACCCGACGCCGCAGCCGCGAGTGGAACCGAGGTCACCCACCAGGAACCTCTGGAGAAACAGCTGCAGCTCCCACGCAAGGTGAAGCCACCTTACAAACCCTTCACCTGCAGCTCTACCCTATTATTCCAGCCAAATCCCAGCCATATTCCGGCAGGGAAGCTGGGGTAATCCATCCCCACACACACGCACACGCACACACACGCCAGAGACAAAAGGAACGTCGGCGTGTTCAGCACCTTGCAAGGCCTTGAACGGCTGCCAAGGGCCTTTGGAGAGGGGCCAAGGCAGTCCATGAGATGTGAGGGATAGGGATTCTCAGCAGCCCATGGGGTCTGGAGCAGGCTGTGCTACTGTTGGAGCCTGGTCACGACACGCTTCCCCCTTGTTCCGAGATGTACCTCCTGTGGAGGCAGCTTTTCCCCGGCAGGAATTCTATCCCTGTCTGCCAGGAGCAAGGAAAAGCCTCTGCTCTTCTTCCCTACAGCACCAGGACTCAAAGAAGCAGTGGGTTAAATGTTTTCCTGCTCTGCTGTCATCGAGGGCTTTGTGGGAAAACATCAGAGTCCCACAAAGGTAAAACGCAGAGATGGGAGGAATCCTGGGGAGCAGAGAATTTTCCTGTCACTAATTCCATCCAACCAGTCTCCACCTGGGCTTCACATTTCCCCAGCTCAAGGCTCACATTTCTAAACCTTCATGCAGAAGTCTGAAGTGATAGGAAACCACACCAAAATTCCCTTTTTCTGGGGTGATTTCTTCAACACCTTCTACACAAACCTGAGCGCTGAGGAGCCTCCAGGGCTGTTCCTGCAGGGAGCAGCCGGAGTCAAGGGGATGAAGAGGAAGCAGGAAGCAGAGACACAGCCACTGATGGGAGTTTCGGTAACATGGAAGAAGAAATTGGCATTTTTTGGTCGTGTCTCCCCAACAGAGAAGTCAGAAGGTGAAAGCTCAGGGCAATAACCTGATGTGGCTTTACACAGCTCTGTTCAAAGACAGGCATGGGGATGCTCTGCACCCACACAGGGATCACTGGAGAGTGATTATCCGGCCTCCTCCTCTTTGTCCCATCCCCTCAGGTGTCCAGCTGCTTTAAAATCCATCAGGATCAAGCTCACACCGAGTGTTTCCTTTGCCATCCTGTTTTTCCATAGGAGCAAACGGTGGTGTTGGCACCTTGAGCCTTTGGAAGGGCTTAGCGAGGGGGGAGGCAACAAATTCTCAAGGATTTGGGGATCTTAAAGCAAGGCTGGATGTCTCTCCCTGAGAGATGATGCTCCAGCTCCACCAGGGAGTGCCTGGAGCGTGCAGGAGAGGGTGGGAATGGGCAGGGGGTGAGCCCAGCTGCTCCAGGGGATTCCGTCTGGCCCCGAGGCTGAATGTGGAATCACAGACATGGCTCCTTCCCTGCCAAAAGCAGCTTTAATTTGGTGACTGAGTGCAAGGCAGAGCTTTCCATGGAGTTCTTTCATTCCTATAGACCGGTGGAGTTTCAGATTTTTTTTTTTTTTCCCTCCCAGCTCGGTGCAGCCTCCAAGTTTCCCAGTGGAAATTCCACGCTGGGGTGGTTTTCTCTGTGATTTCTGCAGATTGCTCAGGTGCAGCCCCCTCTTTAAAGGGGTTCTGACCTTTTCCTAACTGGGACAGGGATGAGTTCCTAATCCCACTTCAGGAACTCATATCCATTGTGGATTTGCCCTTTGTGGGCAAGGCACAGGGAAGAGAGACTGCACGACAGAATTTCCAGGGAGTTACACTCTTGGAGTCTCCATCTTCTCCCCATCCAGGTGGTTCTAAGCATCCTCCCTCCTCACAGTGGTCTCCCCTTGATTTCAGAATGCTCCCACCTTCCCCTGCCCCATTTTCCAAGCCTCCCCTTGCCATCTGGGAAAGAGGGCTCGGAGCCACCCTGCAATGAAACCTTACCCTGCCTCTTTTTCCAGCCTGGCTGACAGAACAAGTCAGCTGTGGGCCTCAGCACCGGCTTTAACCAACCCCCCAGTCCAGCAGGTCAGGCCATTTTAGCATCTGTACCTTTTATTTGTAGCAGACTGTTAATAATTAAGTGATGCCTTTCATACAGACATTTACAATAATTTAACCTTGCCCTTGCTGTGTAATTTATTCTTCGCAGAAGCCAATAAAAATAAAGGCCCCATATTTCGTCTCTCTCGCTCCTTCTCTGTCCATATATATAAATATATACACACACACACAGCCAGGAGTGTAATAGGTTTCACATATTGTTCCATAGGTATCATTAGGGTAACAGAGCCAAGTGTCTCAGTTCATAGGACTCTTTATAGGTGCCTTCTAATCCACATAAAATTGAGTTTATGTTTCCTTTCCATCTGCTGATTCTAAAACAAGATGAGGAAGGGTTTTCTCGCTCTGTTTCTCTGGCTTTTTTCCCCTCTTCATTGCAGCTCTCACTGCACCAAACTGGAAATTTGCCACTGGTGGTAAAGAGGAACCAACAATCACCAAACTGGGCATCCCTTATTATCCATATTTTGTGATCTCTTGTCTCTGACTGTGATAAGCATTAAAGGCTCCAGGGAAAAGGTTGGAGCAAAGACAAGTATCAAACCTCCTGCCCAGGGAGAAAAACCCTTCCCAAGTTTGCCGTGGAGTCATTTTTCCTGCTTCTAAATCCCCAGAACAGAACCCAGCAGGTAGGTGGAATAGGAGCAAGGGAAGGGACTAAAAACCGAGATTTATTTCTTCTCCCAAAAAAAACCCAAAAAGAGAGGAAAAAAAAAAGCACAGGACAGGGGAAAGAAAGAGCCAAAGCTCAAACTATTGGCTGCACTTCCACAGCAAGTCCTAAAGAGGCTATGCGGAGAAACAAAAGAAAAATATTTTCCCCTAAAGAAACATTCGTAAAAACACATTTATTAAAGCCCCAAAAATTCCATAACACTTCAGAGCCCCGGTGCTCTGGAGAGCTCTGGGCTGAGCACGGGGCCTGCCCTGCAGGGCCTCCCAGTCTGCCCAGTCCGATCCAACCAGGGCCACCAGCACTGCACAGCTTGGCCTGATCCTTATGGAACAGGGCCTAGAACCTCAGCTGGGCTGTTCCTGCGCTTCCAAAAATCCCCTTTCATGTCCTTCCTGAGGTCTAACCTGCTCTTAAAACCTTCCTGGTTTAGTTATTCCACCTTTTTAAGAGGAACCATGCCACGGGACAGGTTGGATGGGGCTTGGAACAACCTGGGATAGTGGAAGGTGTCCCTGTCCATGGCAGGGGTGGAATGGGACAGGATTTAAGGTCCCTTCCAACCCAAACCAGGCTGGGATTCTGTGTTGGAGAGGCCTGGAACCTCTGGGGCATGATTTAAGGTCCCTTCCAACCCAAACCAGGCTGGGATTCTGTGTTGGAGAGGCCTGGAACCTCTGGGCCACACGCAGGACCTGTTTCCCCTGGTAACACCAGCAAAAATCTCCCATTCCATCCCAAACACAATTTTTTTTCCAGGATCCTCTGGAGCAGCAGCTCCATGAAATCCCCCTGACATTGTCCTTGTTGCTGTTTTCCAGCAGGAGGATGGGGAAGGACAACTCAGCTCCCAGTCCCCGGCAGGGCCGGCTCAGGGCTGCTCCATGGTCCCCATGAGGCGATGGAAAACTTTCCCCGGCATCAGGTGCTGCTGCTGAGTGTGAGCTGCTCCAGTCCCACCCTGAGCAAGTGTTATAAACACACAGGCACAATCTAAATATTTATGGCACATGAAATCTCCCGTCTGCTGTTGCTCAGCGCCGAGAGCCGGGGAGGGAGGGGGAGTTAAGAGGTGATTATTGCACGGGGCCCGTAAACCCAAAATGTGGGATGGAGCTGTGTCCAGTCCCCGGGAATGGTCACTGCACCGGGGCCGGGTGTCAGCTCAGCTCCCTGACACTGATCTGAGGGGTTTGTCACCGCCTGGGCTCAGCTGGGCCAAGCCACGGCCTGGCTTCCATGGGGAAACAGCAGATGGAAAACACGGCCCTGGCTCCGTGGGCTCCTTTTCCTCTCCAGCACCTCCTGAGAGAGCGGCTGCTCCAGCTCGTAAAACCTTCCTGGGGCTGGGAAGGAGGAGCAGAGCACGCCGGGCAATTATTTCCCTGGCCTGGAGAAAAATTATGATAGAATTTGTTTTCTTATTCGGGCTATTTTTGCTTGGATCTCTGGGGGTTTTGTTAAAGGTTGAAATAAAATTTAAAAAAACCCCAATGAAAACACAAGACAACAGAAGGAGAGCGGCAGGCTGGGGAAGTTCCATGTGTTTCTGGAACAACTGCCCATTGATCCAGCCTGGAAAGTGCTGAGTATCTGGAGGTGATAGGACAGTCTTGGCAGCAAAAAGCGGAGCTGCTTTAGGAAAAATGCTCCACTTAGCAAAGTTTGGGGAGCTGGTATTGCCCCCAAAGGCCACACCAACACAAATCCTGCCTGCGCTGCTCTCTGGGCCCACACCAACTCCCCCAGGCCACCACAGAGACCTGACAAGGTGAATGATGCCCACAGCAAGTCCTTCCTCCCCTCATTGGAGCTGCTGCTCCCACAGACCCAGTGATTCCCGTCAGGAAGGGTGACACCACATGGAGCAATGGGATTTTAGCTCCTGAAGGCTTTGGTTCCTGGCTGCCAGAACCCGAGAGAGCAGCACATGGGCATTCCTGCACTGCTCTGCTTTCCAGGAGTATGGTCAGCTGAGCCCCCAAAGTCACTTCAACTCAGCACCAGTAATGGAGAAGAAGGCTTTGATGTTTTTCCTGAATGAGCCCCAGGGCCAAATTATAAAATCCAGGCAATTTCAGCTCCAGCTGGGAATTTATCGAGTTTCACCTCGATTTGTGTAGGTGAGTGTGAGCACAGGATCAGCAGGACACATGTGGGGTGAGCTCCACCAACCAAAACTTCATTTCTCCTCTTTTTTTTTTCTCCCAGCCCTGCTCTGCAAAGCCACTCTCAGCTGCAAGGAAGCCCTCCAGGGCCTCCAAGGGCTGCCAAAGGAGAGCAAACACGGCAACTTCCACGTGCCCTGGAAGCGGGAGCAGGCCGTGGATCGCTCCAGAGAGGCTGCGGAGGAGTGGGGCCCCAGCCCAGCACAGCCAGAGCACGCTGGGGTTGGCACACCCGGGGCACACCGGGCTTGGCACACCTGGGGCACGCTGGGCTTGGCACACCTGACTCGTTTTGGCACTCCTGGCTCGTGTTTACACCCACACCCTCAGCGGCGCCAGCCCTGCGCCCCGGCCACGGCAGCGACAGGCCTGGCTCTGCCGGGCTCCCCGAGCACAGC
Source organism: Aphelocoma coerulescens (assembly GCF_041296385.1). Classification (NCBI taxonomy): domain Eukaryota; kingdom Metazoa; phylum Chordata; class Aves; order Passeriformes; family Corvidae; genus Aphelocoma; species Aphelocoma coerulescens. Next base: position 5,076,268 of record NC_091039.1, on the reverse strand, counting down.
CCCTCCGAGGAATTCTGCTCTCAGGAGGCTGAGAGCGCTTTCTGCAGGAATCTGCCCTTGGGAAAGGTGGTTTTTTAGTGTTTTGAACAGGCAAAGTCGGACATCACCTCGTGCTTACATGGCCTAACTCACACATCCATGGCTGGGACTTAGAGATTCACCAGGGTCATCAACGAGACAAAGGGCAGCTTTGGAATTCTTCCTGTTCCCTGTTTCCCAGATCTCTCATTTAAACCTCTCCTACACCTCAACACAGCACATTCCTCCAGGAACAGCCAAAGGTAAAGCTACTGTGGATGTCCAGAAGCCTCCAGGCTACCCCAGGTCTGAGCTCAAGCCTCCAAAAAAGCCAAAACCCTCCGGCTCAAACTAATAGACACATCTGCCAACAGCTTCTTTTAATTTTTTGGAACCGCTCTCTAGATTGCTTCATTGCCAAGAAAAAGAAGAGATATTTATGATAGCAACTGGAAAGCCTTGAAATTCCAAGTCAGATCCTCGGTGGTGTAAACTGAAGCTGCTCCAGTGAGTCAGGGGGCCGCTGCCAATGCACACAGGTCAGAGTGGCTCTCTGCTCTTATCTCCTGGCTCCCCAGCACGCAGGGACAATTAAAGGCAGCTCCATGAATATCTGACACTCTCTGCTCTGAAGTCATCCCGTTGGAAAAGAAATGGAAGGGCAGAAACGCAGGAGTGAAAGCAGAGATTTGCTCCTACCTTGAACTTGGAGCTGCAGCTTCAGCAGGAAACCGAAAGCTGGAGGGACAGAGAACACCTGCTGAGAGTGTCCAGTAATTTCCTTGAAGGATTTGTTCTATAAACCATGAAAAAAATAATGTATTTTTTAGTTTGAAGTAGTTTTGTGAGTATTAAAAGCAGGTAAGGCAGGGAGAGATTTCAACAGCAAAGGAGCACGAGGGAGCTCTGGAGATGCAGAACCCCCGAGCAGGTGCCGGGGTTTTGGGAGCATTCAGCAGGTGCTGATGTGCAGCTCAGTGAATGCCAAACTTTTCTGGAAAAAAAATGGTTTTTCCATCAAAAAACTCCCTTTCCTGAGGTGGGTTTGGTTCTGAATGAGGGCCTGGTGTGACACGAGGTGGCTGGGGCTGGTCTGGCACTCACCTGGGCTGTGTGTGAGGAGATGTCTCTGTGTGGTTGTTCAGGGGTTAAAGGATGGGCTTTGTCCTTAGGCTTTGGAATTAAAAAAGAGGAGAATTGGTCAACAGAAAAAGAAAATACAAGCTGAGGTGTGCACCAAACACATAACCTGTGAGTAACTTTACTCAGGGTAACAGTTCCCCTTGTCTTAAACTACTCACACAGGTGAAGTGCCTCCCATGCTGGGGACTCCTGCAGGACCCTACGGAGCATTTCAAAAAGTATTTTTAAAAATTCGATTTTTTAATGCCTTAAAAAACCCCACAAACCGGTTGTGAGCTCCTGTCATCCTGGGAGTTTGTCTGCAGCAGGAACGAGCCCTTTGTTAGATCTGAATTGAATCTCAGGATGAATTTTTATGGCCACAAACATCACCCAGCCCTGCAAAGAGACTTTCTAAAGGACAGGGTGCCACAATTTGAATGACAGGGCCATGAATGACAGCGCTTTAATCACCCCATTAAAGCCACCAGTGCCTCCCAGCAAAGGGTGCTGGAGCCACTGGGCAGGTGGAAGGATCCTTGTTGGCTTCTTGGGATCAGGCCCAGATCGTGCACGGATTTCAATTTGATATTCTTCCAACCCTTATTCAGCCAGATATTCCAAAATGTGGAATAGCTGTTAAAGAGCTGCTGTTTCCTAATCTCGACTTCCAGATTTTGCCTGGCTGTACCAGTTGTGCCAACTGGTACTGGATGAGCTCCTTGAAGAGGCTCTTCCTTGAATTTGGGATGGGATTTTCCTTTGATTTTTGGTGACACCTGGATTGCTTTAAAGCACTCGTCCCCTTTTGTTCCAGCCTGCACTGACACTGCCGTGCAGGGATTTTAATTGTGGGGATTAAAAAAAAAAACAAACAACCTTTCCAGTTATTTGGGGTTCCATTTTCATTTTTTTTCATGCAGAAAAGACACAGAAAAAAAAAATAATAAAGAGAAAATGGAAGGTTGAAAATGATTGGGTTTCGGGGGAAAATATATTTTTGGCATTGGAATGAGGAAAAGCACCAGGGTTAGGGAAAAAACCTGAGCTGAGCTCTGAAACTTTACCTTCCTTTAATTATCCAGGTGACATTTCAGACATTTAGTCTGATTTTTTTTTGCATCTGCATATTGAAAACACCCTTTTAAAAACACTTTCAAAAAAAACCAGCTGCTCCCAAAGATTTATTTAGCAAAAAGAAAATCTTATAAAAATTCAATTGCAAAGTAGTTAAGGTATTTGAATTTTTTATATATATATATATATATATATATATTTTTTTTTTTTTTAAGGAAAGAAGAATCCCAAGAAAGAAAGTATTTGATGGCTAATAATCTCATTTCAATATAATAGGACCTTTCTTTTGCAAAGAGCAAGACAGGTTAAAAGATATAATTATGACTTTGCAAACTCTCCCAAGTGCTACGAGATCATCTGACAGTTCTGATCCCGGGCTCAGCTCTCAGAGGGGAAAAGTCTTTGTCTAGTTAGAGAGTTAAAGAGACAGGATCCCTATTCCACCCTCTGCCTACATTGCAATTTAACTGTCAAAAAAATCCAAGCTGCAAAATTGTCTTATTCCAACACAGCGCAAGGAAAGAGAGGTTTGAGACTGACCTGTCAAACGCACCCTCTTTAAAAATGTATAATATATTTTAAACATTTTTTTCCAGAGGTACTTAAAGGTTAAAGATGTGCCAAAGAAGGAGGATGGGTGGTTTTTTTTTTTTTCTCTCCCCTCTTTTCGCTAAAGCTTTTTAAAACAATTAAAACAAAAAAAAAAAAAAAAAGGAGAGAGAGGGAGAAAAAAAAAAATTCAAAATTAGGGATCATCAGTGTAAAAAATCCCCTGAAGATCAAAAGGAACACATTAGAATCACATTAATTCTGATTACAAAAAAAAAAAAAAAAAAAAAAACGGGAATAAATCCCCTCTTTCAATGGGAAGAGAAACTTGGAGGACATTTAATGGTGTTTCCATTGTCAGGGTGTGCAGGAAGGTGGAGCAGAGTGTCAGGGAGAGATGGAGCCCACGGAGCCACGGGCAGAGCTGGAGCCTGGTGACACTCCAGGATATTCCTGGGCTCTTTAAACCTTGGCTTTTTTCGTGTTTCAAAATAGTGAAAGAAGGAGAGGAAAATATTTTTCCCCAAGTAACCAAACAAAAGGAGCCATTTCCACAGGGGGGTTTCCAAGGAGCCACAAACAAACAATTCCCAGTCATTTTTTGACCAAATATAGATGGCAAACGGGCAGCTGGACACGGCCAGAGGCTCGCCCGTGGTGCCACCACTCGGGCACGTGGCCGTGTCCCCACACACCCCCTGCCACTCCACAGGGACACAGGGGCTGGGAGCAAAGCCTGGGAGCTGCAGGAATACCAGGCTGGGATCTGTTGGCACAGGATTTGGGTGTTTATGGGATCATAGGACAGGTTGGGTTGGGGGATCTTGAAGATCTCATCCCACCCGTGCCATGGGCAGGGACACTTCCACTGTCCCAGGGTGCTCTAAGCCCCGTCCAACCTGGCCTTGGACGCTTGCAGGGATGCAGGGGCAGCCACAGCTTCCATGGACAGCCTGTGCCTGTAAAAAAAATTCCCATTATTCGTCCTGCTGCAAGTCAGGAGAGAGACCCCCCCAAATCATGAGTCAGTTCCCTGGAGACAACGTTTTCCCCCCTGGCAGAAGTCAAGCGGGAGCGAGTTCAGGTCCATTATCCACCCCCATCCCACCACAGCAAACTGGGAACTGGAACTGGGAGGGCTCTCAGCCCAGCAGAGTATTTGGAGTCTTTATCTGCCACTCGTCCAAGGAGCCAGGTGGGTTTTCCTCCCTCCTAAACTGGGATCTGCTCCTTCCCAGCCGTGCCTCGGTGGATGGTCCTGCACAGCCAGGGGTGAGTGACAGATTTGTGGCTTTGGGACAAAAGTCTTGGGAAATAACATCCCTCCCTGCCCCACTTGGCGTTGGAGATCTTTCCCATAATGATCCCTCTCCCAGGCACTTGGGTCCCAAACCCACCAGGAAACACGGGAATCTCCTCCAGGCTCTCGGCTGATCCTTCCAACCAAAGGCTGCTGGGGAGGGGACCCGTCTGAAAGGCACCAGCTAAAATCTATTTAGGACTGCGAGCCAAAGGACACAACCTTGGGGATTTTCCTGAATTATTGAAGATCCAGTAGTCCCAATCCAGCAGCACCTGCAGACTTGGATCACCTGCACAGGGGCTGCACAGCTGGGCTGATGTTTCAGGCTTTAAAGGGCTTGGAAAGAGCCCCACATTTCCTTGGATTTATACAAATGCCAAGGCCATGGGCACACCCAGTAAATCCACCCTGAGTGGTACCAGCACAGTCCAAGATAACCTGGCACCAGGCAGATAAGTGGCAAGAAAATCACCTCACCCCTGTGCCCGACTCCTGCCTTTCCAGCCCTCTCCATCCTGTGTTTCCAGGTGGGTGGGGAAATCGAGGAGCTTTGCAGCAGCACTGAATGTCAGACATGGGAGCTTGGGAACAGGGGGAGGTTGTGTGCTTATCTTCAATATTTAATAGATATCAAACTCTGGTGAGCTGGGAATGACCAAACTAATAAAAAAAACCAGGGATGGGGATCTCCTTAAAGCATCCTGGCAAACGGATTTGTCCCTCCTGCCACACTGGGAAGGGTCAGCACAGCCCATGGGACCTGCAGGGTGACCGGCGTTTCAGGATTACTCACTGAAAATGAAACTGGACTCCTGCCCCAGGAATGCTGCCAGATTCCTGCTCGGAAAGGAATGATAAAAGCCTTTGGGATGCTGCTTTTCTGACTGGGCACAATCAGGGGTGAGTCTGGGATGAGAGCTCCTCGTGAAATGGCTCCAGCTCCGCTTCCCTTCCATCCAGAGGGGTCTTCCTTGAAGAGCAGGCCCAGAATGCAGCAGCCAGACCAAGGCGTGCTCCTGATGGGTCATCCCAAGGGAAAGGGCTCCCAGGAGCTGTTCCTTCCATGGATGTCTTCCTAAAAAGACAAAAAAGCCTTTCCCATCCTTTCCATCCCCAATTCTCCTCAGTTTGCCTCGGCCTTTCCAGGGATGAGGTGGTGATGGGGGCTTCCCTGGTGAAACCAGGAGCAGGATCTGGGTCTCCTTGGAAAAATCCAAGCTAAAGCTGAATTCCTTGTGCCACTGGAAAGTTGCCAGGGTTCTGCCCACAGATGAACCCAAACTCATCTGCTCTGCACAACTTCCTCTTCATCCAACCCATTCTCCAGCTCATCTTTCCTTGCTTGGGATGAGTTTGGAAGGATTTGTCCCTCTCTGGCAGGGCCAGGCTGGCTGGGACAGCACCAGGAGGGCTGCAGATGGTGGAAGGGAATTCCAGCAGTGAAAGTCATGGATGTAGCTCGGAGGAGACAGGGACAGTGGGGAGTGGGACACTGTGAGTGTCACCTGGTGAGAGAACAGCGTGTGACAAAGGGGACACAGCGACTGCAGGAACACCCATCCAAAGGGGAGAGGGAACCAGCAGGAGAAACCCCAGGAAATCGCAGATAAACCCATCCACGTGTGGATTTATCCTGCTAAAATCATGGAATGGCCGATCCAAACCGTGGGTAACACCAGCAGCTCTGCCAGGATTTTCTCAGGAGGGGAATTCTGCAGGGGGTGTGAGGCTGCTGGTGCCAGTGCCACCCTGTCCTCAGTGTCCCCACAACGGGAGCGGAGCTGCCTCGGGCTGGGCCGGGCTCCGTCCCCATCCCTGTCCCCGTCCCCAGCTGGTCCCCCCTCGGCGCACGGCTCTGCTTTGGTTTGATTGATTTTGTAATTGCTCCTTTAATTGAACAGTTACAGCAACACTACCAGGGAAAGGTTTCAGGGCTGGGAAGGGAGGTGGGAGGGTTTTGGGGGTGGAAGGGGAATTGGAGCTGGGGAAAGAGCAAAATGGGTTTTTCCCTGTTTCTCGAGATGAAAACACAGGGAAGAGGCAGGGGATGAGTTCCCTTCAGCAGCAACTGAGGAGGAGGAGAGCTGAAAACAATAAATTACAGGAGGAGAAGAAGAAAAATGAGAAGTGGGTTGAAAAGTGTGGCAGGGCCAGAGGGTCCCAGGGACTGCTCAGCCTCCAACTGACATCGGCTTCCTGCAGGCTGGGAGTGCCGGGGTGAGGAAAATGGGCCACCGAGAAGGGAAGCTGGGAAGCTGCGAGAGCTGGGAGGGGGGAAGGAGCAGGACAAGGTCGGAAAAGATCCCTGTGTGCCTCAATAAAAGGTGCAGGAGCAACATGGGGAGGCAGGGAAAGACATCCCCGTGTCAGAGGAGCTGCGGAGAGTGGAGTGGGGAAGCAGCACAGGGGAGAACAGGAAGGGCTGTGCTTCCAGAGGGATTCTGACAAGTGGAAAGGACAATGGGACAACGGGACAATGGGACAGAGGGCAGGGTCAGATGGGATATTGGGAAGGAATTGTTCCCTGTGAGGGTGGGGAGGGGCTGGGACGGAATTCCCAGAGCAGCTGTGGCTGCCCCTGGATCCCTGGCAGTGTCCAAGGCCCGGTTGGACAGGGCTTGGAGCAGCCTGGCATGGTGGAAGGTGTCCCTGCCCTGGCAGGGGGTGGCACTGGGTGATCTTTAATGTCCCCCCAACCCAAACCATTCCACGATTCCCTGTGTAACCCCACCGTGTGCCCAGCTGTGGGGTGGGCACCGCGAGCCCCTCGGTGGGGTCTGTGCGAGCCGGGAGCTCGCTGGGAGCGTGTCAGGAAAAGGACAGGAGAATCCAGACGGGGTCAGGGGGGAAGGTGCACGCAGAGGCCACGGTGCAGCTCCACAGCGAAGCAGCTCAGGTTTCAGGAGAGCCTGGAGCCGCGGCTGCAGGGGGACAGGAGGTGGGCTCTGCATTCCCTGGCAGGCAGCACAAGGCAGGTTTAAAGAATATCCTTCCATTTAGGAATTTGTTTATTATTCTTAACTAAGCAGCTCAGACAGGCAAGCCGGCAGCACCGCATCCATGCTGGCTTCCCAGGAAGGCGGGGAAGGGAGGGACAGGAAGGCAGAGTTCCAGACTGGGGGCAAAGGGATTTGTGCCCTGCTGGGCGAGGGAAGGGGGCAAAACGCTTTGCCAAATATTTAGGAAAAGTGTGGAAGAGACTCAGCTTTGGGATGCTGGGGGGGGGGCTGGGGTGGGGTCCAGCCGAGTGCCCCAATGGGATCAGAGCTGAGCTGCTGTCCCAAAACCCAGCAGCACTTTTGGGGTGGCTGCTCCTCTGACACTTCAGACCTTGAGACTTTTGTCTGAAATTCCTCAGACCCTGGAGCAGAGACTCGGCGATGAGGGAGGAGGGAGAAGTCATCTCTCTCCTGTCAAAACCCACGCATTCCATGAGGAGTCACAAGGCACCAGGAATGGTCATAGGAATTCCCACACCTGGCAGGTGTGTCCATACTAGGGAGTCAGGGCACATCTCCCAGCTCTGCAGTTTGAATTTCTGGACCATCTGGAATGTCCTCAGCTGCTGCAGCGGTGGCCAAGAACACGGCAACCCAGGCCAGGTTGGAAATTCCTCCCTGTGAGGGTGGGCAGGCCCTGGCACAGGGTGCCCAGAGAAGCTGTGGCTGCCCCTGGATCCCTGGAAGTGCCCAAGGCCAGGCTGGAGCCACCTGGGATAGTGGCAGGTGTCCCTGGCATGGGGTTGGAACTGGAAAAGCCGTGGTTTTCAGCCCAAATCTCCCACATCCCTGAACGTGGGTGCAGGGAAGCGCTGCAGATCCGGGTGCTGGACACCCACCCCGGTGTGAGCACGAGCAAGGCAGCGAGGGAAGGGCAACCTGCCCTCCCCCAGTGCCCTGCGTGCTCTGGAAATGAGGGCGAGGAAGGTCATTCAGGATAAATCAAGGGTGGAAGTGGAGTGGGAGCCTGTGGATGCCGGGGAGATCTCAGCGGTGGGAGGCAGAGGGGGGAGGAAGGGCTGATGTGAGACCGGGAATGCCACACGTGGGGGAAGCAGAAAATCCCGGGAATGGGAGCAGGGAAACGGTGGCAGCCAGAACAGGAGGCAGGAAAGGTCCCTCATCCCGGCCATAAGCAGGGCTGGGTGTTAACTCCCGGGATTATCCCGCCCCAGAGGCAGGAGGGCTGCACACCGCAGGCCCCGCTGACAGGAAGCCTTTCCCTGGAAACTCGCTGCAGAATGCCTCGCTCCCGGTAGCGATCTATTCCCCATCGCCGGCATTCCTGGGAGCAGGGAGGCGGGCGGGGGCTCCCACCTGGCGGCCCCAGCAGGGAGCAGAGAGCCGCCTGTCACCACCTCCCGCTCCCCTCCCGGCCCTCAGCCCGCCTTTCACCACCGCCTCCCCTGCCATGCCTCCCCTCTCTCCTCCCTTTGCCATCCTCCTCGCTCCCATTCCCCACTTTCCCTCTGCTCTCATCCCTTTCTTTTTCTGCTGCCGTGTCTCTCTCCCATCTCCAGACCTCCCAAACTCATCTCACCTGTGCCCCACCAGCAGCGCTCAGCGCTTTCTCCTGGGGCTCAGGCCCAGCCTCCAAAAGCCTTTCAGTGGTCAGTCCTCCCCCAGCAGTCTCTGGACAGAGTCTCCCTCTCTCCCTGCTCCCTTCCCCCTCCTCTTTCTCTCCCTCCCGTAATATTTTCCATATGAAGAAGCCTTCCTGAAGCCGCACACTGCCCTCTTGGCGAGTCTTAGGCGGGTTAGAGGAGACCCTGGGAGCCTTTAATCCTCTCTCTCTCGCTTGCTTTCATCCTCAGCCACAGCTGGACGCCCCATTGATGTGGAACAGACCAAACACCAGGCCCCTCGCTAAGCTGCTGCTGTGGGGCCTCTTCTCCTCCAGAGCTGAGCCCACAGACCGTGTCCGGCTCTCCGAGCGAGGGTCCGGCGTGTCCGGCAGCCCCTCCACACCCAGCGTGGGGTCCCGGCCCTGCCTGCCCCCCCCCCCCCCAGCCCTGCTTCCCTCCCCCCCTCCCTGCTGCTGCTCTTTCCTGAGCCATCTTTTACCCCGTTATTCTGAGAGTCCCCGCCTTGTTCCTCATCCCAGTGTCCCCCTTTCTCAGGATTGTTTAGGATCCATTCCCCACAGCCTCATGTCCCTGCAGAGCCTGGGTGAGGGTGAGGGGCTGCTCTGTGTGCATGTGCTGAGGATGCAGCTCGTGGTTATGTCCCAGGGAGGGCCTGGTGGGCTCTGCCAGCGGAGCAGTCGGGTGTTGAGTGTGCAGCCCGCTCAGAGTTTTGGGGAAGAAACATTCCTTTAAAGCCCACTGCAGGTGAGACAAGAATAGCATTGAATTGTGGAATGGTTTGGGTTGGAAGGGACCTTAAATCCCATCCATTCCCACCCCCTGCCACGGGCAGGGACACCTTCCTCTATCCCAGGCTGCTCCAAGCCCCATCCAGCCTGGCCTTGGACACTTCCAGGGATCCAGGGGCAGCCACAGCTGCTCTGGTGTCTCACAGGAACATCCACAAACCTCCTCTCCAGACTTTGCAGCGTGGACAAGCCGGGCTCGGGAGGGCAAAGTGCCGCCTTTGGGGACCCGCCTGCAGCGCGCAGGGGACAGCGACGGTCCCTGAGCGGCGCCGCGGGTTCCGGGTGGAACTCGGGAATGTGGCGAGTGTCACACGGAACGGGCTGGGCGAGGTGTCCCTGCCATGCCAGGGGTGGCACCGGGTGCCCGGGCTGTGGGAGGTGTCCGTGCCATGCCAGGGGTGGCACCGGGTGCCCGGGCTGTGGGAGGTGTCCGTGCCATGCCAGGGGTGGCACCGGGTGCCCGGGCTGTGGGAGGTGTCCGTGCCATGCCAGGGGTGGCACCGGGTGCCCGGGCTGTGGGAGGTGTCCCTGCCGTGCCAGGGGTGGCACCGGGTGCCCGGGCTGTGCGAGGTGTCCCTGCCATGGCAGGGGTGGCACCGGGTGCCCGGGCTGTGGGAGGTGTCCCTGCCATGGCAGGGGTGGCACTGGGTGCCCGGGCTGGGCGAGGTGTCCGTGCCATGCCAGGGGTGGCACCGGGTGCCCGGGCTGGGCGAGGTGTCCCTGCCATGCCAGGGGTGGCACCGGGTGCCCGGGCTGTGGGAGGTGTCCGTGCCATGCCAGGGGTGGCACCGGGTGCCCGGGCTGTGGGAGGTGTCCCTGCCGTGCCAGGGGTGGCACCGGGTGCCCGGGCTGTGGGAGGTGTCCCTGCCATGCCAGGGGTGGCACCGGGTGCCCGGGCTGTGGGAGGTGTCCCTGCCGTGCCAGGGCTGGCACCGGGTGCCCGGGCTGGGCGAGGTGTCCCTGCCATGCCAGGGGTGGCACCGGGTGCCCGGGCTGTGCGAGGTGTCCCTGCCATGGCAGGGGTGGCACCGGGTGCCCGGGCTGTGGGAGGTGTCCCTGCCGTGCCAGGGGTGGCACCGGGTGCCCGGGCTGTGGGAGGTGTCCCTGCCATGCCAGGGGTGGCACCGGGTGCCCGGGCTGTGCGAGGTGTCCCTGCCATGCCAGGGGTGGCACCGGGTGCCCGGGCTGTGGGAGGTGTCCCTGCCATGCCAGGGGTGGCACCGGGTGCTCGGGCTGTGGGAGGTGTCCCTGCCGTGCCAGGGGTGGCACTGGGTGCCCGGGCTGTGGGAGGTGTCCCTGCCATGCCAGGGGTGGCACCGGGTGCCCGGGCTGTGGGAGGTGTCCCTGCCATGCCAGGGGTGGCACCGGGTGCCCGGGCTGTGCGAGGTGTCCCTGCCATGCCAGGGGTGGCACCGGGTGCCCGGGCTGTGGGAGGTGTCCGTGCCGTGCCAGGGGTGGCACTGGGTGCCCGGGCTGTGCGAGGTGTCCCTGCCATGCCAGGGGTGGCACCGGGTGCCGGGGCTGTGGGAGGTGTCCCTGCCATGCCAGGGGTGGCACCGGGTGCCCGTTGCGGTCCCGTCCCGGGGCCCGGGGGGGACTCGCGGGTGTCACCGGGGCTCATTCCTGGGCCTCTCCCGCCCCCTGGCGGCCTCGCTCCGCCACTGCGGCCCCTCCCCCCGCGACCCCCACCCGGGGCTCCCCGAACCCCCCAAGCCCCCCGATATTTTCTGACCCTGAGCGGCTTCTGCGGATGCAGAACCAGAGTCAGTGAGCTGCAGTCAGCTGCAGCTCCAGGCTTTCCTTGGAAGGCGGCAGGAAGGGGATGGCTCCATCGTTAAGCGCCAAGGGAACTTTGGGGAATCCAAGGAGACAATCAGGGAGGAGGTGAATTGATAAGGGAGAGGAAGATCCAAGCTTTCAGGAACACAGCCGAGGAGGGAAAATTAACATCTTTGGGATGCAACTGTCGGGAGTGGAAGGAGCAAGGGGAGGAGTGGAGGTCCCTGCGTGCATCGGGAGAAGGGGAATGATCTGATATCTGAGGTCACAGTGGGTACAGGGGAATTAAAGTGGAGCAAGGCATCAAAGAGCAGGGAGAGGCAGAGCTGGGAGGAGTGCTCAGACAGCGCTGGAACAGGAGAACGCTGCAACCTCGACTGCTTAAAGAGATCTTTAGAAATTACATGGGCAGACCTGATCCTGCTGTGTCACCGGGCTGGATTAAGTGACCTCCTGAGATAACATTCATCTTCTTTCCTGTGATTCCATAATTAAAATCATATTGATCCTCTGTCAGAGATGCAGCCAAAGGACCAACTTCATTACGTTCCTGCTGCTCCAAGGTGCCAGGCCCTGGACAGGCATCTCCTCACCGCCTGTCCTGCCCCACAGAGCCTCTCCCCTCGGACAGGACCTCCCATGGATGCAGCAAACACCGTGGGAAGGGCTGAGGAACAGCTCTTGGCTCAGTTTGGAGGCAACCAGTTGCAGAAACTGAACTAATTGCAGGCTCCTGGGATTTGTTTGCCGGAGCCTGAGCGTGTTCCCCCTTCTCGTTACTGCGCATCAAGTGCCTGATGAGAGAGGGATTTGGGGACAAGACAATGCGGAGATATCTAGCACAAAATGATTAGCCAGAATGTATTGTTAATAAGCTGCTTATTCATATAATTGGAAATTATTTGCAGCCAGGGTGTCAGTGGAGCCTGTGTGTGCCGCTCTGCTGGAGCGGGGCAGGTACCGGCCCAGGGGACACTGTGCTGGCACAGGAGCTCCCTGCTCTGCTCTGGCTGCCTTCAAGGGCAGGGAAGGACACAGGGAGGCAGAAGGGGCTCAGCCAAGTCCTGCTGATGAGGGACAGGACTCCCAGTGTGGGAAGCACAGCGTGTCTGGGAGCAGAGAGAAGAACAGGCCTTCTCCAGCATCCTCACAACAGCCAGAGAGAGAAAAGCCAGGGAAGCTTGGCCTCGAGGCAGATAAGGCCTGACACTGCTCCTGCTTCCCAAAGCAGCTGTTTGGGACAGGGCCAGGTGTGGAAGGTCATGAGGGAGTCCCCCCAGATTTGGGACAGAGCCAGGTGTGGAAGGTCATGAGGGAGTCCCCCCAGATTTGGGACAGAGCCAGGTGTGGAAGGTCATGAGGGAGTCCCCCCAGATTTGGGACAGAGCCAGGTGTGGAAGGTCATGAGGGAGTCCCCCCAGAGCTGGGACAGCTGTCACCCAAGGGGACTTTGGTGGGGAGATGCCCACATGGCAGCTCCAGGGGTGACCTGGGGGATTCCACCGGTGGCTTTGATCACTTTGAGGAGAGCTGGCTTTGTGTGGGTTTCCAGGAGGCAGAGTTCCTCAGCGAGGCTGAGGGAAAGGAGGGAAAAAGCAACAGAAGCCATTCCCCATTCCCTCTGTCAGCCCTGGTTGAGCCCAGGCCGGCAAAGCACTTGGGTGCAGAATCAGCTACAGGGAAGTTTATGTGACACCAAAACCTGGAACATTTCTCTCCTACCAGACACGGAGGAAGATGAAGCAGGTGGGTTGCCCTCACCACAGGCTGAAGGAGGACAGGAGGGTCACAAAACAAATGCCACCAGCCAGGCAAGAGCAGCAACAGCGTTTGGCACCAGGACAGGCTGTTGTGCTCTGGGCTCAGCCACTTCCCCAAAAGCACCCTGAGATTATCTTCATATTAATGTTGTAACAAAACATGGGGAAGTGTTTCTGCCTGGGGCAAGAGCTCGGCACTTCCCCCAGCTGTGTCACTGCTGGGCAGGAGGGGTCACAGGGCACCCACACTGGCGCAGGAAACGCTGGGCAGCCCCCAGCGATGTCCCTTCCCTGGGCCTGAGGAGGCCATGGAGCTGAGAGCCCTGTTGCTGCTGCCACTCTGCTTCCCAGGTAAGAGAAGGGCTCGGCGTGTCCCTGGGCACGGGGACGCCCTTCGCCACTTCCTGCTGCCCGGGGAGCTCCTCCAACACCACCGGGGCTCTGATCTGGGCAACTGCTGCAGGGCTGGGAGGGAAGGGCAGCCCCAATTCCCACCACACACCTCTGGCTGCTCCAGGCTGCCAGGATGATCCACCCTGGGAGCACCGAGCTGCTCCCCGTCAGCCTTTCCCACCACGCTGGCCCCGCTCGGCTCCTCTGGTAGCAGTCCTGAGTCAGGACAGTGCCCAGGGCACCACCTGCACCTCACCAGCCCTGCAGAGAGCACAAAGCTTCCAGAATGTGGTGGGCTGGGGAACGAAGCTGCACCCAGCACAGCCTCACAGCCAGGAGCCGCTGGCATCGCTGGGGATGTGGCACGGGGGAGCTGCAGGCTGCACATCCTGCCCCAGCTCCTTCCCTCTGCCCCTTCCCACCATCCCAAACTGAGCCCCAGCCCTCAGGGCGCTGTGTGGGCAGGGGGTGGTCCCCATTTGCCTGCAGGGAGGAGCAGTGCCAAGGGGCTGGTTTGCTGGGACAGCTCCAGACACTGCACCACTCATGGCCCAGCACCTGGAGCAGCCTGTGCTTGTTTGTCTGGGGGCTTTAAACCACAGCTGCAGCCCCAGCTCAAATCTCAACACCGCCCGTCCCGTCTCCAAGCAGATGAATTCAGCACGGGGAAGGGATTTGGGGTTTTGGAGTTCTTCCAGCCGCCAGTGTCCACAGGGGAAGGTGAGAGGCAGAGTTTCCCTGGGGAGGCTGTGGGCAGCCCTGCATCTTCACAGAAACAGTGATTGGGCATTGGAAGGGGCTGCCCAGGGAGGTGGTGGAGTCACTGTCCCTGGAGGTGTTAAAGACAAGACTGGGTGTAGCACTTGGTGCCAAGGGCTGGGTGACAGGGTGGTGTTTGGGCATAGGTTGATCTCAAAGGTCTTTTCCAACCTCGTTGATTCTGTGGTTCTGTGATTCTGTGACTGCGATTCTGTGATCAGCTCTCCTTTCCCTCACCACATCTGATCCTTCCAGCTCTCCAGGGCCAAACCCCTGAAGCTGAGAGACGACGAGAAGGGGACACTCTGAATGTCGAGTGTCCTTATGAAGCACAGACTCAATACTGGTACACAAAATACTGGTGCCTTGAGAGAAACAGAAGATGTCAAGAATTAGCGCGGATAGACCAATACGGGGAACAATCCAAGGATAGGAGAGTTAAAATGAAGGATGACAGCACTAGTAGGACTGTGTCTGTCACCATGACTGACCTCCAGTCAGAGGACTCAGGCACATATTCCTGTACTTGCTATACCACTGGACATGTACTAAAGAAAATCTCACTGAATGTTTTCAAGGGTGAGTACCTGTAGTCCCACCCAAAGCCAAGTGTTGTCAGGAAGCAACATCATTCCTTCCCCGCTCTTCCCCCCTCTCCCCCACAGCTGAGCAGCTTCCCCTGATCCCCCCAGCCCCATTCCCAGCCTCGCTCCCTGCTTTCCCTCTCACACAGGGAGACCTGGTTTGTCCTGCTGCCTCCCGGCTCCCTCATGTCCTGCCCCCCCTCACCCCTGCCCTGACAAGGGGCTCTCCTGAGGGAGCTGCCCGAGGACATGGTCTGTCCCAGGTGCCTGTGTGCCCAGAAGTGACCAGGCAGTGACCACCTTTGGTGTTTCCCAGAGCTGCTCAGGTGGGAGTTGGACACCCTGTTAGTGCAGTGCCCGACCGGCTATGGCGTGGCCTGGTGCCGCAGAGGGCAGACAGACTGCACCCTCCTGGAGAGAAATCCATATTCAAGACACCGACAAGACAGAGCACGGATCGAGTACAGCACTCAGCAAGGCACTCTCACCGTCACCAAGAGGAAGCTGCAGACCTGGGACACTGGTGTGTACTGGTGTGCACTGGGCCCTGGTCACACCTGGATAAGAGAGGTCGTGCTCTCTGTGTTTAAGAGTGAGTACCTGCTGTGCTCTGTGTCTGAGGGTGGGTTCCTGCTGCACTCTCACTGCCCAAGAGTGAGCCCGTCCTGGCAGCCCGGTGTGGATGTGGCAGCTCTCAGCCCAGGTGACACCTCTCTGTCCCCCTGCCCATCCCTCCAGCACACACAGTGCCAGCTGATCCCTGGCACCTTCAAGCCAAAGCTCAGGCCGGGCCCTTTGTGCTCTGTCTGCTCCCAGCAGAGACTCAGAGGAGGTTCCTGTGAGTCCCACAAATGGGGCTGCTCATCCCAACTGCTTCCCACAGGGCCAAACCAGTGGCTCCAGCACTGGTTCCCACTGGGCACTGCTGGGACCCTCCCCAATGCCTGGCATTGCTCTTGCTCTGGCCCCACAGCCACCAACCCTCCCAGACCCTATGGGCTGAGTGTCCCACCCTGGGGGAACCAGAGGAGGGGGACAGGACCCCCAAACCTCTGCATGGGGACTCTGGGTCCAGTCCCCTTCTGCTCCACATGTATGGAGGTGGATGCAGCTCTGGGGTATTCCAGTGCTGGGGAGGAGGTGCCGCTGTCAGATCCCACTTTGGGGTCTCAGCACACATGCTGGGTGTTTTCCAGGGACCCAGCAGCTCACAGCTGAGGAGTCGGGCAACATCACTGTCCGGTGTCACTACAAGATCGTAGACTACAGGGCTGTCAACAAAGCCTGGTGCAAAAAGGAAGAGGAGGAAATGTGTAAAGTGCTGGTCACCACCAGCTCAGAGCCCCCAGGGGGGCAGAGCACGGCTCGGGAAGGCAGTGTCAGGATCCAGGATGACACCCAGCAGGGCATTGTCACCATCACCATGGAGCAGCTGCAGGTGCAGGACTCGGGCGTGTACTGGTGCGCGCTCCAGGACAGCTCCGGTCTGTCCCGCATGGAGGAGGTCACGCTCAGCGTTTCCAAGGGTGGGTATGGATCTGTCAGGACACAGTCAGAGATTCCAGACTCCTTTCCCTGCTCTCTCCCTCTGCCCTGCCCAGCTTACCCCACCTCCCACCTTGCCTATGTTTGCCTGCCCCCACCCTACGGCTTTGGACCTTCTCACGGCCACCACCCTGTGGAATAGCAGCAGGGATGGGAGCAGATCCACACCGGTGCTGTGCTGCTCCTCCTTAACCTGGGAGCAGCTTCAACTGTCCTGAGAGGGATTTCTGTCCCTTAGTGTCTGATATCAGTTCTTTATAGTGACTTTATAGCCCCTTTAGAGTGACTCATCCTTTGACTTTCAAAGGCCTTCCCGTTGGGTTGTCAAGGGAACAACTTTAGACTCAGATTTTACAGATCTGTGACTTCTGGTTTCTCATTCAGATGATGTTTGAACAGTAAGGGCTGGCACTGAGGCCCCTGGTCGTGGCAGAGCAGCTCCAGGCTGCAGCCTGGCTCTCTCAGGACTGAAGGAACAGGCAGTGCAGGCAATGGGAGGGGACACTGGGATGCTCTGGATAAACTCACGGCATCAGGGCCCTGGGCACAGGAACAGCACTGGCCTGGGGGTTTCTGCTGAATGCAGAGCAGCCCCACAGTGACCATTGCTCTCCTCATGTCTGTGATTGCAGCGTTGCCTTCAGGAGGATTTCCAGACACTGAAAACAAAGGTCAAGGAACTCTTTTGGGCAACAGCCCAGAACCCAGGTAAGGCCTAGAAAGAGTCTCCGAGCCTGTGCACACACAAGTTCTTCACCTTGTACACCTGGGCAGGCAGGCCCTGGGCACTCCTGCCTGCAGAGGAATTGGATAGGACAGGATCCTCACCAAAGGTGGCCTCTCCTCCTCCAGCTCCTGCCCTAACCCTAATTCCAAAGGAAGAGGCAGATTGGTAAAATCATGTCGCAGCCTTCCATAGGTGCTTCTCTGCTTCTTTATCCTTCTCCCTTTGGGCTCTGCACTTCACATGAACAGAACCCCCAGAGTCTGCCCTGAGCCTCGACTTTGCTCACTCCTGTCTGAGTATTTACCAATGGGACAGTCCTTGGCTGCTCTTTAATCCATCTACCTGTTAAATGTGAAGGATATTTTCCCCTTTGGACATCTGCTGTCGTCAATGCTATGGCAGCACCCAAGAGCTCAATCATCCCTGCTCCAGAGAGCCTGGAATTGTGCTTGGAGCTTTGAACAGTGGCTTGTTTCTGGAGACAGCCAGGAGGAAAGTCTAGGAGAAGCTCAGAAGGCACAGGCAGGTGGGAAAATCAAGAACCATGAACCAGGGGAGGTTCCCTGTGCCTCTTATTCCCTTCTGGATCAGCAGGGACTTGCCCATCCTCATAGATGGAGGATCCTGCAGGAGAACCAGACCCTCCTTCCAAGTTCTTGAACCGAGCACATAAAACCTGTCCCAGTCCATCTTTTGGTCCCTGTTTGGGGATGGGCTCTGAAACCATCCCACACTGGTAACTCCCTTCCTCTCCTCCAGCTGTGATGGGAATGCCTTCCTCATCCTGTCCGTGGTGCTGCTCATCCTGCTCATCCTGGCCCTCATCACCTCCATAATTCTGTGTGTCAGGTACTCCAAGCTCCTGGGGAGAACAGGTACGTGGAGCTGGGATTGTCCCAAGCAGGGCCTTCCCTGCCATCACTGTGCTCCAGCTGAGCTCATTCCCAGTGCCCCGAGAAGGTCAGGCTGGGAGGCCTCAGGGCTCCCCACTGCCTCCCCTCACAATAAATCAAACCCAGGTTCCTCCAGACCCTGCACAGGGGTGCAAACACCTTAGAGGAGGAGGAAAGTGAGAGTAAAGTGTTCCCAGGCTCAGGGCAGAGGCACTGCTCCCATCACCAGGCAATCCCACGGCCTTCCCAAACCTCCTCAGGCAGAGCTTTTCATGGATTTCTCTGCATCTAAAGCCTCTGATTTTGTCTCATTCTGAAGGTATCAGAGAAACAGAGGACACCAGTGATGGAGCAGAGGGCACAGCACAGGTAAGGAAAACGAAACATTTCCCACATGGTGCCAAATCCCTGACCAACAGTCTGGGAGGAGCTGTGGGACCCTCCTGGTGAGGACCTCAGAGCTCAGTTTGGTTATAAACAGGAGAGAAATGGTATTTAACATCAGCAGAGAAAGGAACATTCCTAGCTGGAGAGAGAGAGGGTGATTAATGCAAGGGGGTAATTAATGCAAGGAACCTCCAGTAGGAACAAACCCAGTGGAGCAAATTCTAGTAACCCCTGAGAAAGGAGTCGAGGAGTAGCAAGCAGGGTCAGAGCACGAGGTTGTCACCTGTGTCCAGGAGAGGTGGTGAAGAACAGAGTTCTCTGCTCTTTCACCTCTGTCATGACCAAAGGTAAATTTTGACACAGCTTTTCCTCTCCTTCTGGGAAAATCTCATTCTCCTGGCAGCAGCTGTGGCCTGGCACTGACTCATGAGTGTTTTCCCTTTCTTTTCCTAGCCTGGCAGCACTGGAAGGAGGGAAAGTTCTGAGGATGACAGCAAAGGGCCAGCATACATCAACATGGACATGCAGTCCCATCCCAGCCCCGAGGATCCGATTTACAGCAATGTGGAACCAAGTCAGGCCCACAGGAACCCCCAAAATGTGGAATACGCCATCATCGCCTTCAACCAGGCCCCAAGGAACGGCAGGGAATGAAGGACAGAATGCCCCAACAACCCAGAAATGGGAGAAAGGAACTGGAATACAGAGTGGGAATGAGGAGTAGGAGGTGTGTGGATGGACACGGGGGGATGAGCTGAGTTTTGCTGCCCTGTGTGGGGTTTGCCTGTGCATTTTCAGCCCTCCCTCTGTTAGGGCCAAGCAGAGGTTTTGCCACTCTTGTGGCAGATTGTCTGGGGTCAGGCAGAGCTGTGGGGGAATTCCCAGTGTCTCTTGTACATCTGCTTTTCCAGTTCCATTAAAGTGCAGAGTCTTTGGAGAAGCAGCTGTGGAGGCCTGGCCTTGTGGAAAGGAGCAGTCTGGACATGGCTGGGTGGGGTATTCCAGCTGTGTCCTGGTACAAATCCTGCCTCAATGCCAAGGATCCAGCTGCTGCAGCCAAGCAAACTCATTCCAGTGCTTCAGGCATCGAACTCAAGCCTTGCTGTGGCCGGGTTCCTTTTTCATGGAACGGGTTGGGGATGTGAGTGCCGGATCCTAAGAATGAGCAGAGCCAGCTCCTGCACTTCCCTGTCTCTGCTGGAAACGCTCCAAATGACGCATTTTATTTAGCAGTCATGTGGGGAGAAACATAAAGTGAGTTTATGGGGCTCAGTTCCATTTCTCCAGGAGCTCTGGCTCCTGATTTCCCTGCCCCAAGCCCTGCTGGAGGGGACAGACCGAAGGGGCCTGAGCCAGCCCTCATTCCCAGGCCAGTCACATCCAACAGGCTTCTCTTGCCAGGGCTGCAGCAGGGAGGCTGATGGAAATTCTTTGAGATTTTCAGAGTTAACCTGACAGAAAGAAAAAGAAAATGGTTCTGGAAATGGTTCATTCAGCCCAACGTTCCCCTAACGATCTGCTCTTCGTGCAGCTGCGCTGGGTCAAGCCGTGGAAGAGTAATAGCAAAAAACAGTGGAGTGGAAGAGAAGCATTTTCTGGGAGATTCTCGAAGAGAATCCAGATTTGTGCTCACTGGAACAAGAAGGGACAAAAACTGCAATCACTCACCTCACAGAGGATTTCTGGTCGCTGTGAGGGACCATTTTCTTAACCACTAACTTGAGGAAAGGCACATTTAGGAAGGGCCAGGCCTGCAGGTTTAGCACCACACCAGTTTAGAAGCCAGGGTCTATTTGTACTTGCAAGGAAGTAAATAAATCACCTCAAAAATGAAAAACCAGCAGCCCACCCCCAGCCTCCCAGTTTGCTGATACTCTGGGGGTTCCGTGACCGCATTCCTGAGCCCCTCCAGCACTGTGGTGTTGGCTGGCTCAGAATCAGTGTCCCCAGCACAGATCCTGTGTTCTTTGTGCCAGCTACGGAACAAAGGTGGGTGCTGGGCTTGTTCCAAGCACCCACAGCTTCTCCCAGTGCCCCTGCCCTGCTGTCTGTTGGATTCCAGACAAGGATCCATGCACAGGCTCTTCTTCCTCCTGAAAACCCAGGGGATGATGTCTTTGCCCTCCTTCACCCTTGGGATGCTCACAGAGCTACCATGAGAGCCTCCCTTTCCCTTTTGGCTTTCCAGAAAGTGCCCCCATGCACAGCTCCTGTAAATCATTTATTGTGGTTTATCACCATCACACTTGGAGTGCCAGGACAAGGGGAATGGCTTCCCACTGCCACTGGGATATTGGGAAGAAATTCTTCCCTGTGAGGGTGGGGAGGCCCTGGCACAGGGTGCCCAGAGAAGCTGTGGCTGCCCCATTGCTGGAAGTGTCCAAGGCCAGGTTGGACGGGGCTTGGAGCAATCTGGGATAGTGAGAGCTGTCCCTGCCTGTGGCAGGGGGTGGGACTGGATGATCTTTAAGGTCCCTCCAACCTGAACCATTCTGTGATTCCATGAAATCCTGCTCCAGTGGGAGCAGACACGCAGGCCTGTGGCTTCAGGCCACCACGTGGTGCTCCCTCCCAGGCTGTCTAAGCTGAGCTGTGGCTGGAACTGGGCAATGCTGATGCCTGAATTTTCAGCTCACGAGGGCAATGCCCATCCCTGGAGAATTGCTCAATGTGCAGGATGAAAAAGATGCCAAGTTCCCCGTGCTCCTTCCTTCCGGCAGAACGGGGAGGGGGAGAGGAGCTGCCCATAGGCACAGCCAGTGTCGCTCTGCTCCAGCCTCCTCTCCTGCCCCTTCTCTGCTCAGCTCCATGGAGAAGCTCCTGCACCTCACCTTGGTTTTCCTGTCAGGTAAGAACCGCATGTGGCTTTGGGGTTCAGGTAAAGGGCGAAGGATTGGGGCAAAGTTTGGCCTCTATGTGAAGGCTCCATCCTCAGAGTTTCCCCTTCTCCCTTTCTTTACCAAAAGGCCAGTGGTGATCCCAGTGCTCCCAGGTTTCCTCACAGGGATCGTTTTGGGTCAGAACAGGAAGCACTGATGAGAGAAGTCCTGCATGCAAGGTGGAATTGCAAAATCCTGGGTGCTTGCATTTGCAAATGGGATTTACATAGAAGCAAATGACCACAGGCAGGGCTCAAGGGGAGGGACATGGAACCCAGTGAAGGGCACAGCTCTGAAATCTCAAGCACCTGGGTATTTCCAGCCTGGAAAGGAATGTCCATCTGACATGGGAACCAAGGTACAGAGCCCAGCTGGGGCTCTCTGCAGCACTTTGAGAATCCCAGATCCTGTTGCAGGGAAAGGCAACAGACTCGGGCTGTGGGAGCACAGGAACCTGTCCCAAAAATTGGAATGAGTTTGGGAAAAATTCACGGTACTTTTCCCAGTAGCACCCAGGAAGGGAGGAGGAACACCAAAAGTTTATGATCTATCAGCACAATTGGTTCAAAAGAGGATGATGCAACACTTTCCAGAGGGACATCGGGGAATCTTTCAATGATTCTGTTTGAGAAATGTTTTGCAGTGCTCTGGGAATTCTGGGGCTGAAGGACCAGAGCTGGAGGAAGGAAGGGAAAACAGGAGAAGCAGTTAAAGAGTTTTGGAGGGATTGAACAGGACTGGATTGGATATTCCATGAGGTAAACCCTGATTGGAACAACCGAGTGGAGAAATGGATCAGGATAAAGCTCTGTAGGTATTGGATACTTGAAGAGCACAGATCCATTTTCAGTCTCCCAGTCAAGCTGAAAGAACTTCAGATTTTTTAGTTTACAATTCACTTAGAATTGTTGAAATTATTGTAAGAAGTGTTATTAAAAGGCTCAGCCAGCACAAAGTCCTTACAAGAGCCTATTTTTAAATTTACTTCTGTTTTATCATTACTTATGGTTTCACAGAAGCATTTGCCTGTGACTTTTTTTTTCACTAGAAATAGAGATTTCCACAAATACCACATTGCACTTCTCTCTGGAAGTATTAATAGCTCAGACTGTCCCCTCTGCCTCTGCCTGTCACAAAGAGGAATGGAAATTAGAAATGAGGAATCAAGACAATAAAAAAATAACCAGACAAAACCCAGTTATCAACATGGTTAAAATTAGTAAGATATTAAAAGATAGGGTGAAAAAAGTGTTAAACTGGATTTGCAAACCAGGAGTGGGATTCAGAAGGAACCAGTGAGTAGGATGGGTTTGGAGGTGTCACTGGGACAAATTCCAGAATATCTGAGCCAAGATCTGAGCACACTGGGTTGGTCATGGGGGAAGCAGACAGGTGACACCCTACAGGTGACAGCCCCTATGGGTGACAGCTCTGTGGGTGACAGTCCTACAGTGACACCCCTATGGGTGACAGCCTTATGAGTGACAGTCCTACAGGTGACAGCCCTATGAGGGACAGCCCTAGAGGTGACAACCCTACAAGTGACACCCCTGTGGGTGACAGCCCCATAAGTAACAGCCCTACAGGTGACACTCCTACAGGTGACACCCTATGAGTGACAGCCCTACAGGTGACACCCTACAGGTGACAGCCCTATGGGTGACAGCCCCATAAGTAACAGCCCTACAGGTGACACTCTACGAGTGACAGCCCTATGGGTGACACCCTATGAGTGACAGCCCTATGGGTGACAGCCCTATGGGTGACAGCCCCGTAAGTAACAGCCCTACAGGTGACACCCTACGAGTGACAGCCCTACAGGTGACAGCCCTATGGGTGACAGCCCCATGAGTAACAGCCCTACAGGTGACACCCTACGAGTGACAGCCCTATGGGTGACAGCCCCATGAGTAACAGCCCTACAGGTGACACCCTACGAGTGACAGCCCTACAGGTGACAGCCCTATGGGTGACAGCCCTATGGGTGACAGCCCCATGAGTAACAGCCCTACAGGTGACACCCTACGAGTAACAGCCCTACAGGTGACACTCCTACAGGTGACACCCTATGAGTGACAGCCCTACAGGTGACAGCCCTATGGGTGACAGCTGCCATCACTAGAAGATGAAAATGACATTCAGCGTTCCCACAGTGAGGGACAGACCTGGGAGAGCCTTGGCTCACTCCTCTGTCCCTCTGTCCCTCTGTCCCTCTGTCCCTCTGTCCCTCATAGCATCCTGTGCTGCAGAGAACGTCACCGTGGTGGCCGCCATGGAGGGGGACACCATTTCTGTCAACTGCTCCTACGACCCCCGGCAGTGGTGGCGGGAGAAGAGCTGGTGCCGGCAGCTGGACGAGAGCCGGTGCCAGCACGTGGTGAGCGCCCCGACCCTGTGGCTGCCCTTCCCCAGGAACAGGAGAGGCACCACCTCCATCAGGGACAACGCCCGCGCCGGGCTCCTGACCGTCACCATGAGGCGCCTGCGGAAGGAGGACGCGGGGCTGTACCAGTGCAAAACGGATTTCCTGGGGGAAACCAGGAGCCTGAGGAAGGTGCAGGTGGAAGTGCTGGCAGGTACGTGCTGGGGCTCGGAGTTGGAGAGTCCCTGCTGGAATTTCACGGGTTGGTATTGGAATTTCACGGGTTCCTTTTTGGAATTTCATGGGTGTCCGCAGCTGCCAAAGGCCCGCTTGAGTCAATATCTACTTTTGTCTCACTCTAAGGAGGTTCTGTGTTTCACTGCCTCTTTTTATTCCTGACTTACACCTCATTGGTGCCCAGATTGTTCCCAGTGCCCCATCTCACCGGGGCTACCTGCCCAGCTGAACATCACCCAGAAACATCTGCAGACTAAACTGTTGTGTTTCCATCAGCAGCCAGCCTGGTGACCCACGTGCCAGAGGAGCCCAGAGCTGTGCAGAGCATCTCCAGGTGAGCCTGAAATTCCTTGGGATCTCTTGTCTTCCTAGGACTAAGGCAGCAGTACAAGAGTTTGGAACCATCCCCTCATGGTTGCATTTCTGGTTCCCCACAGGTCCCATCCCAAAGTGGATTTCACTGTTTTCTACATCCTCGCTGGATTCCTGGTGGCCAAATTCATGGTGGCTGTGCTGCTCTGTGTCATTGGCCACAGCAGGAAGAACAGGGAAAGAGGGTGGAACCCAGGCCTGGGAGAGCAGCAGGTGCTCCCGTTCCCTGCTGACCTCAGACACGGTGGAATCGGCCTCTCCTGGGAGAGCTCTGCGTGAGCCAAGCCAAAGGGAATCCATGGAAAAGGAAAATCAAGCGTTTGCCACCTGCCGTAAGAAAAGGATCGCTCCTAAACACAGGTCTGGAAGAACCTGTCACTCTGGAGAGGGAATGTCACCATCTTCTTCATCACCTCTTCCCCCTGGCACCACATCCCCAGGCAGTTATTCCAAATATCATTGCCAAGACCATCCCATCACGGATGGAACTGACACCCATCACCTCTCTCAACCTGCTGGTCACACTGCTTAGGATGCAGCCCAGGACAAAAATATTAAAACTATGCCTTGTCTCCCCTCTTTCCCAGGTTCAACTTCCTTTTTTTTTATTCCTGATTCTTCTTGACACCTCCAATCCTCTTCAAGAACACAGGAGGCTTGGAGTTGAGGAGTTATGGTTAATACAATTAATATGGTTAATAGCTCTCTGCCTCTCCTTCCTTCTCACACTTTTCACCCCTGCCACCTCAGGGCAGAGCCAGGTGACAGATTCTGTCTTTCCAAGGTGAGGAAGAGCAGCTCCCAAAAGCTGCTTTGGACAGTGGGGATGCTTGGAGAAAATCCCTGAGGAGAGGGGTAAGGATCTGTGGGATTTATCGGGAAGGGATGTGGTCTCCTTGCAGCTCTGAGCCGGCTTCCTCCTCTCTGAAGGGACTCTGTGAACACAGGAGCTGTCTCTCTGTCGTTCTCCTGGTATTTCCTGTCCCATGTGATGGTTGTTCATCCCTCCCCACAGTGAAGCTGCACTCAGCTCTCCCAGGCTCCAAACCCAGGGGCACTCACATTTCTTTTCCCTGCAAAGCTGAATAAAACCCGGCTGATTCCCTGGCGTGGTGTGGATTCCTGGTAAGGAGCTGCAGGACACCGGGTCACAGTGATGTCCCAGGGCAGGGGTGATGCTTGGAACACCCTGGTGGGTTTAGAACATCCAGGAACACTCAGAGCCAGCGGGACAGGCTGGAATATCCAGAGCCAGCTCCATGCAGGAATGGCAGCTCAGAGCCCAACCTCTCATTGCCCAGAGGAGCAATGGCTGAAATTTACTTATTTTAATTAAACAAGGGTTTGGGTTCTCATTTTTAGAGTAGTTCTGTGTTTTGTCCAGAAGTTGAACTTCATGGTGGGTCAGCTGGCAACCTTTGTCCTTCTGAGGCTCCTCCCTCCCACCACGGTGAGGTTCTCAGTCTGAAATCAGCAACTTTTGGGGGAGAAAATGTGTGTTTGTTGCTCTCTGCTGGTACAGACAGGTGACCTGCTGTATGACTGCATCCACAGAGAGGAATTTGCCATCTGAAATAATATATTTCCAAGGAAATAAAAAGGAAATAATCAATATTTTACTGATTACCATCAAAAATAATGAATGTAGTTTGGTAGGATTGTATCAATCAAAACCAAATGGGGTTGGGACAGAAATATTTCTGGGGCTGGTTCTGCCCTTCCCTTCCTCCCGTTCCCTCTGTGCTGACATTGGCTCTGTCCCTGTGCTGGCTGACCTGACTTCATGGGGGTTGTTTTTTCCTTTCTCCCCATCGATGAATCACAGCTCGAGGTTCTTCAGCACTTTTGGGGCTGTTGCAAAAAAAAAAAAAGGGAACTCTCTGTCCCTCAGCGCTCCCATCCTGTGAGAGCCAACAGGAGACTCCAACCCTGTGTTCAGTGCAAAATGCTGTCCCAAATTCAAGGTAACTCTGATCAAAGCCTCATTAAAGCAGGAGGGACTGGAATGATGAATGAGTTCTCATGGAATATGATTAGAGTGCAGCTGAGAAAGCTCCAGCTTAATGACTTGGGAGAAGATCATCTCAGGAGCCATTTCCAGGGGAGAAACAAACTAAGGAACAGCATCAAGCTGGAAGTTTGGGGTGAGTTAATCAAAGGATTAATGATCTTCTAAAAGTCAGCAATTTCTTACCACTTGACAAGAAAGATTACAGGTCAGTGCTAAAGAGCTCTCGTCGGAGCCTGGAAATTTCCTGAGACACAGATAATTCCTGAATTTCTTTTTTTTTTAAGATTTTTGATACATGCTAATGGAATAAATAAATTGGAGCCAACTGGTGGAGGGGGGGGCGGCTGACTTGGCTTCACTGATAAATGACACTTTATATTTACACCAGCAGATGGAACAGGCTCTGAGCAATCTGAATCTTTGTGGGAGGAAAAGTCAGATTTTTTAGTTGCAGAAAAAGTCCCCAGGGATGGATCGATGTGGGAACATCACCTGCTCTTTGTTGTTGTTGTTGTTGTTGTTGTTGTTTTCCAGGGGGAAGATCAAAGACCGACCCTGAGAGGGACCACTGCATCCCAGTGAGGGACGTCCTTGAACCCTGGTGGCACTGCAGGAAGGGAATCCAAGCTCCTGAGCCTTCCCCAGGCTCGCCAAGTGCCAAGGAAAACGCTGCTGGGATGGATCCCCCCAGCTGTGGATCGGTGCTGACCTCACAGAACCACCCTTGTTACAGAAACAGCGGGGCTGGTGTGCTGGAATTTTTAACCTGGAAACATAATCCAGTGTAAAACACACCAAGTCCCCTCCCAAATTAACCTCATCTCCTGTAAATAGGAATGGAGATATCCTGGTTTCCCCTGCAGTCTCTGTGCCCTCGTGGTGCTGAGTTCCTTCCTGTCCACCACTGATCCGGGTGCTGCTGTTCTCCTCCTCGTCCTCACCACCTCCATCAGAAGGAAAAGGGCAGATGAAGCCTTTGTGATCCCAGCAACCCGGGATGTTCACAGCAATCCTCGTCCAGGGAGGCAGGGATGAGCTGGGAGTGGGAGCCAGGTTTAAAATGAGAAGCGAAAGGCCCAGTTTTATACTCAAAAAGCGTTTCTGTCCTTTATGGCAGGAAAAGGGATGGACTTTGGCAGACCCCAGTCAGAAATCCCTGGTGCTTTACACCACTCCAGGGGATTATCCAACAGTTCCATCCAGCCCCAGAGGGTGTGAGGCACCTCCTCGAGCTCCCAGGCGAAAGCCCCCTGGATCTGTTGGTTGTCTGACACCTTCTTGCAAGGCAGACCAAAACCACTTCATTGATTTGAGGAAGTCCCAGCCCTTCTGCTTCTTTTTTGCTCATGGTAATAACAAAAATACACCATTTTGATCATTAATTGGCCTTGAATCTGCAGGAGCAACATCACATCTTCATCAAAGGAAAACTTTGCTCCATGCAATCACTCCAAATATTCCGTGTGCTGACTCTGCCCAGTCCCTTAAACCTTAGGAAGTGCAGTTTGAGCGAGTTTCCTCAACTTCTCTGAGCTCACATTCCCTTTTGCCACACATCCCTTCTGCTCTTCCCCAATTTCACGAGACAAGGAGGAAATAATTGCAGCTGTAGATGAACCAAGGCTGATCTTTTGAAGCAAAACCCACCCAACTCGGTTTGTACCCAGCTGCTGAGGGTGGGTGATGGGGTGAGGGGAAGGACACACCTGGATGCACGATTTCCCTGGAAAATAACTGCACTTTTCTAACAGCACAGCAGCTTGGTGGGCAAACCCCGAGGGAAGCTGTGCTGCATTTGCTTTTCCAAACTGCTCTGTTTTGAAATGGCAGGGAGTTGTAAAGCCAAATACAGGAAACTGGTTGTGTCTGGCAGCAGCTGATACAGCACCACAGCCAGGCCAAGTGAGCTGCTTCCTCTGCACTTAAATACTCACAAATAAAGCGTTAATTACTGCTCAATCTGATAAAACCCAGCAAAGTGGTGAAAATCTGCTTTATTTTGAAGCCACCAGCTTTTTTCCTGGGCTTCAGAGAGACGAGCAATGCACTTGACGTGTTTTAATAAACAAGGGGCTTCTTGGAAAATATTTGTCTGCTTTATAGTATAAACTGTCATCAGCTTGAGCTCCTGGGGTAGAATTTACACTCCAAGGTATTGATTTGTTTTACAAAGAAATAACTCTGTATTTCCCTGTTGTTTATTAACACACACCCGTGCTCCAGGATAAATCTAGCTTGACTTTATTACAGATTACACCCCTGTTGATCCAACTACAGAACCCTGTTATCGTGGTGGCATGAGCAAACATCCCTCGGGGATTATGGATAAATCCCCAGATTCATCTGAGATTTTCCTCTTAATTCTGTGAGCAGGAGACCGAGGATGCTGAACAGGACACAAAAATGGGTTTAATTTTTGAATATCAAGATTGCAGGGAGACTCTGGATATGGGGTGGCAGGGGAGGGAAGGAAGGTGGAAAGGAAGGGAAAACATCCATGGATTGGATAAGCTCTGCTCTGCCTGTGAGTCTTGTGCAATTCTGAAGGTGAGGGTGAGAGAGAAAAGTAAATTCTGTTGACTGCTCTGATGTGGCTACATGATACCAGATTTTTACCATTATATCTGAGATGATTTGATTATTCTACTGCAAATTGTCTGAAAATAAAGCTAGAAAATGACATCATAATAGCTAAAGAAAGTGATTTCTGACTTCCTAAACAGGCTTGCATGATTGTTCTCATTTCCTGTCCCAGCTTCCCACTGTCTGTTCTTACATACTGTAATTTCCTTTCTTTCTTTTTGTTTGTTTGGGTTGGGGATTTTTTTGTGATCATCACTGTATTGACCAATTCCAGAGAGAATTCCTGGCTGACACCCTTGTGTTCTGGGGGATTTCGAGATGACGAAATGTTGGTGTGGAGTTTGTACCATTAACTATTTCTCATATTGCAGGGAGCGTGCAGTTCCAATCCTGGGGAAGAGCAGTGTGCCCAGAGGGATTACAGGAGACTCAGAAATTCAGCATCTCTTAAAGCTTTCAAAGCCCACCCAATCCTCCTACGAGGAAAACTCTTTTTGTGCCAAAACACAGAAATAAGCTCGTTCTAAGGGTCTTCATTTGGCTGTGTTTGGGCTAAAAAAAGATAATGACAGGATACCTGGGAGTTGGGGACAAGGAGGAATCACCTTCCTGGAATATATGGGAATTAAATCTTGGAGAGAAGGGCAGTGGGGCACGTGAGGATGGAGTGGGACAGGTACAGATTCCATTGCTGCTTCCATGGACGCTCCCCAGGCTCCGGCGCAGCTTCCAGGCGACTTTAGGGATAATTACAGAATGCATTGAATCCTGCAGCAAGGAATGGAGCACCTCCAAGGCACCCGAGTACTGTGCCCACAGCCCTGCCAGGACACGGGGCCACTGCCAGGCACATTTCACATTTCCCTGCCCCTTCCAGGCAGGAATGGTGGCACAGCCTCTTCCCACACAGCCCACACCCAGCACGCGTTTGCCCCACACTTAAGGGACACACGAAGCAATAATGGCCAGCTCAAAGCCAGCCTGCCTGCTTCCCTTCCTTCCTTCCTTCCTTCCGAATTCCTTCCTTCCTTCCTTCCTTCCTTCCTTCCTTCCTTCCGAATTCCTTCCGAATTCCTTCCTTCCGAATTCCTTCCGAATTCCTTCCTTCCTTCCTTCCGAATTCCTTCCTTCCTTCCTTCCTTCCTTCCGAATTCCTTCCTTCCGAATTCCTTCCGAATTCCTTCCTTCCGAATTCCTTCCGAATTCCTTCCTTCCTTCCTTCCTTCCTTCCTTCCTTCCTTCCTTCCTTCCTTCCTTCCTTCCTTCCTTCCTTCCGAATTCCTTCCTTCCTTCCGAATTCCTTCCTTCCGAATTCCTTCCTTCCTTCCTTCCTTCCAAATTCCTTCCTTCCTTCCTTCCAAATTCCTTCCAAATTCCTTCCTTCCTTCCGAATTCCTTCCTCCCTCCCTCCCTTCCTCCCTCCCTCCCTTCCTTCCTCCCTCCCTCCCTTCCTTCCTTCCTTCCTTCCTTCCTTCCTTCCTTCCTTCCTTCCTTCCTTCCTTCCTTCCTTCCTTCCTTCCTTCCTTCCTTCCTTCCTTCCTTCCTTCCTTCCCCCTTTTCTTTTTCCCTTTCTTTTCTTTCTCCCTTTCTTTTTTCTTTCTTCCTCCCCCAGCTCTTGCAGGGCCCTGCTCAGGCCCGAGGCAGAGCCCTCTCCTTTCCCCACACGCCGCCATCTTGAGGCACCGCCTCACCCCTAAGACAGAACCACAGGCCGGGATGGAGGGTCCCGCTCCCAGAGAACCCTCACACCAGGAGCACCTCTGGGGGGACACCCCGGTGTCCCTCAGTCCCCTCAGCACCCACAGCCCAGCCCTGGGGCTGCAGGAGCGGCACCCACAGGCAGCAATATGGCAGGATGGGGCTGAGGGGAGATGGGTGCCAAGATGGCCGTGCTGGCCCCACAGGGCCCAGGGTGCGGGCAGGGGCTCTCCGGCCACCTTGGAATAGGGCAGGGGCTGTCCGGCCATGCTGGGTGAGGGCAGGAGGTGAGGGCAGGTGCTGTTTGGCCTCTTTTGGGGTATGGGGGTGCAGGGGTTTTGTTTGGCCACACCAGGTCAGGGCAGGGCTGTCGGGTCATGCTGGTTGAGGGCAGGGAGTGCACGGCTACACCAGGTCAGGACAGAGGGTCAGGGCAGGGCTGCCCGTCCATCCCTGGGGCAGAGCAGAGCAGGGGCTGTCCGTCCATCCCTGGCTCAGGGCAGGGGCAGGGCTGTCCGTCCATCCCTGGCTCAGGGCAGGGCAGGGCTGCCCGTCCATCCCTGGCTCAGGGCAGGGCTGCCCGTCCATCCCTGGGGCAGAGCAGAGCAGGGGCTGTCCGGCCATCCCTGGGGCAGAGCAGAGCAGGGGCTGTCCGGCCATCCCTGGGGCAGGGCAGGGGCTCTCTGGCCATCCCTGGCTCAGGGCAGGGCAGGGGCTGTCCGGCCATCCCTGGGGCAGGGCAGGGCAGGGCAGGGCTGCCCGTCCATCCCTGGGTCAAGGCAGGGCAGGGCTGCCCGTCCATCCCTGGCTCAGGGCAGGGCAGGGGCTGCCCGTCCATCCCTGGCTCAGGGCAGGGGCAGGGCTGCCCATCCATCCCTGGCTCAGGGCAGGGCAGGGCTCTCCGTCCATCCCTGGCTCAGGGCAGGGCAGGGGCTGCCCGTCCATCCCTGGCTCAGGGCAGGGGCAGGGCTGCCCATCCATCCCTGGCTCAGGGCAGGGCAGGGCTGTCCGTCCATCCCTGGCTCAGGGCAGGGCAGGGCTGCCCGTCCATCCCTGGCTCAGGGCAGGGCAGGGCTGCCCGTCCATCCCTGGCTCAGGGCAGGGCAGGGCTGCCCGTCCATCCCTGGCTCAGGGCTACCCAGCCACCCCAAAGCCCCCCTCTGCCCTCCCCACACCCCATCACAACATCCCAACACAGAGTAAAAGCTGCTCAGTTTATAAATTTTATTAGCTGGAGAGTGTACACAGTACTTACAATTGCATCTATTAAAGACCAAAATACACTTGAAAAAATGCATCATATAAAAAAAATTAAAAACTTTGAACTATGTACAAACTTTGCCTGACATTATGTTAAGCTCAGGACCCTCCCACGCCCATTCACAAAGAAAAGTTTATTTTCCCCCTCTTTTTAACATGTAGGGCCTTAAAGCCATTTAGCATCACTTGAGGATCACTTTTTCCCAAATCCTGTTCTTTACACTCCTATAAATCTGGGTTTTGATGGGTTTGATGCTTCACTGCTCTGGGTCAATCAAACACATTTCTCCCCAAGCCTCTTCTTTCATCCTCACCCACTCTTTTACTCACTCCCAAAGTGGAGTTTTTGCTCAAGTGTAGCCAATCTACAAAGAATTCTCATTTAATTACTATAGGGAGGTTTGGACTGGGCATGTCTCCAATTGAACAGATTTCCCTGAAAAAGCAAGCAGACATTTTTGGTACCATGGTGTTAACTGCTGGCTCCAACCTCACCAAATTAAACACAACTTTCAGCAGTGATACACAGAACACAAAACAAATAAAAACATGATAGGAGCACTCAGGCTTTCACATCACTATTTAAAGTATTAACAATAAGACTTTCTAGAACACAAATCTGTATTTCTTCACACACAACCTACAACAGCAGATCAGAGAACCTGAATATGAAGGGATATTGGGAAACAAGTTCTAGCTGGCTGGAAAAAGTTTACAAGTTCTTTAAGAAAAGTAATTACTCATTAAAGAAAAAACAAAACAAAATCTATGTCAGAGCAATAATCTTGCTTCCCAAACTTCCAGCTCTCAGAGGGGTTCCCTCAGGACAGAGATTTACCATCAACTAAAGAGCAAAAAAAACCAGCATGGAGAGGCTCTTACTCCAGCAAATATTCCACCAACAAAATGTACAGATGCTCCAAAAAAATATTTACAGTAATGCTACAAATCCAACTAAAATTCCTTAAGGAGAGCTGCACGTTCCCAAAATGGGGGAGATCCCAGGAAATGCTCTGTGAGGGTCTCAGGTGCCCAACTGAGGAAAATCAGCACCGGGCTGGAAGTGGGCAAGGATTTAAGGCAGAAGCAACCAGAGGCCCTGATGATGCCATCGATGTTAAAAATACCCTTGAAATCGTTAGAAATAAACCCTAATTAAGAGTTGTGAGAAGAGTGTCAGATTACTGGTTTAACTCAGGACAAAAATTGAAAGAAAGAAGATTTCTTTGCCTGCCAGGAAGCGGGCCAGCTCCTCCTGCAGCTGCAGGTGTCCCCATGGCCGAGTTTCCTTCCCAGCTCCAGCTGTGGGGAGGGCTGGGACACAGAACCAGGAACTCCCAACCAGGAGCTGAGCTGCACTTAGAGATCCAGCTGCCAATTCCAAACCCCCTCTGCAGTTCCTCCTTGTCCTTTCACTGCCTCCACAGGTCATCCTCACATCTGGACAAGATCCCTCTTCCTCCAGGATTGCCTGCTCACAAGGATCCAACATTTCTCCTCCCTCTTCTCCTTCTCATACTCTCAGGTTTAGTATTTTTCTTGCATCCAAAGGAAACAGAATTTTCCAGGCTCTGTTCTTTTGTATCCTCCCAAGTCTTCCACAACTTGCTGATTTGTCCTTCACTTTGTCTTTAGTCAGGAGCTTCCAGTAAATGGGAAAACATGGGAGGGAGGAAATGTAATTTTCAAGCTGCACTTGAAATCAGCATTCACTGAATTTAACCCAGTCTCACCCATCCCTGGCTGCTTTCCTCAAAAACTCCTCCCTCTGCAGCTTCACCTGGCCAGGTTCACATTCACCTGGCAACATTCCCAACTCCAAACTTCGCTGCTGTGATCCAGTCTGAACTACAGAACACAAAAATTGGCAACTCTGGGACTCCCAACAGGCAGATGAACCAGAGAGCAGCTGGGTAACTCATTAAGGTGGGAGAGGGGAACAGGAATGGAATGGTGAGAAATCACCTGTTAAATGCTTTTAACTACTGCTCCCATCACCAAAATTCAAATCATAAGAATAGGGCAGGCTTAGAATCTAAATTAAAGATCTGTTCTGTGGAGATGCCCAGCCCAAAGCCAGCTGTAGGGCATGGAAAAATCCTTTTTTTATATAATGTAAGTACTGCTCGTTCACTAAGTGCCACTTCTGTTTTGTTTTTAAGAGGATAATTTATAAAAAGCATTAAAGGTTCATTGGTATCTGCCTTCATTTGTTAAAGAGTCCTTCAGGTACCTCAGGCTGAGCTGCCCCAGCTGCTGCTGTCCTGAGTCATCCATCACTCTGAACTGTAGGACTGATTTAGGCATCAAAAACATCATCCCAACAATGGTCAAGTCCCACTCTGGGACTGAGGATTCCACGTCTCCTGGAGGAACCATGGACTTCACTGGCAGGTGAGAAAGGAGATTTAACAACAAAACCAAAAAAAAAAATCCTTTGGAAGAGACTCACTTAAAAGCTTCAATCCTTTTTACACTCACACCCATCTTTCTTCCAAAGCAACAAGTACTGGCAA
Organism: Aphelocoma coerulescens; assembly: GCF_041296385.1. NCBI lineage: Eukaryota > Metazoa > Chordata > Aves > Passeriformes > Corvidae > Aphelocoma > Aphelocoma coerulescens. The sequence continues at coordinate 5,042,081 of NC_091039.1, read as the reverse complement.
TGAACATACAAAACCACCCAGAAACTGATTTCCTGATCCAATCCCCCCCCCCACATCACCCTGTCCCACCCCACTGGCAACAGAGACACAAAACATCGAGTCCTGCAATAATCTTGACTATTTCTAGCATTGATTGGATGGCTGAACCTTTCCCAGAGAAGAGCTTCTTTACACATTTACAAGGTGGAATTGAAAAGAATCCCCTTGAGTTTCTGCCAGGGCTGGAAGTGCAACAGCAGGGCCCAGCTCAGGGAAAATGAAGTCCAAAGGGGTGAGGAGTGGATGGAATAACAAATCTCTGCTGGCCAAACACAGGCCTGTGGTGCAGCCACTCAGTGCTGGTTGGAGCAGCTGGAATCTGTCCCTGGACAGGGCTGTGCTGCACCAGCCACAGGGGTTGAGGAGAGAAAATGAAGGAAAACCAAAGGGATGAGTGTTCAGACTCTGAATTCCCTGTGCTGGATCAGGAGAGGGCACCAAGAAGTTTGAAAGGTTCTGTTTGTAGAATTGAAACCTCAAGCACCTCCTCAACACGTGGTGTTTGCTCTGTGGAAAAGGACAGGCTGTGACATGGAGATTGTCCCACTCCAGGATTCACTGGACACTCTGGGCAGGCAGGACAGGCTGGCAGGAGGGATGGGAATTCCCTTCAGGTGTTTTTCCCTGGAAGCAGGGGTTAGGAGACCCTGATCATCTGTGTCATCGCCTCTTCGTTGGTTTGAGTTGGATCCTGCAGGCACAAAATGTTGGAAATTCCACATTTTTCCATGAAGCAGAGAGAACCACACACAACAATGGAGGGAGGAGACACTCCTGCCCTTCCCTTGATCTCCAAAAATGTCCTATTTTTCCTGGGTTTTACAGGCCAGTGTAAGAGACTGAGACACAAAAATCCTAATACTTCCCAGGAATGTGTTGTTTCTGGTATTTAGGAAGACCTAGGACTGGTCTGACACTTAGGAATGACTTTCCTCAAAGTAAGAAATACTCCCTGAAGGCACAGAACTGCTCTAAAGCACTGAGCAACAACAGAACCCGTTCATTCTACTCCATTGTGTCCCTTCCTTTGAAAAATGCCTTGCACTTCTTATGCAAATCAATATGCAGCTAAGAATTAGATATTCCCATCTTTTAATTCCCATCAGATGTAAAGATAAGGTGTCTCTACCTTTCATTCATGTCCTGAAAGAACATGCCACGACCCAACCAGATAGGTTGTTTTACAAACAAAGAACGTTTGTGTGCATTTATCCTACAAACCACAAAGTGAACACACTTCTCCTCCACATTATTGTCATTTAATTCCTCAGGGCAAACATCCCTTGCTCTCCACAAGCAGCGACAGGAGGTTTTTTTTCCAACACTTGGAATAAATTTAAAGGCAGGGAGGACCAAGTGTCAGCAGCCAAGCCCAAAAACTCAACCAAGGCAGCACAGACACCTCTGATGTGTGTCCTGAAGGGCTGAAATTTGCCCCAAACCCCACTCACCTGCATGTGAGGGCTGTCCTTTTCCTTGGGGGAGAAGAAGCGGCCTCCCTCTCCCCGTTTCCTGGCCATGGCGTGCCGGTGCCGGGACTCGTGCAGGTATTTCTGCAGTGAGGGAAGGAGCAGGTGAGGGAGCAGCCACTCCTTCCAGTCACTGCCTCCCCAGGGGAAATTCCCAGTCCCCATCCATCCCCCTGCCCCATTCTTCCCAGTCACTGCCTCCCCAGGGGAAATTCCCAGTCCCCATCCACCCCCCTGCCCCACTCCTTCCAGTCACTGCTTCCCAGGGGAAATTCCCAGTCCCCATCCATCCCCCTGCCCCATTCTTCCCAGTCACTGCCTCCCCAGGGGAAATTCCCAGTCCCCATCCATCCCCCTGCCCCACTTCTTTCAGTCACTGCTTCCCAGGGGAAATTCCCAGTCCCCATCCATCCCCCTGCCCCATTCCCTCCAGTCACTGCTTCCCAGATTCCCAGTCCCCATCCACCCCCCTGCCCCACTCCCTCCAGTCACTGCTTCCCAGGGGAAATTCCCAGTCCCCATCCATCCCCCTGCCCCACTCCTTCCAGTCACTGCTTCCCAGATTCCCAGTCCCCATCCATCCCCCTGCCCCACTTCTTCCCAGTCACTGCTTCCCCAGAGGAAATTCCCAGTCCCCATCCATCCCCCTGCCCCACTTCTTTCAGTCACTGCCTCCCCAGGGGAAATTCCCAGTCCCCATCCATCCCCCTGCCCCATTCCCTCCAGTCACTGCTTCCCAGATTCCCAGTCCCCATCCACCCCCCTGCCCCACTCCCTCCAGTCACTGCTTCCCAGGGGAAATTCCCAGTCCCCATCCATCCCCCTGCCCCACTCCTTCCAGTCACTGCTTCCCAGATTCCCAGTCCCCATCCATCCCCCTGCCCCACTTCTTCCCAGTCACTGCTTCCCCAGAGGAAATTCCCAGTCCCCATCCATCCCCCTGCCCCACTTCTTTCAGTCACTGCTCCCCAGGGGAAATTCCCAGTCCCCATCCATCTCCCTGCCCCATTCTTCCCAGTCACTGCCTCCCCAGGGGAAATTCCCAGTCCCCATCCATCCCCCTGCCCCATTCTTCCCAGTCACTGCTTCCCAGATTCCCAGTCCCCATCCATCCCCCTGCCCCACTCCTTCCAGTCACTGCTTCCCAGATTCCCAGTCCCCATCCATCCCCCTGCCCCACAGACACCTGTCGTGCTGACAGTCAGTGCAGGCTCACACACAGCTCCAGACACTCCCAAAAACACCCAAAGGAAGCAGAACTGGCCCCAAAGGACTTAAAAAATTTACTCTGATGTAGCTCATGAACAACAAAAGCATCCTAAAACCGAGGAACACTCAGATTCTAATCCTCATTTCCCAGCCCAGGTGGGATTCTGTGCCTTTCTCACCCTGTGTTAGACCCGAGTTTTATTCTCACCCTTCTCTCTTTGGGGATTTTTCCCTCTGCTTCCAGCTTTGCCCGTGCCTGCCTCCTCTTCAGGATGCGGTGGTACTGCTTGGCATTGACATAGAGGGGCTCCTCTTCGAGCATCTCTGCTCCAGGCAAAGGGATCCTCTGGATGGCTGGGACTGAGCCAGCTCCAGGCACCATCTGGATGGAGAAGGAGGGCTTAGTTCAGAGAAGGTGGGTTTAGTCCTTGCAGCTCAGCACACAAACTGAACACAAAAATGCCATTAAAAACCTAAATATTAAAATGGAAAGTGGGTTTTGCTCAGGTAATGCAGCCACTTAAATGAAGAGGAGCAATAAAGCTGTTCTCAAACTGCAGAACCAATTTAAACAATCAATTCCTTGTCAGTCCTGCTGGGTTTTTCTGATGAAGGTAAAATTTCAATACAATCCCATGACTGTGCTGCTGCTTCTTGGACAACTAAACAAACAGGACATGGCTGGTGCTTCTCTTTCTTTTGGGTTATCTCTTACTTCAATTATTTCATTTCAGAGCATTTCTAAGCCAACATCACAGAGCTGCTGACATCTAGTGGGGACCAACAACATTCCAGTCCAAGGGCCTCACACTACAAAGAAACAGGAATTGGCAAGAAAAACCTCTGTAAGTGATGGAAACAAATCCTAAGGGATCCTCAAGAAAACCAGTAGTGACTCAAGCTATTGAAACCTTTGCTCATCAGTTCACAGCTCAGTTTGAATTCCAGTTTTTAGATTTCTGAGCTGCTGTGGGAGAGAAGAAGTACAGAACACACAGATCACAGCAGGATCCAGGTCTTTGAAGCTGAAAATTTGTAATTTTTAAACTTTAAACTAATGGAACTTACAGAAAAGACTGAGCATATTAAGGTGACCTGAATCTCAGACAAGAGTTTATCAGAGAATCAGGGAATCACAGGATGGTTTGGGTTGGAAGGATCTTAAGGATCACCCAGTTCCAACCTTCTGCCATGGGCAGGGGACACTTTCCACCATCCCAGGTGCTCCAACCTGGCCTTGGACACTTCCAGGGATCCAGGGGCAGCCACAGCTTCTCTGGGCACCCTGTGCCAGCCCCTCCCCACCCTCCAAGGAGAAATTCCTTCCCAATATCCCACCTAACCCTGCCCTCCTTCAACTTAAAGCCACTCCCCACTGTCCTATCCCTACCCTTGTGAAAATCCTGCTAGATTTGAGTACAGACACCTTAAAGCTCAGCCTCCAAAGGCAGCAGTGGGAATTTCACACCTACCATGACCATTCCCCCTGAATTGACCACGTTCCCAGCCACTGGCAGTGTCACCGTGACCGTCCCCTGGCCACTGCTGGTGGTGTTGGTGTTGGCTCCAGTTTGGACAATCTGGGCTCCAGCCAGGCTGGCTGCTGGAATGGTGATCATGCCTGTAACAGGGACTGTAACTTTAAGGAAGGAGAAAACAAAAGGAAAAGAAAGAAAAAAAAAAAAAGAAAAGAACAAAAAAAAAAAAAACCAAACGAAACAAAAACACGCACACAAAAAGAAGGGAACAGCATTAGTCCCACTTCTGTGTTTTACTCATTCATCCTTCCAGAACATGCAGAGAGGGAGGAAAAGCGTTCAAGTGAGGGATTAAATTCCATCAGAACTCCTGGTTTTTGCATTTGTAACCTCACTGTGAGTAACCATGCACTCTTGAGGTGGAAAAGCAAAAATAAGGGTTTCTATTCTATCAGCCCTTGCCAGAGACAAGGAGATTTTCTGTTTCTGGGGGAAGAACCCCAGAGTGAATTCCTGCAGAACACAAGCACCTAAATAAATCAAAAGCCTTCTCAAAGAGGTATCCTGGCTCCTCCCAGCCCTCCTACCTTGCTGCAGGATGGTGCCATCAGCATTCACGGGCTGGTACACGATGGTCTGGCCCTCAGCAGCCTGGGCAACCTGCTGGCCTTGCACTGCTATCTGCTGCTGGGTCTGAACAAAACAAAGAGCACAAGAACGTTACAAATTGCTTCTTTTTTCCAGTGTTTACAATTCCTGAATGAACACATGGTGCTTGAGGTGTTCCAGGTGTCTATTTCTGTTGCCTCATTAGCAGCAGTAAGAAATAGGCTGGAGCACAGACCAAATAACTGGAGATCAAACACCTGAAGCACATGTAAGATGCTTTTTCTAACAGTTCAATAACGAAAAAAAACAAATTCTAGGTTTCCTGTCTCACTATGAAGATGTGAAAGGAGGAACTATTCTGCTCAGAAATTTAATTTTGGCCCTAACCAAAAGCATCAGCAGAAACCCCAGGTGTGACTGGACTACTGCACACGATGGCCCAAGTATGGAATTAGCAATGCTTCATGTTTTCAAAATTCAACAAAGAGACAAAAACAACCACGAACCAATAAAATACAGAAACACGATGGAGAAAAACATGCAATCTAATTATTCTGCCCCAGAGTCATGTATGAAACACTACAAAAACATGACACTCAAGTTCTCCTCAATATTAATAATTCCTTTTTTTTTTTTTTTTGGCCTTTTTTTTTTTTTTACTTAACCACATCTTAAGTCATTTGTCAAGTTTCTCTTCCTGTTCCTCTGCAGAAAAGCCTTTCATGCTGGTGCAGTTACCTGTGTCTGGCCAGCAGTAACTGCAGTCTGGGGCTGCTGTATAATGATCTGCTGGGTCTGGCCCTGCTGCCCCTGTACCTGCACAGCCTGCCCACCTTGAATCTGAATCTGACCTGGCTGGACCAACTGAATCTGTGGAAGAAAGAGTCAGAAAGGAACATTAACTATGCCTCTGATTTCTCCCTCCTCGGCCTCAGCATGACCAAGTCATCTCTGAGGGTGATTTACTGTTGCACAGAAAAAGAAAGCAGCGAGTCTTCTCTTTTTCCAGTTGAAAATGAGGAGTTTTAATGGATTGCTCCCTGTGACACAGCAGCCCAGCCACACAGGGACCAACGTGCTGTGTCACCTGCAGCTCTGCACTGCTTACACAAGAAATCACTCAGGAGAAATCAGTGATTCACATGGCACTGGGAACCAATAGTCAGGTGGAAGAAGAGGAGGACTAAGATTGAAGACATCTGTGGGGTGTTAATTATCCAGCACTCTGAAGTAGTTCTGGGATATATAAAGTTGTCCTCAGCTTTGCAGAGTCTTTCCACCACTGTGGAATGTTCTTAGATTAAAAAAAGAAGAGCTGGAATATGGTTTGGAGTTTGTGTTTAAAAACACAGTTATGGGTTTTCCTCCAACAACCAGACTGAGAAGAACCTCATAAAAATACAGTGGTTTTCAACAACGGAAATTTTAAATAAACCTCTCAAAACACCAAGACATCATTTGCCTTCCTGGACTGTGCTGGGTTCCTAAATACCATCCTAAATCACCAGGACACTTTCATTATGCCATGGTTACAGTTCTTCCCTTTGCTTTTGAGGAACACTTTGACCACCTCTTTAAATTTACCAACTGTCTTTTAAACAGATGATTACTTCCCAAAAAAATCCATCTTCTGTACCTCCTTCACTATTGCCTTCTGTGCAACAGGAATGTTTACATTCCCCTTCAGCCATCACATATTAGACAGGCTCAAGCACAAATTATTTTCAAGAAGCTTTCTTAAATAATTTTTTTTTTAAATCCTCTTTCTGAGCCATAAGTTGAACAGGCACCAGATCCCCTACTACACTGCAAGGGCCAGATAAAATATCCCAACCAACAAAAATCCTGGTCTAGGGGAAGGTATCCTGCCTGTGCCAGGGGGGTGCCAACTGAATGAGCTTTAAGATCTCATCCAACCCAAACCATTCCATGATGAAAACCCCCAAACCAACCCAGCTGTGTTTCAGTGGTTTTTAATCCAAAAAGTTTGCACCAGGCCATAGAACATAAAAACTGAGTTCATAAAAGACTTTCACTCATTCCCACCACTCCAGAGCCACAAAGCACCGCCTCTGCCTGGTTTTAGGGTGCTGAGCAGAGCCTGTGTGGCAGTGGGAGCATCCCAGAGTATCCCCAGGCTGTGCAGTGCCCCCGGGGTGTCTCACCTGCTGCAGCCCCTGCGTGCCAGACACCGGGACCTGCATGATGGTCTGGCCCTGGCCCCCAGGCACGGCCTGCACCATGATGGGCTGGCCCGTGGAGGTGATGAGCTGTCCCCCGCTCACCTGCACCATCAGCGGCTGCCCCTGCACCTGCGAACGAGGCAACAACAAGGCAACAATGAAACCCCTGCCAGAGCAGCCCCAGTGCTCAGCTGGGCTCCTGTGGGGGCACAGGAACTGAGAAACGGGCACTGAGCTGCTTCAAACCAGCTCTGGGCTCCAGGATGTGCTATGGATTTAGGAAATGATCTGCTTTTCTTGCAGTCTAGCTGTTACAAAGCATGAAAACCGCGTTTTCCAGCCACAAGAACGACCTTCATGCACAGCCCACGAGCAAAGTGGAATAAAAAACTTCATTATTCACCTCACAATTACTGATTTTTAATTGGGGTTCCTACTGAGAGAGCTCTGTTCTGACAGGGAGGTTCAGCTCTCCCCAATTTCATGCCTACAACGTTTCCATTTTCTATCTGACACGGAGCATGAGATGTGCTGAGAGAAACTCTCCATGATTATTGAGGGAAACTGTAACTGGAGCAACACAAAATGGAGTTCAGGGAGGAAAAGTGAAAGTGGATGAGCAGCAGCCACTTTTGGGCCCAAAAAGGCGTAGAGTGGATTTATAATAGCAAAATATAAAGTATAAAGTATAAAGTATAAAATATAAAGTTAAAATATAAAGTTAAAATATAAAGTTAAAATATAAAGTTAAAATATAAAGTTAAAATATAAAGTTAAAATATAAAGTTTATATATAAAGTATAAAATATAAAGTATAAAGTACAAAATAATAAAATATAAAGTATATAAAATATAATATATAAAATATATAAAATATAAAATATAAAATATATAAAATATAAAATATATAAAATATAAAATATATAAAATATAAAATATATAAAATATAAAATATATAAAATATAAAATATATAAAATATAAAATATATAAAATATAAAATATATAAAATATAAGTGTGAGGGTGGTGAGGCCCTGGCACAGGTTTCCCAGAGAAGCTGTGGCTGTCCCATCCCTGGAAGTGTTCAAGGCCAAGCTGCACAGGGCTTGGAGCAACCTGGGATAGTGGAAGGTGTTGGGGTTGGAACTGCATGAGGTTTAAGGTCCCTTCCCAGCCAAACCAGTCTGGGATTCTGTGGTAACTTTGGTTTGAGAGTCTCCAGACTCTTGGACCCAAGAGTTCTTCATCTCTGGTCACTGGGAAAAAGGCCCATGAAAAGGAAAATGAAGGGAAAACCTCTCTGTTTGAACTCCCTCACCTGCCAAGTCCCCAAATTGCCCAAATGCATCTTGTAAAATGCTCTACCTCCACAGCCTAAATGCAAAATGAGTCTCATGAACTAGGGAAGCACAAAATCTGATTTGTTTAGGGATAAGTACAACACAACGTGGTAAAGTCACTGCGTTCCTGGGTTTCACACCCCCATGGGATGAGGAACCAAATCCTGCAGGGAGCAACCAACTGTGGTTAACACGTGGAATTTGACTTTCTGGGTCAGCACTCTGTCCCTCAGCCTGTCCATCTCCCATCCAAAGCCCTCAGCCCCTGGGCTGGATCACACAGGGAGGAGCATGCTCAGGTCAGCACAGAGAAGCACAGGCAGCAGCACAATATCCAAGAAGCAGAAAGGAAAATAAGACATTCCAGGATTTTTGTTAATGAATTAGAGGCAAGCCAAAATAGGAAAAAAAAAAAAACAAAAAAAGGGTGGGGACAACATAACAACAACCAGAGGCCCCAGTGAGCCCAGCAATCCAAGTCAGGCAGCGTTTGAGATTTGAACTCTGAACATAAAAAATGCTGTGTTAACTTTGCACCTGGCAGGGCCATTCCAGCCCCTTGGAATCATCCTGCTCTGAGGAATTACAAACCAAACAAAACCAAAATACCGAGTGCAAAAGTGCTACAGTTGCCCAGGGTCTGTCAATTGCTCTAAAAAGGGCTCCTGGAAAGCCTGGCTGAGTTAAGTGGAGGCTGCAAGACAGGAAATACCTCACACTGAAACAAGTGATTCCTTCCAGTCTGGGATGTATTCGCTGTCTGGATTCACATGGCTCCTGGGTTTCCCTGTGTTGTTCACAGGTAAGTAAGAAATTGGATCTCTCAGTGCCACAGAGGCCAATATTGTCCCCCAGGTGCCCTTTTAGTCACAGGTGAGAAGGTTCCACTGCTCAAGCTCAGGCTCCCCCAGCACCTCTGTCTGTCTCATGCAGTGAAGGCAGAGCCCTCCTCAGGAAGGAGCTCAGAAACTTCATTTCCTTGGAATTACAGGAAATCTTTGGGGTTTACCCTGACTGTTACTTCCTCATTTTGGTGTTTTTAACTTTGAAGTCGCATTGAACCACAATTCCTTTCCAGAATTCCTGGCAGGCACCTGGGACCTCAGGAACAGCTCCAATCCCATGGCAAACCCTACAGCCAGCACCCAGCACAGATTCCTGCTCCACATCCCCCTGCTCCTCCTGGAAACCCTGGGAAAAACACAGCATTAGATATGTGGTGCTGGGGAGGGTCATGCAGTGCTCAGAAACACAATCAGAGAGGTCACCACTACCTGGAGGGTCTGGACTTGCTGGCCTGAGGCCGATGCCACCTGGGCCTCAGTCTGCAGCTGGACAGCTGTGACACCTCCCTGCTGCAGGGAACAGGAACAGGGAGAGCTTGAAACATGGAAATGCACAGCTCTGACACCACACAACACACTGCTGGGACAGGGGGGTTGGGGTTCATACACACTGCTCCAGAACACGAGGAATGGGAATTCTAGCAAACCTAAGGATGGAGTTCCCCGGAGCTGCACGTGGCACTGCAAGGCTTCAACATCCCAACTCGCAGGGAACAGGAGGGATCATTTTGCAGGATTTAAAGCTCCGTTTCAGGGTTTTAGTCTGCTCACTGGCCAGGTTTGTCACTGTGAAGGGTTGCAGATTTTGGTCCCTCTGGTTTGTCACGACAAAGCCCTTCCTGCAGCACAGTCTGAGCTCATCTCTGCCGCCCCTGTGTCGCTGCCTGCCCACCAGTGACCCTGAGGGACAGTCTGGAGAGGCTGCAGGAGCAGCTGGAGCTAAAAGCCTTTTCTATCTTTAGCCTCTTTGCTAAGAGGCCCAAAATACTCCCTGTAACTGTGTTAGCATGGGGAGATGAAGGACAGCTCCCTCCCAAGTGCTGCAACAGCCTGGTAAAACAACTTATTTTAGAAAAATGTTTCATGTCACACACAGGCTTTAAGAGCCTGTACTGAAAACCAAAGCCAAGGGATTGTATTGTCTCCTTTTTACCTAGAAATTGTCAATAAACCAAATACATCTTTGGTTATGTGCTGCAAACAGGTATTTCGGGTAATGCTTAATATAAAATGTTTTAATCTCAAGTGCAATCTTGTTCTGGCTGAAAAAGTCAACTTCAGCTAAACCCAGTGGAAGGATTTGGTCCCTGCTGAGGCCAATGCAAAAGCAGATCTCCCTGAAAACAGGATCCAGTGGCTCAGCCCTTTGCATGACAAACCACCAAACCCTTCTTGCCTTGAACTAGAACAGAAGATGCAGCAAAAATCCAGCAGCAGCTGAAAATTCATCCCTAAATCTGCATACGGAAAGCTTAACAGTAAAAAGCAATCATCCCATAAAACTCAGCCCTGATATTTCACACACTGAAACAAGACCTGCTTTGTGGGAAGGATGAATTCACCCCAAGCTACATGGCTAATCCTGTTCTGAGTGCTTGTTTTGCTCCACCTGTAGTTCTGAAACAAAGAATCTCAGTAAACGTTCATTTGAGAAAGCTGGAGGAAACATCTGTGGGCTTGAACAAAACCTATTTTAATTTTGGGGGAACTGTTCTTGTGGACAATTGATGGTTTCTGTTAATATTCTGTTTCCTCCATTTCCAGAGATGTGTTCATATATTCTTATACATTTTTATATTTTACTTTCCCCATGTCACTAGCAGTTTACAAACTCCCTGCTACACTGAAATTTGGTCACTTCCACACCTGCAATTTCATTTCATAAGAAGCATATTTTAAAAAAACACATTTACCCTGACTTCCAGGCAGGTGACATCAGTGCCCAGGTGACAGAAGTCAGGTGAACAGGTGCCCAGGAAGGATCAGGAAACCCCTCAGTGCTGCTGTGCCCCTCTGAGGGGTGCAAAGGGGTCCCAAATTCCCACATTCCGTACCTGCTGCTGGATCTGCCCGGCCTGCACCACGATCTGCTCCGTGGAGCTGCTGCTGTTGGTCGTGTACTGCTCCATGGTGCCTCAGCCCCTGGCAAGACAAGGCAAAACTCAGGTGATCACTGTCCCAAGGTTCAGGAATTCCCGTTCTCCCTCAGGAGCTGCAAAGCCAAGCAAAGCAGGAGCTGCCCCCAGGACAGATCTCTCCATCTCAGCAACGAACAGAGGTGCCACATCCAACCCCAGTGAGCAGCAAAACCACCTCAGTTCTGTCCCACACTTCAGGGACTCCACCAGTTCTGAGTCTGCACATCCTGGGCTCCAGCCAGGTGCCCACACAAGGGAGTGTCACTGCTGGAAAACCTCAGGAAATGCAACCTTTGGGTGTGAAACCAAACAGCTCTTCAAGAATTCAGCAGAGCTGTGAAGCCTTCTCTCCTTCCCCCACTACACACCACGCTCTCCTCGTGTTTCTTCCCTCTCCTCCTACTCTCATGGAATGGTTTGGGTGGGAAGGGACATTAAAGCTCATCCAGTGACACCTCCCACTATCCCAGGCTGCTCCAAGCCCCGTCCAACCTGGCCTTGGGCACTGCCAGGGATCCAGGGGCAGCCACAGCTTCTCTGAGCACCCTGTGCCAGGGCCTGCCCACCCTCACAGGGACAAATTTCTTCTTTAAAGAAGCATTTATACACTCAAATACGTCCTTCATGTATTTTGGGAACCACCAACAGATTTGCCAGCACCTCCATCCTCTTGCTGCCTCTCTCTCATTCGCTGGCCCTTTCCCTGCACACTTCAACACCGCTGTGGTGAAATAAAACACCTCTTCCCTGCCATGGCTTCTCTCCTCACCGGCCCAACAAGGGCAGAATTCCTACTGCAGTGAGGTGTTTGATTTATGTCACGACTGAACAAGTCCCTGCCACATTGGTGAAAGAAAGCACAGCCTGGAACTTGAATTTTCCAAGTCTAAAGCAACGAAACCTCAGGGTCCGTCAATTTTTCAGGGAATGCTGACAGGATGAAGTCACAGACTCTCTCTGTACCAGCTGCTGTGGTTACTGCTGCTGCTTGAGCGCCATCCTTTGCCCATTTACTGACACTTTTTCACAGCCAGAATAAAAGATAAATATTCTTTCTGAAGATGCTGCTGTCTGCTTCATTTCAATTTTGCACTGGATACTTCCATTTCTGCCTTAAACTAAAATCTTTAATTAAAACATTACCAGTTCTGTAATCCCAACACTGCACCAGCTGCCTGAAGTTCTGGACAAGGCTCTACCAGCGCTGGATCCACACCCTCCAAGGGATTATCTCATCCCCTTCATTATCCAGAGTATCCAAGTTAAATATTAAAGATCAGGGATCGATCAATGGCAGAGAACGGCAGCTCCTCCCCCAGTGAGCTCACGGGCAGCTCCTCCTCAGCGGGGAATGCTCTGGTAAAGAGGGACTGTCCCAGTTTCAGCAGCAGATATTCATATAGACTATATATATATATGTAACAAATATCCTGAGTTGTAAGGGACCCGTTAAGGATCATTAAACTCCTAGTTCTGCACACGACAGCCCCAATAAATATATACAAATATATGTATGAGGCCATGGAAGCTACACCAGGACGTTTCCTCAACAACCAACCCACACCAAGAGCGAACCAGTGCCATGAGCAGTCCGAGAGCTCCAAAGCATCATTTTAACCGTGTCACAGCCCGGAGCAGAGCTCCTGAACGGGCAGGAGTTTCCAGGGCAGAGCCTGTGGCGCTCCCGTGGGATCCCAGCGCTCCAAGGACACCGCGGATCCGCACGCCCACACCCAGGCCGGGATTTCACACGAGCGGCGCGGAGGGGGCGGCCTGAGCACGACATGCGGAGCGCAGGTTCAGCTCGCGGCTCTTTGCGGAGGCCAGCGATGACCCGGGGCTGCTGTCTCAGTGCGGGAAGCCCCGGCCCGGGGGGGTCCCTCGGTGCGCTCGAGCCCCTCGCTGCCCCAAGGGCCGGCCCTGCTGCCGGAGCACCGCGTGCCCGCACATCAGGGGAGGCGGCACCGGAACGGGCAGCCTGGGGCCAGCGGGGAGGCTCCCGGGGAGGGCGGGGCACCGCGGGCTCCAGGCTCCGCCGGGGGAGGAGGCCGGGCTCCGCTGCGGCGCTGGGCCCCGCGCCCCCGGCCCAGCCGCGGACCACCCGATCCCGCTCGGCTCGCGGCTCGCAGCGCTGCTCGGCCCCGCGCCCCCGGTTCCCCCGCGGCCCCAGCGCGGCCGAGCCCGGCCCGGCCCCGGTTCCCCCCTCAGCCCCTGAGTGGCCGCGGCCCCGCCAATCCCGGCGCGCGGGGGCTCCATATTGGCCGCTCGCGCTCACCGTGCCGCGCTGCCCGGTCCGCGCCCCGCGCTGATTGGCTCCGCCGCGGGGCCCCGAAGCCCAATCAGCGCCCGCACTCGCCCGCCGCGCAAAATGGCGCCCAACCGCGGACAAAGGGGGCGAGGGGCGGGGCCCCGCCCGGCCGCGGCCGCCCAACCGCGCGCCTCGCCCCGCCCGCCGCCGCTGCGCCTGCGCGGGGGGCGGCGGCGCGCACGCGCGGGAGGGGCCCCGCGACAGTTCCCCCCCCCACCCCCGTCAGGCTCCGCCCACCGGCCCGGAATGTTCTGGACGGGGATCATAGAGAGGGTCCGCCCGCGCGGACAGAGCGGCGCGGCCGCCATGTTGTGTGGGGCTGGGCCGCCATGTTGTGTGGGGCTCGGCTGCCGTGTGTGGAGCGCGGCAGCCGTGTTGTGTGGGGCTGGGCCGCCATGTTGTGTGCGGCCGTATCGCCTTGGTGTGTGAGGCGATACCGCCGTGTTGTGTGGGGCGCGGCTGCCGTGTGTGGAGCGCGGCAGCCGTGTGGTGTGGGGCTGGGCCGCCATGCTGTGTGGGGCTGGGCCGCCATGTTGTGTGCGGCCACATCGCCTTAGTGTGTGAGGCGATACCGCCGTGTTGTGTGGGGCTGGGCCGCCATGCTGTGTGCGGCCACATCGCCTTGGTGTGTGAGGCGATACCGCCGTGTTGTGTGGGGCTGGGCCGCCATGCTCTGTGGGGCGCTGCCGCCGTGTTGTGTGCGGCCGTATCGCCTTGGTGTGTGAGGCGATACCGCCGTGTGGAATGAGGAGGATCCGCCAAATCCCCGTGAGACAGACCCGCCATTTCGCCGCCAGGCGGAGCCCCGAGGCAGCACCGCCAGTGTCCCGCTGAGGCGGACCCGCCGTGCCGGCTGAGGCGGGGCCGTGTGGCCGTGAGGCGGGGCCGTCCTTGCGGCGCGGCCGGAGCGATGTGGGCGGTGCTGGGCAGGCTCGGCGTGGCGCAGGCCGTGGGCCCGGCCCGGTTGATCGCTCTGCGCCCCGCGGGTGCGGCGGCCGAGGGGCCCTGAGGGGTGGGAGGAGGAGGAGGAGGAGGAGGCGGAGGAGGGTGATGATGGTGATGAGGATGAGGGCGGCAGCCTGGGGGTGCCCCTTGTGTGGTGACCCAGGGCTGGGGCCTCCTCCCGGGCTGGAGCTGTGGGCGCAGTGGGACCGGGTCAGGGGCACCGGCATCTTCAGGGGTGTTGTGTTTGTCCCGCTGTCACAGATCAATTAGACTTACCCTCGCCCCCTCTAACACACTCTTACTGCCTCCCTTAAGGTTCCTAATAATTGTTTTTCTCTCATCTTTCCAGCCGCAGGAGCCTTCTCAATACCCCACGTTACCATGGCCACCCACTTCTCCAAGGATCAGGAGGAGAGAGTGCGTAGGAAATGGGTTACATGGGATAATGTCTGTGCAAAGAGGCCTTCCCCTTACCACAGCCCCGACAGCACGGCACTGGCTGCATCCTGCAGCTTTTGGGAGCCAAGTGGCTGCCAGTGCTGAATTCCATGTGCTTTTTGTGTGTAGTGTAGTGTGGCAGATGCTGTGCAGCAGCACAGAGCTCGCCTGCCTGCCTGAACACCTCAGGACTGGTGCTGCTAGAGGGGTTTCACTGATCCAGCTGTACTCTCTGTCCCATAATTACCCTTTTAAGGTTTGATTTTGTAAGATTACCTGCTGAGCTGGCGCATGGTACTTATAAATGATCTTGTTGAGAAGGTGTAGTGGGTTTGTAATTCTGTGTATGGGGTGTGTAATTCTCTATATATTGGGTTTGTAATTCTCTGTAGTGGGTTCGTAATTCTCTATATTGGGTTTGTCATTCTGTGAGCCTGGTTTGTAATTTTGTGAATTTGGTTTGCAGTTCTGTCTCTGGGGCTTGTAATTCCACATGTGGGGTTTATAGCCCGTGTCAGCTCAAACACTTGCTCCCTGCACAGCAAACTCCAACTCTCCCCCTCTTGCTGCCCAGTTCCCAGTCACCAGAGCCCTGTGTGCCCAGGTGTGCTCTCTCAGGAGGTTTTGTTGCCTCTGCTCTGCAGATCAGGTGTGTGAAGGGGGACCTGTTCTCGTGCCCGGGCACGGACGCCCTGGCCCACTGCATCAGTGAGGATTGCCGCATGGGCGCCGGCATCGCCGTGCTCTTCAAGAAGAAGTTTGGAGGCGTCCAGGAGCTCCTGGATCAAAGTGAGTGGCGCCTGAAGGAGCTCCTGGCTTCCAGCAGGGAGGGTGTTGGAGCTGCTTGGGGTTATGGAGCGTGGCTGTTTTAAAAACTCCCTGATTTTTGTGCTTTAGAGAAGAAGATGGGGGAGGTGGCGGTTCTGCGGAGGGACGATCGGTACATTTACTACCTGGTAAGGGCTGGGGTGGCACTGGGACAGCTCCCTGGAGCTAAACTACATCACATAGCAGGCATTAATAGCTGTGGGGGTTTTGGTCATATTCATGGAATCATGGAATTACAGAATGCTTTGGGTGGGAAGGGACTTCAAAGCTCATCCTGGGCAGGGACACCTTCCACTATCCCAGGTTGCTCCAACCCTGTCCAGCCTGGCCTTGGACACTTCCAGGGATCCAGGGGAGGCCACAGCTGGGCACCCTGTGCCAGGGCCTGCCCACCCTCACAGGGAAGAATTCCTTCCCAGTATCCCATCTAGCCCTGCCCTCTGGCAGTGGGAAGCCATTCCCTTTGTCCTGTCACTCCAGGCCCTTTTAAAGAGTCTCTCTCCATCTTGTTGGCTCCCTTCAGGCACTGGAAGGGATTTCTGGAATGCTCCTCTCAGCAAGAGCTGTGAGATGTGTCCTCAAACATTGCCAAGCTGTTGTGTGCATCTGCATTTCACCTTTACTTGGACACAGCTGGCTGCTAAACTAGAGTGTTATAAGCTGTGAAATGGAGTTCTTTGTTCAAGTCCTTCCACAGAGGCAAGCCTGGGTGTGGAGTTTTGGGATATGTGTGTTTTGTAGCAGTATTTATAACAGTGGTTTGCAGTGGTCATGCCAGAGGCACAGCTGAGCTTTGCTGGTTTTCTGTAGATCACAAAGCAGAAGGTTTCTCACAAGCCCACCTATGAGAGCATGCAGAAGAGTTTGGAAGCCATGAAAGCTCACTGCCTGAACAACGGAGTCACCGACATCTCCATGCCCAGGTGAGGGGCTCAGGAACTGGGTGTTTGATTCCTAGGATGTCTGCAGGATGATCCCCTGCTGTGAAATAAGAATTCAAGTATCCACCTCTATCCAACTCCTCTGTTCAGTTGGGCAAATCTAATTTGCATTTCCCAGTGCATTTCAATCATAGCAAAGTGCATTTGAGTTGTTTCCTTGTTCTCCCTGTGAGCTGAGGCAGGGCCGCCTCAAACTGCAGCTGCTCCCAGGGCTGGGTGGGCACAGCACGAGGCCCCACAGCTGTTTTTGGTGCTTTGTCTTCCAGGATTGGATGTGGACTCGACGGCCTGCAGTGGGAAAAGGTGTCAGCCATCCTTGAGGAAGTGTTTGAGAACACTGACATCAAGATCACAGTTTACACGCTGTGAGCAGAAGAGTCAAAAAGCTCCATTTCCCCCAATTTTGGGAGCAGAACCTGTGAACTGACAAGGGGGAACCTGCGTGGGGAGCGCGTTCTGCATTCGGGTGTCACTCACTTGTGGGACAGCGACAGGGGCTTCCAGCAGCAACGAGCTCCAGAGAAGTTCATTTGGGCTGTTAATTAGCAGGAGGCGGCGGCGCTGTGGAAGCCCTCGGGGAGCTCCCAGTGTGTCCCTGCAGCCACCAGGTGTCACTGGGGCTCCACGCAGTGAAACGGAGCCGCTGCCTCTTGGGCGCTCGGGGTTTCTGTTCGGGTTGGTGCTGGCGAGCTGCCCCTCCCGCAGCCCTGGCACCTCTGCTTTGTTGTGTTTGCGATGTCCTGCCCGGCACTCGGGTCACTCGCCCGTTCTCACAGGTGTTCACGCTTTTAATTTCTCCCTTCTGGCCATAAATTGGGTTTGCTGAGATCGTGCTCACTCAGGATCATGCTGTGGTGTTCAATAAATAGTGCCCTGCTGTTGGATGGGTCCCTGTGGCTGTTCTGGGGACAGGCTGGGGTGTAATTACACCTGATGGGTGTGTTTTATACAGCAGCTGTATCATTTATAGTCTGCACAGCTCGGTTTGGTGAGGATCCAAACAGGTTGATGTGCTCTAAAAAACTCACAGGGTTGAGTTTAAAGTGGGATTTTTACATTTCTTTGTTTGCTGCATTTGTAGTCCAGCTGTTAACACAAAGGTTGGTGTTTGTCACCCAGAACAAAAGCAGATCAGTAACACCTCAGATCCATGGAAAACTCCGGATTTGGAAGAGTTTGTTCCTGAACTGAGGAACTATCACAGACATTTCCTTTGTTTTTGGTTTCCCACCCTCCCACAATAACAAATCTTTTGGTCTTCTCTCATTCTGAATGCCCAGAAAAGTGCCAGGTGTGTTGAATAAATATAAAAATGGGACATAAGAGTTGGGAATTTTGTAGCATGACAGGGTTGCTGATTGGATTTCCTTGGGCAGGGACTGGGTTAATCAGTTCTGGAGGGTTTTTTGCTGCTGCAAATCCTCTTTGTGTCTTTAAGATCTCCCTGTTCTTACTCTCCCTGTTCTTGCCCGTATTTTGTAAACCTGTTTGGTGGGGAATTGCTGTAGCTGGGAAAAATAACCTTGGACAAAGAGAAATTTGGAGCAATGAGGTGATCCAGAACAGGCATTGAGGCTGCTCATGGATTCAGTCCTTCCCCTTATTTGTGTCTGGGTTTTAGTTCTGGTTCCTTGCTGGTGGCATCCCTGTGAGCTTTGTTTTACATGGACAATGATCCTGGTCTCCAACACTTGTATGTACTCTGGAAATTGTTTTGGCATTTAATTCTCCCTTCCCAGCTACAAAATATTCCCTGTGTGGCTGTCCCGGGATGTCCTTGAACTCGGACATGTCAGGTTCAATTTAGGACTTCTTGCAAGTAGAGAAGAAGGAATAAACAGTGCTTTGGCTTTTGCAGTGGCTTCCCATTTTATTTCACTTTGCTTTTGTATCCCAAACATCATTGTTTGATAATAAGTTCTTGGGCTCCATCATGATTTGGAAGAGAGCTGTTGGCCCTGAATTAAATCACAGCTCTGATTATTGAAGAGAACAGAGGGAGAAAATTTCTTTTTCACCTTAAATCCTTTTCTTTTCCCCTTTTAATGCATTTATCTAACCAGCAGCTTTGTTCTAAGCTCTTTTGCCATGAAATATTCCCAGAATGTGATCCCACAGCCTGCCTGTGGGTCACTGCCATCCCTTTCACCACAGCACGGGTTTGGTTGGGGCAGGGAGGGGGAGGAACAAAATACACCCAAAAAATCCCAAACACCAGAGCTCTGTGTGTGTGTTCAGAGTCCCACAGGGCCTTGTCTTCCAGAGGCTGCCTCTCCATCCTGCTGGAATCAAAGCTTTGGGAAGCAGGACTGTCCCAGGTGTCCAGGTCTGTCACATCTCTTCATGGATCCTTCCTGATCCTAGGGAGGGAAAAAGAGACACATCCTAGAGACTCTGAGGTGACTCTTCAGGACCCCACAGAAAAGGGAATTCTGCAACAGCTGGGATTTCCTTTAGTGATGTTTTTTTAGGGTTAGGCTTGGGGGTGTGAGTAAAATCCCCTTTGCTCTCCATTGCTCTCCCTGTTGTGCTGAATATCATCCATGTGGAGAACAGCGAAGTGTTCTGGTGGCCCTGGAACCTTTTTCATTCTTTGTTCCCGGAGGAGAAAACTGAAAAGCAAATAAATCCCTTGGGAATCTGCAGTGGGGGAGCCCCTGGAAGGGGAAAGTGACAGTAAGAGAAATCAGAACCCAAATTAAAGAGAGGAGAGTTAACGAGTTCGCCCCCCGGGAACCCTCGCTCACCTGAGCCTCAATGCAAGATCTCAGCCAGCTTCTCCTCGTAGTACTGGAAATTCTCCTGAATATCCTCCCAGGGCACGAAGGACTTGGCCTCCTCCCCTTCCTCCTGCTCCACAAAGTTCTTCCAGACATACTCAAAGTCTTGAGGCTTCATAATCCTCAGCTTGCAGCCGGCCTCCTTCATGCTCCTGAGGGCCGCCTGCATCTCGGGCTCCTCCCACATGAAGAGCCGGCCCACCATGATGGTGAGGCGCAGCCCCTTGTTCTTGCGCAGGGTCTCGCAGATCCTCTCGGCGCAGGTGACGCAGGGGCTGGAGGACACGTACCAGGTGACATCGTGGCGGGCACCACCCGCCTGGCACGTGGGCAGGATGGTGTTGAAAAAGGCCATCTCGGCGTGGGCGGCCGCGTGCTCGTCCTCCAGGTACCCCCGGCACGTCACCGGCTCCTTGCCCTGCGTCTCCACCACGTAGCACAGGAAGGTTTTGTTCCTGCCCGAGCTGTACTCCACGTTCCTGAACTGGAATTTGAAGAAGATGGCTGGGAGGCGTTCCCTGGGGAGAGGAGAGGAGTGGAGAGAGGGGGCTCAGAGGCAGATTTAGGCAAGGGTCACACTGGTGGGTGACCCCTGTGTGGGACCATGGACAAATCACTGCATCGCCCCTGATTTCTCTGGGTTCAAAGGTGTAGGTTGTAAAATATCCAGGATCAAATCCGACTTTGCTGTGAAAAGGTGGATTTCCTGCTGGAGTCCCTACTGATAAACTTCACCTACTCTTTTAATTTATTGTCCAGCTCTTTCTTTCTGTGGCTCCAGATAAGTGAGATCACCTTGTGATGGAACATCTCATAGGATGGCTCTGGAGACAGGGGAAGGGAGTGGGATGGAAAAGAGTGGGAAAAAATGCACGTGCTTCCAAGAATAGTGCTTTCCTACTTTGTATCTTGTGGCTCTTTGGGTAATGATTCTTTAATTAATGATTTTTTGAAGGGCAGACATGAGACACCCATTCCAGAGCCATGTCTGCAATGAGTTGTTTCACAATAACATCAGGTTTTTAAATATATCAGAGGCACAGGGAGTTTCAGCCCTGATTTAACTCTCTGACAGCAAAGGGGTCACAGCAGTGAGGAGGTTGGCTCTGGGTTTTGATGGAACAGCTGAAGCAGCAGCAACCTGCTCCAGGATGGATTGACTCAGGATGGATTGACTGGGAGCTGGATTTAGCCAGCCCTTCCAGATGGATTTTATTGCTTATCTCGGCGTGTGCCTGAGCTTAGCTGGGATGTTCACCTCCATCTCTGTTCCCAGCAATGCGGAATCTGCATTAGTTCAATTAATAACGTTCCAATCAGGAATATAAACCACACTCAGGCAGCTCATTCCAAAGCCTGGCAACCCTTTCCATGAAGAAATTCCCCCTGATGTCCCCTCATCCTGGTGTCTGGGAGGAGAGGCTGATCCCCACCTGGCTTCAACCTCCTGTCAGGGGGTTGTGGAGAGTGAAAATGTGTATGGAAATCATTTAAAAGCTGTTCACAGGCACTGAA
This sequence comes from Aphelocoma coerulescens, assembly GCF_041296385.1. NCBI lineage: Eukaryota > Metazoa > Chordata > Aves > Passeriformes > Corvidae > Aphelocoma > Aphelocoma coerulescens. The sequence continues at coordinate 5,021,017 of NC_091039.1, read as the reverse complement.
TTCCCACATTATTCTCAATATAAACCCCTGCTCTGACACCAGGCTGGGGTGGCACAGCTCACCTGAGGATAGGAAAGGTCAAAATTGAAACCTTCCTCCTCCAACTGCTCTGAAAAGCATCATTAAATGGCTTTTTTTTTAGCGATTTCTAAATGCTCCAACCTAATTTATCAAAGTTTCCCCTGGGTAGCAAAGTGTTAGATCACACTGAGACCAAAAAAAGTGGAAAATTTGAGGCAGAATCCTCAGTCTGGGATTGAAGTTGCTGAAACCAGGTGGGCTGGAGGAAAGAGCAGCTGCCCAGTGTGACCCTGGCACTGTCAGACAGAAGGGAAGCAAAACTTCTAATGAGGGAATTAAAAAGTGGATTATTGGAGAGAGTAACAAGGCCCAAGGAATTACTCCTACAAGGAGCCTCATTTACACCTGGGGAAAGAGGAAATAAATATGTCAGAAAATGTTCCCAGATTGGGATTACAGGCATCCAGCTCTGTGTTCAGCCAAAAAAAAATGGGATAATATTCTTAAAGAGAGTAATTGGCTTCCCAGAGTTTCCTGGAAGCCAGACTCCTCCTGGAGCTATAAGCAGCAGAGTGAGAACTTGGCTGGGAGTCCTGAGATGCCCCTAATCCGAGGGCTAAAGCTGAAATGCAACATAATTGCGTTTAAGTGCTTCTTTCCTGGCTGCAGTTGTGTTTCCTCAGCACTCACACAACTGCCTTGATTGGCTGGGAATTTGTAAATCACTGGAAAAATCCACGTGGTGATCCCAGGCCAAGGCCTGGCCTGAGCTCTCAGCGTCCTTCTTAAAATGAAAGTAAAAAAAAAAACCTGGGGTTTTTGGACTTCTTTTGGGGTCCTTTAGGATTTCTGCTTTGCTCCCTCATTTTGCCCTTTCCAGGATGGAAAATCCTGTCAAATCCTGGGATACCCGTGGCATTCCAGCAAAGGATTTAATTGCAGGATGGTGCTGAGGAAGTGTTTCGGCCGTGGTGAGCGCAGGGCCTTGGGTTTAGCAGGGAAGTTTGGACATCCTGCTCAGTCCCTCAGCATTTCTAACTGCAGGTTGAATGCTCCAAGGCTGGAAAACCCAATTTCCTCATTAAAATTCATTTTAGGACATGACTGAAGTGTTCAGAACTTTTCCCAGTGGTTTATATCCACAACTGTTGATGCCTTAGCTCCATTCCTAGCAGAGGGATGTTCTTTCCTTAAAAGCCACAGCTAATCATTATTATTTCTATGGTTGTATGTGGCAGAGACCATCCCAAGAAGGGATTTTTTTTTCATAGCAGTCACATTTTGAGAAGAAAATGGAGATTTTTCCACTCCTGGGCAAGAATGGAACCCAATTTTGTGACAAAGGTGCTGTCCTGCCTCACTCAACCTGGTCAGAACAAGCAGCCAAATTTCACCTGCAGAATCCTTCCTGCCAGCGCCCATGGCACAGGGATTCCAGGGGATATTTTGGAGGTCTGAGCTTTACTTTTAAGCAGCTGGAAGAAATCCTGGGTTTGGTTTATTTGCTGGGACACTCCTTTGGTGACTGATAAGGGGAATGTGAGGGGAGAAGGACTCATCCTGCTGCTCCTCCAGGGAGCATTTGGGAACGCTTGGAGGGAGCAAACACTGAAGGCTTTTCCTACTTGCAGCTGTCAGTTATGGCTGAGAGTTCAGCTTCCACCAGCTCCCTGTGATATCCTGCTTTTCCAAAGGCCAGGCTCCCTGCTGCCTGCTGCCTTCAAAACTGCCTCTTGTTTTGGAGCCTTTCTGCTAGCTGGGCTTTTTGGTTCCTTTAGGAAAGTCAGGTTCCAGCTGTGGCTGTGGAGCTCTTGAAAATGGGAACCTTTAGGTCTCTTGAAAAATCTTTCCCTCAGGCCCATCAAACCAGTCAGCCATAGGGTGATTTTCCTGATCAAGGTATGTTTTTCCTGATCCACAGGTGGAGAAACTCTCAGACAAGAGCCATTGATCACAGCAAGAAATCAATACCGAGCTCTCATTAAAGCCAACACCTCCGTCCCCATCCCACCAGCAGGGCTGGGAGGGAGCCAGCACTGCAGAAACAGAGCTGTTCCTATAAAACAAGTGGATTTCTGTGCCTGCCTGGTGGGAGTCCATCCTCTAAAAGTCAGCAAAACTTAGAACAGAACCCCACAACGAATCCAAACCATTTCAGGCTCTTCAGAAACGCACCACCAGAAGATGCTGCTTGTGTTGCCCCACATAAAAGCTGAGGCAGAGCTCTCTGAACACCCCCAATTCCATATTTAAATCCCGATCTCTTACCCTGTCACAATCTCAAAGGGTGGCAGGTCCTCCCTCTTCACCTTCTTCTTCTTCCCCTCGCCCTCCTCGGCGTTGTCGGGTTCCCCGTTCTGGGCATTGCTGGGCTCCTCCTGCTTCTCTGCCATCTTCCCCAGGACACTGGGACCGAGCCGTGGCCACTGGGAGAGAAAAAGAGCAATTTCTGAGAGCTCTGGGAGCTGAGGGAGGAGGGAAAACAGGGCTGGGAGTTCCTGCCCCAGGCACAGTTGTCAGGAACTAAATATGGAACAAAGCGGCAGCGGCAGGGGCTGGACGGGGTTGGGTGACCCAGGGCTCTCAGGTGTCACCTCCTTCCCCTGCCCTCTCCAGCTCCTTTCAGCAGCCCCTCTTGCTCCCCTTTTAATTGCAAACCAAGTGACAACTTCGCAGTGGGCGGGATGAGCCCATAATTTTCCCTGATGGAAAATCCTGGAAGCTCAAGCGGGTATTTATCCCTTGGGGTGACAGACGGCTGGCAAGGGGCACCTCCCTGCTCCCCCAGCCCTCTCCCTCCTCTGCCAGTGGATTCCATCGCTGACCTTGAAGGACCAGCTCAGCCTGGCCGAGCTCAGGCAGGAGGGGAAGGGGTCATGGCCGTTTTGGTGGAAAATCCCTGGGTTTGGCCGGTTTGGCTTCGTGGATCACCTGGAGCATCCCAGCAGGAGACCCGTGGTTCCTCCCACCCTGCTTATCCAGGACTCTGAGGGGGAAATCTCCTCGTTGGAGCTGTAAATCCAAGCCAGAACCTTGTCCCAAATATTTGAAAGCCCAGCTGGGGTTCCCAGTGAGCAGCAGTGCTGCTTCTCCCATTGTTCTGTGTTTTTCCTCCCCATAAATTCAGAGCATCCCATAAATTCAGAGTGTCCCATAAATTCCCAGTTCACTGGGACATATCTGGGCTGGAGGGGTTTTTCCCTCTCTTTTGTGTTTCCTTCAGGATTATATGAAATTATCCCAGCTTCTCACTCTCCATTTCAATCATTTACAGTTTGTATCCATCCCACCTGAGCCGAGCTTAACGAAAACCTGGGTGAGGTTCTCCCAGGGACCAATCCTGGCCATGCCACGGGGCAAAGGAAAAGGGAAAAGTGTGGGCAGTGCAGGATTTTGGAACCAGAGCACATTGGAAATCAAAACCTGCAGAACTGTGGGCTCTGCACTTAGCTCAGGACGCACCACCAGCAAACCTGGAGTAAAGATGGAATATTCAGCTGTGTTTGATGGAGTATTCAGTCAGTGTCGGTGGAAAAACTTGCTCTTAATTTGAGAAGGAGAAGAGGTATTCCATAAAAATCAAATCAGTGGGAATACCTGCTTTGGGGGAGCCAACTCAGCCTTTGTGATCCTGTTCAATTCAGCTCCCTGGAGCCTCGTGAGGAGGCTGCACCATCACAAAGTGAAATAAATCCACGCCATCGGGCAGGTCATTTATTACCAGAGAAAATGAATAATAAATTATCACAGATAATTAGTTCTGGCTGTTCTTCCCAGCCCCCTTGCCATCACCCTGCCTTGCTGTGCTGGATATCCTTTGGAGCTTTTCCTCGGTGCCACCATGGATGCAGTTTTTGGGAGACAGAGCACCCCTTTGAGGAGTTGTTGTTTAGGTGGTGTTGTTGAGGTGACAGAGCTGGCACCTGGAGCTCTGTGGTGACAGGCCAACCAAGGATTTGACTAATTCCAAGACATCCTATCCATGGAACATATATCTTCCACGGTGCGGGGTTTTATTTCTTTTTAAGCCTAAAATACTTTCCTGCAGGGCAGGAGTGGTGTTTTGCCTCCTGCGTGGTGACAACGCTCAAGTTCCACCTCTCCTGGCCAATTGCTGTCACCCCTGACATTTCAGGGGCTGCTTTTGGGGTGGGAATCCTCTCCCAATGACTGACAGCTCATTTCCTCCTAATCCTGATATTTTCAAGCAGCATCTCAGCCCCTCTCCAGTCCCTCTGACCCACTCTGCTTTATTTTTAGAAGCTCTTCATGGCTGGGGTCCCAGCTTTGCTGCAGCTTTAGTCTGGCCCCTCCAGGGGCTGAGCTCTAATCTAATCTGGGGAATGTGGCACCAAGGCTCCCCCTCTCTCCAGCCTTTCCCAGCTGCTTCCCAGCTCCTTCTAGGGCAGTGCTTGGAACAGCCACGATCCTCCCCCCACTGCAGCCAAAAATATAAAAGGGCACCACGGAGCTGCTGTGTTGGAGCTGGGGGTGGGTGAGGGCTCTGGTGGCTGTTTGTGACCCCAAACGTGTCCCCAGGGGCTCACGGAGGGACCTCCCAGCAGCGCTCAGGGGACCCCAAATCATGCACCTGCCAGCCAGAGTTTGTACTGAGGTTCCCCTGCACCTGTCCCTGTCCCCATTGATTTAATATTTTCTCCAGCTGGCTCTGAATTTGTTCATAAAATCCCAGGATCACCGAGGCTGGAAAATCCCTCCCAGATCATTGAGTCCCTCCTGTGCCCAATCCCCACCCTGAGCCCTGAGTGCCACATCCAGGTGACACCTCCAGGGATGGGCACTCCAAACCTCCCTGGGCAGCCCCTGCCAAGGCCTGACCGCCCTTTCCATGAGGAAATTCCTGCTGAAATTCCACCCTGAGCCTCCCCTGGCCCAGCCTGAGGCCGTTCCCTCTCCTCCTGTCCCTGTTCCCTGGGAGAAGATCCCAAATCCCCCCCGGCTGCCCCCTCCTGTCAGGGACTTGTGCAGAGCCACAAGGTCGCCCCTGATCCCCCTTTTCTCCAGGCTGAGCCCTTTCCCAGCTCCCTCAGCCTCTCACGGACAGAGCCCTGCCCGGGGGGGTCACGGCACAGCCACAGGGGACACCCAGGACAGGGCTAAGGGACAGCCTGTGCTGGGAGAAGCTTCCAGGCTTTGCTGGATTTATGGATACTGAGGATCCTTCATCCATCCAAGTCCAGAGCAGCTTCTCCAGTGACTTCAGAGGCACCTCTGAGCACCCTGATGGCTTTTATCTCCTAAACAGGGATCTCTGCTTATCCCTGGGCCTGTGTCCCCTGCAGGTCGTGTGCTGTCCCTCTCCTTGCAGCAGGAATTCCCAGATTTAACCTGGCTGTTCCCTTTCCCCATCTCCCACACCTGCCTGCCACAGGCCGTGCCAGGAAAAGGCCGCTTTTATGGCATTTTGGGGCCGGAGGAACATTTCGGGATAGATGTGAGAGTGAAATAAGAGCCTGGCCGGGTGAGTCATGGCTCAGCCGTGCTCTCCATGCCGAGGGGACAGCTGGTGGCACTAACAAAACATCTCCCTAGAGACATTGTCTGGCAGCCAGCCCCCTCCTGCTTTTTCCAGCTGTAACCACGGGACAAATAAATAAATAAACACTGACAGCTTCCCTTCCTTCCTCCCTCCCTTCAGGGTTCTCACCTGTCCCTCTCCTCCTGCCTCAGCACCACAAAGGTTTCGAGGAAGGGCTGGAAACGCTCCTGTCCCGCGAGGTTGAGCTGGGCAGTGCCCAAATCCCGGGGTAAGCTGCTCCAGCTGGGCTGAGCCCCAGGTGAGGGATGCTCTCACCTCTGTACCTGCCTTATCTTCCCAGCCAAACCCTCCCTGGCTCAATCCCCAGCCCTCACACCCCCGCACATGAGGAGCCTTGGCAGGCGCTGCTGCCTCCCCAATTAATTCCAAGCCCAACTGGGAGTTAATGACAGCTCCCAGCAGCATGTGAGCTCCTGCTGCCGTTTCCTGGGAGCAGCTCTGGGGGAAAAAGAGAGCTCCAGCCCTGCTGGAGCTGCTCTGAGCACAGGAATTTCGGTCCTGCAGCACCCAGAGCCGGGGCAGGGCCTGGCAGGGTGGCTGTGTCACCTGCACGGAGGTGCCAAACCCTGGCTGGCACCTCACTGGGTGCTCCAGCACAGCTCCAGGCTGCGGCAAATCAGGGAAAGCTCCGTCCTGCTGCAGCCAGAGTGCTGGGACAGCTGGGGAATCATGGGCTGAGGGAAAGGGAGGGAAAGGGAAGGGAAGGAAAAAGGAAGGAAAAGGGAAGGGAAAAGGAAGGGAAAAGGAAGGGAAAAGGAAGGGAAAAGGAGAAAGGAAAGGAAAGGAAAGGAAAGGAAAGGAAAGGAAAGGAAAGGAAAGGAAAGGAAAGGAAAGGAAAGGAAAGGAAAGGAAAGGAAAGGAAAGGAAAGGAAAGGAAAGGAAAGGAAAGGAAAGGAAAGGAAAGGAAAGGAAAGGAAAGGAAAGGAGAAAGGAAGGAAAAAGGAAAGGAGAAAGGAGAAAGGAAGGAAAAAGGAAAGGAAAAAGGAAAGGGGAAAGGAGAAAGGAAGGAAAAAGGAAAGGGGAAAGGAGAAAGGAAGGAAAAAGGAAAGGAGAAAGGAAAGGAGAAAGGAGAAAGGAAGGAAAAAGGAAAGGGGAAAGGAGAAAGGAAGGAAAAAGGAAAGGGGAAAGGACAGGAGAAAGGAAAGGGAAGGAAAAAGGAAAGGAGAAAGGAAATAAAAGGAGAAAGGAAAGGGGAAAGGAAAGGGGAAAGGAAAGGAGAAAGGAGAGGGAAAGGGAAAGGAAAGGGGGAAGGGAAGAGGAAGGGAAAGGGGAAAGGAAAGGCAGGAGGAGGTGGTTGGCTGTGCACAAATCCTGAGGCTGCTGCATCCAGGGAGCGATCACTGGGCCCGAGGGGCACCCTCAGTTTAATGGGAAATTCCTCCTCCTGGAGAGAGGGGCTGGAGTCTGGAGGGAGGGCTGTCACCAGAGAGGCGGCTCCGAGTGCCACCAGCCCTTGGGAGCCACCGGGAGCCCCTCAGGAGTCATGGGGACCACGGCACATCCCTGGCGTGGGACATTGTGCCCTGTCCAAGGGCTGGTCTGCAGTTGGGGCTGGACAAACACGAGCTTGGACAGGGCTTGGAGCAACCTGGGACAGTGGGAGGTGTCCCTGCCACGACGGGGGGGGGGGGGGGGATGGGACAATCCTGAAGTTGCCTTCCATCCCAAACCAATCCAGGATTCTGTGAAACCAAGGCTGGTTTGGGGCTGTGCTGCTCAGTCTGGGCAAGAAACCCTCCAGATGACTTTGAAATGTCATTAAAGTTATTTTCATGCAAGGGGGCTCAGTGTATCTGTTTAAACAGCAAATGCACCAAATGATGCTTTAAATATTAATACAGGAGGGTTTCTCACTGAATTTAATTTTCCCGATTGATTTCAAGCTGCTCTGGATAGCACAGGGAGGAACATTTGCTATTTTTGCTGCCTGTGAGAAGAGGCAGGGGGCAAAGAAAAACTCCTGCTGCTCTTACAGGTGGGCTGGGAGGAGGAGAAACTGGAAGGAAAACAAGAACAAGGCAGCCAGTCCCAGCAGCTGGGAAAATGGGGAGGGCAAACATGGGAAAAAAATCTATTAATCTTGATTTCAGATTTTCCTTTGCCTGCAGAAAAAAAAGTGGGAAGAGGAAATAGACCCAATTTATGAAAGCTGATCAAATATGCATTCATCTATTTAATTGGAAATGTTATTAAAGAGTTGCAGGTATGAGCCAGATCAAGAGCCACCAATTTAAATGTGATTTAAATAATTCTCTCCCCTTTCCAAAAGGAGATAAAGGTTCATTTAATCCCTCCTGGCCTCTCTGGATGGCCCTGCTCATCCGTGTTCCCTGAGGACAGGATGGGCTGAGCCTAAATCAGCCTTGACTCCCCCAAATCCAACGTGCAGCCAGACCCTGCCTGCATTGGAGGGAGAAATAATTCTCATTTACCTGTCCTTGGGCATGGGAGACTTCCTGGGAGACACAGGAGCTGTAAATAAGTGCAGTGGTAACACAGAAAAGAAAGCCCTGAAGTGTTAAAGGATTTCTTTTTTATTTCTTTTTTTTTTTGTAAAGCAGCTTTTGAGGTCTCCAGTGCTGCTGGCAGAGCTTTGTGGGGCTGCTCCTGCTCCCAGCCTCAGCTGCTCCATGGCCTTTTCCTGCAGCTTTTCCTTGGGAGAGCACAGCCCTGGGCTGGCAGCAGCCCTGGGAAAAGGTGGCCCGAGCCAGGGGGGAAAAAGAATGGATCAGAATCACCCAATTTTATGAGGAACTACAAATTCCAGCTGCTCTCAGCTCCTGGGGTTCAATTCTCGGCCGTGCTGAGGCCCCAGCTCTGCCTGAGCTGGATCCAGGAGCATCCAGCATCTCCCAAAATCCAGCTGGATGTGAGTCAGGGAGGAGCCCAGAGCCAGGAATTGTCCTGCTCACCTCGGGGCTGGGGTGACAGGACAGAGGAGCCCCTCACGGAGATGTCCCCAAGGGAATGTGGCCCTGCTGTCCCCAAGGAGGGGCCTTGGGCACTTTTGGGTTCCAAACCCACCTGGGCCATGCACTCCCAACCTGCCCCAGGAATGAACCGACCTGTGGAGTCTTCCCAATCCCCTTCCCTTGATCCTGTGAGCTCTTGGAACCAATACAGGGAGAATAATTGGGATTTATTTCTTTATTCTCCAAAAAAAACCCCCAATGGCTTCTTTTTATCCAAAGCGAATACAATTTATGTTACAGCCCCAGCAAAGCCCTCCCACCCCCTTTGGGGTACCCCCCACCCCCAATTACAGCCCCAATTACAGCCAGTGCCAGGAGGAAGATCCACGTGCCCCTTCTCTTCACATTTCGTGCTTTTAGCAATTCAAAATAACATAAAATCCATCTGGAGACCCCAGAGCTCAGGTTTCCACAAAAGGCCGGGGTAAGGGATGGACAAGGATGAGTCCATGCACCCCTTGTGTCCGATTCCACCCTATTCCTTCGGAATTCCTTGGATTTTAACCTTTCCTGATTAATGACAGAATGGAAATGCTCTGGGATGAGGCACTTGCACTGCACCTGACAGACTTTGTTGGGGCTTTTTGCCAATTAAATAATTAATTACAGCCTTCCAGGCAGTGGGAGCAGCCTCAAATTTTACAGATTCTCGTGTCTCTGCACTTGAGAAAAAGAACAAAATGAAATGTTTTCTTCAAAGGCACTGGTGTGAGTTTTTCAGTTCTGATGAGGGATGGCACGCTGAGGTGGAAGAGAGGAAATTCCTCTTGGGAGAAGCATTTGCATGCTGCTCACTGCTGCTTTATCCTGGAGCAGGGAGGGGAAGGAGTGGGATGCTCCCCAAACAGGAGGCAGAGCCCAATCTCCATCCACCAGCAGAACCAGCCCCATCCCTGCTGGCAGATAAAGAGCTGAAGCACAAACCAGGGGATACAGGAACACGAAGCAACGGCACGACGAGTGAAAAAAAAGAGAAATTTCTTTTTAAAAATGGAGTAATTTCTTAAAAAATCAAGTAATTAAAAAAAAATCAAGTAGTTTCTTTTTAAAAAATCAAGTAATTTCTTTTTAAAAAATCAAGAAATTTCTTTAAAAAAAATCAAGTAATTTTTTTTAAAAAATCAAGTAATTTCTTTTTTAAAAAATCAAGTAATTTCTTTAAAAAAAATCAAGTAATTTTTTTTAAAAAATCAAGTAATTTTTTTTTAAAAATCAAGTAATTTCTTTTAAAAAATAAAGAGATTAAAAAATAAAATCAAGTTCTTAAAAAATGGGTGTGCAGAGGTGAAGGGCATTTTGGTTTGGCCCCAGCAGAGGAGATGGGATTTGCCACGTGTGTGACCAAGCTCAGCTCTCGGGGGGATGGTGGCAGTGGTGAGGGGTGCCCGGGGTTCCCAGCCTGAATTATGCCAGATCATTTGGCTGCTGGAATTTGACCTGGTGGCTTTAAGGACAGGGAGCAGCCGTAGCCCCCAAACCCGCTGGAGAAAACCCCATCAGGCTGCCCAGACCCTTTAAAGGAAGGAATGGTGCAAACCTCTCACAGAGCCGCGGTGGAGCTGAGAGGAGGAGGAGGAGGAGAAGGAGGCAAGTCCCAAAATGAACCCCCCGAATTCTTTACAGCTTGGTTCACCTCAGGACAGTTTCGTTATGCCAAACGCCTCGGTTTAGTCGCTCTTGCCCGGCTTCTGCTCGGGGTTGTCCTTCCAGATGCGGATGGTGAGGCAGGTGGCCATGGCCAGCCAGCCCAGGTAGGGCAGCAGCAGCAGCGCTGCCACCGAGTTGATGCGGTACCAGGAGCACGCGGTGCCTATGGCCAGCCCGTCCAGGAGCAGGATGTCGATCAGGGCCTGCGGCAGAGAGAACACGGTGATCGCAGGCTCGGGAAAGCGGCACAGCCCCGCCCGGCACCGCCAAAATATCCCGGGCCAGGTTGTGGGGAGGTGGGACAGGGATGGGGGTGTTCGCGCTGGGGCGATCCCAAACCCCAGGACATCGTCCCTGGGCTCCAATGAGAGGGATCTGAGTGTGTCACACCGGGGGCTGAGACTAATTAATGTGCTCTTCTCTGCTCGTTATCGAGTCCCACAGATTAACACCCTGTTCACGGCGCGCGTCCCCTTTGCTGACGACAGAACCCGCTCGTGGTGGTGGCCGTGGCCACTGAACCAACTTTCCAATGTCACCTTTCACCCCCAGAGTGGCAACATCCAGGTGGAAACGCAAATCCCTATCTGTGCCCCTGGCACCTGAGGCTCTGGCACCTGAGGCAGTGCCTGGTGGCCCAGCCCGGGTGTGGCCGTGCCCGATAAGCCCCCGGCAGCTGCTCCCCGCGGGGGATGCCGACAGTGCTGTTGTCGCTCAGGGTGTGACCCCCCCAAAGGACTTTATCTCCCAGCCCGGACCCTTAACTGGGGGGTGCAGCCCTGGCACTGCCCGGCCCCATCTCCCGCCCGCATCTCCCGCCTGGCTATCGGAGCGGGCCGAGGCTGGAGGGGGCTGATACCATTGTCCGGGGGCACGGGCAGCTGGAGCTGGGCTAAAGCTCCCTGGATGGTCACATAATTCTCCTCAGCACCGCTCCAAAGCACCCCAAACCCGGCTGAAAAGCCCCAGTTACCATGTTCAGGTTGCGGGCACCGAAGAACAAGAGGGGCCATGCCCAGTTCAGAGCCAGCTGAGCCCCGTAGAGCCCCAGGGGGACGATGGCCTTGCTGCTGCAGCCACCCAGGTCGTTCCACACCAGGTAGGAGGCGTAGCTGTGAGGAGGGACACCCATTAGTGCCCGCAGCCACCCTTGGGAGGGCCAGAGGAGCGTTTTCCCCGCCGGGGGTTTGCAGGAGAGCTGTGTTTGCACAGCAGCATCCACGTCAGGCACTGAGCTGCTCTCTGGGAGCAGGGACAGGACCCAGGGAACAGCTCAGGGGAGGTTTAGGTTGGGTATCAGGGAAAGGTTCTTCCCCCAGAGGGTGCTGGGCACTGCCCAGGCTCCCCAGGGAATGAATGGGCACGGCCCCGAGGCTGCCAGAGCTCCAGGAGCATTTGGACAGCGCTGCCAGGGATGCCCAGGGTGGGATTTTGGGGTGTCTGTGCAGGGCCTGGAGTTGGACTGGATGATGCCCTTCCAGCTCGGGCTATTCCATGATTCTGTTCTATGATTCCACGTCCCTCGCTCCTCCCAAACCTCCCCTGCCCCACCCCTGAGTGGCTCCTGTCCCCTGCCCAGTGCCATGGCTGGTTGTGGCATCTCCCCCAGGCTGTGCCCCTGCCAGCACAGTGCCAGGCTCACACCTGACATTCCCTGCTGGTCCAGGATACCCCAAACCCCCGGGCAGAGCCTGGCAGGGCTGCTCTGGCTGTGCCAGGGGCAGCAGGACGGGAGGCAGCGGTCTCAGCACTCACCCCATGCCCGTGTACAGCACGGTCCAGGCCACAGGGAACACTCTGCGGGATGGGCACCAGGAAGGCTTTTTCAGCTTCTCGTACCACGCTGGGATTTCCTTCCGGTTGAGGAACCAGCCAAGGAAACCTCCGACGTGGGGCAGGACGGTGAAGCCCACGGTGTAAGCCCACATCCTCCCTCAGGGGCTCAACGTCTCCTTTTTCCTGCTCTAAGTTAAAAACAAAATCCCAGCATCACTTTTAAAGGACTTTTTTTTCCCTACTTCCATCCTCTAATTCCATGTTCCACTTCAGCCCCCAAGGCAGATGGACAGGATTTCATGTGTTCAGTCCCCTCTGCCCCTCTCTGAAATGGGGATTATTCCAGTCTGGGACATTTCCCCCCCTGATTTTCCCACTCTTTCACAGCTCCCTGCAATATTCCTGCGAGGTGGGAGGACTGTGAGCAGATAGGGCTGCAGGGGCTGTCCCCATCCCTGCTCCCGGGGCTGGCAGGCTCTGAGATGCCTCCTGGAGCTGCTCCCCGTCCTCTGCTGCCCTCAGGATGAAAACCCAAACTCCGTTCAGAGTTGCCCATGATTTTTCACCGTGGATTTCTATTTTAATTTCTCTTTTGAAAGAGGTCTGTGAAAGAAAAATCCTTCCAGCGGCTTGAAGTGCTCCAGGAACCCACAGCAGAGGGGACTCCCACCTGTGCAAGGGGTGAGCTGAGGCTCAGGGGGAGTTTCTGGATTTGCTCACGGGCTTCCTCTTGGATAAAACCAAGGGAAAATTGCTTTAACAATAAAAGCATTCCCACCCAACGCAGGGTAACACCAGGATACATCCAGAATTCAGTTCTTGTCCCCTGTCTTCCCCTGCAGAGCTCCGAACCTGCCACGTCCTCCCCAAATCCCCCTTCCCTCCGGATCCATCCCGGAATCAAACCCCAATTAACATTCGTCAGGGCTGCCACGCAGGGGCCGCCAGGAGCGCAGTTCTGTGCTGTCAGCACGAGCACAAAATGCACCTGGGAAGGTTTGGGATTTAGGAATGCAGGAGGAGCACGGAGCAGTCCCTGAGCCAGGGAAATGTCCCGGAGCCCGGAGCACTGCTCAGGAAAACAAGGAGTGGAGGATGGGACTGACCTGGACAGGCTCTGGGTGGGATTTCAGTTCGCAATTAACACCCTGCTGCACCCTCAGCTAATTGTTATTGTTGTTAGCACACCACAACGTGTTTGGGAAGGCGGTGGGAGCCAACTCCCACCTCACCGAGGAACAAACACCCCAGGCACCAACCAATTTCTACATCTGACAATTTATAGCACTCCTAAAGTAGCCACAGAACCAGGAAACGACTGAAAACGGAGGCAAATCCCAGCTCAGTCCTGCTCTAAATGTGACCCAGCCCCGCCGAGTTCTGCTTCCCACACACATCGCAGGAACGGAATATGGGAAAAGCGGATTTCCCCCAATTCCTTTGCAGCTGCAGAGGTGAAGGAGGGTTGAAAAACTTTCTTTTGCCTCGCAGTGCCGCCCCTGGAGCTGCCTGAGCCTTACCTGGGTCAGTGCCTCGCTCCGCCTGGCCGAGGGAAGGGCTTGGACATCCAGGACCGGCCCGTCCCCGCCGCAGGCGATCCCCGTGTGCCGCGGCTGGCAGCCGGGTTTTACCCAAATAGCCCCAAACTGGGCGGTGGGGTGGGGCTGGATCAGATTAAACCGGGGAGCTCCCGCTGGGGACAATCGCCGGGAGTTTGGGGTGCTGGAACCCGTCAAGGGCACGGTGGCTTTGGGGTTGGCACCACCGGGATGGACCCAGATCCACACCTCGGGTCACATCCCAGAGCGTGTCCCTGGTGTGGGCACGGGACAGGAGCTGCTGTGGTGTTCGGTGTCCCGGTCACACTCATTTGGTGTCCCTGTCACACTCAGGGGGTGTCCCTGTCACACTCATTTGGTGTCCCTGCCTGGCACCCTTTTTGAGTGCCACTGTCACATTCCCAGGGTGGCCCTGCCATGTTCATGGAGTGTCCCTGTCACATTCACAGGGCACCCCTGCCACACTCAGAGGTGTCCCAGTTGCATGTACAGGGTGTCCCTGTCACGCTCAGGGGCTGTCCCTGAGTTCACCCATGTTCACAGGCTGTCCCTGCCACACTCACAGGGTGCCCCTGTCACACTCAGAGGTGTCCCTGCCACACTCACAAGGGTGTCCCTGCCACGTTCACCGTGTGTCCCTGTCATACTCATGGGCTGTCCCTGCCACGTTTGCGGGGTGTCCACTCATGGGGTGTCCCTGCCACATTCAGGGCTGTCCCTTCTGCATCTAAAGGGTGTCCCTGCCACACTCCTGGGGTGTCACTGCCACATTCACAGGGTGTCCCTGTCACACTCCTGGCCTGTCCCCCCCCCCCCCCCCCCCCCCCGCCGTGCCCCAGGGTGTTAATAACACCCCATTAATTAACCAGGTGCTTCCCGCGGGGCCACCTGTGCTCGGCCCTGTGGCCGGAATTCCCTGGCGGGTAAAACGAAGCTGTTCGGGCGTGTGAAATGGCAGAGGGAAAAGCCAGGAATCAATTTCCATCAGGGAGCTGTCTGCCAGGGCCGGGAGAATGAAACGCTAATTCCCAGCAGTTCTGGGTCATTACCTGGATTTCATGGAGTTAGGAGTGGGGCTGGCTCCTCACACGCTGGCATTTTGCTGCTGCAACAGGAACCAGGAAAATCTCCTCTTTTACTGGGCTCCCAAGGAAATTTTTTTTTTTGTGGGAAGAGAAAGAAAGGGGGGAAAAAATGCTGCAAAAAGCCAGGTTTTCAGCTGGCCTGAATCCTGCCCTGCCATGGGCTGGTCCAGTGGCATTCCCACTTCCAGTGACAGATGCAGCGCTCGTTAATCACAGCCCCGCCACCTGCATCTCCTCCCGGAGCCTGTTGCTATTTGCGACTGGAAATTTGTGTCATGGAATGATGCAGCTCCCAGAAGAGCCCGAATGGTTTCCGTCAGTCAGGCCCTGCTGCGCTGCAGAGCTCAGCCCCTGCTGCCTCCACCAGCCCCTGGCAGCTCTGGCAAAAAGCACAAAATTGGACAATTTTCAGCTGGAGATTTTCCTCCCCCTGGGCACGAGCCCAGTCCCACGTTACTGGATGGCTTGGCAGGAATGTGCCCAGGCTGGTTTGGAATTTAATGTGCTGGAAGAATGAGGAGCTGAGGGTCAAATCCCAAGGATCTGGTGAATCTGGGATGCTGGGAATGCTGCTGGTGATGGGGGAATAGAAAATGGGAAGAGTTAAAAATAACAGGGGCAGTTCCAGGCCTTCAAATTGTGTCTTTGCTGAAGTTTAGGGCAAAGAAAGGGATCGGGGAGTGACGGAATGGTTTGGGTGGGAAGGGACCTTAAGGATCACCCAGTGCCACCCCCTGCCATGGGTAGGGACACCTTCCACTATCCCAGGCTGCTCCAAGCCCCATCCAGCCTGGCCTTGGACACTCCCAGGGATCCACGGGCAGCCACAGCTGCTCTGGGCATCCTGTGCCAGGGCCTGCCCACTCTCCCAGGGAACAATTCCTTCCTGATTTCTTCACATGAAGACCTGAGGTGCACGGAAAAATGGGAGGAGATTTGCCCCTGGTGGCTGCCACCAGGCTCCCATTCCCTCCTGGGCTCGAGGATGTTGGACCTGGCTGGCCTGGAGCCGGGAAGAGCCTCTCTTGCAGTGTTTACTGGGTGGCAATGAAGCTGAAATTTGGCAGGAGACAGCGAGAGGGAGGCAGAAAGAGCAGGATCGGGTTTGGGAAGAGCCTTTGGTGGCACCAGCAGTGCTGGATTTACCTGTGGCACGAATCCATGCACACGGGATGAATCCATCCCAGGGGACGCGTGTGGTGCCCCCGGGCTCCCTCCTGCTCCGGGCACGTGCTGGAGCAGGGAACAACCCTGGGAATGCTCTGGAAAGGCTCCTCCAGCACAGCCCTGCCTCTCCCCTGCTCCCACGGATTTACACCTCGATACCTCTGCGTTGGATCATTTGTCAGTAACCCAGGCTGAGCTGAGGCCGCTCTGCAGCTGAACCACGTCCATCCCACGGCTCGGGAAAGAGCAGGATCGGGTTTGGGAACTCCTTGGTGGCACCAGCAGTGCTGGATCCATTTACCTGTGGCACGAATCCATGCACAGACTCCCCGAGGGACGCGTGTGGTGCCCCCGGGCTCCCTCCTGCTCCGGGCACGTGCTGGAGCAGGGAACAACCCTGGGAATGCTCTGGAAAAGCTCCTCCAGCACAGCCCTGCCTCTCCCCTGCTCCCATGGATTTACACCTCGATATCTCTGCTTTGCCTCATTTCACAGCAACCCAGGCTGAGCTGAGGCCGCTCTGCAGCTGAACCACGTCCATCCCACGGCTCGGGACAGTCCGGATTTGGGAGGCCCGGCTCTGCCGCATCCCTGCAGAGTGTGGGACACGCAGAGCTCGGTTACACAACGCTGTTTGTTTTCCTCTCCTTAGCAACCCCCGCACGTTGTCCTCGGAGGTGCTCGCTCCGTGCAAGATTAATTGCTCAAATAGAAAGGCCCCGTTAACCTGAATATATTATTGAAAAGCAGCATATTTCAATCTGCCCTAGATTTGAAAATAGAGATGCCGGGTCAGCTGTTGGCATAAATCTGCAGAGCTCCTGGAAGCCGGCGGAGCTTCCCTGATTTACATCGGCAATAAAGGCGGCCTGGATCGGCTGCCAGGATGGGGACTCGCCTGGCTGCCACCAAGGACGTGGCAGGGGACAGGCAGGACCCTCGTGGCCATCCCTGGGACCTGCCAGCCCCGATACTGTGGCACAAAAAATTTCCTTGTGCTGGACTGAAAAAAATCCCCAAACCCAAAGCACCACCCTACTTTTATCTTTAATTTTTTTTAAAAAAAAGTCTTTGTGGTTTTTTTTTTGGTGATGCTGCCATGAAAATCCTGGATCACATGAAGGGATACAGGAATTTCCAGCTGGTCTTTTGGGGTTTTTCCGTGCGGGCTGAGGTGGTCTGGAGCCCCCAGCACCTCAGACTGGATGTGGAATGAGCAGGGAGCTGGATTTCCACCTTCTCCCGGCTAGAGGGAATTTTTTTAACGGGTCGGTTTGGGGATGAAAGCCCAGTTTTGAGGAGTTCCGAAGCTCTGCCTGTGGGGTGCACAGAGGGCTGGAGGAGGCTGGAAGGGAAATGGAAAGGGGGGTGGAAAGGGGATGGAAAGGGGATGGGAAGGGGGATGGAAAGGGGGATGGAAAGGGGGATGGAAAGGAGATGGAAAGGGGGATGGAAAGGGGGATAGAAAGGGGATGGAAGGGGGATGGAAAGGGAGATGGAAGGGGGAGATGGAAATGGGGTGGAAAGGGGATGGAAATGGAATGGAAGGGGGGTGGAGGGGGGATGGAAAAGGGATGGAAAAGGGATGGAGCTGGCTGGAGGGGGCTGGAAGGGGGACAGAAAGGGACAAGAAAGGGGATGAAGAGGGCAGAAGGGGCTGGAGGGGACAGAAAGGGGCTGGCAGGGCTGGAAGGAGCTGCCTCGTGTGATAACGCCGGGCCGGGGCTCGCCCTTATCTGCCCGCGGGAGCCGCCCCTGTGCAGCCAGAGGGATGGATTCCAGCGGCCCCGGCTCCGCACCTTCCCCGCTGCCAGGGGAGCCGAGCCGGGCCGGGCACAGCCGGGCACAGCCGGGGCACAGCCGAGGCACAGCCGGGCACAGCCGGGGCACAGCCGGGCACAGCCGGGGCACAGCCGGGGCACACCCGGGCACAGCCGGGGCACAGCCGGGCACACCCGGGCACAGCCGGGGCACACCCGGGCACAGCCGGGGCACCGCCGGGGCACAGCCGGGGCACCGCCGGGGCACAGCCGGGCACAGCCGGGGCACAGCCGGGCACAGCCGGGGCACAGCCGGGCACACCCAGGCACACCCGGGGCACAGCCGGGTACAGCCGGGCACACCCGGGCACAGCCGGGGCACAGCCGGGCACACCCGGGCACCGCCGGGGCACAGCCGGGCACAGCCGGGGCACAGCCGGGCCGGGCACAGCCAGGCACAGCCGGGCACAGCCGTGGCACACCCGGGCACAGCCGGGCACCGCCGGGGCACAGCCGGGGCACACCCGGGCACAACCGGGCACACCCGGGGCACAGCCGGGCACAGCCGGGCACAGCCGGGGCACAGCCGGGCACCGCTGGGGCACAGCCGGGGCACAGCCGGGCCGGGCACACCCGGGCACCGCCGGGGCACAGCCGGGGCACAGCCGGGCACAGCCGGGGCACAGCCGGGCACAGCCGGGCACAGCCGGGGCACACCCGGGGCACACCCGGGGCACAGCCGGGGCACCGCCGGGGCACACCCGGGGCACACCCGGGGCACAGCCGGGCACAGCCGGGGCACCGCCGGGGCACACCCGGGGCACAGCCGGGGCACAGCCGGGGCACCGCCGGGG
Source organism: Aphelocoma coerulescens (assembly GCF_041296385.1). Classification (NCBI taxonomy): domain Eukaryota; kingdom Metazoa; phylum Chordata; class Aves; order Passeriformes; family Corvidae; genus Aphelocoma; species Aphelocoma coerulescens. Next base: position 5,002,616 of record NC_091039.1, on the reverse strand, counting down.
CACACCCGGGGCACACCCGGGGCACAGCCGGGGCACAGCCGGGGCACAGCCGGGCCGGGCACACCCGGGCACCGCCGGGGCACAGCCGGGGCACAGCCGGGGCACAGCCGGGGCACACCCGGGGCACAGCCGGGGCACACCCGGGCACAGCCGGGGCACAGCCGGGCACAGCCGGGGCACACCCGGGGCACACCCGGGGCACAGCCGGGCACAGCCGGGGCACAGCCGGGGCACACCCGGGGCACACCCGGGGCACAGCCGGGCACAGCCGGGGCACCGCCGGGGCACACCCGGGGCACACCCGGGGCACAGCCGGGCAGCGCCGTCCTGCAGCTTCCCCGATCACCGCCGTGAGCTGAGCTCGCTGATTCACCGCGCACCGGCTCGGGCCCGGCCCAGCTCTAACGTGACAGGAAATATTTGGCTTTCGGCTCCCCTGACCGGTAATACCTGTTCCTGGGAGCCCCGGGGAGGGCTGGGGCAGCCGGGACAGGGACAGCCCTGCCAGTCCCCTCCAGTCCCTGCCAGCCTTTCCTAGCCCCTGCCAGCCCCTGCCAGCCCCTGCCAACTCCTTCCAACTCTTTCCAGCCCCCTCCAGCCCCTTTCAGCCACTTCCAACCCTCCCCCCCCCAGCCCCCTCCAGCCCCTTCCAGCACTTTCCAATTCCTTCCAACCTCTGCCTCTTTCGGCTCAGGTGTGAGCCAGCTGCAGAGCCCGGGGATTTCTCTGTGTCTGGATCTGCCTTGCCCTATTCTCATGTGTTAAATCGACTCATTTCTCCTTAAAAAGCCGCCTGGTGCCCTGCGAGGGGGAGCTCTTCATTTCCAGGCTGCAGCCGCAGATTTTTTGCCAGAAGATGCCAAGGAACAAAAGAAGAAGGGGCTGTGAAATATCTTGTGCTGCCCCGGGCGTCACCCGAGCCGGGCAGGGCTCAGCTTTCAGCTTTGATCCCGGCTCTGAGCGTGGATCAGCCCCCGCCAGGCCCGTGTGAATCCCCCCGGGATGGGATCAGCACAGCGAAATTCCAGGGTCTTTTCCTGGGGACATGGATGGGCAGGGACCCGGCTGGAGCAGATGGGAGGGGATTTTTGGAGGGAATTCGGGATTGGGAATGACTCGTGCACGAGGCAGCGCTGTGGTTTGGGCTCCTCCGGTGAGGAGAGAAGCAGATTTATCGCTGCTGCTGAGTCAGGGCTGGTTTTAGTCGTAGAGGTTTTGCCTTTAGAGCTGATCCATCCCAAGGCAGGGAGATCTGAGTATTCCCCAGGGTCTGGATGGTGTTGGGAGCGCAGACATGGGACTGCTCGGGATACCTGGACGCATTCCAGCCTGGATCCTGCTCCAGCAGAGCCCAGCTCCGGCCGTGTCACACCGGAACTGTCCTGGAACGAAATCCCCTCCCTCTGCCTGACAGATTTATCTCCAGGGATTTCTCCTCCTGGATTTGCCCACCGCAATTCCTGGAGGAAAGTCAGGGAATGAAGGATTGAGGAGAAACCTCTGCCAGCTCAGAGGATGGAAAAATCCCACTGGCTCAGGGAAGGGGTTGCTGGAATCTGTTCTCTGAGGATGCCCCGAAGGTTCTGCTGCTTCCAGAGGGGCTGATCCCAGTCCTGGACTCGTGTTCCCCCCGGGATGGGAGCCCAAGGTCAGCTCCCTGCAGTTCTCCCGGGCCACTGCAGCACATCCCAGGGAGAATCCTGGATGTTGGGGGCAGAAATAAAGCATGGGATGGATGGATGGATGGATGGATGGATGGATGGATGGATGGATGGATGGATGGATGGATGGATGGATGGAGGGATGGATGGATGGATGGATGGATGGATGGATGGATGGATGGATGGATGGATGGATGGATGGGGACGAACCCTGGGGAGGGAGGGGATCCTGCCATGGGATCCCAGCCAGGGGCTGAGGATTCCAGGCATGTGCCAATGAGGGAAACGTGCCTGGCAGGGAAGGGTTCTGTTTAAACAAGGGAAATGATAAAACCAGGAGTGTTCTCCCAGCTCCTGCCCACTCCCGTTCACTTTGTGACCTGGAAATTACCTAGGAAAAGCTTTATTCCCACAAAACCTGGGTGCTTTGGAGTTTGAAGAAGCTTTGTTCCCGCAAAACTCAGGGGTTTGGGGTTCGAAAAAGCTTTATTCCCACAAAACTTGTGTGGTTTGGTTTGAAAAAGCTTTGTTCCCATAAAACTCAGGGATTTTGGGGTGTGACCCAGTTTTAGACTCCAACTCCAGCCCTAGATCTACATTGCCACCAGATCCTGGGTTCTGGTTTAGGGTCGATCCCATCGGAATGGCCAAAGGCAAACACCGCACTGATAGTGTGGCCTTAATTATTTTTTTGGTGATTTAATTAGGAGCCAGATCTGGGTTTGGGGCAGGACACAAAGTGGATTAGGGGAGCAGCTGCCTCTTTAATTAGGGCCATTCCTCTTCCCTTTAAGTTCACCCTTTGCTCTCCCAGAGGCCACGGCAGCTCCGGGCACTGGGAATCCTCCGGAATCCCGAGATCCCAAACTGGCAGAGCTGGGGGAGGTTATTTATGGCCCCCGGGGCTGGGGGTAAATATTTATTTGGATTCCGATCCTTAATCTGCTGCTGGCGGATTCTGTGGAAAGCCTGAGCCCCCCGCTCCTCCTGCAGCAATTTATATCCAGAGCCTCCCTCTCCTCTCCTCTCCTCCCAACACATTCCCAGGGATTAATTCTGCACGGAACGGGCACGGCCTGGGCTCAGCCCCTCTGGCTCCGTCTGGTCCCAACCATCCGGGCAGGAATCCTGCCCTCTGTGTGCCCCTCTGGTTCCACCCGCCTGGCATCCCGAAACCCAAGCCCGGGGACCCCTGGGGTGCTGGCACTGCCCTGGGGATGGACAGGATGGGTGTGGGGACACAGGAGGGGACAGCGGAGCCGTGGGGTCGTCACGGAGCGGGGACAGCTGGGCTGCCCTGTCTGGGGCCAGCAGAGCCACCCCCTGGGGCCAGCAGAGCCACTCTTGGGGCCAGCAGAGCCACCCCCTGGGGCCAGCAGAGCCACCCCTGGGGACAGCAGAGCCACCCCCTGGGGCCAGCAGAGCCACCGCTGGGGCCAGCAGAGCCACCCTTGGGGCCAGCAGAGCCACTCCTGGGGACAGCAGAGCCACCCCTGGGGACAGCAGAGCCACCCCCTGGGGCCAGCAGAGCCACCGCTGGGGCCAGCAGAGCCACCCCTGGGGCCAGCAGAGCCACCCTTGGGGCCAGCAGAGCCACCCCTGGGGCCAGCAGAGCTACCCCTGGGGCCAGCAGAGGCACCCTTGGGGCCAGCAGAGCCACCCCTGGGGACAGCAGAGCCACCCCTGGGGCCAGCAGAGCCACCCTTGGGGACAGCAGAGCCACCGCTGGGGCCAGCAGAGCCACCCCTGGGGCCAGCAGAGCCACCCTTGGGGACAGCAGAGCCACCCCTGGGGCCAGCAGAGCCACCCCTGGGGACAGCAGAGGCACCCTTGGGGCCAGCAGAGCCACCGCTGGGGCCAGCAGAGCCACCCCTGGGGACAGCAGAGCCACCCCTGGGGACAGCAGAGCCACCCCTGGGGCCAGCAGAGGCACCCTTGGGGCCAGCAGAGCCACCGCTGGGGCCAGCAGAGCCACCCCTGGGGACAGCAAAGCCACCGCTGGGGCCAGCAGAGCCACCCCTGGGACAGCCACCTCAGGGTCCCACAGAGACCCCAGATCCCGCCCGAGGGTGGCACAGGGACTGTGGAAGGTGTCCCATGGTTGCAGCACCGATGGATCCAGGCCCTGCCCTGCCCTCGGTGCCTCCAAGGCCTCGCCAAGAGCCTGGGCCCCTCTGGGAGCTTCACCCCAGCCCCAAAACTCCCCCAGAGCGGGGCAGGCAGCTGCAGCAGTGGGTGCAGGTGGGGGGACAGAGCTGGGGTGGCTGTGGGGGGTCAGGAATGGGGGACAGGGCCTGGCTCCCCTCCTTGGGGCTCGTGGGCTTTCCTGACAAGGACACCTTTCCCTGTCACCTCCTGGAGAGTTTGATGGCAGAGAGCCCCGTTGTTCCTGCCCTGCGATGGATTTTTCCTTTGTTATTTGCTGTCCTTGTTGTTTCCTGCTTGGGGGGTGTGGGCACATCGAAGATTCTCAGTTCTGGGCAGGGGGAGCAGCTGCTCAGACAGCAGAGCCCCACAGCCTCCCCTCTTCATCCCAAAAACCTCCACTCTCCATCACCACAATTCCCCTCTCCACCCCCCCGAAAACTCCCCTCTCCATCCCCAAAATCTCCCCTCTCCATCCCCAAAATCTCCCCTCTCCATCCCAAACACCTCCCTTCTCCATCCCAAACACCTCCCTTCTCCATCCCAACCATCTCCCTTCTCCATCTCATCTTCCCCTCTCCATCCCCCCAAAAACTCCCCTCTTCCATCCTCTCATCCTCCCCTTCCCACCCCAACAATCTCCCCCTCTCCATTCCAAAAATCTCCCTCTCCATCCCCTCATCTTCCCCTCTCCATCCCCAAAATCTTCCATCTTCCATCCCCACATCCTCCCCTCTCCATCCCACAATCTCCCCTTTTCTATCCCCCCAAAAACTCTGCTCTCCATCCCAACCCTCCCTCTCCATCCCAACTTTCCCTCACCATCCCACAATCTCCCCTCTCCATCCCAAAACCTCCCCTCTCCCTCCCCGCAGCCTCTCCTGGGAAGGCTCTGCTCTCAGGGATGGCACAAGGAGCTGCGGCAGCAGCAGATTTCCCTCCCTCTTAGCTCTCCAGGCAGGAAAAAAGGTAAAGAAGACCTGGGATCCCGAAATTAAGGAGGCAGCTGAGGCTGGAGAGCTCCTGCAGATTCCTGGAGCGAGGAGCAAAGCTCCTGGAAGCTTCTGGAAGCAAACCCTGCACACAGCCAGGGGATGAGTTTGCACTCCGTGTACCATTTTTATTTTGCCACAGATAGACATTTTTATATATTACATCCTTTTAAAACAGATTATTTGTAAAAAGAAATGGTTTTGGTTTCGCTTTTTTCTCAGCTCAAAGCCACCCCACCGTGTCCCCCACAGTTCAAAGGTGACCTGCAGGGAGCTCCTTCCCCATCTCCCTGCTCCTTCTGGGACAACCTGTGGATTTCCTCTCCTGTCCCGCTGGAAAAAGGAGGTTTGAGTCCCTGTCCCACCCTTCCAGAGCCACAAAGTGTCCCTTAGTGCCCTGTCCCCCTCCTGCAGCGCCGGGGGACAGCTGGGTCCTCCTGGAGGGCTGGGGAGGGGACACTGTGCACTCGGACACCGGGAAAAGGGCAAGGAAGGAGCGGAGGGGACAGTGACAGCGTGGATTCAAGCAGGAACCCTTCACACAGAGCTGGCACCGGCCCTGAGCAGCGTCCTGGGGCACCTGGATTTGGCAGGGGCGGCTCAGGGCGTGGGGAAGGGCTGGAGAGGTGGCTCTGAGCCTCAAAGAGCTGCGACAGATTCCTCCATCCAGGAGGGAAGAGCTGGGAGAGGGTGGGATTGAAAAAAACACCCTCAAATCAGCTCAATTGGAGTAAAAATAGGCATAAAAAGGTGTAAAAATGGGCTCAAAAAGAGTAAAAATAGGCACAAGAGGAGTAAATCAAACTCCTTTGGGCTCTCACCCCTTTTCCATGCACCATCCCAACCTCCTGGATGAATTCCACCTGGATAAATCCTCCTGGATGAATTCCTCCTGCCAGCCCTCCCACCAGACCAGGAATTCTCTGGCTCTCCATGCCCTGAACTCCCCTCCTGGGCAGCCCCTGGCACCAGGAAATGCCCCCAGGCCCCTTTTCCTTCCCTGGTGTGGCGCTGGCAGAGGCAGCGGGGCTGTGGCCATGCCGGGCCGGGGCACAGCCCCAGTTCAGCACTCCCACAGCCCCAGTTCGAGCTCTTTTCCACCCAGGAACCGGTGCCAGCAAGGCTGGGAGAGCTGAGAGCAGAGGGAGGGGAGGCACTGGCACCCTGAGAGAATCCTCCCTCTGCAAATCCCCTGAGAAAAACGGATAAAGTGGAATTTTCCCTTTGTAGAGCACCTATTGAAAAGTTCTCCCGTCTGTCCTGGACTTCCCTAAGGCTCAATCCATTCCCATAAATCTGAAAAAGATCCTTTACGGCCTCACAGCTGCGAGGGGAAGCTTTAGCTGGGAAATGAGAATAAATGATGAGCAGCACAAGCTCTCCCTGATCCGTTGGAATTCCAGGAGTGTGGCTGAAGTAGAGAATTAAAGCTGATTTTTATTTTTTTTCCAAGGACTCTGGAAAGTCCCGCTGGACACACAGCAGAGAACCGACGATGATTTGCCAATCGAGGGGCTGATTAGGAGAAAAAAGGGAAATAACGAGCGCTGGCTCGTGCCCATCGCGGCCAAAAGGCTCCATCTGGTGGTGTTTGCACCCAAAAATGAGCTGGGGAGGAGGGGGTGAAGCGCGGCTCGTGCTGGTTAAACTGGTTCAGAGCAGAGAAAAAGGCTTTCAACTGGAGGAAATCCCAAGCTGGGAGAAGGGGTGGCACGATGGGAACGGGAATTCTGGGGGGAGAAATGCACCTGCAAGGGGACAAAGGAGCCAGGGGGGCTCAGGTGAGCCGAGGGGGGGCCACAAAACCTGAGCACGGCCGGGTTGTGCTGCCCTGCACGGGGCAAACACATCCGAGCAGGAATGGGAATAAAACAGCAAATATTTTAATGCTTTTCTCTAAAGCACAGCCCCGAGCATTCTCACCAGGGAAAAGGGATCCTGCAGGAACAGCCAGGAGCAAAATGACAAGCTCAGATATAGAAACAGGCTGAAAAGTTTGTAATTCTGTTAAAAAAGAGGCAGGGACAGGAGAGATGTGAGAGTTAAACTCAGGCTGGTCCTGCTAAGCCTGGGCAAGGAGAGAAGAGAGAGGGGTCCTTCATCTTGAGCTCGGGTAGGACAGGGAATAACCAGCTGAAAACCCCTGGTTTGCAAAAATCAGGAAGGTTTGGGATGGGAGAGAGGAGCTGGCTCCCCTCCTTGCCCCCAAATCACTCAAGCATCGGTCAGGAACGGAGCCAGGACAAGTCCCTGCCCAGCGGAGCCTGGTCCCGGCATGGAGCTGCTCCAGGGATGGGCTGCAGCTCCAGTGCCTCCCAGTAAGAGCCAGGGAGGCCAACTGGTGGCCAGCAGGAGGACAAGGACACTGCCCGTCCCCACCGCCAGGATCCCGCAGGTTTTTAGTGTTCGGGAAGCTGCTGGAGTTTCCCAGCTGTGCCAGCTCCGAGCCCCTGAGCCCGGGGGGGCTACGGGGCCACAGCCCTGAGCCCCCAGGAGCTGCAGGGAACAGCGGCCTAGGGCCAGGCCTGGAGGATTTCCATGGAAAAGGGTCGGGATGTCCATGAAAAGCTGGGAAATGCTCCAGTGCTGGGCTCAGGAGCAGGGGGAGGTGGAGCAGCGCCGCTTGGTTGGTCCCTTCTGGGATTTCCAACAGCTGGAGCAGCCAGGGCTGGGATCACCCCTCAGACATGGGGGGATGGGGCTGTCAGTGATGGGGAGGGGGCTCTGCTCTGCCCCAAGGGGTGCAGGACCCAACACTGGCACACACAGGCACTGTCACACACTGCCACTGTGGCATTGTCCCGTCCTCTGTTGCTCCAGAGGAGCTGCGGGGTCCCAGAGATGCCCCATCCCAAAGATGCCCCATCCCAGAGATGCCCCATCCCAGAGATGCCCCCTCACAGCGCTGCCCCCTCCTCAGCAGCTCTTTGAGGCATCAAACACAACAAAGCAGAGCCCCCCCCTCTCCCCAGTCCTCTCCTGGGGGTGCAGAGACCCCAGACCCTGTGGCAGGAGGGTCCCAGCTCCAAGCCAGGCTCTCTCCTGGAGGTTCCTGGGATCCCCCCTGTCCTGGGGGATGTGGAGCAGAGGAGGGAGCGCCCGGCTGCCCCCGGCCCCGTGCCCGTCAGTGGGTGAAGAAGCGCTGCACCACCAGGTGCCCCAGCACCACCACGGCCGCTATCAGCACGTACTTCATGTAAACATTGTCCAGGTCGAGCGCGGCCCCCTGCCAGAGAGGGGACACGGTGGGGTCAGTCCTGGCAGCGTCCCCACCCCCCACCCCCCAAACCCTGAGCCCCAAAACCTGACCCCACTGACCCCCCTGGTCCCCCCCCTGACCTCTAAGCCCTGACACCCCTGAACCCCTAACCCAAACCCTGACCCCCAAATCATAACCACTCTGGCCCCCCAAACCTTGACTCCCTGGCACCCTGACCCCTAACCCCTGACACCTTGACCCCCAAAGTCTCACCCTCCTGACCACCTAACCCTCAAACCCTGAGCCCCTGAGCCCCAAATCCTGACACCCCCTGGCCCCTCTGAGCCCCAAATCCTGACCTCCAAACCCTGATTCCCCCAGCTCCCCTGGCCCCCAAACCCTGACCCCCTGACTCCCAAACCCTGACTCCCCTCACTCCTCTGATCCCCAGTCCTGGACTCCCTCAGTTCCCCTGGCCCCCTTGACCCCTAAACCCTGCCCCCCTGACCCCCAAACCTGACACCTTGACCCCCAAACTCTCCCCCTCCTAATCGCCGAACCCTCAACCCCTGACCCCCAAACCCTGATACCTTGACCCCCAAACTCTCACCTTCCTGACCCCCAAACTCTCACCCTCCTGCCCGCCAAACCCTGAACCCCTGACCCCCAAACTCTCACCCTCTTGACCCCCAAACCCTGAACCCCTGACCCCCAAACTCTCACCCTCCTGCCCGCCAAACCCTGAGCCCCTGACCCCCAAACTCTCACCCTCTTGACCCCCAAACCCTGAACCCCTGACCCCCAAACTCTCACCCTCTTGACCCCCAAACCCTGAGCCCCTGACCCCCAAATTCTCACCCTCCTGACCCCCAAACCCTGAGCCCCTGACCCCCAAACTCTCACCCTCCTGACCCCCAAACCCTGAGCCCCTGACCCCCAAATTCTCACCCTCCTGACCCCCAAACCCTGAGCCCCTGACCCCCAAACTCTCACCCTCTTGACCCCCAAACCCTGAACCCCTGACCCCCAAACTCTCACCCTCTTGACCCCCAAACCCTGAACCCCTGACCCCCAAACTCTCACCCTCTTGACCCCCAAACCCTGAGCCCCTGACCCCCAAACTCTCACCCTCCTGACCCCCAAACCCTGAGCCCCTGACCCCCAAACTCTCACCCTCCTGACCCCCAAACCCTGAGCCCCTGACCTCCAAACTCTCACCCTCCTGACCCCCAATCCCTGACTCCCCCAGCCCCACTGACTCCCAATCCCTGACTCCCCCAGCCCTCCAGCCCCCCTGACCCCCAAACCCTGACTCCTCTGACCCCCAATCCCTGACTCCCCCAGCCCCCCTGCCCCAAACCTGCCCCTGCTCACCCATCCTCCCTGCTGGGCGATCCAGCGGGCGATGCGGTTCTGCAGCATGAAGTCCCCGACGTAGCGGGCGATGCGGCGCAGGAAGCCGCTGACGCCGTGCTGCCACACGTGCATGGCCATGCGGTACCCGAAGGCCAGCAGGGCAATCACCCGGCCCCAGTTGATGCCACTCTCGAACAGGCTGCAACGAAGCCGAGGTGATCCCTGAATCCCTGCCCGGAGCTCCCAGCTCGGAGCTGCCCAGGCTGGGGGAGCTCGATCAGCGCGGGCAGGACAAGAGGAAACGACCCCGGGTTGCACCAGGGAATGTTTAGGTGGGATATTAGGGAAAATCTTTTCATTGGAAGGGTTCTCCAGCCCTGGCACAGCTGCCCAGGCTGAGGGAACTCAAACAGATTGGATGTTATACTGGATATTATGGAAATTTTTTTCCCTGGAAGGGTTTTCCAGCCCAGGGGATCTTGAGCAGTGGGGTCAGGACTGAGGAAACTGCCCCAGGTTGCACCAGGGAACGTTTAGGTTGGATATTACGGAAAGTTTTTTCACTGGAAGGGTTGCCCAGCCCTGGCACAGCTGTGCAGGCTGGGGGATCTCGAGCAGCGCAGTCAAGACTGAGCAAACAAACCCAAATTGTACCAGGAAACATTTAGTTTGGATGTTTGGGAAAATCTTGTCACTGGAAGGGTTTTCCAGCCCAGGGAATCTTGAGCAGTGGGGTCAGGACTGAGGAAACGGCCCCAGGTTACACCAGGGAATGTTCAGGTTGGATATTATGGAAAATGTTTTCTCTGGAAGGGTTCTCCAGCCCTGGCACAGCTGCCAGAACACCCTCCCTGGGCAGATTTAAAAGCCACATGACTGTGGCCCTTGGGGACATGGTTTAGTGGTGGCCTTGGCAGTGCTCTGGACTCTGAGAGGGCTTTCCCAGCCCAAACCATTCCATGATCCTGGGGTTGCAGGGCTGGGGATGCTGTGCTCATCCCAGCCACACAGACATGGGGATTTTGTGGCTGAAAGAGACTCCAAAATGTGTCACTTGATGCTCCTGCAGGGTTTGGCACTGATGATTTAGACCAGGTTTGGAAGGTGCTTTTCCCGGTTTCCAGCAAGAAGGGGGAAAAAAGGAATTAAAAAATAATAATTAAAAGAGTGAACTGAGAGCCTGTGGTTCAATCTGCTGCCTTGGGCTGGTGGGCCCTGCCTGTGCTGAGCCCTGGGAGGGAATCAGAGCCTGGGAGGGGACACAGAGGAGGTGGCACGAGGACAGGGACAGGGACAGAATTCAGCTCTGTGTGACAGGGATTAATTCACCTGAGTATGGCAGGGACAGGGGTTAATTGACCTGAGGGTGACAAGGGGAGAGATGGGGTTAATTTAATTTACCTGAGGGTGACAAGGGTTAATTGACCTGAGGGTGACAAGGAGTTGGACAGGAGTTAATTTAATTTGCCTGAGTGTGACAAGAGGAAGGATGGGGTTAATTTACCTGAGTGTGACAAGGGTGAATTTACCTGAGTGTGACAAAGACAGGGATTAATTTAATTGACCTGAGTGTAACAAGGGGAAGGATGGGGTTAATTTAATTGACCCGAGTGTGACAGGACAGGGACAACAGTTAATTTAATTGACCTGAGTGTGACAAGGAGTCAGACAGGGGTTAATTTAATTTACCTGAGTGGGACAGGACAGGGACAGGGGTTAATTTACCTGCGTGTGTTGCCGCCTCAGCCAGCGCGGCTTCCCGGAGAGGAGAGCGGGAAAAGGACAGAAAGGAGGGAGTTAGACACAAACACTGGAGAAAAGAAGGAATTCGACACAAACACCGAGCAGGGGGCACGGGGACAGGGCTGCCACAGCCAGAAGTGCTCAGAGGAGTGACAGGAACCCAGTGACCCATCCTGCCTGTGCCACGGGGCTGCGTGACCTGGGTGAATGTTTCCCCTGCCGTGTCCTGCTGTCCCAGCTGACAGAACCCCCTGATGCCTCCTCGATCCAAGCCTGGACCTCGGGAAGTCCTGGCAGGAAGTTTTCCAGGTCTGTGCCCTCACTCCTTGCCTGTTGCTGTGCTTTGGGTGGCTGTCAGCTGCACGAGGCTCTGGGTGCCACCTGCACGAGGCTCTGGGTGCCACCTGCAGGCTCTGCCAGCCCGAGGAGCAGCCCCCATCCCGAGGTATCCATGAGGACCAGGCTGGGTGGGGGCCCTGAGCCACCTGCTCTCGTGTGTGGCATCCTGCCCATGGCAGGGGGCTGGAGTGAGAGGATCTTCAAGGTCCCTCCTGACCCAAACCATTCCATGATTCCATGATTTCTGTGACCATCCCATCTCCAGAGCCTGTGGCTGGGGTGGCTCCTTGGGATGTCCCAGCCTGGAGCAGGGGACAGCAGGAGCAGCAGCAGGGGCAGGGCTGGTTGTGCCCCTAAGGGGGAGCTGGGACAGTCACAGGCCGGGTGTCCCAGGCACAGCCCCTGACTGACCCCAGCCACTTGTGCAAGGACTGGGATGCCTGGGAGGGGAAGATGATCCGAGCAGTGCTCAGGAGGAGGAGGAGACAGGCAGAAACCACCGGGATTATCCCAGGAGCTTGGCCAGGGCCAGAGGGTGAAGCGTGAACGGACAGAGCGGGGGTTTAACTGCCAGCACTGACCACACCTGACCTCCCTTCCCTTCTCCTGCAGGGAAAGCTCCCAGCCCGTGCCAGGAGCTGCAGAGGCTTTACCTAGAGGCGATTTTGGTGAAGTGCTCGTAGGCGTTGTCGCGGGTGGGCTGCAGGGACTCCAGCATGGTGCGGAACTCGGCGTCGTAGCGCCTGTAGATGTCGTCCCCGATGATGGCCAAGCGCTGCCCCACCTGGCTGCTGGTGCTGCTGGGGTGAGCAGGGAGTCAGGGCAGGCTCTGGAGCGTGGCCTGGCTCAGGATGAGGGCTGGGGACAGGGATTTACCTCTCCAGGTTCTGCTGGATCTGCTCGATCTCCGGGTCCGGCGGCACCTCCGCCCCTCTCTCCTCGCGCTCCTGCTGGTAGCGGTAGAAGGCGTAGCTCCGGAACACCTCCTCGGCCTCCTCCGCCACGCGGCCTTCTGGAGAGGCAGGAGGGACACAGCTCAAGGGACAAACTCATCTCCCTCCATTCTCAGTTTCTTTTCCGAGATAAAATCTCATCGGGGACGGGAGTGGTGGGGCCAGAGCTCAGCTCCCTTCACAGAGCACCCAGACACAGCCCAGGTACAGGAGGTACCCGGGGAGGGGCAGGAGTGGGGGATCCTGTGGGAGTGTGGCTTTGGGGGTCACCCTGTCCTTGGGGGACAGCAGCTCCAGCAGCAGCTCCACAGCAGCCAAACCCTGTCCCACCATCCCACATATCCAGCCTGGCCACGCAGCTCTCCAGCACCTGGGATCTGCATTTCCAAACTGAGCTGTTCCTGCCCTGGGCTGGGAAGTGAGGACACAGCTGCGCTGCCCCACAAACCCCATCCCCAAACCCCCAAAACACACCAAATTCTCCTCACAGGGTTTTCCAGCTGGTCCCATCTCCCTGTCCCGGCTGGGCGCAGGGGTGGCACAGCCCTGCCGTGCTCAGCTTACGCCAGCAGAGCTGGATGGGAAGGAGAGCCCCTGACACTGTTTGCAGGGGTTGTGCTTTGTTTTCAGGCAAACAAACCCTTCACCTTCTGGGAACTGGTGACACTCCAGCAAGAGGCAGAAAACGAAACCAACTGAGTCAGAGTTTCAGGGAGAGGAGGGCAAACACTCAGCCAGCCAAAGGAGGAAATCGCTGAACCAAATAACCCCTGGGTTTGACTATGCCAGGAGCTGGTTTTAGTAACACCAGGACAGGAGGACACATCCCCCTTCCCACAGGTGCCACTCCCAGCACCCACTGGGACCATCTCGGGATCTCTCCCACTCCAGGGATCTGGATCAGCGTTGGCCTGGTGGATTCCCAGTGCCAGCAGTGCCAAGGGGAGGTTTGGAGCTGCTCGGGGATCTCTGGAGGGAGGAACTGCTCTGTGGCTGATCCATGGTTGCTCCACAGCTGCTCCATGGCTGATCCATGGCTGATCCACGGTTGCTCCATGGCTGATCTGTGGCTGATCCATGGTTGCTCCATGGCTGATCCGTGGCTGCTCAGTGGTTGATCCATGGCTGATCCACAGCTGCTCCCCGGCTGCTCCGTGGCTGATCCATGGCTGCTCCATGGCTGCTCCATGGCTGCTCCATGGCTGCTCCACGTCTGCTCCGTGGCTACTCCATGGCTGCTCCATGGCTGCTCCGTGGTTGATCCATGGCTGCTCCATGGCTGATCTGTGGCTACTCCGTGGTTGATCCATGGCTGATCCACAGCTGCTCCCCAGCTGCTCCGTAGCTGATCCATGGCTGCTCCATGGCTGCTCCGTGGCTGATCCACAGCTGCTCTGTGGCTGCTCCATGGCTGCTCCACGTCTGCTCCGTGGCTACTCCATGGCTGCTCCATGGCTGCTCTGTGGCTGCTCCATGGTTGATCCATGGCTGCTCCATGGCTGCTCCGTGGTTGATCCGTGGTTGATCCATGGCTGCTCCATGTCTGCTCTGTGGCTGCTCCATGGCTGCTCCATGGCTGATCCACAGCTGCTCCACAGGGGCCCCATGGCTGCCCCATGGCTGCCCCATGGCTGCCCCATGGCTGCCCCATGCCTGATCCACGTCCGCTCCACGTCTCCTCCACGTCTGCTCCATGGCTGCTCCCTCCATCCCCAGCTCACAGAGCATTGGGATCCACACCCTCTTGCCCGGATCCCCAGCACTGCCCGACCCAGAGAGTCCCAAACACCCAACACCTGCATTTCTGTGTGAGACCCTTAACTTCTCACTGTTCCCATCTCCCGGGAGCAGCTGTGCTGTGGGAAAAACCGGCAGCTCCGGCCAAAAATCTCCATCAGCCCCAAACACCCAAATAACCACTCCAGGCAGTGACAGGGACTGGTGAAACCTGGCCCCATCCCTTGGAGCCCAGGAGACAGGGATCAGCTCCCTGCAGAGAGGGAGAGTGTAGCCTGGAGACAGAAGACAGCCCCGGGAGGCAAGAGCAGCCTCTGGAGATTTCTGCCCCCAAGGAAGCCCAGCTCCACCTCACTGCAGCTGCAATTCCAGTGTGGGATGAGCAGCTGCTGCTGCTGGGTTTGGGTTTGATCCCAGCAAGCTGGGAAGCCCCTATTATCCATTAATAGCAATTCCATGAAGGATCCAAGGGTGATCAGGGGGACTGCACTGTGCTGGCATAATCCTGCTGGAGAGCGGAGCTGCCAGGCAGGGAGAGGGACAACTTCCATCCCTGAGCAATCTGCACAGCACAAAACCTTCCCCTCCCTCTGCTCTTTAGGACCAGCACCTTCCCACCCTGAGGAGGAGCAGCATCCCCCCAAGTGCCTCCCTGCAGAGCTGAGGGGCAGCCTGGGCTGTGAGACAGGAGCTCAGCCCTCAAAAAGGGAGATTTTTCTGCTCCAGGATCTGGACTGGGCTCAGGGAAAGCTGCTGGAATTCTGGTGTTGGTGAGCAGAGCTGTTCCTCCTCTCCATCACACACTGCCAGGAGGAGGAAACTCCTGCCTTCATCCACAAAACACCCAGAAACACCTAAAACATCCTAAAAACACCAGGAGAGGAAGGTGCCTTCCAGCCTTGGCACAAACAGCAGCACCCTGGGCATGCCCAAGCCAAGGAGGACAAGAGCCCACAACGATGCCCAAGCAAATCCCTGCACAGGAGAGAAATCTCTGCTGCACCCACAGGCAAACAAGCAGAGCCCCCAACGAAATCCAGGCTCAATCCCTGTGGCAAAGCCTTTTTCCATCCCTCAATCCCACAGCACGTGCCGTGGAAGCTGCGTATCCCTGCTCCCACTGGAGCCCACGAGGCTTCTGCCACCTCCAAACTCCAGAGGTGGAATCCCTCCCGACTCCCCCTGAGTTTTGGGAAGCAGAGGGATGTTGGGACTGCCAGTAAGTGTCTGTAGGAAAACAGGAACTGGGGCTGTGACCCGGCGTGCTCAGAGCTCAGGCTCTGATCTCTCCCTGGTGTTCACATCGGCGTCTCGCCGGCCTCAACAGGAAATCAGCGAACTGCTCCTCCTGGACTTTGGCACGGCAAGGATGGGGTGTTTTCCTTCCAGTGTAACCACAGGGTCTGGCACAAATAGGACTGAGAGAGGGAGAGGAGCCCAGGCAAGACCAGAGCAGAAATCCCATTGCCAGGGCAGTGCCAGAGCCCTGAGCTGGGCCTGAGCCTCCACCGCCCCAATCCCGAGCAGCTCCCAGCCCCGGGTGTTGACAGAGCTGACTCAGCTGATTTACCCCTCACCTGCACAGCAGCAGCAGAGTCACCTTGTCCCACACTCGTCCTGTTGGGATGAGCTGGGAGCTGAGGGTTTTCCCGGGTTCCTGTTGGCCCCATTCCCAGTTTTGCCCATTAACCGGGGCAGGGGCCGGGCTGGGCTCGCACGGGGACAGAGTGACCCCGCTCCTGGCGAGCTGCAGCTCATCACCACCACCCTGCCAGGGCACTCGGGAGCTGGTGTCACCCCAGAGCCACCCAGACTGCCTGAGACCGAGGGTGTTTTCCTCTGTGATTGAAACCCCAAACTCCTCCTGCTGTCTCGTGCTCAGGGAAGGGAATACACGACACCAGGAAGCTCCCAGCACTTCCTCTCCGTGCCTTCCAACCCCACCTTGCTGCCCACCCTGATCATCCAATACCAAGCACACAATCCTCGATTTTTTTTTGGGTGGAAAAGAATCGTAAAGCTCACCCTATTCCACCCAGTTCCACCTTCCACTGGACCAGGATGCTCCAAGCCCCTGGCATGTCCCAAAAGCACTGAGCACCTCCCAGTTCAATTCAGTTCAGCTCGGAGCTGATCTGGAGCAGGAAATCCCCTCTCGCCAAAGGAACAGAGCAGGGGAATGAATAAAAAACCAAAAGCTTGAAGCTGCTCCCTCCCCTGAGCACCCCAGAACCCTTTACCTGAGCTGAGCCTGCGCCTGTGGCTCCCCTGGCGTCCCAGCGCCCGCTGAGGGTCCCCCTCATTCCCTGAGGCCATCGCTGAGAGGTTTGGGAATGTCAGCTTCACCTGCAAGGGCGGTGGAGAAGTGAGTCACTGAAGCCCTGTGGTCCCTCACAGCCCGAGGAATTCCCTTTGGCAGAGCTCGGAAAAGCTGCTTTTATCCCTGCCAGCCCTGGCTCCTCCCTCCTGGCATACTCATTCCTGACTGTACCCACGGGAGAATTCTGCTGGGCACACCGGGTCCACTCTCACCTCCCTGGCTTCCCCTTCTTCGAGGCTCTTATCGCTGATGTCATTTGCCAAAAAAAGGGACCTCACACCTCCCCATCCCACTGGATTTGCTTCCCATTTTTGCTGGAAACGGGCTCCATCCTGCTCTGAGAGAGCTGTGGGCTGCCCCAGCCCTTCCTCAGCCCAGACCACAGAGCCTCATAAAGGGCTGCAACAAAAAGTCCAGCACAAAACCCTCCCTCTGCGCCCTGTGACTGCCGTGCTGCCGTGCCATCGACAAGAGATGAGCCCTGATTCCCTCCAGGACTCCGATTTCCTCCAATTCCTCTTGTTCTTTACGTTTCGCCTCTCAGAAAATAAGAAAATTGAGTGAGAGCCAAACACAAAGCTCAGCTTTCCCCTGAAGTTCACAGGTATCCTAAACCTAAACCTAAACCTGCCCTTCAGGGCTCAGCACCGCTCCTTCACCCTCAGGGGTTTGGGATCGAGGCCACGAAGTTCCCGTCAGGATTAACGGGATCAGGGCAGCTCCTCGCTGCTGTCTGACATTCCAGAGCACATTCCCAGCCCACACTTCCACAGGCCTGAGCTGGGCGCTTTCCGGATGTGCACCAAGCCTGAACTCATGAATGAGACCCAATTCCTGACACCCCAAAATTTAAATTGCACCCTGGACAAAAATAAAGGGAGTGCGACTTCCTTTATAAAAAATCAAATATCAAAATTATAAAATATTATTTATAAAAATAATTTTAAATATAATATGCAATAATATAGATTATAAGAATATATAAGAATATATAAGAAATTATGTATTATAATATATAATATATAATATATAATATATAATATATAATATATAATATATAATTTATAATTTATAATTTATAATTTATAATATATAATATATATAACATAATACATTATGATATATTATGTAATATTCTATAATAACATATAACATAATAATATATAATACATAATAGATAATAGATATTATATAATATATAATATATAACATATAATTTATAAAATATAAAATAAAAAATATAAAATATAAAATTAAAATATAAAATATAAAATATCGAATATCAAATATCAAACATAATATATGATATATAATATACATAATATATGATATATAATATATTATATATCATATATCATATAACGTATTGAATTTTATATTAATAAAAGTATTAATTTGATCTTATATAAAATATATAATAAAAATATAGTAAGAATATAATAAATTATATTTATAATTTTTTTTTTTCCTTTAGAAATAAAGGAAAAATAACCACCTGCAGCTACGGGAGAAGTGCACAACGTGGTTCAGGCTCCTGCCATCACACTGGAGATTGCTCAGAAGGAAAAATAAACGTGGGCCAGGAAGTGCAGCCCGTTTTGGGATGGGGGCTGGATGTGCAAAGCGGCTCCGCCGGGTGTGGAAAACCACGAGCTCCTGCTGGAGCTGCACTGGGGAGCCTGAGCCTGGTGGCCAGGAGGGAGGTGCTGGTTTTTCTCACACTCCGAGGATGGGAGGACAGGATTTCCCCCTTCCTCCCCGAGCTCAAACATCCCCATCCAAGGGAGAGCTGAGAACGCAATGAGGATCAGCAGCAGGGACCAGGGGGAAATGCCTGGGGAGAGCTGCTGGCCACTCGCCCAGATCAGCTCCAGAGCTGCCTCTGCTGGCCCTTAGAATCACAGAACTGCCTGCCCTGGGGTGGTGTCCATCTGCTGGGGTGGTGTCCGTGCCCTGGGATGGAGCAGATCCCCTGGGATGGAACAGATCCCCTGGGGTGGAACAGATCCCCTGGGATGGAGCAGATCCCCTGGGGTGGTGTCCATCCCCTGGGATGGAGCAGATCCCCTGGAGTGGTGTCCATTCCCTGGGGTGGTGTCCATGCCCTGGGATGGAGCAGATCCCCTGGGATGGAGCAGATCCCCTGGGATGGAGCAGATCCCCTGGGATGGTGTCCATCCCCTCCTCCACTGAGGAGCCTCCTGTGCTTCCTCCTCTGCCATCCCAGGCCATGGCTGAGCCCACCTGCACTGGGAGGACTCAGTGCTGTTCCCAGGCTGGGAGCAGCTCCTTGGAGCTGTGGGAACTGGGAACAGTGGGAATTTCCTCTGTACCCCACAGTGCCACGGCCCAGGTGGCACAGGATGCTGGGGAGAGTGTGGCTGCACCCAGCAAAGAGCTCAGGAGCCTCTGGAGCTTTCCCAGCTGGGTCTGTGGGGCAGCAGGGCTGTGTCCAGCAGCGACCCAGGGCTCCCCACGTGTGACAGGGACTTTTCCTGCCTGGAATGAGTGAGGGCTGTCAGAAGCGAGGACTTCCTGGAGCGAGGGCAGCCTGTGGAGCACAGGAACCCAGCAGACGCAGATGACTCATGATTTTCAACTCACATTTCGTTTTCAAGCCCTGCAGGAACTTTTGTTTTCGATTTTCTTCTTGGCCCTGGCAGCGCTGTCCTCCCTCGTGACACAGAGCACTACAGCCCTGTCACCGCTGTCCCCAACCACTGCCGGTCCTGAGCGCCCACGTGAATGTCCAGAAGAGTTCCCTGCCCGTCTCTGCTGGGGTCAAAGCGCCTCAGACCATCCTCCCCAGGTTCCAGAGCTGCTGCCCACACTGCTCCTGCTTTCCAGCTTCCCCACTCCCCCTTTGTTACAGGAACAGGGAGAACAGGGAAGTGTTGAAGGAGGAGCTGACACCCAAACACCCAGAGATAGCCTCGGGCTGCAGGAAATGAAATCTCTCCAGGATTTCAGTCAGGGCTCAAGGGAGGGATTCAGGGAAGCTGCAGGCTCTGACCCATCCTCCAAGGATCTTGTGGGAGGCTGCAAAGGGTTAAAAGCAGCAGCCGGAACTTTGGATGGGATTTGGCTGCAGCTCCAAGGTGGCACAGGGCTCTTATCTTTATTAAGGAGCACCTCCCGTGCCAAGAGCGAGCCTTCCCCCAGCCGTCCCCAATAAAACAAAGACCTTTGCCTCAACTGTTCCTCATATCCCCCTCGTCTCCTCTTCTTAAAGCTCTCGGACACATTTCCTGGGTGTTTCTAAGGCACACTCATCACTTCTCCCAGCTTTTCTCCAAAGGAAAGTTCCCGAGCCCTGGGTTCAGGGAAGATGGTGGGAGAAGGAGGCAGATCCGTGAGGATCCACAGGAGCAGCTGCAATCCCTACATCCCAGCCCAGCCATGGGGCTCTGAAGTCACTCCCTGACGTGTTGTGAATGCCAGGAAATCCGTGGAGCATCCCCCGGGACGAGCTTTTCGCAGCTCTGGTGCGTGGCAGTGATTCCACGGGGCCGTGCGATCCCTCCCGGGACAGAGATCCCGCAGGATTCCTGCGCCTGATCCATCCCTGCCCGGCCCGCGCGGAGCCAGGGCCGCTCCTCCCCCTGCCCCGGGGCAGCAAACTGGGGAGTTTGCCCAGTCTGGGGTTTGTCCAGTTTGGGGTTTGCCCACCCAGCACGGCCCCAAGGTGGGCAAACGACCCCCAGCATCCATCCAGCCAAGGTCGCCCCCACACCCGTGCCCGTGGCCAGGGGTCCCCGGCGGGGACAGCACAGCCATGCCCGTGTCCAGGTCCCAGCCCGGGCGCGGCGGGACGGGTGTCACCCCCTCCTCAGCGTGCTGGGGCGGATGTCACCTGTCCCTCAGCAGGGACAGCTCTGCCCACCGATGTCCCCTCCCCTGAACCCCTCGGGCCCTGCGCGACTGATGCCGGGGGCGACCGTCACCCCCGCGGGGGTAAAACACCCAGCTGCAGAAAATACCGGTAAACGAGGGGGAAATTCCCTTTTTGGGGCAGGGAAATTCCGTCTTTGGGGCAGCGACCCGCCCGGAGCGCGACCTCCAGCCCTGGCCCGGGGGTTCCCCGCAACCCCAAGCGGGGCCGCTGAGGAAGCCCCGCGCACTTTGTCCGGGATGCGACCCCCGGCCCTGTCACTCCTCCCGCACCCCCGAGCCCCCGGCACCCCGCGGCTCCCGGTGCATCCCTGCCCATCCCTGCTCCGGCCGGGCCCGGGGAACAGGGATAACCCATCCCGGAGGAGTCTGGGGAGGGGGAAACGGGGGTCGCCCGCCACTCACCGCGTCCCGGCGGGGAGGAGCGCGTCGGGATATCCCGGGAGCTACCGCATCCCTGCCGGGATCCGCTCCATCCCTCCGGCCGCTCCCTTCCTGCCTCCTGCCCGGAGCGCGGCGCGGGAAAAGGAAGAGTGTGGGGCCGCGGAGGAGGAGGGAAAAGAAGAAGAGGAAAAAAAATCAAGTAGAAACCCAACCCCAGTGACCATAGATAGACACGGGCGCGGGGCCGCGCAGGACTCAGCTCCCTCTAGAGGCACCAACCCCGGCGCGGGGCAGCGCCGAGCGGCGGGGGCCTTTTGGGGGGTTCTGGGGGCTCTCCGGGGAGCTCTGGAGGCTCCTCGGGGGGCTCGGGGGAAGCTGAAGCACCGCCCGGTCTCGGGGCGCTGCGCGGCTCTGGGGGTGCCGGGTGCGGGGTTGGCACCGCACACACCTCGTGCCACCCCCGCGCCCTCCTTGCCGGGCTCTTCCGGAGATCTTCGGCTCCTCCCTGGCTTCTCCAGAGTTTTCTGGAGCTTTTGCCTGCACCTTAAATTCGCCCTCTGCCTGTTCCCCGGCCGGGAGCCCCGTTAAAGTCACGGTTTGAGAGTTTCTGATCCCTGGGACGGAGTTTGTGTTGATCCACCGGCAAAAAAAAAAAGTCACCGGTGGCAGAGGGAGCTCCCACCGAGCGCCTTCGGAATTCAAAATCCACCGAGATTTGGGGAAATCCAGCAGCTCGAGGAGAGAGCGAGAGAGATTCAGCCCTGGAGGGTTCAGCAATCTGCCCCAGCCGCTTTTCCTCTCCTCTCTCTTGGGACGCTGCCAGGGGCGCTGCTGGGGCTGGAAAATGCCAGATAAGCAGAGGTTTGGGGCTGGGCAGACGCCTGGCTGCTGCTGATCACATCACCAGTCTGCCCAGTGGCAGGAGCACTCTGAGGGCCCTACGGGATCTCCTCTGCCCCAGAGCCGGGGATTTTGGAATTCTTGGCTTACTGGGCTGAGCTTTTCCAGGGAGCCCCTGGCTGCAGAGGGTGCAGCTCCGGCTCCCTCGGAGGTGGGGGCTTCTGGGGACATGGCCTTGGCACGCGCTGCTGAGGGTGGGGCTGCACTGACAGGGGGAAAGCAGCTGGCAGAGGGCAAAGAAAAAGATTCCCACAGCGGCTGAGGGGACTGGGGCTGGCACAGGGGTGCCCCAGCCAGAGCTGGCCTTCAGGGAAGGACGATCATCACGGGGCGAGGAATCAGCTAATGGGGACTGTGCCCACCAGGCTGGCAGCGAGGGGTCTGCCTCCCTCCCAGGTGTGCCCACAGAGAAGGTCTCGAATGGGGGTCGAGGTCCCACCACCAATTTTAATTCCTGGGGGGAGTTTGGGGGGTGAATGTGGCTGTTCGGGCCCGATGTCCCCGACTCTGGGGGACCCCGCTGACCCGTGCTGGTGGCGGCTGCCCCTGTGCACAGCCAGGGCGAGCTGGGGCTAGGTTTAAGCTGTCCTGACTCCCACCCCCTCACGCCAGTCTGGGCTGCTCGTGGCTGTTCCTCCCCACGATTTCAGATTTAGCATCCCCAGGATTGCCTGGGAGAACTTCTGCAATCGCAAATCCCATCTCAACCCTTCCTTCCTGCAAACCGCTTCCCTTCCACCTCGGATGTGTTGCACAGCACCTCTGTGCTCCGGCTGCGGAAAACCAGCACTGAGGAGCCAATTCCCAGGCAATTCCTCGGTGTGAACCACCTCTGCCACAGGCAGCTCTTTCTGCGGTGCATCAATGCAGAAATTTTCAGCTGGAAACCAGAATTCCTCTAATACCGACTCTGACAGAGCTCCTGCTGCTGCCATCGAGCAGAAAAGGTGTGGAAAATGAATCGTGTGGGATTGCTGGACAATCGTGAGTCCAGAGCTGGTGGGGACTGAGCTGTGGGTGGGCAGCGGGGACTCCCCGTGTCTGCCAAAGGCTGCTGGAGAGGGTTAGAGATTCCAGGGATAATGGGAAACTGGTTGGAAAGGACCAGCTCTGCATGGGAATGGCCAGTATGGACATCGAGGAATGACGGTGGGAAGGAAGGGTCCAGGAGATCGTTGGAGGAGCTCTGTAAATGCTGCGCGCAGCTCCGCCGAGCAGCCAGCCCGTGCTGCTGCAGAGCCTTTGGGATGTGGAATCAACAATTCCCAGCTGGCTCTGCCGCCCCGGCTCTGTGATCACCGGTGTGAAATGTTCCCAGCTTTCACCAGCTCCTCCTTTCAGCAGCTCTTTTGGCTGGTTGGAATAAAAAAAAAAAAAGGAAATCTATTTGCTGGTGGAAATGTGCAGCAGCTGCGGGGATGGAGCCGCTGGATTCGGGATTCTCGTGGCATTTTAGAGCGCACTTGGTGGTGTCTAAATCCAGGCTGGAGATGGGAAAAGGGATGGGAAAGAGGACGGGAAAAGGGAGCTGCGCTCAGCTGCGCATCCCCAGCCCTGGTGTGGTGCCAGCCCGAGGTGAGAACACCCTTCCCGTGGACAGGGGCTGCGCGCTGCTCCCGGCGCTGCCGCGGGAAGGGATCGGGAGGGCGCAGCTGGAAGGTGGGAGAATCTCGGGTTTGAGCAGCCAGGATGACGCGGCACTTTTAGATGAGGGGTTTTGAGGGTAAAAAAAAACCCAAACCCCATTCTGCAGCCAGGCGGCTCGTGGCGTCCCGAGCCAAGGCTGAGCAAACCGCGGCAGCAGCCAGGGGAAAGTCCCGGGGCAGAGCAAAGCTGAGCTCCAGCAGCTCCTCGGGGTCGCCGGAGCAGCTTTGTCCCGTGTCACCGCAGCCACAGGGACACTGTGGGGAAATCCTGCCCTGCCCGAGGCTGCACCCCTGGGAAAACACCCCTGGAGCCGTGCCTGAGTGGCCGAGGGAGGAGCAGCTCCTTGGTTTGCCCTCGCAGGTGACACAGTGGTGACAGGAGTGGCAGGAACCCAAAGTGCAGCAGAGGCTGCTGCCGGCCTGGAGGAGGTTTTATCTCCCTCCCTTTGGCCTTTGGCTGCTGGAGGAGCTTCCCTGAACCTTCCTCTTGCTCCCACCTCCCGTGCTGGGGGGAATCTCAGGGAGAGGCCCTGGCAGAGGTGGGAATGCAGCAAGGATGAGCCGCTGTCGGTTTTGGGGGGGCTTCACCTCACTTCTCCCCCTGCTCCCAGCTGTGCCTGTGTCCCCCTCCCAGCCCTGTCCCCTCTGTGCTGTCCCCCAGTCCTATCCCAGCCCCTGTCCCAGTGCCAGGGCTGTGGCTCAGGGCAGTTTGTGTCCGTTGTGTCCGTTTGAGCCATTCGCTGGCACCCGTGGCCACCCCAATGGCCACCCCAATGGCCACCCGGGCTCCCAGCCAGCCCTCCCTGCTCCACCTCCTCAGGGGGCTCTTGAGGGTCCCATGGTGAACACAGAAGCCCAGAATGGAGGAGCTGGTGGCAGTTGAGGGGATGCAGCAGCCCAGGGGAGCCCCCAAACTGGGAGCACTGGGAGGATGCCCGGGGAAAGAACCACGCGGCCACTTGGGCTCCCTGATGTCCTTCCCCGCTCCAGCTCCTCAGGGGCTCCTGGGGAGCCTGTGGGGGACACGGAAGCCCTGAGAGGAGAAGCTGGGGGCAGCTGGGGGCCACAGCAGCCCAGGGCAGTGCTGGGACAGGGTCAGCGGGGAGAGACGGAGTCGCTGCTGGGGAAGCCGGGGGAGCTCAGCATCAGCAGCTGCCTCGTGCTCAGCACCAGCACCGGGAGCTGCTGGGGGCCAGGGACGTGCTGGGGGCCAGTGCTGGCAGCCACACAGCCCAGGAGGGGACGGCCACGCCGGGATATTCCAGGGGCAAAGCTCTGCACATGTAAGAGCTGGGGTGGGGGTGACGCGGGGCCACAAGCCCAGCTGGCTGCAGTGTCCCCCTGGGAGGGTGTCCCCCCCTCTCCCCCGGCTCCGATGCCCTGCAGGGACAGGGAGGAGCCTGCTGGGCTTCAGCTGATGCCAGGCAGGTGGGGTTTGCTCGGTTGGGTGTTATCAAATCCAGTTTTCCCCCGACTTCCTTAAAGCTTTGACCTGAGCCCAGTGCGTCCAGTAAGGCCCCAGTTGGGACATTCTGTACCCACAGCTGGCAGCTCCACTCCCACCTCTGCCTGTGCTGTTCCCACCTCCCCAGAGGTGCCCGGGGGGCTCTTTGGGGGCTGTGGCACCTTCCAGAGCCCCCAGTTCTGGCCCTTGACAGCCTGTGGCCTCTCCAGGCAGGGGGTGGGGCCATGTCCAGCTGTGCCATCGCTGCTGGAGGGTCAGGATGGACACTCGGCTGCTGTGGCCTCATCCAGACCCCCCTGGCTGTGCTGTTCCTGCAGGGATGGGCTCCCACCAGCTCCGGGTGCCGATGGGGAAGGCGTTGCCAGCCCCGAGCTGATGCTCTCCATAGACTCTGATGCTGAATGGGAGAAGCAGCAGCTCCTGGAAGGTGAGGGGAGGGCTCAGAGGGAAGGCAAATCCCCCCTCACCCTTGAGGGCTGCCTGGTGGGTGGTGGGAGGAGCCCTGAGGAGTGGGTGGACACGGAAAACTGCCCAGGGGGTGTGGGAGGGTGAAGCACCCAGCCAGCTGCCCTCCAGACTCAGTGCCCAGCATGCCTGGAATGGGTCCCTTGGCTTTGAAATATCTGGAGCTGGCATGGGATCCTCTCTCAGCCACTCCTGGGGGAATGTCTAATTCCCTCATGAGGGAAGGGAGGTGACAGCTCGGGGCAGTCACTGGGGGTTTTTGGGCTTGATTTGATCAGCAGGTGAAGGTGCAGGGCCCCCAGAAGCAGAGATGTCCCAGGGCAACCGGCTCTGGAGCGGGAGCCGGCAGTGAAGGGCTTCGGATAAGGTTGGTGAGAGGATGGGAAGAGCAGAGGAGCTGCTGAGAAGGGTCCCAGTGCCCTCAGGCCTTGGAACAGGTGTAGGGATGGAGAAAAATGAGCAGAACTGACCCTGGCACTGCCAAGGCACTGCTCTGTCAGAGGCTGTGGCCTCCCAGGGGTGTCCTGGATGCTCTTCCATCCCTCCAGGGGACTTCCCAGTTGAGGAGGGAATAATCTTGGGATGCTGCTGGTCAGCACTGGGCAACCCTTGGCTTTTGGAACTGCCTGCCCCAGTTTGCCATCTGTGACAGGGGACATCTGCTCCGTGCCATGGAGCTCTGGGTGATAAAGTGGCACAGCAGGGGTGGGGGCAGAGAGAAAGGTTTTTTTCCCAGCTCAGCTGCCGGTATCAGTTGCATCAGAACCGAGCTGCTGTACAGAGACACTTTGTCAGCACTGACATCATCCCTTCCCGGTTTGTTTTTCCACTGCAGGCTCCTGCCCTGATGGGAAGGGAAGAGGAGTCGCTTCTGAGCGGGGCTGCTGACGGCCCTGCAAACCCCTGGGATGTGGAGCTGGTCAGGAGGTGAGCCAGGAGTGCTGGGGAGAGAAATAAACTGCCAGGGGCAGGGTTAGACAGGATTTTAGTAGAAATCCTTCCCTGTGAGGGTGGGCAGGCCCTGGCACAGGGTGCCCCTGGATCCCTGGAAGTGCCCAAGGCCAGGTTGGACGGGGCTTAGAGCAGCTTGGGACAGTGGAAGGTGTCCCTGCCCAGGCAGGGGTGGCACTGGATGGGCTTTAAGGTCCATTCCAACCCAACCCTTCCGAGGATTCTGTGGTTCCAAATCTCCTCGGAGCACCAGGTGGCACTGTCCGACTTCCCACCGAGCCGAGCTGACCCGGGCTAACCCAGCTGGGAGACGCAGACACCGCTGGCTCCCGGCTCCGGGCTGCGGGGACCAGGGGACAGCGGGGACAGGACGATGGGACAGCGAGGGACCGGCTCTGCACGGGCCGAAGGGGTTTTCCAGGGTTTTTTTTTGGGGGGGGGGGGGGGGAGATGGATTCACCTCCTGCACCCTCAGCAAATCCCAGAATCGTCAAAAACCCACCCAGCGAACCCGTGTTGTTCGTCAGGTTTGTCACAGAGTTTCCTCCCGGTTCCCTCCGGGGGTCCCGAGGGGCGCAGGGCACCTTTGCCGTGGTCCCACCTGTGTCCCCACGCCGGGCTTGTCGCCCTGTGCTGGCTGTGGGCTCTGCAGGGACACAGAACACGAGGTTTCGGGCAAAGCGCTTCTCACACGCAGCAGATTTATCAAATTGATTAAAAGCCCAGCAGATCCAGGCCTGGTTCCTGTAGCAGCTCCTGGAGCGTTAATCACGCTGTGTCTGTGAGCCCAGAGCAGCCAGCACAGCCAGCTCGTGTTTTCCAGGTGCTTGGAAGAGCTGCCAGCCTGTTTAGGACAAAATTCCTGACAAATACACCTTTGCTAATCTGCTCTATAAACACGGCCAGGCAGGGGAGGCTGGGTGGCTGAAAAATCCACTCAGGTGGGAAATCCAACCCATCCTGTGCTGGGAGTGAGTCCTGAGGCTCAGAGCTCCTGCCAGGAGCTTGGGAATGCTCCCAGATCCTTGGGATCCAACACAGTGAGTGCAGAGGAAGGAAGCTTGGGACAAGCTTGGAGGGCCCTGCAGGTCTGTGGGGATGTGGCCGAGCAGCATCTCGGTGTCTGGGTGGATTCCTGCTGGGAGGACACGTTGGGAATGCCATTCCAATGGGCTCTTCCTCGCCGTGCCTGTCCCTGATGTGTCTCTCTCTCCCCACGAGGTTTCCTGAGGGTGAATGGAGCAGAAGAAGATTTTGGCTGCTTTGGGAGAAGCTGGGCACAGCTGGGAGCAGGTGGAGCCTCTGGAGAGGGCTGAGTGAGTGTGGAAGGGAAAAACGCCACTGGAGCTGTGACCTGGGACATCTGTTGTCACCACGGTGTGTCCTGGTCACAGCTGCATTTCTGCCTCTTCCACCAACTCATCGTGGCACCACCTGGGCCAATGTGCCCAAAAATTGCACTGTCGGCTCCATAGATCCCTCTTAGAAAAGCTGAGGCCTCCTGCAGACAAACCCAGCACGTTTCAGTCGAGGTTTTTCATGCAATGAGCCCAGTTTGGAGCCCCCTCTGTGTTGGCTCAGCACTCCCTGCCTCAGTTTCCCCTTTCCCGTGAGGGGCTGCACAGCAGATCCTCCCCTCCAAAGCACCTCGTGGGTCAGTGCCAGACTTGGAAACGCCTCTGAATTTCAGGCTGCCGGGGACTTTGGGCAGGATCAGCGCTCTGGCTGTGGAAACGCTCCACGGCCCTGGGGAGTTCCCGAGCCTGGCTGCCCTCAGCCAGCAGCACGCTGCTCCCGCAGGCAGGGACAGCCCGGGAGAGACCAAAGAGCGACTTCCTCCGCTCCGTGCGCAGGAAGAGCCCGTCTGGAGGTGGGGAGGGGGCTCAGTGCCCGACTTGTGCCTGGGGGCACCTCAGCTCCCGGCTTCTCCCTCCGGCAAACACCAGACGCGTTCTCGTGTCTGCAGTCGCTGCATCCGGGGCTGGGAAGCTCCCCAGTAACACCGGGAAGCGGATCCCGGGCTCTGCGGGCGCTTCACCGAGTTATTCTCCCTCCACGCCCGGCTCCGCAGCCTCCTGGCTGGGCGGTGCTGGGCAGGGCAGGCTCGGTGCGCTCTGGAAAGCACCCGGAGTTCCGGGGATGCTTCTCCGTGCGGTGCCTCCGGCCCAGAGCCGCACAGAGGCTCCTTTCAGCCCCGGGGGTGTCTGTGATGAACAGATCCCGGTTCACAGCGCGGGCAGATAAAAGCAGGGACACGCCTGGCGCGGCTCCCGGAGCCGCAGCCGCTGGGAATTGCTGGTGTCCAGCTTGTCCCAGGCAGCGAAAGGGGCCGGAGGCCGGCGGGGTGCCAGCAGCTGGGCATCCCTGAGGTGCCCGAGGTGCCCCGTGCCCGCTGCAGGTCCGGTTTGGGGCACGGGGCAGCGCAGTGGGCAGCAGGGCTGGGGGGACAGTGCCACTCGGTGCCAGTCTGAGGCGCATCCTTCCCTCCCTCTCTCCCTAGATCCAGCCCCTGGGAGAGGCGGGGAGCGGCTCCCGACGTTCCGGGCTCCCCGGCAGCCCCCCTGGAGCCGGGATCGGTGCTGCTGCCTCGCTCCCCATCCCGGGACCGGCCGGACTTCGGCTCGGCCCGAGGAGCTCCTCAGCTCCAGCTCTTGCCTCTTCTATTCCCTCTGCTTAATAAAAATGCCACATTTTCCTTTTTGCTTTCCCCTTCCCCATTCCTGGGGAAGGGCCCTTGAGTCTCGCCCTGCCTCGACTGCTACGGCCTGGCTTTGGTTGGAATTTTTTATTAATTTTTTTTTTTAGATGAAGCATTTAGTGTGACTAAAATGTTCTCACTTCTCCCTCTTGATTAGTCCCTTTTCCTCATTAAACAGCTCTGTGTTGAATTATTTTTCCTCCTCTCCCAACGCTTCCTCCCTCCAGCTTTTTTATTATTTATTCTCTGTGGCTTTTAAGGGCTTTATTCATTCATTTCATGGTAAGAAGAGGCCTCTGCCTCTGTCCCCCCACACTGCAAAAGGATCAGTGGGACCAGCGTGGTGGTCCCACTCCATCCCCTGGGGTTAAAACCTTACAGAGGGTTGAGAGAGGGGTTGGTTCCATGGGCTGGAGAAGCTGTGGCTGCCCCATCCTTGGAAGTGTCCAAGGCCAGGTTGGACAGGGCTTGGAGCAACCAGGTATGGTGGAAGGTGTCCCTGCCCATGGCAGGGGGTGGAACAAGCTGGTTTTTAGGGTCCCTCCCAATCCAAACCTTTATGGGAGGCCCCTTCCCTTTCCTTGGGGTGCAGAAGGAGCGTCCCGTCCGCACATCCTCACCCCAGCCGTGCCCTGCCCCGGCCGGGCAGCGCCGGGCGCTGGAAGC
The DNA here is from genome assembly GCF_041296385.1 of Aphelocoma coerulescens. Classification (NCBI taxonomy): domain Eukaryota; kingdom Metazoa; phylum Chordata; class Aves; order Passeriformes; family Corvidae; genus Aphelocoma; species Aphelocoma coerulescens. The sequence continues at coordinate 4,973,105 of NC_091039.1, read as the reverse complement.
GGTGACCTCACAGCATTCCCAGCGCCGCGGTCACGGGCCGGAGGAGCTGCTGGCAGCGCGGCTCCTGCTAATCTGGGAATTGTATGCCAGGAAGCGCACACCCAGCCGACCTGCCGGGACAAAGCCTGCGCTCAACGCTCCAGCGCTCCCCGGGCTTCCCCCTGAGCGCCCCAGGGCTGCTCTGGAGCGGTCCCGGCGCCTCGCTGGGTCCCTCCCCGCACCTGCCCGGGGGTTGGACACCTGCTCCAGGTGCGGGGACAGAGTTTGATGTTCCCTGAGCTGCTGGCACAGCGCGGGATGCTCTCCCAGCCGCCTCGTGCTCCTGCCCATCCACTGACACTGCCCTGTCACAAAATGGGGACGTAGCACCCAAAGTGCCCCGGCCAGCCTGAAACCAGGGCTGTGATCATCCCTGATCACCCCCAGGGTGTTTAATCCGGACCCTGACCGTGACAAATTCACGCAGCCATCGTTCTTTTCCTGCCGGTGTGGTTTAGCAGAGCTGCCCTGGCAACAGCCCCTTCCCGTGATGCCTTCCCGGGTACCAAAACTCTCCGTCCTTGACACATCCTTAGAAGCCTTGAGCTCCAAATAGACTCCAGCGCTGTGCAAACCCACCCGAGATTTCCCGAAGCCAAGGGCTGTAGAAAATGCGGGGTGTTATTATTAGCAGCGAGCCTCTGCCAGGGCAAGTGTCAAACACCACGGAGGTGTCGGGAGGAAGGGTTTGACCCGGCTGAGTCACCGAGGGCAGCTCCTTTCGGGGTTCTGGGCACCTCTGAGGGAAGCAGCTGGTGTCATGTGCCGAGAGGAGCCTGGCAGGGGCAGCCAGCCGGGCCTTCCCACAGTGTCACCGTGCTCCTTGTCCCCGTGGGAAGCGGAGACGCCTTGGCCGGGCCGTGCTCGGGGAGCTGCTGTGCCCTCTGAGGTCACTTGTCACCCTTCACGTGACGCTGCCACATCCTGCTGGCGGTGGTTTAGGGCTGCTGTTTACAAACAGCGCCGTGGTGCCAGAGCAGGGGGAGCTGAGGGATGCAAAGCCTCCGCCAGCCTCGCTGGCTTCCCCCGCGCCCATGGAAAACGAGGATCCAGCGCTGGAGGGCTCTTCCAGCTGCGGAGGTGGATGGGCTGGTGGGACGGCTCCATCCCATTTCCATCACCCTGCTCTTCGCTGCAGCCCTGCCCTGAGCCACACCGGCTTGTCCTGCTCGTTCTGCACCTCACAGAGCCCTGCTCGTGGCCTCCTCCGTGCAGGATGCTGCACCAACATGGAGGGAAAGAAATGCCTGGAATGATGTCCAGGCTGAGATTCGCTGGGCTCATGAAGCTGCTGTAAAGTTGCATTACAAATGTGAGCCACTCGGATATTCCAGTGATCCGAGCCAGCAGAAGGGAAGATTTTAAATGAAATATTCATGGGGATCCTCAGCCCGTGGAAGCGATAGAGCTCTGCTGCCTTCTGTGGACTCACACTAATTTATTTTTTATTATGACCCATTTGTAGGATGATGGGGCCGGGAGGCTCCAGGCGGTCGCCTTCAGCTTCAGATCCCGTTTTTATTTCAGGTGCTCTAAAAGCACGGAACAGCTCCACGATCTGTGCCCCAAATTCGAAACCGCTAAGGATGTAGCCTGGTATTTCTGACACGCCAAACCTGGGCTCTGACACAGGCAGCAGCTCCTCCCTGCCCTGGCAGCTCAGACAGGCCACGGGGTCCCCTCTGTGCCACTGGCACTGCCCTGGCTGAGGAAGGCACTGTCATCAAACCAACAAAGGGCACTCACAGCCCTGGACCAGACGGGAGAAATATTTGCCAAACAAAGGCTCTATTTTCAAGGAAATCCTCTGACTTTCTGCCTCGAAGAGAGAAATGATTCAAGCTCTGGCGCAGGCGGCCGAGGAGCCGTGGGTAGGAAATTCTCCTGTCATGGGCTGAGCGGTTCTGCCACAGCTGCAGTGGGAGCTGGAGCTGCTTTTCCAGGCAGGGATCATTCCTGCTTTACATTTGGGAATGATTTTCATCTCTTTTTAGACTCCAGATGCACCTATTTCATCCCTGGAAGTGTTCCAGGGGAGGTTGGACAGGGCTTGGAGCAAGTTGGACTAGTGGAAGGTGTCCTGCCCGTGGCAGGGGCTGGAACTGGGGGATGTTTAAGGTCTGTCCTGGAAAACTTCCAAGGATGGGGCACCCCCAGCTGCTGTGTCCACACAGCCACCCCTGCTCAGCACAGCAAACAGCTCCCGGGTCTGCTGCTGGGATATAAGACACACTATAACGTCACTTAGCATTCTTAAACCCCGCAAAATAAAACTCTTGTGCGGCCCCCTTGTTTTCTTTCCCAGCTGTAAATTCTCCCCAGCTCTGGCTCTTCCCCCTCTGCCCGTGCCTGGCCGGGTTCATGGCACCGCCACGAGCTCCCGATTGATTTCCATGCGAAGTCGATAAAGAGTCGCTCCCACCCTGCGCTGTCCCTGTGTCCCTTGTCCCGGCCGGGGTGACTCAGACCGACATGACTAACTCTTCCCTCTCCAACAAACAGGGATCTGGGGCTTTCTTCAGCGCCTCTCTCCGCGCTGCTGGAAGCTGCCGAAGAACCGCCCTGGCACAGCGTGACTCATCCCGAGGAGGTGATGTCCGGCTGCTCCAGCGCTGCTTCCGCACGGAGCGTGCCCCAGAGCGGGGCTGGAGCGGGGCAGCTTCTCCTGCGCTCCCCCCATCGCACCCCGCAGGAGCTCTGCTGGGGACGGGATGGGGCCGGGGCCCTGAAATCAGATCCTAAGGCTGGATCCAGCCCATCCTCCCGGGGCTGCTGGGGTTGTTTCCTCCCCAGCGGGGTTTGGACACGCTGGGAGGGTTTATCCACCGCTGCTGGGGTTTGCAGCCAGCCTCTCCTCACCCGCCAGCATCATGGGGTGGGCTTGGGACCGAGGATCCCCCTCACCTGGGGTTGGGACCGAGGATCCCCCTCACCTGGGCTTGGGACCGAGGATCCCCCTCACCTGGGCTTGGGACTGAGGATTTCCCTCATCTGGGCTTGGGACTGAGGATTTCCCTCATCTGGGCTTGGGAGTGACGATTTCCCTCACCTGGGAGGGACAGCCACCCCCCCCCCCCCCCCGAGGGTGGAAACGTGTCTGCTGAGGCCTTGTTACCCCACACCCAGTGCCCAGTTTGAGGTGATGGAATATATACACAGAAGGAATCATGTGGAAGGAATTGCTGCCTCTGAGGGTGGGGAGGCCCCGGCACAGGGTGCTCGGAGAAGCTGTGGCTGCCCCTGGATCTCTGGAAGTGTCCAAGGTCGGGTTGGATGGGGTTTGGAGCAACCTGGGATAGCGGGAGGTGTCCCTGCCCATGGCAGGGGGTGGCACTGGATGATCTTTAAGATCCTCCTAACCCAAACCATTCCATGAGCCTATGGATGTGCAGGGTGCCCAGGGCACTCCTGGCTGGGCTGGGATAGGATGTGGGTACAGCTGGGCACGGGGTCCCTTCCAGCTTTGCCCTGAGCATCTCCGGTGACATCCAAGCAGTTACAGCCGTGCTCCAGCCTGGCAGCCCCTTTCCTCCCACTGGAGGAGCCCAGGCAGGGTGTGCTCACCCTGCACCGAGGGGAGCAGCCTCTGCCTGTCCCCCCACCCCTCGGGGACATGCCCAGTGTGACAGAGGCGGTGGCCTGGCCCTGCCAGGGAGTCAGCAGGCGCTGGGCCACTCTGCTGCCAGCCTGTCACTCAGCAGGAAGGAAGGCGTGTGGTTTGCTCAGCGAGGGCTGTAATTAGGCTGATTGGCACTAACTTGCCTCAAAACGCCAGGGAGGAGGGGAGAAACCGCAGCTCAGCCATTTTATGTGGGATTTTACTGGGAGAAATGGAGCCAGGACGGGGCTGCAGTGGGACCTGGCTCCTCTGTGCTCTGTCCCTTCTCTCCGTGACATTCCCGTGAGCCCTTTCAGACCAGACCACCCCCAAGAGGAGCTGCAGTGTTGAGCTCCTGCTTAAAATCAGCCTGGCATAGCATCCCCAAAGCCCAGCTCGGGCTGGGATGGAGCTGAGCCCGCCCTGGTGCTGGCAGGGCAGCGTGGGCTCGGTGCCCGGGCTGGAGCTGGAGCGCGTTTCCTGCCCGCTCTGATAAGATGTGCCTTCATTCATGGCTGTGTGCTGACCACAGGCCACATGAGAGGGCCGGCGTGGCCGCTTGAGAGCAGAGGAAACGTGGCTTGGCCTGGAAATCCATCACCGAGGAGCTGCTGGGAGGAGAGGCCAGGCCTGGCTGCTGGAGCTGGGGTGGTGGTGGAGCCCTTTGGGTTCCTTCAGGGGCCGGGCACGCTGTGGGATGAGATTCCAGCACTGCTCAAAGCCACTCTGGAGCTGCTGGATGCTTGGAAAATCTGCCCTTGGGTGACAGAACCCCAGACTGGTTTGGGATGGGAGGGACCTTAAAGCTCATCCCATTCCATGGGACACCTTCCACTCGTCCAGGCTGCTCCAAGGCCTGTCCAGCACTGATGGGGACCTGTCTGGTCTGGGTTCTGCCCTGATGTGCAGGAGGGAGAAGAAGCAGAGGGAGAAGTGAATAAAGGAGGCTTTTCCAGGGGTAGAAATTGTGTGGGGTTGAGCCAGTGAGGCTGTTGTTGATGCTCCCACATGGGCACAACTATAATGGGCAAAAAGCAGACGATTTGGGGCACAGCTGGGGAGGATTTTGAAGGTGGCTGCACACAGGTGACAGCTGAGGTGCAGGGCAGGAGGTGGCCGGCAAGCTGGGGGGGGCTGGGCAGTGCAGAACCTCTTGGGCAGCTCATGGAAAGGATGGGAAATGAGGAACGGGGCTCTTCCCTCACCCATGGAAGGGATGGGAAATGAGGAATGGGGCTCTTCCCTCACCCATGGAAGGGACGGGAAATGAGGAACGGGGCTCTTCCCTCACCCATGGAAGGGACAGGAAATGAGGAACGAGGCTCTTCCCTCACCCATGGAAAGGACGGGAAATGAGGAACGAGGCTCTTCCCTCACCCATGGAAAGGACGGGAAATGAGGAACGAGGCTCTTCCCTCACCCATTCTGCCACCCAGCCCGGGCTGAGGGTACAGCTGGCAGCCCCAGCCCCTGCTCCACCCCCCAATTAACCCGTGTTTGCTTATTAGGGAAGTCACAAGCCTGTGCAAACACTTCCATTTGCTTTTGATAAAACCAAGGCAGAAGAAACCCCTGCCCGTGAGGTGTGGCCGGGCCCTGCAGGCTCCTCCCAGGGGTCTGGGGCGAGCAGGGTCTGGGCTCCTGAGGGCCATTTGCCAAGGCCGAGCATCCTTCCCTGCCCCAGCCGAGCCCTGTGTCACCCGCTGGCTGTCCCCAACCCCGCAGCTCCCACACAACCGCGGCGTTTGTCCCAAACTTGGCCCGGTGTCGCTAACGGCAACTGCTAATTGTTCTCGCGCTCTGTACTATATTTAATTCCCCACTATTATTTTTTCCCCTTTTAATCATAAAAAGCCTAAATTTCCCTCGGGGAAGGTTATTGGCTCGAGTGTGGAAATATACCTGTGCCTTGCATGGCGCTGGGCCACCGGGGCTTTGGCTGTATTTTTAAATCCAAGTACAAAGTGTCTTCCATGCCAGCGTCGTTTAACCCTTCCCGGGAGGGAGGGCAGGAGGAAGGGAGCGGGGAGGGGCTGTTTCTTCCCTTTTTCTCCGCTGCTGCTTGGAGCAGGATGGGTTTGATGCGTGGACAAGGAGCAAGTGTGGGATTTGAGGAATTTGCCCTCTTTTCCTCCAGCTGTTCCTCTGGTTTTCCCCCTCCCAGACCCACGGGGGCATCACGAGGTCGGCCCGAGCATCGTCCCCTTCCCAGGCCGCCTCCTGCGGGTGTGGGGAGGGGGGGGGCTCAGGTGCTCCGAGGTAACCCGGAGCCTCACCACCTTTGAGGATGTGGGCCAAAGTCATCCAGTCTGAGAGCTATTTCGGGGGAGCGCGGCTGCTCCCGCGGGAGCCCTGGCACAGCCGCCGCCGGAGCCGGCTGGGGCACAGATGGGACAGGCAGGAGGGAGCTGCTCCCGTCTCCACCGTTAATGAAGTCACCCGAGGGGGCTCAGCTCTTCCCCCACAGACCTTGGGGCGCCTTTCAAGCAGCTGCTGCAGGGGGAGGTTTGGGTTTGCAGCTCGGAGCAGATTTGGGGTCTCACCCTCATCCCTGCGGATCTTCTGCGCCAAAGGAGGGGGTTTTGTTCAGGGGTAGCTGCTGTGGGCTGTGAAATCCTCACTCAGGAGGAGAAATGGGATTGAAACAACCCTTTCTTCGGCCTGGGGTTGGTCCTGCCCCCAGGCTGCTGCTCCCTGGGGTGGGAGGATGGGGCAGCAGCGTGAAAGGCTCCACACAGGCTTTGTGCTGGGTCTGGGGGCAGCAGCGGGGTCAGGCAGCACCCAGAGCCAGCAGGGTGAGGGACAAACTCTGCTCCTGGCCCAAGAACCCCCCTCCTCTGCCTGACCCTCAGCAGAGCCCTCTCGCTCCCTGCTCTGCTCGGCACAAGGGACCGAGTGTCTCCCTCCCTCCCTCCCTCCTCCAACAAAGGCAGCCACAGTTATTTTTCTCCTTCTTCTTCTTCCAAGTGGGTTCACCCTTGAGCTGCCGGCCTTGATTTGGGATTCCCGAGGAGAGCAGAAGCCGGAGGAGGCCCTGGCAGGGCGCTGGGATGCTATGTGGGCACCACCACCCACCTGCCCTCCCCAGCCCCCACACCTGCTCCATCCCCTCCGTCTGCCATGGATTTGCTCCCAAGGCATCCGGACAAACTCGAGCTCCGAGTGGAGCTTTGAGGGGAGGATACAACCCCGGGTGATCCGTTCTGGGAATGCAAACCCATCCCTCTGCAGGGAACGCTCCCTGCCGGGCTCCCCGCGGGAAGGGTGGGCAGGTGAGGGGAGCTTTGCCAAGGGAGCATCCCGCGGGCAGGGCGGGGGCCTGGGGCAGGGAGGGGACCCTGCAGCTTCAGCTGCTGCCTTCAAAGGAGCAATTTCAGCATGGGAAAGGAATGTGGCTCCCGGCCCTCCCAGGGATGGGACGGGATGGGATGGGATGGAGGCTGTGCCTCAGGAACAGAGATGATTTCTGCTGGCCTGACTCACTGGCGGCCTCCTCGCAGCCGCTTCCTCTCCGGGAGGCAGAATCTCCCAGTTTTTATTTATCACACGGCTTAAAGTAAGGGGTAAGGAAGGAAATGTTCTTATTTTTAACTCTTCTGTTTCCCCGGAGCCTGGGCCAGCGCTGGCACGACGAGGTGGCCACCAGGAGCAACCCTGTGGCCAGGGGTCCCCCTCACCTGAGCGCTGCAGGCTGTTGGCAGTTCCTCACGGGCTCTGAGCCCATGCACGGAGTGTCCCCGCAGGCTGGGAGCACCCGAGGGACCCTGTGCAGAGTGGGGACACGCAGGGTGGGCAGGGTGATGGCTCAGTGTGGGCACAGCCACACTGAGAGCAGCTGAGCCTCAGGAAAAATGCGTTTTCCTCTCCTTGAAGCCACCTGCCCGTGCTGCTGCTGGTGTGGGGACAAACCTTGGTGACCTTCTGGGGGTCCCTGTTTGTGCCCAGCACAGGGACAGAGCTGTCACATCCCAGGGCTGGAGGATGGGGAGGGTTTCATCCATCTCAGCTCCATCCAGGGAGCATTTGGAGAGGCTGTGTCACCATTCCCGGGGTGCTGAGGGTCCCTCTCTGCGCCCACCACAGGGACAGAGCTGTCACCATTCCCGGGGTGCTGAGGGTCCCTCTCTGTGCCCACCACAGGGACAGAGCTGTCACCATTCCCGGGGTGCTGGGGGTCCCTCTCTGTGCCCACCACAGGGACAGAGCTGTCACCATTCCCGGGGTGCTGGGGGTCCCTCTCTGTGCCCACCACAGGGACAGAGCTGTCACATCCCAGGGCTGGAGGATGGGGAGGGTTTCATCCATCCCAGCTCCATCCAGGGAGCATTTGGGGATATTATGTCACCATTCCCAGGGTTCAGAATGGGCAGGGGAGGCATCCCTGGAACATTTTGAGTTCCCCACCCTCGGCTGAGTTGGGACATTCCGCCCTGAGCAGGGGCTGGGCGCTGTCAGCACCCTGCTGGTGCCATGGGGTGGGATGGAGACTTCCAGAGGCTCCGTCCTGCTGTTCCCAGTCCTCCCGAGCGGCAGAAACCAGGCCAGACGCCTGTTTGTTCAGTGCCAAGGGGTTTTTTGCACTCCCAGAGGGTTTTCCTTGCCCAGCTATGCCCAGTGAGGCCGGTGGCACTGGCGTGGCACACCCACGGTGCCCCTCAGCTGAGGCACCGCTCGTGTCTGTGCTCAAAGCAGCTGATCCGGGCATGAAGTTTTGGTCTTTGGTTCCTTGGGGCTTTCCCTGAGCTCCTGTTGTGAAACCTTCATTTGCTTCTAAAAGCAGCAAGTTATTTTTTTTTTTTCCTCATGATCTTCTCTTTTCCCCCTCTGTTGCCCTGAGATAAAGGCTTCTAAATTTGTCCTGTGCTGAAAACGCAGCTAATCCTGACGGACCTGAATTCGCATCTCCCCCCCAGAGGAATTGCACTAATTTTTTTTCCCCCTTTGTTCTGCCAGGAGACCTGTCCGTTTCCTAGTGGAAAGAAAAAAAAAAAAAAAATCACTATTTAGGACAAGGTTTATATTCCCAAAACCTGTGTTTGTTTGCAAGAAAAGAGGACAGGAGGGAAATAAATGAGAAAAGCATCATGCTGCTTTTTTTCCTTTTTTTTTAGTTCCCTTCCGACATTGTTTTTACAGCAGGCAAGTTTTAATTAAAGTGAGGAACTGGGTCGTTTGTGCTGTCCAGAAGATGCTCTGAGGACGTTGTCCTTTCCCACCAGTGTTAATTTGGGAGCACAGAGCAGCTGGCCCAGCCTGGCGGTGTTGGGAAGGCTCCTTAAAGGGTGCAGGGACAGGGTGGGCTCTGGAGAAGGGGGTAGGGGTCTCTCCTTGCTGCCCACAGTTCCTGGCGGTGATGGAGGGGTTGGATGGGGCGTTTTGGGGTGCTGGGTGAGCCCTGTGACACCCTCGGGGCTGGGCTGTCACGGTGGCGGGGGGTGCAGGGAGGGTTTGGCAGCGCTGTGGGGACAGGAGGGGACGGCGCTGGTGAGAGGCACAGCAGGTGCGAGCTGGCCCTGCTGGCAGGAGCCACCTGGGCTTCAGGAAGCCGCAAGAGCTCGTCTGGGGCAGAAAAATCCACCGGGAGCCGCCTTGTCCTCAGTGCGGCCCTCCCTGCTCCGGGCGCTGCGGGATCCCGGGAAGGGGGACGGGGAGCGGCGGCTCCCGGGGTGTCCCGGTGCTGCTGCGGCCCGAGGAGGGGGCTGCAGCCCAGGGGTGGCACGAGAGGGGCCGTGCGGGACAGGGAAGGAGCTGCGGCAGTGACCGCTCGCTTTGCCGGTGGCTGCGGAGGGTGGGGGGCTCCCCGCGACCCCCGAGCGCCCGGGGCCGTTCCAAGAGGGGGGAACCCGCAGGCAAGACCCCCGGGATGGGGAGCTCCGTGCTGCGGCAGCTCGAGGGGCGGCTGGGGGGCTTCGTGCCGGGGGTCGGGGGTCGTGGAGCCGGGTCAGGGGAGCGCAGCCGGGGGAGCTCCGCGGGCGGTGGCCGCGCTGCCGGGGCCGCCCGCGGGCACCGGGGCGCGCAGCCCCCGCACCCCCGGCCCCCCCCGACGGGAGGCGGGTGCGGGGGTGGGGCCACTCGTCGTCCCCCCCCCCGTCCCGGGCGGCCCCGGGTCCCCTCCCCGCACGCTGCTGCCGGCGGGACTTCCTGATCCCGCTGCATTGGCTGCAGGTAGCGCGGCTGTGCGGGACGGGGCACGGACAGACGGACAGAGCCCATGCGGATCCTTAGCTGAGCTTCATCCCCCGCCCCCTCCTCCTCCTCCTCGTCCTCGTCACCCTCCTCCCTCCCTGCCCGGCTCCCTTCCTGCCCGGCACATGTAAAAGTTGTGCGTGGAGCTCCGCTCCCGTCCCGCTCCCGGTGCTGCTCCCGGGGCAGGAGCCGGGCTGGGATCGTCCCCCCGCGGAGCAGAGACCCCTCCGCCCCCCCGGAGCAGGGACCCCCCGGCTCCGCTCGCCCATGCTGGATTTCGGCCCGGGAAGGTGACTGCAGGAGGAAGCGGCGCCGCGCCGGGTCAGGGTAACCATGAATGAGATGTCGAGTTTCCTGCACATCGGGGACATCGTCTCCCTGTACGCCGAGGGCTCCGTCAATGGCTTCATCAGCACCTTGGGGTGAGCGAGGGGCTCCCGGGGCCGCCCGACGCTGATTCCGGGATGGACGGGACGGGACGGGGGTGCTGAGCTGGAGCGTGGTGGGAAAAGGAGCCAGGAAGCTCCGGGTGCTGCAGCAGGGATGGGGAGAGGAGCCAGGCAGGGGGACAGGGTGCCCCCGGGCTCGTCCCCGGGCTCGCCCCCGGCTCCAGCTGCTGGCAGGGGCAGGATGTGGCCCAGGAGGGACCCTCAGCCCTCCTTCCCCTGGCCAGAAGCCGCTTCCCCCCGTTTAGGGGCTGGGGGGGATGAAATGGGTTTAAGCAGCGTGAGGGGTCGGTGGGATGAGGGGGGGGATGTGCGAGGGCGGCCGCTCGGGCAGGCGGGACCCCTCCTGGGCACGGGGTCATTGTGTGCTCCCAGCCCTGTCCAGTGTGGCTGGAGGCTGCCCGGACAGGCAGTGGTGGCTCTCGCTGTCCCCCTCAATGTCCCACACACCCGGTGGTCAGCGGGAATCGCCGCAGGGTCACCAAGCCGGGCTGCCCGTGGCTACCAAGCGCTGCCTGGGGCTGGGGGACAGGGTAGTGCCAGCTGAGGGCAGAGGCAGCTCCCTGGATGTGGCAGCACGGCCCAGGGGATCTCTGCCCAACCTGGAGTGGAGGCCTTGGGGACCTGTCCCGTGTCACTCCTGTCCCGTGTCACTCCTGTGTCCGTGCAAGCCAACGGTGCTGCTGGGGCAGCCCCTGGGCACAGCCAGGCCAGCGATGCCCCTCTGCATCCACCGGCCTGCTCCCACCGGGAATGTTTGCCCGGTGGCACAGGGACAGCGTGGGCAATGGGGAGGGCTCCGACAGGGCCGCCCTGGGGCACGGGTGGGTTTTTCCTTACCCTGACCCAGGACCCCAAAGCATGCCCACAGCCCCGGCGGGGGGGACGTGGGGCTGTGCCAGCGCTCCTGCCCCACGCTGCTGCGTGTAGGAGAGGCTGAGCTCAGGCAGGAATGCTGACTTGGATGGGATTCCTGGGGCAGGAGCTGCCCGGCTCTATAATCTGCGCTGAATGCACTTGCTCCCACATGCCCCTGCTGCAGCAGAGCCGCACATACCTGCGCCCACACGTGTCCCTCACCCACCGCCGGGCACGTGTGGCCCCTGGGCTGGTGCCCACCGGGGCTCCCTCCGCCTGGCTGCCCAGAAATGCGGTGCAGCAGGGTGCAGAAGTGCCCAGAATCCCCGCGTGTGCAGCCACAGCGCCGGGCAGCAGATCCTGCAGGTGCAGCCTGGCCGTGCCAGCCCTTCCTGCATCCCTCGGGGGGCATCCCCATGGGTGGTTTTGGAGAGGTCTCCTTGGAGCTGCCCCAGTGCCAGAGCTGTCCCCAGGCAGGGGATGCTGAGCACTACTCCAGCCTCTTGGAAATGGGGTCTGGAGGAGGCTCCGCAGGGACCCAGCACTGGTTGGTGCCCCCGGAGCACGTCCCAGTGGCTCGATAAGAAATATGTGGATTTTTCGGAGCTCTGATCCCTTTGCAGCTCTGGTCCTTTTTTGCCAGGTGTTTTCCCAGACTTCCTCAGAAGCACCTGAAGAGCAGAACTTGCTTGGAGATCCTCTTCTCCCCAGTCCCTGGGGAGAAGAGTCCAGCACATCCTCTGCTGGGCAGCCCTGCTTTCCCAGGATTCTGCTTCCCGCAGGTTCTTCCCCCCCCCCCCCCAAAAAAAAAATTGTTTTCCCTGGTGCCCTGCGACCCGGGAGACCCAACCACACCTTAAATCACTCCTGCGATAAGGGACCAGGTGACTCACCGAGAGTGCTCCTCCTGCCACAGGGACCTTATTTAGCTCATTTGCAAGGCAAACAGCTCTGCCAGCCCACGCGGGCGCCCTGCGGAAGCGCTCCTGACATCCTTCCTTGTGGAGGGGCTGGCTCTGGGCTGTGGGATCGCCTGGGGTCTGCAGTGGGATCCTCTCTTTATGGGGTGACGCGGAGTGTCCCCAGGTGCTGGTCACATTAAGGGTGGCTGCTGTGACATCGCTGTGCCAGCGCCCTGTGGAGCAGCCCCGGGGGTCTCCGGGGTGTGGGGTGAAGGTGAGGGGAGCCCTGCAGCCCCCACTTGAGACTCCTCTGCTCCCAGCCCCCCGAATCTCTCTGTCGGGGCTCCCGGGCACAAACCCTCCCTTTCACCCCCTCTCTGCTGTGGGTGTTGTCTCGTGAGCAGGAAAAACTTCCCGGGACGGGCATGGGGCTGAGGCTGGGCTAGGTGGGAATGCCGAGCCAAGAGACCCAAAGCAGCCGAAATGTTTGAATCAGCCCAAAAAAGCGCCCTGGGAAGGGAGAGCTGGGCTGAGGGCTGGTCACAGCGGCCTGGGAGTGACCCTTGGGGGGCTGGGGCACATGGTGGGTGTGTTGGAGTGGCCAGAAGTGGTTCTGGGAACACGGGCTGCCCTATCCCTATCCCTGCCAGGCTCTCAGGACCCTCCGGAGGCTCAGAACTGGCTCTCGCAGAGGGGAGGGTCGGTGACAAACCCAGCTGGGGGCCGGGCGGCTGTTTCAGGTGAAATGACACCTGGGCCTGTGGTTGCAGGTGGATTTTGGGGTGGAGCAGCCCGGGGAGATGCAGTTGGTTAAAGGGTAACTCCAGCTCCGCCGGGTCAGGATGAACCCGTCCCTGCCGGGGGGAGGAGGAGGAGGAGGAGGAGTCCGAGCCCTCCTGGCACCAGCACAGCACCAAAAAGCTGCATTTTTGTGGCTGCCCTGCCCATTTTATTCTCTTTCCCCCCTGGGGCAGTGCCCACCCTGCACCCTGCGGGTGCCAGAGGGGCTGACCTGGCCCCACGGCCAACGACGAGCTCTCATCATCCTCCTCTTCCTCCTCCTCTTCCTCCTTTTCCTCACCTCCAGGGATTGCTGGGCTTGGTACTGGGGTTCTCCTGGCTCTGTAGGGGTTTCCCTTCTCCCAGAGCCCTCCTTCCCCGGGCCCCTCTGAACCCCGGCGTGCCCGAGCTCCCCTTGGCATCGCCTGTGCCACACCTGGGGGAGGTTTTTCCCCAGCCCAGCGGGCTCCAGCTCGGCGCCGTCCCCGGGGAGGGCTCGGGAGGGTCCGGCTGCCCTGGATTCTGCAGGGCTGGACGAGCTGCTTCTCCCCTGACCTCGGGGAAGGCTCTGCCGCGCACGAGGCCAAGCACGCTGGCCCCGGGCCAGGGAATCACTTTGTGCTCGGGATTTGGAAGCATCAGGAAGCCCCGCTGGAAGCGCGGCGAGGACTCCGGGGCTAAGAGCCGGCCAAGATGCTCGCCCGCACCTTGAGGGGCTCCTCAGTGCTGGATCCCGCCCCTCCTTCTCCCGGGGGGGAATTTGGAATGGCCAAATGCCATTCCATGGGCTCATCCCGCCTCGTGCCTCGCTCAGGAACCTTCTCCCAGTGCTTGCACGTCTCCAGCCCCGTTTTCCCGTTTAAAGGTGCCCTCGCACATCCCCGCTGCTCTCTTAGGGAGCTTCCCTCGCCCAGCCCACCGCGGGAATGCCGGTTATTAGCGGGAGCGTGTCCCAGCCCCAGCGGCTTCCCAGGTGACTCATGTCCACCCTGTCAGAATCCCTTTTATTTATTATTATTATTTTCAGCAATTTTTTAACTGAGGAATGCTCGCCCGGAGTATCAGTTTAACAGAAAGAGCACTTCGCATTCCTGCCGAGAGCGTAATCCTGGGATTAAAGATGCTGAAACTGCCTTGAGATCGTTAACTAATTAAGACTTCCAGGCTGGCAGGTCACTGTCTCTAATCCTGCCCGGTGGAGCAGCGATGCCGGGCACGGGGCAGCACCGCAGCAGGGCTGGCTGGGGTGGGGGGGAGGCTCCCATGCTGTTTTCTTCAGTGCTGAAAATAAACCAGGCAGGTCGGGCACTTCCTCAGAGACCTCCAGCTGTGAGAGTGGAGGATTTGGGGGTTTTAAAGTGCACCGATGAATCGAGCCCTTCTGCCTCCACGGGCACTGCTGGGGGCTGGGGATGTGCTGAGGGTCAGGGCTGCACTCCCTGAGCCCCACCTGTGGATTGGTGTCCTCAGGCCTCGGTGGTTTTTGCTCCCAGGCACATCCCAGGGGTTGTTCTGCCCTGTCTCCCATCAAAATAAGAGAACAGAAACCAAAACTGCCCCCGAGTGACACCGGGGCTGGGCTGGGGCTTTGCATGTCCCCTGTGGTGGTGCAGCAACTCTGGTTTTTCCCCTTTTCCTCTTTCTCTGCCCTCCCAAGGCTCCGTGCCCTGCAGGGATCTGGAAATGTGCCTGGCTCCTTCCCTGCTGTCATGACCCATGGAAAAGGTGTTTGGACAGCCCCAAACCCCCTGTGCTGCTGCCCACAGGCCTTTGCAAAGCCGGGGCAGCCCTGTCTGACCACAGCTCGTGGCTTTGGGGTTTTTCCAACTTTCCAGGTCTTTGCTAATTGTTTTGAAGCTTCTGCTGCCACCAGGCAAATTGCTTTTCTCTCTTTATGTGAAATCCGAGGCTGATCTCCGGGCCCCAGGGAGCTGTGAGGAGCACAGCGGTGTCAGAGCCTGGTGCCAGCCCACGCCTCCACGCCAAGGACACGGCAGCACCGGGGTCCCCGGGGTCCCCATCCATCAGCACCGAGGCCAAATTCCTCTCTGCCGAGCAAAAGGAATTCTCCCCTCCTCCAGAGAGCGGCTGGGCTGAGGGAAGGAGGCCGGGTCTGCAAGTGGGATGGATCTGCCTGGTTTTGAGCCCTTTGCAGAGCAGCGCATCCATCTCCAGTGATTTTCGGGTTGTTCTGTTTGTTGGGGACACCGAGAATCCCTTGGGGGCAGAGGGGACAGCGCAGGCTCTGCTTTGTCTTTGCTGCATCTGGCTCCAGGCTGCTCCTGGGACAGAGCTGTCCCACGATGGATTCTCCCCCCGGGAGAGCACTGCAGGCGCATTCCTGCATCCTCTCACACGCTCCGCAGGTGGGGACACGCTTCCCTCTCGCTCTCCCGGGCAGGAGCAGAGTTTCTCCTGCTGCTCCAGCTTCCCGGGGCTGGGGAAAGCGGGCGAGCGGGTACAGCCTGTCTTGCTGGAGCACCCAGTTCCCTCAGGAGCCTCGCAGAGAGCTCCGGGTGCCCCAGCACAGGGAGCCCCTCGGGCCATGCTCACCCCTCTGCGCTTTGGGCAGATCCCTCTGCCGGGTGCTGCTTGGCTGCTCTCAGTAACTCTGGAAAGAAACGTCCCATCTATCCCCACATCAGCCCCCAGCACCCGAGGCCAAGCCCGTGGGATTTTGCTCAACGCTGGGAAAGCAGAGGTGGGCAGGGAGGAGACAGAGCCGTGATCCGATGGGCAGAGCCTGCAGCTCTGATCAGATAATAATTAATAACCGGGTTTGGGGGGCCCTGCCACCTCCATCCGCAGCACCTGCACCCTCTGTGTCCCGGTGGGAAGAGTTCCCAGGCAGAGAAGGAAAAGCAGGGAATGGAAGCTGAACTCATCCTGGTTTTGCTGGGTTAAGGGTGCAGTAACAGCACTGTGTGCCAGGGGGGAACTGGGCTCAGCCGGGAGCTGGGCAGGGCAGGGGCCCCTCTGGCACCGGTCACCGAGCAAAGGGCCTGGAGGGACTGCCACAAACCTTCCCTGGTCCTGCACTGCTGCACCAGCCCCGTGTGCCTGAGGGAGAGGGATGGAAAACACACAGGGAAGCAGCGGGAAACGAGGGAAGGTGTGTTCGGTTCCCAAAAAATATTTATGGGTGGGAAACAGGAGGAGCAGCTTTGGATTTGTCACTCTGGGCCAGTGGCCACTCTGCCACTCAGCCCCGCTGCCATCCTGCTGTTCCTGACCCTGCTGCCGCTTTTTGTCCCCCTCAGGCTGGTGGACGATCGGTGCGTGGTGGAGCCGGCGGCCGGAGACCTGGACAACCCCCCCAAGAAGTTCCGAGGTGAGACTGGGGCAGCTCCGTCACTCTGTGAGCGGCATCGGGGCCAGTCCTGGCCCTGAGCATCCACACCAGCGCTGGGAATGGGAATTGCAGCTCCCACTGCACCCACCTGGGAAGTGCTGGCTGGTTCCTGACTGCCCCCTGTGCTCAGGGTGCTCCACGCTCAGGGAAGAGCCCTATCCCGGCTGGATTTGAGTGCCTGGATCGCACAGCCAGGAGCAGAGACCTGGGAAATCTCCCCAAACCCGCGACTGTGGTGTTCTATTTGGGGTTGCTTTAGGGCAGCTGCTCCTTCCATCCCCCCGTTGCCGTTTAATGTTTTTTTTAAAAATAAGTCTTTTTAAACATCGGCTCCCCACTCTGCCTTGTGCCCCCAGCTTTTCCTCAGGGCGGCTTTAACAGCACCCATCCCCCTGGGCACCCTCCTTCCCTCCCACACACCCCAAGACGTCTCAAGACATCATTTTTTCCACTCCCTCAGGATTCCACCAAGCAGTGACCTGGCTCTCCATGGACGTTATCACCACTAATTTATTCCCGACTCTAATTAACGACCCATCCAGCATCTCCACCATCCCCCAGCCCCGTGAATCCCAGCGAGCCCCATCCCATTCCCACACTTCCACCTGGGGCTGAACGTGCAGCAGCCACCCCTTCCCCTGCCCGGCCGTGCGCGGGTGTTGAATCTCTTTTCCAGACTCAGGTTTTTCGGCTCAGCCCGGCTCGCTGCACTCCCTATCAGGATATCCAGCTGTTTGTTCTAATGGCCGGAAAGGTAGAGCTCTCCCTGCTCGATAGCCATCGCCTGCGGCGAGGGGGAAACAACGGGCTGGGGCCGTTCCTTGCGGCACCGGCGAGAGGCTGCAAGGGATTTTCATGCGCTGTCGCCGTCCCCACATCCTGTGGCCGGACCCTGCCCTATCCTGAGCCGCACACGGGTCGTGCCGGGGCTTCCCGCTGGGAAAACAGGACCCTCCTGCCGAGGTCAGCTCCGAACGGTTCTTTGGAAATGCCAGAACCCACCTGGGAGCTGTTCCTGCCCGCGGCTCCTCAGAGAGACGCTCGACACCTCTCAGTTATTTGCTTTTTTTTCGTTTGTTTTTGCGGTTTCTCCCCCCGCCCAGGCTTTTCCCAGCCCAGTTCAGGCATGTCAGGAAAAGCAAATCCGGTGCTTCCACCCTCCCAGGCAAGGGAGCAGTGGGACCCTCAGCTGTGCCGCTGTCCCCAGTGCCCCCAGTGCCCCGCTGCCCCGGTTCCCTGAAGGATTCACGTGGAGATTTTGCCCCCCAGGCCTTTCTGGGTGTGAAGTTTTGCCCCCTAGCCCACTCTGGGTGTGAAGTTTTGCCCCCAGAGCCACTCTGGGTGTGAAGTTTTGCCCCCAGAGCCACTCTGGGTCCTGGCAGGTCAGCCCCACATCACCCTCCGAGCTCCTCATGCCAGGCAGCGCTGGCACAGGAGCTTCCTTCACCTTCCCTCTTTTCCAGCCCCCAAATCCATCTTCCAGAAATCCATCCATACTTTGGCCCAGATGCCAAAATCTCCGGCTCCCAAAACAAGCTGTGCTGGAGATTTTCCACGCACAACCCCCGCCGTGCCTCAGTTTCCCTCCTTGCCAAACCGAGCTCAGCACTGAGCCTGGCCTTGGACTCGCAGCCATTTCGGAGTGGCTGTGCTGGGTTTTTTACCTCCGCCCTGGTTCCGGCTCCCCACCAGCGCCTTTTACAGCAGTTCCCACTAATTAGCAATTTAATGGAGACGGCTCCAGGGGCGGGGGGCGCGGGCAGCCGGGCACGGCAGCTCCGCTGTCCCGGCCCCGCGGGCGGCTCCGGCTGCCTGGCACGGGATGTGCCATTGGCAAACAGGGCTGGGAAGCGAAATGTGAAACCTGGCGCGGCCCCAGCGGCCCCAGCCGGTGAGAACCGCGCTCGGCGCTGCCCCAGCGGCACTCCCAGGTAAATAAATACGCGCTCGCCAGCGCCTCGGGCCCGCGGCCAGCCAGGGAAGGGACTTTTTTTTTTTATTTTAAATTTTCTTTTTTGTGTCTGAACTTTCTGGGCTGCTATTTCAGGCATAATTAGGGCGATTCAGGCTGCAGAGCCCTTCCTGCCCTCGCCCCAGCCCGGGAAGGGGGTTGGGAGATGTGAGGGCCTCGTTGTCTCCGAACATCTGCTCTCCTGCTTCGGTTCCCGAAGCCTGGCCATGGATGTCTGCACTTCCCGCCCACCATCCTGGGGGAAAACAGGCGAATGGGGGCAATCTGCAGCGCAGGGAAAGTTTGGAGGAGCTGCGATGCATCTTGTGCATCCCTTCGGGTTTGAAATAGAACTGCTGACACAGAGATTGCGGGAGCGAGCGCTCGGAGCATCCAGCGCTGGTGATCCAGGTCACGGAGGGATGGACGTGCGTGTCCCGATGGCACAGCCACCACGGGGTCCTTCCACAGCCTCTGCAGGCTCAGGGTGTCCCGTGGGTGACAAGGGATGTGGAGGTGGCTGCTCGTGTCCCAACCTCCCTCCCTCCTTCCCTCCCCGCCAGGGTCCTCTCCTCCTTTGGTGCAGCTGGGCTCCGTCAGGGCTCCTTCTCCCCCCTGAAGCTTTCCTTCCCAAACAGCACAGCCATTTCCGATGGGAACACTTCTAATCACGAGTCCAAGAAGTGCAGTAATTCCTGGACTCATTATTTATCCTGATTTAAAGCCGATCCAGCAGCCAGCACACGGTGACGTGACCTCCACCAGTCCCCGCCGTGTGTCCCTCGTCCAGTCCAGGAGTGTCCCTGCTCCTCAGTGACATCGGCCCTGCTGGGGACACCCTGGTGGCCGCTGCAGCCTCACCAGGCTCTGCTCTGCTCTGTTCCCAGATTGCCTCTTCAAAGTGTGTCCCATGAACCGCTATTCTGCCCAGAAGCAGTACTGGAAGGCCAAGCAAACCAAGCAGGACAAGGACAAGATTGCGGACGTGGTGCTGCTGCAGAAGCTCCAGGTGAGCAGGAGCAAAGGACCCAGAGTGGGCAGTGCCCACGAGCTGGGTGAGCGATGGCATCCAGACCTCTGGTGATGTGGTTTGGGATGAGAAGGGATTCCCAGCTGGGTTTGGGATGAGAAGGGATTCCCAGCTGGATTTTCCCCCTTGTCCCCTGCCCAGCCATTGCTGTGTCACCCTCCTGATGCTCCTTGTGCAGAGGTGCTGTGGCAGAGGAGCTCTATGAGCACAGCCCTGCACCCTTCAGCACCCCAGGGCACCCTTCAGCACCCCAGAATATCCCTCAGCACCCTGGGACACCCCATGCAGGAGGGAGCTCTGCTTCCAGGACATGGCTCCAAAGGGCTGGGGAAGGGAAAGACTCCTGTTGGCTTCCCCGAGGTTTGGCCAGGGCCCACGTCAAACATTACACAACGGCCTCAGGCAGCTGGCGAGGCCCCGCCGATGATTCATAAAGCCGAAGCTGGGGAGAGATTCACTAAATCATCTCATCGGGCCTCCAGCCCAGCCCCGGCCCCACCATCCCCAGCTCTGCCTCAGCCAGGGGGGGTTCAGCAGTGCCAGGACAGGGTGTCCTGCCCTGGAGGTGCCAGGACAGGCTCAGTGCCCCCTGCCACGTCCAGCCCTGCGTGGTCCCTGGCCCACGGAGCCCCCGTTTTCCTGCTCCCGTTAGCCCGGGGTTGTAACATCGCAGCTGTCCTGGCCTCGAGTGGGCCCAGAGGCTCATTTCTGAGCCTGATTGATTGCACCCTGCTCACGGCTTGTCCTAAAGAGGTTCTGCTGTTTCCTCGCTCCTTTCTGCCGCTCCCGGTGTTTCCCTGCCTGGCTGGAGCTGGGGCAGGAGAGAGCTCAGCCCAGCCCAGCCAAGCTCTGCAAGCGCCAGGCTCCAGCCTGCCCCTTATCAAGGAGGCTGATAAACAGGCTGAGAGCATCTCCCAGCCCATGGAGATGATTTCCTGAGGCAGGAGCAGCCAGGTCTGGAGTGGACAAGCCCTACCTGCGATGCCCACGGTCACCTTTCTGAGCTCGTGCTCCTCTCTGCTGTGTTTCAGTGGGTTTAAACTCCATGTTTTCTTGGCCCAAAGCAGTTCAGATGGGTTGTGGGGGCTTTCCTGCCCCTCTGCTGATGTCTCCCAGTCCTCCCTGCCCCCTGATGCCTCATGGGCATCCCTGACACCTCATCCCAGGGCTTGGGGACAGACCCCACCCCACCCCAGGGACAGTGGGGGAACATCAGCCCTGGGAACTCACGTGCTTGGGGCAGCCGGTTCCCACTGCCAGCCCCGCTGGCTGGTGGCGAGGGAGGTGCTCAGATCAGGAGGGAGATTTGGGACATCCCGTGGGGCCAGATCTCCCATCAGAGCCATGTTGCTCCATGGGGTTGTTGTTAAACTCCCAGAGCAGTGCGGGATTTGTTGGCAGCGGCTTTGTTTCCCTGATGGCAGCAGCCACCACTGCAGGGTGGTGAGGGTGTCTCCAGGTGACACCCAGAGCTCTGTGAGGATGGAGGGACACCTTGGGTGGCACCCAGAACTCTGTGGGGATGGAGAGCCACCTTGGGTGGCACCCAGAACTCTGTGGGGATGGAAGGGTCACCTTGGGTGGCACCCAGAGCTCTGTGGGGATGGCAGGGTGACCCCAGGTGGCACCTAGAGCTCTGTGAGGATGGAAGGGTGACCCCAGGTGGCACCCAGAGCTCTGTAGGGATGGAAGGGTGACCCCAGGTGGCACCCAGAGCTCTGTGGGGACAGGTACCAGGCACATTCAGAGCCCTCGCCCACTCGGGCACTCAGGACCTGCTGGCCCATGCTCCCTCACAGTGCCAAGCCGTGATCCCAGATGTTTCCCAGCTCCTCTGCCCTCAGGTGAAAGGGGTGAGAGCAGGGTGGGGAAGGGCAGATGCCGTCCCAGCTCCATCCCTTGACATTCCCCATCCCAGCTGCGGGGGAGAGCTGGGCTGGAGCTGCCCGGGCTGTGCCCAGCCTGGCGCCGGAGCTGTCGGCGCTCCCTCGCCATTCCCAGATTTGCTGAGGGAGCAAGTTCCTGCCTTGCTCCGCATGTGTCAACATCCCATTGCTGCTCCCACTGCCAGAGCCAGCACATGGAAAATGTCTCTGTGGTTTTGGAGAGGGGCTGCTGAGCCATTCACTGCTGGGGACCCATCCTGACACATCCGTGGCAGCAGGTCCGGACCTGCTCCGTCTCTGGGCACGGCACTGCTGCCATGGTGCCTTTGGCTGCTTGGTTTTGGTGCTTCCAAGAGCTCCCTGTCCCCACAGCCCCTAGTGTGGGTGTTTTGCCCCACTCCCCAGCCTGTGCCTGCCATCCTTGTTCAGTGTTGTCCCAAAACCTGCTGTCCTGGGGGAATTTTGGTGCCGTTTTGTCCCTGTCCTAATTTTTAAAGTCCTCGATTTAAAGCCCTCATGGACTTCCTTGGGCTGGTTGTGGCCCTGGGCTGAGCTCTTGGATGCTCCATGATGTGGCCCTGGGGACAGAGGGATGCTCACCCTGCACCCCAGCCCATCCCATCCTTCCCAAAGCCAAGGCTGTGAGTGACCCTGCTGGGATTTGCTCCCGGGGAGGGAGGAGGGTGCTTCCACACTCAGCATTTCTCCTTTTGGAGCAGCACGCGGCCCAGATGGAGCAGAAGCAGAACGAGACAGAGAACAAGAAGGTGCACGGGGACGTGGTGAAGTACGGGAGTGTCATCCAGGTATGGGGGAGCATGGATCCAGAATGGATCCAGCATGGATCCAGCATGGATCCAGCACGTCTGGGAAGGGGCTGGAGGGATCTGGGGAGCCCTGGGGGGCTGGACTTTTTAGCTGTCCCACCCTCGACTCCTCCAGCTGCTGCACATGAAGAGCAACAAGTACCTGACGGTGAACAAGCGGCTGCCAGCGCTGCTGGAGAAAAACGCCATGCGGGTGACCCTGGATGCCACCGGCAACGAGGGCTCCTGGCTCTTCATCCAGCCCTTCTGGAAGCTCAGGAGCAACGGGGATAACGTGAGCATGGGGCCCAACAGTCCCTGAAGGGGTGTGCAGAGAGCTCTGTGCCAGGGCTCGGCTCCCCACCGGGCACCCGGTCTCATCCTCGCTCGCCCTTTTCCCATTTTGCTCCCCAGGTAGTCGTGGGAGACAAAGTCATCCTGAACCCCGTGAATGCTGGGCAGCCCCTGCACGCCAGCAACTACGAGCTGGCTGACAATGCTGGCTGCAAGGAGGTACAGGCGGGCTGGGCTGTTGTTTCTCCTTCGTTTTCCATTTTTCCCTTTGTCCCGGGATCGTGACCGCGCTCTCTTGCTCCGTAGGTGAACTCAGTCAATTGTAACACCAGCTGGAAAATCAACCTGTTCATGCAGTTCTGCGACCACATGGAGGAAGTGCTGAAAGGGGTAAGGAAGGAGGCTTGGCTGCATGGACCCGACGGGGGGGACAGGATGTGTGAGCAGCCACTTGGCTCTGTGACAAGGGCAGAAAAGAGGTCCTGCCTTGAGGGCCGTAATTCCTGGGAGAATTCATCACCTGGAGAACAGCGCAGCGAGGTGGAGTGGGATATTTTAGGATCTGCCGGCAGCAGGGAGGCAAGGGCACAAATTACACAAATTACCTTCTGCCTCGGGGTGTTAAATTGACGCTTGGGGACAACCCCTGGCCCACGCCGTGCCAGCAGTGGCTTCTTGTGCGGGGACAATTGGCAGCTGCTCAGCCCTGCAGCAGGGTGGCTGTTGCCTGGGAAAGGAACTTTCCCTGCCGAGCTATTGTTCGGGGCCGAGGTCCTCCAGGAAGCAGCTGGGTGGATATGGATTGTCAGGATCTTGCAGACCTTCGTCCCCAGGCGCTGTGCTTATCCCAGCTTCCCACATCCCCCTTCCCGGGCTGTTAATGCCTTAAACACGTTGGGGAGCGGAGCCTCTGCCTGCTCCAGGGGTGTGAAGTGATGGATTCACATCCGTTTATCTCCTGGGGGTGGAAGCAGAGGAGTCACTGCATGGATAATGGGAGCAGTGGCAGTGCAGGGTGCCCTGTGCCCCATCCCCTGGGCTCAGAGGAGCATTTGTGCTGCCTGGGGCAGCTTTTAGCAGAGCTCAGGGAGGTTGGATGGGAAGAACTGCCAGTGCCCTGTGGTCCCCAGGGTCCCACAGTCCTGCCATACAGCCGGGAGCTGTGTCCAGCAGGAATCCCATCCCCTCTGCAGCATGAGGGGTCACAAGAGGAGATGCATTGCCTTGCAGGAGAGCCATGGAGAAATTTCTCCACTGATTGAGTGGTTAAACATGGGAACAGCTCCCCAGGACAGTCACCATCCCTGGAAGTGTTCAAAATGAGTAGGCAGACATGACACTTCAGGATATGGTTTAGCAGGCGTGGCGGTGAAAGGTTGGTCTTAATGGAGTCTTGGAGCTGAAAGATTTAATGATTCTTTGTCTCTCACTGCCGTGTCCTGGTGCAGGGGGACGTGGTGAGGCTGTTCCACGCCGAGCAGGAGAAGTTCCTCACCTGTGACGAGTACAAGGGCAAGCTGCACGTGTTCCTCCGCACCACCCTGCGCCAGTCGGCCACCTCGGCCACCAGCTCCAACGCCCTGTGGGAGGTGGAGGTGAGCGGGCAGGGGATGGACGGGGTGTTTGGGGACATCCCGGTCCCTCCTGTGCCGTGGCTGAGCTCTCCGCTGCCTCCCCCAGGTGGTTCACCACGACCCGTGCCGAGGGGGAGCCGGGCACTGGAATGGCTTGTACCGCTTCAAGCACCTCGCCACGGGCAACTACCTGGCAGCAGAGGTAAGGGGATGGCAGAGGGGTGTGGGAATGTGCTCTGGGTGTGTGCCACCCCTTGCAAAGGCAGTGCCCGCCTCGGGCTGGGAGTGATGCCCAGCTTGCTCTGGTCTCCTCCAGTTTGTTCTGGGAACCCCTGCGACTCCTCCTCGCTCGCAGGAAACATCAACTCCTGAATATCGTCATCACTGACCTGGTTTAGGGCCAAACATTCCCCCCTGAAATCACCCAGTGGAGGGGTTCACTTGCCCGGATGGCTGGGTTTGGCTCCTTTTCTGGCCCAGGGGGACAGGAGGGGGTGGCTGGGGCGTTTCTGAGCTCACCCCGTGCCAAGGGACCGACTGGAAGTTGGAAGTGGGACGTGACTCGTCCTGCTGGCCTTGCCTGGGACGGGGTGGGGGCAAAACCTGGCTCTGGAGGCACCACCTGCTGGGTTTTTCTGCTCCCATTTAAGGCCAGCTCGAGGCCTCCTGACGGAGGTATGAAGGAGTTGCTGCAGTCAGATTGTGGGGTGCGTTTGGCACTGCCAGGACCAAGGGCTGTGCTCTGCTGCCAGGGCAGCAGGGACACCCCAGAGATGCTCCCCCAGCTGGAGAAGACACCCAAGGGCAGCCCCCAGGGCCCTTCCATCACTGTGGGATGGAAAACAGCAAATGTTGGGGCAAATATTGGGGCTCTGAATGGCTTTAAACCCAAAGACACTTGGTTGGCACCTGAAGAGGAAAGAAGGTCTCAGACTGAGCCCATCCTGGACTGGTGGTGCTGCTCACTGGGAGCTCAGCCTGGAGCCTCCAGGGAGTTCCTGCTGCCACCCAGAGCCCAGATCTGCTCCCCTGGGCTCCCCCATCCCACTCCCAGCGCTGGGGCACCATGCACTGGGCACAGGTCACATCCTCCAGCCTCACCCGGGCAGGTTTCCTCTCTGTGACATGTTCAGGGAAGGCAGGAATAGGGATCACACACCATCCCCAGGGGTTTGGAGGGACCGAGCGGGAGGACTGACAGCTGCCTTTCATCTCCCTCTTTAACTTTTCAGGAGAACCCAAGTTATAAAGGAGACGTGGCTGAGCCCAAAGCAGCGCCCACGGTGAGCAGAACCGCTGCTGCCGCTGCCCCAAGCACGCCAGCTCTCAGCCAGGGCCTGAAAGCAGGGAAATGCCCCAAAACAGAGCCCCCTGAGGGGGCTACAGCCGAGCTGGCCCCACTGTGCCAGCACAGCATCACCACCCCGCACTTAGAGCAGCGTCCCTGTGCCCCACCTGTGAGAGGACCCTGCCAAAACCTCTCAGAGGGGTCCCAGTGCATGTTGGCTCCCCAGGCCAGGGGAGAATGCTCGGTAGATGGGAGTTGGACGTTCAGGGGGGATTTTTCTCTGCTGTTAGTGAGGTTTGGAGCAGGGAGGGCCTCGTAGCTCAGGTGCATCCACGCCGCTTGTGCTCTGCTCCTGCACCCTGGCACTGCGAGGCTCAGCCCCAGCACAGCTTCTGCTGCGTCCCCCCGATGCCGTGGGCGCAGGAGACCCCCGAGCCGGGCTCAGAGACCCCCTCCCCACCGCACAGGGGGGCAGCAGCCGCGCCAGCCGCAGGAACACCGGGGAGAAGATCAAGTACCGGCTGGTGGCCGTGCCCCACGGCAACGACATCGCCTCCCTCTTCGAGCTGGACCCCACCACGCTGCAGAAGACGGATTCCTTCGTCCCACGGTACAGCAGCGGGGTCGGGATGAGGAGGGGAGGCTGAGTGCTGGGGGAGGGGCAGTGCTGGTGTGTCCCCATGGGGGTCACTCTCCAGGACGCTCTGTGGGGGTCACCCGCCAGGACATTGTGCTGTTGGCAGGAACTCCTACGTGAGGCTGCGGCACCTCTGCACCAACACCTGGATCCAGAGCACCAACGTGCCCATCGACATCGATGAGGAGAGGCCCATCCGCCTCATGGTACGGCCCCACTCCCTCCTCCCTGCCTGGGCTGATTCCCTTTTCCCCGAGAGCACTTAGGGTGCTCCTTCCCTGCCAGCTCCAGGGGACTGAAACATCCTGGATGATCCAAAGGGGTGGCTGGACACCAGCCTGGAGCCCACTCCGGTCAGCCAGAGGCCACCCCAGTCCCTCTGATGGGGACAAACTGGGTCACTGATGTCAGCGGGGTTGGTGGCAGATGGTGGGGACGTGGTTGGCGTTGCCCTGTCTGTGTGATGCTGCTTCACTGTTGCTTCCCAGCTGGGCACATGCCCCACCAAAGAGGACAAAGAAGCTTTTGCCATCGTCTCCGTGCCCGTGTCCGAGATCCGGGACCTGGACTTTGCCAATGACGCCAGCTCCATGCTGGCCAGTGTGGTGGAGAAGATGAACGAGGGTTTCCTCAGCCAGAACGACCGAAGGTAAAAGGCCCCTGGGAGACAGGGCCATGCTGGGCTCCTCCGAGGGCTCCCCAGCAGGACAAGGCTCCTGCCTGGTGCTGGTGCCAGCGCTGCCCTTCCTTCCCTGCCCACAGCCCCAATCCACGCCTGCTTCTCTCAGGAGCCCGGCGAGGAAACCAGATAACAGCACAGCCCTGCTCCAGCCCCTCCTAGAAAAATATCCTAGAAAAGTATCCTAGGAAAATATCCGAGGGGCAGGGAGATGGCCCCACGATAGGCGCAGCCGCCTTAGTCACCGTATTATTTTTAGGTGGGTGGGTTCTTGGTGCTTCCTGAGCAAACACAGATCCCTGTGGGACAGAGCGAGCGGCGTCCGCCCTGCCAGCCTGGCCCACGCAGGTCCCACGGGGGTGACCATGGGGGCAGAGGCGTTAAATGCAAAGTCCCTGGTGTGAGCCACGACCAAAGCCCCCAGGCATTCACACTGGCATGTATAGGAGCCATAGGGGCTGCAGATCCAGCCACTGGCCTCCATCAGGGAGTGGAGAGTCAGCCAGCAGCTCCCCTGGCAGGTTTCTGAGGCGCTTTGGTCCCCAAAACCCACCAGCATCGCTGCAGGGACCCGAGTCTGGGTGGGTGAGCAGCCCCCAGCCTGCTCACCCCATGTCCCTTCACAGGTTCGTGATCCAGCTGCTGGAGGACTTGGTGTTTTTTGTCAGTGATGTCCCCAACAATGGCCAGAATGTGCTGGACATCGTGGTGACCAAGCCCAACCGGGAGCGGCAGAAGCTGATGCGGGAGCAGAACATCCTGAAGCAGGTGGGTGGCCCTGGGGCCCTGCATCTCAGCAGGGTTAGGACACGTCCTGTGGAGATGTTCTGTCCTGCTCAGGGCCACTCTGGGGGCCAGAAGGATGGAAAACCCTATGAAGGAGTGTCTGGCCTCTAGTTCATGCCATGGTGTCCAGCCATGCACGGGGGGATGGTGTGGAGGAGGACACAGCACTGACCTCTGCTCTTGGGCAGATCTTTGGGATCCTGAAGGCCCCCTTCAAGGACAAGGGCGGGGAAGGGCCCCTGGTGAGGCTGGAAGAGCTGTCGGACCAGAAGAACGCTCCCTACCAGTACATGTTCCGCCTGTGCTACCGTGTGCTCCGGCATTCCCAGGAGGATTACCGCAAGAACCAGGTGCCGGGGGGTGACTCCTCATCCCGCCACCGTGCTGGGGAGCCTTGGGGGGCTGCCACAGTCCCAGTGGGGCAGGGGGACATCGCTCACAGCCCCTCCCTGCCCGCTGCAGGAGCACATTGCCAAGCAGTTCGGAATGATGCAGTCGCAGATCGGCTACGACATCCTGGCCGAGGACACCATCACGGCCCTGCTGCACAACAACCGCAAGCTGCTGGAGAAGCACATCACCAAGACCGAGGTGGAGACCTTCGTCAGCCTGGTGCGCAAGAACCGCGAGCCACGGTGCGTGTGGGGTCTCTGTGGGGTGTGAGGGGAAAAAGGGAGCCCTGGGGACCCCCCCCTCTCACAGCAGAGCTGCCTCTCCCCGGCAGGTTTCTGGATTATCTCTCGGATCTCTGCGTGTCCAACCACATCGCCATCCCCGTCACCCAGGAGCTGATCTGCAAGTGCGTCCTGGACTCGAAGAACAGCGACATCCTCATCAAAACAGAGTGAGTGGCCAAGGGAGAGGTTTTTCACGGTGGGGTTTGTCATGGGTTGGATGTCAGGCAGCTACCAAAGCCTCTCACTCACTCACCTCCACAGCTGGGCAGAGGAGAGAAAATTTAATGAAGGGTTCATGGGTTGGGATAAGGACCAAGAGAGGTCCCTCATCAAATGCCATCATGGGCAAAACAGGCTCTAATTAGAGATAAGAATTAAGTTTATTCCTACCTAAATCAGATCAGGACAATGAGAAGTAAAATAAAACCCTTAAAAACACCTTCTCCCCACCCTACAACAAACCCACTACAGGGTGGGCCTGGTCCCTCTGCAGCCCCATCACCCCTTGAGGTGCAGCCCCTCCATCCATGGGAGCATCTCCAGATTTGCCCTTTCCTGTCCCAGGCTGAGGCCAGTGAAGGAGATGTCCCAGAGCCATGAGTACCTGAGCATTGAGTACTCAGAGGAGGAGGTCTGGCTCACCTGGACGGACAAGAACAACGACCACCACGAGAAAAGCATCCGGCAGCTGGCACAGGAGGCCCGGGCTGGCAATGCCCATGACGAGAACGTCCTCAGCTACTACAGGTGACGCTCCTGTGGCACCTCCTCTGCAGGTGAGGCTGTGAGGGTTGCACGGCCTCACTCCCTCTCCCCCTCACCCCTGGGCAGGTACCAGCTGAAGCTCTTTGCCCGCATGTGCCTGGACCGCCAGTACCTGGCCATCAAGGAGATCTCCCAGCAGCTGGGGGTGGACCTGATCTTCCTGTGCATGGCAGATGAGATGCTGCCCTTCGACCTGCGCGCCTCCTTCTGCCACCTCATGCTGCACGTGCACGTGGACAGGGACCCCCAGGAGCTGGTGATGCCCGTGAAGTTTGCACGGCTCTGGACGGAGATCCCCACGGCCATCACCATCAAAGAGTGAGACACGCTGGGGCTGGGGGTGGCTTTGAGGGACAGGGCAGGACAGGGGGTGGCAGATACCGTGGCAGGGGAGCGTTTGTGGAGTGACCCGGGAAGGTCTGAGGCGTCAGAAGGAAGTGGGTTCCATCTGTCACAGCATTGCTGCTGGTCACGGTGGCTCAGGAGCTGCCTGGGCAGCGCTCCTGCCTGCTGGGTGTGAGGACACTCGCTGTCCCCAGCTCACCCCGACGTGTACCCCCCGCAGCTACGACTCCAACCTCAACGTCTCGCGCGACGACAAGAAGAACAAGTTTGCCAGCACCATGGAGTTCGTGGAGGACTATCTCAACAACGTGGTGAGCGAGGCCGTGCCCTTCGCCAACGAGGAGAAGAACAAGCTCACCTTCGAGGTGCGGGCGCTGCCGGTGCCACTGGCACCTTGCAGGGTGTGACACAGCCTGGCTGCCCCTGCAATGTCCCTGTCTCCACTCTGGATTCTCCTGCTCAGCCCCGAGCAGGGCGAGGTCTGGAGCTGCTTTGTCCTTCCTCAGGTCGTCAGCCTTGCCCACAACCTCATCTACTTCGGCTTCTACAGCTTCAGCGAGTTGCTGCGCCTGACACGGACCCTGCTGGGCATCATCGACTGCGTCCAGAACCCCCAGCTGATGATGCAGGCAGTCTACAACGATGAGGTGACAGGTGGGTCCCTGGCCATGGCCAGGGAAGTGTTTCCCATGGTCTGCCCAGTGTTTCCCATGGTCTCCCCAGTGTTTCCCATGGTCTGTCCACTGCTTTCCAGTTTTGGTGGCCAGGAAACCACACACTGGTTTGCTGACGTGGCTGGGTGTGCACCAGAACATGAGGTGGTGAGCCCTTGGCCATGCCAAAAGAAATGTTTGGTGCCTTCTGCTCATTCTCTGATTAAATCTACATCATTTTCCAGTCCAAGTGGATCCTTCCTTGCTCCTCTGCCACCTCCCTGTCCACCCACACTAACTGTGGCTGCCTCTGCAGGGAAGAACGTGCGGAGGTCGATCCAGGGCGTGGGGCAGATGATGTCCACCATGGTGCTGAGCAGGAAACAGTCCATCTTCAGCCCCCCCAGCCTCAGCGCCGGCTCTGCCCCAGAGCAAGTGGACAGAGGGAGGAGCATTGAGAACGAGAACATTGTGGTGATGGAGACCAAGCTGAAGATCCTGGAGATCTTGCAGGTTGGAGCTGATGGAGAGGTGGGATGGGGGTGTGTAATGTGATCTTCTGACGGGGGACAGCTGGCATGAAGAGGGCACTCAGTCACTTCTGGTTTCTCCTTCCCTGCCGCTTCCAGTTCATCCTGAACGTGCGGCTGGACTACAGGATCTCCTACCTGCTCTCCGTCTTCAAGAAGGAGTTTGTGGAGGTTTACCCCATGCAGGACAGCGCAGCTGACGGGACAGCTCCCGCCTTCGACTCCACAAGTAACTCTCCCATTTTGCTCCTGGTTCACCCCCAGCTCAGCAAACCCCACGGGCTGGGAGGACACGGGGGGCAGAGGTGACATCTCCAGCAGAGGTGGCATCTCCAGCAGCTTCTGCTGGCACAGGGTGCAGGGAGGGACGGAGTTTGTGTTTTGGTGGGATGAGGATGCTGGGAACAAGATCAGGGAGCTGGGTTGGTTCCTGTGGGTTCCTGCCAAGGCATAGGGTGGTGTTGTCCACCCTTTTCACTCCCTCCCCTCTCCCTGCAGCCGCAGCCATGAACCTGGACCGGATCGGGGAGCACGCCGAGGCCATGTTCGGTGTGGGGTGAGTCCCTGCCCCCCAGAGTTCCCCTGACCATAGGGCCCTTCCCCTCCTGTCCATCCCGCCCAGGCTGGGAGCTGCAGTTGATGAGGAGGAGGAAGCTCTAAAGGCCACCACAGCCATCCCCGTCAGCCCCTGAGCTTTGTGTTAACACCCAGCGCTTCCACCCCGCTGCAGGAAGTCGAGCAGCATGTTGGAGGTGGATGACGAGGGAGGGAGGATGTTCCTGCGGGTGCTGATCCACCTGACCATGCACGACTACCCCCCGCTCATCTCCGGCTCCCTGCAGCTCCTCTTCAAGCACTTCAGCCAGAGGCAGGAGGTCCTGCACACCTTCAAACAGGTGACACTGAGGGCACCTGGAGCACCCCACACCTGGTGTGGGTGGGGGGACGTGGGGTGGATCCTGGCCCTTTCCTTGGGAGGGAGATCTGGGATTTGTGCCCTGAGCTGGAAGCCCCTGGGAATGTCGCTGCAGGTCCAGCTCCTGATCTCAGCCCAGGACGTGGAGAACTACAAGGTGATCAAGTCGGAGCTGGACAAACTCCGCACGATGGTGGAGAAATCAGAGCTCTGGGTGGACAAGAAGGGCAGCACCAAAGGGGACAGCACAGGAGAGGGGAACAAGAAGGAGAAGAAGGAGGTGAGAGCCCTGAGCAAGGCCCTGGGATCCAGGGTGGGAAAGCAGTGGGAGGCAGCAGGGCAGCTCACCTTAATCCAACACACCTCAGAGGGCTGTGCACCCCTGTCCCTGGACAGGAGGCTCCAGGAGGGTCCTGTGGGGTGTAACTGGAGGGGCACAGTGTGACCCCAGTGCTGTTGTGTCCCCTTCCAGCACGGTGCTGACGAGGAGGTCATTGCTCCGGGAGAGAAGAGCAGCGAGAACTACCAGATAGTGAAGGGGGTGAGTGAGACCAAACCCCACCCTCGTGGCTGTTCCTAAAGGCCCATCCTGGGTGCACCAGCAGGAAGGGAAGGGATGAAATCCTGTGGGGGATTTCCAAGTTCTCCTGTGCTTCAGTAGAAACAAGTCCAAGCCTGGCTTGCTCCTGCCAGCTCAGCACAAGGAAAAGCTGTCACATCCTTGCACTGAGGGGACTGGGGGGAGCTGGGTGGGTGACAGCTACGAGGGCTCTGTGGGGAGGATTCCTGAGGGGGTGCCAAGATTTGTGAGCAAAGCAGGGAACACCTGGAATTATGGAGGGAACATCTGGAATGCAAACCAGCCCCAGTGCTGGTGGCCATCCCGAGTGGCTCCAGGCTCAATCCCTGCCCACCGTGGTCCCTCTGTCCCCAGATCCTGGAGCGGCTCAACAAGATGTGTGGGGTGGGGGAGCAGGTGCGCAAGAAGCAGCAGCGCCTGCTGAAGAACATGGATGCCCACAAAGTGATGCTGGACCTGCTGCAGATCCCCTATGAGAAGGTAGGTGGGTGGCTGGGCAGGAGCTGACTGGTCCTGAGCACCCAGGGCAAAGGGGGCACGTGGGGACCCCCCTGAGTGGCCTCCTGCCACTCTCATCCCTCCCAGCTCCGCGTGTTTCTCCTCTGTCCCTTCCTCAGGGCGATGCCAAAATGATGGAGATCCTCAAGTTCACCCACCAGTTCCTGCAGAAGTTTTGTGCTGGCAACCAGGAGAACCAGGCCCTGCTGCACAAACACCTCAACCTGTTCCTGACCCCGGGGGTAAGGAGAGGGCACCGAGGGGTGGCTGAAGGCTGCAGCACAGGGAGGGAATTCGGCACCACTCCTGGGAATGGGAAAGCCAGGAGGAGACACCAGGCAGGGCAGGAGTTGGGGACAGTTCCTGCAGCCCCCTGACCTCACTCTGCCCCTTGTCCCCAGCTGCTGGAGGCGGAGACGATGCAGCACATCTTCCTCAACAACTACCAGCTGTGCTCCGAGATCAACGAGACGGTGCCGCAGCACTTCATCCACTGCGTGGCCACCCACGGCCGCCACGTCCAGTACCTCGACTTCCTGCACACCATCATCAAGGCCGAGGGCAAGTACGTCAAGAAGTGCCAGGACATGATCATGACTGAGGTGAGGACCTCTCCTGTGGGGCAGGAGGTGAGGGGAAGCAGGGCATGGCTCTTGGAACCTGCACCTTTGGCTTCTTCCTTGAGAAGAGCCTTCCAGCCGTGCTGGATGCTCCCAGGAACCAGCCAGCCCCAGTGCTGGTGGCTATCTTGAGTGGCCATCAGCCATCTCCAGGTGCTCAGTGCAAGGTCCAAGAGCCAGTCTGGGAGTCTCACAATTTCTGATTGCACTGAAAATGCCTGGTTTTCCCTGTAAACACAAATCCCTGTCCCCCTTCCTGGTCACTGCTGCTCATCCCCCACTGCAGAGGGGACACCATTGGCCTCGGAGGTTTCTGACCCTCCTTTTTCAGAGTGGTGACCACTGAGCACTGACCCTTCCCTGCAGCTCACCAATGCTGGGGACGACGTGGTGGTTTTCTACAACGACAAGGCTTCACTGGCCACGCTGCTGGAGATGATGACGGCAGCCAGGGACGGGGTGGAGGAGAACAGCCCCCTGATGTACCACATCTCCCTGGTGGACCTGCTGGCTGCCTGCGCCGAGGGCAAGAACGTCTACACTGAGATCAAGTGCACGTCCCTGCTGCCCCTGGAGGACGTGGTGCGGGTGGTGACACACGAGGACTGCATCACGGAGGTACGGGGTGGCAGCCAGGAGGACACCGGGGCTCTGCACTGATTGTCCCATGACGGTGTCCCTGCCCCTTTCCCCCTCCCCGGCAGGTGAAGATGGCCTACGTGAACTTTGTCAACCACTGCTACGTGGACACGGAGGTGGAGATGAAGGAGATCTACACCAGCAACCACATCTGGACCCTCTTTGAGAACTTCACGCTGGACATGGCCCAGGTGCGTGGGGAGGGTTGGGTGGCAGTGACACGGCAGCGGTGGCTTGGATGGGGACAGGGTGGTGTCACCAAGACCCTGTGGGGCTTGGGCACTGTGGGGACCCTTGTGGCTGTCACTTGTGGGGCTGGGGAGCGCTCAGGGCTCTCTGGCGTGACCAAGGAGCTGTGCCACCGGCCACATCCTTCAGCTGGATGCGGTCCCAGCAGCCTCTGGGCAGACATGAGCTCACCCCGGTGCCATCAGCATCCTCCCTGTCCTCACAGATGTGCAAGAAGCGGGAGAAGCGCCTGCCGGACGCCACCCTGGAGAAGTACGTGCTGACAGTGGTGCTGGACACCATCAATGCGTTCTTCAGCTCGCCCTTCTCGGAGAACAGCACCTCGCTGCAGGTGACCAGGAGTGGGCAGGGTGGCAGAGGGAGGACAGTGGCTAAGCCAGCCCCCCATAATATGGTCTGGACACGTGTGCTGACATTTCTGTCTCCTCCAGACCCACCAGACCATCGTGGTGCAGCTTCTCCAGTCCACCATGAGGCTGCTGGAGTGTCCGTGGCTGCAGCAGCAGCACAAGAGCTCGGTGGAGTCCTGCATCCGCACGCTGGCCATGGTCGGTAAGGAGCCATCGCCGTGCCCAGGGGACAGGGGACACAGCCACCCTGGGCTGTCTCTGCCCAGCGGCGAGCAGGACACGCTGTCCGTCCCGTGGGGGTGGCAGGACGCCGCGGTGAGGGGCTGCCAGCTGGGGATGGATGGGCACGTTTGGCTCCGGGATTTGCTTTGTTTTGAGCTTCGTCTCAGCACGCCCAAGGTAATGTGGGGATAACCAGAGCCTGGGCTTGGCTGGGAGCTCCCTGGTGTGTCCCTGCCTGGACACAAAGCCAACACTGACAGTGGTTTTCCCTGGCCAGGACTTTGCCCTCGGCGTGCCTGACTCAGGCTGAGAGCTGCTAGCTCTGAGTCACTGTGGAAAGGATTGCTGCTGGTTGGGCTCTGGGTGGGGATTTCCCTTTGGCATTCCAGGCAGGGTGCTTACAACCTCCCCACGCTGGGCTTTCCCAACCAAAAAACTGGGGCTGGAGCCTGTTTCCACCCCGTATGGGGCTGTGGCTGTTGGGATGTGTGGGAACACTCCACCCTCACTGGCCTGGAGGAGTTTAGGCGTGTATTTACCCCAAATCTCTGCTGCAAATGAGGTGAACGCTGGTGAAGGGGTGCCCGGGCAGGGCGGTGAGACTCAGCTGGGTCGTGGCTGTCCCAACCCCATGCCCGTGTCCCGCAGCCAAGAGCCGCTCCATCGCGCTGCCCATGGACCTGGACGCCCACGTGAGCTCCTTGCTCAACAGCAGCTCCACCAGCACGGTGCAGAGGAACACCTCGAGCTACAAGGCGGCCACACGCACCTTCCCCCGCGTGTCCACCACCCCCAACCAGTGGGACTACAAGAACATCATCGAGAAGCTGCAGGTGCGGGGCAGGGCGTGGCGGGGCTCAGGGTTGCAGGGTCCCTCTGCCGTGTGTCCCCTGGCTCTGAAGGGGGGTGCTGTGGCTTGCAGGACATCATCAACGCCCTGGAGGATCGCCTGAAGCCGCTGGTGGAGGCCGAGCTGTCCGTGCTGGTGGACGTCCTGCACCGGCCGGAGCTGCTCTTCATGGAGGGGACGGAGGCGTTCCAGCGCTGCGAGAGCGGGGGGTTCCTGTCCAAGTGAGGGGGGTTTGGGATTGCCCTGGGGGGGCTGGGAAGGGTTTGGGATCCTCATCCTGAGTGGGCCGTGCATGCCTGTGATGCCTTTTCCTTGGTGTTAGAATTAAGAGTGAGATACGGTAAAGGGATAAAAGGGTTTTTACCTCGTTTTTTAATAAGGATTTTTATGGTGTAACAATTTGTCAAGGGGGAATACGTTGAAATGTTCTCACATGGTAGATTGTGTACATGATTTTATAGACTTTGCAAATAGGCATATTTGACAAAGATTCTTCAGTGAGAAGTTTAAATGAATGGCGTGACATCTCTCTATTTTAAAGTATTTTTTCTCCAGATGGGCTTAATTTTAGTTTATAGAATCTGTTCTGTTCCAGAGAGAACCTTGGTTTCTTAAGATAGCGTAAGGTTTTCTGGTTTTTTCTGCGAGGTTTTTAGGATGTTTGGGTTTTTGGCCTGGTCGAACACTAGGACTACATTAAGATATCAGGTTTAAAGAATTATAAGTATGTATGCTAAGAATACTGAGACTACATAAAGGTATATAAAAAGAAAAGGCAAAAAATCATCAGGGCATCATCTCCTGCATGCCCGCAGCCCTGAGGGGCGCTGGGGGTGGTTCCCTCAGGGATCCCCAGGTCCCTCCCAGCTGGGTGACAATGGCTTTGCCGTGCCAGGCTGGTGCAGCACACCAAGGACCTCATGGAGACGGAGGAGAAGCTCTGCATCAAGGTGCTGCGGACGCTGCAGCAGATGCTGGTGAAGAGGAACAAGTACGGAGAGAGGGTGAGCACCGTGAGCCGTGTCCACGCTCCCAGGCTGGCAGAGCCCTCCCCGGGCACCCAGGGGTGCTCGGCCGGTTCTGCCCTGGCCTCGGCCTTGGCATGGGGACGCCGGTGACGTTTGTTTGCCTTGGCAGGGCAACCTGCTGCGGAAAATGCTCATGAACAATTACCTGCAGAACAAGAGGTCCAGCTCCAAGGGGGAGATGGGGGACGCTGCTGGGGGAGGTGAGTGCCCCTCTCCTGCCCCTTCCCCTCTTTTCCTGCTCCCATACACCTCAAATTCCTGGCTCCCAAGCCGTGATGGGACCAGGTCTGTGGCTGGTCGCCACTTCCCCACTTCCATGGGAGCAGAGGATTTGGGGAGGTGAAGGGATGGCACTGAGATGCCCTGGCAGTGGTGGAGCTGTGCTGGCTCTGTGCTACCACAGCATCACATCCCTCTGTCCTCTCACACAGGCCAGGACCAGGACTGGTCAGCCATTGCTGCTGTCCAGTGCCGGCTGGACCGTGAAGGGGCCACCAAGTTGGTGGCTGATCTCATCATGAACACCAAGAATGAGAAGATCTTCCAGGAGAGCATCCTGCTGGCCATCCGCCTGCTGGACGGCGGCAACACCGAGATCCAGGTGCTGAGGGGGATTGGGCAGCCAGGGGTTGATGTGGGCAGGGTGAGGGTCCAGTGCTCAGCCCTGGGCAATGGGTTTGGCCGAAACACCTCCTGATTGTGCTGAAGTCTGATGATTTGAGTTTCCCAGCTCCAGGGCTGGAGGCTGCGGGAGGGGCAGGTGGTTCCAGGTTGTTTCTGGAGTTCTGCTGATGCCCTCTGCCGGGAATTCCTACAATGGCTCAGGGCTGCAGCTCTTGTGGGGGACTGCAGGGGTTATCCCAAACCCGTTGCCATAGGGAAGCTGAAAAACTGTGTGTGCGCAACCCAGCGGGGCTCCAGGCAAACCCAGGTTGTCCTGGAGTAGGTCTGGAGTGCTGAGGCTGCTGCTCTGAGGGACAGGCAGGGACACTTTGGACCCTGTGGTGGGGACCTGAACGAGTGTCCTTTTACCAGAAATCCTTCTACAACCTCATGACGAGTGACAAGAAGTCCGAGAAGTTCTTCAAGGTTCTGCACGACCGGATGAAGAAGGCGCAGCAGGAGACCAAGTCCACGGTGTCAGTGAACATGAGTGACATCGGCAACAAGCCCCGCGAGGACAAGGACGAGCCGGACCCTGGCACCAAAGGTATGGGGCCGTGTCCCCTTGTCCCCTCAGGCAGGCCAGCAGTGGCTCAGTGACAGCCCGAGCTGATTGAGGGGACAATTCCCTGTAGGACGAGGAGACACCTTCCTGATGCCTGGCACCCCCACGCGGTACCCGATGGCCGCGGGGTTCCACAAGGGCCACGACCCCGGCGAGCAGGGCCAGAACAACGAGATGGGGGTGACGGTGCTGATCATGGAGCCCATCCTGCGCTTCCTGCAGCTGCTCTGCGAGAACCACAACCGTGACCTGCAGGTTGGGGCTGGGGCTCTGGGGATCTGGGGGTCAGCTGTGGGGTTGGGCTGGGGGAAGGCTGGGATCTGCCCCAGTTTGGCCCCTAAATGCTGTGGCACCAGCAGCTCTGTGCCTCCATTTCCCCATGTGCAATGCACCATCCCTTGAGGATAATTTGGGGCTGTGAGACTGTGGTCTGTAGGTTACAGGGATGGTCCCAGCCCTAATGTCCTTCAAACTGCAGCTGGAGGGGTGTGGGGAGAGAGGGATCAGGACCCCACTGCTGGGCTCTGCTCCACAGAACTTCCTGCGGTGCCAGAACAACAAAACCAACTACAACCTGGTGTGTGAGACCCTGCAGTTCTTGGACATCATGTGCGGCAGCACCACGGGCGGGCTGGGGCTGCTTGGCCTCTACATCAACGAGTACAACGTGGCTCTCATCACCCAGACCCTGGAGACCCTGACCGAGTACTGCCAGGGGCCCTGCCACGAGAACCAGGTTCGGGGGGCTCCCTGGGGGTCATTCCCCAAATCTCATCACTGATCGGGGGAGGATTTGGGGAGCACGCGTGTGGGCAAGCTGCAGAGGCAGGGACAGGTTTTGGGTTCAGAGTGTGAACAGGAGCAGAACGTGGGCAGCAGAGGTCACAGGGCTCCTGCACAGGTCACCAGCTGCTGATGATGCAGATGGGGGGGGAATAATTCAGGGGCCCTCTGCAGGGAGAGAGGAGGTTTGGGGGTTCTGGGCTGATCGGGCAGGGTTGGGGCTGCAGGCAGGGCAGTGTTTTGGACCAGGGCTGTGCTGGAGGGTGGAGCTGGGAGGACTGGAAGATCTGTGGGGTAACACACTGCCCGACTCCCCCAGAGCTGCATCGTGACCCATGAGTCCAACGGGATCGACATCATCACAGCCCTGATCCTAAACGACATCAGCCCCCTCTGCAAGTACCGGATGGACCTGGTCCTGCAGCTGAAGGTGCACAGAGGCCTGGGCTGGGGTGGTGGGGACGCGTGTGCATCACGGCGTGTCACTGTGTGTCACTGCGCGTGTCACGGCGTGTCACTGTGTGTCACTGTGTGTCACTGTGTGCGTGTCACCGCGTGTCACAGCGTGTCACTGTGTGCGTGTCACTGTGCGTGTCACTGTGTGTCACTGTGTGTCACTGTGTGCGTGTCACGGCGTGTCACTGTGTGCGTGTCACTGTGCGTGTCACTGTGTGTCACTGTGTGTCACTGTGTGTCACTGTGTGCGTCACTGCGCGTGTCACTGTGTGTCACTGTGTGTCACTGTGTGTCACTGTGTGCGTGTCACGGCGTGTCACAGCGTGTCACTGTGTGCGTGTCACTGTGTGCGTGTCACTGTGCGTGTCACTGTGTGTCACTGTGTGTCACTGTGTGCGTGTCACTGCGTGTCACTGTGTGTCACTGTGTCACTGCGCGTCACGGCGTGTCACTGTGTGTCACTGTGGGTGTGTCACTGCGCGTGTCACTGTGTGTCACTGTGTGTCACTGTGTGCGTGTCACTGCGTGTCACTGCATGTCACTGCGTGTCACTGCATGTCACTGCGCGTGTCATGGCGTGTCACTGTGTGTCACTGTGTGCGTCACTGCGCGTGTCACTGTGTGTCACTGCGTGTGTCACTGTGGGTGTGTCACTGCGTGTGTCACTGCGTGTCACTGAGGGTGTCACTGCACGCGTGTCATGGAGCATCACTGCATGTCACTGCACGTGTGTCACTGTGCATGTCGCTGCGTGTCACTGTGTGCGTGTCACTGCGCGTGTCACTGCGCGTCACTGTGTCACTGCATGCCACTGTGTGTCACTGCGTGTGTCACTGTGTGTGTCACTGCATGTGTCACTGTGTGTCACTGTGTGTCCCTGCGTGCCACTGTGTCAATGTCTGTGTCACTGCGTGTGTCACTGCGTGTCCCTGCGTGTGTCCCTGTGTGTGTCACTCTGCATGTGTCACTGCGTGTCACTGTGTGTGTCACTGTGCATCACTGTGTGTGTCCCTGTGTGTGTCACTGTTCGTGTCACTGTTCGTGTCACTGCGTGTGTCAATGTCTGTGTCACTGCGTGTCACTGCGTGTCCCTGTGTGTGTGTGTCACTGCGTGTCCCTGCGTGTGTCCCTGTGTGTGTCACTCTGCGTGTGTCACTGCGTGTCACTGTGTGTGTGTCACTGTGCATCACTGTGTGTGTCCCTGTGTTTGTCACTGTTCGTGTCACTGTTCGTGTCACTGTGCGTGTGTCACTGTTCGTGTCACTGCTCGTGTCACTGCGTGTGTCAATGTCTGTGTCACTGCGTGTGTCACTGCAAGGGCTCACTGGCAGGGTCACGGGGTGTGCTATGGGGCGAGGCGGTCACTGTAGAGGGGACCCTGCCTGTGTCAGACCCGCGGCTGTGGGAGCAGATGGGCTCCGTGGGGCAGGGCTGGGGCATCTCCACCACACTCAGGTGCCTCTGGCACAGGGGAGTTGGCAGGGACGTGGGCGATTTCTGCCCACCCCAAAGCCCTGGGCAGTGGCCTGGCACAGCTCCCCTCACCAAGGGCCTCTCCTCACCAGGACAATGCCTCCAAGCTCCTCCTGGCCCTCATGGAGAGCCGGCACGACAGCGAAAACGCCGAACGCATCCTCATCAGCCTCCGTCCGCAGGAACTGGTGAGGGAACTGGGAATGTCCCACCGAGCCCCCAGCCCATGGCTGAGCTCCCTCTGCCCCGGGTCCTGCTGCAGTTTCTGCTTTGCACCCAAGAACCACCTCACCTGCCCCACTGCTTCTGCTCCTGCTCAAATCCTGGCCGGAGAAGGAAGCGGGGAGTGGGGAGGAGCTCAGTGGCCCGTGCTGCCTTGCAGGTGGATGTGATCAAGAAGGCCTATCTGCAGGAGGAGGAGTGCGAGAACGCCGAGGTTTCTCCCCGGGAAGTCGGACACAACATTTACATCCTGGCGCTGCAGGTAGGGAGCTGTGAGAGCAGGGATGTGCCAGGCTGTGCTCACAGGTCGCACATTTTCCCCCACATTTGTGCACATTTTCCTCCACATTTGTGCACATTTCCTCCAGCCAGACTGGCCTCCCTGGGGAGCCAAATGTGCCTTTGGCTGTGGGGAAAAGCCACAGCTCGCTGTCCATCCTGTTCCCCCTGTGCTCATGTCCCACTCCTGTGTCCGCTGGTGGCTGCACGCCAGCCTGTGCTCACTGTCACCATCCCTGTCCCCTCCCAGCTCTCCCGACACAACAAGTCTCTGCAGCAGCTCCTGAAGCCGGTGAAGCGAATCCAGGAGGAGGAGGAGGAGGGAATCTCATCCATGGTACGGAGAGACCTCAGGGGTGAAGGCACAGCCCTCTCCCAAGCTGCCCTGACCCGAGGCTGCAAAGAGCCCTTGCTGAGCCCACCCAGGGTTTGTTGTTCAGGATTTGATAGATTTTGATGTTTCCCAGGGGATTAAAGAGGGAAAGACACCTAAATGCCCTTTTAGCCAGAGGTACAAGCCCACGGGTGTGTGTGCCCTGTTGTGGCGTGACACAGGCTGGTGGCCCTGGAGGGTCCTGCCCTTCCCCACTTCCCCCCTTCCCTTCAGAAAGGAAGGGCCAAGTCCTTTGCTGCTGTTCCTTGTCCAGGTACCTCAGATCCTGACAAGATTCAGCAGGAATATGATTTCCCCGAGGTTTTGTGAGCACTGGTTTGTAATTTGTGGATTAGCAGCACTTGGATGTAATTATTGCAGGGAATCGATTGTCCGTCACCGCGGGGAGCACTCGCACCCCTTATGGAAGCTTTAATTCATTTGCTTTTCCCTGAAAACCTCATCAGCTGTGGGAGATGTTGAGGCAGGTTGTGGAAACAGTCAGATCCAGCTTCTGGCTGGATCCTCATCTCTCCCTTTCCCTCTCCCCGTGCAGCTCAGCCTCAACAACAAGCAGCTGTCGCAGATGCTGAAGTCCACGGCGCCGGTGCAGGAGGAAGAGGAGGATCCGCTGGCTTATTACGAGAAACACACGTCCCAAATCGAGGCAAGACCCCCTGGCTGTTGGCTTTTCAGCCTGCTCGTGGTCCATGAATCCCACCTGGCTCCAGACGCCTCATGTCCAATTATTTTGCACCTGGAGCCATCCCCTCTTCCCATCCCCTCTTCCCATCCCCATGCTGGCAGGAGCATTAGCTCCAGGAACTGAGGGATGAGCAGCCCCCTGGACCCTTCCCTTCTCTCCCAGCAGCAGAGGGATGCAGCTGGTCCAGCAGCCTCATCCTCAGCATGGATCCCCTGTTCCCACACCTCCACTTACCACAGCCAGGGCTGCCCTGCTCGGGGCAGTTTGGGAGCTTTTAAATGAGTGGCTGACAACATTTGGATCCTGTGGAGCGGGAGGGAGGAGGGGAAGACACAGCTGGACCTGGGAAGGAGGAAAAAACCACAGCAGGGCAGGGTCTGAGAGCTCTGCTCCCCGCAGATCGTGCGGCTGGACCGGAGCATGGAGCAGATCATCTTCCCCGTGCCCGGGATCTGCGAGTTCCTCACCAAGGAGACCAAGTACCGGCTCTTCACCACCACGGAGCAGGACGAGCAGGGCAGCAAAGTCAGCGACTTCTTCGACCAGTCCTCCTTCCTGCACAACGAGATGGAGTGGCAGAAGAAGCTGCGCAGTAAGAGCGAGGCAGAGCCTCCCCTGGGCTCCCCCGCTGGGAAACTGGGGAGAATTCCTGCTGGGAAAGGGCTGCACTCCTGGGAATGGTATTGCTGAGCTGCCCGGGCTCTGCAGAGCACCACACACCTGGCAGGGTGCAGGGAGTGAGGGTTAAAATCCCAGGATCCCACAGTCTGAGGTGCACCTTATTCACATTCCCTGGGATTCCACCTTTCAGGTGCCTTCCCCTACGCCAGGGTCTCGTAGCTGCACATGGGAAATAAAACCTGTTTCTCTGCCCCCTGTAGACCTGCTCAGGGGCTTTCAGGGTGGAAATCCTGGCTGTAAATCGCAGGAGCTGAGTAGGGAGTCACACTGTGGATACTGGGATGCAGCTAAGGAGTAGTGCAGCATCTGTAAGGGAGGACAGAGCCAGCCTGATTCCAGTGTGTCAGAGCAGGCCAGAGAGCTGGGAAACCAAGGAATGTGAGCAGAGCCACTTAGAAGGTGCACTCCTCTTCCAGCAGATGAGCAGGAATGTTTTCCAAACACTTCATGAATGTTTTGAAGGAGGTGGGAGGCTGGGTTGGTCTGGGGCCAGCAGCTGCAGGGCATAGAGGGGCAGGGAGGACACAGAGGGTCTGGGATGACACAGGCGGTCCAGGGGGACACAGGGGGTCGGGAAGGACCCGGTTGGCACGAGGCTGGCTGAGGTTTGTGTGTTGCCTCCTCTCCCCCCAGGCATGCCGCTGATGTACTGGTTCTCCCGCAGAATGACGCTCTGGGGAAGCATTTCCTTCAACTTGGCCGTCTTCATCAACATCATCATCGCTTTCTTCTACCCCTATGTGGAAGCCACTTCCATGGGTGAGTGCCCCAGCACCTGCTGCTCCTCGGGGTGGGGGGGAAAGGGATCTTCACATGCAGGAAAACTGGCACTGCCCTCATCCTTGGGCTCCTTCAGGCTCCTAAAACCCTTTCTGCTGGATAAAGGATTGAGTCAGGATTTCAGCTTCCAGCCCTCCCACCCCTTCCTTCTCAG
Source organism: Aphelocoma coerulescens (assembly GCF_041296385.1). Classification (NCBI taxonomy): domain Eukaryota; kingdom Metazoa; phylum Chordata; class Aves; order Passeriformes; family Corvidae; genus Aphelocoma; species Aphelocoma coerulescens. The sequence goes on along the minus strand of NC_091039.1, from coordinate 4,929,956 downwards.
GGAAAGCTCTCTTCTCCTGGGCTGCACTTCCCCTGTGTGTGCAGTGTGGGAAGCAGTGACGGGATACATTCCTGTGGTCAGGCAAAGCCTCCATCACCGACAGTGGTTCTGAGCCCTCGGATAAAAGATGTTGGGGAATGTATTGGTAAAAACCACCTGAACCTACACAAATCTTCACAGTGCAGCAGCAGCATCTCTGATACGAGCTCATTAGTGTGGCTGGGCAGCCTGGCAGCAGCAGTGCCCCTGCCTTCACTGTCCGTGTGTCTCCTCTTCCCAGGGGTGCTGGATTCCCCGCTGATCTCGCTGCTCTTCTGGATCCTGATCTGCTTCTCCATCATGGCCCTGTTCACCAAGCGCTACGGGGTGAGGCCACTGCTGGTGGCCCTGATCCTGCGCTCCATCTACTACCTGGGCATCGGGCTCACCCTCAACATCCTGGGAGCTCTCAATGTGAGTTTTCCACGTGCTGGGGAAGTAGGAAGCTGTCCCGCATTCCCAGAGCACAGCAAACCCCACTCCCTCCCGTTTCTGGCCGTCCCCAGCTGACCAACAAGATCGTGTTCGTGGTGAGCTTCGTGGGCAACCGAGGCACCTTCATCCGTGGCTACAAGGCCATGATCATGGACGTGGAATTCCTGTACCACGTCGGCTACATCGTGACCAGCGTCCTGGGGCTCTTCGTGCACGAGCTCTTCTACAGCATCCTGGTACAATAAACGCAGTGGCTGGGGGGCACAGGCAGCCTGGCTGCTGCCTTGGGAGCTGGAAGGTTCCTGTGACACTTCCCAGGGGCTGATTGATAGCGGAGAGAACAATTCCCTGGGCTCTAATCTTTGCGTGGGCTGAGCTTTCTGCCTCCCGACAGTATCTATTGCTGTCTCTTCTCCTGGTCCTGGGCTGTATCTCTCTCTCTAATCTGCTGTGTGCTTTATCTGGGTCAGCTGGGAGGCAACGTGAGCTGGCGAGGGCAGAGCCAGGGTACATGTGGCCTATTCTTGGCTCTCCTGCTGTGCATAAGTCACTCCATTCTTCTCCGCTTCCCTTCAGTAAGCTGGGAAACTTAAAGGCTTTGTGAGAAAAGTTAGTCAAGGTCTGCTGAGCGATCCAAGATCTCAGGATAAAAGGGGATATAGATAGGCCAGGCATTATCAAGAGAAGCACCCCGCAGCATTTCTTTGCTCCTGGGCCCTTTCAGCTGTTTGACTTGATCTACCGAGAGGAGACCTTGTTTAATGTCATCAAAAGCGTGACGCGGAACGGGCGCTCCATCCTGCTGACAGCCCTGCTGGCCCTCATCCTCGTCTACCTCTTCTCCATCGTGGGCTTCCTGTTCCTGAAGGATGACTTCATCCTCGAGGTGGACCGGCTGCCGGACAGCAAAGCCAAAGGTTGGGCAGTGCTCGGGGTCATGGGACACTGTGGGAGCCTCCGCACACATCTCAGGGTGTGCTGGGTTTAACTGGGTTTAAAAGCCCCACTGGTTTGGGGTCCCAAAGAGGACAGCTTTGTGCTCGTGCTGCACGCAGCAGGGTTTGGGGTTCGTGGTGGCAGAGAAGGGGGCACAGGGCTACAAATGAAGGGTCAGCACTGTGGGGTCTTAACCTTGAGATAAAGCTTCAAAGCCTAGAAAAAGTAGAATACGAGGCAACTTTTCCCCAAGGTTGGCATCTTCCTGGGAGCCTGTGGCAGCAGTGAGAGGGAGAGGTTGCAGAGTGGTTGCAGGGGAGAGGCCCCAGCTGCTCTCACAGGGCTGGGGTCTCTTCCTTGCAGATGATCCCTTGGGGATGCAAAGGAATGTGGAGACCTTCATGGAGTCGTGCAGCAGTGACAAAATCAGCTGCTCTGCTGCACCCACTGCCTTGGAAGGTAAGAGAGCTCCGTGGAAATGCCAGCTCTGTGTGGCAGCGTGGATTTGCCAGCCAGCTCAGGAAAATCCCAGCTTTTCCAAGGTGGAAATTAAATCCGCTTCCTGGGATGTACTGGGCAAGAGGCCTGGCGATTTCGCACTGATCCTGGCATAAAAAATGTTGGGGTAGATTTATTTAATCAGAAAGGAGGTGGGAGCTCCGGGTGCGTTTGGCTGCTGGAGGAGCTGCCGGGATATGGCTGGCTGGGACATCCACACCAGGCAGCTGCTGCTGTGTCACTGTCACTGCAGCTGGAACCATCCCACTGCCAGGGTCTGGGGCCCTGTCTGCGCTCTGAGCCCTGGCTCTGCTCTCCCCCTCCGCAGCAGCAGCCGACCCAGAGCAGTGGGAACGTGCCTGTGACACGCTGCTCATGTGCATTGTCACCGTCCTCAACCACGGCCTGCGCAACGGCGGCGGCGTGGGGGACATCCTGAGGAAACCCTCCAAGGATGTGAGTGGGGACAGCACCTGGGACCTCTTTCTCCTGCTAAACCCTGCTGCATTCACTGCATCCCCCTCCCTGGGAGCCGGGACACATCCAGCTCCATCCCTCACGTTCTCCTCCTCCCCTAACGCCTCAGTGTCACGGGGCTGGGGTGCGAGACACCCAATTCTCCCTCTCATCTATTACAGGAGTCCCTGTTCCCTGCTCGAGTTGTCTACGACCTCCTCTTCTTCTTCATTGTCATCATCATCGTTCTCAACCTCATCTTCGGGGTCATTATTGATACCTTTGCTGATCTGAGGAGCGAGAAACAGAAGAAGGAAGAGATCCTGAAGACCACCTGTTTCATCTGTGGTGAGCACTGGGAGTACAGGAATTGCCCCAAAGCTCTTCCTGCCCTCCCAGGTTGGGGGAAGGAAAAGGATTTCAGCTGGATTCTGGATTTTATTTATCACTGCAAAGCTAGAATCTGTTCAGTGAGGGGTCACTGCACTGGGAGGGGTTTAAACAAGGACACGACTGGAGGGAAATTCTCGCTCTTGTTCCTCACCCTGCTAAGGGGGTGTTAAAATAAAACCACATTGTGGGGTTTTTGTCGCTGTGCATCTCACTGCTGAGACCTTCCCTTGGCCAGTGGGGGAAAAAAGCGACATATCACTGAGGAAATCCAATAGAGAAAATGGGCTGGAATCCTTTCAGTCAGCAGAAGGCATCAAAAAAAAAAAAAAAAGAAAACCCCAGTAAATCTCTCTGCTTTTTCCTTTAAAGATCCTCTGGGTTTACTTTACTGAGCAGAGGCAGGGCCAGCAGGATTTGGGATGGAATTCTTCCCTGTGAGGGTGGGGAGGCCCTGGCACAGGGTGCCCAGAGCAGCTGTGGCTGCCCCTGGATCCCTGCGAGTGTCCAAGGCCAGGCTGGATCGGACTTGGAGCAACCTGGGATGATGGGAGGTGTCCCTGCCCATGGCAGGGGTGGAACTGGATGGGCTCTAAGGTCCTTCCAACCCAAACCATTCCATGATTCTCTGATTCTGTAACTTGAACTGGAAGTCTCCTGAACCCCCAGCTGGGTTGGTTCCCCCTGGTTTGGATGTTTATGTGCTAAATGCCAACTAATTATTAAAAGCACTTGAATGTCGCCTTTGGGAGGGGACGCACTTGGCTGAATTTCCTTCCCCGTGTTTGCTCCTCACTTGCCTCCTCCCCTCCTCCCTGTCCTCCTCCACCTTTCCCTGCTTTTCCCAGGGCTGGAAAGGGACAAGTTTGACAACAAGACCGTGTCCTTTGAGGAGCACATCAAATACGAACACAACATGTGGAACTACCTGTACTTCATCGTGCTGGTGCGGGTGAAGAACAAGACTGACTACACAGGCCCTGAGAGCTACGTGGCACAGATGATAAAGGTACAGGTGCCCTCGGGGCAGCTCCTTGGCTATCCCAACCTGCCTGCCCCAGGAACAAGGGGCTGGCCAAGGAAAAACAGCTCTGGGAAGTCCTTTTGGAAAATACTGACTAATGGTGCCGTGCCTGAGTTCATCCTGAGCTGGTTTTTCCCACATGGTCTCTTTGAGGGTTTGTTCTGTGAGTTGAAGGGTTGAACCAAGCTAGAAGTGGGGCTTCAAGGTGGTTTCGAGGCAAGGGAGGGAAAGGAAAGCAAGGAAGGAAAAACTTCTGCACTTGAGTGTATGAACCAGCCTAGAAACGGACCATTCGTGGAAAAATGACAGATTTTTGCAGAGAGAATTTCTTCAATCCCTAAGCACAGGGAGGCTGCCAGTTAAATCCTTCTTCCCCTCCTCCTCTCTTACCCCTCACCCCAACTCCCCTTGTCCGTGGTCACCTTCCCAGAACAAGAACCTGGACTGGTTCCCCCGGATGCGAGCCATGTCTCTGGTCAGCAATGAAGGGGAAGGGGAGCAGAACGAGATCCGCAACCTGCAGGACAAACTCAACACCACCATGAAGCTCGTGTCCCACCTCACCTCCCAGCTGAACGAGCTGAAGGAACAGGTACGGGAAACGGGGAATTCCCTGTAGGAACCCTCTGTCCTTCTCCGGAGGGCAGGGAGCGGGAGGCAGGACCTGCCCAAGGCAGCACAGTGACAGCACAAGCAAAGGGCTCCTGCAGCTCTTTTTGGGAGGAACTGGGGCCACTTGGGACACGTGGCTTTGGGTAGTGCCTCATCAGCTCAGAGTTTGCTGGCAGAGGCTCAAAGCAGCGCAGACACTTGGGAAGCACATCCAAGAGCAGGAGGGCCTGGAATTGCCTCACCGTGTCCCTGTTGGAATTGCAGATGACGGAGCAGCGGAAGCGCAGGCAGAGGATGGGGTTTGTGGATGTCCAGAACACCATGAACCACTGAGACACAGCTCCAGCCACCGAGGGACTGCACCTGTGTGTCAGCTGAGGAGGCTGCTCCTCCCTGGGCTCCAGGCATGGATTGTCACTGTCTGGGGACAATGGACCACACGGAAAGGGCTTCCCAGCCAGCATCTCCCTTAGAGCGCTTGTAAGCAATGCCAGGAGCAGGGGCTGGCCCGATCCCTCCCCACACCTGGGCCCAGGTGTTGTTCTAACACCCTCGTAGGAAGATAAACCATACAGGACTTTCATTCCTCATTGCAATAACTCTTTATTTTGCAACTGTGGAGGCTTGTATCTTTATCTCCATGCGCTCCAGCCCCTCGGCTGTGGGGTAAGTAGCTGTAGGGCCACACTATTTAACTTATTCCGAGTGCCACTTGTCCCTGTGGATCTTTGCCAAGCAGCCCTCGTTATCTGCTGTGCCTGCTCCACGCTGACCCCTCTCCATTTACAGAATTCTCTTCATCCCGTGGTGCAGTAAAGAGCAGCTGAACTCAAGGAGGTGGATTTAATTTAATTAACTCACCAGATGAGGAGCTGAGCTTGTCCTAGTAGGAACTAAAAGTCTTTTGCCTTCTGTGGACCAAGGATCTTTGGGCAGCAGTAGTGGGAGCCTGCAGCTTTACAGGAGTTCACTGTGAAGGGGTGTCCTGTGTTTTAGTTTCATCTCTGGTGTCATGTTTTATCTGTTGGTTTTGTTTTTTGTTTTTTGTTTTTATTTTTTAGTTGTTATTGTTGTTACTTAAGAACTGAAGTGTAAATTGCCTTAACTAAATTAAACACAGAATCATGTTATAATAAAAACTTCAACGTGGTAAAGAAAGTCCCCTTCCTGTGTGATGGGGCTGTTGGAACAGAAGCACAGAACCACCCCAGGAGCAGAACCCAAACCAGGGCTGTCACCAAAGGTGCTCCCCAGCCCGCTGCTCCCAGCTCCAGGTGTTGCACATCCCATGCCAAACACTGCCATGAAGAGCCACCACGAGCACCAGCCTTGGTTCCCTGAGCTTTGGACCAGAGCCTGCTGCAGTTTCAAATTCTTTCACTGCTTGCCAGGAAATCACTGCTGAAACCTGTAAAAAGGAGCAGCTGTTGGTGCTGTGGAGCCCTGGCACAGCTCTGCTCCAGACACTCATCCTTCCCAAGCCAGCCCCAGCTCCAAGCCCAAGAACAGACACTGATGAAAGCAGTAAAGCTCTAAAAAGGAATAAAAAAGGCCGTAACAGTGAAGTTGCAGAGCACTTGAAATGTGTTTATGGCCCCATCTAGCAGCATGTCATTTAATCCTGCCTTCACCCCTCAGCTCTGCACTAACCCACACCCACCCTCTCCTCAGGCTGGGGGGAATCTGCACAGGGCTGGCTCCTCCAGCAGCAGCAGCAGCTCTGCAGCAGCTGATTGAAATCTCAATTAAACTCGTGCAGTGCCACTGTCACCATGGCAAAGTCACCCTCGGTCCTCTCCGTCTTCTCCGAAGGAAAATAAATGTGATGATTAAAGTTCTCCCTCCCTCCACTGCCCCGGTCCCTGGGCTGACACACAAACACAAGCACAGAGAGGTTTTTCACATCCTCTCTGTTCTCTTCACAAGAACATTTAAAGCTGCACCTCCTCCCTCTGGGCACCTCCTGCTTGTTCCATTTTCTGAGATACAAAGGGCCAGGTCTGACACCACAGAGTTCCCTTCCCTACATTGCTCCAGCATGCATGTGTTAAGCTCTGCCCCAGATTTTCAGCAGGAAAAAAGGAGGCACTAAATATGAAGAATGTACAGGGTAGGGCTGAACAAAAATGCTGTTGCTAAGAGGAATAAGTGGTTTTATTCATCATGGCAACACACGGAGCTTTAGGGATATGTACAGTGGAGAAGCTGAGAGCTGGGCCCTCACTTCGAGTCCTCCTCGGGTTTCTTGGCAGAGAACTTTTCCCGCAGTCTTTTCCACGTCCCTTTTTTCATGTCTTCCATCTGTTTCAGAATGTCTGCAAAAGGGAGACAGAGATGGGGCCAGAGGAAGATAAGGAGGAAAGCAGAGGAATGAAACCCTCTTAAAACAGCTCTGCCTTCCATCTAATTTCCTTCCCTGACTTTTCATCTTAATGAATTTTCATTCCAGGCCCGAGGCGAGGTTGGTTTCCCTTCCAATCAATGCAGGGAGTCTCTTATCACTAACAACTGATACTCAGTTTCCACGCACTGCAATCAAAGTTAGGAACTGGAGCAGAACAAAACTGCTCTGGCTCCCAGCTCTGCCCTTCATAAAGGATGTGCTGAGAGCATTTCTGCACCCGGCCCCTTACCAAGGTCTGACACAGAAGGAATATGAAGGGAATTGGAAGATGGTGGAAGAGAAGCTGAGCCCAGTGTTGGGATGACGTAGCAAACGTGTTCCTTCCACACAGATCCTGCTGTCTGACCCCAAAGAGCCTTTGCAAACCCTCTGCTGCTCCTGCCAGTGCAAAATCCAATTGATTCTTCCCCCCAATACAGAGCTACTCAACTGAATCACTCCTGAACTTACTCCTCATCCAACACCTGACAGAACTGCAGGCAGAACCGGTGCCCTCCAGTCACAGGGACTGAGAAGGGATGCAGGGGGCACCCCAAAGACCAGAATGTCCCTCTCCTCCTGCCCTGCCCTCTCAGCCCAAGCCCAGCAGCAGTACCTGTGGCCAGGATTATCCTGCAGTCCTCCACTGTCACCCCAGTGAAGGTGGTGTCTTTCAGGCGTGGGTACTTCCCAGGAGAGCAGGAAAAGGAGGGAGAGAGACAAAAAAGTCACTTGCAGTGCATGAAAAGGGTACAAACGTCACCAGCTGGCACAGTCTGAGCTGGTTTTCAGCTGGAATTCTGTTCATCCAAAGCAAAAGCCAGGTCTGCCCTGTTCACACAGCAGAGCCCTGTGCAGCTGCCCTGGGTGAGCGCAGGCACTGCTGCATCCAGCCCTCAGCTGTCCCTCAGGCAATCCCAGGATCGCTGCCACTCCCAGGAATCCTGCAGCAGGTGGTGGCTCCCCCCCCAAAGAGAGGGCCAGTGGCCAGTGGCAAGCTCTCACCTTGTTTTTGTAGAAGTTGGTGTGGATCCTGACTAAGCTCTCGTACATTTGGTCACAGGCCTCGGGGTCAGAGATCTGCAGGGGACACAAGTGTCACACAAGTCTGGTTTGGCACCTCCACAGCAAAAAACCCTCCTCGTTCCGAGGGACAACGGCCACGAAGGAGCAGCTCAGAATTCCCAGTGCACTGCTGGATGCTGCATTCCTGCTGTCCTGCTCCAGCTCTTTCCCCTCCATCTCCCAGCAGCTTGGCCTGCAGGAATAACACCACCTGGGATTTCCAGAATGGATTTTGAACTCTGCATCAGCAAGATCTGACAGTGAATACACAGGGACAGAGAACATTGCTGGCTGGTGCTGTGAAATCTGTGACCCTTCCTGCTCCGAGGCTGCTTCTGTCACCTGCCTCATTGCAGGGAATCACACAGGACGATGTGCCAGGTTAGAAATCCCCTGCAGGGGGCTCAAAATAGCCTGTAATTGATTAGGGAAATCAGCACAAATGACAGCGAACAGCTTGGAGGGTAACTGGATTTCTATTTCAGTTGGAAGATCCGGCTCATCCTCAACCTGTGCCAGGTTTCTCTGCCTGGCACAGCCCCTGCTCAGCTGCTTTTCCAGTCTACAATGTTTTTCCTGGGTTTTTTTTTTTTGTTGTACAATGAGCCCAACTCGACCAGAACTCAGTGTTGCTGCTCCATGAATGGTTAAAACAGTTCCAGAGTAAGAATAACATCAGCAGAAAGGTGTCAGGATGAAGTAGGAAGAGTAAGGAAAAGCTCTCCTCGTTCAGCAGGGCTGCAGGAGAGAGGATACAGGGAGAGCCACTGCCAGGTGTGCACAAATCCCACTGCAGGTGGTCCCTACCTGGGTCCTGCAGCCCCATCCCAAACACCCCCTGCCAAGGCTCCAGCAGATCCAGCCATTAAAAGGGTGGCAAAACCAGCATCCCACCCCGGGAAATCCAGCAAATCTCATTCCATCAGATTGCTAAAAAGGCCCCGTGGCTCTAGTTCCCCTCTCAGAAGCTCCTCCTGCCAGCACATTCAGCCTCTCTACACACAAATTGCCACCAGTGCTGCAGGCATCAATTCAGATTTCCAGGATCAGTGGCAGCTTTGGGATTTTGGAGCCAACTGGTGCAACTCATTAAGCTATCCTGAGCATATGGAAAAGCAATAAACCCTTCCCAAAATGTCTGCTGCAGACTATTCTGGTCACCAGTACAGGATTAGGAGCCTGTAATGGCCCCTTGAGGTCGAACACGCATCTCTGGAACAATGTTTTTATGCTAAGAAAGGGCACATTTGCATTCTGCAGCAGCACCTCCGTGCCTGGGAAGGTCTGCAGCCAAGTCAGGCATTGGATTCCCTAATTTATTTCAGCAGCAAAGCCTAAACTCGAACAGAATTACAGCTGGAGGCGGAATTCAATTGTACAACCGCTGCATTCCATCAGTGTCAGGCAGTGCTGCAGCATCCCATCATCCCATCCTCGGGGCAAGGAGATCACAGGAATTAACTGCATTCCAGCACGGCTGACAAACTCCCAGAGCTCTGTACCCCACTCCCACAACCACGGGGGTGGGCTTCTCCAAAGTATGTGGTGTAAAGGGTGCAAGAACTGGGTACAAACCAGCTGTCCTGAGGGGAAAAAAACCAGCTGTCCTGGGTACAAACCAGGTGTGCTGGGTACAAACCAGGTGTGCTGGGTACAAACCAGGTGTGCTGGGCACCAACCAGGTGTCCTGGGCACAATACTCTTGTCGCAGGTACAAACCTGTTGTCCCAGGTACAAACCCAGTGTCAAGGGCACAAACCCGGGTGTCCTGGGCACCAACCATTTGTCCCGGGTACAAACCACTGACCTGAGCACAACCTGCAGTTTGCCCCGCGGAGGCACAAGCCCGTGGCCGGCATTCCAAAGGCTTCCCGGGATGTGCGCTCCAAACGCTTCCCGGGATGTGCGCTCCAAAGGCTGCCGAGCGCTCGCACTCCTGCCCTGCCCGGAAGGAGCCGGGAGGAGCCGGGAGGAGCAGGACAGCATCACCCCTGGGGTTCCCCTTCCCTCCCAGCTCAGGATATCCATGAAGCCCCAGGCAGCCCCGAGCACAACCTCCTCCTGGCGTGCAGCCCCGAGGCAGAGCCGCGTGTGAGCCGCAAACCCCGCGCTCCGTCCCCGGCCCCTCAGAGCCCCCTCAGAGCCGCCCCGGGCCGCTCCCCGCGCCCTCCCAGGCCGGAGCCGCGGGGTTGCCGCCCTGCCAGCCGCCCTCCGGCCCCTCACCGGCGTGTTCTCGCCCTCGCGGAAGGCCTGCGCCACCCGCTGCCGCAGGAACGCGCCCAGGTCCCGCTGCCGCTTCGTCTCCTCCACCGGCCACTCCTCGCAGAGCCGCAGGAAGCGCCGGTACCGGCTGGCGGCCATGGCGCCGGGTCACGTGTGCCGCTCACGTGGCGCCGCCGCCGGGTCACGTGGGGGGCGCGGGAGGGCGGGAATGCCTGAGGGGGGAAGGTGCTGCCCGCAGCGCCCGCTGCCAGCCTGTGCCCGATCCCCGCCTTGCCAGGGCGCTGAGTGCCACATCCGGGCCATTCTTGGACGCCTTCAGGGGTGGGGACTCCAGAACCACCCTGGGCAGCCCCTTCCAAGGCCTGGCCGTCTTTTCCGTGGGGAAATTCCGACCTGAACCTCCCCTGGCCCAGCTTGAAGCCGTTCCCTCTCCTCCTGTCCCTGTTTCCTGGGAGCAGAGCCTGACCCCCATCTGGCTCTCCCCTCCTGTCAGGGACTTGTGCAAAGCCACAAAGTCCCCCCTGAGCCTCCTTTTCTCCAGGCCGAGCCCCTTTCCCGGCTCTGTCAGCCACTCCTGGCGTTCCAGACCCCTTCCCAGTTCCCTCAGCTGCTCCTCATAGGATTTACAATGGTTTGAGTTGAAAGGACCTTAAATCCCATCTCATCCCAGCCCCTGCCACGGGCACGGACGCCTTCCACTATTCCAGGTTGCTCCAAGCCGTGTCCAACCTGGGCACTCGGAGGGATGGGGCAGCCGCAGCCACGCTGGGCAGGTGTATGAGGGGTAAGAAAGGAGGGCATGGTGGGCTTTTTATAATTATTCAGCCAACAAGTTGTTGTTTGCTGTGCAACAGTGAAGAGTGAGGGGCTGCCCATGGCTGTGGTGTCACACCCAGACCCCTTCTCATCCATCCCTTATCCCACCCGTGTCCTGATGGGCACCAGCGAGAGGCTCCGCAGGATGCTCAGGTGGCTCTGCACAAACTCGTCCACAAAGCCACAAAATCTTATCACAGACTTCTCACGTGAGCCAGGACAATCTGGGGCTCAGTCCCTACTGAAATTGGGCGTTTGTGGCTTTTTTTTACGGTTTGTGGTCAAGCAATAATGTGAACAAGAGTCTTCCCAGGTGGACTCCAGGCCAAGCAAAATACACAACTGGGCCAGATGTCTTAAATTTTCCAGCTATAAATTACAGCAGCTCCCCAGCTTTCTGCTGTAAATCCAAGTGAAGAGTCTCCCTTGGGATCTGGTGGATCCATCAAACCTGTGGAAATAACGACTCTCTTAAAAAATTACAGGCTTAAACAAGGGATAATGTCCCTCAAGGATGCTGCAGGAGGGAAAAAGAGATGGACAGTGGTGGGAGTTACTTCCACAATTTTATTTATATCCCCACTCCCCGGTAGCGGAGTTCTGTAGCTCTATTCCTTGTGCAAGGAGTTCTCCTTCAGGTTTCCCACACCATGCAGGAAGGAATTGCATTTGTTCCATCATCATCATCATCAAATCTGTCCACAAAAGCTGTAAACATTATTTTTAAGAGTCTTTTGTGACTGTCTCCTTCAAACACGCACACGCAGACACACACGCAGTATTTGTATCAAAGAATTTCTGGGTGACCTTTGATGTCCAGTCCCTGACTCAATCTCACACTTTTTTTCTTTTTTTTCTGTTTGTTTTTTTTTTTAAGCAAAAAATCCCTTGATGTGAATGTTTTTTGTGGCTGATAGCTGACAGAGAGTCATCGCATTCCCGTACTTCCAGCCCCAGTGGAGCCTCTTTCCTAGAAAATCCGTGGGAAATTCCCTGTTACAACCCCACAGGGATTAAAGCTTGGCAAGGTGCAGCTCTTGGTCTGAGTGTCTGAATATGTGCACAGAGAATCCCGACCAGGGGCACTGGGAATGTTGGAGGAGCAGGAGCAGAAAGGGAAGCTCCATCCGTTCGTTCCTGCCCCAAAGCCCCTCCTCCCGCTCGGCTGCGGGGCAAGCAGCTCCTGGTTTATCATTAAGACTCTTCCCAAGTAATGCTTGCTTTGGCTCACAAATAAATCAAGGACAGCAGTAAAACCAGAAAGGAAAATAAATCTTCTGATGGATGGCAGAGAGAACAGATTCTTCCAGCTCTCTGCTTTCCACGCTTCAGCTCAGCGACAGCACACGGAGAGTTCTCAGCACTTCCCGAGTTATCCGTGCTCGTTCCATGCCACATCCAGCAGCTGGAGGGTCCTACACAGCCAACCCCAGGCAGGATTTTCAGGGCTATCGGTCACTAGGAAATCCAGGCCGTTTCACAGAAATTCTCATTTCCCTTCGGACAGGTTCTGAAGGATTTTGATGAGGTTCTCCAGGCCAAAAATGTAGCCCTGGTCCGGCCCGTCGTGCAGGGTGGGGTTGGGATTGCTCTTGGAGCCTTTGAAGGTGGTGTGGGCAAAGTCTATCATCCTCACATCCACCCGCGAGGGGTTCGTGCCGTGAGTTTTTGGGAAGGGGAGGTGATGATCCGCGCTCTCCTTGTGCTCCTGTCCGTCGTAAATGATGAGGAGGGAGCTGGAGTAGAACCTGTAGGAGCTTTGCTTCCTGATCACCGAGAGCAGGGCCTTGAGGCGCAGGATGATGGGCTCCAGCAGGTCCGTGCGCAGCTGGTTCCCGTTGCACAGGAACTGCCGCAGGGTCTGCTGGAATCCCTCCGGGGAGAGCTTCCTCCCGTAGTATTTGTCTTTGCACAGGAAATGGCCAGTGTCTGCTTGGTAAACCTGGAAGGGAGAGAGGAATAATTCCTAAAACACCTGAGTTGCAAGGGATTCGCTACGGCCACTGAAGTCCAACTGTGCTCATAGGAAGATGCCAGAGATCAGAAAGGGACACGGGGTTGGACTTTTTATATTTTGCTTTCTATGTGCCTACGCTCGTTACTCTCATAATTATCCTTCAGGCAGGGTTTTGAAACCTGTTTGAGAATAGTGAGTGAGGGAAATGGCTGGTTTGGGTTTCCAGGAGGAAGGGTGAGGATTTCCAGCAGGAGAAATTTAGCCCAAAATGAACCCCTGGCTCTCACAGCTCCAAGATGGGGCGGCTCAGTGAAAGCACGAGTGGGGCAATGTGGTGCTTTTTGGGGTCTTTATGGGCAGCAGCCAAGAGCTGAGCAGGAATCTGTGTGTCAAAGCAGCTTCTCGGACGGGGTAAATGGTTCCAGCTGCTCACACTGGTGGCAGTGGCACAGAGAAAGGGTCACCCTAAATGTGCCATATTTAACACCCTCTCTGAGAGGACACAGAGCCAAGTGACCCCTTCTTACAACCCATGTTTGGGGAGAAGAGAGAATAAAACCACTTCAGTTCACACCAGCCAAGAACCCCTGGAGACTCCAGCTTGGTTCCAAGCCGTGTGTGGGACACACGCCGAGGGGATGGAGGCTTTACCTGCATCCCGCAGATGCGCACGCCCAGCGATGCCGAGGTGCTCTGCTCACACTTCTTGATGTGCCGGGCTTTCTTCTCTTCTGAGGCATCATCTCCGTGTTGCCGAGTCCCCATCTTCAGGTCCAGGATGCAGGGATAGCTGTACTTGGACACGACGTTTTCCAGCAGGAGAAACTCTGAGCACGAGTTAAGGGAAACCCGATACTTTTAAATTCTAATTGAAAGAGGCCTTAAATCAAAGCAACTGCTGACACTCTCCATAACAGCTCACAACTGTAATGAGACTTTCTGAGCCAATTTCTCTGATGTGTCATTGCTATGGGCCTCTCGCTGCCAATTCCAGTTAATTTACTGTACTACAGCCCTACCAATTAAAGCCCCAACAGCTCCATTCTCCGGTGACACTGTAGCCCTGGGCTGTCACTCCGACACCTTCCCTCGGTACCGAGCTCGCTCCGGTGGGTGGGGGAAGTTGTTAAACTCTATTACTCACATGACTGGTGGGTAATGAAGTGTAATAGGGAAATAAAAGGCGAGGCAGCTGCTAATTCCTGTATAGTTGTGTTTTTAAATGCATGCCAAGGGGATCCTTGACTTCTGCTGAGAACTCTTTATGGGAAATGGGTGTTGTTTTTTTTTTAAACAGCAGCAGAAGGTAACAGAGAATATTCCTTATCTTCCCAGAGTCTGTGCAGAGGAGGGGATGCATCCCCCTGCAATAAACCCTACGTTGATTTCCTGTTGTGGCCAGGACTGTGCTGGAGGGGAGAGAGGAGAAAGGATACGCTGAAGTTTGTTCTCGTTATGCTTGGAGGACATGCGGTTCAGGTGCTGCCGGTGACAGTGCAGTCCCCAGGGGTTGTAGCTCTTCCTTTCTGGCTGCTTTCCATTTGCATCTTCCAAAAGGGAATCGGTGTGGTACTGAAGGTCTGTCCTCAAAAGCTTCTTCCCAGGGCAGCTAGACAAAGCACACAAAGGGACACGTCGGGTTTATGAGCTCCAGAGGAGAATATTCCCTTCCCTCTTTTTTTTTTTTTTTTTTTCTGTAGAGCCTCGAACTTGATAAGGTGGATTTTCAGGGACTCTCAAAAGGAAACATATTGATCATGGCCAACCTGCAGAGATCCTTTGTTACTCCATAACAGTAATTTTCAGAAAGCCAGCTATTGCTGCCTGCCAATACTTTTTTTGTCATTATAATTCAAAGTGGTTGAATTACAATTTCATGGCTCCCATGAAAAGCCATTCACAGCCCCAGCAGCCAGGGATCTCTATTTATCCACCTAATGGGCACAGCACAGGCAAATGGTCCAACAATGGGAATGATTCCCAATTTGGAGGGGCTGGCTCCAAGGAGGGGAGGGAGGGACAGAGTGATGAGGAGATCTGTTCTCCTGGGGGGGGGGTCATTCCTTGGTCTCGCTCATCCCAACTCCAGCACTCCCATCGCTCCAGAGGCAGCGGCTCCATGGCAGGGATATTCCACCTTCAGTCCCAGCTGGCCCAGGGCTGCTCTGAACCAGTTTGGGATGAAGGATGTCCTGCAGAAAACCTCAGTGAAACGGAGGTGCTGGGAGCACTGGGTGCCTTACTGGGAGAGCTCTGGGATGGGGCAGGATGGGATGGGATGGGAAGGGATGGGATGGGATGGGATGGGATGGGATGGGATGGGATGCGATGCGATGGGATGGGATGGGATGGGATGGGATGGGATGGGATGGGATGGGATGGGATGGGATGGGATGGGATGGGATGGGACGGAAGCCCCTCTGTTGCCAGCAGAGGGACATTCCATGCTGACTTTTCTCCCGGGGCCTCCCTCTCCTGGAGCATGCTGTGCTCCAAGGAGTGGGGTTTAGAGCAGAATTTGAGGCAGATATTTGAGCAACAACATCCCAGATCCCCCCCAGTCTGTCCCCAGAACTACACACACAGGGCTTGGCTCTGCTGTTCTGCACCTCAGCTGGGCACTGCTTTTGCCCTGAACCCAGAGCTGGGCCACCAAACCCCTCCCAGACCCACCCCAAACCCCACCCCAGCCCAGTGGCAGATGCCAGCCAGGAGGTTTGCAGGGAGTGACAGACCCTCACCTTTCTTTGAAGGTCTTGGTGACCTGGCTGTGGCTCCACTTGACGAGCCCGTGCTCACTGCTGGCACTGGCCGTCCACTTGCATTTGTGCCATAAGGTGACCGCGGGGTCACCGCCGGCGCTGTCCAGGCGGCCACAGCTGTCCGGCTGCCCCAGGCCGGGGCTGGCAATCAGGGTCAGGTTGCCAAGGCTGTCCTTCTTGAGGTGCACGGACACGATGCCTGGACAGAGGGGAAAACAAACGAGCCAGAGATGAGCCCAGAGATGAGCCCAGATGAGCACAGAGGCCTGGCCACCACCTCGCCACCACCTCGTGGTTTTGGTGGCCTTTTACTGATCCCACTCTGATTTCAAGCCAAATAAACACATTTAGTCTGAGTCTCTGGAAAATACTCTCAGGATTTTCAAGTGTCCCCCCTCTCGAGGCTCAGTTTGAAACCTGTCTCCTCTGAACCCCACATTCCTTTGTCCCCCACCCTTCTGGGCTCTGCTGTGCCCCGGGTGACCCAGAAAAGCCCCCTGCTCCAGATCAGGAGCTCTCAGCTTATTTATCACAAGGGATTTAAGTGCTTTTTAAAGAGCACAAGGCTGGAAACACTTTTCATTGGCAGGAAGCAAAGGGAGGGTTAGGGACAAGGCATTTTCCAAGGACACCCAGCTTGCCAACTGCTTCCTTTAATTGGAGAGCCCAAGGAGCAGGGCAGGGATGTGGCCATGGGCTGGCAGTGCTGCCCACACATTGTCGTGGTCGTGTCCTTCCCCCAGCACCAAGGACCAGCACCCAGATATCCCACAGAGGGCTGGCTTGTCACACGTCCAGTGTTCGTGCGCGACAGGGACCAGGACTGTGACCGGAGGTTATTTTTTTTCCACCCCGAGTGCTTAAAACACCATTCTGCATTTGAACATTCCAATTTTCCCTGACTCTGACAGGAATCACAGGGCTCAAATGCCAGCCAGTCCACCAGCCCAGTGCGAGCCCATCCCTGGCACGGGGCCGGCTGTCTGTGAGTCTCAAGTGACAGCGCAGGAATGGCCACGGATCGCTCTGCAGCCGGCTCTGACCTTTCTGGGAAAGGCTGATAACGCCACTCGGCTCCCGCAGCTCCGCAGGGCCGCCTGAGCCTCCCCACGCCCCGGGGGCGTCGGTGGAGCACGGCCCTTTAGGGCTCGGGGTCCTGTAGCTCTCAAAGAGGACAAGGACCAGGGGCAGGGCTGTGGGACCAGGGGCAGGGCTTTGGGACCAGGGGCAGGGCTTTGGGACCAGGGGCAGGGCTGTGGGACCAGGGACAGGGCTTTGGGACCAGGGACAGGGCTGTGGGACCAGGGACAGGGCTGTGGGACCAGCACAAGCAGCACTGGAAAGAGCCCAGCTGGGGACACAGGGAGCTGGGCTGGATCCAGCTGTGCCCAGGGGCTCTGCTGGGCATGTGGGGAGCTGGGCTGGATCCAGCTGTGCCCAGGGGCTCTGCTGGGCATGTGGGGAGCTGGGCTGGATCCAGCTGTGCCCAAGGCATCCTCACTGGGTCAGCTGGGCATGTGGGGAGCTGGGCTGGATCCAGCTGTGCCCAGGGGCTCTGCTGGGCATGTGGAGAGCTGGGCTGGATCCAGCTGTGCCCAGGGGCTCTGCTGGGCATGTGAGGAGCTGAGCTGGATCCAGCTGTGCCCATGGCATCCTCACTGGGTCAGCTGGGCATGTGGGGAGCTGGGCTGGATCCAGCTGTGCCCAGGGCATCCTCACCAGGTCCGCTGGGCATGTGGGGAGATGATCTCAGCAGCTCAACAAACAGTTCTGCTCTCCCAAGCAAAGGTGCCAAAGCAAATAAACGTGCAAAGCCCCTTCTTTCCATTTCAAGTGCGATTACAGTGAGCAAACACCGACACAAGGCTTTGCCTCCTGTGCCAGCCGGGTTCTGCTGCCTCAGAGGGGTTTTCCCACCTGAACTGTCCCTGCAGCCACCCCTGCTGGGCTGGGGAGCCCATCCCTCACCGGGTCCTGCACCCCAAAACCCTGGGTTTGGATGCTTTTCCCTCCCTTTGCTCACCACAACCATTCCTGGGCCCTTTGCTGTACAATCAGCATTTTTGTGAACGGGCTAGGCTAAACAGGCTGAGTTTGCACAAAAATGGGGGGAAATCTATCCAAGCTGCTCTGCCAAGGGAGCTGAGGGGCTGCAAACCTTCATTAGGGGCAAGGAATATTTTTAGTCCTCCCAGCCCTCTGTGGCGAGCTCAGGGAGTTCCATCTTTCTCAGGCTCCAGCATTACCATTTCCCTAAGTCCCATTCTTAAAAAATCCATATTTCTGAGATCTAACAAATCTCCTCTCAGCCTGGATGCCTGCTTCAGATTTTCAGGGGATGTAGGCAGGGGAAAAGAAGAAGAAAAAAAAAAAAAAGCCAGTGTGTCTTTTGCCTAAATCAAAGCCTTTTTCATTTAAAAAAGTCACTGGGAGGCGACCGGAGCCCTCGATTCCAAACACCATAACCTTAAAAACTGTCCCAGTTCCTGGCTGCAGTCAGCAGGGCTGTGCTCATTTGCATAGTGCTGACGGGCTGGCCCCAAAAAGTTTATATATAGTGTGCAAGTAAGAGTTGTTAAATATGAACCATTAACATGAAAATTAATGGGGAGATTTTCAAAGGCGAGAACCGAGCGTTAAATTGGAAGGGAATGTGATCCTCTCCCCCCTCCCAGCTGGAAATTCAGTCTTCAAAAAACCTACAGCTCAGCCTGAAAAGTGCTTTTTGTTTCCCAGGGTGGTTCCACGGTGGTTTGCACATGTCCTGCCATGACCTCTGCATGGCAGACACCCCCCAGAGCTCCTCCTTTGCTGCAGCGGGACATCTCTCAAAAACCTTTGGGTGCCTGTCTGTGCTGGCCTTTGGTGTCACTGACACCCCAATCCCCCTCCTGCTGGCACCAGCAAGGAGCCAGAGGGTATTTCTGGATGCTGTCACCATGCTGGTGGCATCCCAGAGGCTCTCAGGAGGTTTCACTCTGTAACTCTGCCCTGGTGGGTTTATTTTTGTATTTACAAGCACATTCATTTACTGCCGAGAGCGATGGGAACCTGAGCAGAACTGGGCTGGAAAACAAGCCCAGCATCCCCCTGAGAGCTCAACTGGGGCAGGCAGGGCCTTCAAAGGGGATAAAAGTCGGTCTCAAGGTCAGCAAACTGCCTGACATGGGTGAGGTGAGCAGGAAAAGCCACGGGCTCGGGGTGAGACTTGAATGGTATTTGGTCCCCATTGTAGCAAATGTCATCATTACACAGAATGTCCCCATGGCACAGAATGTCACCATTACATAATGGTCCTGGGGCTGTTCCCACAGCCCAAGAATAGAGATGAGGTACATGGATATGTGTGAACGGGGGATGGCACCACCAGGATCATCCCCCTGGATGCTCATCCCCCTCATCATCCCCATGGGAAAGCGTTGCACCTCTTTCACTGCCTGGCAGCAGGGCTGGGACAGCCAGGAGAGGAAAAAACCCGTGAGCCCAATGCCAGAGTGGAGGAGAATTGCTTTTTAATTACCCCTCATCATAAAACTCTCTGGGATTTGAAACAGGAGGGGAAAAGACAAAAAGGTTTGAACAACCAGGGCACCCCTGGACTGGTTAAACTGGGACTGTCCAACAGCTTTATCAGTGAGAGCCCAGCGCTGCAGCATCAAACCCCAGCTCCTGCCAGAGGAAACCGCTCAGAGGAAACTTTTCTCCCTTAAGCATCTTTTTAATATTGTCCCATAAATCTGCAGAGGCCCCTGACTTTCTGGGAAAGGGAGAGATTGGGCTGGAAGCGCTTTGGAGCCGTGGCTGACTGAGCTCTTTTCTGTAACACCGAAGGACCAAGAGATATTTTAAGTTTTTACGTGACAACCGAGCTTCTCGCCTCCCCCAAAAGCCAGGGTCAGGAGCTTTATGAGCAGCACAAGTCTGGCAGTAAAAGCAGAAAATACTGAGGGGATAAGAAAGAGAAGGGAGGGAGGATGTCTTAAAAAAATACTGGTGCTGCTCTCCCAGTGCTGCTTTCCAGGGGCTGGGCTGAGAAATCCAGCTGGGAATGGGGGCAGGGATGGGGCAGCAAGCGGAGGGATGGGCAGGAGAATCCTCTGTGCCTAGAAAGGTCTCACCTGCAGCAGCTGGGGGTGCTTTTCAGGACGGCGAGTGCTCTGTAGCTCCCCTTACCTTTGTACTGAGGCGTGAACTGTCTCATGGCCAGGGGCAGGGACTCGTAGAAGCTCAGCTCCTGCGACACCAGGGGCTTGCAGATGGTGTGCTCGTCGTAGGTCAGCATGCTCGTGTGGCCGCCCACCTGGTGCACGAAGGGCTGCAGCAGCACGGCAGCCCTGCCCTCGCCAGGGCCCAGGGGGCTCTGACCCACCATGGTGCCAGGCACAGCCTGAGCCCCTTCAGCAGCAGCACACGGAGGTGGGAAACACCGGCTGGGGTGGGCAGTGCTGGGCCAGTTTTCACTCACGCCGGGACGCTTTTCACCCACTCTGGTATTTCCCCCACGCTGGGATTTCCCCCACGCTGGGTTTTCCCCCACGCTGGGCTTTCACCGGTGAAATCTGCAACAAAAAGAGGGAATGAAGGAATTAGAGGAGAAGGCTCACCCAGCAGCCGGGTGGGGATGAGATCTGTCAGTGCCCAGGGGCTGGCAGGGAGCCCCAGGCTGACACACAGAGTCCAGGAAAGCCCCAATTTCAATGTGTTAGGGACAAGGGACAGCGATCAAGAAGAGCTGTGAATTAAAGCAGCGGCCTCATCAAGGCAGCAGGATCAGGGATTCCTTGCAGGTTACTGACACCCTGCACTGATGCTGTGCAACAGCCCCAGTTCGTCCCACAGACCATGGCAGGACGGTCCCAGGCCTTCCCTTGGGCATTCCCTGCCCAGGAGCGTTGTTACAAAGCCCCTGCACGTCCCCAGGCACTCGTCAACCCTACAACGCTGTGGGTGGGCTGAGCAACAGTTTCTGCACCTTCCACAGAAACCTCAGTTTGGGCCATTCCCTGGAATTTAACACCGGAGCAGCAGCAGGAGCATTTCCTTCCAGGCTCACACACACACACACACGGGGGGATGTGGATGCGTCACACCAGCACCCACAGGGTTCACACCCAGCTCTCCACCCTGCCCTGCACCCAGCAATAGATCCATGCCTGATCCCAGAAATTCCTCCTTGATTCTGACAGCAACAAGTCTCGGCTCTAAAGCAGCGACGTAGGAAAATCACGGAGCACATCCGTGGTATGTCCTCAGCAGCAGCGCCCATCAACACCCACTCCTTCCCTCATTCCTCACAGGAAGCCCATGGATGACTCTTGGACGTCAGGAATTGAACCCCACAGGCACCCAGGAAGACAAAAAGGAGCTGATGTTGGTGCTGGAGCAGCCTGGCTTCACACCAGAGATGGACACTCCACATCCCAAACTCACAGGGATGGGAAAAAAGGATTAAAGTCATCATTTGAGGATGGGTCCATGTGAGCACAGGCCCTTTCTCCTGATTGCTCCAGCTTCAGCACAACCTGGGGAGTTTTGCACCCTGTTTTTGCCAGCAGAACCCCAGTGCAGGGGACAAGAACGCCTTTGGAAGCTCCAGTTCTGCCAGGAAAGCCTCCAGGATGCGCTGCCAGGTGAGCAGCTCCACCCCTGCCAGCCCCACGGGCCAGAAGTGACCAGGGCAGCGCTGTCACCCCTCCTTGAGCAGGAACCAGGGAACAGCACAGGGATGGTGGCACCTCCTGGAGGCACCCGGAGCTTCCCATTGTGGGCACGGGCTCTGTGGGAAGGGCAGCTCGGGCTTTCCCTGGAGCCAGCGCTGAGCCGGGAGCCGGATCCGCTGGCACACAGCGTGTTCCCCATCCTGCAGCCAGGAGCCAGAGCTCAGGAGGTGGACTCGGTGATCCTTCTGGGTCCCTTCCACCTCTGTGATGCTTAAATCTCCCCTGCCCCTCCTGCTGGGATTAACCCCCAAGGAAAAAACACCTGGCGCAGGTGCCCGCTTTGTTTCCCACCTGGAGCAGTGGGATGGAGTGGGCTGAAGGCAGGGAAGAACCACTCCCACGCACCTCCGAACGCACCAGCAGCTCCCCAGGGTGGGGTTTTTCCCGTCCCATTATTCCTCTTTGTGGAGGAATTCCTGCTCTACAATTACCTTCCCCGGAGGAACAAAGCCAGGCCCCCGAGCCGAGCGCTTTCCAGCCGGGAAGAAAGCGGCTCCTCCGAGCCTTCCCGGGCGGTAATGAAAGCATTCAGCATTTTGTTAAGTTGTGGCAATTTTTAAAGAGGATTTTCTGCCTCAGGAGCCGCAGGTTTGTTGTGGTTTGTTTTGTGCGGCTTTCCCCCCGCCTCCCCTCTTCCTCCCATCATCAAAAAGAAGGAGAAAAGCCAAAAGCAAGCGGATTTGTCATAACACCTCTTTGGAGCAGGGAACAACACGACTTAAATCCTTTCTTGCTTCCGAGACAGTCCAAGGCTGAGCCTCAGCTGACACAACCCCCTGACAGCTCTGGCAGCCTTGGCATTGCGAAGGGACTTGGGGAGAAAAACATCCACAATTTGATAAAGCTCCGAATGTTTCCTCCCAAGCCAAACTCGGCGCAGGATTTGCGGTAGGAGAAGGAGGCTCTTTTCTGGGAGTTTCAGCTGGGAAGCAGCTCATCCATTCGGAGCAGATAAATGTTCCTGCAAACACTGAGCTCCCCTGAAACAAGACACTCGAAATAAATCACTTCCACTGGCTCAAGGCATCGCAAATGCCAAGAGATATTTACGTCACTAAAAATACGCGGAATTACAGATAAATCCGGACCCTCCAAGCAAAACCAGAATCCGTCGGTGTTTTTCCCCCCAGCTAAAGGAAAAGCAGTTCAGGTGCTGCAGGTGGAGGTGAGCCAGGAAATATCGGGGAAGGAGAATGTGGAGGATATTTCTCTGCATGGAAGAGAAACATTCCCTTCTCCAGGAAAGGGATGGGGATTTGGAGAAACCATGGAAGGTGTCCCTGCTCCTGGCAGGGCTGGAGCTGGATGAGCAGTGCCCCAGTGTTGGGGACAGCGCTGCTCCCCTGGCACTGTCACCTCCCAGCCCTGCTCCCAGGCAGGGCCAAATGTCAGAGGAGCCTCAGCTGAACAGGTTCTTTATTCCCAACACCAAACCGAGCCAAAAGGAACCAGGCAGATTAAATTCTCTAATCTTTGAGTAGCACCTACTCCATCCCATCCCATCCCATCCCATCCCATCCCATCCCATCCCATCCCATCCCAAACAGGACTCGTGTGGCCCCAGGGGAAATGCACAGCCAGGCTGAGCTGGCTCCTTGTGGCAGAAACACCGGGGAATATTAAAATGCAAAACCTCTCTACGAACAAGATCTCCATGCACAGGCCCTGCTCCCAGTGTCACACCTCATGGCCACTGCCCTGCTCCCGGAGCATCCCAGAGCTCCAAAGTCAGGACCCAAGCACGGCAGGGGCTGCAGATTATTTTCTTTTCTTCATTAAAAGGCAAGAAAAGAACGTGGCTGAGATGTGTGTGTGCACAGCTCCTGGTGCTGGAGCTCACCTGGAGCCCAAACCAGCCCTGAATGGAGCTCCAGAGCTGGCACCTGGGGCCACCAAGGACTCAGTGCCACCACGGACCCGGTGCCACCACGGACCCAGGGCCACCACGGACCCAGGGCCATCATGGGCTCAGTGCCACCACACCCCACAGAAAAGGGCACAGGTTGTCTCACCCCCCTGCCCACTTTCTCCCTTCCACAGCACCTCCCTCCCCTCCACTTCCCATCCAAACACTTCCCAGCCATTCCATGAGCACCACGGAGAACCGAGAGCTCCAGGGGCACTCCAGAGGTTCCCACCAGCCCCGAGCGCTGGCTGTCCCTGCTGCTCCCGTCCCTTCCCGCCAGCCAGAGCCTTCCTGACAACATCCCACCCCCCCTCCAAAGCTGTGTCCATCCTGCCCCGTCCATCCTGCCCTGGAATCCGGCCCGGACCTCACCTGTGGGTGCCGGTGTCCGCCGGGGGCTGCGGCCGAGCCTCGGGGCGCTGCCTGTGCCGAGTTCCTCGCTGCTTCTCGCTGCGGCTCCAGAGGGAGGAATGAGGGAACATTTGGGCATAGCCCGACTGCGTCGGCGCTGGCAGGAGCCCGGAATGTCCAGCTGACATTCCAGCAGGGCTGTGCCAGGGAGAACACCCTGGGTGGGATGGGGAAACAGCCACGTGCAAGGGCTCGGAACAGAGCGAGAGGAGCCGGCCGTGTGCTCCGGCTGTCTTGGGCAATCGGCTCTCCAGGAAAACAACTGGGGATTTGTCCATCTGTTTTCCTCAGAACTCCCCCTCAGCTCGGCCCCCAGCGGGTTTGTCACCTCGCTGCAGAGTGGGCTGACACTGGGAGAGGCCTGGAGCTTCCCAGAGCTCCCAAACCACTGGGAAAAACACCCCAGGGAGAGGCAAGAGGAGAGGGGTGCTGAGAGGGGCTGGGGGACACCAAACCCCCCTTTGTGGCAAAGAAAAGGCTTGGGCAAAGCGGGGCAAGGGCAGGGTTTGCCCAGAGCCAGGCAGGAGGTGAGCGGATCCAGAGCTCCGGCCCTGCCAACAGCCTCGTGCTGGGAAAAGAGACACGTCAGGGCTCAGGAGCCGTGTGGGGAATGGAAAAGTCCCAGGGAGCTTCCTGCCAGGGCCACGCTGTCCCCTGCAGCCACTCAAGGACAGCGTGTGCCCCCCAGGCCCCGCTGTCCTGTCCAGCACGTGCCAAGGGCTCGTGCCAGCCCCTGCACCCCCAAAAAAATGGGATCTACGTGTTTTTTAGGGAATCACAAGGAACATCCAGCCTGGGCAGCAGCCAGGACAAGGAGGGGATGGTGCCCACTCTCACCCCAGGTCCCCAGCAGGAACTTGAGGACTTCAGCAAAGCTGTGCCCAGGCCTGGGCCCCCCAGGGATGCCATGGGGGAAGTGCCGGGGAAGAAAACCTTGCGGTTGGGATAAGGATTGGTGGATGTGGAAATTCTCTGGAGGGGAGAAAACAGGCTCAGGATGAGCAGAGGGATCGAACTGATGGTGGGGGCAGAGGCTGAGATTAAAGACAAGGATGAAAGAAAGACCCAGATTCCCAAGGCCTGGCTTCACTCTGCTGCATGTTGGAATCTGAGTTCAGGAAAGCGCTTTTTTATTTGGGGTTTTATTTTAATAAGGTTGGTTTGGGAAGGAGAAACAGGTCATCTGAGCACTCTGCACAGCCAGACGTGGGGGCTTCTGCTTCTCCTTTCTTCTGTCCCCCGAGTCCAGCTGGTCTTGGTGATTCCTCCTCCTTCTCCAGGGCAGACGGGGCAGGGCAGGGCTCCAGAGCAGCTCCCCTCCCGTGCCCAGCTGGTCCCGACATCCTGCACTTGTTCTGTCCTTCACCTGCTGCAGCCCCCAGCTCCAACAGCCCCCAAAGAGCAGCCAAGCCAGGCTGCAAACCCCAGACGTGCCAGGCTTTAAATCCAACCATCCCAGAGCTGGTAGGAAGGGGCCAGGCCCATGCCGGGGGTCCCTGGGGCTCAGTGAGAGCAGAACTGAGTGCCCAGGTCTGCCTTGGGGCACTGGGGAGCCCAGCACAGTCTCCTGGCAGCACCCACCTGGCAGTGCCCACCTTTCCCCATGGCAAAACCCACCTTCCATCCTAGCAAAGCTCACCTTCCATCCTAACAGAGCCCACCTGTCAGAGCTTACCTTCCCCCCAGCAATGCCTATCTGGCAGAGCCCACCTTCTTCTCTGGCTGAGTCCACCTGGCAGTGCCCACCTGGCAGAACCCACCTTCCATCCCGGCAAAGCTCACCTTTCCCCATGGCAGTGCCCACCTGGCAGTGACCACCTCCCCCTGGCAGTGCCCACCTGGCAGAGCCCACCTCCCCCTGGCAGAGCCCACCTGGCAGAGCCCACCTTCCATCCTGGCAAAGCTCACCTTTCCCCATGACAGAACCCACCTGGCAGAACCCACCTTCCATCCCGGCAAAGCTCACCTTTCCCCCTGGCAGTGCCCACCTGGAAGAGCCCACCTCCCCATGACAGTGCCCACCTGGCAGTGACCACCTCCCCCTGGCAGTGCCCACCTGGCAGTGCCCACCTGGCAGAGCCCACCTGGCAGAGCCCACCTCCCCCTGGCAGAGCCCACCTGGCAGAGCCCACCTTCCATCCTGGCAAAGCTCACCTTTCCCCATGACAGAACCCACCTGGCAGAACCCACCTTCCATCCCGGCAAAGCTCACCTTTCCCCCTGGCAGTGCCCACCTGGCAGTGCCCACCTGGCAGTGCCCACCTCCCCCTGGCAGTGCCCACCTGGCAGTGCCCACCTGGCAGAGCCCACCTGGCAGAGCCCACCTCCCCCTGGCAGAGCCCACCTGGCAGAGCCCACCTTCCATCCTGGCAAAGCTCACCTTTCCCCATGACAGAACCCACCTGGCAGAACCCACCTTCCATCCCGGCAAAGCTCACCTTTCCCCCTGGCAGTGCCCACCTGGCAGTGCCCACCTGGCAGTGCCCACCTCCCCCTGGCAGTGCCCACCTGGCAGTGCCCACCTGGCAGAACCCACCTTCCATCCCAGCAAAGCTCACCTTTCCCCATGGCAGAGCCCACCTGGCAGTGCCCACCTGGCAGAGCCCACCTCCCCCTGGAAGTGCCCACCTGGCAGAGCCCACCTTCCATCCTGGCAAAGCTCACCTTTCCCCATGACAGTGCCCACCTGGCAGTGCCCACCTCCCCCTGACAGTGCCCACCTGGCAGAACCCACCTTCCATCCCAGAAAAGCTCACCTTTCCCCCTGGCAGTGCCCACCTGGCAGTGCCCACCTCCCCCTGGTAGAGCTCACCTTTCCCCATGGCAGTGCCCACCTCCCCCTGGCAGAGCCCGTCGCTCTGGGCATCTCCTGTGTTTCATTCCCGTGCCGGGGAGAGCCGGGCTGGGGCCGTGTCCCGGCACTCGGGGCACAGGGAGGGTTCTGGGTTGGAGCGAGAGCCCCGCAGGGTCCCGGGGCTGGGCAGCCGCACAGGTAATTAGTGAGCTTCTGCTAACGAGCGGAGCGCTCCGAGGGGAGAGAACATAGCCTCGGATTAAAGCTGTGCTAATTAGGAACTAATTACGGGCACGGCCATGTTCCCACCTCGGCCAGGCTGCGCCGCAGTCCCCGCTCCAAACCTGTCCCGGTGCGGCTCGGGGGGGACCCTGGCAGCGAAGGGAGCCTTTGGGGGAGCCAGGGCTGCTGACCTCAGCACCCCCGGGACCCAGCCCGGGATTCCCCGGGCGTTGTCCTCCGTCAGAGGGGACATCCCGGGGGGCTCCGCTGTCCTGCTGCCACCCGCGAGCACATCCCAGGGAGCTGCTGCTCTGCCAGGAGCTGCGGAGGGGAATGTGGGGGTCACGGAGCCCACAGCCTGCCCTGGGCGAGACCAGCTCCAAGCCAGCGGTTTCCGTGACCCGCTGGGGTCTCCTTGCTTTGGAGGGGAGTTCAGACGCCCGTGGGCTTTGCACCAGATCCCACCGACCCCACAGGAGGGTTCCTACAAAAGCAGGGCTGCTGGGCAGGCGTGGCCCCGTGTGGGGACAGGCCTCACCTCGGGGGTGGTGACACAGTGAGGGTCATTCATGGGCATCCACAAACCCCTCCTGCAGCACCTCCCATTCCTTAAAGCTGGGTGGAATCACGGATCAATCCCAGTGATGGCTCTGGGATGGATGGGGCCGTGCTGGAGGGAGGCACCTCCGGGCAGGACTCATCACTGGCTGTGCCCGTCCCTCCCCAGCTCCCCTGGATCTCTCCAGGAGAACTGGCCCCGTGCCCTGACTCTGTGCCCATCCATAAGGTGCAGCATCAGCTGTCATGTCAGCAGCAGGGAAAACATCCCGTGGGAAGGGCTTTAAATGGAAGCAGGAAAGGAAAAGATAAAGAGCTGGTTTCATTTTGGAGCCCTCGTTGGGTCACGTTTTTCTCCCTGACAGGGAGGGGATGCAACGGCTCCATCGGAGAAGTTATTTATAGAAATACAGTTAATTATAGAAATTTATTTTGCAAGAAGGTTGGCTCTGGTTGGCAGTGAGGGCTGGGAGGGAAGCAGGGCAGGGGGGAAGAACCTGCTCTTCCCAGGAAAACGGCTGGCACCACCAGAATCCCAGCCCAGTGTGGCATGGAACGGGGCTGCTCTGCCCTGGAGAGACGAGATGGAAGAGGGGACACTGTGGGGGTGACAGTCACAGCCACCATCAGACACAATCAGCCCCTGGCACATGGAATGACTCCAACCAGCACCACTTCCTCACCTTGAACCGATTCCAGCTGTGACTCAGCAACCTCACCTGGGCAAAGGCATCGCACCAGGAACGCGGCGGCGCCTGAGGAGACGCAGCCTTTGTTCCCAAATTTCAGCAACCACTGCAGCCAGAGAGGAGGCAGCTCCTGCTGGCCACGGAGCCTTGGAGCCACTCCCTTCCGGAGCCACTGGAAATCCCCTTTGTCACCCAGAGCCACAGGACGAGCCGAGTTAAACCAAACGTGAGTCACCTCTTTCCACACCAGTCACACAGAGGGAACGACTCCTGCCACGCCCAAGGATTTGGGAGAAGCTGGAACTCGACCTGATCCAAGCAAAAGCACTTGGGACAGTCTGGGATTTCTCAGCACAAATAAAAGTAGTTAATTATTGGTAATAAATTTATTTTTGATATTGATTTTTTTTTTACAGAGCTAAATGGAACATAGAAACAGCACCAAGCCATTGAAGTTTGTTCTACAAAATCAGGTTTAATACAAAAGGATGACAGCAATGCCTGACTCTGCGCTTCTGGACGGTTAAAAAAGCTCACCCAAACCCCACCAAGAGTTTTAAAAAGGTTTAAGAACAGAGGCACCGGTGTCTGAGAGAATTTCTCTGGCAGCAGTGATGATCTTGACACATTTTGGAAGAATCAAGGCTGCCTTTATTCCTTGTTTATTACAGTGCAAGGGGCTGGTCCTTGCCTTGAAGAGCTGCAGTCTCCTGCCCAAACACCCACACCCAAAATGTGGGGTAAGAGCCACCTCCACGCAGGATATTCCCCATTTAATGGGAAAGAGCTCCTGGTTTTGCTCCTGGAGAGCTCTGCTCCATCCATACGGAGTGTCCATGGTCCCCAGCAGCCCGAGGGGTGCCAGGGGAACTCCCCACGTGGGGAGAGGTGCAGACTCTGCCAGGTGAGCAGGGACTGGCACAGGGAACACACCTGGAGTGGCATCACCTGCCCAGGGCAGGGCAGGGCTGTGCCCTCAGCCAGCCCAGAGCCTGGGACAGGAGCAATCCGTGCATCCAGCCCCACCATGTCCTCAGGGAGAGCAACATCCAGGGGCTACAGGGCTCAAATCACTGCTGGCTTCACTCTGCACCTTCTCCTGCCCGAGGCCAGCAAAGGATTTGGGCCCTGCAGCCTCGGGAGCTGCTGCACAGCCCTGGGAAGAGCAGAGCAGCAGCTCCTCTGCCGAGCCTCAACTGCCACACACTGGTGCCATTTCCTGGGAACAAACGTTCCTTCGCTGGACAGAAACAGAAGCTGAAGTAACCAAGAGATTACAGACACGAGATACAATGCAGCAGGGCTGGGATGGACCCAGGCTGCTCCTGGGACCCGTGGGGGCTGCAGGAACAGTGATAGTCCCAGTGCTGGCACATCCCTGCTCCGACACGAACACAGACACTGCAGCTGCCCAGATTAAACATGAACACAGAGCCCTCAGAGCCCCGCCAGAGCTGCTCTGGAACAGCCATGGAGCAGTCCTGGGCTGGAGCCACAGGAAAGCACCTTTAGAAGCTTCCTATAGCCTTTATTTTCCACCCAAATCCCCCCCCCCTCCCTCCCCAAAATAATAAAGCACACAGAATGCAGACTTAAAAGTGTAACAGGGTCACAAACTCTCCTCCACCACCCCCAGCCCAGCCCCAACCACCAAGGCACGTCGGGCTCCCCCCTCTCTCCAGGCCCACCTTCACTCAATTCCCCCTCTCCCCAGTTTTGGATGGATGAAGCCAACACAAAACATTTTCCTCGCTGGGAAGCAGCAAGCAAGACAGCAAAGCTGTCCTTGCACTGACAAAAACAAACACTAACAAAGACACGCCTGCACTGCCACCCTAATGTTTCCATGGGAAATGTTACCTCCCAGCACATTCCCTGATGGACTCTGCCACCAGTTGGCCTTTGCAGAGTTGAGGTCGAATTTTGCACCCCCAGGCTCTGACAGAGCCCCCCAAGCCCTCGAGAGGGGCGTGCATTTATTCTTTGTAGGTCGTTGTTTGCTTGCCACGGGAGCCAGGTCTCTGTGGAAGGCTCGCTTTGGTGCAATTCCAGCTTCCCACCAGCTCAAGCCCATCTTCTTTCCAAGCCATTATTGCCCTGAATGTGTGTGTTTGAAGAGTTCCAGCAGTGAGAGCGAACAGAGCCGTGCAACCCCCAACCCTGGGCCAGGCCCTGCTCCTCCCACCACCAGTGAGGGGCCTGACCCCTGCACAGGGTCCATGTCCACACCCAGACCCACGGCTGCTCCTCTCCTGCTGCCCCCTCAGTGCTCCGAGTCCGACAGGTACGAGGGCTGAGTCCATCTCCACACCAGCATGTCCTCCCCTGCCACCCTGTGGGATTCTGTCTGGATCCGGGACTCGTTGGAGGCCAGGAAATCCACGGCTCTCTCCCACACCCGCTTCATCTTTTTTCTGCAAGGAACAGCAAGAAAATAAATGAGAATCCCAAGCTGGTTGTGCTTCCCTGCCTGCAGCAACTGTGCCTGTGGATCTGGCTGCCTCCTGCTCCCTGTGCAGGCAGGAAAAGGCATCAAACAAACCCTTGGTGTAGAGATTTCAGACCAGGGCATGGCCACACAAATCCTGCCTGGGGGGAAGATGAGAGGCTCTGTCAGTGCCCTGAATTTCTGCCTCAATTTGTGCTGCAAAGGGACTTGATGAGCAAATCGCCCTCCCCCGTCCTGCACACAGAGATCTCAGCCAGGGGGACACCCTGATGTTCACCCCAGCTTTGGATCCAGCAGCTCTGAGCATCTCACAGCCAGGGATGGCTCAAACAGCTGCAGTCATCCCTTGGAGGAAAAGGAGTCCTGTGTCTGATAGAGTGAGGAGGTTCAACACTTCACAGGAGGACAAAGCAACTCTCTTTAACCAAAATACAAGAAATATCCCTGCAGAGATGGAGCAAAGCAGCCCTTCAGCCCCACCTCCCACAGAGCAACGACCTCCAGCACAATTCCTGTCTGAGAAAGCACCAAACCCGACCTGAGGAAGCACCAAACCCGACCTGAGGAAGCACCAAACCCAACCACCTCACTGCAGCTCCCTTCCCAGCTGCACAGCTCAAACTGGCCCCTTTCCAGGCACACACAATCCCTGCACAAGAGCCCCAACGCCCTGTTCAGCTCATGGGAATTGTTCTGAAGAGCTCAGCGCTGCCTGCAGAGCCAGGCAGGGCAACTGAGAAAGGGGACAGCACCAAACACCCAGCAGATGAAGCAGAGGACACCTGATGCTCTGTGTCCAAGCAAACCAAACCCAGGTACTGCTGGACAGAACAGGGACAATGCACCTGTGGCACTGCACCAGTGACAATGCACCTGTGGCACTGCACCAAGTGCCAGCCCCGGGGCTGTCCCACTGATCTGCACCAGGTGCAGGCCCAGCCTGAGCTGTGTCCAAGCCTTTCCCAACCCAAAGGCTCCAGCCTCCTCCTGCAGAGCAGCTCCAGGGATGCATTTTGGAGCTGTGCTGAATCCCATCCTGCTGCTCCCAGCCCTCCTGAGTGTCCAGAGCCAGCTCACCTGCTCTGAGGTGGGATCAGGCTGTCCCGGACGTGGAAGATGCCAACGTAGGGGTAACGCTCCAAATTCCGTTCCCATTCCTTGTAGTGGTCCTGGACAACAGCTGGAGGACAGGAGGACACAGCAGTGAGGGCTCAGCCCTGCAGGGAGCAGAGCAGGGCTCCCTCAACTCCCACAGCTCCTACCTATGATCTTCTTCACCATTTCATACATGGCTTGTTCCTCCTCCTCCATCTTCCGCCAGCGATACCGGAGGTAGATCAGGATCCCCCAGAGGGTTATCAGACCTAGGAGAATAAAAGCAAAGGGAATTCAGGAACGGACAGCTGGGAACTTGCTGGATGCAGGTTTAGTTCTGACACTGGGACCAAGGCCTGCTTGGAACTGAATCCCAGTGATTCCTTTTGCTCCCCAGTGCAGTTGCATCCCAAAACTCCTTCGGTGCTGCCCCCCCTGCAGCACAAGGGCAGCTGTGGATGTGAGATGAGGTGGTTGGAAGGCCCCAGCACAGAGCTGCCCTCACAAAAGAAACAGCACAACCACAGGGCCCTAGTTCTGCAAATCCCAGAGGAGTCTTTGCCAGAGGCCTCCCCCCCAGGGATCACTCCAGGAGACTGCCAGGTTTCACTGCTCCATGGAGAGCTGCTGGATAGGGAAATAAAGCCTGGGGCTCCAGTGGCAGCCCAAAATGCAAGATGTGTATGGAAGCTTTAGCACTGACAATGCCCCCAGTAGGACTTCAGTGTCTGCAATAAACAGAACTGTCCCCTGTCACCCCCTCCCTATCAGGCTGGATTAGAAACTCCTGCAGTCACACAGCTCTCGTTATCACCTCGCTGGGTAAAACCCCTGTCTTAGCTGAGGCATGACAGACTATTCCAATAAAACCTCCAACCCTGAAATGCTACAAGTCATTATTAAAGAGGCTGGAGGACTTGGGAGCTTGGGGCAAGAAAAAAAGAAAAACTGACTCCTTTAGGAAAGTTAACACACTTATTCTGCAGCCCATAATAATGGGTACTTGAGGAAAACCCAGAGAGCTCATCAGCTGCCTGATTTAAAGCAACTTTTAAGCACTCACAGCACAAGAGGAAGGCTGTGGGTCTCCTGTGCTGCCAGAACAAAGGTTAATTAGACATTAACTCATCAGCAGATTTATTTCACCTCTGTCAGGCATTTCCTATGGCTGAGGAATGTGTGATCACAGGGCTTCAGCCCTGCAGCTGAGCCCCGAGAGCCACTTACTCCAGAAGAACAGGAACAGGTTCATGATGGCCGTGACCACGGCCCGGCGGAAGCGGCAGCCCAGCCCCATCTGGGGGTGGGCAGATTCCAGGCAGAACACTTCCTCCACGCTGGAAACCGGCTCTGACAGGTCCCTGCCTTTCAACCTGATGGGAAGAGGCAGAAAATCTCACTGAAGAGAGCAGGCTCCAACTGCAGTCTTTAATCAAGGCCAGGAGAACAACCAGACTGCGGATGCAGCAGCTCCTGCCCGGCTCCCAGGAAATGCCCCACACCCAGGCAGAGGCTCCTGCCAGAACATTTTGGGGCTGGCTGCTTAGCCAGGGATGGATGTGGCTTCAGGAAGGCAGCAGGGCTGCAGCTCCCACTGGCACACTGAGTGTCCCTGCACAGCCCCTCTCAGCGTGCACAAGATTAAACCCGGAATTGGATTCCCACCTCCCAGCACGGAGATGGAAATGTTCCCTGAGCCAAAGTCACTGCTCAGCACCGGCAGTGAGAGCTGGGGCACCCAGGCTGGGAGCAGGAGCAGCTCAAAGAGTGACAGAGCATCAGCACAGAGCCCTTCAGAGCCCTCAGCCCCCCCAGCTGCAGCACTGCTGCTCCCAAGCCCAGGCTCTCTCCACACTGAGCCATTCCCAGAGCTCACAGACATCGAGGGATCCAAGGGACAGCCAGCAGATCCAGGGGCACTGGAGCAAAGGGGATTGTATTTTTTTAAGCTCCTAATTCTGTCTGCACTGAACAGCCCATCAGACAATGAGGTTTGCTCAATTTACGGGTGCTTGGCTCACAAACTGCTGAGAGCTCCCCCCAGGGCTCTGCAGGGGCTGCATACACACGGTTGTTTCCCAACCCTCATCTTATTTACAATCCAAATTCCACGGAAATACTTAAAACATGCAGCAGAATCACCCAGTGCAAAGCTCATTTTCAGTCCTGCATCTCAGACTAGCAACTAAAAAAATCATCTCATGTAGCTAAAAATGCCAGGGGCAGGGTTTTGGGGATGCTGCCACGCCAGCTCCGGGGAAGCGGAGCTGCTTGGGGACCAGCCAGCAGAGCTGCTAATTAAGAAAATAAAAAGTGGGAGGATATTGTATCCCACAGCTTCTGACTGGAAATGTGCTGGAGTATAAAAATACAGAATTTGAAAACTCTGCATCCCAGCCCACCTACAAATCCAGCCCTGCCCCTAAGAAAGCCGTGTCCTGGGAATTTGCACAGCCCAGGAATCAAAGCAACAGATGCTGTCTGATCCGTGGATCACTGCAGCAGCTGCAGGAATATTTAAGAGCAAATGGAGCAGTGGGAATTCCTACAAGCCTTGCCCACCAACCCCAGCACCACGACTGCTGCAATTCACTTAATCAGAGACACATTTAGCAACGTGAAAATGCAAACAACTGTTAAGGCTTTGGAATTAGCACAGACTGGAGGCAGCCCACGCTTCCCAGAGGAAGGTGATGATGGCTGCTGACTCTGGGTAGCACTCTTTCCTTAGGTTATGGACTGGATGTTGTGGTTTTTCCCTGAAAACCCAGTAGTGCTGCCATTTCTCATGGATGGAGCCTGTTGGCTGAGAAATGTCCCTTCAGTGACCACATCCCGCTGTCAGACCATCCATTCAGGAGGAATTTTTCCATGGAAAGGGTGGCCAGGCATTGGAAGGGGCCACCAAGGGAGGTGGTGGAGTTCCCAGCCCTGGAAGTGCTCACTTGGATGTGGCACTCAATGCTCTGGGCTGGTTGTCCAGGTGGGGATCGATCACAGGCTGGACTTGGTGATCCTGGAGGGATTTTCCAGCCTCAGTAATTCTGGGATTTAGTGTGCACTGAGTGCTCTGCCAGAGACACAACTGACACTAAAGGTATCATTCAGCATCCCCTTCCCTCTCCTCCTCCTCGGGACTTGCTCCAGAGGGTCCCAAAGTGTGGGTGACACCCCCCACTGCACAGAGGGCTTTGCTGGCCAGTGAACCCTCTGGTCCACGGATGCAGCTCCACCCATGCACAAATGTACTGGAGAGAGGTTATCCTGGGAAAAGTGACCACGTGGCCAAGTTTAAGAAGAGCTGTAGGCACAGGACCCTGGGCAGGACACCAGGACCACCCCAAAGGAGGTGACACACAACCACTGATGGCCACAAGCAGCCCTGACCTCCCACTTCCACCTCATCTGCAGCACATCCCTGGACACGGCATCCCACAGCCAGGGCTGGGAATCAGACTCCTGGAGGGAGCTCAGTTCCCATCTTGCTGCAGGGCTGTACTTTTCCTTTGGAAGTTTGCCCAGTGAGCTCTGGGAGCTAAAGGGCACCACTGACCTTGTCAAATTCCACCCCAGCCAACACCCAGACCCCCAACTTTGACAAAGTGGGCTCCTGCTCACCCAGTTCCCAAATCCTTGCTGCTGTTCAGCATCAGCAGATCCCCAACTTTGACACAGAGGGTTTCTGCTCACCTAATTCCCAAATCCTTGTTGCTGTTCAGTATCCAGTGCAGGGCAGCTTCAAACTTCTGTGAGGAACTGCCAGTTACATTCTGTGCAAAGGAAGCCATAAGAAGATTAGTCCTCCATTCATTTAAAATACTGCCCAACATCATTTCATTACAGCAGTGGGAGAACTCATTCCATAGGCTCTGTCCCCAGGTTAATTCTTATCGGGATTCTGCAAACTGGAGGGAGGAGAACTAAGCCTGAAGGTCTGCCTGGCCTAAAGTCTTCTGACTGGGGAGATGATGCATGAAGCACTCTGTGAAATAACACCATCCCAGACTGTTAGGGCTAACCACTAAATACAACATAATCTTACTGACAGGTTACCAGCAAAGAAATGGAATGCTGGATCAGAGCAGTCTGTCTCCTGACACTCTGCAGCAGAGAAAAATCCTTCTTCTGCCCAGCCCTCAATCCAGGGAAATTTCTGGTTTCGCAAGACTGATGGCTCCAGTGAAACAACAAACCATTAAGATTTACAGGGGGTGAATCAGAGATGGAGGAGAAAATGATTTTCAAAAGAACTGCTGAGAACAGGACTGGCCAAAGGGGAAGTGAGAGATATGGGAGAGAATCAAAGCAGGATGAGGAAGTAAAATGGATGGTAAATTGTTTCAGTGTCTATTATTTATTGCTTTATAAGAGACTAAGCACTGAACAAAGCTGCTCAGAGCCCACTCACCAGCACGTGTTCCTTCACCTCACTAACCCAAATGCATTTGCTTTTTAGGTTCTCAGGGTTTCCACATTCAAAATTACCTGGTAAGGAAAGTCAAACAGAGAAATCATGTTGGTAAAAAAGCCCTTGAACAGCTCAGAACCAAGCTCTGAATGTACACCAACAAATGCTCTCCTTTCCAATCAGCCCCAGCCCTGAGCAAAATGATTCCAGGCTGAGATTTATATTGCAGGCAGATCAGATTATGACTATTAATAAAATGCTCAGCCACTGCATGGAGGTTGGATAAGGGCAATCAAACCTCTCACTTCAGAGCTGCTGCTGGATAAGGGCAATCAAACCCGACACTTCAGAGCTGCTGAACATACAATGAGGGGGAAAGTATTGCTCCTGCCCCTTGCAGAGCACAGAAGCACAGCTGCCACCAGGTATCAGGTGTGGAGCTAATGATCAGTGTTCAAAATGCCTCCAAGGAGCTGAAATCACAGCTCTGCCTCTAACCCAGGCAGAGAAATGCTGGCAAGGCTCTAAATCCTCTAGATCTTGCCTCACCAAGTTGACTAAACAAACGTGCTAAGTAAATCTGGTGGAAATCCAAAGTCAGATTTGAAAAGATTTAGTTCTGTGCAGCTTCGGTATCCAAAGGCTTCAGCCTCGAGGTCCAAAATGCAGAAAATGGAACTGAAACCCTTTTACTGATTACCACTGCTGTGAATCTTGCTGAACAAGTCCCTACTCATACAGTGGATTTCTAGCAGCCTCCTCCATCCCAAAATACCAGTGATGAGCTGGATTTACTCCTGGAGTAGGGACTGTGCTGGGTCAGCTCCTCAGCTCAGAGAGCCTGAACCACTCTGTGCTGAGGAAAGGGAGAGGCACTCACACATCAGCAGAAATGACAATTTCTTAGGTCACTTTATGTGTAAGAACACATCAGTTTACACTTCCTGGCTCTGTCTTGAGGAAATTTCAAGCTGCTGCTAAGAAAAGAAGAAATAACAAACCCAACCAATCTTACCTCAGAGTCCCAACACATCAAGTACAAACAAAGCCCACTCACCCAGGCAGGGTGATGGGAGTGCATTAGCCAAGCACCACTCAGAATAAAAATAAACCCCCCTTTCCCTGTTCTCTATTCCCTGCCTGCCTCAGAGCTCCCAAAAGGGAACTGCCTGTCCCACAAAGCAGCCCAGAGTGGGACAGAAGCGAGCAGGAGCTGGGAGAGGCAGCAGGGGTGGGGATGCAGCAGCACTCACCTGCCTGCACGGACAGGTAACTGTAGAGCTCGTGCAGCACAGCCATGGTCACGTCCTTCTGCTTGGCCTGGCAGAACTGCAGGGCACACACAGGGACACAGATCAACAGTGGCAGGGGACACTGGGACTGCAGGCCCAGACACCAGCCAGAACCACAGCACTGGAGTCTGGCTCGGTCCTGCACCACCAGCTCCAACCAAATCACCCGAGCAGAGGAACATTCCAGGCACAAGTGACCCCGTGCATCCTCTGCAAGTCCCTGCCCAGAGGAACTGGTTGAGTTTTAAGCTCCCTTCCAACCCAAACCAGTCTGGGATTCTATAAAATGCCACCAACCCCCAGCCCAGCCTGCAGCACCAGCCTCAGACCCACCATGGATGGATCCATCACCTCTAGAACATCCCAGGACACCAGAACTCAGAATCCAACATGAAACCTTCTCCCTCCTAATCATGGGATGTTTGGGTTGGAAGGGACCTTAAAGCTCACCCAGTTCCACTCCTAACACTTTCCCCTATCCCAGGTTGCTCCAAGCCCTGTCCAACCTGGCCTTGGGCACTTCCAGGGATGGGGCAGCCCCAGGTTTCCCAATAATCCATCCTCACAGAGGGAGCAGGGCTATGCAGCCATGGTGGGGCTCAGGGAATTAGCTGGATTAAATCTTGTACTGTTAAAGCTGAAAACAGCTTTATTGCAAACCAATACCACCTCTGGTACAACTGTTAAAAAGAAATTGATTCACATAATTGGGAATTTAAATTTTTATCTTTCAGAGTCTCACACACACTTCTAACTTAATCTGGCCCATTAATTCCAACTCATCAAGTCCCAATTTTTCTGTAAAACGATAGAACTGATCATTTTACAGTGATACTGTTATGGGTGGAATAGAATACCTGGAATAATCACTGTTCTGTGAGAGCTCACAAGACTGAAGATAAATAAATAAATGCTTACATCATCCGTGCTTTTGTCACAATCCACAGGCAAGAGATTAACTAGGAGAGAAGAGAGGCTGAGTTAGCTGGCTGCAAACAAGAGCTTTGATCAAGAAAATATTTATCTTTTTAAAAGCAGGCTTTATCTTTTTAAAGCCTGGTTCTGCTGTTGTTAATCTCCCCCTGGCAGAACCTTGAGATGCAAACGGCCCCTCCAGGAGCTGCTTTGGGAGCAGCCCCGAGGAAAAACACACAAATGATGCAGGTGATGAATGTGTGCAGCTGGGGAGTGGAAACTGGGGCTGGATGTTTTGACACCTCCTCTTTGAGAAGCTTCACGCTGATCTTTGCACTCCAGTGCTGCCTCTAGCTGCCCACCAGGGTCACCTGAAATGTCCCAGCACAGCCAGGGAGGGAAATGAACCCTCCTGGAGGGCTGAGTGCAGCTGGAGCTCTAGGCTCTGCAGGGCTTGAACAGCTCCCTGCACCTGCAGAGCCTCCCAGAGTTGTCACAGGGCTGGCACAATCCTGGGCAACATTCCTGCCTCCAGAACTCCAGTCACAGCTGAAATCCAGTGACACTGGGCAGTTTCATCCTGGCTTTGGGAATGCAGCAGCTTTCCCAGCCCACGCCAAGATGCCCAGGCTCAGGACCAGCACCTTCCCAAAACAGCCCCCAAACCCTTCTTTGTTCAGCTCAAAGCCTGAAATGCCCCAATTTCCAGCTGCTCCAGCTGGGGAACTCTGCTTTAAAAACCAGCTGCTGGGGAAAGCCCTTTTCATTTCTCATGGAAGAGACAGACACACTCTGCCACACCTGAAGCGCTGAACTGATCTGCTGCACTTCCCCCTTGGACTGAATAAAGGCTGGGAAGGGCCGTGCTGGCAGAGGGAACATCAAAAACACACTCCAGGTACTACACAGACATTGTGTCACATCATAAAATCCATCCTTGGCCCAGCAGGCATCCATAAAATCCATCCTTGGCCCAGCAGGAATGGCATGCCACATAAACCCCGCGGTTCTGAGGGACTGAAGGCCAAACTCGTTTGGAAAAAGCCAACTTTCGATTTGCTTTCCATGACAAACAAGGCTTCCCATGGGAAAGGGGAGATGGGAAGAGGGACAGAAGCAGACATGTCAGATTAATGCAACGAGGATGATAAATGTGATGGCGCTGGAAGCAATAAAGGGAAAGCAGGAAGAAAGGTGAGGAATGAAGTTTAAATCAGAATTAAACCAGTGCACGTACAGCTCTCCTCTCTCCTGTCCAGCCAGCCTGACCCAACCATCTTCACCACGAGGATGCCCAGAAAAATCAGCAGCAGCACCAAGCTGGCAAGGCAGAGGAACTGGGACAGGTAATACTCCAGGCCTTTCCCCTTCCCCTCCGGCTGCTGCCTCGGGGCTGAGCGCAGCAGGGCCGTGCGTGGCGTCACTCCGTGCCCCCCATCGCTGGCTGCCCGCCACGGGAAGCGCCGGATCAGCCCCCCAGCCCGGCTGCTGGCATCCCGCTCCACCTCCTTCCCAACGCTGGCAGCCAGTTCCTCCTTCCCTCTCCTGAAAAGGCTGCTGAACCTCCCGGGAGCCGCTGAGGAGCCCCACTGGGTGCTGGGGGTCACCTCGCTCTCCCGTCTCCACCAGCTGCTGGAGGAGAGCCCCCTCCTCTCCCC
Source organism: Aphelocoma coerulescens (assembly GCF_041296385.1). Taxonomy (NCBI): domain Eukaryota; kingdom Metazoa; phylum Chordata; class Aves; order Passeriformes; family Corvidae; genus Aphelocoma; species Aphelocoma coerulescens. Next base: position 4,890,243 of record NC_091039.1, on the reverse strand, counting down.
CGCTGTGTCCCAGGCAGGCCGGGCGCTCTGCACCCCAACTGCCCCTCCTGATGTCCCCCAATGGCTCCTGGACTGCTCCTCGCTGGGAAGGGGTTTGGAGCCTGCCGAGGAGCTCCAGTAGGGTGTGGAGCTCAGCCCCCCAACCCCATCCAACCCCGAGCCAGCCCGGCTGCCGAGTCCCCCACTCCTCTCTGCTGAGGGGCTCCACTGGGATGCGGAGTTTGACCCCCGAAACCTGTCCAGGGTTGGTCTGAGGCCACTGCTGAGCCCCCCACTCCTCTCTGAGGCGCCCCACTGCAGTGAGGAGCCCCGAAACCCATCCAGGGTGGCCCCCAGCCCCTGGCTGAGCCCCCGGCCGCTCTCTGCGGATGTCTCCCAGTGGGCCGCAGAGCTCGGCCCCGCGGCCCTGTCCACCCCAAGGCCCCCAAAGCCCCCGCTCCTCTCTATGGACGTGTCCCACTGCGAGGGGGAACTGAACCCCCCGTGCCCAGACAGGGACGCCCCCACCGCACCCCCACCTCTCTCCACAGTCGTCCCCCACTGCTCCGAGGGGCTCAACCTGCCGAGGCTGTCTCGGGACAGGCCGCCCTCAGCCCTGACGCCTCCGCCCCGGCCCGGCGGGGACCCCCGGGGGTCCCCCCAGGTCTGCCCGCCGCTCTCCCCGGACGTCCCCCAGCGGGACGCGGGCGGCCGCCCCACTTCCTCTTCCTCCTCCTCCTCCTCTTCCTCCTCCTCACTCTCAAGGGCGGCCCCGCCGGTGCCGCGGGTGAAGCCGGAGCGCTGCCGCGAGGGCGAGGCCTGCGGCGGCCCTGCGGAGGAGCGGCCCGGGCTGGGCGGCGCGGTGCGGCCGCTGCGCCGGGCCGCCGCCACCTCGGCCCGCAGGCAGCCCAGCTTCTTGATGTAGACCTTGCGGGTGGTGGCGGTGATAGGCCCTGGGCGGTAGCCGAGCGCCAGCAGCTCCTTGCGGAGCTCCGCGTCCGTCAGCTCCGCCATGGCCGCGCCAGGCCCCGCCGGAAGCGCCCCGCGGGCGGGAAGCGACGCCGCCATCTTGGGAGGGGCCCGGCGCGCCCCTGGCGCCGCCATGTTGGGAAGGGCACGGGTCGCACGGGGAAAGGGCGCGGGGGCGGGCGCCATGTTGAGAAGGTCAGGGGAGGTGAGGGTGCCCTGTCCCGCCGTGTCCTGAGGGAGCAGCCGCTCCCGCCCCGCGCTGATCCCTCAGGACCGGGGAAAAGGGGGAGAAATGGGGAAAGTAAAAGGCGAAAGCTGCCTCAGCTGCAGGGCGAGCCGGTGTTGATGGTGGGTTGTCCTGCATCGCTGCGTGGGCTGCTCCTCGAGCAGCTTCCGCCTCGCTCTCCCCGATGTTCTGACACATTTAGGGCTGTTCTCCCAAAAAACTTCCCTTTCCCAGCCACCTGCCACCCCCACACGCGTTTCCCTCATTGCTGCCCAGTTGCTGAGCTCTGCCAGAACCTCAGGCAGGACCAGGATCCAGATCCATGAAATATTTCCTGGGAAGGGGGGGGGGTCTCTCCACACCCCACACCTCAAACAGCAAACCCAAGCCTTGACTTGTAAATTTATTTTGGCACGGCTGTGATGAACAGTAATTGCTTTTTCCTGCCCCCGCCGCTAAAGAAAGTGATGAAAGTGGTTGAAATACGGTGGCGTAATGTTGGAATTTAATTAAAGGTAATGGAACAGGGGTGCTGAAGGTGCTGGGGGCCGGCTGCGTGTCACGGGTTTGGTGATGGATGTGTGGCAGCGGAGTGGGGACACACCGGGAATGGCACCTGTGGGGAGAGGGAGGCTCTGGAGGAGCACGAGGCTGAAAGAGCTGAGCTGTGCCTTCCTGGCATCCATCGCAGAATCCCAGAGCCAGTGAGACTGGGCAATCCCTCCAAGACCATCGAGTCCAACCTGTGACCCATCCCCACCTTGTCACCAGCCCAGAGCCACGTCCTGTCTTCCTTGGACACCTCCAGGGATGGGGACTCCAACCTCCCTGAGCAGCTCCTTGCAATGTTAACAACTCTTTCCGTGGAGAAATTCCTCCTGATGTCCAACCTGACCCTCCCCTGGCACAGCTTGAAGATATATCCCCTTGTCCTGTCACTAATCCTTCTTTCAGGAACCCTCTTCCTTATCCGGTCCCCAAAGCTCACCTCACTCTTCCCAATTTATCCAAGAAAGCAGCAACAAGATGCTGAGATTTGTTTGTCTGGTTGGCAACAGCAAATACCTCATCAGCAGAGGCCAGGGAGCCTATTAAAAGAGCGAACTCAGCTGTGTTGGGAAGTGTGAACGTGCTAAGCTGAGCCTCCTCTGTGCTCCACTGCCAGCTCATGATGTGGAGAGGGGTCTAATGTAAATAAAAAAATTCCAATTTGCTCCCATCACACGGATCCTGTGAGCTCACAGCTCTCACTTTGCAGAAGCTCTGCCTGGACATGCAGATGCGTGCTGGCTGAGCTGATGCAAACCCAGGAATTACATGAACTCACCTTGTTCTGGAGAAAACAGCAAAAAAAGCCCAAACCCATCCTTTCAACTTGTGGTTCTGTCAGTCAGGGAAATTACCCCAGGCCCAGCAACCTCATGGCACAATCTCTGGAGAGGAGGACATGGGATTGGTGTTGGACAACAGGAGGATGGGGGAAAAGCTGTGATTCCTTCTCAGAAAGAGGTTGGCACCACCAAAGCTCAGCAGGATCAGGTACTTCTTCTTTGTGGAGAGAAATCCACGACCCCTTTCCCTTCTTCCCTGTGGGAGAATCCCTGCCTTCCCTGGAAGGCATCTGGACTCCACAGGGAAGGCAGCAGGAGCAGACGTGTCAGACCCTGTATCCCCATGGGCAATCTTTGTTCCCATCCCCTGCCCACAGTGCCAAGGCTGAATGTGACAGTGGATTTTCTATTTTTGCAGCCCCTTCATCATCATCCTCATGGCTCTGGGAGCACCAAGTGGTGCCGAGGCTGCAGATGGGCTCAGAAAAAAAGCATTTCTTGGCTGGAAACACCCGGAGCTGGCTGTGGGAAGCTGGGACAGCACGGAGGGACAGCCTCCACTTTCCCTGCGAGCCCAGAAGCTGCCTCAGAGCTGCTGGCAGTGGCTCAGATGCCAGAGGAGCAGACGCGCCGCGCCGGCTGCTCCGGCTCTGGCAGCGTGGGGACAGCACTGGTGTGAGCAGAGCCCTGGGAATGGATCCGTGCCGGAGCAGGGAATGGCTGCACCCCAAACCCCGCAGCTGAACCCTTCCAGCGCTGACTGATGGGCTGCTGAAACCCCACGTCCCCACCCACCTCCTTATCCGTGGCTTTTGGGTGACAGCCCTGCACATGGCACCAGGAGAGGTGTCAGGGCTTTCTTGGAGCCGACTGTGCCCATTTGTCACCCTGTCACTCACAGGTGTGACCCAAGAGCCCCCATCTGCCCACCCGTCCTGGGCCTGCTCAGTACCTTAGGAAGTCAGAGGTGATTCCACTCCCTTCCTTCTTCTTTCCCTGCCTCTTTCCCCCAGCTATTGGGCTGCTCATCCCACCAGGAAATTCTTGTTTGGTTTCTGGAGCAGCAGATTCTTCCTACCTGCCTGCAGGTGTGAGCTGGGTGCTGCTGGCTGCCAATGCACCTTCCAGGGCAGGGGGAAAATGGATCTATCCTGAAACCTGGAGACCACTTCCTTCTTATCCAGAGCCAGAGCCCTGACAGCCTGGGCGAGGGGGCTACTTGGGGTCTCTCCATCTCTTTCCAGTGGAAAAGTTTCTGCTTCTCCTGCTCAGGCCCCTAAGGGTGGAAGGAATTTTCTCCCAAAAGCTGAAGGTGTACTTCGGTGCCTGTTTGGACAACACAGTTGGTGCTGCAGGACAGGACAGGGGTTCCTGTGGTCTCTGTCACAACCTGCCCTTACATCCCGAGCTCCTTTATGGCTGGGACAACTGGGAAGAGCCTCTGGAAGAATCCATGGCCAGGGTCAAAGCCGGCCCCTGCTTCTGCAGCTTGTCTGGATCCATGAGTAAGAGCAGAGGGAGATCTCCCAGATCTCCCTGCAGAGTCCCACACTGGATCTCCCTCTGGAATTTTCCACAGCGTCAGCCCCACCACCACCCCAGTGGGAAAGGGTCCAGGAAGCAAATCCAAGAGGCTCATGTTCACTTTCTTGCCATCACTGGGAAACTTTCCTTCCTGGGTGGCACAGGGGAGCTGTCAGCCTGGAAAATGACAGAAATGAAGGAGCTGGGAACAGGGCACACTGGAGGGACCGCTCTGACCCACGCTGGAGCTTTTGGAGGGGGTTTGGGAGCAGTTTACCCCTCAAGGGGGAATTCTCCTTGTTTTCATGAAGCAGAATCAAACCTGGAGTAAAGGTTTAGGTATCTCTGAAGTAACAAGGCAAGAGGTGCCCTCTGAAGCAAACAAGCATCTGCACACTGGTGTAAATGTGCCACAGCTCCTCGGGTGATTCCCATGCCAGCTCTTCCATGGATATCACCCCTCTGCAGACTGAGCTCCTGCAGCCCAGGCTGCTCTCACTCCCAGCCTAATGGAATGTGTTATTTCCCATCTCCTTCCCACTCAGAGTCATTACAGTGATTCCACAGCTCACACTGCCTCAACAATACTGGGAGCTTCCTGGAGCTGAACAGTCCCTGGACAAGGAGTGTGCCTTTGGATCAAACATTAGAGCTGTAATCTACTCCACGCTGCCTGTTCCATTATCCCTTGGGAGCTTTCTCCTCTCCCGAGGGCTGCTTACGGCAGAGTGCTCCGAGGGGTGTTGTTCCAGCACAAACAGAGCTCTTGGAATGAGCTCAGTGAGAACAGAACTCGTGTTAGGTTGGGAGGATAAAATTGGATTGGAATTGGATATATTCACGTACATACCATTGATCTCATCCACCCGTACTTTACATATGTTGGATTTCCTGCTGCCAGCAGAGAGGAGTAGTTCTCAGATAAGCCAAAGGTATGGAAATGGAGAGCAGGATGTTCAAGTGGAATTAGGGTTTCACCTCAGGGTGTGTTTGAGAGGCAGAAGAAAGGGCAGAGTTCGGTGCTGTTCCCTCACACTGTGCCTGGCACAGCTGTTCCTCACCGTGCTGGTGGATTTATAGCACCAGGCTGATAGGAGGGGTTTGGGCACAGGGAGGGGCTGCTCTCAGGGCTCCTGCATTCTCCAGCGGCGTGGGAACGTGCCAGAGTGTCCTCCTGGAGCAGGGAGCTGGGTTAGGGACACCCAGGTTCCCCCTCAGCACTGCTCACCTCGTGTCACCAGTTCGGCTGGGAGATCTGGTAAAGGTTTGCCACAGTGTCCCTTATTGCCAAAACTGAGGGCTAAAACTTCCTAGTCCTCGAAGATTAATTCTTTGGGCTTTGACACACACTTTGACAGAATCTCGGAATTCCTGAGGCTGGAAAAGCCCTCCCAGATCATCGAGTCCAAGCTGTGCCCGATCCCCACCTTGTCACCAGCCCAGAGCACTGAGTGCCACCTCCAGGCCTTCCTTGGACACCTCCAGGGATGGAGACTCCAGACCTCCCTGGGCAGCCCCTGCCAAGGCCTGAGTGCCCTTTCCATGCAGAAATTCCTGCTGGTGTCCAACCTGAGCCTCCGTGGCCCAGCCTGAGGCCATTCCCTCTCCTCCTGTCCCTGTTCCCTGGGAGAAGATCCCAAATCCCCCCCGGCTGCCCTCTCCTGTCAGGGACTTGTGCCACAAGGTCCCCCCTGAGCTCCTTTGCTCCAGACTGAGCCCCACCCCAGCTCCCTCAGCTTCTCCCAGGACTGACTCTCCAGACCAGTGGTCAGGAAAACAGGGATGTCGTCCAGAACCTGGAGCCTTCCCTCTCTCCTTTCCCACACTGGGCACCCCCCATCTGTTAGAGAAGCTCACAGGACAGAAGACACAAATCCTCCATTTAATTACACTGCACATTTATTATCTCACCTCAGATTTTGTTAATCTCTCTCACAGATTTCATTTACATAAAGTGGAGTCTATCAGCTTGAGCAGCTCCAGCGCTTTCTCTTCTGATCCTGCAGATATCAGTCAGCTAAAGAGAAAAGAGAGAAAAGCACAAGTGTCCTTAAATCTGGCATTCAGTGTTTCCAGAGCTTTATGTGTTGTTTCCTCCTCCTCAACTCCCCGGCTGAAAGCTCAGAGGCAAACTGGGATCAGCACAGGCAGAGCAGAACAATCCCACAGGGACAGCGGGACCCCCTTTCCTGTTCTTGAACATCCCAGACAAGGCACAGCCCCATCCCTCAACCTGCAGGCAGGAAGAGCTGCACAACAGCCTGCCCCTGGATATTTGCTGCTGACATTCCCACACACAATTTCCCAAAGGAAAAGGAGGATTTGCAGCAAATTGGAGTGTAATTAAGTGTCAGTGTTAAGCCCCCGTGCAGGCAGAGAGGTGTTCTGAGCTGGCTGCACGTGCTGAGCTGCCTTGCAGGTACAGCTGCTGTTATAAGCTCTGCTGGAAATTGTTCCCTGGAGACGGAGGACTTTTTGGGAGGAGGAGGACGAGGAGGAGCAGGGAAGTGGCAAACAGAGCTGCTGGGAAGGGTTGTGCTGCTGCTGACAGTCAATATCAGCTCTAGGGCACAGGCAGCACCTTAGGAGGGAATAACCTTCCCAGAAGGGTGCACACGGGAGTGGTTGGGATCTGAGGGCTCGGCAAAGCGAGCAAACGTGACACAAAAACCCTTCTGGAGAATATAAATATCTCTGTGCTGATGAGCTGATGAGAAGAAGGAAAGGCAGAATTCCCAAGGCAGAAATCAACCCAGTGACAGTACCGTCTGGGGTGTCCTGTATCAGCTCTGCCAGCAGTTTCTCCAGGACATCTTGGTATTTTTCCAGCTGCCTTGGGGTGAGCCAAGCTCTGACAGGAAGGGCCTGCTGTGGAGGAAGCCAGAGAAGTCGGAAGAAAAAGCTGAGTGGAGCAGAGGGAGGGAGGTTGGGGTGCTTTCACCCCACTTGGATCGAGTTGGTGTGGAGGGTTTAGGGCGGAATTGGAGGGAAGAGGATCATCCTCATATGGGAAAAAGCAACATTTTGAAGGCAACACACTCTTGAGTTGTTCAGAGTGCTGTTGCATAACCCGTGGGCTGGCTCAGAAATCCAGATAAAGGCACCTCCTGGCAGCAGGGGCTCCAAAGAAAATGATTTCTGAACCTTCTAATCCTCCACTGTGTCGCACATCGACCCTTCCAGCCTGAGGCTGCAGAGCTCCTGCCCCAGCAAGAGCTGAGGACGAGCCGTGGTCCTGCTCCAGCCTGCTGGACTTGGAGCCAGCTGTGGCTCAGATGTGCCCGAAGCAAAGAGCTCTGTTCTGGTGCTGGTCAGCTCTGGGGATGTGCTGGGTATTTCATGCTTTGAACTGGGCCTTTCTGCTGTTTAAATCCTGTTACCGAGTGTTGGTTCATCACGAGTGCACATTAAGCTGTGCCTTGGCCAAATTCCAGCCTGGCTGGTCCTGCTGCCTGCCCCACTGGCTCTCTCCCTGTTTGGGGGATCTGCACCCTCCTTTTGGTGGCACAGAATGGCTGAGCTCCCCACAGGAGTGGCTGCCCACACAGGGAAAGAGTTCCCTGTGCTCAAGTGGAAAAAGCACAATTTTCAGACTTGGCTCACCAGGTAAGTCTGCCTTTGAGGGCTTAGCCTGGCACTTAAATCCCTAAAATTGCCCATTTTCTGCTCTGTATACAGATGTTGGGCCCAAATTTTTAAATAAGGCCTCTCCAGTGCAGAGAACTGTGGGGTCAGAGGTGACACTGAGCAGGAGCTGAAGCAGAACTGGGAGTTCCTGCCTTGCACCTGGCTCTGCTTCACTGCCTGGCACAGACCGACCTCGAGCTGTTCCCATCTTCCTAAGGGAGAAGCAGTTGTGTCTCAGTGGTGACCTGGCTGCTGAACAACCCAGATAATTTATGGGGTGGAGGCAAACTTCTCTCTGATGTAACCGGGCAGGCTGGCAGAGGACATCTCTTGGACTCCCTGTCCCCTGCATGTGCTCGTGGACTTCTCGGAGTCAAATGGCTCCACGTACCTGGAAGGTCTTGGTTGCAGTGACATCCACACCGGATTGCTCAGAGAAACCTTCCTCCTCCAGCTGCTGCAGAGGGCTCAGGGATTTCTTCTGCCCTGCCTTGTTCCTCTCCTTTTCCTGCAGCTTTGGAGCAGAGAGCAGAGGGTGCAGTTGGTGATGCTGGGATGCAGCATCCTGAGGGTCCCAAACTTGCTCTGCACTGTCCCCACAGCCAGGAATCCACAGTGCTGAGCACAGAACCAGCGGGATGGGAGCTCTCTGCACTGCCCAGAGCCAAGCTGGAATCCTCTTGGGAAGGGCCCATCAGCTGTGGCCAGAGTGGCCTTTGGGGACTGAAATTCAGCAGCATTGGGGGCACGGTTGGGTTACGGGGTGGGGTGTGAAGGTTGCAGTAAACAGGACCCACGTGTGGGGGGGATCTGTGCGAGGGAACCCTGTCAGCAGGACAGGGGAGCTGACAGCACTGGGACCTTACCATGGGAGCTGACAGCCCTGGGACCTTACCCAGCTGTCCCCAAGAACTTGTCCTGGCTCTGTTCTGGAGCTTTGCAGGGGAGTTGAACTGAGCCCTGCACACGGAGAGCCCTGTGCAGAGGTCACGTTTTCCCAGCCTTTCTGCAGGTCTGTAATGTCAGCCCCTTCCCATTTATGGGGCTAAACTTGCCTTCAGCACCCTCTGGAAAAAGCCAGAGGTGCTTTGGAATATGACAGACACAGCAGGACACATCAAACGTGGCACAGGCCATGCTCAGCGTCCAGTGTGTGAGCACAGGAGGAGCAAGGACAGCCTTTGGGGGACAGATTTCCCCTTTGTTCACCCAGAAAACCCCCAAGTCCTGGCAGACATGGAGCTACAAGGGCTGTGGGGTACAAACACCGCCCGTGTGGGTCCCCATCCTCCTCACGGACACGGAAGGATGCCTGTGCTCCCCAAAAAAGGCAATTGTTATCCAGGGATGGGTGTTGGAAATGGGATTTCTCCCGGTATCCACGGGCTCGGGAGTGCGGGGGAAGCTCGCTGGGGCTGTGTTTCAGAAGCTGCCGCCTGACACCTTTCAACGGTATTTGTTTCACTTCAAAAGGAAAAACGTTCTCTCGGCAAGTCCCAGAGGTGACAACCAGCCGGGGGATGGTTAATTATTTGTTACAACAAAAGAGCCATCGCTGTGCTGATGGGAGGCTGCAGCTGCTCTGGAAGAATTCCTGCACCGAGGAAAGGGAAAGGCCCGCCCCAAGGACTGCAGGTGACACCCCACAGTTGTGTCAGATCTTTGGTGGAGGGGTCCAGGCTCTTCCTTTCCATCTCACACCTTAAAAATGATCTGTGTCCCCCCCCAAAGCCCTGGATTTTGGGAGAAGGATATCACAGTGTCTCCTGTTGATGGTGTGCACTGGCAGTTTGGGTGATGAGGGTGGGAGAAACCTCTCCTGATTTATTCATTCCAGAGGGGTTACCTGCATTTTCTGGAAGTCGCTCTGGGTGAAGAAGGGCATGAAGCCTTGGGTCTGCTCAGCCAGCACGGACAGCAGGGACACCAGCAGCAAACTGGCCACCACCTTCCTGGAAACCATCCTGGGAGCCTGGACAACACGGGAAAGGAGACACCGGGGCCAGAGTGGAGAGGGAGGTTGGACAAGAAACACCTTTGGCTCCGCACCAGCTGCAGTCAGCTCAGCCCCAGCCCACCAGAAGGATATTTACTCTTCCAGTTGCTCCTGAGCTGAGAATAGAAGTGCCTTGACTGACAATTCTCTTCTCAAACCTGTTTGTGTAAACAGATTTGTTCTTGAGCAACATCTCCAGAGATTTCAAGCCCAGCCCTTCAGGACTGCTCAAGCCTCCCTGAGTTCTTGAGCCTCAGCCCTGCAGCTCTGTTGGTTTAAGACCTGCACCCATCCAGAGCAAACCCATCAATCCCAGCGCCAGCATGGGACACAGAGATGCTGCAAAGAGAAAAACCTTCGGACAGCTGTTTTGTTAATTTTTGTTTTGATTTTCCTCACCACTGGAAACCTTCCTGGATGGACTGGATCTTTTAAGAAGTCTCATTGAGTCCAAGGGAGATGGGAGAGGCATTTTCCAGCCCAGCTCTGTCTGAGCCTGGAATAAAGGGCTTTAAAAACCACCTCTGAAGTGATCTAACTGTGACTTCACGTCAGGAAAGGACTTATGTAAACATTGGATGTTCTCTTTAAATATTAAATTATTCTCTCTGGACAGACTTAATGAAGTCTGGTCCCACAGCTTAACTTCTCCACCTGATTGGAGCCTGATCCTTAATTAGTTTCAGCAACCTCTTGGTTTGGGCATTATTGAGAAGACATTGTTAGGTCAGATCTGACTCCTGAATTAGATTTCCCATAAATATCAGCTGGTACTGAACCGAGGGCCAGTGGAAGTTAATGAAAATTCCCTTTCCACAGCACCCGGCAGCCACATCCTCTCCTCTCCTTTCCCTGGGCACTGCTCAGGGCAGCACTGGTGCCATCTCCCCCTGCCCACCCAGACTGGGCCACCAGGGCCATCTCCTGCCCTGGGACATCCCAGGGTGTCCCAGCCCTGTTTCCTGCAGGGATCCAGGCAGGAATTCTCAGGCTCTCCCCTTGCAACGCAACCTCAGCAGCATCAATCTTTGGTGCTTTTTCATTTGTTCCATCGCTGCAGTAAATAAATAAATAAATAAAATACTGCTGAATACAGAGAAAATAAAGCAAATCACCTCCTTCATCTCATCTTGACTATCCCTTTGGGAATTGAATCGCTCCCTCTTCTCCCAGAAGAACACCCACACAGGCTTCTCCACTCAGAAATATCCCTGCTGAATGATCCCCCTTTGCCTGGCAAGCAGGACCTGTATTCCAGCCCAGAGATCTCTGGCTCAGCACCTCTCCAGGCGGAGAGCACTTGGTGGATTTGCTTCCCAGCTCCAAAGGGAGAAGAAGAAAGCAGGAGGATCCCGAGTTCAGCATCAGCACTGTGGGCACACAGGGCTGGGACAGCGGTGCCAGCTCTGCTCACCCCCCAAAACCCAGTGCCAGTGTGGGGGGTGGAGGGGTGGGCAGCTGGCACAGCAACAGGACAGGACATTCACCTACTGAGCTGTCTCCCAAAAAATCCAACCATTCCTGACACTAGGACCTGCCTGAGAGTCATTTTCTGCCTGCTCAGAGCAGCTCCCCGAGCACAGAGGGCACTGGGGCTCCCCACAGCTCTGCAGCAGTGCCCAGTGTCTGCCAGGTGCCCACAGGAGGCAGGAGCTGCTGGAATCGATGCTCCTGAGATGGGGATGAGGAAAAGTCACCTTCCTCCTTCTTTCAGCATTGGTTTTGTTCCCTCCTCCTCCTCTGAGCTGGCTCTGCTATGGCCAAGAGGTGCCAAGACCTACCTGGGGAGTGCAGCCACGGGACGCTGGAGGTCGGAGCTCTTCTCCCTCCTGACACCCTGGATGCTCCTGCTGGTTCCCCTCCCTTTATAAACCCGTACAGGCACTGAAGCCACTCACCAGTGACCCTGTCCAGCTGCCTGGCCTGCATGGAAACGGCTTTCCCAGGCAGGGAATGTTGTTATCTGCACTGGAGTTTGCCGAGTTTCTCGTTTCCAGGCAGATCCCCTTTGCTCCCTCCCCAGCTTCTTCGGCTGTTCCCAGTGGTCCCACAGCTGAGGCAGATCTGCTGCTGCCTCAGTTTCCCCACCTCTAAGATAGAGAAATTCCTCTCTCCTGGCTTGTGTTTTTACATCCCGAGCCTGCAGGACAAGGTTTTTAGGATGTGAATGTCAATTATATTTCTAACTGTAATTGCAAATCACAATAATTTCAGAAGTTGCCACTTTGAGTCTTCAAGTGGCCCCTTGTCCCATCCTCACTGAGCCTGGCACTGATCCCCCTCAGGAACACAAACCCTGCACTGTCATCCCTCTCCAGACAAACGAGGTGCAGAGAAAGGGAGGGAATTGTGCAAGAACTCATCCGTGCTCTCCCGGGACCATCAGCCAGGAGCTGATGCCAGAGGCTTTGGGATCAGGCCAGGCACATCCCGGTGCTGCTCCTGAGGGAGTCTGGGAGCAGCCAGGTGAGGGAAAAACGAGTTGGGAAGCCATGAAATGCTCCTGCCTCAAACGGGATCCGTGGGCTGTGAGAGCGGGGAGCGGCAGCATTCCTGCCTGCCTGGGGAGGGATATCGGGAACAGCGGTTGCCCAGCCTGGAGATGCCATTTGTCACCTGGCCCCATCGCAGCCAGTCAATAGGACACGGGCACACCAGGTGTCACCAGGGACCTGCTGCTGTCACAGCCGTCAATAACGCTCGACTGGGGCTGGAGCCCTCCCGAAAACCTCATGTCCAGCACTCAGGTGCTTCCCGGATCCCTGGGCATTCGCTCCGGCTTATCACCCCCTGTGCCATGGAAAGCTCTCAGAGACTCCAGCACAGCTTTGCTCCCTGGAAACCTCCCTGGGAATGTGGCTGGGAGGTGATGGAAAGGATGTCACCCACAAAATGTGGGGTTTTCCCCTCCCTTCCCTAAACAATTTGCACCAACCCCATCTGACAGCGGTTCCCATTTTAGTTGACTTTTCCAGTCCTTTTTTTGCATGGTGATGATGGATGCAGCTGACGAGTCAGCAGATGGTGCTGGGAAGTGACAAATTAGTTACCAAGAAAGGTCACTTTTCCAAAGCACTAAACTTTCCCATGTCTTGTCCTGCTGTCCCTCCAAGACGCGTCCGGCTGGCAGCTTTCCATCCATCTGGGATGGAGCCTTCTGCCTCGGGAAGGACAACCTTCCAAATCAAACAGAGGGATGAAAATTAATCATATCTGTATTAGCTGCGTGCAGCCTGCCAGCTTCACCTCTTAATTATGCAAGAGTGCTCCGACAGCAAGGAATCGTGGAGCTGGAAATAAAGGATCTGACTCCAGGTCTGGAAGCACCAGGGCAGGTGGGAGCAAGAGGCACCTCCTGCCTCTGGCTTGGCCCAGCCCATAAACGCAGCTTTTGGCACATCCTGGCTGCAAAACAAGGATAAATGAAAATAAAAAAAATCCCAGCTGGAGGTCTCCCTGCCAGCGCTGTAATTCCAAAATTCCATCCTGCTGCATCCCTGGCACAGTTTGCAACCTGCAGCCCCCGAAACTCCCCTTTGGGCTCTGGTGCCAAGCGGCAGCAGAGGTTAGAGGCTCAACAAAAACATGATGTGCAGGATGGGCTTGTGTGCAGTTCTGCTTGTTCCTAAAGTGAAACGTTCGGCATAACTGGGAGTCATTTTCCCAGGAAACTGGCACGGGAAGTGCAGTCCATTAGGCCTGGTACCAGCTGCAGTGTCAAGGAACAAGGGGCAGAACGAGCTGCCCGTGCCAGCAGCACAGAGCATTTGTCTCCATGTCTGTGCTTCCCCCTCCAAGCTGCTCCAGGCTCGGGGTGTTTGCCAAAGGGATGCAGGAGGGCAGGAAATCGGAGCCTGATGTGGAATTGGAGCCTGGGGAAAGCACCTGGGGGAGTGGGGAGGGCTAAAATCCCACCCAGACAGGCACTGGGTGTCCCCAGCAAAGCTTCCAGTTCAGGGCTGAGCATCAGAGCTCCAAGAGCCACCAAGGGCCACATCCTCCTCTTGCCCCACATCCAACACTGCTTGGATGGAGCTGGGAATGGGGAACAGGACTTTGTGCAGGGCCAGTTGTTCCCACAGCCCTGCCAGACCCACCATTAGGCTTGCAAAAATCCCATCCCCCTACCCCCAGTTCCCTTCCTGGAGCCCACAGGAATCCATTCTCACCCCACTCCCATGGAATTATTTTTGCTTGGAGTCAGATGGGTCCAAAACCCTGCACAGGATTGAAGGGCTGTGGTCACACAGCGAGGTCAGAGTGGGAAGGAGCTCGTTTTGGGCTGAAACCTCCTTCTCCCAGCCCAGGCACATCCTGCAGCTGCTGCTCCTGCATGGATGTGGTGTGGATTTCACAGGCTCCTGATGAATAAAGCACCAGTGGCAGATTTTAATGCCATTTTCCAAATATTAATGCCAGATACACCTTTGCAGAACCACGGGCTTAAAGCACGTGTTCATTTGCAGCGTGAATATTTCAAGGGCCCTGATTTCCCCCTTCCTCTCCCCATCCCACTTGGATTCCTCCCCACAGCTCTGGTGTAATTCCAGGTAATTCCTGGCAATTCTTGGCTGGGTGAGGATCAATAGGAAGGATTCAGCTCCTGCTGGCTCCCCAGACCAGTTCAGCTCCTGGTTCTGACAGCAAAGGATGATCTCAGATTAACGGGGAATTTGTCTCATGGAGTTTCTCCCTCTCCCACTCTGGAGGCTCCAGGGGCTGGAGCACAGGGCAGGGCAGGTGTGGGGAAGCAGGGGAAGGTTTGGGGGAGCAGCAGAGGGTCAGGAGCCTGTGAGGGGCAATGATCTCACTTCTACCTGTTCTTGTGGCCCCTCAGCACCTGCAGCTCCCAGAGCCCACCTGAGGAGCAGCTCCACTGCAGCAGCTCCATCCCAGCAGGACTGGGATTCACAGACAAAATTCACACCAAAGCCTCTCTGGAAAACCTGCCCTGAGGTGACCTGGGGAAATTCTGCCTGCTGCCTCAGCTTCTCCATGGAAGTACAAAAGAGAGGGAAAATGGTTTTCTGGACAGAGCCTGGGTGGTTTTGGCTTCTCTACAAGGGCTGGAGGGAACAGGCACCGACCAAAATGTCCTATCCCATAACAATCCTCTTCCACTGGAATTAACAAAAAAACCCCAAATCCCCCACATTTTAAAAAAACCCTTTTTCTAATAAAATAAATGTGCTTATAAGAACTTTCTCTTGTCTCGAACAAGGAAAAAAAATAAACAGGAGAAAAACATTTCCTTGCCTCGTTTCTCTACATTTTTGGTCACTCCTTTGCCACCCTCTCCCGGATCTGGAAGAAGTGAAGAGAGAAAGGAGAGGAGGTGAGAAAACACGACGGGATGCAGCTCAGCTGTTCCCATTTTGCTTTTCAAATCGGAGCCACCCGGTTTTCACTTGAGGGCTCAGGAATATTTTTAGGAATGGTACAAAATGCAGCCTCACGCCCAGGGAGGGGCTGTGACTGGATTGTCCCGTGGGGCTGGGTGATGTCCCTGGGCACCCCACCGTCCTTTTGGGGTGCTGTGACCCCAGGCAGGCAATGGGGGAGCCCAGCCAAGCCCTGGGCTGAGCTCAGAGGCAGGGAAATCACTCAGATTTCAGCCGAAGAGATCCCTGCCCTGCTCACAGGGGATATTTATTCGATTTGATGAGTAGAAATTCAGCTTTTCCACACTCCAGGCACCCAGTGACCTTTCATTGCCTCATTCCCTCCTTCCCCTGCCCTGTTCCCATATCAAACACCAGTGGAGCAGGTTAAGCACTACAAGACAACACCAAGGCACCAGGAAAAGCCCCAAATGCTTTTTGGGGGGCTGCTCACACCATCCCATCAGCAGGAGGAGGATGGACGATATTCCTGCTCCCCCATGGGATGCCAAGTCCAGCCCCGTGCAGGTGAAGGGCTCAGGTAAGGCTGGGCTGGCTGCAGGCAGGTGTTCCCCTGGGAAAGGGGAGGTGGGAGCAGCATCCAAGCACTGGGATCTGCAGGTGCTCACCAGGGACAGCAGCCACTCCTGTGCCCATCGAGGGGGACAGAGGGGCAGGGAAAACAGGCAGGGGGGAATAAAAGCAGGGAAAGGAAGGAGAGGGGGGACAGAAGGGCAGGGAAAACAATTGGAGTGGAAGAAGAGGAGGGGAAGAGAAGTGGGGGGAAGAAAAGGAGGGGGAAAGAAAGGCAGGGAAAACAATCGGGGAGGAAGAGAAGGAGGGAAAGACAAAAGAAAGGGGAAAGAAAAATAAAAGGGAAAACAAACAGGGGGGAATAAAAGGAGGGAAAGAAAGAAGAGGAGGGACAGAAGGGGCCCAGCCATCGCTGGGCTCAGCAGTGCCAGCTGCCAGCAGTTTTCCCAAGAGTGGATGATGCCCGATGCCCAGGATTTATTAGTGCTCTCCCTGGAGTCTCCCTGTTCATCCCAGCACCCCTCAGCAATCAGGGGCCGTTTATCTGCCACAGAGGAGAAGGGTTCTGGCTCTCAAGGCACCAATTCATCCTGGGAGGAGCACAGAGGCAGAGTTGGATGGCTTTTGGAGTGAAAAAGACTCAGACGTGGCAGATCAACGAGCTCCCGGGTGAGGGATCCCGGGAGAGACCTGGGGACAAGGAGCAGCAGCACATCCATCCCGGCTGGGGTATGGCAAAAACGGAATGGAAAATTGTGCCAGCAGCAGAAGGATCTGCAGAGCCACTGGGGCCTGGGCAGCCAGGCCTGCTCCCAGCACAGGGCTCACTTCTGATCAAATGCCTGTTTAATCCGTGGATATTTTGCTTAGGCGCGGAATAGCAACCTCAGCGAAAGCCTCTCAACCACAAAGGCTTTAGAGAGCTAAACTGTAAAGATTGGGAATTAAGGGGAATAAATATTAATGGAAGGGGTGGGAAAATCCATCATTTTTCCAGACAATCCTGCCTGTTCTCCTCTGCACAGGGCTGTGGCATTTACGGCTCTCTGGAGCAGGAGCTCCACATGCTCGGAGGGATCGTGCAGGGATGGAACTGCAGCACGAGCCACACACAGAGGCTGGAGGGAGCCCACATCCCATGGGAGAGGGAAAAGGGAGCCAGGACTGCCCAAGAAAAGGGTTTTTGGGCCAGTGTGGGACTCAGCGTGCAGCAAACCCTGTGCCAGTGTCGGTGGCTGCGGGTCAAGCCCGGAGCGGCACAGCCGGAGCCAGCGCCGTTACATAAAGGGCTGGAGAGCAGCCCGGCCTGGGCTGGATGGGAGAAATGAATCCAATTACAGGATGAAGGGCACAGGGAGAGGATGGACACATTTGGTCTGGAGCAAATCCCTAAAAGGCTTTAAAGCAGGGATGGCAAGAAGAGGACGAAAATGAATCGCGGTGCAGGACACGCAGCCACCACCGAGAGGAGTTGGGGTCTTGGAATGCGGCAGGAGGCAGGAATGGGGCTCTGCACCTGGCTGAGGGAAAAATACCGCCAGGATGTGGCTCTTGTGGGAGCTGGGACACCAGTTAGGCTGTTCCTGGGGATGTTGGAGTGAGGAGCCAGCCCAGCCAGGCACCAGGGAACAGCCCTGCTGGAAAGAGGAAACAAGCAGGCAACCCCCAAATTTCCTCCATGCTGATTCCCATAAAATTATAACCCAGCTGCCCGTGTCACAGCAGGCTCCAGACTTCCACTGAGAAAACCAAGGGCTTGTATTAGAAAGAGAAAAAATACCAAATTGACCCAGTTATGACAAAACGAAGCAGCGCATTCACGGCGTCGCTGTGGAGGCCCATGAGCAGCCGCAGCGAGCCCCTCGGGAGTAGCAGGATTCCACTTCAGATGAGATTTACAAATTAAAAATAAAAGGGCTGGATTATTTCTGTGTGCCTGAACCCCCTTTCCTGGCGGCTCAGCCGGGCTCGAGCGGACGCTGTAGGCTGAGGGGTGGTGCCGTGCACGTGCATTCCTCGGGAATTCGGGAAAAGCCTTTCCTTTGCCTCTCTGACTTTGCAGTCCAGCACCTGCCCCTGGTCAGGCAAAGGAGGAGAGCTGGACACAGATCCCTGACCCCCATCTCCACTGGTAACTCCTGCCCAACACCTCAGAGAGCCCATAAACCAGCCCGAAATCCAGACTGGCTCTAGTTTGCAGACGGGAAGATCAGAGCGGCATTTTTGCCATCGCCCCTGGCAGAGCACGACTCGCTCCAGGAACAGCCCCGGGAGCGGTGCCGGAGCTGCCGGGATTTGCCGGCTGTGCCGGCTGCTCCTCGCTGCGGGGCCGGGGGGACTGTCTTGCACACCTGCCCACTCTGCCAGAGCCCCGGGTTGTCACCGAGGGAGAAGTGTTGACAGCACCACACGGAGCGGAGCGGGTTCGCAGCTGAGCCGGGATTGCTCAGCTCCTTGGCAGGGAAGTGACGGGGCCCAAAGAGCGCCTGTGTCTCCAAGGAAATCCTACAGCGCTTGGAGAGGCATTACCTGGATCAGCAGCGGGAGGAAAAGGCTGGGAGATGACAGAGCTTGCAAATACCAGGAGAAGAGGTTGGCGTGGGGGAGCTCTCCCCACATCCCAGCTGCTTTATGGCTCGGGGGGAGAGCCTGGAGCAGGATGGAGATGGAGAACCTGCATGGAAAACAGGAGCTTGCGTCCCTCCTGCTCCAATTTTGTGCATGAGAGACAGGAGACAGCCTGCTGTGCACTCTTAATTTTTGGGACAGAAGCAAAGGCACCTCCCTGTGCACCCCCAGCCCCTGCCCTGGGTGGGTGCCCGGGGCACGGCCACTGAGCCACCGAGCCACCAGCCATGGCCAGGTAATCCCTGCTGGGGGAGGGCCGGCCCAGCGAACCCAATTGTAAATACATCAGTGTCCTCCTTCTCCCTGCCACACGTTTAAATCTATTTGATCCACTCTAATGGATTGATCTACAAGTTTGTGCACACACATCCTGCTTTGGACGGGCGGCTGGCAGCGCCTCGCCCATCACGGCCTGTCAGCTCCGCTCAGCCTCACCTCCAGCGCAGAGCGAATCCAATTACAGGATAAAGGGTTTTCTTCCCCTCCATATGGTCTCTATAACGCTCTGGCTTTATCTTGCCTTAACCCCTTTCCTGGCGAGGGAGCTCACGGCCTGGCCTAAGCGGCTCAGCGCCGCAGCCCTGGGTGGCTGCTATGTGATATGGGAAACGGGGTCTTCCCAGGGCACCCAGAGACACCTTCCTCCCTCTTTTCCTGCCCACTGGCGAGGAATGAGCCCCCACAGGAGGGAGATTCAGGGCAGCACTGGTTACAAAACCAGCCAGAAGCACAGGAGTGAGCTCAGCCTTGCAGGCAGCATCATGCTCGCGGCCGGGGTTCACGGGGCTGTGCGTCAGCCCAGCACCACGAGCTCAGCACAGATGTTCCCTTCATGACTGATTTGTTGTGCTTTTGCATTTCCCTCCACCTTGCTCTGCCAGGTGTTCCCCAGGTGCCCCTGGGCAAGCAGCTCCTGTGCCTCCTGTGCCCAGCAGGGCTCCGGGAACCCACCTCTGCCATGTGAGCTCTGCCTGTCGCTGATCCATGTGAACCGAGCGTGTCGGCTCTGTGCAGGCCGGTTATTTGATTATCATTATCATTCCTTGCTTTACACAGGACATGAAAGCCCAGAGCAGCTCAGGGCCCCCTCACGCCGCGTACGAACAAACAAAAACGAGAGACAATCTCAGCTCAAAGCGCTTGGCAAAGCAGGAAGACCTGCAAGGGGCAAGAAAAGCCTTTTCTTGAGGACGAACACAGAGGCAGCAGAGCTCTCCTCCTGCATTAGGCAGGGCCTGGAATTTGCTGTTGTCACAGAGTCAGCACGGAAAACAACCGGGAGCTCTCCAGGAGAGAGAGCAGCCCATAAACTTTCCCCGCTAAGAGACACCAAATTAAAGCCGTCTCTGCGACAGGGCTGCGGCAGGAGCCCAGGTTGCATTCAGGACACGTCCTGGAGGGACCAGCCACCCTCACTGGTGTCATTTCCCTGCTCTGGGTTTATTCAAGGCCTTGGCCATTGCTCCGGCTGTGCTGACCTGCCCAGAGCTCTAAATCCACCGGCCTCGGGGCAGTGACCCAAGGGGACATGTCCATGAGGACAGCTGGGAGGGGACAGCCCTCTTACAGAGCACAGGTGACTCAGGCTTACCTGCTCCACAGGCAGCTCCCAAAAAGGGGGAAGGGCCTGGTCCAGGTCTCGTTGATGGTCAGTTGATGGTCGTGGTCCAGTTGTCCCTGTGAAAGGTGTCTGGGGACCAGCCATGAAGTCAAATCTCCTCCACACTCAGCTGCCAGGGTGAGTGGAGAGGATCTGCTGAGCCAGGAAAGGTCCCTCTCCCAAAAAGTGCAGCTGAGTGTTCCCCCAGCACCCAGACCCCGTGTCCCTCTTCCCCCCTCAGCTTCCTTTGCACCACCCTCAACTCTTGACTCTTTAGGAGACCCTTTGGGACACCCCAAAGGGGTGCCAGGAAGGGATGGGAGGTGACAACTTTCCCATGGGATACCCACGTCCACATGCAAAACCTTGGAGGAATACCAGAGCTTTGGGCTGCTGGTGGCACTGGCGGCGAGGGCAAAGTGTTTTTGAAGGTGGGGCATCAGAGTGAAATATTGGAGCTGGAGAGTCACCTTCTCCCATGGGAGTTGTGAGGGACACACTGGAGCTGAGGGGGATGCACAGCTGGTTGTGTGGATTAGAATTTCTGGGCTCTCCTTTGGTATTCAGCTCATTCTGCAACAACGTGCCCAATTTTTGTACATCTGGAGCCTGACCATGGCCAGGAGGGGCAGGAAGTTCCTCCAGGGAAAGCTTTGTGAGGTGTAAGGCCATGGCACTCCTCTGCTTTCCACTCATGCCCTCAAGGAAGACCTGGAGCGGGAATTTCGTGCCTGGTGGTTTCATGGTGAGATGATTCCAAGAGTCACATCCATCCTGCGGGGAGCCCTAGTCCCGGGGCACCTGAGGCTGGCGTGACCCACTTCCCTGCACCACGTCCTACTTCTGCTCCCGCTGCATCTCCGCAGGCGGATCAGGGATTAGGACACCATCCATCCCAACGCCCCCTTAGCCTTCCGCTCCCAGCCTCCAGCTCGGAGACGCTCCAGGCGTGCAGGAGACCTCATTCATCCCACAGGACAACGGTGACTTTTTCCATGGGCCGTGCCTTGGGGAGGGCAGCGAGGAGGAGGAGGCCCAGCTTACCTCGTTATCCGATCAGCTCCCTTAACGCCCCACATCCCCGGGATTAATGGAAGAGCTTCCCTAAGGCGCCTTAGGCAGGTCCCCTGGAGAAGGAGCACCCATGACCCAGAAGGAAGAAATGGTGAAGAAGAACTTGGATGAGGTGGAGCGTTGGTGCTCCAAGCTGGCACTGGCTCTGCTGGGAAGGGTTTCCCAGGCTCGTGTGTGCTGGGATGGCGATCCCACACTCCGTGCTGAGAGCCTGGGAGAAGCTCCCCTCCAGCCCTCTTGCTCTCGCAGGCTGGGCTGGTCTCTCTGCACTCCCTGGAGGGAGTTCAGGACATCAGCGCTGTCCTTTGCCTCGAGGCACAACCAGGGGTGTGATCAGGTTCACACAACCAAGAGCCCTGCCCCAAAACGCTGTATTTCCCAAAAAATTACCAACTGCTACCTTTGGGATGGGGAGTGGCTTCCCCTCCTACCTTTGCCCAGCTCCAGGCCCTTGGCCGTGTCAGCAGAGCCTGGATTTGCTCTGGGATGGGGACACCCAGCAGCCCCGACACTGAGCCAGACACCCAAAACAGAGCCCAGCCAACAGCTGAGACCCACAGAGCTCAGTCCAGTCCTCCCCCAGTGACCTCCTCCCCAAGTGGGGCAGAGCTGGCCACTCCCCAGTCCCCAGGTGGTCTCACGGAGTCCTTCAGCCACCCAGGGACACCCCAAACCTGTGACACACCGTGGGCCCCAGCACAGCCCCATTTCCACGGCAGCCACTCCCAAACTCCCCACTGCTCCTCCCACCTTTGCCCCTCTTCCCAAGGGCTCCCCACCCCATCCCTTCCTGCCCCCTTAAACAACATTAAACACTTAATGGCAATTAATACTCTTTAATGCAGGTTTTGGGGCCAACTGGCTGCTTAGAGGGTGCTTAAACCATCAACCCCTCTCAATCCCGTTGCCCTTGTCATACAAAGTTAGCCGAGCCCCTCATCAGCCTCCCCCCTCCCTCGAGGAGGCCGGAGGGTATAAAACCACCCCGGGGCGCGGCACCGCCAGCCCCCAGCGCGGCACAGGGCAGGGCACCACCTCCATCCCCTCACCTTTTGCTGCTCCTCGTAATTCATTCATTTTTGTAGATCGGAGGGGAATCCTCTCACTGCGCGTTTTCCGCATTGGGAGGGGGTGGGGCTTCCCTTTTTTTTATTAATCAGGGTCAAAACGCAATTCATTGCAGAAAAACCCCTCCGGCAGAGCAGCTCCCGTAGCGAGGGCAGGATGAACGGGACGGAGGGGATCAATTTCTACGTGCCTATGTCCAACAAGACAGGGATAGTGCGGAGCCCCTTCGAGTACCCGCAGTACTACCTGGCCGATCCCTGGAAATACAACCTCGTGTGCTGCTACATGTTCTTCCTCATCTCCACCGGCTTCCCCATCAACTTCCTCACCCTCCTGGTCACCTTCAAGCACAAGAAGCTCCGGCAGCCCCTCAACTACATCCTGGTCAACCTGGCGGTGGCTGACCTGTTCATGGCCTGCTTTGGCTTCACCATCACCTTCTACACCGCCTGGAACGGCTACTTCGTCTTTGGCCCCATGGGCTGTGCCTTGGAGGGATTCTTCGCCACGCTGGGAGGTAAGGGCTGGAAATGGGGGCTTGGGGCTTTCTTCTCCAGGGCTTTGGGAGCCCGGTTCCATCCCTCCGTGGCACTGCTGGGATGTGAAGCATCGTTTCCCCTCATGTGGGGCTCACCCTGCTTTTAAAACTGGGGAGGAAAACAGATTTCTGCGTGTTTGACCTCCTCCATGGCATCGTGGCAGGGAAAGGAAGCCTGGGAAGGGATCCTTGTTTGCAGGACCCAGCCTGGGGTCACCTGGCCCTGCTGGTCACTGGGGTGTCGCACCAAGACCTGCCAGGGATGACCACAGCATGTTCCTGAATCAGCGCCAAGCAGCTCGGACCAAGCATAGGCTTGGACTTGATCACCTTAGGGGTCTTTTCCCAACTTTCACAATTCCATGATTATTTCTTTGCCCAAAGGCTTCCCTTTTTGGGGAAATGGAGGGTTTAGAAAGGGAAGAGAAATCCCTCAGGAAAGGAACCCCACGGAAGAGCTCCAGGCAGGGAGAGATGAGAGAGCTCAGAGCTTCTCCAGGAGCAGAAGGAAGGGGAGGAGGATGCAGGGGGGTTCCCAGGCTCCCTAGGGATGGCTCAGCTCTTTCCCAGCTGCACCAAATTTGGGTGCCCTTGGGATTTTCCTCAAGGCACTTCTCAGGGACACAATTACCGCCAACACTTTGCCCTGTGGAAAAACAGGGAAAATTCACTCGGCAGCCGGAGCCCACGCAGCCAGCCCTGCCCACGCCACACCTCGTGATGGATCTGACAGCCAACAGTCCTGGTTGGAGAGATCCAGAGCCACCACGGGGACTTTGCTTTCCTTCCCCTAAATGGGGCCACTTCCCACAATGACGCTGCTCTGAAAATACACATTTTAAAATCACGGATATCCTGCCAAAGGCACAGCTGCATGTCCTGATCCAAAAAAAGGCTTGGTTTTGGGGTCAGAAGACCCCAAAATCTGCCCCATCCCTGCTCAGCGAGCCTCTTGTACCTCTTGGAGGAGGAGGAGGCTCCTGTTCCCAGGGAAGGAAGCTGGCTGGGAAGCGGCGGCTGTGTGAGCAGCAGGTCCCCAGCGAATCCCAGCACAGGGTGTCGTTATCAGCAGCTTATCACAGCTGGGGGCATTAGCAGGCTTACAGCACCGGCTAAACGCTCCCAAATCCCCTGAAGTTTAATTATCCCTCATAAATACATGTGCACGTTTGCCCACCCACGCAGCCTCCCCTCCCTGGGCCTCCCCCTGATCCAGCGCCAGCAGAAGGCTCATGAAATGCACATTTAAAGGAATCAACAGGTTTGGAGGCATCTGGCAGCATTGCTGGGAATTGTGCTTCCCCACGCCCAGGTGGGATTCACCCCCTTGATTCTTAATTTATTGAAAACCCCACAGTGATCCCTCCTCTGCTCCGAGCATCCCCTCGGCTCCCAGAGCTTTTGCACGTTTCGGGTGGAGGATTCCCAGTTATTTAGCAGGATGCTGCTTATCCCACACCGACCCCCAGCTCCCTCTGCTCTCCTCTGGGAGCACCAAGGGAAGCTGGGACCCAGAGGGGCTCTGACCACTCCGTGGGCTCTCCTTCTCCTCCCCGCAGGCCAGGTCGCCCTGTGGTCCCTGGTTGTCCTGGCCGTCGAGCGCTACATCGTCATCTGCAAGCCCATGGGCA
The DNA here is from genome assembly GCF_041296385.1 of Aphelocoma coerulescens. NCBI lineage: Eukaryota > Metazoa > Chordata > Aves > Passeriformes > Corvidae > Aphelocoma > Aphelocoma coerulescens. The sequence goes on along the minus strand of NC_091039.1, from coordinate 4,866,137 downwards.
ACTTCCGCTTCTCTGCCAGCCACGCCGTGATGGGCATCGCTTTCACCTGGATCATGGCCATTTCCTGCGCTGCTCCGCCACTCTTTGGCTGGTCCAGGTGAGTCCGAGGATCCCCAGCAGCTCCTGGATCCCTCCATCCATGCAGAGAGCAGGCGGCTCCCGGCAGGGAAGTGCTCGGCCTCGGAGGAGGGAAACGAATGCCCCGTTCCCATGGGAGAGAGGGAGTGTCACAACAAGCTGGCACTGCGCACTCGGGTGCACCCAAACCACCTGTGCCACCCTTCCAGCATCCCCCATCCTCAGGGAATTCCATCCCTGTTGCCCACAAGGAGGGCCCCGGAGCAGATCCCAACCTTTCTCCCTTGCCAGGTACATCCCGGAGGGGATGCAGTGCTCCTGCGGGCCCGACTACTACACCCACAACCCCGACTTCCACAACGAGTCCTACGTGCTCTACATGTTCATCATCCACTTCATCATCCCCGTCATCGTCATCTTCTTCTCCTACGGGCGCCTCGTCTGCAAAGTCCGGGAGGTAACGGCCGGAGGGGACCGACGGGGGCAGGGCAGGCGGCTCGGGCAGGATGGGGGACGTGGGCCAGGGGTGGAAAGCTGCCCCTCACCACCCTCTCTGTCCACAGGCAGCTGCCCAGCAGCAGGAATCGGCCACGACCCAGAAGGCGGAGAAGGAGGTGACGCGGATGGTGATCCTCATGGTGCTGGGCTTCATGATGGCCTGGACGCCCTACGCCGTGGTGGCGTTCTGGATCTTCACCAACAAGGGCGCCGACTTCACGGCCACGCTGATGGCAGTGCCTGCCTTCTTCTCCAAGAGCTCCTCCCTCTACAACCCCATCATCTACGTGCTCATGAACAAACAGGTGAGATGCCCCGGGGCTGAGCAGCACATCTGGGGGCTCCTGGGGCACGTTGCTCCTTCCCAGAAGGGGTTGGATCTCAGTCCATCCAGGGACTCTTTGTCCTGCAGCGCGTCCCTACTGGCCCCCCAGTGCCACCATTCTCATTTCTCTCCCTCCCCAGTTCCGTAACTGCATGATCACCACAATCTGCTGCGGCAAGAACCCCTTTGGGGATGAAGACACCTCCTCCACCGCATCCCAGAGCAAGACCGAGGTCTCCTCTGTCTCCTCCAGCCAAGTATCACCCGCATAGACCATGGACAGTTTGAACTGGGGTGACCTGCCGAGCTCAGGGACCCAGACAGACGCCCCACAGCCACTCCCTCACGTCCCAGCCCCATCCCCTGCAGGAGAATTTAGCTGTGCCCATCCTGCCGTAGCGTCCCCCGTGCAGACCCCACCCCACACATCCACAGGGACCCACCCGTGGCACTCTGAGCTCTGCCACTCTGAGCCCGGGGAGCCCAGGGCCCTGCCCCAGCTCCCAGGAGCACGTCACCTCTGGGGGACTGTCCCTACCTGTCCCCATTGGGTTCAAACAGCAGCGGTCGGTGGGGACCCCCAAACCTTTTCCTGCCTGAGCCCCACTCCCCACCAGCATCGCCCTTCCCTGGGCTCCAGGGGCTGGCTCAGGAGCATCCAGCCCTCTTTGGCAAAAATCTGAATATTCTGGCAAAGCCCCAGGAGCAGGACCCTGTGGCCGGGGTGGCCCCACCTGCCCCTCACCAGGGCACGAGCCCAGGGCTCTCTGGAGCCGCGTTCCCACCCAGGGATTCCCAGCAGGAATCGATTCCCGCAGTCTCTATAAATCAACATAACAAACGGAGCCACGAGCAGGCTCCGCTTCCAGCCCGACTCCCTCTATCCCCAAGACAACACTGTAGATATATTTTTTTGTCTTGGAACCTGTAAATATTTGCTCATGTCCTTTGAAGTCTCTATCCCTCTCAGCCCTTTCCTTTCTCCTCCTCTTCCCGATTCTGAGGCAGGGAAATCTCCTTCCACCTCTGCTCTGGCTGGACAGGCACAGCCAACTTTGGAGGGTGGGGCTGGGACCGGAGCGCTTTCCTGTACATATTTTATAAATAAATAATCTCGTGTCAGCACAAGGACGTCTGCAGTCAAGGAGTAGGGATTAAAAAAATAAGAAATAAACAGAAGCAGCACAGAGAAAAACACAGATGCTCAGTCCTTGTCCTTTCTCTTGGGCTCCGGGGACAAGATGTTGGTGGCCAGCTGGGGGAACACGAAGCTGCTCTTGGAGACACAAGCCTGGAGCTGTCCCAAAAGCCGTGGGAAGGGGGATCTGCGGGTGACACCATCCCCACAAGGTGACAGCCCCATCAGCTGGAGCACCAAAGGCGTTTAGAGGCAAAAAGAGACAGACAGGGCACAGCCCTTGCTGGTTTCTATCCTTTAATGTTTAAGGTTTCCCTGTGTAGCCTTAAATGAAGCTTCAGCTGAGAGCTTTCCACGGAGTTCGAGTTCCCCTTCCTGCAGGGCCCTTCCAGGCAGCATCGTGATGGAATTGGCAGAGTCAGGGAAAAATTGTTCCCTGTGTCAGGGAATTCGTTCTGGAGCGGCTGGAGAGCGATCCCGGTGCCATCGCTGCCAGAACCTCGCCCTCCTCCCCTCCCTGCTGAGCTCACACCTGCCCTCTCCGGTGTTTTTCCTCCCTTTTGGGTCCAAAGCCACCAAAAACCAGCGGGAAGCCCCTGGGATGGGAACACAGAGATAGGAACCACCTTTTGCCCCAAAGCAGCAGGGCCTGGGGAGGGGGAAGGGGGCAGCCCCAGCACCCTCCTGTCTCTGCACCCACCCAAATTCGGGGTTCCCAGCCAGGATTGCCCCGGAGCAGCTCCCACACCACTCCTGCTGTGCTGAATAATTCATGGCCACTCTGCCCATCCCGGGAGCCTCTTTTCCTTCCCTACAAAGCCCCCAGCCCGTTTCCTTTAGTCCCTTTAGAGGCAATGGGGCTGTTCCATGGCGAGCAACCGAACGTGTGGAGGAGCCCTCGGCATCCCTTACCTCCCACCGGACTCCGGAGTGAAAAGTGTTCCAGGAACAGAGCCCTGGGCCCCCTGAACGGGCCTGGCCGTGCATCCCCCGTGTTTGGGATTGTTTTTAAATGCTGCAGCTCTAGCCCGGGGCTGCTGCCTGTGGCTGAGGCGCAGCGATGCTGGGAGAACCCCCAGGGAATCCACCAGGAATCCACAGGGAATCCACCAGGAATCCACACGGCCCTGGGTGAGGATAAGAGCAGTCTGTGATCCCTGACAGGGAATTCTGGGGAGCCTGGGGGTGGGCTGAGGCTTTGCAGCCGAATTCCCATGGGCAGGAGAGGCAGGGAGCAGAGTCCAGCCCCGTGGTGCTGCAGCAGATTCCGGCAGCGATTCCAGCAGCAATTCCAGCAGCGATTCCTCCTGGCTGTTCCCACCTGCACTGCCCATCCAGCTGCTCTCCAGATGTGCCACTGCCCACACCACCATGGAGAATTAACCCCAGCAGAACAGTTTTACCTCCATGGTGCATCTGTCCTGCTGCAAGGGACATTCCCAAGGTGGATCCTGCCCGGAGTGTGGCCAGGGATGGAGTGAAGAGGGGATGGAGGTGTCCAAGGAACGCCTGGATGTGGCACTCAGTGCTTTGGGCTGGTGACAAGGTGGGGATCAGCCACAGGTTGGACTCAGTGATCCTGGAGGGCTTTTCCAGCCTCAGGAATTCTGGGATCCTGTCGCTCTCAACAGTGCAGGCAGGTTGGGCTCATCCATGGTGCAAAGGAGCTGCTGTGTCTGGAAGCTTCGATGGGAGTAGAAAAATAAACCTGTCCTGAGAGAGGGACCCCTCTGCAGCAGCCGCTGAGGATGATGACGGAACTCATCCCCCTTGACCAAATCCCTAAAAAACCCCAAAATATCCAAGCTCAGAATTTATTTCTTCAAACCATGGGGGCAGGGGAGGAGCAGCCACCAGACAACCAAAAACCCAAACCTCACCCAGCCCAACAGACCCAACCCTTCCATGGCACAGAGCATCTCCTTCTTTTCCATGGATGTATCCGGACATTGCATTTGCAACCAGCAGGGCCCATCCGGGCACCACCCCCCCAGAGCAGGCACCACCACCTGCTCCACCACCGCTGGCTGGGCCCTGCTGCCACCAAAATTCAGATGCAAGCTGAGGAAAGCAGCCAGACTTATCCAGGGGACTGAGACAGCTGGAATCTGGGACCCAAAGGGCACTTCAGTGTCTGACTCCCATCCATCCTTCTGCAGCTGGGATCGTTCCTCCTCATCCCAGCACTGCCGTCAGCTGGTTTAGGAAAAGTGCAGTAATTGGCTCAATTCATTTTAAATCAGTTCTCGTTTGTGCAAGCAGCACTCGGGGAAAAGCAGCTCGGAGTTAATGACATCCTGATTTGGAGCATCCGCAGGGATGAGGAGGGGAGTCTCAGTGAGGAGCTGCTCTTGGTCTTTGCCCCACAGCCCTGGGCACAGACAGAACCCCCCAAAAAGGGGCAAACCAGGGTCCTGGCCCAGTGCTGTTCCCCACAATCCTCATCCTGCCCAGGGCTGACCCCTCCAGGCTGGAATGGCACTGCCTGGATTTCTCCCAGGACATTTTTATCCCATCAGTGTAGAAGGAGCAGCTCCGTGCCAGAGGGTCTGGCTCTGCCCATTTGTCTCTGCCAAAATAAAAACATCTCCTTGTCCAGCCACTCCAGCAGCTCTGGGAACAAGATTAAAACCCTCAAACACTCCCCCCTTCCCTCTGTGCCATCACACACAGAGCTGGAGGGGCCAAAGCCCTCTCTGGGATGCTCACACACTCATACTAGGGGGAAAAGCTGCTCCTTAAGGGAAAAACTGCTGGGATTACAGCTTGGGAGAGGCCAGGATTTCCCCTGACAGGGCCAGGGGGACCCTGCACAGCCCCAGCAGCCCAGAGAGACCCAGGCAGCATTTTCCTCCCACCCAGGAGGGTGCACGAGTCCCCACGTTTGTGTCACATCCCCAGCCCGAATCCATCACAGCTGCCTGTGTCACGTTAGCAGCAATAAAAGGATTCAAACAGCAATTCCTTACTTTTATGAACAAATGGCCCTGGCTGGATGATTCAGGCAGCATTCAATTCCCAGCCAGAAAGTGTCAGCAAAAATCCCGGCCCCTCGCATGTAGGTGGATAACTGCAAATGAAAGGAGGGAATTATTAGCACTTAATGCTCCGTGGGTTTGCACTCCCCGGTGCTCCTCTCCGGGAGATGCCGAACGCTCCGGTGCTCCAACAGCTGGGGGGGGCCTGCCAAGGGGGGCTGCAGGGATTGGGGTGATGCCTTTGGGCACTGGGATCGTCCTCATCCCACTGCCAGGGCCCTGCTCCAGCTCAGCCCTTCTAGAGGCCTTTTCTCCTCCAGACTTTCCCTTCCAGAACCCCTTTTCTCCTTCAGCCTGTCCTTTCCAGAGTCTCTTTTCTCCTCCAGCCTGTTCCATCCAGAGCCCCTTCCTCCTCCAACCCATCTCCTCCAGAGCCCCTTTTCTCCTCCATCCCATCCCATCCCATCCCATCCCATCCCATCCCATCCCATCCCATCCCATCCCATCCCATCCTGAACCCCTTTTCTCCTCCAGCCTCTCCAATTCAGAGCCCCTTTTCTCCTCCATCCCATCCCATCCCATCCCATCCCATCCCATCCCATCCCATCCCATCCCATCCCATCCCATCCCATCCCATCCCATCCCATCCCATCCTATCCCATCCCATCCCATCCCATCCATCCCATCCCATCCCATCCTGAACCCCTTTTCTCCTCCAGCCCATCCCCTCCAGAGCCCCTTTTCTCCCCCCATGCCCCTCTCCCATCTCCTCCTCTCCCATCTCCCCCTCCCCACCCTCCCACTCTCAGCTCACTGCCAACACCACGGGAGCCTCAGGGACCCCAGCCCCTTGGTGGGACGATCCCCCGAGCTCCAGAGGGATCCAGGGAGGCTTCCCCATGCCCCTGGGGCTGCTCCTGGCCGTGGAGAAGCACGCTCCAGCCTCCTCCAGACTCTCCATTTCTCCTTCACCCAGGCTGCCCATATTTTTCTTGTTCATCAGACTGACAAATGGGCAGAAAACAGACTCCTGGCGATTTCCTGCATAGGCTGCCCACTCCTCCTCTCCCCTCGGCGATGACTGAGAGCTGAAAAAGCAGGAATAGCATATAAATTCCCTCCCTGCTTTAATAAATACCTCTATTACCTTGTGCTTTCCCCCAGCTCACTGTGCAGCTCCTGCTGCCCGCCAGGCAGACGTGATAAACCAAAACTCGCATTTCTGCGGGGAATCAGCAGCAGGGCTCAGGCAGGCTGGCAGCAGCAAGGGAGGGGCGAACCTCCCACCTCGGGGGTCTGGCTGCAGCTTTGCGTCATCCCACGGGGAGATAAATTAATTCATTTATTACTGAAGGGGGGCCGGAGTTTGTCTGGGCCCTTTTTGGACACCCTGTCCTGGTCCTGCATGGAGGAGGGGTCCCACCATTCCCAGGGGCTTGTCCCAGACACCTCTGTGCCCCTCAGAGTGAGCCTGGGGTCTCCTGGAGGAAGAGAATAAGGACAAACCCTAAAATCTCACCCAGAGGGTGCAGGGGGAGCAGAAGTGTGGAGGGAAAGCTGTGACAGCGGTGATCTGTGCTGTGGGCAGAGCCCCGTGCTGGATTTCTCCTCCCTGGGCCTCCCTCTGATCTCAGTCCCTTCCTGGGGCTCTCAGGACACCCAGGACAGGACGTGTCACTGTCCCTTGGCCAGCAGAGCCCTGAGAAGTGCAGGAATAGCCCGAGCATCCCAGTGGGATGCAGAGACCTCGCTCCATCCCCACCCCACCCCATCTGAGGGACCACAGGTAAAAGCCACCGGCCTTTTACACCCCCAGCTCTGCCAGGAGCCCCTGGGGGCACCTCTGTCCCCTCTTCCACCCCCAGCCCAGCCTGATCCGGCCCTGCCGAGCGGGCAGCGCCGCTGTCCCCATCCCCCGGGCACGGAGCTGCAGCCACGGCTCCTCCTCCCCCAGGGCTGGATGGATGGCGGTGCTTTGCAAAGCCGGGGGAAAAAAACACCTTCAAAAGGAGCATTAGGAGGTGGCAGCCACCCAATTTCCCCCTGAGCCAGCAATTGCTGTGTCTCATCCACTTCCTGGAGTCTATTTAACTTCTAAATTTAACAAGCTCCTAAACAAGTGGCAGCAGCAAGTGGCAGCGCCCGGCTCCCACCCTGCGAGCGGCATTTGGGGGCCCAGCCCGGGAATGGGAAATTTTTTCAATGTCTCTTTGATTTATGGCTCTCGTTAATTCTCCAGGAGGCCCCCCGAGCTGCCCCGAGCTCACCGAACCTCCGAGGGATAAATAATTTACCAGATGGTTAAATATTCTTTAAGGTCTAGAGAACATCAGCGGGAGCGGGGATTTCAGGGCGGGGAGCGACACAAAACTACAAATTGAGCACAAAAAGCAAGGGGGGGATGGCCTGGAGCAGGGAAGGGAAGGACCGGGACATCCCAGGACGGGAAGGATCGGGACATCCCAGGATGGCAAGGATTGGGACATCCCAGGACATGGAGGACCGGGACATCCCAGGACGGGAAGGACCGGGACATCCCAGCGCTGCTGCAGCAGGATCAGCACAGTGGGGAGCGGGATTAGCCAGGGGTTTTGGGGGAATATCCTACCCAGATGTGCCCTGCCAGCTGTGCAGTGCAGATGTGCAGTCCTGCCCGGTCCCTGCAGAGGAAAGGATGAGCTGGGGAGCAGGGAGTGAAGGGAGGGGCCAGCAGGGAGGTGGCCTGGCCTTGCAGGGCTCGAGCAGAGCCTCGTCTGGTGTCGGGGGACGCTGATGCCCCAAACAGGCACTGCCTGGTGCCCTCAGGGGCGGTGCTGGAGGGACACAAGGTTTTGGCAGCAGAGCCTTGGTGAAATGTGGTGCCAAGGGGATGTTTCCACCTCCTTTCCTCTTCTTCCTCCTCCTCCTCAGGGATGAGGGCAATTCCCAGCGAGGAGCCCTTGGGCTGATGCTGGAGGGAGATCACAGAGCCAAACCAGCGCTGGCTGAAGCAGAGGTTGGAAAGGAGAACCCAAAAGCTCCTGCTGCGAGCTGCCAGCACATTTCAGCCTCGGCTCGGGATGTTTGGGGCTCCGCAGAGCAGCGGGGCAGCCCCGAGCCCCCCGGCCCCGCGGCTGCCGGCGGAGGTAGATGGCAGCAGAGCCTGCTCCTTGCGGCAGCCGGGATGCGACAGCCGGGATGCGACAGCCCCGGCCCCGGGCGCTGCTCCGCCGCCCCCCAGCGCTCCCTGCCACCCCCCGAGCAGGGATTTATAGAGCCGGATTTACCCCCAGCTCCTTTTCCCCGCGTTTCTCTCCTGCAGCGCAGTCCGGCGCTCAGGACCGAGCTGGATCTCTCGCTGGTTGGGATGTGTCAGGGGTAGCTAAACCCCCCCCCCTGCGCCCGGTGCCTGGCTCTGCCCTGCCTCTTCTCCCTTCCTGCACCCCTGGACAGCCCCACAGCAGCCAAGCTGTCACCCTGAGCTCAGATTTGGGGGTTTGGTTTTGTTTTCTCCGCTGGTCCTTTCGGGGAACACACGGAATTCTGCCACAACCTGTCCTGCTCGTTCCCCCCTCCCTCACAGTTCCAAACCCGATCTTGGCCCTTCCCGGTATTTTCCAGGTGCCTGGTGAGGCTCAGCAGGTGATTAACAAATTAAGTAATGATTTAGGGAACACTCTTCCCCCAAAATTCCTGCCAGAGGGGCCCCAGGGGATCCCTGCTCCCTCCAGGATGATGAGCAGGTAATTTCCCTGCTCAGTCTCCACTCGGTCCCTGTCCCAGGGGTTCATCTCAGCTGCCCCTAATAAACAGATAATTAATAATTCACTGCTGGCTTTATGAAGTATTAATTGCCCTCGAGCTTCCCGGGGTAATTAAGCATCCTGCAAGCCCCCGTAACCCCGCCCGGCCACAACCCCCGCTCAGCCCTTCATTCATCCTCCCCACACCACTCCCATTAACTAAAGAGGAGCAAATGCCCGAAAAAAACTTTCCCCTCCCTGGGACCCCCTGTCCCCCAGGAGATTCATCCACTGCACCCCCAGGGATGCATTTCCCGGATGGGACTGGCACAGGCCGGGACAATCCACATTTCCCAGGACAACGAGGGATTTTCGGCAACTGCCTCAAGAGAAACAACTTCCCCAGAGCTCTGGGCAGCCCCATCCTGACATCCTGGGGCACCCTCACCCCCAAAACAGAGCCCTGCAGGGGGGCCCCAGCAGAGAGTCAAGGCTTCTTCCTTTCCTTACACAAATAATTCCGAATTTTACCCCTTCTCCCCACCCAGCAGCAACGCCCCCACCACTGAGTCACCCTCTGCAGCTGCCCAGCTCATCCATGCCCACCTCGGGCTGCCATCACCCCTCTGGACCCTCCCGCCCCACATCCCTGGGCACAGGCAGAGCTGCTGTGGAGCTGAGCTCAGGTGCTGAGCTCTGCCCCACTGCGGGCAGCCCCACAGAGGCACAAAGCCCCTGGGGCAGCCCCATGGGCGGTCCCAGCACGCGGTGACACAGCCGGGGACAAGCCCAGTCGGGAGCGGGACCCGGAGCTTTGATGGAAGTGTAAAAAGTCCCCGCGGCCTCCGGGGCTGAGTCAGCCCCTCTGCCTTCAGTAATTAACAGCAATAAACCGAGCGGAGCGGGGCCCGCGCGAATCCGCCCGGGATGGGGGACGGCAGCTCCGGGCACGGCTCTGGGAACACCCCCCAGCCAAACCCAGCACTGGGGGCTCTGCACGGGTCGCGCCAGCCCCAAAGGAGCGGCTCGGCAGCCCTGCAGTCCCCACACACCTCCCCCGGCCCCGGGTGTCCCCTCCTTGCTGCTCATCCCTCCCTCATCCCATCTCCGCCCCTTCCACCGCTGTTTCCCCCAGCTGGGCACCCTTCCCTGGCTGCTTCTCTTCCTTCCTCCCTTCCCTGCAGCTCATCACCATCTTTTCCTTGGTTTTTTGGGGGCAAGCGGGGCTGCCAGGCTTGTCACCCGTGCTGCTAAAGGTTCACATTCCCGGGATCAGGCCTTACCCTTTCCTGTCTCTCCCGGTGCCTCCCCGGCACAGCCGTGACCCAGCTCCTTCCTCGGCTCCTTCCTCCTCGCCTCTCGTTTCCCCTCGCCTCGTTGGGTGCCTAATTGAATCCCTGCCCTGGTCCCACCACCTCTGCCTCGCAAAGCCTGGGCTGCAACCCCTGTTTTCCATGGGGGCCATCCCGGTGATCCCAAAGCTGGATTCTCACCCAGGATGGGGTGGGCGATGAGACCCCAAACACGGGGACAAGGCACGTGCTGGTGGCTCCTCCAAAGGGGCTGAGCTGTGGCCTGGCACAGGTGATGGTGACAGGAATGGACGTCCCCGAGCTGGAAAACCGATGGGGTTTTATCTGGAAGCACCGGAGCAGCTCCAGGGACGGCATCCTGTGCGTCAGGAGAAACAGCAGCTGCAGCTCGGCCCCTTTCCATCAGCACAGGAGAGGGGCTGTCCCCAGGGAGTCACTTCCAGCACAGCAAATATCCCCTAACAGGGCAGCACGTGGGCAACATCCAGAGCCGGGGATGCCGGCCCCGGGCTCAGCCGTAATTCCCCTCCCGACTCCAGGGACGCTTGTCCTGGCTGCTGGAACCGTGTTGAAGAATAAATGTAATAAAACTGCTACACGGCAAAGGAACAGCGCTGCTGCTCGGGGGGGGCTGCCCAGGCAGTGTCAGGCAGGAGGGCCGAGCTGCACATCCCAGTGGGAATGTGGGATGGAACACCAGTGCTGGAGCCAGGACACCTGTCCCGAGTGGGTCTGGGGACAGCAGGGTTCCCAGGTGTCCCATCCCATGGCCACGTGTCCTGCTGGTGCCACAGTCCTGCTGGAGCCAAGCCAGGACAGCCTCCAGAGGCTGGAATTTGCTCCAGCACGGGACACACCATTCCCATGGGATGGCATCAGCACTCGGCTCCAGTGCTGGCAATGTCACCCCTCATCATTTCCAGGAAGCCTGGAGGGCTGTGGGGATGAATCAATACAAATAATGGGTTTAGAATCTCCACATCCCGTTCCCAACAGCACTGGGGCTTTAATTGGAATCTCAGGAAGGAGGAGCTCAGGTCAGGTGTCCCCATCCTTTTTCCTCTCGTTGTCCCGATCCCCCACACCCCCCAGTGACGGATGCTGGGGGTGAAGCAGGGACAGGAGCTGGAGCTGGGATGGATCCCTGCTGTCCAGCCTCAAAAAGGAGTCAGGGAAGAGGAGCTGAGGCTGCAGCCAAGACAGACCCCGGACCCACTGGAGCGGGAGCCTCGTGCCCAGCAATTGAGCCCCTCGCTGAGGGCTGTGGTGGGGAGGGGCTGGCACGTGGATTTAGGGCTTAATTAGAGCCTGTTAGAATTCCAAGGGTTTCTTTGGATCTGTACCCGCGTGTCAGAGAGGAGAGGGACCCTTGGGGCCGAGCTGGGACAACAATCCCGAGCTTTAGAGTCCTGCCCCTTTAAAGGAACAAAAAAAGGGGGGGGGTTTCCCTAATTCCCATCCCAAAAACCTGCAGGGAATTGAGGGAGGGGTCTCATTCTACCCCTGCCCTGAGTTCTGGGGAGTCCTGAGGCTCCTGAAGCCAGGGGGGTCCCACGCAGGGGCAGCTCCTGGCATCGGGCAGTGGGGGCTGGATGGATCCATGTGGTGGGCACGGGAAGGGACCAAGGGCCGGCCACTGGCACATGGCCAGAGCAGGACTGGGATGCTCTTTTTTTTTTGAGGGCAGCCGCCTCCTCCTTTTCCTCCTTTTCCTCCTTTTCCTCGTTCTCTTTCTCCTCCCTCTCCGGGCTGCAGTGCTGGGGCTGCTGCCTCCCGCCTGCGGTGCAGATGGCCCAGCATATGGGCAGCCTCCCCTCGTGCTCGCACCTTGTAAGCAGATTCTGTCAGGTTTAGAGAGGAAAAGCTTAATTAAGCAGTTGTGTGTGTACAATTATGTCCTTAATTATCTCCGCGTTTCACTTCTTTGTTGTTCCCCGTTTGCGAGAAGTTTGGTAACAACCACAGACCATCGTGCCCTGCAGCAGGAGCTTTTCCTTCCCTGTTTTTTCTCTCTCCTCCTGCCTCATTTTAGGGTTTTTCTGGATGAAGGGAGCAGCAGGCCGAGCCCCCCCTGGCCGGAGAGGCGGGGCTGGGATTCCTCGACCCCAGCTCGGTTCGCAAAGCAGAGCAGGTTTCCAGCAGTGCTGCCCACACAAAGTGCGAGGAGCTTTTTAGCTGCTCGAGAGCTGCTTTAGCCCAGTTTTATAATCTCCCACATTTGTGCTCCAGCAGCCCCAACACCCTCGGGAATAAACAGACCCCGTGAGGGCATCATCAGGGTGATGCTTAATTGCTGCCACACCCCGGGATTGCCACCGTGCCTAATTAATTCCTCTAATTACTCCATTCCCTCCTCCATTTCCCAGCTTGGGCAGCAAGACTGGCACATCTCCAGGGGCATCCCGGGGTGCCCTGGTCCCCTCCTCACTCTCGGTCAGGATCTGGAGCTACCTGCAGAGATCAGGGACGAGAGGTGGCACAAACAACCGGCTAATTTGTGGTGGTGCTTTTATTTTATGCTCAGAGCACTAAACAGCCATAAACATCCCGAGCTGGATGGCGGAGCTGGGAGTGTTTTTATTGTTTGTAAGTCCTTGAAATTTTGCCATGAAGCTTTTATTAAAAGTAACCCCAAACTCTCGTTTCTCTAATTGAAGGTATTTCAAACCCCGCACGCCTGCATTTGTATCCAGGTATGTTTCTATCACCACCAGTTAATTTTTATTTACCTTCCAGTGAAACTCATCTTCCTCCTTAATTCCCAAGCCCGTTATTTGCTTTCAAATCAGATTTGGACCCAACAATCAGCCGCATATTTAAGGTGCCGTTAAATCCTCAGCTCTGCTCTCACACCTTCCAAACCAGCCGGCTCCAAGCACAGCAGTGACCTCCCCCTCCTCCTTTTCCAGGCATCCCAGCGGGGAAAATGAATCTTCATCCAGCTGAGAGGTGGCAAGTGCCGGGAATGAGCCCGGGGAGAGCAGCGGGAATGATGGGGGATGCGAAGGGAGGGGGTCGGAGGAGTTTGGAGGGGAAGAGGAGAGGAACAATCGGTCCCCTGGGGGCACTGAGAGGGATAACGGGGATGGAGGGATTTGGGCTGGCTGGGAAGGGAAGCTCTGCGGAGGGTTCAGCGGTGGAGGGGGCAGACGGGGGAGCTTCAAGAGCAGGCAAAGCTCAACCTCATTCATCCCTCACCCCTCCGGCCCCCTGCTCTCTCCCATTCCCAGGCAAAGCTTTGTGTCCACGTCCAGACGTGCAAACAGAGTTGGGGAGTTGACCAACCCCTTCCCCACCAGCCTGGCGGGAAGCCGGAGGGGCTGGGGACTGCCTGGTGTTCCCTATTCCCGAGTTTCCACCAAAATCTGCCGCTTTGGAGGGGCAGCAGGGAGCTCCCGCCGCTCCGGCGGTGTGTCCGTCTGTCTGTCCATCCGGGGCCGAGCACAACGTCTCCAAGTGGGGCTGGCGCAGCTTCTCCCCCAGTTCCCTGTTCTGCTGCCCAACTCCCTTCTCCGCTCCCCAGTTCCCTGTTCTGATACCCAGTTCCCTTCTCCGCTCCCCAATTCCCTTCTCCGCCTGCTAATTCCCCGCTCTGCTCCCCAATTCCCTGTTCTGATCCCCAGTTCCCTGCTCCTCCCCCCAATTCCCCGTTCCGCTCCCCAATTCCCCGCTCCGCTCCCCAAATCCCCGCTCCGCTCCCCAGTTCTCTGCCCCGCAGGGAGGACCCGGCGTGCGGGGAGCCCCGGGCAGCAGAGCCTTGATGTCGGCGCGGGGAAGCTGAGGACAGAGGCGGCTCGCGGGCGGTAATTAAACACCCGGCGAGGAGGGCTCTGCCGCCGGAGCGCCCTTGCGTCCCTCTGCCACAGCGCGGCTTCCCCAGGGATGCGGGGAGGCACCAGAGCCTGGAGGCTTTGGAGGTGTCTCCCCCCACCCTGGCGCAGGTTTTGGGGCGCAGCGGGGAGAGGATGCGGCAGCATCAGCATCGGGACCAACACAGCCAAGTCTCTGCTGCTTCTACCCAGCCCCAACTTCCCCATTCAGGCAGTTTGGGATGCGGGGTATGGCTGGAGCACAGGGCAGGGAAATCCCCTGCACCCCAAACCCACATCCATGAGGATGCTGACGAGGCAGATTCGGGGAGACCAGGGCTCACCTGGCCCCGCTGTCTCTCGATTATTCCCACTTCCCACTTGCTGTCCAGCAGGAATTACACCCTGCAGGAATTACTCCAGGCAGCGCCGGCAGCCCAAAGCAAACAGTATTTTAAAGTCCTTCCCAGCCTAACCATCCCCAGCGCTATTAATAACACTTGTAAGGAGTTGTTCTTGAATAGATATGATTTTTATCTTGACAGCGTCTCCCTAAATCATTTTTATCCCCACGAAGTTTGCGAGGAGCAGATTTTCTGAGGGCCATTTATCTTGGCAAATATCCCCCACCCCTGTTCATTGCTCACTCCCCCGTTAGTTATGGACGGGGCTGTTCCCCACCCTCAGCTCCCAAACCCTCCCTCCCTCCATCCCCCCTCCACGTGTGTTTTATTGGTGGCAGCAAAATGAAATCAAATCCTCAAATCTCTGTGGCTGAGAAGCTGTCGGGAGGTGGGAATGGGGTGTGAGCTTGCTGCCAAACATCCTCCTGGCCTCCCTCCCGCCGTGTCTTCAGCGGGAATTGCAGTGCGTAAAAAGGCACAGAACTCCCCTGAATTCCCAGGTTTTCCCGGCAGAAAAGCGGCCGCAGCCCCCTCGTTGTGGCAGATGGACAGAGGCACAGGAAGAGCTGGAGGCAGGGAAGGCAGTGGGGGACACTCTGGCTGTCACATCCGTTCCTCGCTTGGGGAAAGAGACTTTTCTAAGAGGAGAACTGCGGGGAAAGGAGCAGATTCTCTGATAGAGCTTAGGGAACATCGATTCTGCTGGCAGATGGCCCGGGCTGCTCCCCCTGGGGGGATGGACTCACCCCGGGGGTGCTGAACTCACCCCAGAGGTGCTGAACCCATCCCGGGGGGGCTGAACTCACCCCGAGGGTGCTGAACCCATCCCGGGGGGGCTGAACTCACCCCGGGGGTGCTGAACTCACCCCAGAGGTGCTGAACCCATCCCGGGGGTGCTGAACCCATCCCGGGGGGGCTGAACTCACCCCGGGGGTGCTGAACTCACCCCAGAGGTGCTGAACTCACCCCGGGGGGGCTGAACTCACCCCAAATGTGCTGAACCCATCCTGGGGATGCTGAACTCACCCGAAAGGTGCTGAACTCACTCTGGGAATGCTGAACTCACCCCAAACATGCTGAACCCATCCCGGGGGGGCTGAACTCACCCCGGGGGTGCTGAACTCACCCCAGAGGTGCTGAACTCACCCCGGGGGGGCTGAACTCACCCCAAATGTGCTGAACCCATCCTGGGGATGCTGAACTCACCCGAAAGGTGCTGAACTCACTCTGGGAATGCTGAACTCACCCCAAACATGCTGAACTCACCCCGGGGATGCTGAACTCACCCCAAATGTGCTGAACTCACCCAAAAGGTGCTGAACTCACCCAAAATATGTTGAACTCACCCCGGGGATGCTGAGCTCACCCCAGAGGTGCTGAACCCGTCCCAGGGGTGCTGAACTCACCCCAGAGGTGCTGAACTCACTCTGGGAATGCTGAACTCACCCCAGAGGTGCTGAACTCACCCCGGGGATGCTGAATTCACCCAAAAGGTGCTGAGCTCTCTCCAGAGGTGCTGAACTCATCCCGGAAATGCTGAACTCACCCCGTGCTCGGGCTGGCACAGGGACCCCTGAGGTGGGTGGAGGTGCCTGTTGGAGCAGGGTTTGGGCTGCAGGAGGAGCAGGGACAGCACCGGGACCCCCGTGGGTTTTAACGCCTGAGGGCAGAGCATCCCCTGGCCTGAAGGGTCCCGCCCAGCCCCTTGTGCCCTCCAGCCCTGCCGGGATGGGGAGAGGCAGAGCAGAAGGTGGAGCAGCCCCGGGCGAAAGCAGCACAAAACTGACTCGGAGCGAGAGGGGAGGAGGGAGGAAGGAGCAGCTGAGAGCCAGGAGTGATGAAATATTCCAGAACTCGATTAAGAAATGACAGGCAGGGCCGGCGGAGCGGCGGCTGGGCACGCGGTCCCGCTGCAGCTGGGCCCGGAGCAGGCTGCTCCAGTGGGATTGGGGGGGGTTTATGGGATGTGGCACTTTGCCATCCCGCTGTGCAGATCAACCTGTGCACGACTGGAGCCAAGCAACCCCGCTCCTGTTGTTCCCAAAGGCTTCCCAAACCCTTTAAAGGAACACCTGTTACCAGGCCCCGGTTAAGGGCTCTGCTGGGGAATGCTGGGGCTGCTTCCACGCTTAATCGCTTTTGCAGGAGCAGAGGAGGGGAGCCAGGAGAGCCCAAGGGCCTGCAGGCAGCAGAGCTTGGTCCCCACGAGGATTTGGGGGGCCGGCCCCGCAGAGACCACCTGACACAGCTGGAGCTGGAGCCTTGGGAAGCTGTTCCCAGCCTGCTGCTGGGCTTGGAAAGGCTGGAAATTTCCAGATGTGATGAAGCCCGGCCTCCAGCCAGCCCGAGGGGGCAGCGCTGACCTTTGCGGCTCAGCTGGAGCCACAGAATGAGCCTCGTTCTCTCTTCCTCCCTGACAGGGGTTTTGGTGGAAGACAGGAGTGCCCTGAGCATCCACATGGCCAGGCAGGGCTGACCTGGCATTCCTGGGGCCGGCAGAGCTTGGGGTGATGCAGCCGCGGGGTTCAGGCTCCATCTCATCCACTCCTCCTGCCAAAAACCCTCTCCCGGGAGTGCCACCAAGAGCCAGAGGCTTGGCTGCAAGTGCCACACTGACAGAGCTGCTGGAGAGCTCCCGTGGCTGTCGCTGTGCCGAGGACATCGGTGCTGGTGGAGTCCCCGTGGCTTTACAGGATGGAGCCTTGGCGTCCCCTATAAGGAGCCACCCACGCTGGGATCCCTGCAGAGCCGTGCCAGGAGCTGGCAGGAGCCACAGCCACGTCCTTTAGGAAGGGCCAGAACCCTCAGGAGAGGGAATTCAGTGATCTGGACTCGCCCCCTGGCCCGTGGTGTGGAGGAGCAGAGGGACGAGCAGGGCTCCGCCCGCCCGCCCGGGAGCAGCCAGTGGGTGCCCTGCGCAGGGAACGGGAATGGCTCCTGCTGGAGGAAGCTTTTCCTCCCCAGGTGTGGGCAGGAGGCCCCTCCTGGCTGTCAGCAGCGCTGCGGTGCCTGGCAGTGGGTAATTAAGCCTTTTATTCGGTGCCTGGAGGCGCGAAGGCATCAAGGGCTCTCATCAAAGCAGGAACCCAGCGGGGCTGGCTCTGTGCGGAGGAGAGGGAGAGATGCCAAAGCTGCCTGGAAGAAAGTTTGGGCTTCATCCTCCTCTCCCAACTCTTTAAATCCACCTTGTGAACAGCTAATCCACGTTCAGCCGTGTTTCTGCAGCTGGGCAGAGCCAAACCCTCCTGACAGCCCCAGCAGCTCCATGCTCGGCACTGCTCCTCACCCTCAGCCCTGCCCTGGCTCAGGATCCGGGGCCAAACATCCCATGGATCTACGTGACCGAGGGAATTTCTCTCCCTCACCCCAAACACCGCCCTCTGCATGAGATGTGACCCAGGGGTCCCTCCCACCGGCTCTGCTGTGACATCTGGGGACACCCAGAGTGAAGGGACAGCAGCGGCCACTCACAGCGGGCAGGAGGGGCTGTGCCTGGGGATGGGGGGACGAAAACCACCCCAAAAGTGCTGGCAGAGGTCCTGGCTGCAGCCCTGCCACACACACAGCTCAGTGCACGGAGAGGGGACAGGTCCTGGCTCTGCCCCAGCCCCCCGGGGGGATTGGGGACCCTCCCTGTCCCCCCAGGAGCCCCCGCCAGGCCAGGGCTCTGCCCCCCTCGTGTTTTGGGGAGCAGGAGAAGCACCGAGGGGATGTGACAAGAGCTCCAAGGCGGAGTGAATTTTCCAGCTCTCGGATACAAGGAAGAATCATAACGTCATTTATCATCTTTAAAGATACGCAGAGTTGGCGAGAGAATGAATTCTTCTTCATAACCCAGTTCCCAGGATATTTTTACTGTGCATCATAAATTATAATACCTTTTTATTTTTGCTTTATGGCCTGTCCCCCGCCAATTCTGGTGATCTACATCCTCATCCCCCCCCCCAGTGCTTTAGGAACAATCCCTGCCTGTCTCTCTCCTCCTCCCATCAGCTCCCCAATCTCTCTCCTTCCACCAGCATCTCTTTTTCCCCTTGTCCGCCCACGGAGCCGGGGCTGGGGAGCTGTGGGAATCACCAGGAGTGGACAGCGACATCTCTGAGCTGCTGCAGGTGTAGCCATGGCCACAGCTCTGCCCCACGGCCCTGGCAGCAGCAGGGAGGGCACCGCCGGGTCCTGGCAGTGCTGAAGCAGCCCAGCGGCTCTCTCAGACCTTCCTGGGTGGTTGAGGCAGCCCTGAGCACCCCCTGCCCCATCACAGCTGGGGACAGCCCTGCTCCAGGTGTTCCTGAGAGGGGGACAGCTCTGAGCTTAGCCTGGCCCTGCCCTGATGCAGCCCTGTCTGGGGAAGGGTTTGGGGTCCTGGTTGGGATCCTGGCTTCATTTACACCTGAAATTCCGAAGGGAGCAGCCCGGTGCGGGTGAATTGACACCGAAGGATGCAGCCCTGCCTGAGGCAGCTCCAGGCATCCCAGACCCTGGGGATGACCCTCCAAGGAGATCCCACCTGCCCAGGGCTGCCCTTCGCACCACGCCCATGGTTTTTATCCCTACAGGAGCCCAGGGAGATCCCACTGCCGGCCTCAGCATTCCCGTGTCCGTGGCATGGGACCCTCCATTCCCAGCAGGATCAGCCCGGCTGGAAGGTGCTCAGGGCTGTTTCCACAGCTCCTTTCTTTGCAAAACCTCCTCCCTTTAAGGCAAAATCTGTTTACAAACCTCGCTGGGTGGGGAACCCCCCGTGAGAGAGAGGGGGGACAGTGGCCAGGACTCCTTCCGTGGCCTCGCACCCCTCCCGCAGCTCCCGCGGGGGGAATCCAGCCCTAAAGCAGGAGCCGGGGAGGAGAGGTGAGTGTTTATCCCTGAGAAATGTGGAGATTTGCCGCGATGAGGCTGACTAAGAACATTACACTCGCCACGCTAAGCCGGAGAGCCTCGGGGCTTTGCGCGGGGCTCAGGCGCTCGGCTCCCGGCAGGGAGAGGCTTTGGGCATGTCGGGATTCACAGGAAAACAGGCGTCTCCTGGGAAGAGCCGGCACGGCTGACAGCGCAGACAGCACCGCATTTCCCCGTGCTGGGCGGTGTTTCAGGGCTGGGTCTGCGTTCCCCGGGCCCAGACGGGATTTTTAGGGCTAACAGAAAATCCTAATCGCAGTCATTCCCGTTTTCCAGCGTTTTCGCAGCAATCTGCAGCCTCTGCTCAGCGCCTGGGTGTGGGATGTGTCTCCTGCACAGCCCCACGGGGATAAAAAAATCCTCCTGTGCCCCCAAATCCATCATGGGGGTGGGCAGGGAGGAGCAGGAGCCGCTGGCTGTGCGGCCACACTCGGAGCTGCGCTTGGCTGCCGGTCCCTCCCCACCGCATCTGGGGCTTCTCTGGGAAAAATGAGAGCAGGGGAGCAGGTTAACAGCCGGGAAAATGATTGCTAACAACGCGGCCAGGGGCTTGTTCCGTCCCGTTTTATTGGAGCCTGAGTGATTACTCGCAGGTAGTTAAAAGGCAGGGCCGTGTGTTACCGCCGGGATGCTCGGCAGGGACGGGAGGCTCATTAACCAGCAGCTCCGCCGGCTGCCGGAGCATCCCCAGGAGCATTCCCGGGGCTGTGCTGGAAGCTGAAGCAGAGCAGGATTCAAGGAGCGTGTCGAGAGGATGGAGGGGGCTGGGAGCGGACATTCTGCTCCGCCAGCGCCGGGGTTGAGGTGCCCGGGGCAGGGAAGGGACACGGGGATGGGCTGGGAAACAGCTCAGGGCAAATGAACACCCAAAACCTGGGAAGAGGAGGATGGAAAAGGCTTGGTGGTGTCTGCCAGGGGGGGTTGGCGGGGGGAAAGTGTCACCCCAGCCTTGTTCAGCCCTGGTGCGTCAACGTCTGTGTGCGCTGGGATCCGGGGCTGCCTCTGAGCTCGGCCAGGTCTGCGGTCCCAAACTGAGACGGGACATAGAGAGGGGACAGAAAACAGCTCTGTGCATGCCCCAGGGCATTTCCAAGCAGATGGAGGCAGAGCAAGGCCCGTGGTGCCCGGGGACAAGGGGACACACCGGCCGTGAGCCCTGCGAGGAGAGTGGGCCGGACGAGGGGCGGCTGGGAACAGGGCAGCGGTGACAAATGAGTTTAATTCCTGGGCAGACACCGATGAGAGGGGGTGATTAATGAGCCCAGCACCTCGTCGTGGCCACGGGAGCTCAGGGAGATATTTTGGCGGAGGGTGGAGCAGCAGGGACTGGAGGTTGGAGGCGGCAGCTGGGAACTGAGACCAGGCAGGAGGTGACAACCACCCGCAAAGTCACTCTCCCTCCTGCCCACACTGTCCCTCTGACCATCTCCCAGGTCTGGGTCCTTCCCAGAGGTTCATGGGCAGGATTAAAACCCTTCCATCATTTCTCCTGTCCTCTTCTCTCCTTCTTATCCCATCAAACACAGAGGCTGGCACAGCTGCTGCTCCAGGGACGTGTCACGGGGCTCCTTCCCCACGCCGATGTGCCAGCACTGGACTCTGCCCCTTCCCTCTCTGCCTCTGCCGGCAGGAGCAGCTCAGAATTGGTTAAACTGGGAGCTGAGCTCCTCTCCTGCCGCATCCACTGGGAAGGATCAGCATTCCCAGAGATGCCACGGGCACCGAGGACCACCAGCAGCCTGGCTGGGAGCCTTGGCTCCAGCCCTCCTCCCCAGCCCTGTCTGGAGCTTGCCGGTGCCCCCTGCTCCCCCCCGGGTGTTTCTGACTCCCAGCCCTGGTTTGGGTCCAGCTGGCTCCTCCAGCCGAGCGTGGAGCCGGCCCTGGGCTGCCGGGCGTGTGCCAGGAGCAGCCCCTGGTGAATTGGGCACAGCAGCTGCTGATGCTGATTAAAAAGTGAGAAACCCAGTAATTACCAGGCTGTGACAGCCCCTGCTGTTGCTGGGGGCACGGCAGGCGAGGGGCCGGCCAGCCCGGGGGGGAGGCTGGATCCCTGATTCCTCCCTGGATCCCACAGGGATGTGGCCGAAAACGCGGCGTGTGCTCAGTGCCCGCAGGATGCACATTCCAAAGGCAACAGGCTCCGTAACGGGATGTCCAAATCCACAGGGATCCAGCACCACGGGGGCTGTGCGTGGCTGCTCCCGAGGATCCGGCTGTGCCACACGGCAGGGGCAAGGACCCGCTAAGGACACGAGTACCACCCTGAGTGCGCCTGGCTCTGAGCTCCTCCACCCCGCACCTCCACCCTGCACTCGTGTCTCTGCCAGACGGGACACACCTGCACACGTGTGTGGCTTCCAGCAGATCCCAGGGAAGCACACGGACACACCTGAAGCCCCCAGGGATGCACATGGACACACCCGAAGCCCCCAGGGAAGCCCATGGACACCTCATGTCCCCGCAGAGCTCCGAGCAGCCTCCCCACCCGGCCCAGCCTCCCCTCATTGATATCCACGGCTGAATTATTTATTACAAACAGATGTTAGAGTTTAAGGAGCGTTAAGAGGATACCCTCGGCTAATCAATTTATTTTTAACTAGTTTATGTGTTTATTACTGCCAGAATTTGGACTTCAGCTGCCGTTTGGAATTATCCCTCGTTCATCACCTTGCGCTGCTCAGATGCCTGTGCTGGGTCCTTGGGGACCAGGAGAGAGCCACAAATCTGCTGTTTCCTGGCCAGGGGCTGGGCTTGTTTATTCCCTCGTTTCCATACGCTGCATAAAACCCCAGGCACGGAGCTGGAACACGCTATGAACTCCCCAAAAATGAACTTTGCCTCCATGGGCAGCAGCCAGGCTGGGCTGGGAGAGGAGGGAATCTCCTGGGAAAGGTGGGGAGGGAGGAGGGGGATGGTGGGGAGAGGTAGAAGGACTCCAGGTTCTTGGGAAGGAGTAGAGGTGGACTCTGAATGTCTCTCTCCATCCCCCCTGCTCTCCCCAGCCCTCCAGGCAAGTCCTTTGATTCTCTGGGAGCACCTTGGACACTCCCAATGCTCCCAGTTTTATGGGAATGTGGCCCCTAAAATGCTCTGAAGGAAACTCTGGGATGAGACCACGCAGAAGCCAGGACACATTAAGAGGGTGCAGTTTGTGCCCCACAGGTGCCCGGTGCCGACGAACCCCAGGGGTTCTCCAACCCCTTTAAAACGGATGAGCAATTTGGGAAGCAGGAGCAGGGAAAAGGAGCATCCTCCAGGCTCCAGCCACGACCTGGAGCTCCCAGTGCCACCCTGGGCTGTCACACCTGCCCTGGGACATGCCTGGGAGGTGCTGGCCACAAAGCACGAGGGCAAAGAGGTGAACACACAGCCCTTATCCCATGGGATGCCCCTCTGGAACGCAGCCGGCTCTGTGCTCCCTGCCACAGCCATCCCAAAGCCCTGGGGAACCCAAAGGATCCCCCAGCCCATTCATCACCCTCCGAGAAGCACCGAAGTCTTAAAGAACCTGTCAGCCATGAGGGACTCGAACATTTCAGTTTGTCACCATTTCCAAGAGATATTGGAGGGGAAAAAAACCAAGGAGGGGAGATGCTGGAGGAGGAGGAGGAAGATAAATGGTCCCGGGATGGAGGCGGAAGGAGGGAGATGGGAGCCACAAAAGCGAGGAGGGGGTGAGGCTGTGCTCGGAGCGCAGCAATTAAAGCCACCCTGAGCTCACCCAACTAAACCAACTGGAGAGAGGAGGAATCCCAAAGGAAAATTTCCCGGCAAATTGCTCGTTTGTCTCTCAGTCTGTGATGCCGGAACGCTTTCGTGTCAGCCAAGCCACGGAGCTGAGCCCTGGGGAGAGCAGAGACATGTTGGGAATTCAGCAGGCAAAAGGCATCGCTTCCTACGAAAAGTGCCATTAATCTGATCCAGAGCTCCTGCAGAGCAGCGAGAAGGGACCGCAGCAGGAGGGACGGGGGTGGATGGAGCACCTGACCCTGCCTGGTGTCGGGATGGAATTCCTGCCCCGTCACTGCGCTGGTTGCGGCTCTGGGAACAGCCACCCCCGTCCAGGGAGCAGCAGGACGGTGTCGCCAGCGTGTCACACACGGCGTGTGCTGCTCCCGTCCCTCTGCACGAGCTCCTCAGGCATTCCCAGCCCTCACCCCCGGCCCTGGCCGCTCCTCCGGGCTGCCCATAAAGCCAGGGGCAAACACGGCCCGGGCGGTTTTCCCTGCTCGGTGCCAGTGTTTCAACCTGGAGCTGTGGGGGACCAGGGAATGCAGGAACACCGAGCTGGGCACGCCTGAGCAGAGCAGAGTTGTGGCTCCAGGGAGCTCGAGGAGATGCAGAACCCCGGAGTGCCAGAGCCGAGCCCAAAGCACGGAGCAAAGGGAGGAGGCAGAGCTCGGAGAAGCAGCTCCGAGGAAAACAAACCCAGCCCTGAAACAGCAACCCCTGCAAAGCCAGCGCTCCACGGCAGGCGCTGAGGAGCTCTGGGACACCCGTGGGATGGGTGGGAGCTGGGTCACACCCTGAGGCTCACAGGGTGCAGCCAGGTGTCCCTCAGCAGCTCCCACAGCGGGCGGGCAGGAGCGGGGGGACAACCATGCTGCCCCTGGCCCCTTCCCCAGTCCTTCTTCCCCTTCTTCAGCCCTCGTTCCCTGCTCCCCAGCCCTCATTTCCCCTCTCCAAAAGCTCCTTCCCCATCCCCAGTCCTCCTTCCCCTCTCCAGCAGCTCCTTCCCCATCCCTAGTCCTTCTTCCCCCTCCCCAGCCCTCATTCCCTGCTCCCCACCGCTCTTTCCCGTCTCCCCTCATCCAACACCGGCAGCCCAGCGCCGAGTCCCGGCCAGTCACTCAGGGCATCAGCCTGGCAGCGGTAAAGGGCCGTGCCTGTGCTCCTGCCAGCCCCAGCACTGCCCCTTGTCACCGCAAGATTCCGGGCGTGATTTCCCCAGCCGCTGCTGGAGGCGTCGGGAGCCGCTGCTCCGACGCTGCCCCGGGGAGTTTCGCTCTGTTGTTCGCGGTAAAAATCTCTTTTTATGCTGATTTTTCTGTATTTATTCTCCTTCTGCTTCTCCGAGTGGTTCCCCCTCCGTGGCTGGCGGTGCCCTCGTGGACCCTCTGCCAGAAAGCATCAAACGAGGCAGGTGTGAAACAAGGGCAGGGCTCAGCACTTCTGGGAGGCTCCAGCCTTTTGGCATTCCTCATAATCCCTGGCCTAGCCTGGGATTCATCCTCCCGGCCCCTCTGCTCTCCCTCCAGCCCACAAAATGCCCAGGGAACTGCCCAGAGCCATTCGCGTCCTGCTCCTTGATCAGAGAGGAGGAAAAAGCCCTTTTCAACCTGTACAGAGCTCAGGAAGAAATAATAATAATAATAATAATAATAATAATAACAACAATAATAATAACAATAATAATAACAACAATAATAATAGTAATAATAATAATAATAATAATAATAATAATAATAATAATAATAATAAATGTGGGGATGATCTATGGGAACTTGATTGAGGTAGGAAAACCTCCCCAAGAGCTCCACGGACCCCGGATTGCTCTGCTTGACCCCAGTGTGGGCACCCAGGGGTGCAGCACGGCGGGGTCGGGCTGCTCAGGGGGCACCCACAGACCCAGTGATGCCATCCAAGGGTGCCCATCCAGGGATGTGCTCCCGCAGCCCCAGGGAACACCTTAATTCACCTGTCCCTCCACAGTGCCCCGGGGGGCAAACCCAGGTGCTTGCAGGAGATTAATGACCTTGGCAAAATGTAATTACACCCCGGGCCTGCGCCGTTAATGAGCGCGTATTCTCCCTGTCGATGTGCCTTAATTGAAAATGAGTGGGCGACTCGCGTGGCAGTGGAGCTGGCTGCAAAGCCTCGGCGCGGTATTAATTGTAGTAATTAGCAGTCACTTTAGGCTGGAGTCAGCTATAAATAGGGGGTCCATTAGTTTAGCACAGAGCGTGATTTAAAATGCAAATAAAATCCCAGCTCTCCACGTAAATCACTCCTCTCCCCCAGCCCCCCCAAACCTGCGCTGGTGGTTTGGCTTTGGTGCTGCGCTGGTGAGTTTGGCTTCTTCCAAAGGGAAGTGATCCCATGGTTTGCCAGCTCGGGATGGTCTCAGCAGCCCAAGGACACCCCGGCACAGAGGTTTGTTGCCAGCAGTGACTTTGTTGGTGCTGCCAGGGCGATGGGCAGCCCCCAAATCAGCCCCCCACGCTCCCCATCCCACACTCGGAAATTGGAATGTGCTGGATAAACCCCAAAATCCACACGGGTGCAGAGCAGACCACAAAGCCAAATGTCTGTCCTGGAGCATTGGGAATGTTGCAGGGACAACGTTTTTTGGGAAAAAAAAACCACCCAAGGACTGTGAAGACACAACAAAAGGGAATTAAGGTCCGGCTGGAGCAGGCACCGTGCCAGGGTGGGGGTCCCATGGCCCCAGGCACGCTCTGGAGCTCTCAGCCCCTTCCTGCCATGCTCCATTTATTTGATTATTACCAAAGGAAGGACCAGTGAGAGAGGAAGGAGGAGTCATCTCTTACTAATGCAGAATCACTGAATTACAGCCTGTACAAGCAGGGACAAAGCCACACGCTAAAACAAAATCCTGGCTCCGAAAGATCCCCAAAGCAGAGCCATTAAAAATTTAAAAACAGACAGGAAAAAACATGCCTTTTCACTGCTGGGCAGTCCTTGATTTAACAGGGACCATCCCACCCTCTGCCTGCTGCTGGGTCCTGGAGTTGTGGGGAAATGCTGAGTGGGAAACAACGATCTTGGGGAGTAAAAAACAACAATAAAAAAGAGTGGGGGAGGAGCAAACAGGCCCTTGATCCCAGGGTTTGCGAGGAGTTCCTGCTAATTACGGCTCCAGCTCGGAGCACGTTCCCCCTGCGGCACTGGGGACACTCCGGGCTCTGTGCTGGGAATCACCAGCGAGGCCAGCCCGGGACACGTCTCCTTCCCACAGGAGATGGCACCGTGCCACGTTATCACACGGAGCAGCAGCAGCACGAGCGAGTGGCCGAGGCCAGCAGGGTCGGTGGAGGCTGCTCAGGGAGGGGACAGTGACCTTCTCCACGTGCCCAAAGCCTGGGGACCCCACAGGCAAAGGGAGGAGCACCTTCTCCACACCCCGGGACTCCAGGCTCTCCTTGCAGCACTTCAAAGCACCCCTCTGTGTGCCCGGGGTGATGCCACCCACCTCTGGCTTCAAGGAGCCAAGCCCTGGAGCTGCCAGAGCTGGTGGCCTTGGAGGCCAGAGTTTATCGGGATTCTTGCTAAGTCCAGAGAAAAAAGCCACCCCTGGAATTTCCTGGGCTTTGCTCACATGCAGAGCAGGGATTTGCCTCCCAGTGCTTCCCTCTGCTTCCACAGGCTCCGTGGAGCATCCACAGGCAAGGCCGGAGTGAAGCTGAATATTTGTGCATCCATCCCAGCTGGAATTACCCTGCGGTGAAGAGGCTGGAGGAACCAATCACTAACGAGGGTTTTCTACACAAAATTCTCCCCCAGACCTGCAAGAGGAACTTCAAGGCTCATCAGAGACAGGAATGTTCAAAGCAGGCGATGGCTCTGCTGCTGCACGGGGCCTTCTCTGCAGGAATTAAAGGAGAACCTGGGATTCACACGACTCAAAAGCCCCTCAGGTGCGAGTCCTTCAAGGGATGAGGCTCCCCCAACCCTCCTGGAATCGTGCCCTCTCCGAGGGAGCCGTGGCTCCGCGAGTTTCACGAGCTGTGCTTTGAGAGCTGCCTCTCAACACGTCGCTTATCACGAGAGGGACAGGGGAATAAAGAAAAGAAAAATAGAAGGAATAACATGGAAATAAATACAGAAGCAGCTTTGGCATGGAAGGCAGAGCAGGCCTGAACTTTTGTTTGACTTGCTCTGGAAATTGCTTATCCGCGGCCCGTTTATCCACATTAATTGAACGTCTGGCCTGGCTGTGCGTCTGTTTAAGCCCTCAATCAATCCCCTCCTGGATGCCTGTGAGACCAATAGGGTGGTAATTTAATAAAGGACATTTTCAGTCGGCTTTTAAAAGCCATGGGTGGGATTTAATTCTTCCTTCATTTTTAAGAAGGGGCGGTGGGAGAACGGAACAGTGGGAGAAGAGACCCAGCAGCATTCCAGAGGCTGTGGTGAACCCCTCAGCTCTCCTGGTTGTTCTTCATCCTTCCTGAGACATGTGACGAACACCAGCCCTGCTGTGACCCCGCCATTGCCAGAGCTCCCACGAGCTGGCAGCAATTTCTAGGAAGGAACTTTTGGGATCAGCAACTTCCCAGGAGCAGCTGGAGAGCAGATGGGAGCCCAGCTCCTCCTCTCCCTCACCAAAACAACGGGACTGCCCTCACCAGCACCGCTGGGATTTGGGGGAGAACCCTCATCCATCCTTCAATTCCAAGCCCTGTTGGCACCGCAAGGATCAGTCCTCCAGCATCTCCAGAGATCCCAGGGCCAGGCGAGTGCTCCGAAGTGCTGGGAATGGCCCATCCATCTCCCGTGGCTGTTTCCAGCTGCAGACGCTGCCCAGTTCAGGGCAGCTGTCGATGCCTCGGGTGCTCTGTGCCTTGTAGAGGTTTGTCCGGGGGGAGCAGCAGGTCCACGCTGGATGTTTCACCGCTGGCTGGAAAACCAGAGGCAGAAAAGCTCCTTTGGGTTCCTGGAGTGTGTGCACCGCTGCTCTGCCAGCAGGAATCCGCATCCTCCTCCAGCCCCCTTGCACTTGTGCTGCTGTTCCAGCCCAGAGCCGGTCCCTGCTGCCCTCGGACGCGTGTCACCTCCTGCTGCAGCGCTGCTGCTGCTGTCCCTCCCAGCCCCGCACGGCTCAGCGGTGACAGCGCCGGCACGGCCACACTCCCCTCCCCAGCCTCCACCTCCAGCCTGGCCGTGTTTAATTTCCTGTAATCGCTCTCTTCACAGCCATCCTCTCTAAACCCTTTATCTTCCCCCAGGCTGCAGCTCCCTGCCTTTGCTGCTTCTCCATTTCCTCCCTGTGATGCTTTGCCCAGAGCCCTCTGAATTCCAGAGGTTTAAGCAGGGACTGGATCACGTCCCTGTGCTGTGCTCGGGACACAGGATTAGGTTTGTGTCCCAGGGCTGCCTTTCCCTGCTCATTCACCCCACTCTGCCCACGCTGGTTCTGCCCAGCAGCACCCAATCATTTCCCCTTTTAAATCACGTCCTCATTAATCTGATTAATGTCCTCCCAACTTCACACACCTCAGCTCCTGCCAGAGCCAGGTCTGCGCTCAGGGCAGAGAATTCCTGCCACCACAGTGACCCCAAAGCTGTCCCTGGAGAGAGGCTCTGGCCGGACACTCCCTGAGCAGCAGCCACACAGGAGAGGAACTGGAGGAGCCCAAAGCTATAAATAAAAGCCATAAATTAAACAAGGCTCCTGCTGTTTAAAAGGGTCAAACGAATCCTCGGTCACTTAGAAATACCAGCTACTCCCCCAGACACAACGGGGGGAAGGGCAATAGCGGTCTGTCATCACTTGTAGTTTATTGAGTGGCATTTTGAAGGCCCAAACCTCACCCTGCTGCGAGTGTGGAAGCTCCAGCCCACGCTGAAAAACACCAACCTCCCCCGAAAAAAGGCAGGTGACAACTGTCCCAGTTTTAGAGCTGGGCAGGAATTTTCCCAGAGAGAGGTTAATTTGGCATCCTTTGGCAGAGCCAGGATCCCAGCCCAGCTTCCCAGGCAGGGATAACGAGCCCCACACAGCTCCAAGGACAACAGGGACCCTCCTTCATTTGGTACCTAACGAACCCGGCAATGCTTCCCAAATGCCAGGTGCTGCTCTGAAACGTTTTCAGCTCCCTGATGTTCCTTCAGTTGCTCACACCAACCTCATGGCACTGTGCAGTGCAGGTGGAGCTGGGAAGGCCACAGCCAAGTCCTCCCAAGTCCCCAAAATCCAATGGCCCAGGAGTGTGGAACAGACAGGAGGGTGAGGGGTTGGAGATGATTTCCTGCCCCACTGCAACTGCTGCCAATCACGGGCAGATTTTTTCATTTCCAGGCTGGCAATAGGTGGGGAAAGGACCCGACTCGAGCTCCTGACGCCCAAGACTCTCCCTCATCCTTCTGGGATGAAACAACTTCGTAGAATCCCAGAAGCACAGAACGGTTTGGGTTGGAAGGGACCCTAAGGATCATCTCGTTCCAACCCCCTGCTGTGGGCAAAGGAAACTTCCCCAACGCCATCCGAGCTCCCCAGTGGGGAATGAAGCCATCAAAGCTGGAGCTGCACTCCCAGCCCAGCATTCCTGGCACAAGAAACCCCTTCAAGTGCTGCTGAGACTTTGATGATGGAGCTCACCCGGAGCTGGGGACTCCTGGCGGTGCCTCCCGCTGGGCACCATCACCAGTTCATTGTTTTAGCACAGGGGCAAGTCTGGATAACAAAGGGAAGCTCCAGACTATGGGGCTGTTCTGTCCCTGTCGCTCTCTGAGTAGCACAGATTTACTGACAGGTGTCAGATTTTCTTAATTCCTGCTCTCCTTAATTGGCCCCACTGTTAATAGCAGCTCACAGCTTCTCCGAGGCTCCCGTTCCCCTCCGGCAGCAGCCGCCACCTCCTTCCCCTTCTCCTTCACCTGCTCCTGTCCCAAACATCCCAGAGCAGGAGATCTGTGGAAGTTGAAACCCCCAGGATTGAAGCTGCCGTTAAGAACAGCAAAGGCACCACAAGATGTTCACCCCAAACCATCCCGGAGCCTTGGGACGTGCTCCAGGCCGCTGGGGCTTCTCCTGAATTTTTAAGAGGATAAATACCCTTGGAAAAGTGGGTGTTCTCAAGAGCAAGGGGCACATCACCCTAAATCAGGAATTAAGCCTGGAAAATCCTTGCCCGGGCTTTGTAAATGCCCCAACCCCTGAGCTGGCCCAGGTGAGAGCCCCCAGGATGTTGTGGCTCCCGGGATCCAGCACTGGGATCCAGCTCCTCCTCCCCTGCCAGGGCACCAGCCCGGCCTGGCAGATGCTCTGAGCACAGACCCGCAGGCACATGGAGCCTTTCCAGCCCCAGGCTCCAGAGAAGACCTTCAGAGTGAGCAGCACTGTCAACAAACGTATTTAAATTACAAAAAAAAAAAAAAAACAAAAAAAACAAAACCAAAAACCGAAACCAACCCAAACCTGATGTGCTTTAAAATCGGAAAATAAATTAATCGCACAGGAGACAGGGGAGAGAATTATTAAAATCTACGTAGCCTTCCACGTTTTCCTCCCAAAATGAGGAGGTTGGATGCTCAGCTGGGGTAAATCTCCTCTAAGTGACACCTGTGTTAATGATCCTGCCCTGATTTACACCACGGGAGGAATTGGCTCCCTCTCTGCGCATCTGTCCTGCAAGAACCAATAAATAAAACTTGAACAAAAAAATTCATCCACCATTTATTTTGCTTAATTATTTAAACTTCAGATTCTGGAAATAATAAAGGAGTAATAAAGAAGAGATTTACCATCCAGCACAATTGCTGGGAGCACTCCGGGTAATTTCCTCCTTCACGTTTTAATCTCTCCCTCTCTTTTGCTTCCTTTTTGCCTCGCCAAATTGAATCAATTTATTAAAGTTGTTGCCAAACTGCTTTGCTCTGATGGGCTGGTGGTGATGAAGAGGAATGGGCTGCTCTGTCCCCCGTGTCCCCCCCCTGAAGAAGGGGACACGTGGCCACCCTGGGAGCACTTGGCCCCGTGTAGGAGCGGTAAGGACTGGTTAAAGGCAGATGTGGCCTTGGAGGGTGATGGATTGGGAGAAGGATCCAGCCAAGAGATCCCAGCTCCCAAAAAGGCTGCAGAATTCAAAAATTCTGGCAGAAACCTGGCTGAGCTTCTGCAGCCTCCAAAAGTTGGGATGGGCAAAGCCAACTTACTTTAAAAGAGACTTTCCTTTATCTCTGCCCCCCTTGAGCTGCTGGAGCAGTGGCAGGAGGAGAATCGCCTTCCCCACTGCCCAAAAAACAGCTGGGGACGGTTTCTGGATTTTAGGACCTCCGACTCCTGGTGGTCTTGGATCCATCTCTCCAGCCTCCATCGGGACCTCACCAGACCAAAATCCACCTGGAAAATCTACACTGAGGATCAATGGACCCGCTGGCAGTGCAGGAAAGGAAAATACTGCCCAGGAGCTGATGAAGGCGGGTCTTGAGGACATGGGGGCTTGGATCAGGAAGGGTCCTGTTCTCCCACAGGCAGCGGGGCTGCAGGACCACGAGCAGGAGCAGAGCCAGCAGCACCTCCCAGCACCCGGCTGCCATCACCAGCGTGGGTTCCAACCCCAGGAACGTGACAAACCCCCCGCAGCAGAGCGATGCAGGGCACCGCACAGACCCCTGACAATCTCCCTCGCTCTCCCCTGGCTCAGTTCCCGCATCCTTCCCGCGGGATGCTCCAGCAGCTCCCGCAGCTCCTCCCTCCGCCCCCGCTCCCCGCTCCATTTCCCAGCCCGCGTGTGCCGGCTGCCCCGGCGGTGACTCGCTCCATCTGCCGCGGATCCCAGCGCCCTCCGCTTCTCCCGGCCCTGCAGGAACAGGCAGGGAAGTGCCGGCACTCTCACGTCACACCGGGCTCGGCACTCTCATGTCACACCGGGCTCGGCACTATGGGAGCGAGGGCGAAGCTGCCACCACCACCTCGCTGGATGCTGCTCGGTGGGATGCTCCCAGCCCAGGGAATGCCAGCAGAGACAGCAGCTCTCAGAGTGCCTTTAAAAGGGAAAAGGAGCCCAGGAATTCCTGCTCAGCCCCTTCCTGCCTCGGTGGGAGAAGCAGCTCAGCCCTTCCAGCAGCTCCGACACCGGGGCTGCACGTCCTGGGCCAGGTTGGAGCCCTGCTCTCTGTGCTTGGAGGTGTCAGCTGGGGGAAGAAGCAGAAACAGAGGCAAACTGATCTTTCCAAGGCATAAATCCCACCCAGAATCTCTCTTTGCTGTGCTGAAGGAACCAGCCCGAGCCACAATCTCCACATCCCGATCTGGAATCAGATCCATCGCACGCAGGACAAACACACCGCTCCAAAGAGCAGCAAGGCAGTCCCTGGGGACAGGCACCAGCTGTAAAAGTGAACAAAAACTGTTTGAGAAGATTAAAAACTGCAGATAAGGGCACAGACCCCAATTCCCACAGAGCTCCAGCCCCAATTCTCCAGCACTGAAGGCTGAACAAACAAAGCCACGGCCCAGCCAAGGGGCTGGGGACCCCCAGTTCCACCCCTTCCCCCCAAGCTCCCTGCAAAGTGGCCTTTCCTCTTCCCAGAGCCACAGAAATGAATTAAAATTTAAAAATACAGGGAAAATTATTCACCATGGAGATTCAGAGAGACAGCAATTAATTAATAAAAATAAGTATTGCTGATACTGGGCTTTCATACAGCCCTTTAAATTGCAAATTCCTCTCGGAGCGCGCATTATTAATTAAATCATTTGCATCCACTGTGACCCTCAGACACAATTATTTCTCCTGATAAATAATTTTTTATTTATCCTGACAAATCTTTTTTTTTTTTTTTTTTTTTTTTTGGATGCTGATAAATAATTGGTGGGGAAATGTAAGGCTGGCAACGCGGCCTGGCCTGAGCCTACCTCCTGCACAGCCCTGTCTGTCTCAATCAGCCTCAGCCCCTGGGCCCCCCCAGCTGATTTCCAACCTCTCTGAACACAAATAACAATTCTCCATCCCACATCCTTCCAGAAAAACGCCGTGGTTTCGGAGGAGCCAAGGCCCGAGGCGGTTTGAGGGCTGCATGGCCAGATGGATGCTTGGGCTCTGTCCTTCCCAATGCCACCAGAGACCCCGGATCCGCAGCTGTCACCCCCAGATCCTGTAGGATTTTCAGTGGATAGAGGAAAGCTCTGTCCTGGCTCGCTGCTGGACAGCACGGGCTGGGCATGGGGGGGCTCTGACACCCCTCGGACTCTGGACAGACCCAGGGCAAAGAGAGGCTCTCAACTGCCTGAAAAACCCAAGGCAGAGCCCGAGCTGGAGGGAAACGAGGCAGGAATTCCCCACAGGAACCAGTGCCGGCATCCCGGGGGGTCCAGCCGGGCCCTGTGATCCCCCAAAGGGGGGGAACCAACCCTTCGTGCAGCCCATCCCTGGGCAGAGGGGAATTCACCACCGCGGAGGGAGCAGCCCCATCGTTCTGAGGAAGCTTTTTCCCTCTGGGAGCAGCGGAATTGCGTCCCCCTAAAGGAGCCGTTCCCCCTCCCGGCCCGGCTGCCCCGTTGTTGTGGTTTTTTAGCCTTTTCTGCATCAGAGATTTGGGTTTTGCCGCTGCCGGGCAGGTTTTAAAGCATTTAAAGCGTGAGGCATCTCCCGGTGCCAGCCCGGCGAGGCAGAAGGGATGCGTTGAACCCGTGCTAGTTTTCCCTGCGTTTTTCCCCAAAAATCCATCTGGGCAGCCTCCCCCCACCCCCAAACCCATCGCTGGGTGGCTCCAGGGGCGGTCGCAGCGAAACCCTCGCTGCCAGAGCTGCTCCAGCGCGCCCGGCTCTTTGGTGTGTAAATTCAAATTCTTTCCATGCACAGGGAAGGGAGGGGGAGGCAGCGCTGGATCCCAGCCTGGCTGAAAAATGACACCGAGCTGCTCCAGCTGTTCCTCAGCCATTCCCCGTGCCTGGGGTGAAGTGGTCCTCAGCGGCAGCGATCGCTCACGGGGGATTCCTGCACCTCCTGCCCCAGCCTGAGGCCGGGAGCCGCGATTCCTGCCTGGGACGTGATGCAGAGGAGGGCTGGGAGGAAGGATCCGCTTCTCCAGGGCACGGGAGAGCTGCAGAAAACAGGCCGAGGGACAGAGGGGACAGCGCTCAGCACCTGCCCTTGCTCCCGTGGCTCTGCTGCAGCCACCTGGATGCAGCAGCCCCGGGTTTGAAGCAGCGCAGGTTTGCAAAAAAATCCATTTTCAGGAATTGCAGAGCCAGCAGCAGGCATCACCTGCTCTGGAAATTAAAATCCAGCTCCGGTGGAGGCTGTTTCCCCTCAGCTCCTCACCTGCGACTAAACTCGCTGCAAGCAATTGGGTTTTGACACCCTGCACAATAAAACAAACAATGCACACCCTCCCCCCTCCGCCAAAAAAAAAAAAAAAAAAATTCAAACAAACCCCAGAAAGAAAAAAAAAGCCAACAAACTAAACCCCAGCCCCGCACCAAAGCGATTGATGCTGTCAGAAGCAGGGAAAAGGCACCCAACAGAATCACAGAGCGAGAAGTTGCAAACCAGCAAGAGGTGACAAGTAATTATAGAACAGGGAAATGCAGAGGGAACTCATTTGGATGAGCAGCGACTGATTAACGGGCCCAACATTTATTTTCTTTATTTACGGCCTGGCATCATGGAAAATTGATACAGAGCAGCCCATATACAACATGGCTGGTGACACGTTCAGCAAATGAAGAGGCTGGGAAGAAATCAAACTGAATTATCCCCGCTGTTACTCAGCCCCCCCTCGCCTCTCCCACCCTCCAGAGGGAGGAGCAGGGGTGCCACAGCACCGTGCGGCATCTCGGTGTCCCCACGGCACGGCAGCACGAGGGGACAGCCAGGTCACACCCTCGTGGCCGTCACCTCCTGGGTGGTGGCCACGCAGCTCCGCTGTCGGCGCGTCAGCCCAGGTGATGCTGTGAGAGCTCCCTGTGCCGAGCCCTCCTCCAGTTTGGGGGTTAATTGGGGTGGGATTCAGCCCGCGACCCTCCCACCTGAACCCCCTGGCACCTCACAGAGGCGCTTAAATCGGAAGCGATCCCAAGCCCTCTCCTCCCTCTGCTTCCACCTCCCTGAGGAGCATTAAACATTCAAATCAACGCTTGAGTTTTCCGCCCTCTGAGGACCGAGCTTCTCATCCCGGCAGGATTTGCTCCCGAGGGAGAAGCACGAGCTGCAGTGCCTGCTCAGGGTGCCGAGGGCTGGAGCATCGGGGGGGGGGGCAGCGCGAAGCCCACCCCAGAGCCCCGGAATCCGAGGAGAACCGCCCCATTCCCAGGATAAAAGCAGGACCACGAAAGGCTCCAAATGGCTCAGGCGGCCGGGCAAAGGCAGTGCCCTCAGGCGGCTCCGCCCGGGGATGAAAGGCGGCGGCTTTGATGGAAAGCTCAGTGACTGCCAACAAAAGGGACTGAGAGGACCCTCCTCGGGCACAGCGGGCAGGGGCACCCCCAGGAAATGGGGAGGGAAGAGGACAGAGCCCGGAGACGCAGTGGAACAGGCCCCGGTGCCGGGATTTTTGCACTGGAAAATGGCTTTTTATAGAAACTGGTGAGCAGCAGTAAAAGTTCATTCGGAGAGGAGCGGGAGAAGCTTTCCAGGTGCTCAGAGCAGACCATCTCCTCCTGGTTTGCCTTCACAAGTGCCAGCTCTCGTCAGGATCTTGTGTTTTGTGCTGGAGCCTGAACGGGGTTAGGACAAAAAGGAGTTGAAAGGAGAAAAGCTTTAAACTGGTTGAGAACAGAAGACTCGAGTTCATCCAAAACAGGTTTTAAACATTTATCATCCCCTTCCATTCACTGCGCTACAAACGCTCCTTTCTGCTGCAGTTTCCTGGTGTCACCCAGGCTGGGCACACCCGCACCTGCCCCGATTCCGCTCAGGGGTGACAGGTGCCCTTCCCTGTGCCCGGGCAAATCCCCTCTGTGCCACCTCCACCCTGCTGCTCACTCCAGGGCTGCCCAGGCGTCGTCAGCACCATGGAGGGGTCTGGGATGTTCCAGCCCCCTTGGCTGAGGGTCAGCAGGTGCCACCTGCGAGCCAAAAAGTGCCGTTATCAGCCCCCGGTGTGAGCAGGGGGAGTAAAACCCCCGCAGTGTTCCTCCTGAGCTCAGCAGAGCCCGGAGCGCCCCTTTAAGAGGGACAGTGGGTTATGAAACACGGGTGATTTAAATGCAAATGAGTGAAAAAACACAAGTTCCTTTATTAAAATGGAAATTGCACTTCAAGCCGCCGCCGCTCCCCACAGCCCCGAGGTGTCCCGGTGCCGGCAGCAGCCACATCCTGTGCCACCGCCTCGGTGGTTTTGGGGGGACAGGGTGCCATGGCCA
The DNA here is from genome assembly GCF_041296385.1 of Aphelocoma coerulescens. Taxonomy (NCBI): domain Eukaryota; kingdom Metazoa; phylum Chordata; class Aves; order Passeriformes; family Corvidae; genus Aphelocoma; species Aphelocoma coerulescens. Next base: position 4,829,923 of record NC_091039.1, on the reverse strand, counting down.
GGCTGTGCCCGGGAAGTCATTTCCAGCCCTCTGTCTCTGGCACATTCCGCGTTGTGAGAGGTGTCACTCAGCTGCAGCTTCGTGAGATCAGCTGCCCCCAAAGTGCTGTGCTGAAGGGAGTAGTTTTTATTTTCCCATTTCCCGAGATCTCCTCACAAAATTTATTCCTATAGCAAGAGGGAAAATAAAAAAATAAAGGCGGCCAGGCCTTTCTGTTCCTCCCTGGGACAGTGATGCAGGGAGGAGCTGGGATTTTTGGCACACTTGGGGCCCAGGGCAGAGAATCAGGGATGATTCCTCCCTTGCAGCATTCCCCATAACCCCCACCCCGTGTGACACTGCACAACCTGCCCGCAGCACCGGGATCCGCCGCTTTCCCAACTCCTCCAGGAAGTCCTGGCTGTTGCCTTCAGCCACCAGCCAGCTCGAGTTGCTGGAAGATTATTAAGGATAGCAGGCACTGGAAAAGTCCCAAGTGGTTATCCTCTCCAGTAAGCCCATTCCCCCAGGAGAGCATTTAATTGCCTTTTGAAGGATCCCACAGCCTCTGCGGGAGCCTTCCTGACCACCCAACCATCCTGGCATTTATTCGTCCACGGGGCCTGGCTTGAACTTTGTTTTCCTTTCACTTCCTATTACCGTTCCCCTAATCCTCTCCTCCAGCCCTTTCCCGTCCTTCATCCCGCATCTCCCGTTCTGTCCTTCCCCGCTGTGGCTTTCAAGCGTCCCCGTTCTGATCCTCACCACGGGAAATGTCACTGTGAGACACGGCGGGGCTGAGACGGACCTGAAACCAAACCCGGCCTGTAAACAGCCCCGAGCGCCGGCCGGGGCAGCCAGGGGAGGGTCCGGCACGGCCAGGGAGGGTCCGGCACGGCCAGAGAGAGTCTGGCATGGCCAGGGAGAGTCTGGTACGGCCAGGGAGGGTCTGGCACGGCCAGAGAGAGTCTGGCATGGCCAGGGAGGGTCTGGCATGGCCAGGGAGGGTTCGGTACGGCCAGGGAGGGTTCGGCACGGCCAGGGAGAGTCTGGCACGGCCAGGGAGGGTCTGGCACGGCCAGGGAGATTTCAGCACAGCCAGGGAGGGTCCAGCAGGACGCACACAAACCCCTCATTAACCCCCATCAGGGCAGGGACAGACCCCTGAGCCTGGGCTGGGGGCAGTCGGCTTCTGTGCTCTCACCTCTTCCACCCCCCAAGGTTTGTAGGAACGGGGATGGGGAGAGGAGGCAGGTGCTGGTCTCCCACCAGCAGGAGCCTGAACAAACCAGGGGAGAGACCACAACTTTCTCATTTTCAGCTCTTTACAGAAGTACCCGTTTTGCTGAAGGCATTTAAAAATTTGTGCGTGACAAACCCAAAGGACCCCACGAACCCCCAGAGCTCTGTGCAAGTCTGGAGGAAGTTTTGCTGAGCAAAGCCCCCAGGAGCTGCCCAGGAGGTCCCAGTCTCCACCGTCCACCCCAACCCTTCAGCTCCAGGACCATTTAATCACCGTTTGGAATTCAGTATCCCGCATAACCGCCTCATCACCAGGCATCGTGCCAGCGTCGTGAAGCATCGCTTCATCCATCATTGTCTCCCACGCTGTCTCTCCTGCCTCCCAGGCATCGTTCCTGCCCCTCCCAAAAAGCCACCAAGCCACTGAGCAGGCTCTGAGCCAGCGCCAAAGTTGCAGCTCCCGAAGAATGAGCCGGGCTTGCTGTTCCCTAATCGGGTCCCGTCTGCTGCTTGCAGAGCTGATGTATTTATTTTCATTAAATCTAATCCAGGGATGTTCTCCTCCCCCAACCTTCCCTCCAGTCCGGCTGCTGAAGCAGCAGGGCTCGGGAAAGGAGCCACCTTCCAGTTGATTGCTCATCCAGCAGAGCCAGGTCCGTGTTCCTGTCCCATTTAACTAGCACAGAGAGAGAACTGGGCTGCGCAGGGAGCAGCCGCGGAGCTGCCGCCTCCACGCAGGAACGGCAGCACCGGCATGGCCAGAGGCTCCCCCAGCTCATTCCCCCCTTTCCTCCCACCCAAGCTTCCCCCGTGCCACCTGAGCCAGCGTCCCCAGGTAGAGCAGAGATGCTCCAAACTGGATTTGCTGTCAGTCCCCGGCTCCTCCCAGCCCGGGAGATGAATTGCGGCAGCTCTCCCTACCTGTCACAGCCGCTCCCAGGTGGCAGGAGCTGAGTCACGAGTGAAACGTGTCCCCATCGTCCCCAGCTCCCTGCAGCTGGTGGGAAACCATCGCTAAATCACCGCCCTCAGCTGCCTCCATCACCCGGCCAGGCTGCAGGGACACGGAGGGGGGAGGTTGGAGGCAGATTTTCTGGGATAAAAACAGAAAAAAAACCCCAGGGATAACAACAATTAAGGGCCAGAGAAACTCTGTGATCAACTCGACTCCAGTTCCAGGGTTGGGTTCAGCCCAGAGAAGCTGCGTTTTGGGGTTTGGTGGAGCTGGCAGAGCTGCAGGGAGCGAGCAGTGGGAGCATCTCGGGGTCTGCTGCACCAGCAGGGCAGGATTTAGGGAGCCAATGTCATTCCCAGAGGTGCTGGAACAGCTCTGGGCTGGTGGCCTGAGCAGGGCCTGCAGCACCTTCACTGCTCAGTGCTGAGACGTGGAAAGGAGGGAAAGTTTTAGGGCCAGACAGAGCAAAACTCTTGTGTAAGCAGTGCTGGATTATGCAGCAGGAGTTGCGGGGGAAATGTCCTTAAAGGCTGAATTTCCCATCGCCAGGAATTGCTCCCTGTTTGGAACACACCAATTATTCCTCAAACAAGGATGAGCTGCAAGCAATTGGAGGGGTTTGTCACCTACACTGTGCAATGATGTGGCAATAAATAAATCCCAGAGCCAGAGGAAGGTGGCAGATTCCCCCCAGGAGCGAGGAAGGGAGCAGGACAGCATTTCTCGAGGGGGAAGGGGGTTGGGAGGGGATCAGAGGAACCCAGGGGGTGCCCTGGGACAGCTTTTCCCCAGCTTGAGCTGCAAAGAGATGTCAGAGACCCATCCCGATGCTCCCCAGACCCAGCAGAGCTGTCGAGCCCCACACGGCAAAGCCCCAGACCCGGTGATCCCCCTCACCAGGGGTTCTTTTTTATCTCGGAGCATTTGGGAGGATGCCTGGATCAATGCAAGGAAGTCCCTCCTGCCCAGCCCCGGTTTGGGGTCAGGCCATGGACTGGGGAAAAACAAAAGCCTGAATTTCTCACCCTGTGTGCCACACTCACCTCAGAGCTGCTCCTGCATTGACTTCCAGAGCCTTTGAATCCACATTTCCCACACTGAGACCAGGCTGGAGCTGAGCAATAACAGGGATGCCATAAACTCCATCTCTCCCAGTAACGAAATCCCGTTCGATACATTCTTAATATCCAATTACTATTTATGTAACACGCGGCAAAGGATTATCCCATTAAACCGAAATTAAGTGCTTCGTTCATTAATTAATACAACTTATTTCAAGTGCTGCCAACATTTATCCCTGGAAACGTATTATTTAAAACCAAAATGCACAAAGGAAGGGAAAGGAAGTTGTTGGCTTGCTGCTTTTATGTGTTCTCAGAGATGAGTTATGGAGCCTGTGCAGGATCCATCCAGAGCGCTGGAGGGGAATCCCCCAGGGAGCAGCAGAGGGAGAAATCCTGGTTGGAAATGGTTTGTGTCTCCCTGAGTGAGGAGCACTGGGAAGTTCATCCCTGTGGTTCTTCCATTTCAGCTGGAACAGAACAGGGAAATCCCTTCTTTCCCAGCCTGGACAACGTGCTCCACTGGGAAAACCCAACATCCAGTCCCCAACTCCTTGGGGACTCCAGGATGTCACCACGCCATGGATGTGGCAGCTTCTGGTGTTCTGCAGGATCAAACCTGGGCTCAGACCCTCTGAGTGCTGCCACAGGACCATGGGCTGGTTATTCCATCCCTAAACTCCTTGGAGAGGCATATCCTGGTCCCACTTGACCTCCAGGAATTCCCCGATTGGTTTGTGCCTTGCTGGCTGAGGAGGCACTGGGAGGTCCATCCCTGTGGTTCCTCCATTTCAGCTGGAACAGAACATGGAAAACCCTTCTTCTCCCAGCCTGGACAACGTGCTCCACTGGGAAAACCCAACATCCAGTCCCCAGTTTCCCTGGGGACTCCAGGATGTCAACACCCCATGGATGTGGCAGCTCCCAGGGGGTCAGACCTGGGCTCAGCCCCATCTGTGGCTGGAGCTGCCTGAGCTCAGAGCCTCTTGGCAGCTCTGTAACTGCTGCCACGGGACCACGGGCTGGTTATTCCACCCCTAAATTCCTCGGAGAGCCGCATCCCGGTCCCACTCGACCTCCAGGAATTCCCCAATTGGCCCATCAAACCTCCAGCGCTGGCAGCAAGCGCTGGGGAAGAGCATGAAATCTAAATTAAGTCGAGAGTCTCTTTCCAAAACAAATTCCTCCTTGAAGAACCAAGCCCAGATTTCATTACAACGACTCAATTATCCTCGAGGCTGAGCTCCAGAGACAAGAGCTCCCCACGAGTGCTTCGTGCTCCCGTCACAGCTTCCCCTCCTTGCAAAGGGGAGGATCGGGAACAGCTGGAGCCTCCCTGGCACCGCCCGGAAAACAAATCACAGCAACAGAGGCAGAACTGGAGCTTCCCTGTGGCAGAGCCTGTCCCGGGCCAGGTCTCTGTGAGCTCCCTCCAGGGCCACTCTGTAGGGTGGAAAAGTGGAATTTGATCCCCGAGGTGCCCCCATCTCTCAGGAAGGGAAAGCAAACACGGGCCACGAGAGCTGTGGATTCATTTTTAGGCCCGCGGGACTCTCTCTGCTGAAGGAGCTCTTCAGGTTTAATATTTTTGGAGTCATGTTTCACTCCTGCTCCAGATGATGTCTTTGGAAATCAAATGACTCCGCGGGCTCTGCAGGAGCCGGGGCACCCCGGGCACCTCTCTGCATTCCCAGATTGCCCTGCCGGAGCCTCCCTGCCAACCCCATCCCAAAATCTCCACTTCCAAGAGATGGAAACTCTGAGCAGCCACTTCCAACCAGCCCAGGTCCCACACTGAGACCCTCCTGCTCCAACCCCAGCTCCAGCCTCCAGCGTCCATCCCTCTTCGGAAGCACCAAGGAACAGTTTCTCCCTCCTCTCCTCCCTGACTTCCAGCTGCTGTTAGCTCTGTTTCCATCCGAGCAGCAGCGTTTCATGGGCTGCTGGGGAGGTCACAAGACTTCGGGTTTTTTACAGAAATCCATCAAATTGCCCCAGAAAAAAAAAAAAAGGCAACCAAAAAATCGCCCAAAACCTGCACGAAATCTTCCTATCTGTTATTTTCTAGAGTGAAGGAAGGGGGGAAAAAAATAAAAATAAGAATTTACAGGTAATTTCCTTGTCAGAAGTTCCTGTCTGTAAATACAATCAAGATAAGAGTGACATGGCAAATAGCTCCTTTTCTCTCCTGAATGAATTATTCAATTCGCCACTGATCCCCTCTAACTGCTCCAGGATTGCCTTCTGCTTCCATGATTTATTTTACTTTATTTAGTTCCGTAGAGAAGCGCTGCCAATAATCGAAAGGAATTCAGGCAATTTCAGGATTCAACAAATCCCTCTCGCAGCCCCGGCAGCTCAGCCCGACCCCGGCTCCCCCCAGATTTTTCCCTCTCTCCTCTCCAACGCTGCCGCTGATCCAGGGTTTCTTCTTCCCCAGGAGCAATCCCTGGAGTAACCCAGATTACCCTCCCCTTGGAATGGAGCTGGATTTTGGGAGAGGTTGCAGAGACCCTGCAGGGAGAGGGGTGTCCCATAAACCTCCCTTCCCGTTCCCAAAGGATGGAGGAGATCCCATCCAGCACCCGGGAATGGTGAGAACCGTGCTGAGCTGCCGGCTCTACGTTGGGCGATCAGAGCTGTAGATTCTCCTCGGTCTCGTCCCTTAATTGCTCCTCCTTGGAGAGACCACAGCCCCCTTAGGGAGTGGGAATTCACCTCTCCGAACATCTGCGGGGAATTTTTTTTTAGGACAGCCCCAAAATCCCGGCAACAACATCAATAAAGAGCGGCGCTGCAGCCGGCGTGGCAAGCAAGGAAATTGTATTAGTGCTGAAAACAGCCTGCTCTGCAGCCACACCAAAGCTAATAAAAATATGACTCGAGAACAGAACTGTTTCGGAGCCGCCAAATAATATCCAGAGGATGATTCAATTACAGGGCATTAGCGCCGGTCTGGCTGCGGAGCCCAAAGTTCCTCGGCGAGGTTTGGGAGCGAGGGGCAGGTGACGACTTCATAAACCCCCAACCCGCGGTGTGGGGGCTCCAAAGAACACGAAAGGAGGAGCAGCAAAGCAGAAACCAGACAAATAAACCCCTCATTCGACTCACGAAACAAATCATGGAGATTTTTGTTCTTTTTCCCCGGAGCAGGTTTCAGCCAGGGCAGCGTTTCTTTAGGTTATCGATTAGCAATTAGAGAGGTGTTTTAGCTGCTTCTCGGCTGTGTCCGATACTCCCTCCAGAATTTCAATTCCACAAGAGCTATTTCCACCCGGCAGTGGGGGCCGGGAAAGCAGCACTGCCTCACCCCCTGCCCTCAGGCTTGCCAGAAAGCCTCGGGGAGGAGTGGGGAAGGCAGCACTTGGAAAAAGAAAAATAGTCTGGAAAGGAGAAGAAATAATCTCGGTTCAATCCAGCAGGAAGCTTCCCCCCATGGCTTTTGGGAAGGGAAGGATGCTCTCCAGCAGCTCCCTCCCTGAGGAGAGGGCTTGGGGTCACAGGGTGGTGTTGGACACGGGGCCAGGATGTGGGGACCTTCTGGGGCCTCTGTTACTGTCACCCACAAAATGCCACCACAATGTCCAACAGCTGTCACAGAGCAGCGTGAGGGGAGGCTCTGTGGGAAGCAGGCCAGGCTGGATGGGGCTGGGGGGACACCCTGGAGGATGTCCCTGCCCACGGTGGGATGGGCTTTAAGGTCCCTTCCAACCCCATCCAGTTGAGGATCCAGTGATTCCACAAGCGATGGAGACTCCCAGCGCCAGCCACAAACCCCAGCACATTCCAGCCCAGAATCGATGCAGGAAAACCGCCAGAGCCTCCAAGGAAAGAGAGGCCAGACCCTTTCTTCAACAGCAATTTTCAAACCTTTTTATTTGGTTCCTTGTAAAAAGGGGAAAATAAAAGGAGAAGAAATAACAAACTGATTTCAGATAATTCACTGGGGCTCCGGGTGCATTGTAAATGTGTGCTCCAGCCAACCGGCAATTTGATGAATTTCACAGCCCGCTTTTGTGTCGCTGCTTGCCGAGCACCATCCTCCACTGAAATTGTGGCTGCCTTAATGTTCTCTTTAGCACACAGCATAATTGCCCCCTGCAATTTGTTGCCTGGGAAGGTTACCAGGAAAGAAAGGAAAGGGAGAGAAGGACAACTTTGTTGGTGGGGGAGCAAGGGAGAGGGGGAAGAGACGAAGCCGATGGCGTTTGAAACACGATTTATTCCAGGGCAAGGGATGCCACTGCAGGAAGGCACGGGGGCTTCCCAGAGCGGGCTGATGGGGATGGAGCTCCCACAGGGATGGGATCCGACCCAGAGACATCCCTGCTCACCGTGTGCCCGAGGGGCTGAAACGACAGCGGTGCGGAGCTGGAGGAGAAACGGCCGCACCAAAGGAGGAAGAGGAGAAGGGAAGGAGGAAATCCCGGCGGAAAGGCTGGAGCAGGGTGGGGAGGGGGCGGCAGGCGGGGGCGGCGCGGCGGCAGCAGCCAGTGTTTATTAATTTTCTGCTTGGCTGCGCTCGGTGCCACAGCTCCGAGATCATGGAGCCGCTCCACACTCTATTAAATAATTCAATCTGCAGAGAATCCAAGTGTGTAAGCGAACACTCTTATGCGTCTTAAAATTTAATTGCGGACCTAAACAAGATGAAGTGCAAGGAAGACATAAAAGATATGAAAATAGATGCTGCAGCTTTTGTTTCTCCGGCTGCTCCAGCCCTGCCCAGGAACCTCTCCCCATTTTTCACACGCTGCTGTTAAAGAGCCTGAGCCTCCTTCATCTGCTGCCCCCTCCCCTCTGCTATTTACAGCTGTGTTTGCAAGCAGCAGGCCTGCAAATCACTTAATATCCATTAGAGCAGCTCCATTCACCCTGCTGCCTCCTGCTCTGGCAGCCGTTCCCGTATAAATCCTCGTGTTCCAGGGTTTAGGGAATCAGCTGGGAGCACTTGCTCCGGCCGCCCCTTTGCCCACAGCCTCCCCCTTCCCAGGCTGGAGAGCATTTCCTTGCTCCTGCAAATCCTCTGCTTCCTTTTTGGAGGGAGCAGTGCCCCTCCACACTGAGAGCTCATGAACCAGCCCCGCTGGAGGGTGCAGGACCCAGGGCCTTCCTGCGCAGGAGGCAGGGTGGAGGGATGAGAGCATCCCACGCCCTGTGCCACAGCCCAGAAAACCTGGGAAACCATGGCCAAAGGCTCAGATTTCCTTTGGAAAGAGGGATGAGTTTGTCTCTTGAGACTGGGGGGTGAAGGAGAACCCATCACTTGCAGAGGCTCAAAACCTGAGGCCCCAAACCCCGGCAGAAACCCTGGTGAGCTCCTTCCCAAGCCAGCCTCACATCCAAGGTGCAAACAACTGAGAGCAGCCCTGGAGGTTCAGAGCCCAGCTGTGAGCGTCAGAGGTTTGCTCAGAACATCTGCAAGTGCACAAAACACCTGCTCCTGCCCCAAAAGCCACACGTCAAGCTCGGGGCTGGTCCCACAGCCCCAACAGCTGGTCCAGCACTGCTCCCACCTGCTGCCAGAGCAGCTCCCGTGGGGCTGGATCCCAGGGGATGGCTCAGTTCTCAGCCACTGACCTGCAAAGACCGCGGGAGGGGGTCTGGGGTGCAAACTCAGGGCTGAGTGTCTCCTCTGTTGCACAGCCCAGCTCAGAGCTGCAGTGGCAGCAGCGCTGTGCAAACCATCCCCACAAAATTCACTCACACAGAGCGGCTGCATTTCCCTCTCCATGCTGGCAGATCAATTACAGCCCTGGCTCGTGGCAGGAGCAGCAAGCTCAGCCCCTCCTGCACCCAAATTGGTGGAATTTTGGCTTTGTTATTACACCTGGGCTCGCAGGTGTATTAATGTAATTTCTTCTTGCAAAGGGCAACAAGTGAGACCTCAGGCTGCTTTGTCTTCATTTGCTCAGCTGCTGAGCATTTTAGGTTGTTCCAGGGGCTGGTGGGATGGGAACTGCCACAAAAGCCTGCAGAGCTCCACAACTTGAACCTCGTCAGCTCCCCGAAAGAGATGGGGGGTTGCTGGGTGGGGGATGAGGAGCTGAGACAGCAAATCAATATCAATAATCAACAAAACACGCCAGCTTTGCTGCAGAACTCAGCAGGCCAAGGCACATTGGGACAGGGGACAAACAGCACCGGCTCCACATGGATGTCCCCAGTCCAAAATAATTGAGGGGGTCTCACCCAGCCCCCCACACTCCTCCCCACCATCCCCCAGTGCCAGATCTGCTCCGACACTGACAGTGATTGACAGGGCAGAGCAACAGGTGAATTAAACAGGCGCTGCTGCCGCCAGCAGTGGTGCTAAATGTCAGAAAAGATCAACCCTGGCGTTCCCAGCGTGGCTCTGCTCCCGCCGAGCGAGGTGATGGAGTGGAAATGCAGCCTGCAGAGAGGGGAGGGGAGCTCCAGAGGGTGCTGAGCACAGCTTGGGGCCTCGCCAGGAGCTGTGAGGTGGGAGCCATCAGTTTGGATCCATCAGGTCCAGGTCTGAGCCAGCCCACGGGAGCAGGGATCATCTCCTCCCCCTGGACAGGAGGGACCTGCAGAGGCACCTCTGAGCTCTGCTTTTGCAGGTGCTGGGTGCCCTCCCTTCCCTGCCACATCAGCATCAGGCTGGGAGTGGTTCAGGACAGCAGCACAGGTGTGAGATCTAATCCTAACCCTAACCCTAACCCTAACCCTAACCCTAACCCTGACCCACCGGCTGTTCCAGATGGAATCCAAGACATCCCAGTGCAACCAGACTCCCAGGACCTGCCTGCCTTGTACAGCACCAGGAGCCAGGTAAAAACTTCCTGCATTCCACAAAGGATGTGCCTCTTCCCAGCTCCCTCTCCTTCCTCACATAGCACATTCCCCCAGGACAACCCGAGAGAAAATAAAATCTGTATTCCAAGGACACCAGGCCTAAAATAATGTTGTTTTGCTGTAGTGCCACTTTAAATCTCAAGCAGTTGAAAAACCAATTTGCGCTTAGAAACATTCAATTTGTTTGCAGGTGTTTTCCTCTTAAGTGGCACCGGGTAATCGGGGCTGGCAGGGGAGCCCCCGACAGGTGCCACAGGCCGGGGCACCGGCTGAGCCAGGACCAGTGTGGGACATTCCAGGAGAGTCCTGGGGCTGGAGCATTGGGAAATTAATTGGTCACATGAAACGAGTGGGAACAGAGAGGGGCTGAGCTGAGCATCCTCCAGCACGTGGTGTGTGGAGGGGAGACCCTGTTCCTGTGGATGTGGCGAGGGTTGAGAAGGACATGGGGGACAGAGAGGGACGTGGGGACAGAGAAGGACGTGGGGACAGAGAGGGACGTGGGGACAGAGCAGGACGTGGGGACAGAGAGGGACACAGGGGATGGAGGGGGATGAGTTAGGGTTCAGCTCTTTGCCCACCCGAGCGCCAGGAGGTGAAAGCTGAAGGAGGGGAAAGGGGCAACGGTCCTGTCCTGCTGCAGGAGAGCTGCTGCCAAGGGCTGCTGTGGGATGGAGCTGCCAAAGCGTGGTCTGTCCACGAGATTTCCTCTTCCCAGCAGGAAGAGAGAGTGACTAACCCCAAACCCAAGCCATACATCAACTTAATCGATGTCCCCGACACCCGGCGCCCCCGTCCCTCACCTTGCAGCCGGTGCCCGGAGGTGTGAGGCTATTGATCCCCCGGATGCCCGTGTGATTGGAGTCCACAATCCAATGCCTGCCAAGTCCAGCCGAGCCCAAACCTCTCAAATCATGTTGACACGTTTAGGAGGTGCCGGGCGCTTCATCCTCCCCGGTCCGATATGTAATTATGTCCTTGTCACCGTGATGTAGGGGCTTGGCAGGGCAATAAAACCCCAGGGACCCCGCGGCCGAGAGCGGCCCCTCCGCGCCGCCGGCTGCTGCCAGTTCCTCGCTGTAGTTAGACTGCAGGAAACAGAGCTCAATAAAGCAGCGTGTGGATCACGGCAGAAAGTTTGTCTGGGAAAACAGGTGGGGGAGACGCCAGGGGCTGCTGCCGCCTCAGGCCCTCGCGGGGTTTGAGCGTTACTCACTTTCTCGCCTTCCTGCTGCCAGCCAGGGAAGGGGGGGGAGCAGGTGAGGGCTGGAAATGCAGGATCTAACCCTGCTCCTTTCCTTCCAGCCTGATCCCACCGGACCCTCCAGAGACTGCCAAGCCCTCCCCTCTGCTTGTGGCATCCTGGAACCTGCTGGGGAGCCGGTGCTTCCCAGCCTCTCTCTCTCTCCCTTGAGGGCTCCAGGGCAGCCCAGGCACGGTGGGCACAGCACGGTGCCCTCTCCTGCTGTCACAGCCCGTCAGGCTGGAAGGACATCAGTGGGTTTTAGCACGGCACAGCCAGATCCTCACCAGCCTCATGCTGGGCTGCAGCAGCAGCCGTGGCAAATTCCCTCTCTGATTCCCTAATCCCTTCAAAGCCCTCGAAGGCTGCTTGGGAAGTTCCCACCAGCGGGGTGGGAGCTGGTGCTGGGAGCGGGGTGCTGGGAGGCAGTGGAGCTGCTCCCCTGGTTGATGTTCCCCCAAAGAGCACAAACAGTTCCCAGCAGCTCGATTCCTCCCCTCAGGGCTCGGCAAGCATAATTTTTCTTCACTAATATATCTTTTGCTTGATGAGCTGTCGATGGCAGGAGGATTTAATCTCCCATACCCTCGCTCTCTCCCAAATCCACTAAGGTGAAGGCACTTCATTACAGAACCACTCAGCTGTCCGTTCCTATCGATCACGCCTTGGCATGGGTGACCTTGGATCGATGAGCTGCCGATTATTTAGTGCCTGTTTGCCCACACCAAATGCCAGCAGCGCCAGTACCAGCACCTGCACCCAGCTCCAGGAAGGAGCCTGGCACAGCTCAGGAGCTCACAGGCAGGAGCAGGGATACACAATCAGCTCGTACACCAGGATTTGCCATCTGGGCACAATTTGCCTCTTCTTCAAGTGGATTCAGGCCTTGGGTTTGATGCTTCCAAGTTGAAGATCCGTGTCCTGCTCCCAGGGTCCATCCTGGGCAGCATTGCTCCACTGCAGGGCAGTCCCACTCCCAGCTCCCTGGGCAATCCCCCACCACAGCTTTGCCTCCAGGAACCCAAGATTCCCATCAGAAAAAGGGCAGCAAGAGCCAGGACAGACCCAGTGATGAGAGAGGTCATCCCAGGGGGGTGACAGAGTCCCTCACTTTTCTCCCAGACCCAAACCTCTCCCTGTAACTCTCTGGTGATTCATCCACCTCCACCACGTCCCCTGCAAGCAGTCACTGCCTTACTTTTTAATCAAATCCTTTGCTTCCCTTCCCTTCAGGAGCCAGAGCCATTTTTCTATTACATCCTGATTGATCAGGCCCTCGCCAGCCGCTGTCAGCACCGTCTTGGTGCTTCATTTCCCATCCCCACACAGCGGACTGTGGGCTGAGCCCGCTCGCTCCAGCACCAGCAAACAGATTCATAAATGCACATAATTAAGGAGAGGAGGCAGCGGGAAAATTGATCCTACTTTTGATTTGCTGCCCCCAGCTCCAAACCCCGCATCAAAGGGAGGGAGAAGCCAGCGCTAACCCCAGAACAGGGGGGCAGAGGAGGAGGAGGACACGGAGGTGAGCCCACAATGCTGCTCAGCGCCAGGAGAAAGAGACTCCATCCTTGTGCTGTGCAAAAAAAAAGCAGGAGGAGAGTCTCCAGGGCGGCAGCGCTCCTTCGTGCTAATGAGCTGTTTTCCACTGTAAGAAACCAGGAGAACAAGCCCAGACTCTGCTAAACAAGGACTGTGGCTACGCCAGGTCAGAGATCAGCCACCCCCCGAAGAGAGCGCTGACAAGACGGTAAAAACACGGAATTAAACCTCTTTCCCCTCCTCCCTGCTCATCGCTTGGCAAATTGAACGGCTCCGATGTGTGCACACGTGGCTGCAAAAGGCTCGGTGGTGCCTTGGGTGGCCCGGACACCCCTGGGATCACTGTGGGCTGGGAAGTGGCTTTGGGAGGGTGAGGTGCGCCTGTGTTCCGTGGGACAGCCCCAGGACAGGAGCCTGCCTGACCACTGCCAAACCCCGACGCCAGGTGAAGACAGAGGCTGGACAAGTCCACCCTCACCGCTCTGTCACCAATCCCATCCCCTCTCCCAGCGCAAGCCAGGGACGGCTGGATCAGCCCCATCCCGCCTTTCCCGGCTGCTGGCGGATCCCTGCTGGCACGGAGCTGCCTTATCTGTGCTGGCACAGGAGCGCGGGCTGCCCTGCCATCAGCCACCAGCGGATTACGGGGGTTTATCAGTTTATTAGGGGACAAAAGGCGCTCAGCAGAAGGGTTCTGAGACAGTGCGAGCGGCTGATAAGAGCCTGCCCGGCTCCTCGGACATCTCGGCCACGTCTGGCACATCACAGACAGCGGGACCTTGGCGCAGAACGGGCGCTCTGGGCACTGGGGGCTCTCAGGCTGCTCGGGGAAATCCAACAGCGCTGCCTGGATGGGCGGGGATGTGGGGGCGGCTGCCTGGAAGCACCACCCGCTCCCCCTCCAGCGCTGGCAGCGGGACCAGGCTCCCAAACCGGGGCTGGGGTCTGCTCTCCCGGCTGCTCTGCCTGAGCCCTGGGTGCGGCTCTGGGGTACGGAGCCCTCGGGGTCCTCAAGGGGCTGAAAGTGGCAAAAAAGAGTAAAAAACACGGAGTGGGTGAAGCACCAAGGCAATGCCCGTGGCAGCACCAGTGGAAAATCCCCAGGAGGTTTTCATTTTCCTTCCCAAGTTTCACCCAAGTCCATCACTCCTCCTCCTCCTTCTTTCCTTTTTTTTCCCCCTCCTAGTCCTTTTAATTAACAGTGTAATGGAACTCAATCCATTCGCAATCTATTCTGGCAAGAAACCACCCTCCCCGGACTCCAAATGACCTGACTAACAGGGTTAGAGGCTATAAAAAGTGCCAGACAAAATTTTTAGCTCCCTCATCCTAATTATCTCCTCTGAGCCCCACGACAGCGCCGTGACACAGCAGCACCGAGCCCCCCCTAGGCTGTGAGGGGGACACGCTCTGCCAGGGCACACTCCCTGCATTTCAAAGCTTAAAAAAGAAAAAAAACATTTTTCCCTCAGGCTCCCATAACACACAGCCCAGGGCGACCAGTGGGAAACGGGGAAGGGTGGGGAGAGAGGGGCCGGCAAATTGGGCGAGCTGGTGTTTGGCACTCTGAGGGTGAGAGGGGAACGTGGATAAATAGGCTGGCAGCTAACGCTACTTAGAGACAGACAGACACAGCAGGTAAATAATGATAATGATCTTCTAACGAGCTCGCATCTGCGCAGCACCTTGCCTCCAACTGAATCCCGAAATGCTTTACAAAAAATAAAATGATCCCAGCACGGTCCCGCAGCCCTTTCCTGGTTTGTTGCCAGCACTGAAGGGGAGTGCGGGGAACGCTGATTCCTCCCGGTGCTCAGCTGTGCCCGGCTCCGGGCCAGAGCACCCTCGGGACAATCCCACAAACGCACCAGGACCTTTTTGGAAAAGGCCCTCCTGCACGGCATCCTCGGATTTTTTCCAGCCGATTACCTCCCAGCTCTGGGAACCACCATTTAGGAGCTCTTAGATTGGTTCTTTTGGGATGTGACCTAAAAATGAAAGTTTTGATCCAGTCCTTGGTTTCCTCCCGAGCTTGGAGCAGAAGCTTTCAACGCACCTGGTTTAGGGCAACCTCCAAATCCTGATCCACCTTCAGGTTAATCACCACAGTAACCCGGAGCTGTTATCAACTCTCTGCGGGCTGGAATGGGTGTGATTCCCCAAGATGTGGGGGAATCCCGCCTCCAAGAGCTTGGGAGTAAAAGGTGAGTGCTCAGGGCTCAGTTCCAGCCCGGCCCTGCTCTAATTTCCAACTCTATTTGTTCTATTGAGTGGTTATCAAGTTAAAAATGCAAGGACTATGGATTTCTTTCCAGCTTAAACATCTGAAAACAAATGTGCTAATGAGCAATCTGACCACTATAAAAGTGATTACTGACAGCACTTCAAGGACCCAACTTTACTGCCTTCAAAAGCACCCAGAGCAGCAGAATGCAAGTGGCTGTCCCAGGGCCATCCATCCAGCCTTGGCCAGGGGGAATTTCCAGATGAATGCTTACAGGAGAATAAAATAGAGAGAAAGAAAGGAAAGCCAGGAATCAAATAATTTCTTGCCAAAGCTTCTCCAAGCCTCCTGCAACTGATTCATGCTTAAGAGGCCGGAGGATGAGATTTCCAGGTGCTCTGAATCTCTTCCACCAGCGCAGCTCAGCGTGGCAGAGAGCAACGCTCCGGGTGGGGAGGGACCCTCCTGGTCCAGGTGCAGCTTCACCTGGGGCTTTTCCTACCGGGAATTTCCAGGTACAGCCTCCCCGAGGGCTTTTTTCCTGCCAGGGATTTCCAGGTACAGCCTCCCCGAGGGCTTTTTTCCTGCCAGGGATTTCCTCCTACACCCACCGAGGGGAAGGAGGAAAAGAGAGAAATTACAGAGCTACTGGGATCCAGGCTTCAGCTTCGAGGTATTGAACAAAACCGTGCCCTTCCTCAGTGCCTGGTGACTGATGGTCCAGTTGGAGCTGCCCATCTGTTAGGACATAATCCTCACTGAAGGAACAAAGAGGGGCATTAAAAACCAAACCCTGCTCCATTTAAACACAGATTGGAGATTTATGGGCGTTTCAGCGGCCCCTTGTTCCTCTGGTGATTGCCCATTCCGGGCGCTCTTTGTTTTCACAAACAACCACCCCTTCTCTCCGTGCCATCGCTTTAGAGCCAGGAAAAGGGACAGGTGCCAAAGACGAAGTTATTTAAGGCATCGTTTTATCATCGCCTGGAACGGACAGGAGGGACAGAGCCAGCCCAAGGCCACGATCCGAGCACAGATGGGATCCTCTCCCATGCCCTGGCACGGCCGCTTCTGCCTTGGCACGAGCGGAGCTGGCTCCGGGCATGGCAGAGCGCTGCCAATGGGGACTCCCATCCCATCCCATCCCATCCCATCCCATCCCATCCCATCCCATCCCATCCCATCCCATCCCATCCCATCCCATCCCATCCCCCTGAACAGGAGGACACCCACGGGCTGGTGAGGAATGCAAAGGTTCCACAGGGGCCACATTGGCCTCATCCCCTGGGCACCGCAGGGCAGCGGGCAGTGCCAGGTCCCTGCCGGGAGCAGGTCAGGGATGAGGCTCTGAGCGATGCAGGGGATGGCACCGGTGACTCAGCCACCCCCCAGCGCTGACAGCCAGGACGTGCCACCGCAGCACTGCCACATGCACCGCTCAAAGGCTTTTCCTTCTGGTTGAGACTGAATGAGGCCAGGATTACGGGAGGAGGAGGAGGGGGAAGAGCAGGTCAGCTTCACCTCAGCTCCAAGGCGTGAGCAGGAGACTCCCACGCCGGCAGCTGGGCCAGAGCAGGCAGCTGGAAGCAGAGACACAGCTCAGGGTCACGTCCTGGCTTCGTCACCGATCTGCTGTCCCTTAGCTTTGCTCTCATCCTGTTTACCCTCCTTGTCCCTCCAGACTGCAGCATCTTCCACACCTGAGAATTCGGAGCCTCCCCGGCACGGACGGCTCCAGTCTGAGGAAGTCGAATCTCTGCAGTGGAATTGGTAACACAAACAAAGAGGAAAATAAAGGGCAAGAACCTTCCCTAGGGGGGTTTCCTACCCATCCCTGAGAGCCATCAGCCTCACACAGAGGGGAACGGTCTCGCTGCAGGTCTGCCCTGCGCAGGCAGCCAGGAGCAGCCAGAATTCCCAATCCCAGGGAAGCAGCAGCGCACGGCAGCCCAGCCCGATTCAGAGGGCACGCCAGGACAGAGAACACACTCCTGCCTTCAGATGAATTGGAAGTGAACCACGGATTGCTAAAAGCATGTCAGGGGATGAAAGAGGCTCCACTGCTGACTAATTGGGGCTCAGGAGCAGCCCAGCTTTGGGTGGTTTTGCCAGAGCCACCGTGGGCATCCTCGCCCTGGCAGTTCCAAGTCAGATTTGCTCTAAGCCCTCGTGCATTTGCAAGCCTGGCTGCTCCAGCCCCGCACTCCCGCTGGGAGCTGAGAGACGAGGGCTGATCCCGAAGGCTCTGAGCAGCCACCTGTCAGGTCCCCTGCCATGCAGAGCAAGTCGCTCCAGCTGCTCTGCCAGAGGCTCCCGAGGAGCCAGCGCTTCTCCTGGCACCGACAGCCGGCTCAGCAGGGCCAGTGGGACCGACAAACTGCAGCCACCAGCCCTGGCTGGCACAGGCACAGAGCCCACGCTGACAGAGCCAGAGGGGGCTGGGTTTAGAGTCACCTTCTTGTCCCCAGGGGCTGAGACCGCAATCCCAAGAGCTTTTCAAACTCTGGATAAACCCTGCCCTCACGGCCAGCACTCAGGGTAAGGGAAATGGAAGAACAAGAGAGGTTAAAATCCCTCCCGAGGGTCCCTGCACTGGCTGGGACTTTGTCCTGCTGTTCTGCCCAGGGCTGATCCCATCTCTTCTCTCCTTAGAGACCTCTGCCAAGTCTGGAGCTTCCCACAAAAGGCCGGGATCGGGCGTGTCAGGGCAGTGCCCAGCACCTCCCAGCCCTGCACCAGTCCAAACTCCAGCCCTCTGCAGATGAGTTCTGCAGAGGAAGCACCGAGTGTGGCACGGAGCATCCCCCGCACGTCAGCAGAGCGCAGCCAGTACAGCCCTCCAAGGCTCTGCTCCAGCCTCGGGGAGGAGGGGAAACAACTGCTTCCCTCTCATAAAACACGGATTTTATTAGCTAGGAAAGTCAAATGGCTTTGCAGGAGGATGAACACCAGGGAAAGCTGCCCACATTGGCCAGATGTGAACTACGAGACGCAGAAGCACCTCCCAGGCAGATGCAGCTCATCCTCTGAGGTGCTGCTCTGCAGAACATCCTTCTGCTCATCCCAGCAGCTTCCTCCAGTTTAAATCACCCACTCTCCATCTCAGAGGGGTGCCCAGGCTGTGTCCTTACACCTGGGAGAGAAACAAAAGCCAGGCGACCCCGAGCAGTCACGACAACTCCTCGCTTCCTCCCGAGCCTCCCGAGCACCGGTCCCTGACAACTTCCCCACCTCATCCCGCAGTGCCCCTGTCCCCTTCCCCCGCGCCCGGCTCGGCAGGCTCCCATCGATCGGGGATGAATCAGGCGGCTCATGGCGACACGGATCGCCACTTTTCACAAGTACTGCTCGCAGATCACGCAAACACATCCTCCCAGCAGAACACTTCAGAGAGCCTTCGCAAGCAATTAACGTCGCCGGGCTCCCGCCGGAGAGTGGGGGACATTAAAAGGAACAAGCTCTGTGCAACCACACAAACTCCGATTAGTTTGTTGACACCGGCAGATCGGTGCTTTCCCCTGGCTCGTGAGACTGCTCCCACTCCCCAGGGAAGTCTCCTGGAGAAGGAGCTGGGTTTGCTCCACCCACAGAGTCCTTCTCGGGGTTCTTTCCACACTCAGGTTTTGCCAAACTGGCTGATCTTTGATTCCCAGCCCTGCCCACCACCTCCAGGCCGTCCTCACAGCCCCTATCCACCCCAGGAGAGTAGGCAGAACAGTCCCGCTCCCTGGCATTTGGAAAATCCAGCTGTGCTCCTGGAGCTCCGCAGGACTCCAGCTCCCGTTGATCCCACAGGGATCAGACACCCTCCAATTCCAACCGGACAATTTCGTCTGAGCAATTGATGGGAAGAGTTGAACCTTCATTCCCTCACACCCCGTTCACCAGTGGCCCAAAGCCCCAGGCCTTCCTTTCTTCCCCTAAATCCGCAGGTTTGTGCCCTTCCTCCGTTCCTGGAGAGGTGACCTGCAGGGAGCTGCTGCCCAGAGGGCACGGGGTGATCCTGCCAGTCCAAACACCAATAATTACAGCACATTTACACCCCGCAGCTTGCACTGAGCTGAACGAACTCATTTAAGTCAGCAACAACGGGTCAAGCCAACAGTAACTTGTCTCCATCAGGCCTCGGGAAGGGCCAGGGGAGCTGCGGGAGGGAGAAGCCCTTTTATCCTAATTAAAGCACAACGTGGCAGAGTTCAGCTCCCACCTTTCCAACATCTTCCACCAAACTGCTTAATCACAGGCAAACGAGTTTCTGTAATTACAGCAGGAAGGGGTTTATGTTGGGTCGCAGAGGTGGAGTAGCGCGACCTGCAGAGAAAGGCGGTGTCAGCAAAGAGGCTGCCGGACGTGCAGGGGGTTCTGCGAGTCCCTAAATCCCTCCCTGATCCATTCCAGAGCCAGCAAACATCAGTTTCTATGTGCTCAGACTCCAGGGATTGGCTCTGTGTGCTGTCTGGCACCAAACAACTTCTCCAGGAGGGAGCAGGAGCATCCCTGGGAAGGGAAGGATCCGTGGCAGTCCCCTGCTCCATGCTCAGGGAGTTTTGCTCCTGGCTGAGCAATCCAAACCCGAATCTGTTTTTTCCTCTCAAGACAAATGAAGATGTTTTTCCAAGCTGGAATGGGATTTGACCACTGGACTGATTTTTTTTCCTGCAGCCCTGTTCTGTCACAGCCTGGGAGAGCCACAAGGGCCATGGGGGCACTGAAAAGGGGCTCCTGCAGCAGCTCCCCTTCCTCTATGTCCATCCCCTGCTTTTGCAAACAGCTGGAGAAAGGAATTCCTCAGCTTCACCAGGGCCTTGTCTCGGCAACCATGCTTAAGTCAATATTTATTCGCTGTATACAGCAACTTCAGTCGGGGACTGAGGAAAACAAACACTGCTGCACTCAGTGCCTGGGAAAGGCAGCGTTTGACTCAGCACCATCTCCAGCGACTTCCCAGGAAAGCTCTGGAGCTGGAGCTGCTCTTGGAACGCTCTGGAGCAGGTGCCACTGTCACCAGCAGCCCGGGGACCTGCCTGAAGCCACCAAGAGCAACACAATGTGTATTCCTCTGCTCAGGACTGGCAATTTAACCGAGCAGGAGGGGCTGCAGCCCCAGCCCGCTCTGATCGATGCAAATAGGCACAGCGGCCTCCCCCTCCGAAAGCTCAGCAGGATTCCTCCATCTCCACAGCCTCTCCAAGGAAAGCAGGGCACGGAATTCATTCACGACAGGCAGCCACAGAGTCCATTTCCCAGGGCCCGGCTCAACGTCCCTCAAAATCAAGAGGAAAATCATCTCCCTCAAGCTCTGGGTTAGGAATTAAGGGCATGCAAAGCACTCGGGACCCAGAGCAAACGCAAGGAAGGGGCTGAGCGCTCCAAGCGCTGCCTGTCCAAGGCTGCCTCGGGCAGTCCGGCTGCTCCCGGCCGCCGGAGCCTCCCCTGCGCTCCCAAAGTCCTGCCTGGCAATAGCTTGGGAGCTGCAGATCTCATCTCGCTTCCAGAGCACGCTCCCGCAGCAGCACACCGGCCTTTCCCGGCTCCGTCCCCTTCTTTGCCCGCAGATTCTTCCCTTCCCACGGGACTTCCCGCCTCTCCCGGCAGCTTTGCCTGAAGGGCTGAGCAGGGTCTTGGCTGCGTCCCCAGGAATCCCTGTGTGTGGCAATCCATGGGCTCGGTGGGAAGCAGCTCCAGCCTTTGGATTAGACTGGCAAGAGCATTAATTAAAAAAAACCAACAAACTACTAGACCAAAACTACAACAGCAACAACAAAAATCAGGAGCTTCTGTTACACCCAGAAGCAGCAGGTTCATGCACTTTTGGAAGCACTTCTGAAAGGCAGATTAGATCGATACAGAGATGGAAAGCACAGGCAGCACACAGGCAGCAGTCCCTTGTTTTATTCCACACAGCCTCACATTAAAAAAAAAAAAAAAAATTTAAAAAATCCCCTAAACCAAAAAAAAATTACAGTCGGGAAAGCAGAGCAGGAACAATGATTTCTTGATTTCCCATATTTTATTTTCCCCACCAGCGATTTCCAGATCAAACCCACTCGCTTTCCAAGGCCCAGCGGGGGCTTTTTGCCCCCCCGAGCTCAAGCTGAGTTCTTTGACTTCACACCCCGACCCAACGCGAGCCCCCCGCCCCAGAGCTGCGATGGCTTCGTGCCTGAACTGGGCAGGGGGACTCCGGTTCCCTCCTCGGTGGCTGCAGCAAAATAGAAACCAAAACCCAACCAATTTCATTTTTCTGGCCTGGAACAATGCCCCAAGTCCCGTTCTGGAGCCTGTCCTGAGGACCCCGGCAGCGACTCCGCACTCGATGCTTTCCCCACCCCATTCACCCCCTCCACGCTCACCGGTGCGGGACTCGGTGCGTTAATTAAAGGTTAATGAACGTGCTCAGAGCACAGACATCAGTGCCCTCTACTGGGACCAGTCAGAAGGGTCTGTGGGGGAGCACTGGGCGCCCTGCATAGCTCCCAGCGAGGGCTGGATGTGCCCTAGCGGGGGAAGCTCCGGTGGAGGCGGGAGAGGTGCGGTACCGGCTCGGATGAGTCCTCCCCGCCTGGGCTCCTTCCTCCCCAGCCCCATCCCATCCCATCCCATCCCATCCCGTCCCGTCCCGTCCCATCCCATCCCATCCCATCCCATCCCATCCCATCCCATCCCATCCCATCCCATCCCATCCCATCCCATCCCATCCCATCCCATCCCATCCCATGGATCCCATCCCATGGATCCCATCCCATCCCACCCCATCCCCATCCCCATCCCATCCCATCCCCATCCCATTCCCATTCCCATTCCCATTCCCATTCCCATTCCCATCCCATCCCACCCCACCCCATCCCCACCCCATCCCATTCCCATTCCCATTCCCATTCCCATTCCCATTCCCATCCCATCCCCATCCCCATCCCCATCCCCATCCCCATCCCCATCCCCATCCCCATCCCCATCCCATCCCATCCCATCCCATCCCCATCCCCATCCCATCCCATCCCATCCCATCCCATCCCATCCCATCCCATCCCATCCCATCCCATCCCATCCCATCCCCATCCCCATCCCATCCCCATCCTGTCCCGTCCCGTCCCATCCCCATCCCCATCCCCATCCCCATCCCCATCCCATCCCATCCCATCCCCATCCCCATCCCATCCCGTCCCGTCCCATCCCCATCCCCATCCCCATCCCCATCCCATACCATCCCCATCCCCATCCCATCCCCATCCCCATCCCATCCCATCCCATCCCCATCCCCATCCCATCCCATCCCATCCCATCCCATCCCATCCCATCCCATCCCATCCCATCCCATCCCATCCCATGGATCCCATCCCCATCCCCATCCCCATCCCATTCCCATTCCCATTCCCATCCCATCCCATCCCATCCCATCCCATCCCATCCCATCCCATCCCATCCCATCCCATCCCATGGATCCCATCCCCATCCCCATCCCATTCCCATTCCCATTCCCATCCCATCCCATCCCATCCCATCCCATCCCATGGATCCCATCCCCATCCCCACCCCATCCCATTCCCATTCCCATTCCCATCCCATCCCATCCCATCCCATCCCATCCCATCCCATCCCATCCCATCCCATCCCATCCCCATCCCATCCCCATCCTGTCCCATCCCATCCCCATCCCCATCCCCATCCCCATCCCATCCCCATCCTGTCCCATCCCCATCCCCATCCCCATCCCCATCCCCATCCCCATCCCCATCCCCATCCCCATCCCCATCCCCATCCCCATCCCCATCCCATCCCCATCCCCATCCCCATCCCCATCCCCATCCCCATCCCATCCCCATCCCCATCCCCATCCCCATCCCCATCCCCATCCCCATCCCCATCCCATCCCCATCCCATCCCCATCCCCATCCCATCCCATCCCATCCCATCCCATCCCATGGATCCCATCCCATCCCCATCCCCATCCCCAGCTCATCCCATCCCATCCCATCCCATGGATCCCATCCCATCCCCATCCCCATTCCCATCCCATCCCATCCCATCCCATCCCATCCCATCCCATCCCCATCCCCATTCCCATCCCATCCCATCCCATCCCATCCCATCCCATCCCATCCCATCCCATCCCATCCCATCCCACTGATCCCATCCCATCCCCATCCCATCCCCATCCTGTCCCATCCCATCCCATCCCATCCCATCCCATCCCATCCCATCCCATCCCATCCCATCCCATCCCATCCCATCCCATCCCATGGATCCCATCCCATCCCCATTCCCATCCCATCCCATCCCATCCCATCCCATCCCATCCCATCCCATCCCATCCCATTCCCAGCACTGCCTCCCCGCGGGGCTCCCCCAGCCCCAACACTCCACATTCCAGGCTCTGGGATGGAAAGGTCCCTCAGGGAGCACCGGGACGAGCCCGTCCCTCACCCCGAGCTGGGCTCCAGCCCCACCGGGCACCTCCAGCGCTCCGAGCTGAATCGGCTGTGACAGCGCTCGGGAAAAGCAAATCCCCAGGGAAAGGGAAGGAAGGGGGAAGGTGGGCTTTACAATTTATAAAACCACTCTCAGTTTGACTGCATTAGCTTTGCCTTAGGCTCCAAAACACAACGAAAGCCAAGCAGCGAGGAGGGGAAAGAGGGACTGGGGGGGAGAGGGGGGATGGCAACGAAGGAGAAAGCTGTAATTGCAATTGCTGGAATTCACTTTTAATGCTGGCTGCTGAATACAGTAAACACACTCTCAAGTCCAGGGAATAAGCATTGATTTTTCTTTTTTTTTTGCAAGTGTTCCAGTGAAAAGCTTCAAATCAATCCTGTTCTGACAGACACTTTTTTGCCTCTTGGCCTCCAATTACTCACTCTCCACATCCACCCTTCCCAGATCTCACCTTCACCAGGCACACCTGATGCTGAAGGAGCACTGTTTGATCCAGAATCCCACCCTGCACTGCCAGTGGGGCCAGAGGGGCCCCCAGGGATGCAAAACCCCAGCACAGGAGAGGCTTTGCCTGCAAAGCACTCCTGAGGACAAGGGACAGCCAGAATGAGGAGAGAAGAGAGGAGAGAGGAGAGAGGAGAGAGGAGAGAGGAGAGAGGAGAGAGGAGAGAGGAGAGAGGAGAGAGGAGAGAGGAGAGAGGAGAGAGGAGAGAGGAGAGAGGAGAGGAGGTGCATGGGGGTGTGGGGGTATTTTTCCCTTGTCACAGCTCCATAACACCACGGGTGGTGTTTTGAGGGCTCAGGCTGAAGTTCTGGGCTGGACACAGAACCCACAGGAACTTTTTGGTTGTTGTACTGAACCTTCAGCACCTGCTGCAGAAACACCAAGGACTCAATCCCAGTGGGAGCCTCCTCTCCCACCCGCCTCCCACACACCCCTCCAGCTCTCCAGGAGCCACAGGATTAGGTACCTCCCCAACGTTTCATTTTCCAGCTATGGCTGAGCCAAGGCAAAAGGCTGAATTTTCATCCCAAGGCATTTGCAGCTTCCTGGCGATGTTTGGTCCCTGCCAGGTTTCCCAGAGGCAGGAGCTAAGGGGAAAGAGCTCTGTGGGAGATCCCAGCGAGTCCCACCAGCTGCTCAGTCCCTGCTGGAGATCTTCAAAGCAAGGCAAAAAATGTCACTTAGCCAGGGAACAACTCCAGGTTCTTTTGTAGCCTCTGCAGGGGGACAGTGTCAGACTGCAACCTGAGCGTGGCACTGGCTTTGATTGTCTCCTGTGACTGAGGTGGGAAGATCTCGTCGGGGTTTTGATGCTTCCCAGGACTCCAGCCCCTGCATGGCAGGGTTTTATTCATCTGCTCCATGAAGAGAGGGAGGAATATTGGCTGGAAAGTCTGGATTGTGGGATAGGCACTGCAGGCCCCGTTGTCACACAGAGAGGGAACAGAGTCTCCTATAAACTCAAGGTTTACTCAGTGGTCTCAGAGGTCTTTTTTTCAGCCTAATTGATTGCGTGATGATGAGGCAAAGCTGATTCTTGGTCAAGTTTTAATTCCAGGCAAGGCTTAAACAGCTTCTCCTCTGCTCCCGTGGCAGAGGGAAGCTCCAGCTGCCCGTGCTCATGGCGCAATCCCACACTGTGCAGGCACAGTGGGACAGGGCTGTGCCAGGGAAATGCCACCCATGCGGGGGACAGAGCTGTCCTTACAGCCTGATCAAACACATCCTGCCAGAAAGCCACAGCTGACATTTTCTAGGACAAAACTTTCTCCAAAGCAGACACAGATGGAAGCAGACACACACATCCCACAGCTCCTGCCGCACGTGCTCTCCCTTTTCCTCCCTGTTTTCCCCACATGGATCAAGACCTCCTGGCACGGAGAATTTGCTCTCATTCCCAACACCCAGCACGAGGGAGAGTTACCGCTGCAGTGACATGACCTTCAGCTGCTCACAGCCCAGACATTTCCTTCTGACAGCTCCCACATTCACCCTCGAATTATATGTACTCTATATGACTGTTAAGAATAATCACAGTATTTGCAGTGGTGTGTTAGGCACCAAATTATGTATAGGCAAAGCGATTAGAGAGCAGAACAAAGCGGTTGTTCATGCAGCTAATGGCCAAAGTACCACTATTTTCCATCAAGACAATTTGCAGCCAGCGTAGCATCTTCTCACTCCCCAGCCAGGAGCAGCTTTGCGTGAAATCTTCAAAAACAACTCTGTTATCGCAAGTCTCAACAGCAGAGCTCGGAGGGGGTTGTAACAGCCTTGATAGTCTTTAATTCTTCTCACCCCACCGCCTTTCCCTCCTGTCCCAAGTGCCTTCCTCTGGGAGACGTGGCTGAGCGTTGCCGCGGCCAAGTTGTGTATCCAGCGCTTAATGGCATTAAAACTTCTGCTGACTCCCATCTTTAGATAAAAACCTGCTCTTTAGGTTTGTTTACTAAAAATCAAAATCAATAACCATCTCAGGTCACTATCTTACAAGCCTTCACCCTCAGCCTCGCATCCAGATCCCTGTTTTCCAGGAAGATGCCAGAATATGCTCAAACCATACACAAAATCTGTGTTTTCTACCTTTGCCAGAGTATTTTTGTGGGAAAAACCTTTGGGTTCAGGTCACTGCTGAGGTCCTCCCTCCTTTTTTCCATGGGTCTTGTCCAAAAAGCCAAGCACCTACTTTCTAAAGCCTGCCCAAGTCTGAACAAGGAACCAGAAGGAACAAGTCCAAGGCTAGAAGGAACTCTCCTGTGCCAGGCCCTTGGAAATGAGATCCAACACAGTGATGACTCCATCACCCCGAGAAGGAGAATATTTTAATGGCAGATTGTCCCATGGGGTAGGAAGGAAACACCAGAACTTCTGGGGAGATGAGGAATCTCAGGCTGGAGCTGATGAGAACCTGGAACCAAGGATGGAGAAGGTGCAGGAACTGCGGGGAAGGAAGTGATGAGGCTTTGGGAGCAGGAGAACAGGAATGCTGGTGCCCTTGATAGCTCTGGCTCCAAGGTTGATGGAGCTGCCAGGAGGTACAGCATGTTCTCTCCTATTGATCTATCAATGTCTGCTCTCCAGAGGAGGGATTACTCACTTCTGATAACACAGCAAGGTTGCCTCTGATGAAAATCAATGGCTCTGACTACCCAGCCTTCATTTAATTACATCACGCTGTAAATCCAGCGGGAGCGGAGCAGGGACATTCTCCACCAGCACCTCTGCTCCATGTTCCTCTCCCCAGTCCTGCACAAGTATCTTCCCGAGGTTATCAAGATAAATGGCCTTGATGAGCGGAGTTTTGCTGTCTGTTCTGTGGCCAAGGAAAGGACACGGGGACTTCTCCGTCACCTTGGCCCACAGCTGGCAAAGCCAGCCAGCAAGAGAAGGACACCAGAGATGTGCAGGCACATTCCTGGCAATTAGCTTTGTGGGAAGGAGGATTGGATTAAGACTGAATGTGAGATCAGGCAGCTTTTTACAAGCTAAATAAGCAACAAGCAGTCTGAGAGAGATTTCTCCCCCTGTTTACAAGGCCAACCAAGGCCAGGTTAATTAATCTCTCTTTCCAGCTGCCCTCCTCACTAGGGCTTGTTCCTCACTTTGAGCAAAACACCCGAGACAGCTGCTCAGATCTCTCACATTGCAGGGTGATGAAAACAAAGGCACAGATGAAAATTGCTTTAGAGCTTAGCCTCTCGCAGACAACAAACGTGCCCATGCTGTAATTAGGACTAGGCATGCAAAAAAAAGAACCAGATCTTTGACTGGTGCTTAACCAGGGATAGTAAATAAAAATAACAACAATCCCTTCCCATACACACAGAGCACACACAGAGGCACAAAACCAGGCAGGCCTATTTT
Organism: Aphelocoma coerulescens; assembly: GCF_041296385.1. NCBI lineage: Eukaryota > Metazoa > Chordata > Aves > Passeriformes > Corvidae > Aphelocoma > Aphelocoma coerulescens. The sequence goes on along the minus strand of NC_091039.1, from coordinate 4,802,557 downwards.
CCTGGAGCTCACAAAAGAGCGTGGTTCATCTCTCTTGATCCTCGCACAAAGGCAGATCCCAGCACAGGCTGTGGCTCCGTGCATGCTAAAACCCGGCAGCGACGCCCTATCAAAACAAGGCATTCAAACACACTCTGCTGCCCCTGGGGAGAGTTTATACCCGGCACAGACACGCAGCCAAAGGCGGTTCATGAATCGCTCAGAGCTGTTCAGCTCCAACAGCCAGGGCTGCAGTGCAGAACATCCTCTGAAGCTGTGGCACAGCCCCTGCCACGCTCCCAGCCAGCAGCTGGACATGCCAGCACTGCCATTGGGAGCTGCCCTGCCTCCTCCTCCCCCTCCTCCTCCTCCTCCTCTTCCTCCTCCCCCAGACACGGTTTGAAGCAGTTGGTGGCAGAGATAAATTCTCCCGTGTTTGTTTTAATGAAAAAGTCCCAATGTTTTCTTTCCCTCACCATTAACAGCACAATCAGAGCCGTGAGGCCTCAGCCAGCCCTCCCCACACAAACACCCTCCATCCTCAGCTCATCCCCGCTCCTTTCCCAGCACTTACACAGAAAACAGAAGGCGAAAGCCCAGCAGGCACCAGCAGCAGACACTTCCACAGCCTTGCAGTTAAACCCAGGAGCTGTGGTGCTTTAACACAGCTGGCAAACATCTGTGTGCGAGTCTCCTGTCTGGGGAGAGCTGCGGGAAGCTAAAAACCCTGAGTTTACTGGGGTTTGGGTAATGGGGTTGATAGGCAGCAGGATCTATCTGGCTGTCCAGGAACCTCAGTCAGCACCAGGCTTTGCCCTGTCCCAGGAGAACATTTCTGCTCTCACCAACCCCACAGACAGCAGCCACAAAAGGCCAAAAAAACAGGTCAGAAAGTGCAAGAGCTCTCCTGGCTCAGCTGCCTGGCTGTAGGAGAGCCTGCAGGTCCAGCAGGGCTGGCTGAGCATCTCTCACAAGAGATGTCTCCCTTCCTCCTCTGTCAAGGTCTCCTCTCCAAGCGTGTCCTCTCTGCCAGCCGGGCACGGCTCTGCAGCCAGGCTTGGAGCAGGAGGCAGGTGCCAAAGCCTTGAGTCACCAGGCTCAGAGCCCTGCCAGAACCTGGGGACACAGGGAAGGAGCAGCCTCCATGTGTGCTCGCTGCTCCTCAGGATCCAGACGTCATCTCCAACCCACTTGCTGAAGGCTGACGCGTTCTGGGGAGGAATAAGACACCCTTAGGAACAGCTCTTCCTCCTCAGCAAGGGTGTCCTGAAGGAATTGCCAAAAATATGCTTTTCTCGGGGTTTTTGCGAGGGCTCTCCTGGCAAAAGGACAGGCTGCAACCCCAGGGAAAGGGGCTGTGGGGCCAGGCAGTCATCCTACAAACACGGGGGCAAAACGCTGCCTGGTCAGGAGTGGTCAGCAGGTTTTGCTTGGAAGGATTATGGCAGGGATTCTCAAGTGAGGGCTCTCTAAGGAAAATGACAGGGCAGGGAAAAACACCCTTAATTTCTAGATTGTCTTATTTCTTAGCCCCGTTGCTATCAATTGCTTTGAGATAGGGCCATGGATACCAGCAGACAACTTGCACTCCTTATCCCTGGCTGTGGAACAACTCTAGAACAGGGAAACTGCTCCTGGCCCAGTGACCTCAGAGGTGAACTCCACTTTCTCTGCTGTCAACAGAAAGACTGAGCTCGGTTACCAACAGCACATTCCCAAGATTCTTGCCTCAAATGTGGCTCAAATTGGCTAATGTGTTAGGAGATTACTGGGGTGGAAAGGGCAGGGGAGATGGACGGAATGCAATCACAAGGGCCTCATTTCTCCTGGAAGCTCTATTAATGGACAAGGAGCCCTTCGGCACAGAGATAAGCCCCAGGCAGAGGGTAGCAGTGAGGGAGACAGAAGGAAAGTGCCTTCTGGGATTGATCCTTCCTGTTCCACTGGCACCTTGTCCCAGGCCTTCCTCATCATCAGCATTCAAGGGGACAATTCTCTGTCACACACAGCAACAGCTGACCGGTAATTAATCCCAGTGCCAACACTGCCCGAACCTCTCCCACTCCTTCCACGTTAATTTATTTAATTTATTGCTGTATCATTGCCAGACCCATGAGTTAACTTCTCTCCACGCAACTGCAAAGGGGAAAGATCTGGAAGTTATCCCAGGGCCGTGTAAGACAGAAAATCACTTCCCACGTCCAGTCCTGAGGCTCACTTTGATCGTGTAAACACACACAAATCAATTGGCTGTGGGATGGATGCCAGAGGTGGGTGACAGGTATTCCAGGGACCCACAGTCACGGCTGCTGGAGCCTCTGCACCGGGAAGAACATCCCTTATCCTGGCTGACTTTGATGGAGGGATGCCAGCTGGCAGCAGGGATGATTTATCCCTTGTCACACAGCTCCTCTGCAGAGCTCGACAGCAGCACTGGGAACACTCAGGCCCAGGAGCAAAGTCTCCTTAAGTGGGTTCAGCAGACCTGGGTCAGTTCTCAGCTTCAGGAGCCCCTGGCCTGGGATGGCATGGCCCAGAACGTGGCACAGCTCAGTCTGACTGGATTTAGTTCAGAGCTCCACACTCGCACCCTCTGCCATGCCGTTTCCTTCCTCTGAGCTCTTCCAGCCAAGTTGTTAAGCCTCATCACAAACTGTAAACCTCAAGCCCAAGTTCCACCACTGCTCCAAGCTCGCCACCCAAGTGTCGGGAGATTTCTGCACGACTCCAGCAAATCATTGAATCCCTGTACCTCATTTCCTCTGAGGGATCATTCCACCTCTGTTTCTCAATCTCTGGGATAAAGACCACCATCAGATTTAGGAACTGGGGGGTTCCCTGGTCATGCAGACGGGGTCCAGCCACGATGGAGATCCAAATGCTGTCCCTGCTCCCCTGAAGAGCCGCACCAGCTGAGGATTAATTCCCCAGTGACTTCTCCCCGAGCTCCAGCTCCCAAAGGCTGCTGACAGCACACGTGCTGCCGCTGCACGCGGAGCTGACCGAGCAGCTTATCGCCTTCCCCCCGGCTTATTACACCTCGGCAGCTTTGTATCTGGGAAAAAGGAACACTGGGAGCCCATCTCAGCGCCAGCTCTCGAGCAGGGCCCGCGCGGCTTTGAGAGCAGAGAGCTGAGATAAACACAGGCCCTGCTTTGTCAGGGGCTCTTTATCTCCCTGAGGGGTCTGTGCAGGCAGGGCAGGAGCGCACAGATATCTCACCAGGGCACTCAGGCTCTGTTCCGGCAGCTTTCCACAGGGAGAAGGTTTCTGTTCCCAGAAGAAAAGGCAGGTATCCATGAATACCCTGAGTCAAATCCCTGAGTGGGGTCCCCAGCCCGTCCCCCAGCAGCCCAGGAGCAGCCAGCACCCCAGTGGCTCAGCGTGCCAGCAGTCCAGGGCAGCAGAAGGATTTTGGGGGGTGAAGTTACATCCTCAGCTTGCAGGGAAGTGCAGACACAAGGGCAGACTCTTCTTCCCCTGGAGACCCCAAGGAAAAAATCCCTGTGGGGATGATGGAGGGGGGGCAAAGCTGGGGTACAGCAGTTTGGCCAGGGCTGCTGAGCAGAGGTGGCAGGAGCGGGTCCCTGTGCCCTGCGGGGTGCAAGGCTGGGCCATGGCAGCCACCTCTGCTCACTCGGGGGGAGGAGGCCACAGCTCCCTCCTCACTCCCAAAGCAGCTCCAGTGCCGGCTCCTTTCTCCACTACACAAAGACATCAGCTCCTGGTGACACCGAAATTGCAGTTTAGGGGGGCCCTGTACCTGTCAGGAGACAAAGCCCTGACCCTGAGGTTGCCTCCAGAGCTCTGCAGATGGCTCAGGCACTGCTGGTATGGGGTTTGGGGGTGTGGGGAGGGAGAATTCTCCTCAGCCACCAGCAGCAACCAACGGCGCCGTGGTGGAAGCAGCGTGGGAGATGAATGGAAATGGCTCCACTCCTCCTCAAGGAGCCTCTGGCAAAAGGGCTGGGAACTCACAGCCTCTCCTGCCTGCTCCGTGCCATGAGGAGAGGAGAGGAGAGGAGAGGAGAGGAGAGGAGAGGAGAGGAGAGGAGAGGAGAGGAGAGGAGAGGAGAGGAGAGGAGAGGAGAGGAGAGGAGAGGAGAGGAGAGGAGAGGAGAGGAGAGGAGAGGAGAGGAGAGGAGAGGAGAGGAGAGGAGAGGAGAGGAGAGGAGAGGAGAGGAGAGGAGAGGAGAGGAGAGGAGAGGAGAGGAGAGGAGAGGAGAGGAGAGGAGAGGAGAGGAGAGGAGAGGAGAGGAGAGGAGAGGAGAGGAGAGGAGAGGAGAGGAGAGGAGAGGAGAGGAGAGGAGAGGAGAGGAGTTGGGATGGCCCAGCCTCAGCCTCAGCACCGTGTCCTGATCCACAGCTCTGAGGTCTTCCCAGGACAGAGCTCACATCCCAAGGGAGAGGAAGATGAGAATGCAATGCCATGGCCAAGAGCCCTCCCTGGCCCAGGAAAACACCCGGGCCTCACACAGCAGCCACAGGAGCTGGAGAGGGAAAGGATTTAACCCAAGGTGGCCAAAGACCTCAGATTTAACCCAGGCAGGCAGCAAAATTCAACCACGTTCAGTGCTCAGTGGGGTGAAGGCTCCAGTCATCAGCTCAACTTTGGGCCAGGGTGCCTGGCTTCCCTCTTTTAGCTCAAACTCAGTGCAGACTTCACCTTTCCTCCTCTAGCATGGATCAATCCATGGAAATGAACTCCAAGACACGGCACATTGTTGGAATCCGCTCAGAGATGCGGTTTAAGGAAATCAACGGCATCCGGGAGCCCCAGGCAAGCTCCCCGCAGAGAAAACACCAACGTGGTGTAAAGCAGCTTCTTCTTTTTATTTTGGACCCCCTGGGGCTGAGGGGAGCCGGGAGGTGAGGGCGGGTGGGTACCATTCAGGGGGCACTGCCCCACGCTGGCATCACCACCACAGCCTCAGGCTGCAGGTGAGCCCCCTGCCCCGACAGCAGAGCACGCAGAGGGAGTGTTTCTAATTAAAAAACCCTCTGAAAGCTGCTTCAGAAAGAAATAATTTAAAGGAAAAAAATAATTAGGGGAAAAAAAAAACAAAAACCACCATATCTCAATTGCGAAGTTCCTGCCGGAGCCGTTTCATTTCCATTTTGCACCACAATAGGAGGAGAGCAAACAATGGCTGAGAGGAAGCAGCCTGATTGTGGGGAGGAGAAGTGCCACGCTCGTTTTTCATCAAACGTGGGTGAACCCGATTAAAAAAAAAAAAATAGAAAAAAATAGAAATATATCAATTTCCTCACTTCATTATCTCCCCCCTCCACCAAAAAAAACATCCCCTCAGGACAGCTCATTGCAGCTCCTTCCCAGCCTTGCTCGCCCACAGCTTCAGATGTGCTCAGGCTTTTTCTCTCCCTCTTTCCTCCCCAGACTGGGAGATGTGGGAAGGAGAGGGGCAGTCCAGGGCCACCATCCCCAGTGCCACCAAAGGGCCACCTCTGTCAGGCTGGAGCCGGGGAGAAGCGCTCGTCCCACCCAACAGCGGCGAAGAGGAGGGGAAGGAAGAAAATTCCGCCGGCATCACTTCCAGCAGGGCCGGGAGGGCCTCCCTTGCCAGCCGGGCGCCTGTTCAGGGTGACAGCTCCGGGTGACAGCGATCGGAGGGGATTCACCACCGCCGCTTCCAGCGTTCCCATGGCGACGGGCGCTCGGTGCAGCGTGTGAAACACTCCATTCGCTTATTGATTGAGCCGCCGTCAAATTCAATCACAAGTGAAAATGGATTTTTTAATGCGACTATTAGCTGCTTTTGAAAGGCAAATTGAGTTCAGTTATACCGAGTCAGCCATCAGAAAACAATTTGCCGTCAGCCAGACGGGCCGGAGAGGAGCCCGGCCCCGAGCAGCGGCCGCGCGCCCGAGGATCGGGAGATCCGAGACGGGAACCGAGGGGAAATACGGCTTTTCCTCCTCCAAAATGCACTGGGTGAGGAAGGCGAGGCACAAGGCTGGGCTTTGAGGGGCTGGCATGGACACGGCTCCTTGTGGGATCCGTGGTTGGAAAGGAGCAGGGGGTTCAAGGAGCGGCTTTCATGGGGTTCATCCCAAAAACCCAAGCAGGGCTACAGGACAAGCACGATGGAGGCTGTCCCCAAATATTGGGGTGCACAAGGGGAGCCAAGCGAGAAGGACACACGACCCACGGTGCTGTGGTGAAGCCCAGGCAGTGCCACCCCCTCCCTGTGCCACCACAACCCAGCAGAGCTCATTTCCTTCCAGCCGCTGGAAAATAAGACTTTTCCCTCGCTGATTAGGGAAGAAGATTCTCATTACTGTGTTAAGTGAGGATCAATATCCCAGCCAAGTCTGAAATCAGCCCTGTCTGGCGAGGTGCTGAGCGCACCAGTTTCCCCAGTTTGGGGTTGACCAGCATCTCTGGGGGGCATCCATGGCTGGATGGAGATGGAGGAAGGAGGTGGGACAGCACAGAGCAGTTTTTAACTGAACTTGAAGTTCAGACAAAACTCTGCCAGATGTGGGAGGACTTGCCTGTACGCAAGTTTATGTTTATAAATAAAACCCTCTATGCATTTAAAAATTCACATAAAAATAAATACATTTCCCCCCGACAGAACTCGAGGATTATAACAGAGCCCATTAATTATAAACCAAATTTTTCTAGACCCCCTGAGAAGCCTCCAATAAATAAATAAAAATCCAGCTTCACTTTGGGCTGCCACCTTTCCTGATTCTCCTCTCAACCCCACGAGCGAACTCACAGGCCTTATTAAACACTTGCAGGAGCAGCCCCGGAATTTCTAGAGCAGCACAATCCAAAGATCTGCTTTCAAAGAGCCTCTGCTTCCCGCAAAGCTCCAGCCCAGGCTAATGAGAGCTTAACCACATGTTTGTGGCGGATGAAATAGTATCATTTTGCAATTATTATCATTCAAGCATTATTTATTTAACCCGCAGCCACATTATATTGACTGCAGAATTGCTGTCATTTTTACTTTTGATGGCTCTCTTATTGAGCTGAGTGTGAGGAATTGTGTTCCGTGTTCCCAGTGTGGGGGAGGCTTTCCCTGCTCCCTGACCATCTCCCCAGCCAGGTCCAAGTCTCTGCCCCAAAGTCGGTGGTGTTTGGTACCAGAATCCCCAAAAAATGGGCATTTTCCCATTTTTTTCCTCTGCTTCACCTTCCCCCACTGGCCATATTTGCGGAATTAATCCATTCTGAGCACCAACACAAAGCCCTGTGCACCAAAGAGTTACAGATAGGGACAGAAGGTGGATTTGGCGTCACCCCTGTACCCTCCCAGCAGCTCTGAAAGCTCCTTTGTCAGAGCTGGAGAGGGGAGGCAGCAGCTGAGGAGCTCCGTGCACCCCAGGAAGTCCAAATGTGGGGATAACAGACAGCCTTGGGCTGAAAACCCTTCTCCAAGGAAGCAGCAGGATGAGTCCCAGCCAGCAGCCCTGGGGTTTGCAGCAACACAAACACCAAGGGGTGCACGACTCGGGATCTGAATGTCAGCAGGCTAAAAAAAACCCTGCCCTCCCTCTGTCTCCTGGCCCTGGTTCTTCTCCCACACGTCACTCTCCCGAAGCCTTGCAAGATGTATTCACGCAACAGGAAATCCAACATTCCCCTTCGCCTTCTTCTTTCTTTCTCTCCTTTAATTTTCCCCAAATGTAAATGAGGAAGTCATCTCTCCTCTGGGGATGAAACATCTGCCTGGAGAAGCTTGCAGTGCAATGCAACATATTTTGATCACTGCTCCATCTAATTACAAAGAAGAGAAGAGAAAAGCCACAAAGCAGGGTTTGGGATTTTTTTTTTCCCCCAAAACACAAGGCATCTGAAAAATAATAGAAAAACAGCAGCACTGACAATCAGAGCAGAGGCAGCTTCCCCATCAGCCTTGAGAAACAGCACTGGAATACTGCTTGGAAGGAGAGGGATTGCAGGGTGAGATAGGGAAAGACTAATTGCTCGTGCCAAGGACACGTGGGAATGCAATTGGAATCTCAGTATCCTCAAAGCTGGAGGCTGCTCCAGCCAGGCCAGAGCGATCCGGCTGCACATCCATCCTTTGGGGCTCACCAGGGTCACGTTCTCGCAGCTCCCTCACACCCACTCCAGAGCACAGGGGAAGGGGGGATGCGGGGGGAAGAGCCTTGAAGAGCAACCCACGGTCACAAGTTTCAAGACCCACCAAACACTTGGTGTTCAGCAGCCAAGATGCAGAAGGAGCAAAGGCTGGAGCTCCAAACTGGGATGCACTGGCTCACCCCAGACAGGGACAGCAATTCTGCTCCAGGAGCAACTCCAGGCTCTTCCAGAGAAGCTCTGGAGATGCTCAGACCCAGCTCCAACCTGGCACCTGCAGGGGCAGAGCCCTCGCATTGGCCTCGGCTCCTGAAGTGACAACGGGAGAGGCCTCAAAGGCACAGCAGGCAGCACCACCCACACCCCTCAGCGTTCCAGAGGGGCTGATTGCTTCCCTTGTTTATCTCTGAAAAAATTCACTGTGAAGCGCTGGTGGGGCGCAGCCTCCAGCCGCTCGAGGATGTTGTTCGCCGCGGGTGACAGAGCTTTTAGGAGTTCCAAATAAAGCCCTAATCATAATCGTTGCTGTTTCCCTGTCTTGCTCTTCAAGCTCAAAGGGAGTCCATGGCTAAGCAGCAACAAACAGCACCTCTAACGAGACCTTGCATGGCAAGGAACCAAGCCCAGCACCGGGGGAGCCTGTTCAGCAGCCTCGCTGGAGGAGCACTGACAGGCTGTTTACAGCAGCTTTCAGAAAGGCGGTGCAAAATAAACAGGAGGCTACCTGCCTTCCACCCTTCTCCCACCCGGATTTCCAAGGGAAAACTTGATTTCCCTCCTAAATGTTTCAAGTTTCCAGAGGAGGAAAACAAAACGCTGCCTGTGATGAATGGAGGTTGGCAGCTGGTGGGGACAGGTATGGCGCTTCAAGCCGTGGGAAACCGGCCCGAAATGTTCAGGCACCGCAAGGAAACAAAAAAGCTGATGGGAAGGATGCCCACAGACAGGCAGGGGGGTCCCAAGCCCCCGTTTTTCTTCACAGAGATTTGTCAGCAGCGTTCTGCTGGCAAGCAGGCCCCCGTCCATCCTGCCAGGCAGCTCTCTTCCAAAACAATTGCTCCGAGGATCGTCCTCACCGTTTATTATCCTGCCTGAGCGTGAAGACACACAAGTGAGCAGCAGGTGCCTGTCTGGAGCCAACGGCGTGCAATGGTTTAATCCAAGTCCATCTGCACGTGGAGAACGGGCTGGAAGAGGTGGAGCCTACCGAGCTCATCACTGCCACCAGGAAAGCAAATGGATCCACTTCAAAATTGTGCCTGCCACAGACAGCCCGAGCTGCTCCTGAAAGGTCACATCCCTCCTCAGTACGGGTTTAGTCCAAGTCTTGTCTGTCAGGGAGAGAGAAAAACACAGCCCTGGGGCTGTCCAAGATGGAATTAGTCCTCTGAATCCTCCCCTGTGGGCACGGGCACGTGGGCATGGAGGGAGCGCGTTGTCACCTTGGCGGAGCGGTGTGTGCTCCCTCCTCGAGTGCAGCTGGTGCTGACAAGGTCAGAAGCAAGAAGAAAACTCACCCTGGGCTAACGGGAGGCAGAGAGTCGGAAGATTAGTCACCATCCCGAGACCCGCGTTTCCTGGGAAATAAAGCAGCTGACAAGGGGTGGAGGACATGAGAGACGCAGGACGGTGTGGGATTCCAGGCTGGAATTCAGCCCCTGGCTCTGCCCCAAATCCACACAGCCTCTGCTTCCCTCTCTGCACGTCCTGATTCTCCTCCTGCTCCCCAGCTCCTCTCAGGGCACTGGAAGCTCTCTGGCGTTTGCCGAGGGCAAGTTCTTCCAAGCACAACCAAAATCTCCAAATCCCCCCAGGGTCAAAGGGAACAACTGGCCCTAACCCCTCCCAGGACAGGCAGACAGAGAGGGGCTCGTCCCCAGCTATTTCTGCCGTCTCCCAGGACACGGGAGTGTTCCCAAGCGGATCTGTCAGTCTGTTTGGAGCATCAATGTTTGCCTAAGCAAATAGCTCGGAAAGCTCCACAAATAGCAGGAGGGTTGGTTAATTGGGAAGAAGGCAGAGAACCAGAGAGCAAAACACACGCAGGCAGCACCAAAGGCGGGGAAGAGCACGGCTGAGGGGATCTGGCCACCCCAAGGGCACGTTTGCCCTCCGTACATTGTTTTCTCCGGCCCAGCACCACTGTCAACAACACTTTCCGCATATGCAAATAGGACCATACTCCCGCAATTACACGGCAATCAGAGGCAAATTACATTCTTGCTGTTTACTTTCAGTGTCCTTAATTAATCCGGTTATTAGACGATTAATGAAGCTTGTTTGGTGAAAAACCCATAGCATTTACAGCGCGAGCTCACGCGTGCAGCCGGCTGGCATCTGGCTCCGCATCGGCACGTGGGGCTGGAGGCAAGGCCAGCAGAGCAGGGTGACACTGACACCGGCCCCGCAGGGCTCGGAGTGGGGGCTCAGGGCTTGGCTTTTCCAGCCGTGCCTCCGCTCCAGGAGCCCAGTCCTGCAGCTCGAGCCAAGCGCCAGCTCCCGGCTCTGTCTGGAGACACAGCCCCCGCCTCCCTGCTCCTCTCCAAAGGCAGCAGGACCCACACCGGCAGCTCCCACCGCTCTGGAAGCTGCTGGAGAAGGTTCCCAGCCCCGTGCGGCCGCTGGTCCCCGTCATCCCTCTCCTCAGCCGGCTCCCAAGGCACCCTGCCCTCCCCAAAGGTCACCCCAGCTCGTGTTTGGTTAAGCTGCCGATAATGAAGTGGCATGTTCATCTAATGATCAAATTGCTGCACCACGAGCATGAAAGGCTGAGGAGAACTAATTAAGAAGCTCATTTGCATACTCCAGCGTTTCCGGTGCACGTATGGGGTTCCCATAGCAACCGGTACAAAAGCTGGTGATGGTGTGTGGGTTTTAGTGGGTTTTAAGTGCTGTTCCTTCCCTTTGTCATCCCCTGCAGATCACAAAGGCTCTGCGAGGAAGGTGCGCTGACACCGGGCTGGGGAGGGGCATTTCTGCCCAGCAAGGCGGGGGGACAAACGAGCTGCGAGCGTAGCAGGGGCTGAGCCCGCTCCCAGAGCCACCAACTCAGGTATCTGAGAGGGGAGCAGGGATTGGGGGGCTGAGGACGCTCTTGAACAGAAATCCCTGGCCTGATCCTGCTCTATCCAAAACTCTCCTGAGTCACTTTAGCCTCAGCTCCAGAGGGAAGTTTGGCAGGAGACTGCACCGAAACCCGCAGCATCCCTGAGCCCTGAGGAGGAACCGGCTGCGGGGAGCTCAGGGTAGCGCCTGCAGCACCCGGGACATGGGGACACTGTGGGATGGGACCCTAAATGCTGCAGCCCAGTGTGGGAAGAAGGAAAGCAGGACCAGCCAGGTGAGGGAGTCAGCTCCAGTCCCGGCAGGTTCCCCGCAGTGCGGCGCAGTCCAGCCCCGGCTCTTTCCATCATGTCACTTCTCCTAAGCACCAAGATTTCTTTTCTGCTTTGTATTTCTGGCAAGAAACCTTTGCATTTAGATAAGGAATAAAGCCTGGAATCAGATCTGAACTCTGCAGCAGAGATCAACATTTTAATGAATTAAATATATTCCAAACTAAATGTAACCTCTTAGCGCTCACATTTTTGAGTGAGACTAACTTAAAGAAAAAGCCAGCAATCCAACTCATTTCAGCTCTCCCTCGCTGTGAACTGGCCACAGGCCAATCAATTATCTTGAATTTATTCGTTATTCAACTTCCCTCCAACAGCCAATTTCCAGGCTGTGAATTGCAGGTGAGCGGCTCCTCCGGCCGCGGCTGCGCTCTCATTCCAGACCAGTTTGCAGGCACTGGTTTCACTGGGTTGCCCAGCAGCCTGGCCCGGGGCCACCAGCGAGGCAGGACACTCCGGCTGGCACGTTCAGCGGCAGACAGCGCCGGGGGGGCTGGAGGGACAGGGGCTGTTTGACATCCAGCAGCAGCGTTTACAGATGCAAACAGAGCCCGAGCATCCCCCGAGGGCTGCGCAGCGCTGTCAGGCCTCGGAAGAGACATTTAATTCCTCCCTGTTAATTCGAGGCTGCGCAGGGAGGGCAGAGCTGCTCCGGCAAGGCGCGTTTGGTCGCAGGGAGCAGATGCTGCAGCTGAAGGAAGCCCTGAATGCCCACAGAGCTGGGAAGGGGAGTTCTGGGAGTGCGGAGGGCAGGGGCGAGATCTCGGCTGTGCTGCCCCAGGCTCAGCCCACCCCAATTCCAGAGCCTGGCGCCTGGGGGGCAGATGAGGGAGGAGAACGATGCCAAGGACCAGCAGCGAGGCAGGAGAGGAAGCCCAGCTGGTCCTTCCTGCAGCCCCCACCACGGTCAGGGGTCCCAGAGCTCTCGCCCCTCCACTTCAAACACCTCACCTCGCTATTTCCCACTCAAAGCAGGAGCTCTTCCTCTGTCCCCAGCCTACCCAGCATCCTGGAACGAGCTCCAAACCCGTCAAGCTGGAAGAAGTCCCCTTGCCTGTCCAAAGCTTTCTCCTCCCCTAACATTGTTTTCATTTCCCCCTCCCCCCCATTTTTTATTCTCAATAAAAACATAATTACAGGCTTTTAAAAAAAGCAAATTATAGTGACATACTTTAATTATCTCCAAGCAATGGAGGACTAAATTACACAGCCAGGGAATCGGGGGTTACCTAAAAATAAAAGCAAGAAGCTTCATTAAATGCTAATTGCAGCTTTCACCACTGAAGTGAGATTTCAACACAGACCACCACTGACTCACTGGGCCCTACGAAGAACATTGGGGCTGGGGAGAGACCCTGGGGTACACAGCTCGTGCCTCCATCCGTGGCTCCAGCCACAGGGATTGCTCCAACGGGAGCTCCAAAGGCCTCGCTCTGCTGCTGGACCTTCCCCAGCCACAGGGTTGGGTGCTTCCACCTCCCTCCAGGGCACCCACTGTCCCCTCAGCCCCACTCAGAGGCACTGCCCACCTTCCCAGCAGCTCTGAGGGGCTCAGCACAGCTCCTCCAGTGCTTTGGAGCAGGGGAATGAGCTCCAGTCTTTCCCAGAGCTGGTCCTGCACCAGGAATGGAACCACAGCATCCACCTCAACTTTGCTGCCCTCTGCTCTGAACCCAAGTCCCACCTTGCTGCGAGCACCACTCGGCTCTCCTGGGGTGAAAATGGGTCCTTGGGGCTCTCCTTGTGGGCGAGGAGCTGAATGGAGCTCTGTCCTCCTGTCCTGTCCAAACCAAGCTCTGCTCCAGCCCTGTTCTCCCCATCCCCATCCCCTTCCCCCAGATTTCCTCCCTAAGGAGCTGCAACAGGAGATCTCCAGGCCCAGAGGGGCCAGGGAGCTGATTTTCCCCAAGACAAGGGAAGGGAGGCACGAGGTGGCAGGCAGGCTGGAAAATTTGCAGGGAAATTATCTTGTTTTTCCGTTTCCCATCGAGTTGGACTAATTATGCCACCGAAGTCTGTAATTTGCCTCTCAGAGAAGAGAGTTAATGACTGGTTCCAGGCTGCTGCTGCTCCAGGCGGGGGCACAGCTCCCGCTCCAGCCCCCAGCTGTGCCCTGGGACCCCAAAAGTTCCCACTTGTCCCTGGAGAAGGGAGCTCAGGAGAAGAGCTGGCGACTGGGAACAGCAGCCAAGGACAACAGAAAGTTCCAGGAGGCAGGAAGATAGGAGCAGGGAATGGAGGCAGCTGGCACCAGCCCAGGTTTTTTTCCTCACCACTTCTCAAAGTCCCAGAAAAAGTGAAAAATCTGCAGGTCAAGCACTCGGGGAACTCAGGCAATTATCGTTGTTTAAATTCAACAGCCCTTCACAGAAATAAGAGGAAAATCGGACAAGTGCTTTTAAAGCTCTGAGGGAGGCATGGAGGAGAAACGATGGCACCAATTTCTGGACAGGCACCTCATTTAAAAAAAGAAATATACACAAAATACCCCAAATTAGGAATGTGATATCCAGGAATCAGAATCTACTCTGCTCTTCTCCCCAGCCACAGGCAGAGCTGCCCTCAAAAATATTGCACAAAGCAGAAAAGCAGAATCTGGATCCTCATAGGTCCCATGAACTCCCTGCTGCAGCATCCACAGCAGAACCTGGCTCGATCCCCATCCATCTCACTGGCTTACAGACTGCTCCCTTTTAATTAGCTCCCGTAATCAAAGAGGGATTGAGAATTAAACAGCACTGTATCATGGATAAAATCAACGGGCTGTGTTGGGAGGTCACTGCATCCACCACTGGAACGGGCTTGGAGGGACAGGGGTCCTTCGGCAGCTCAGGTTTGGGGTGACAAAAATGGGGCATCTCTGGAGGGCTTAGAACACCTCCCTCACAGGCACGGCGAGGGGAGGCAGGTGGAGGCTGTAATTAAGCCAGAATCGGCCTTTCCAGTCATTATCAGACAGAATTCGGGGTGAAAGCTGCTTGTGACACCATCAGAGCAGAATCCCCGAGCCAGAAGCAGCACCAGAGACATCAACCTGGGTTTTCTCGGAGCCCTCTGAACCAGGCAGTGCCTCACATCCGATCCGACAGTGATGGATGCGCTGGGAACCGAGCCGTTTTTTCTCCTGAGAAGCTCTTTTGACAAGTATGATCTTATCAAAGTTCTGAGCTTTTCATTATGCTGCTTTTTTCCCCTTTTTTAACTCCTGCCTTCAAGCCAGGCTCTGTCCTCCATGCACAGGCAGGAGCGGCTGCATTTCCCTCCGGTACCAACCCCTGGCTGCAGCTCCCGTGGGGCTCAGGGCACCCAGGTGCCCCCCACACAGCCCAGGGTGAGAGCAGAGCTGTGATTAGCACACAAACAGGTCTAGAAATGTGCAAAATACCGGGGTGGCATCACACAGGCTCAGAGAGGCACTTTTGGGTTGGGGGGAACAGGTGCAAAAGGGGCGGGGAGCCAGCCCAGCACCCCCTCCCAGGCCAGGTCACCACTTTCACTGGGCAGCTGAAACAAAGCTTATCCAGAAGCTGGAGGCACCCAGCACCTCTCTCTGCCTCCTTTCCCCCTCTCCCAAAAAAGAGGCAAGTCTGGACCCTCCTCTCCTGATCCAGCAGCCAACAAGCACAGCCAGCCCCATTCCAAGAGGGAAACGCTTGGAATGCCCAGTCCAGAGACTGAAACAGCAGCAGCCAATGCACCAAAATTCCCCAAAAAGGCACAGCCCAGACTCTAGGAACAACCACGTCCCTCACACACAGGGCTGTGCCATCCCAAGGACAGGCTGGAGCCAGGAAGAGGAGCCCTCCCTGCAGGGTGGGCAGAGCTGCTTTCGTTAGTCCTTGTTCACCCAGGGTCCCTCAGGTTGGAAAAGCCCTCTGAGATCCTCCAGTCCACCCTTAACCCAGCAATGCCAAGGCCACCGTGTCCCCAAGTGCCACATCCGCACACTTTTTAAGTTAACCCCTCCAGGGATGGGGACTCCAGCGCTTCCCTGGGCAGCCCGAAGGCGCGGGAAGCCCTGGGAAATCTCCTCCCCTCTGCTCCATCCCTGCAGCCTCTGCCCACAGCTCGGGGAAGAGAAAACGAGGAGGAATCAGCCCTTTCCACCCCAAACCTGCCCCAGTGCCCCGTGCCAGGGACACACTGAGCTCCCCTCTCCCTGTCCCATCCCATCTCACACAGTTTGAGCTGCCTGGGATCTCCAGGAATGCCTGGAATGGAAGGACACCAAGCCCCGAGCTCTCCCAGAGAGTTTGGCCACCCAAAACCTTCCTTGGCACCTCCTGAATCCAAGTCACCAAGAGACAGCAAACGCCGAGTGCAAAACCAGGGTCTTTTATTAGAAATCTCCTCGTATAAAAATGATCATGCTCTACACAGTCATCGAATAATTCATAAACATCCAGGCACTGAACTTTGTTTTTTTTGTGTGTTTTTGTTTTTTGACTGGTCAGTACATAAAGCAGACATATTTCAATCCATATGGTCATCACATACATTAAGGAACCACCTATAGAAATCAGCACTTTGAACACAGTCTAGGTTTTATTTTATTTTATTTTGCTGTCTGGTTTGTGTTTTTTTTTAATGTAAATTTTAAGTATTTTTATTTCTTTTTCCTTTTTGCAACATATAGAATTTGGTAGGATATGGGGTAGAGAGTGAAGAGGGACGGAGGAAGACAGGAACGGAAGAAAACGGAGGATTAAAAAAATTAAAAAGAGAAAACAGAAGGTTCTGCACAACCACAAACAATCTCACAAATTCCAGAAAAGGGAAAATGTTGGGGCTCTTATTTTTTTTTTTTCTTTGCCAAAATACAGGAAAAAAAACCCCCAAAGACTTGCTGAAGTCCATCCCCTCTTGCCCGTGCTCCGTCCCCGCGCTCCGCTGTCCCTCTGTGGGAGCCATGCATCGCCCCCGTGGGCGCTGGAAGAGTTTTACTGTTTCTTTATGGATTTTTTGCTGCTGTTGATGGCGTTTTTCCCCCGGGAGATCTGCCCAGTAGCCCCTGCAGGAGCACGTCCCCCGGCTGCCACCTCCCTGTCCTGTGCCGCTGTCCCTGCGAGGAGCTCGGCTCCCTCCCGGTCCCCCTGCTCCTGGAGCTAAATGGCGTGGTTGCTGTAGCTGACGTAGGTCTGCTTGGTGGCCAGTGCTGGAAGGAGACACAGAGCTCACGTGGATCATCAGCAGAGGCCACCTTCCCCCCCTGGCTCCTGTCCCACCCCCCTGACCTGACCAGGAGGTGCCAGCAGGGATGTGACAGGGTTTGCTCATGGATCCGGACAGTGCTGGCACATGGGATCCCTCCCTGAGCTGTGGCAGAGGGGCTGAGCCCCACAGCAGCTGTGGGGGCTCTCTAAGGATGGCTCATCCCAAAGAGAGCCCCCAGGACATGCCATGAGACCCCGGGATGGGAATGGGGTCTCAGCCTCCCACCCGCTTCCCTCAGCAGCCTCCCACAGACAGACCCACGGGTGCTGCCCTTTCCCAAAGCTCAGCTTGCCCCAGCCAGCCCTCCCAGAGCACAATTTGGGGTCCCAGCTGGGTGTCCCACACCCCTGGCCACCTCTCCACGGCAGCTGGGAGCGGAGCGAGCAGCAGGGCACAAAACTAACCAGCCTGGCTACCCCCTCATGCAGGGGGTGCCACAGGAACACAACCCTGCTGCCACCACCCAGCTTCCCCAGCCCTCTGACACACCAGGAGAGGAGGCAGCGATGGCTCCAAAGCCACCACACGTCCCAGAGTGGCACGGGGGGGACACAGCCAAAGCCACAGAGCCATGAACCCTCCCACTCCCTGCAGAGCTGTGCCACTGCCCTCGCTGGGGGACAATGCTCTGCCGAGACCCCCACGAGGTCCCCAGGTACCACAGGGTCAGCAGGCACAGGGACACCCTTCGGCCAAGGGCACAGGCAAGTGCTGGCACAGATGGCACAGCTTGGGACACCCTGAGCAGCACAAACGTGTCCCCACGGAGCCCTTGCTGCAGGTTTCCAACTGGTGTTCCCAGATAACAATTAGATAGAGCAGAAGGAATTGGAGCTGACAGAGCTATTTGTTAGCTGTGATGTTTTCGTAGCTGATCTGCCCGTATCAAAGCCCTGTGAATTATTTATTCTGTTGTTTATTTAAGGATACGTGACCCGGCAGTGACAGAGTGAAAAATGTCCCCTCGGTGCTGCGCTGACGTCCCCCTGCGCCTCCCGCCCCCGGCGCTGCTGCCGTGCCCGTTCCCTGCCTAGGCACAACGGGAGCTGCCAGCCCTGCTCACTCCGAGCTCCCCCAGCCCCGTGTGACACTCTGGAGTCAGGGATGTGCAGATGGAGCTCAGCTCTCCCCGTTTCCAGCATTTAAGATCCTCAGAGGACCCCGTTGCGAGCTCCTGCGGGAGCCACCTCACCTTGCGTTTCCAGGTTTTCGCAGAGCTCCGACTTGGCCTCTCCGTTGGGGCGGAACCCTCCCTTCTGAGAGAACTTGTTGGACATGGTGGCCGCTGTCACCACCGCCTTGAGGCTCCGCTTGCGCTTGGGGACGTTCTGCTCCGGGTGGAAGAGGATGATGTACACCTTGGGCATGTAGAGCATGCCCAGGGACACCGAGGCACTCAGACTCACCGAGATGGTGAGCGTCGTGGTCTGGATGTACATCTGCAAGACACAAGGCCACCAGCTGAGATCCCCCCAAGCCCCTGCGGGATCCGAAAGGGAAAGGAGGAAACAGGGAAAGGAGGGGAAGCTGGGGTTAAGTGAATGGAGTGGGGAGGCAGGGCTGGAATGTCGGCAGTGCTGGGCGTTAAACGTGAGCTTTGACGCTCCACCAGCCTCAGGGTGGGAGCTGCAAGGCTGGTGCTGGGCACAGCAAGGACACCCAATCCCAGGGCACACCCCACTCCCCTTCTCCCTTCAACAGGTAATTCCCATTCTCCATCTGACTCCTGGGCTCTTGTCATGTAAGTCACATATTACACACCGACGCTGCCTTTTTGCAGTCAAAACTAATTTCACGCTCACTGTCCAGGACTAACAGTGACAGATGTTTTGCAAAATGAAAGCCCATTAATCTGACTGTAGAATAATCCATTTTCCTATGGAGAGCAGTTGGCAGGCTCTTCTCAAGCCAGGGCATCTGAGGCAGGTGGCAACTGCAGGCAGGGACCCCCTCCCTCTGCCTGTCCCACCTTTCAGGGAGGCCGGGAGGGCAAGTCCCTGCTCCGTGGGCATCCCTGCTCTGCCAGCATCTGGTTCCTTCCTCTGCAGCATCCCCTTCTCCAGCAGGCTGTCCATGTGCTGGGGCTCTGGGGCTGGGCAGGGAGGGGGCTCTGGGTCTCCAGGTGCCTTTGCACACTCCTGCTTTGCAGGTCACTGACAAGGCTTTGCAAGGAGCCTTAAAGCATTTCCTGAACTTCACCAGTGACTCAATGTCCAGCGATTCCCCTGCAGGTGTTTCACAGGTGGGATTTAACGCCCTGTGAGGAAGCAGGACCCTGAGGAGCTGGGGAAGCTCAGGGTCCCCATGTCCCCGGAGGCTTCACCTGAGGGTTTCTGAAGTGAAAAGGCGATGCAGGGCACACGCTGAGGCAGAGGCTCTGCACTGCTCCCTGGGAGGCAGCTCATCCCAAGAGTGAGAGCTGGTGGGACACAGCTGCTCCAGGACCCCCCCAGGACCCGCAGGTCCCACCTGTGATCCTGCAAAGCCAACCAGCACCTGGCCCAGAGCGCTCCGACTCAGCCCCAAAGGGAAAATGCTACCGAGCTTGCTCTGAGTCAACTGAAAAACTTTGGTTTGTCCCCAGAATAAAACCTCCTGCTGTCACACGCGCCGGTTTGTTTGTTCCACCTTCTCTCTCTAGGCAGTTTTTGGAAATAAAAATGTCATTTCATCAAGTGAAGTCAAAACACATCTCTGTGCCAGAATATGTGTGCTTTTTTATTTCTTCCTTTTTTTCTTTTTTGCCACTCCAACTCTCCAGCCTCTACCACGGCTGTCCTGGATCAGCCAGGAATGAAGGAAACACTGGGACCCCAACTCCAGGCACCCCCCAAGCCCTGCCTGGGAACCAGCACAACTCTGCCCAGCACAGCATGGCCCCGGTGGGGCACGGCTGAGCTCAGCACCCCTCATCTCCCTGGCTCCCTGCCCTCCCAAGGAGCCTTACTTGCCAATCCAGAGATTTCCATATTTTGTGCCTCGGCAGTGGCTCCCCCTCCCCGTGCCTTGGGGCTTGGAGGCGTTTCAGCAAGGAGGGAGGGAGCAGCTGAGCTGAGCTGAGCTGAGCTGAGCTGAGCTGAGCTCAGACGTCTCCGTGCGCGCTCCCCCCTCACTCCTGGGCCGGTTCTCCCAGTGCTGCCAGGGACTCCTCCGTGCTGAGACCCCGCTGCCACCAGCCCCAACTCCCCGCCCCACTCTCTACCTCCTGCAGCACTTTTGGGGTCTCACAGGGCCACTGTGGCGACCTTCCCCCCGATGCTGCATTTGCCAGGAACTGTTCTCCTGCCCACTCCAGCCTCCGCAGCCGTGTCTCGCTGCAGCAAACCCCTCGCCAGCTCAGACAGGAATATTTTAAGCCTGGAGCCTCCACACAGGCGTGTGGAGTCTGCTCAGTTAACCTTTTGCCACTGCAAAGAATGACCATTTCTCACAGTTTCACTTCCTACTCTCTTAATTGGCTTCCAGCCCAGCACCCCGCTTGGCCCCTCTGCTAACGACACTGGAGCTTCCTCCGGAGCCCCGGGAGGTGTGAGCTGTGCTTATTGAGGAACTTCCAGCTCCCGCTGCCTCATGGGCTGGATCAAAGAGCACAGCCAGCCCTGGCTCAGGGTGATGATGCTGAGGGACAGCAGTAACCCAGAATGACCCCACACAGGCCCCCAAAGCCAGCGCTGGGCTCAGCCTTGCCCAGGGCTGGGTGAGCTCGTCCTGCCCGAGGGAGCAGCTCGGGCTTGAGGCACAGCCCAGGCTTGTGCCTGCCCCACAGCAAATCTCTGCATTAATTGGAAGCTGCCCCAACTCTAAATCCACTCCTGGCTCCGCTGCAAGGGGTTTGGCACCGTGGTGGGTGCTGGGAAAGGGCAAACCTGCTCAGCCCTCCTCCAGCTCACCGAACACCACTGGACAGTCCCTGTCACTCCTTCCCTCTCCCTCTTTTCCTTGGCTGAAAGAGAATGTGATAAACAGGGAAGCAGACAATGACTCCACTGTTCTGCTGCCGCCTTATCAGCGCAGGAAATTGTCTCTTTCTTTAGATCCTCTGGTTTTGCTATTTCTGTAATCCGCCGGGATCGGCAGGGATAAGAGGTTCTTTCCAGAAAAGGCTTGGGGGACTTGTTACAATAATATGCCACCTCCATGTAAAGTTCTGGGCACGAGGCAAAGCAAATTAAAGTAAAAATGGGCATCACCATCCAACTCCTCCAGACCACGAGGCAGCCTTGGCTGCAGCCCTGCAGCCGCAGGTGGGGTCGGGGCAGAGATGCCACGGGTCCAGGGGTGCAGGTCTGCCCCGTGGCATCCTCGGGACTCCCGCCATGGGAGAACAGCCCAGACAATGCTCCTGGATTTTCTTTTCCCAAGTGTGCAGATGCTCCACGGAGCCCAACGGGCCCTCAGTCCCAGCAGCGATGGGGTGAAGGTGATGGGATCCCTCCCCACGGTGAGCTGGGGGTGCCCCACCAGGCATCACGTGGGTGATGCCAATGTCAGTGCCCCCAGTTGTCCCCCCAAGGACACGCTCAGAGCCAGACCCTCTCTGCCAGGACTCCTTTTTGACCTTTTCCACCCCAGGACTACAAACCAGGAGCTAAAGCAGCAGCACGGCAGCCCTGAGCACCCACTCCCTTCGGCCTCCTCTGAGTGCGTCCATCACCCCTTGGACACAGCCTGGGGACACTCAGAGTCCACTCCATGGCCCAGGGGCACTCAGAACCCACTCACATGGCCCAGGGACACTCAAAGCCCATTCCCACACCAGCCCAGCAGAACTCCAAGCTGCAATCCCAAAGCCCCGCTACTGTTGGCTCAGCAGGCTCGAGGCAGGGCTGGGCTGTGAGACAGAGCTCCGTGTCCGAGGGGAGTTGGGAACATCACTTTTTCCGCCTCTAATCAGCTTGTTAGCAGCCTAATAACAGAGCAGGCCTGTGCATCACAACCCCCAACGAGAGGCACAGCCTATTGTGGAGCTGCTGCCTGACAGGCAGCGTTCAGCAGCCTTAAATTATCCCGTGACAAGCTGCAGTGAAGAGGTGAGCAACCTTGCGCATAATCTACAATCATTATCATTTCCATCTTTATTACCCACAGTATGCCAAGCACATTAAGGAGGCTTTCAGGGAGCTTTTGTTTTGCAATAATTTCTTAAAAAACCTGCTTTCTTGTTAGTATCTCCCCTGCCATCTCATCAAAATGGAAATGCTGCAAAAGGCTCCATTTATTTCCTTTAATTCTCCTTCACACTTGCAGCCAGCGAAGGCCTGGTGGGACTTTTTGGCTGGGCCAAGGTCAGAGGTGGCTGGGTGGACTCGGCCTCCTCGAGGGATGGATGCTCTGACAAGAGACTCTCCAGGACACAACAAACTCAGGTGTCCACAGCAAAAGCTCCCTCAGCAAACCTTTGCAACAGGTGTGTCCTAAAACCACAGTGTCAGCAGCGTGGGGACACGCCTGTGGGGTCCAGAGAGGGATCCGGGCCCTGGGACACCCTGGGGATTTCCAAGGAACAGCAGCTCCAAGGTTTGTTCATCAGAGCAGCGCTGGGCTGGCAGGCGGGAGCTGTTTGCGTTTGACAGAAACGTGATGATTCCTGTTTTGGCTGGCAGGCAGAGGGATTTGGGTCTCATTCATGAGATTTTTATTCTTTGTTCTTAATCCCTTGCACTTGAGCACAGAGCCTCATCCAGGCTGGCCTTGGTCCCATGGGAACTCTGTACTGGGAACAGGGGCCGGCTGGGCAGCACTGGGTCCCTTTCTGTGCAGAAATTGTGCTCATGACACCGGGGACCTGCCCTGGGGGCTCATCCTCCCTCAGCCCCCCCAGCAGCAGCCTGTGCTGCCCACTGCCCCCATCCGCGAGGGGCAGCAGGGCCAACAGAGCACGGGAAACTTCCCACCCCAGTTCCCAAGCTGGCCAGGCCGCAGGGAAGGACTCCTCTTGCTCAAGACACCACAGCTTCTGCCAGCCCTGCACACCGGACACCAGCCAGGCCTCTCCCCTCCTCCCTTACCTTTTCCGCCGACTGCGACGTCCCAAAAAATATCGGGATGAAGGCTAACCACACAATGCAAGTCGTGTACATGGTGAACCCGATGGGTTTGGCTTCGTTAAAGGTCTCCGGGACCCCGCGGGTCTTAATGGCGTACACAGTGCAGGTGACCATGAGGAGCATGCTGTACCCGAGCAAACAGATGAGGGACAGGTCCGAAATGTCACATTTGAGGATGCCCCGGGCAAAGTGGGGGTTTGTAGTCCGCTGGTCCTCGTAGTCAATGACAGAGTGGGACGGGTCCACGATGAACCAGATGCAGACGCCGACGAGCTGCAGCGAGATGAGGCTGAAGGTGATGACCAGCTGCGACGCGGGGCTGATGAAGCGCGGGGCGCTCACCGACTTCTTGCCCTGCTCGAAGATGCGGTAGATGCGGTTGGTCTTGGTGAGCAGCGCGGCGTAGCTGATGCTCATGCCCAGCCCCAGGAAGATGCGCCGCAGGGAGCAGGTGCTCAGGTCGGGCTCAGCGATCATCAGGAAGGTGGTGGCGTAGCAGAGGAAGATGCCCGTGAGCAGGACGTAGCTGAGCTCCCGCCCCGACGCCTTGACGATGGGCGTGTCGTTGTAGCGCACGAAGGTGATCACCACGAACAGGGTGGCGATGATGCCCACGATGGCGATGAACACGGGCACCACAGCCCAGGGCGAGCTCCACTCCAGCTTGATGATGGGGATGGGCGTGCAGCTGGTGTGGTTCTCGTTGGGCCGCTCGTTGAAGTGGCAGCGCTTGCAGTGGAACTCGTCCAGCTGGTACTGGTAGCCGTCGCAGCGCTCGCAGTGCCAGCAGCAGGGGATGCCCTTCACCAGCTTCTTCCTCTCGCCCGGCTTGCAGGGCAGGCTGCAGATGGAGCTGGGCTGCTGGCTCCCGCCCCCCGGCCACAGCATATTCTCCACCTGCGAGGGAGACGGCACCAGCCCTGCTGTGGGCACGCTGGGCATCTGCCGGGCACATCTGGGCACAGGGGATGCCCTGCCCTGCCCAGATCTGGACCCTCAACCCATCAGCACATCCCACAAAGGGTCCCAGCCCCACCTGGCATGGGGGCAAGGAGGTGGTGAAGCTCTCTATTGGTCTTTTGGGAAGATTCAACACCAGGAACCCACAACGAAGCCCCTCCTTCCCTGAGGAAACCCCATCTGCTGCGGTCTGGCTCCTCTTTCCTGTCCCATTCCCGGATCCCTGGGGTGTGGTCACACGTGCTGAAGCACAAGTGTGTACCTGGGGACACCTTCCCCTCTGCCCCCACCACCTTTGGCTGCCTGGCTTTGCAGCCAGGGGCTCCCAGACTCTACGTGGTGAGAAGAGAAACCTGCAGGACCTTCCCCTTGCACCACGGCCTTACCTTGAGGTGCAGGTGGTCTGTCCACTGCCCGATGACTTTGTACTCAGGGGTGGAGTTCCTGATCTGGTACTGGTAGATGTCGTAACGCCCTGGAGCATCTCCGTTCTCATTGAATGTCACAGGAGTCCCAGCAATGCCTGCGGGAAAGGGGGAGCTCGGCACCCACAGCACCCACAGCAGCCCCAGCACCCCCACCCTGCTGATGGGGTCCAAGGGGGCTCTGGTTTGATGCTCCCCCCTCGCTGCTTCTTTTAAGAAAGGGGGGAAAGGAGCTTTAAAAGTTAAATCAAGTGAACTCTGCAGATAAACACTAATGAAAGGAAGGAAGAGAAGAATCAAGCAAGAGGGGAAATAAATAAAAGGGACACTGTGGAGGAGATCAGAGGGTGGAGATAAATAGAAATAATAAGGGGGCCAGACAGAAAATGTTTATTAAGGAGACAGAGCAGAGGAAAAGATGCGCTTCCAGAGGAGATCTGAGACAGACAAGGGCAGAGCAGTGGGAGGCAGTGGGACCTCTGCCAGCTGGGAGGGAGGAGCTGGCAGGGGGAGAGGCTGGGCAGGACAGCAGGTGAGGGCAGGGTGAGGGCAGGGTGAGGGCAGGGTGAGGGCAGGCTGAGGGCAGGGCAGCAGGTAAAGGCAGGGCAGCAGGTGATGGCAGGGTGAGGGCAGGATGGCAGGGTGAGGGCAGGGCAGCAGGTGAGGGCAGGGCAGCAGGTGAGGGCAGGGCAGCAGGTGAGGGCAGGGTGAGGGCAGGGTGAGGGCAGGGCAGCAGGTGAGGGCAAGATGGCAGGGTGAGGGCAGGGCAGCAGGTGAGGGTAGGGTGAGGGCAGGGCAGCAGGTGAGGGCAGGGTGAGGGCAGGGCAGCAGGTGAGGGCAGAGTGAGGGCAGGGTGAGGGCAGGGTGAGGGCAGGGCAGCAGGTGAGGGCAGGGTGAGAGCAGGATTGCTGCCGGATTACACTCCAAAGGCTCCCAGGAGATGTGGAAGCTCAGACCTTCCTCACCTGCTGATCTGCTGCCCTCTCTCCATGCTGCGCTTGCAGTGCAGCAGCTGCCAAATTGTACCACAGATAAACCGTGGGTGCTGCTCCGTGACCCACACTGGGGACAACCAGAGCAACGGGGGACAACCAGAGACGCCCAGGGCCGCTCGTGCCAGCGCCGCGGGGGGGTGGCACACCTGAGAAGTTGACGTTGCGGATGTACTTGAGCAGCTCCACACCGTCCACCGGGTCCATGCGGGGGCACAGCCCCACCTTGCCGGGGCACAGGTTCTTGTGCATGTTGTGCAGGGCGTGTCCCATGGCGTAGACGGCGTCGATGACGAACTGCACCTTCCCCTCCTGCTCGTACGAGGAGTCCTGGCCGATCCGCTCCCGGTCTGCGGGGACAGGGGAAGGGGGCTCCATCTCCTGTGCCCCAGCCATGCCCCCCAGCATGTGTCTGCTGCACCCAAATCCTTGCAAATGAGCCCACCCTGGACTGGAGCAGCTGGAAATTCCAACCTCATTCCCAAACCTGCACACCCAGCGCACATGCAGCCAAGGAACATTCCCTGGGGAATACCCAAGCAACCTCCCTGTCACATGGTTCTGAAAATGTGGGTGCTGGCACCCTGCTGTGCTTCCAAGAGCCCTCGGGATGTCACGTCCCAGTGCCATGGGACATCCCTAACTCCCAGGTCCCCCGGCAGGACTCAGACTGGGCTGTGACTGACATCCCACCCTCATCCCTGTGTGCTGCAGCCCTCCTTCATCTCCCAGGAGTTTCCACCAGCTCAGGCTCTACCAGTGGCATCAAGGACCGCCCAGGCAGCATCCATCACTGGCTGCCTGTCCCCCATCTCCCTCCCAAAGCCTCCTGTCACCCCACTCCCCTCGTCACCTCCTGCCACCCTCCTGCCTCTCTGACCCCACAGCCTCCCCGGCTGGCAGGATCCTGCAAGGATCTGGCAATTACCAGTGACAGCTGCCTTCCCCCCATCATAACCCCATCTTAATGGGATCAGAAACATGTTAATGACTTAGCAGAAGACACCGATTAACGCAGCACGCTGTTAATTATGGCTAAGAGAGCGTCTCCCAAGGGGCACTGCTGCTACAGAGAGCCCCGGCCTCTGCCCCTCCATCCCCACCCCCGAGGCATGACCGGGCATCCTGCCAGGCCACCAACAGGAAGGAGGATTTGTCAGGGAGCCGAGGGCACCACCTCCCTCCTCTGGAGAGGCGGCACATCCTAGAAAGCCACGCCAGGGTGCCCAAAACTAACTCCGGCTCCACCACGCAGGGACACGCCCTGATGAGAGATGGGATTCACAGGGACAGCAGGAGACCAAGCACCAGCACCAGGTGCTGATCCCTTCCTTCCCTGCTGTGGGAGAGTGAGATGAAGCGCCAGTGAGAGGGGATGGCCCCGTGAGCCGTGCTGGAGGTCCCTGTGCTGGCACCTGTGCCACTGACATGACACTAAAGCGAACTGATAACAAACTGACCGACAGGAAAAGATGATATCGGGGAGGTGAATTCATAGCCCATCCTTCAAAGTTATAAAAACGCTTTTGGAATGTGGAGATTACTCATGCAAAGCCCGGCAGGTGATCCCTCCTTCCACATTATTGACAGAAGCCATTAATCTTCTCCCTCAACTTCAGGCCCTTCCCCATATTCATCTCCGAAGGCGCAGACAGGCCACTCTGTCTTGTCAAGATAATTACCCATTAAAAGAGGAGCTGTAATAGACTGTCCAGGGGAGCTGAGCCCATGGGGATGTCACAGCCCTGCCACCATCCACAGCACTGTCCTGCCCAGGGGACACACGGGACCCAGGGCTGGTCCCTCACAGCTCCTCAGCTTCCCAGCAGCCACCTCAATCCTGCACGCATCCCAAAATGCAACCCACCGCAATGGCACAGGCTGTGGGGGCTGGATTTTCATCCCTGTGCCAAGGCTGAGCAGCGCAGATAAGGAGACATCCCTGGGGGCTGTCCCTCTGTCTGTCAGCACCTTGCCCCAGGCCCCAGCTGCTTTTTTCCAGACGGGAATTAGGCCGGTGCACAGAGGGGCAATGTGGAGCAGACAGCTGAGGCTTGTTCCCAGCCTGGAGACAATAAATCTCTGCCAAGCTCCAATAGATGAGGGCCAGGGAAGGGAGGTGACCTGCTGATTATAATAGCAGGGTCGTGCATCGTTCTACAGGGCTGGTAATTAATTTTCAAGAGCGTGACGAGGCTCGGCGGCCCCCTCGGAGAAGGGACGCAGCTCTTCCCCAGCGGAGGGTGAGACAGGATCAGCATCAATTCCCAGCACACCACCAGGCCCAGCTTCTGGCAGGAGTTAATCAAAATCTCTCAGCACATCTGTGGGGAGCTGGGGATGGAGAATCTCCAAATCCTGTGGGTGCTGGTGGCAGCACCCAGCACCTCTGGCCATGTTTTTTGGGCTGGGTGAGCCCATCTGGGAGCAGAGATGGTCCCTTCATGTGGGATGCTCGTGGCAAACAGCTGGTGGGTGCTAGGGCTGCTCCCAGGGGTAACACAAGCAGCTGCCACCAGGAGTTCCACCAGCTCAGCCCTCATCTTCCTCCCAGCCCTCCCATCCAGGAATGGGAGCCAGGAGCTGTCCGGTTCAGGGTGGGATCCTTCGCTTTGGTTTTTGGGGTGGAATAAACAAGCCAAGCCGGCATTTCTTGGGCATGTTGGGTTCTACCCAAACCTGAGGAAAACAGCCCCAAGCTGGGCATTTGCATCAGCCCTGCAAGGCAGGAGCTCGTGGATCTGCAGGGGCAGGTGCTTTGCTTCACCAGGTGTTAGTTCCCTGCTCTATCTGCCAAGCAATCACTCGGGAGATGGTTTATTTGCTGACAAATTCCGATGATTTAAAGACAGCTCCTCGGACATTTGCCACGTCGTAGTTTCAGCTGCTTCCACTGACACCTCAGCCCTGAAATATCACCTGTTTAAAAGCTACATCACGGTGGAGATGAGGAGATCAGCGCTCACAGGACCTGCTCATGCATCTCCTGATGTCGAGGGCTCTGTGAGGCTCTCGGGAAGGATGAGGAGCTCTTGGCTACCCAAGGCCGTGGCCATGGGCCAGTTTCCTGGCATGCCCTTGCTGCTTGCCCAGCTCACACCCACCCAGATCACCAGCTGAACTTTTGGGGAATGCCTGCAAGGTCAAGGACATGGAAGCACCATCCAGATCACCAGCTAACCTTTGGGGAATGCCTGCAAGGACAGGGATGTGGAAACGCCATCCTGCTCATCCTCAGTGGCGAAACCAGGGGAAAAACAAAACCCACACCATCCAACTTCCCAGGCACAGCCAGGTCCCTCTGCCTGATGGCACACGATGGCTTCAAAAGACATCCCTGCCAAGGGGATGAAGGGACACGCCAATGTCCCCAAGTCCTGCCACGTCGCAGCCCGTGAGCCACGGCGCCCTTATCTGTCTTCAGCCGGTGCCAGGCAGGCAGTAAATCTCTCCCATCTCTCAGTAAACATGTCACCTCCCCGAGCCTCCAACCATCACCTGACAGCAGCACTGTCAGCAAGACAGATCCCCGGCTGCCTTGTTTACTGCACTCGTCCCTAAAGCCTCTTTTGGCTGGAAATGACTCAAAATGCACAGTGGGGCTTGAGGAAGGAGTCGGGAGCCAGGAATTGAGCTCTGACAGGATCCCCACCAGGCAAAAACCCCACGCTCACAACCAGAACGACACCTCACCATGAGCTCCCACCCTCCCACAGCAGCCCCCCAGCTCTTACTGGTGCATTTCTTGATGCTGCTGCCCTTCCTGAGCGCGTGCCGGCTCAGCTTGCAGTGGAAATTCTCCTCCCAGAACTCAGCAAACCAGATGTTCCGGCGGTTGTTGTCCAGGGTCCTGCTGGAGAAGTAGCGGTCGAAACCTGCCCGGGCAGAAAGTGGATGGAGGGGATAAATCAGATGCATCACACATTCCCAAACTCCCCAGGCAGAGGGGAAGGGAGGTCTGGGAGCGATGGGGACACATCAGTGTGGTGGGATTGGGTCCAAAGTGCCACTTGGGCAGAGCTGCGAGTGGAAAATCCACTCAGGGAAGATCCTCTGCAAAGCAGAGACTTCCTGGGACTTTGAGGGCAACAGGAAATGCCTCTCCAGGTACAGTGGTGACAAAGGGAGAGTAGGGAAAACATGGCACCGGGAAAATAAGGAGGTGACTGGTGGGCAAATCAGGAAACCCTTCAAAACCCTTCCAACCCAAATCATTCTGTGGTTCCACGATGGTTTCACAGCCAAAACCTGCAGTTAAGGAGGGAGAGCTGAGGGGACTCACGAAGCACAGCCCATACCTCTGACTGAGACCCGCTTGGGCAGGATGGTGACAGAGCCCTCGGCCACCTCCTCCAGGTGCAGGACCGGAGCAATTTTGGAGCCCCAGCTGTCCGAGCCCATCCAGATGAAGTGCCCTGTCTGGTTCGCTCTCTTGGCTGCCTCCAGCACCCTTCTGTGGAGAGAAGCAGCAGGTGCTGAGCCACCAACTCCATGTCTGGCCCAGGGAAGTGGGGACGCTGGCACAGTGCTGGTGGCATCTCCTGCTCCAGGCACAAGTTTGGGACCAGGCACAGCCTGGTGTATACGGACACACAAAATCCAGAGGTGCCACTCAGCTCCTGCACCCTCTGTCCTCCCACCCCAGGCACACAGGCTGCTTCTCCCACTTCATTTGCATATTTGCTGACTGGTAATTGAATTTCCCCTTAATTACCCAACATTAAGAGAGAAAAAAAGAATCAGGTTATGCCGCAGCAGGCAGGGAAAGCAGCAGCGTGGAGAGCACGTGCTCCCAGCATGGCCAGCCCCAGCAGAGGAGCAGCCAGTGCTGCCAGCACCCAGCATGGAGCTAAACTGGGCTCTGCTGGGCTCAACTGGGCAGCTGAGCAGCGGCTGGGAGTGGAGATGCCATCAGTCCTGCTGAGCATCCCTCGTGGTGCCAGACACTCAGACACGCCTGCGCGCTCCTCCAGCGCCAGCCAGGTCAGAAACTCAGTGGGAGGATGGGAACAGAGCATTCCCGGATCTGACCCTCCGGGCTGTGTCTCCCAGGGCTCAGTGTCCCCTCGGGGGCTCCTGTGGGTCCCCAGCCATGTGGGAGCGGGGCCCAGGGCAGCTCCATCTCCCCGTGCCGAGCGGAGGCAGGTTGTGACTCACCCCCCGCGTCGGAGCTGATCATTTCAAGTCCAGATGGTGTTTGAAACGCGTAATAAGGGAAAAAAACCCATAGAAATCCAGCAGAGAGTGCAGACGAGATGGGAAGAGGCAGGCGTGCAGTGGGAGCCGTGCAGGCTGCTCCGTGCTCATCCTGGGCTGCCCTGGGCTCCAGGCACGTCCCTCCCTAGGACAGTCACAGCCCGGGTCCCACTCTGTGACGAGCAGCACCTCCAGCTGCCCCTGGTCCCTGTGCGGGGCAGGATCTCCCCAGGGCAACCCCAGGATATTCCTGTGGGATCAGTGATTTAAATCCACTCTGAGCCAGGCAAGAATTCCAGCTACAACCTTCCCAGTCCGTCCTTCCCATCTTCCAGGCTCCACAATCCAGGCTGGCACAAGGGTGGGGATCATGGAGAGCTAAAGCTAGGTGCTGCAGAACCCCACTGCCCAGAGCTGCAATCCCATTTGGATGGGTAAATGTTTCCAGAGCCCTGATAACGAGACCTGCCATTTATCCTGCAAGGCAAATCCCTTTTCCCTCTCACCCCCGCCTGATGTCAGCTCCACAGACATTTCTATTAAGGAAGGAAAAAAGAAACTGGGAGACTTTGCACATCTGATGTAAACTGATTTAAACTTGCAGTTTACCCACATTTACATAATGTTTGCTGATTAATAAATTAGACACTTAGGAAATCAGGGGTAGCTCCATGTGAATCATTCTGCTCCATAAACAACAGAGCCTCAGCCGCCGCTTCGCCTGCAGAGCAGCTCATCACCCTCAAGTGTGGCCACGTCCCCAGCCCTGCTGGGCACAGAGTGCTGGGGACGTCCCCAAAAGGTCCCTGAAATGTCCCCTAGATGTGTTCCTCTGCCACGCTGGGGCTGGGGCTGCACAGCAGAGCAGAACCAGCGCCTGGGTCCTGCCTTGGGCAGCTCTGAGCAGCGCCTGCGTGGCGTGAAGCAGCGGGTCGTGATATCCAGGGCTTCCGAAACCGATGGAAAGTGGGTTTTCCCCTCTGTTGAGCTCTGTGTGGCTGTGGTTGGGTGGCAGCCACTTGCCAGGTGGCCACTCTGAGTGGGTCCCCACTGCAGACATTCCCTGCCACGCCACACGGTGCATCCTCTCCCCACTGCAGACACATCCCAGTGCATCCCAGTGCATCCCAGTGCATCCCTGCCCAGACCTCCCTCCCAGCCAGGCCGGCCCCTCCACACCTGATATCATCCTCGTTGGCGAAGATGATGACGGCGCGGGCATGGGAGGTCTCCAGGAGGCGGCGGATGATCTTGTCAAACTCGCCCGGCTTGGGCTCCCTCGGGATCTTCACGGACTGGGCCACGCAGACCCCGCCTGCGGCAGAGAGAGCCCTGGCACTGAGACACCCCCTGAGTCCCTGTCCTCCCGGGATGGCCCCTCTCCCAGGGCTCCTCAGCCCAACAGGCAAAGGGGGTCTCTCCAGCGCTCCCACTGAGGGGCTGAGCACTTCACCACCTCCTCAGCCCAGACCCCCTGGCCACCACCCAACCCCCTGGGACACGTCCCCCAGCCCTCCCCTTACACCTCCTCTCCCCCCGCTCAGCCCTTCTGCACCACCTTCCCTCCCACCCTGCATCTCCACAGCTCCTCTCTGCCTCCCGCCCACTCCTCTGGTACCCCTCACCTTCAGCCACCACCACATCACACTCTGAGCATCCCCAGGACAGACACAGGGTCCCGTCCCAGCAGCTCAGTGAGGATTTTTCCAGCCAGTTCCAAGCACCAGCCCCTCCCCAACCCATGATTTGCAAAGGGTTCTCCACATGGAATGGTCAAACTCTGGCAAAACCATCCCATGGGAAGAGCAGACAAGCCCTTCACCCCCGAGCAGCCAGGCCCTGCAGAGGGTTTATTCCCATCCCTATGGCACTGGCCAAGTTCCAGCCCAGCTTTCCACGGAGCCGTTGCAAAAGCAGGTAATTAAAATTAAAAGAGACAATTGGAAGAGCGATTGGAAGAGCCCCCACTCTTCACTGCTGGGCTCCCAACCTCCAGCTCCGCAAAGGCAGAGCCCTCCTGCTCCTACATTTCTGCAGACGCCAATAAAGAGAGAGATGGGAGAGAAAATTAAACATTGCGGGACCTTCTGGATGTAATTGATGGTCTCAATTTGCATAGTAAATGACACGGCTGATGCCTCCTGCCACTAACAGATCGCAGCTTAAGCAAAGGTCGCCATAATTACCACCCGGGGCTGGGAGAGATTCCCAGAGCACAGCCCTGGAGAGGAGCAGGACGGGACAGGGTGGGGACAGGCTCCAGGAGGCTTTGCTCCCTATGTGGGGCTGAGGCAAAACTGGGAAAATTTGGCCCCTTGCAGCCAAAAAGCAAGAGAAGGGCGATGTGCTGGGTGCTGAGCAGGCAGGGAAGGCTGCAGGGATCGGGGCACAGCATCCCCACCCTGTACCCACTGGTCGGAGCCTTCCAGGGGTTTTTTTGGGGTTTGTTTTCCTGTGGTAAGAAATTGGGCCAATTTGCTGTTTGTTTCCCATATGGGGAGCCAGATGGATGGAGAGGAGGGAGTTGGATAAACAGACAGATCAGCCAGGCGAGGAGGGCAGCAGCAGGCAGCGCCGGCAGGACAGGAATGTCCCAGCCTGGAGACACTCACCCTGGTCACCACCAAGCCCCCAGCCAGGCCGGGGTGTCACAGCACACTGCCAGGGGCCACCGTGCAGCTTAATTACAGTTTCCATGGCAATCAATGGAGAAAATCCAACCAAAGCAGCAGTTTGCAAACACTGCGAGCCTTCCAAAAGCCCTGGCACGGCCAGGCGGGAGCGGGCACACGCGAGTGGCAGCTGGGGGCTGGCACGGGCATGCACGTGAGTGCCACCGGGCACTCGTGCTAGGGAACATCTTCCTGCAGAAGAAGATGGGTCCATAAATAAACAAGAAAAGTGGTTAAATCGATGGCAATTCAGAAATGACCATGATGTGATTGGGCTGCTCCGTTAAATCAAACTAACGAGGAACGCGGCTCCTCCAGGTGACAGCCTGCAGGGCCAGGGAGCCCCTCGTTCCCACAGCAGATGCTAACAACGTTTTTGTCTTCTTAATTAATGAAAACTTAATCATGAACAGCAAGAAGTCCAGGGGGTCAGGGGGCAGTGGCAGAGCTGTGTGGTTTGGGGAGCTCTGTCTCTCAGCACCTGCATTATTCACACCCCCAGCACCGCAGGCGAAGGGGATTTGCCAAGTGACGCTCCCACCGACTTTGCACAAAAATCCATTTAGTCCAAGCACTCCTCTAAAGCCAGAAATCAAAGTGAGGAGGTGGCGGCAATGGAGGGGAGGCGACCACTCTCCGTGTTCCTGTAGGATGGCACAGCACTGCTCCCTGCCTCGGGACACAGTGTGACTCTGGGAGAAGGCAGCAGGTGAGACACGGGGACCCCTCTCCTCCCCAGCTTTGGGAAAGGACCAAAGAGGAGCAGGAATTACAGGGATGGGGAGAACATCCCACCAGCAGTCCGAGGATGCTCAGAGGAGATCCCGTGCATTTCATCACCAGTGGCACAGGACACAGAGCACCCGCAGCAAGAAACAGCCTGGAAAACCCAACCTGAGCCCACTTCCAAACCTCCCCTTCCAACGCTGCCTGCGCCATCCTCAGGCACGCGGCCCTGTCCCTCCCATCCTGGTGGGATCTCACCTCCCCCGGCATCGCCAGGGCGCCGGGGACTCTCCTGATGCCGCTGGGGGTAACGCCTGTTGTCAAACACGGGTCAGGCTTTAATCTCCACCATTAAGGCTCGGCAGGAGCGCAGCCGCTCTGGCTTCCCCTCTTGATTGCCAGTGCTTAATTAGCTCGGGGTTCAGGGGGTTCTGCCAGGGCTCCCGCAGGGTCCAGCAGGGACCCGGCTCAGCCGTGCTGGGAACAGCGATGTGGATGTTTCGCCCACCCCGGGCAGTCCTGGGCACCCTGAGGAAGGATCAGGCTCTGCACAGCCTGGCAGCGATGGCATTCCATGAGCAGCTGCCCACTCCCAGCTCCCGTCCTAACTCCAGCCTTCCCATGAGATCCCCAAGCCCAGAGCCTTAACTGGGAGTAGTGGGCTGCTCCCCTGCCCCGGGACTCGTTATTTGTGTCACTTCAAAGCCTCCAGGAAGCAACTGATTACAGGAGAAGCCATTAGGGACAGAGATCTGCGCCCTCTCCTGCGTGTGGTGGGACCGAAACGCTGCGGTCAAAACTCCTGCCTCAAGATTTGGGAGCGGCTTTTTGGGGGTCGACCTCCTGGTGCAGCCACCGCGAGTAATGAACCCGGCTGGAACCAGAAAGAGGCAGCCAGGGATGTCACACGGGGATGAGCAAACGCATCACAAGTATACATCAGGCTCTTAGCTAAAAATATGGAGAACTCAGTGAAGGATGAAACAATAGAGGGGGTGGGAACGGCAGCAAAATTGATCCAGGTACATGACTGAGGAGTCCTGCGCTGGGCTGGGAATGTTCCCCTGTTCACAGACCCAGCACTGCACATTCCAACCCTCGGCACAACGCGTGGCACACGCCGGCTCCGTCACACCCGCATCCATCCCAGGCCTCATCTCCACGAGCTTGGAGACAGCAGAGACCTCAACAACGCAGAGCCAGAGGCTGCTGGGTGGGTCTGTCCAACCACCAAAACGATGCCACGGGTCAGGGGCGTGGGGAGATGCTGAACAGAGGGGCTGGAGGTGGGGACACCGGGGACACCTCGATGGTGGCCCTGCTGCACACCTTGGCGCGCAGTGGAAATCCAGCTGACAGCCACTGCCAGTGCAGGGTGCTCTGGGGGAGTGGGATGGGTTTGGGGAGCAGAATGCACTTAAAACCCTTAAAAATGGCTGAAGAAAACACATCCTTTGCAGACTGAACATCTCTGCAATGCTAAAACCCAAAAAGCAGCACTCAAGTGAACAAGGACTCTCCAGCCACCAGTGCAGCCACCAGCAACCTCCAGAGGCCAACAGCATCATCACCAGAGTGACTGCAAATATGGATAAAGATATAAAGATAAATGAATAAAGATGTAACAGCCACCCAGGTCAGCCTGTCGTGGCAGCCCAGGGCCAGCCCCAGCTGCAAGAATAACCCATCTCCAGGGCGAGTTTCCTCCCCACATCGCTGTCAGAGGTCGCTTTGTGCCTCAAGCAGAACCGTTTTCCACTGCGCCGCGAAGCTTCAACGTGAGGCTCTGCTAAAAATTGAAACTGAAGGTCAAGTTGATAATGCATCAGAAAGCAAACAGCTTGAGTGCGAGCTGCTAACGACAGCAATGAGCATTATTGCCTGATGGAAATAAAACCCGACTCTGAAGGCTCGGGCTCAGCATGAGAAATGAAGCAGAGCGCTGTGGGGAGGAGAGAGGGAGCTGCTCACCCTGAGCCGGGTGGGTGAGGAACACCCCAGGCAGAGCCAGCGTGGGGGGCTGGGGACGGGGCTGGGGCTGTGCCTGGCACTTCCCCCGCCATAAACACCCCCACGGGGAATCTCCACCACTTGACCAACAGCCGGCCAGCCCCCGGCACAGGCCAGATCCTCACTCAGCTGACAGCCCCGTCCGTGCCTCTGACAGGCCGGAGGGCCCTGGAAGCAGCGACAAATCGCAGGATCCTTTAGGCTGCTGGAGAAATGCAACTGAGAGCCAGGAATATCCCACAGAGAGCACGGATCCTTCACCCCTTCCCGATGGATCTGTGCTGGTGAAAAGGTGTTTGGTGCCAGCAGAGCCCTTTGCACGGGGGAAGACAGAGAGGCGAAGTGGGCCGAGCCTGGCTCTTCCTCCAGCGTGGCATTGCCACCACAGCTGGCAGGGCTAGGGAGATTCAAATACATAAAATAAAGGGGAAAAAAAAGAAAAAGCGTGGGTTTGGTCCAGCTTCACCATTATTCACGGCTGTGGCTCTACTTCCATGGGCAGAGCAGCGTGGCTGACACCCCACGCTCGCTCCCAAGGGAGATGCTCCAGGGAGCAGCTCAGAACCCACCCGGGGCCCCACGCTCAGGCTGGCACAGGCAGCTCCCACCAATCTCCATGGTCCTGCAGCGTGTCAGGGCTGCAGCATCACCGCTGGCACCACACGGGCTGCCCTCACACCGCAGGCACCGTGGAAATCTGCTTTTTGATAACTAAATTATCACAAATGCACATAATCGCCAGGTTATGTGGATACCCAAATTACAGGACTGCCACAGCCCCGGATTAACACGCGGCCGCTTTGGCTCCGTGTGTGCTCCTTTACTCTGCAATTACGCTGTCAGATCGTTAACATCTGGTTAGAGGAGCTCATGGGAACCACAGGTATCTCAAAGGAGAAGAGCTCATGCTGCAGCAGGGCCTCCAGTCACAACCACCGCTCCTTATTGGTGCTCAGTGGAGGAGCAGCGTGGATTTGAATCGTCCTGTGCATCCCCCCGGCCACCCCACAGATCCCCCGGGGGGCTGCACCCACGGAAGGGGCAGCAGAGCATCCCCCAGCCCCTCCCCAAATGTTCCAGGTGCTGTTACACACGCCCAGCACAGCCCCTTTGCACCTGCAGCTCCGCACATCCCCTGCAGCCACCGCTCGGGAGCATCCCCAGGCGTCGCTCCTTGTGAAGCCACAGCCCCGTGAAAAATATTCCGCTTTTCAAGTGAAAATCCTGAAGAGCAGCTCCCAAGTTGGATCCCCAGATGGGTTTCTCTGCATACTAAAAGCACAGCCAGCTCCGGTGCCAGGGCACGCGCAGGAGAGACGGAATTAACGCTGCTCCTATTTATAGGGCTTTGATTAGGAGCTCGTCACCTCGAAGTTTTTATTCCCTTTATCCATTTATAAGGCCATAACGCAGTTTGACTGGCTCCAGATAGGCCGGTGTCCCACCGACTCTGCCAGAACCTGATGTGCCATTCAGACACACTTAAGCCTGTAATAAGCAGCAGCCTGCGCCCTGCAGGGGTTTAACTGCCTCAGAAAACACCCTTTACCTCCCATCTCACCCCGAGCGGTGGGGCTGAGGTGACGCCAGAGCCACGAGGGACCCCAGTGCTGTGCCAGCCCCTGCCTGGGGTCTCAGGGCAGCTCCGAGTTGGTGGTAGCAGCACCCACAGCAGCGATTCCCGGGGCTCCTCGCCCATCCCAGGGTTGATGTTCAGATCCCCACAAGCTCCTGCGCTGCTCCCGAGGCTGCTAATCCCCCCTGAGCATCCCAGAGCTCCCGTCAGCAAAACGCTTTCTGCCTCCAGACAAATCCTCCCAAAGAGTTTTGCTGAGCACGGACTTTTTGCCTGTCCAAAGCCCATAGACAAATTAAAGCACCTGCCCTGGGGGATAATTCCACTAAAATTGGGTGAAGCTCGTGGTGGTGCCAACTCGATTTTCTGTTAAAACCTGGGAGTATTTGTAAAAGTCTTGTCTTCTGGAAGGCGCCCAGCGCCGTGGCTCAGGCACAGAGGGAGGGGGTGAGACCAGCTCGGCAGAGCTGGGGAGCAGGGAATGGGATCTCGAGATGCTTCCCAAAAGCAGCCTGCCCTGCAGAGTGGAG
The DNA here is from genome assembly GCF_041296385.1 of Aphelocoma coerulescens. Classification (NCBI taxonomy): domain Eukaryota; kingdom Metazoa; phylum Chordata; class Aves; order Passeriformes; family Corvidae; genus Aphelocoma; species Aphelocoma coerulescens. Next base: position 4,764,758 of record NC_091039.1, on the reverse strand, counting down.
GCAGCCCAGGATATCTGGAAAACTTGGATGCTTGTTTGGGCAGCCCCAAAACCCGCACTGCTCCAGGGTCATCCCCCAAACCGCACCATCCATCACCTCATCCACATCCCAGCTCAGCTCAAGGAGTCCAACCAGACACATCCCTCCATCTCATCCTTTTCTCCTCCTGTCACAGCTGCTCCCATCCTGGGAGAAATCCACTCACCATCCTCCCTGGACTTTTGGATGAAGGCCTCCACCCCGCTTTCACCGTAGCTGCCCTCGGAGGCCAAGGTGGAGACGTAATTCCACTTGAGGGCTTTGACAATGTCCACCATGGCCTGGGCCTGGTAAGTGTCCGAGGGGACGACGCGGGAGAAGAAGTCGTAGCGGCTGTTGTCGCTCAGGTCCGGCGCCGTGGAGGCGTAGCTGATCTGGGGGATCTGGGGTGGAGGAGGGAAAGGCACAGCGTCAGGGCAGGGAGGTGATTGATGATCTCCACCCCACGGCCGTGCCCACGCTCCCAAAACGCTGCTCTGGGCCAGAGGGAGGTGGGAATTGAGGATGAGCATGGGGCAGGTGGAGCGTGGGCCACCATCAGGTGCTGCAGGGGACATGGGGGCTTGGGGACCACCTGCAGCTCAGGGACACCCAGCAGGACCCCAGAAGGGTTTTCTGGGCATCCAATGTGGGAGGGACCACAGAAAAAGCCATAATTTTGCCCTGGCCAGCACTGCCAGGGTCTCCCTTTGGCTTCCTCCCCAGGAAGGACAGATCCAACCCTTCCTGCCCCCCCTCCCCCAGCCCTAAATAAGCCCTTTAAATTAACCAGAGCCGCCGCACCTCTCCGGGCACATTGGAATGATTTAGCACCGTGGGATCAGCGATGTTTAACACTTACACAGCACTTTCCATCTCCAAAACACACCACACATCCTCATTTATCTTAAAGATGGAAAAGCCTTATTAAATTATCAAGCCCGGGTTCTCCCCACCAGCTGTGGGAATCCGAGCTGCTGCAATAAGCCCCAGCCACCTCACTGGGAGCCCGGCTGGGGAGCTGCATCCCAGGGATCAGATGTGCACCTGGGCCACCTCACGGACCCTCCTGGGTGTCCCGACCCTCCTGGCCCCACTCCACCCTCCTCCAGTCCTGCACCTCCCAGTTCCTCCTTTGTTTCTCTGTGATTTCCCCTCTCCCACTCCTGCCTCTCTCCATTAAATGCGATTCCAGTGTTATAAACCCACGACTCCACCTGAATGCTAAGAGGCCCCTGGAAAGGAGCAGCCACCCTTCTACCTGCCTGCGAAATAGGAGATGAAAAAAGGGAGAGATGGAGCAGGAGTGGGAGAGGGAGAGGAAGGAATCTTTATCAAGGCACAAATAGGATTACTCCCTGTGACAATCTGCTTTGTGCTCCGTTCCGAGGGGCTCTGATCTGCTCGTTGGGGATCTGTGACTGGAGCCGGTGCATGAGACTCCATTAAAATTCTGCTCAGCAGGTGAAGCGCTCGCCTGGCAATCACTCACCCTGGGGGGAGCAGGGGGGCTGCTCCAGCCCAATCCCAGCTCTTCCCTGCAGGATGGACACACACTCGGGATGGAGGCGGTGTCCACAGTGTGCCCACGAGGGCACAGGCAGCAGCAGTGCCCACATCAAAGGCGATTTGGGGGCAAGGATGCACCCCTGCCCTTCCAGAGGGTCCTTTCCCAATGATTTTCCCTCTGCCGAGCGTTTTGGTTTAACCTCTTCTGCAGGGCACTGGCGATGGAGACTTCCCAGTTTTCCCCATGCCATCGCCATCCCATCCAAGCTCCAACAGCCTGGGATTAACCCCTGGCCTGCCCATCCTGCTCCAACCTCAGCTGGAAAACAAAGCCCAGAAAATACCTGTTGATCCACGGGCTACGGGCTGGAAACTGTGTTTTAATAAACAAAAGGAAAGGGCTTTTTTCTCTCGCTCCTCTGCCTTGGATGAAAGTGAAAATAAAATACCAGTTCCCAAATGACCATTTCATAGATTTCTTCTGCCTTTTCTCCCCTCTGCCTTTTTGATAGCCCAACTCCTGGCACCAGCTATTTTCTGAGATAAAAGACAAAAGTCCTTTTAGGGACATAAAAGCAAAACGCAGGCAGAGAATTCAAGGTTCTTAGAAAGAAGGATGCAGTGGGAAAAGGGAGCTGGAAACATATCTCAGCTGGGTATTTGGGCACTGGTGGTCCCTTGTCTGGCTCATCTCCAGCCTGGGACACTGTGTTGAGGAGAAATCAGTGGGACCAGCTCTCCTGCACCCCAAGAGTTCCTTGTCCCACCAAGAGTGGGGAGTGATCCCAGGGCCAGGGGGTAAAACCCCCTTCCTCCTCATATTTTGAACCAAAACCCATCACCCAGAAGCACCCCCAGCCTAGAGAAACATCCCTTGGGGTAAGAGAGATGGTGGGAGTGGGGGTTGAGGGTCTCATCCTGCTCCCCCAGGGGCAATGGACTCCAAATGCACTGGAAAAGCTGGATTTGGTACCCATCATTATCACCCGTCGTTAATGAGGCTCAGGAGCTGCTGTGGTGTTTTCTCCACCGGTGGGAGACAGAATCCCCCCAGACTGGGAAGAATTAGGCAAAGGTGGCGATTTCAGCACATCCCAAATCAGACTTAAACCATCAATGTCAACATCAGCCTGAGCAGGCAGGAAGGAAGAACCAAAAACCAACCAAAAACCAACCAAAAACCAACCAAAAACCCCAAAACCACTGCAAAGCCAGAGCTGGGCACACTGGTCAGGAGCACCCCATGAGCAGGGGCTCCTGCACCGACACCCCCAATGCCACAAACAGGGTCAGGAGCAGCTAATTCCCTCCCCATGATTATTAATTTCATGCATATCTTATGCAAACCCCTGGTTCGCCGACAAGATGGAATTGATTTAATTAGAATTTCCATCATCGAGCCATTTGGATGGCAGCTTTTAATTAGGGAGAGCGTAAAGCACCACAGGGCCTGGAGCAGCGAGGGGCTGAGCGGGGCTGCTCAGAACTCGGCGTCAGGATGGAACAAGCCGCAGCCCCATCCTGCTGCCCCTTCCCTGGGCACGGGGTCAGGATCCTGCCCTCAGCACCTCCTTGGAGAGGGAAAAGGCAGAAATAAAACTCTGGGAAACACAGCAGGTGCAGGAGGATGCTGTCCATGATCCCTGCCAGACCTGCCACCACCCATCCCACGCCTCCTCAACAAGCCGTGCCCAGGGACCCCTCACAGCTGGGGGCAGCCCAGGGGAGCCAGGCAGCTGCAATTTGTTTCAATAAGCCCAATGAAGAGCAAGGAAATGAAGTGGCAGCAGCGGGGGATTAATCAGAGCCTCCCCCGGCCGGCTGCCACCTTCCCGCTCGGTGAAGGTTATTCACCCGCTAAGCGGGGACGCGCGTCCTGCATCGCTCCATCCCGCTGCCCCCACAGCCTCAGGGCACCCTGACACGAGCCGGGGGGCTCAGCACTGCCCGGGGGGCTCAGCACTGCCCGGGGGGGCTCAGCACCAGGGCCTGACCCAGCTCTGCACCCGCCAGCCCCAGGCAGCGCAGCCTCGTGGGCCTGCAGGTGCCGAGTGTGCCCGGCTGCAGCACGGGCAGCGCCGTCCTCAGGTGAATTATTCATGTTGTACCACAGCCCTGCGCTGCGGAGAGCGGCTGCCACGGAGGAAACAATCGCCTCAAAGTGCCTGGCACGCGTCAAGCCCATCCTCTGGCTGCTCACCTCACGCTGAGCACTTGGGCTCCATCTTGTCCCAGCTCTTTCTGGGTGGTGGCGAAAAACACACCTCAGACCCCAGTGCAGCTTTTTGGGGATCACATTTGCAGGAGAAGAGCCTGGTTTCCTTGGCACCATCACCACCGTGGTGGTTCAGGAGCCGGTGGGTAGAGCTGGGGCTGGAGAGGCAGCAGCAAGGGGTGGGAAGGAGCTGGAACGTGCCAGAGCGCTCTGGCAGTGATGGCAGAGAGATGCTATCGCACGGAGCCGGGAGCACAGATTTGGGGAGAGGAATTTCTGCAGGCAGAGCGACGAGGAGTGATGAAACTGGCTTGGACACAGGATGCCACATCTGCAAGTGGTTCCACTGATGTACAGCTTTAATTAGGAGGCGGCAGCTAACGAAGGACCCGTTATTTATTTATGTAGTGCAGGAGCAACAAAAGCCCTGGCAGGGAGAAGCAAAGCCGGCCTAGCGGGGAGGGCTGGGGGCTGTGCAGGGGGCGGAGCAGGGATGGAGCAGGGACACGTGCATAGGAGGGAGTGTGGGATGGGACAAGGGACCACAGCAGGGAGAGCATCATTTTGAGACAGGGAACAGCCACCCTCACTGTGCACACGGTCACAGGAGAGACAGGGGAAATCTGGGGGGGCTGCTGTGCCCCCATCCTAGCCAGGGCTCTGCAGGGCTTGTGCGGATTCCTCGCCTTGGTGGACTCTAATTCGCTCCATGCCACTCGCTGGATATGCTGGAGCCCTCCCAGAGGTGCTGGAGCCCTCCCCAAGAACCACTTGAGCCCTTCAGGAAGCAGAGCACTCAGAGGGCACTTGGAACACCCCACAGGGAGGGTCCCCCTGTTCCAGCTCCCAGCACTTTCCACCAGCATCCCCGTGCTGGGGGAGCACCGAGGGGGACAGGAGTGACACGGCAGCACGGGGCCAAGCAGGAGCAGAGCTCCAGCAAGTGCCATGCCCCAGGGAATGGGCAGAGGCAGCTGCCTGTGCCCGAGGCAGCCAACGCTTTGCTGAACCTTGGAGCAGAGTCACCCATGCTTAAAGGTCAGCGGCGGCGCGAAATGGAAGTCGCCTTATTCTCATTTTAAGCATGTCCGTGCCATAAAAGCAGTGTTTGAATAACAAAGAGCAGCAGCAGCACTCGGGTCGTGGAGGGGGGAAGAGGCTCCAGAACCCCCAAACCCCCAGCCCCTGCCTGCTGCAGGAATGGCTGTGCCCAGACAGGTGGGACGAGACCCCGTTCCCATGGGAATGGTGTCCCTGTGCTGGGGACCACTGAGGAGGGCACCAACCCCCACACTGGGATCCACTGCTGTCTGGGAAAGGCTGAGATTTTCCTTATTCTCCTCTCCCAAGGGATTTTGAGGTCTCCATCCTCCACCTGCTCATCCCCCCACCTACATTACCTCCCTGCCCCGTTGGGCTGGGATCAGCTCTGGGTTAAAACTTCGGGGGCTCAGGATGCACCACCAGCAGCACCAGTGCCTGGCTGCTCAGCTGGGGCAGAGCTGCACCTGAGCTCAGTGACACCCTCCTGTACAGGTCACAGCTCTTTGCCCGAGGACCAAAACTGGAGGAGAAGGGTGAGGGAAAAAAAAGAACCTAGAAAGGCTGTACTTGCCCCCAGCTCCTCTGACTGTCACTCTTCTGCCTCCTTCCCCACTGCCAGCCTCCCTCCTCCTCTCCAGAGCAAGTATTCAATCTTTTTTGTCTCGGCAAATAGCTTTTAAGTTCCTCCCACTCCCTCTAATTTATATTATTTTAATTATTGAATAGCCCTCTCACTCATCGCCTGGAACATTAACACGTTTTTTAAAAAAAAAAAAAGGGACCCAGCAAAATCAAACTCCATCAGCGATCCGGTTTTTCCGTCTCCACTAACAGCTTCCAGCCCTCCCAGGAGGGCACCCAGCTCTCAGCATGCTGGGCTGGCAGAAGAAGAGGGAGGGGGAAGAGAGAGAGGGAAACAGCACCAATCCTGCAGAACACAGGGGTTTCAGGGTGCTGGGAGAAGTCTGAGATGGGACTGGAATCCCCATTGCTACTGGAAGTGCAGAATATTCACATTTGTCCCTCATTTCTGCAGAGGGGCCCTTGTTCACACACTCTGCAGCCCAGGGATGTGGCTGGGGATAAATAAACGTACAGCAAGGGGGAAAGGAATTACCAACTCCTCAGCATTCCTGCAGCTGGCACGGAGCAGGAGGGAGAGCCCTACTCATCCCACCACAGCCTGAGCACCCCTGGGGTTGGTGGCACAGGACAAGTGTCCCCAGCCTGGCTGATGTCCCCCAGGCTGGAGCAGAGCAATCTCAGCCGTCCCCTGCCATCGGCCATCGCTGCCTCCAGCCCTGTGGCTGCCCAGTCCTCTGGCTCCTGTGGGACCTGACATTTTGGGGTATGGCCCACACCCCTGATGGAGCATCCCCCATAACCGGCACCAAACCCACCCTCAGCCCAGCTCCCTATCCAGCCCCCGCCACGGGGCGGGAGCACCAGCTCCACGAAGCCGGGGGAGATGAGACAAAAGTCCTCCTGCTCCGAGTGTCGTCACTGGAGGGGGATGGAGGAAGGGATCCCCGGGGACGTGGGGGAGGCAGGAGAAGCATTTTAACAACACCGGCTCTGCCTCCCCCCAGCTGCGGAGGAAGAGACACTTGTGGAGAAACGCTGCCAAAGCACCCGCAGGGGTTTTGCCAAGGGGTTCTCTTCACCTGGCCAAGTCCTACCTTGAAGAGCCGCAGGATGTTGGCCACCATGATGGACACGGAGCTGCCCGAGGCGCCGATGACGCCGACCACCCGCTCTGGCTTGGTGATGATGGGGGGCCCCCCGCTGACACAGCGCACCTCGGTGCTGTCCTTCTCGATGAGGGCCTGCACGAAGGTCAGCGACTGCTCCAGGGCGTGCGTGTCCCGCGAGCACGTGTCCAGGATGCGGGCGCCCAGCGTGATGTTGGGCAGCAGGTCGGGGTCGTTGTTGATGCGGTCCAGGGCGAAGAGCATGGCCTCCAGGCGATGGATGCCCTTCTCCTTCTTCAGCTCCCCGCAGGCTTTGCCCTCGGCGCCCCGGCCATGCACGGGGAAGAGCCCCCCGAGCGTGATGTCCCCGTCGATGCGGATGGAGTTCATGTGCGGGTAGCCCTGGCCTTTGGGCTTGGCGGCACCCCCGGGCGCCCACCCCCAGCTGCAGGCACTCAGGAGGAGGCAGAAGGACAAACGCTCCATGCAAAAGTGACCCCCACTCATCGCCAACGCCGTGCTGGGGCAGAGCTCGGGCCGGGAACGCGGCGGTCAGGGGGCCGGGCTGGGCCAGGCGGGCAGCATGGCTCCGGAGGGATGGCGCTCCGGCACCATCAGCAGCTCCCGACGGCGCTGCCGGCCCCAGAGGACTGGAGGGAGGTCGGGATGCAGGAGAGTGCCGGGGTCTGCATGGCTACACCAGGGAGGAGAGACGGCAACAGAGACACGAGCCCACACAAAGCTTCGGGTCCTTCCTCTGGAGACCTTGGAGGGACAGGGGAAAAGAGGAGAGAGAAAATTAGGCAGGAGCAGGAAGAGGACATTGGCTATTCGGGGCTTTCATCAGGGAGCTGGCGGAAATTAGCACCGGGGGTTATTGCAAAAGATAGATTTGGGATTTGCCGGATCTTTGATTCACCCCAGGGGTTTTGGCTTAGCCCAAATCGCATCTGGGCAGAGGGGCTGGTCAGGGCCTTGTGGACACTGCCCCACAGAGCAGGACAGGTCAGTGACCAGCTCGGGGGGAGGCCTGGAACTCTGTCCCAACCTGTCCCCTCTTAAGGGAACTGTGAGGTTGGGACAAGTCCCAAGACAGTGCTCAGAGTGGGGCAAACCCCACACACACCCCCAGCCCTGTTCACTGCTTATCTTATCCCATCCCTCCTCTTTCCCAATGGGTTTTTCAGTCACCTGCCATGAGCCCCCTTGTCTTGAGCCCCACAAACTGAGCTCTGCATCCTCAGCGAGAGCCAGGCACTGCCAAAACCCAGCGTTCCGGATCCGAGTCACAACCCAAAGCACCGCGCTCCTGCCGCTCTCCCTTCAGGCCACTGATTCCTGAACCAGCAGCTGCTTCCATTATCGACGGCTTCCAGCAGCAAATATCGACAGCACCTGAGCTGCCCCTGCCCCAGCAGCACAGCCCCTGCCTCAGTTTCCCCCTGAGACAGGTTCCCCCTCATGCCCATCCCCGCCATCTCCCAGCAGCTGCTGATGGATGCTGAGGGCAGCGCATGATTAATGCAGGCACCAACAGCAGCATGGAGCCGAGCAGGAAAATGCATTCCCCAGGCAGGATGGGCTGCAACAGTGAGACCAAGGAAACAGCTTAAATTCATCCAGCTCAAGCCCAGACCGGCACCCAAGCCCACGGACAGACGTGGACGGTTCTGTTCTGCCGGACAGAACCTCACCAGCCCCGGGGTTGCTCCCGCTCCGCAGCCATCCCAGCCAGGAGGACCCTGGCTTCAACTCACCTCCATAAATTATGCACCTCCCTGCCCAATGCAGCTGCTTGAAGGCCCATCTCCAAAGTGATTCTGACAGCCGGGGCTTTTAAGGAACCAGAATCACCCGAGCTCTGTGCTTCCAAAGGCTGGGAATGCTGTGGCACATCACCAGCCCCAGCCTGCCGGGAGAGCCCCTTGGAGCTTGGCTCTGCTCGGATGCGGATCAGGGACACGGATCAGCCCTCTGCATGGTCCTGTCCCCTCTGCAGGTACCACCCCACGCATCACCAGTGGGCATGGAGCAGGGGAATGTGGCTCCTGGCATGGCCTGGGAGTGGGTCAGGCTCTGCCCCTGCCGGGGAGGAGGAGGATGGGGAGGCAAAGGGATGCTCAGACACCACAGCCGCCTTGGCAGCCCCACACCAGCTGAAAGCAGGTCACTTCTCCCACCCTCATCCCCGGAGCTGCAGCATTTCTGCCCATCAAAGGTGGGATGCTCACACCATGGACCCGCTCCCAGGAAAACCCTCAGAGCCCACGGCAGCTCCCGCAGAGCTGGCAGTGCCCCCAGAGCCCACTGCCTTTCCCTTTCTTCTTTTAAGCTTTTTCCCTCTCTGTTCTCTCCCCTTTGTGGCTCCTTTGATCATATAATCTGAATGAACTGAAGGTAAAAATATCACGGCAGGCAAGAAGAAAGCGCAAATAACGGGGAGAGGAGGAGGGAGCTTGTTCGGATCCCTCACAGAATCATTGGGGGAGATGGAGCTGGAGTTACCCGGTGAGCCCCTGCTGCAAACGGCCCAGGAAGGGGTGACAGATGAGCACCCCTGTCCCCTCCACCTGCCTCCAGCAACCCCTCAGCCACACACAAGTCACTGCTTCCACACAGCCCAGACCTTGTTTCCACCATGCCCGAGCTTCCCCAAAGCACCTGCTCCAGCGGGGGCACATCTGGAGGGAGATGCACATCTGGAAGAAGACACCTGCCTGCAGCAGGTATTCATGGAGCAGGGAACAGCCTTACCTACACGCTCCGGGCAGCAAGGGGCCAGAGCCGCCCTCCTGCCCCACCTGCACGGCTCCACAGGGGCACCCCGAGGGTGGGAATAACAGGGTGGGACCATCACTCAGCGTGGTGCTTATCCCAGCCCCAAAGGAAGGAGCAATTCTGCTTCTCCTACTTCCACCGGTAGGACGGAGCCTTCCCATCGCCCTCATCCCGGCTATGCCGCAGCCTGATCTGGATCTGGGAAGTGGCGCAAATACCAACCAAACCGAGAAGATCTCCAGAGCCCGGCCGTGGGTCATCCCCTGCCCGAGCCAGGGTGGGCTGAGCAGCGCCAGGGCGGAGGGAGCCGGTGCCGGGTGCTGTGGGTGCTGCTGCCCCGGGACACGCAGAGCCCCGCGGGTCCCGGCACCCCGCACACGGGCCCGGGCAGCACGGTGGCATCCTGCCCCCCTCTAGTGGTGGTCACCGGGCCACCGGCATCGCCAGCCACGGAGGGCCCTGGAAGGAGCAGGGGAGGGCTCAGCTGGGCAGGCCAGCCCCTCTTGGGGCCACCTGGTCCAGTGGAAGGTGTCCCTGCCCATGGCATGGGACTGGATGAGCTTTAAGGTCCCTTCCAACCCGAACCATTCTGTGATTCCATGAAATCAAACTCTGATTAAAAATTCCCCCACATCCCAGAGATCTCCTGCTGCAAAAGCCTCTCCAGTGCCTGGGGGAAGAACCGGCCATCCCAGGCATCACCTCTGCAGCTCCTTCCCGCAGCTTCTCCTGCACGACCCCTCAAGCACTGCCCAGGCTGGACTGTGGTGGGACACGCTCCGGACAGACCCCTCTCTGAGCAGACCCTGCTCCCCAGAGCTCTGCCTGCAGCAGGATCCATCATCTCCCAATTCAGAGCCAGGGCATTTTCTGGGGCTCGTTAAACCCAGCAGAGGCTGAGCTGGTTATACAGCCCAGGAGATGCAGGAATAATCAGCCAAGAGCATCCAGCACTCACCTGCACGTCCCCATCCCCAGTGCCAAAGAGCCCAGCACCACCAGCACCAGAGGCTCCAGCCCAGCCCTGGCACTGGGAGGGCTGTGCCAGCTTAAGCCACACTGGATCCTACCAGCTCCAAAGCATCTTTTTGAAAATCAAGGCTATTTCTTTCCCCACCTGCTCTTCCTCCAGCCAGCAGGCAGCACAATATCCCAATTAGTGTACACTCACTTCCCGCTTGTAAGCAGCTACAGGGAACTTCGCTTGGCTCCTGGTCTTTTTAATTACAAAAGCTCCATGAAGTAGAGCAGAATTGAGACGTGGACAGAGGCAGGGGACGCCAGGTTAAGTTCTCTCCCGACAGGCAAAACCTTAAGTATTCAGGTCCAGTACCCCGGCGTTTGCTCGGAGAAGCAAGGCCACGGCTCAGCAGGCAGCAGTGAGCAGAGCCCCCGGATTGTGCCATCCAACCCCCCCAATGAGCTCCAAGATGCAGCCCCTGCCCCAGCAACCCCTCGATCGATGCACAAACCAATATCACAATGCTCACACGAGCCCGAGCCCATCACCAAGGTGCCAACTCGTCCCCTCTGCAACCGGGTCCCGCCAGCAGCCAGCTCAGAGCCCCATGGTGGGCAAAAGCTGGGTACGACCACCCACCTCACTGCCCCGAAGCATCTCCTGAAGGACGCTGAAGTCCAAACAAAAGTGCTCCCATAGGGCGCAGATCAGATCCAGGGAATATTTATCACACCGTATTTATATATGTCCTTAACTGCAGCAAGCCCTCTCCTTCCGCCTCCCTCCCGCTGCCAAACAGGTCAGGGCTAATCCCTCACTTTGAAGGATGGGATGGCACAGCAGCGGGGGAAGGCGAGCAGGATCCAGCCCCGGAGCAAGCGGAGAGAGAACAGCAGCTCACCTTGCGGGCAGGCAGCGCGAGGTCTCCGCCGGCAGCCGGCGCAGAGCTCCAGCGGGAGCGGCTGGAAGGGAAGGGAAGGGAAGGAGCCGCCGCTCGTCTCCGCTCCTGCCACGTGCAGCAGAATCCCGCAATTAATTTTTTATCGCCATCTGCAATTTGGGACCGTGCTGGCTCCGAGCGAGAGCGCGGCCTGACTGCCGGTGTCCGGCAGTGCCCGCGGCAGCACGCGGTGTCCCCGCTCCCCATCACACCTACGCCCTGACACTGCGGTCTGGCAGTGCCAGCCCCTGCCCACACCCCCCCGGCGGTGACTCCAGAGACCCCCATCCTGAGCCGGGCTCGGTGCGGGGCCATCCAGGGAACTGCAGGGAGGAAAACCCTCCGTGAGACGCAGCGCCCGGGAGGAAGAGCCGGTGCCCACAGCGGGCACGAAGCCGGGGAGGGCGACGGGCGCGGGTTCACGTATGTTATAATTAGGACCTGCCACTTCTTCAAGCCATTGCCTTTCTGGGAAGAGCTGGAAGGGGGTGGCTGAGCTGACAAATCCATCCTCCTCCTGCCTGATGCCAAAGTTGAAGCACGTGATGCTCTTTTTCGGGGAGCCGTTAGGCTCCTCCGCAGGGTGATGCTGGCCCCTGGGATGTAGGGCCAGGCCATGGCTCCACTCGAGCTTCGATTCCCACGGGAAAATCCCCTTGACGCTGCTCTGACACCCCGGGGTGTAGCTCAGCACCCCTAACCCAGTGTCTGATGCCGTCCTCAAAAGGGCTTTGCCCGTAGCCCCCCAGCCTGGGGCAGCTGGAGCCACCGCTGCCCATGGGGACCCTCTGCCATCAAGGAGAGGGACCACCCTCACCACGGCCCCCAGCACTGCCCCTCCAGCTCGGCCAGGCCGGCCAAAATCAGGCGGGATCTCTGCACATCCCATCGCACCGAGCCTCCCGGCGCGGAGGTGTCAGGTCACCGGGAAAAGGGTCTTGTCCGGGCTCTCCCCCCGCCACAGCCTTGCCCAGCGCATCCCCCAGCGCATCCCCCCGCTGCCTGGTGCGGATAAACGCTGCTTACAGGGAGCCAAGGCAGGGAAGGAAATGAGCTTTTTCTTTTGGCAGTTCTCGTGGCGTTTTCCCGAGCTCCTCGCTGCATTCAACAGATCAGCTCTGCTCCTTGCCTTCATCCTTCCATCCCTCCGTCCCTCCCCGAGCCCTGCCCGGGGCACACGGCCACTGCCGGTGGGTGCCTGCGGTGACCGCCAGCCCTGCCTCGTGCCACCCCCGGCGAGCCCCGAGCCACAGGTCACCTGCAGCGCGATGGCGATGGCAAAGGCAGTGACTCACCCGCAGCCTCTCCGTCGCAGCCGCCGCCGAAGGCAGCGGGCATCCCCCAGCGCCGGAGCAGCCCACGGAAAATCACCCGGCTGGGAGAGCACGGCAAACTCATCACACCGCGGGGAGGAGGAGGAGGAGGAGGAGGAGGAGGAGGAGGGCTGGCGGGGCTGCACCCGGGCAGGCAGTGGGAGAGTTCTCCGGTTTTTTCTCACGGCTGCCAACTTCCCCAGCGGCTCCCGACGCCTCAGATCCGCTCGCCCGGAGAGCACCAAGGAGCGGGAGAACGCTCCGGAGAGGAAACCGACCCCGCGCTGGAGCGGGGCTCTGCCCGGCCCAGAGGTGCCTCCGAGCGGTCGCTCTGGCGCCGGGGAAGGGTCTTATCCCTCACAGCCCCTCCGAGCTGCAGAGGCAGCGCCTTCAGCTCTTCGCCGCCCTCCTGTCCCCCCTGCCCTGCGGCGGCTCTGCGGGCGCTGCCCGCTGCGGCGAGGCGAGGGCAGCCCCCGCCGGCGGCTCGGCCCCGGTCACGGCCACCCGCCCCTGCCCGCTGCCTCCTGCCCCAACCCCTGCCAGCCCTCTCCGTCCGGACGATCCCCCCAGCTCCCCTCCCGGAGCCCTCGCCGGGCAGTGGGCACCTCTGGGGACAAAGGTGACAGGTTGGGGACCAGAGCAAGGGGTGCCCTCCGTGCCCCTCGCGGAGGGGAGCAGCGGGGCGAGGAGGGGGCAGCGCTCCGCAGTCCCCAACAATGAATAATGCGATGAGTGGGAGAGCGGGGAGCGCTGGGGGTTCCGGGCTGCAGCCCCCGCTGTCGCAGCCCCCCCAGCCCAAAAATAAGAAGGAAAGGCGAAAAATTCGCCAGAGCGTTGTGCAGGGGGGGAGCGGCGAGGCTGTAGGGCGGGAGAGCTGGGGGCACTCCAGCCCCGGGGGAAGGTGCGGGGGCACCGGGAGTCCCGGGGATGCTCCCCCCGCGCCGCCCGCACTTACCCGCGGGCAGTGCCAAGTTGGCGGCGCCGCCGGCCCCGTCTCCGCCCGGTGCCCGGTGCCGCGATCCGCCCCCGGCCCGGGGGCGCGGGCAGCCCGGGGGGGCCCTGCGGCGTGCGGCGGGGGCGGCCCCGGCCCCCCCAGCCCCGGCCGGGCCCGGGAGCCGAGCGAGCCGCAGCCGGGCGGGACCCGCCGCTCTCCGCGCACCGCAGCCGCGGCGAGGAGGAGGAGGAGGAGGAGGAAGAGGTGGAGAAGGGGGAGGAGGAGGGGGAAGACGAGGAGGAGGAGGAGAGCCGGGGCAGGGGAAGTTTTGCATGAAGAGGAGCTGGGAAGCCCGCCGCCGGCTCTGCCAGCCTCTTAAAGCACTAGCGCAGCGCGGGGACCCCCACCCCGGCCCCCCCCCCGGCTCCTGGCGGAAGGGTCCCCCCGCCAGGCTGCTGAGGGTCTCCGGCTCCCTGCAGTGACAGCCATCCTCAAATTCCCTTTCCCAGGTGGGAGCAGCTCCCGCAAGCAGCGACGAGGGAGGATGCTCGTCACCCCAGGCCGTTGCCCTTCTCTTCTCCCTCCCATAAAACGCTGTCAACCCCCCGCCCCGCGGAGCTCGGCTCCTGCATCGCCTTGTTTCCCCATCAATCCCCCCCGTCGGGCCCCGCGGCTTCGAGGAGCCCGTCGTGCTGTGTCGATTCATTAATCCAGAGAAAACACAACCCCCTGGTAATGGCCATTGACACATTAACTGCTGCGATCCATCACGGTAATGACACGGCGGTGATTGCTCGGTCACCGGAGCAATTAGGGCACACCCTGGCTCTCACCTGCGGGCACGCAAGGCTGCCAGAGCTCCCAGCCCCTCCTGGGGGGACCCATCCGCGCACACGAAGCGGGGTCTGGCTGCGGGGAGGGCTCTCTGCCCCCTCCCAGCACCAAAGAACCTAGCACGGACCACAGACACGCAACTCCAGCCTCATCTCCCCTAAGGGGTGACTTGTGTTGCTCGTTTGCAACAGCGAAATCCCAGCCCTGGGGAGGGTCAGCCAGGGCTCGGGCGGGCTGGTTGCCCTTGGAAAAGGCTCCTTTTTACCCAAATCCTGGTTGGGAGGAGCTGGAGAGGTTTTCCAAAAGCCCTCGGGATTGCCCAGCTCCAACGCAAAGCTGGGCCTTTGAAAGAGCTCTGGGCCCTCCAGTGAGATGCATCTCCTGAAAAGCTGCCCAGCCACCCTCCTGCCATGGAAATAAGTGCAACATTCCCATGGATCCAGGTGTTCTCGGGATGCTGCCCAGAGCGCCGTCTCCTGCAGAGCGGCCAGGCTGTTGCAGTGATTTCGTTTACAGCAAGAACCCGAGCGCTGCTCGTTGTTACTCTGCTCTGGCGGGGCAGGGAAGGGCAGCTGGGGGGGCACGGCCCCACACAGGCCCCCCTCCCCCTGTGAGCATCCTCAGCCATTCCAGCGCTGATGCCAGGAACTGAAGCAAAAGGAAATCTGCACTGTGGTCGATGGGGAGGGGACATAAAGACCAAGCCCCTGGGAGGACAGGACCCCCTGCCTGCCCCAAGCCAGGGCTGAGGGGACTCCAGACACCACAGGATAAGCCAGGCACAAATCCCTCCCTAAAAGTCGCTTTTAGAGGCATCCTAAGGTCAAGGTCCCTGCTCGGAGTCAGGTGAAGCCCTCAGCTCCTGGGGATTTCTAAGACATGTGTTTGCCTTCAAGGAGAAACAAGGGTGCTCTGCTCACAGCCTGGGGTCTCACAGCACCCGGCCACAAGGACACCAGGCCACCCTGCTCTGATCTGCCCAGGTCCCAAAGAATCCCTGGGGGAAGGTGTTTGGGATAAATTCTGGAGAATTTCAGCCTCGGCACCACCTGAGCTGCTCCGGCAGCCGGCTCCTTCAGGAGTGCCTCGCTGCTGCCCTGGCTCCGATAGAAAATCATAATCCAGCCCCCCCCAAAGTCTTGGGAACGTGAATCCCAGGGATTGCAGGACGCCCTTCACACCGTGGCTGAGCTGGCAGTGCCTCCCTTCTCCTCTCCGAGCCTCACGGACTGCACGCCTCCCCTTCTCACACCCCTCTGCCAGCCGTCAGAACCCAAAACACCGGCACAGCGCTCGTGTCACCATCGGGAACGTCAAAACCCAATTAACATTTGGAAATCCAGCTGAAGCCGATGCTTCCCCCAGCACAACGGGAAAAGCCGCAATGTGGGGGCTGAGAGGACGGTGGGTAGGATGGGAGACACCCCAGTGGTTCCAGGGGTGCAGCCCAGGTGTGAGGTTACCCCGAGAGCAGCTCTGCAAACCCCACAAAGGTCGCTGCGAGGGCTCCTGATCAGTGCCTGGGTCAGAGCTGGTCAAATCCTCCAGGAGAATTCGATGCCATCAGCAAATGGACACGGAGAAGTCTGCCAGGATCGATATCCCCTCGGCAGGCACAGAGCCAGGGGAACTGAGCAAGTCGCTGCCTCTCCCGTCCCGGGGGCAGGGCTGGGGGTACAGCCCAGGCCAATTCCCAGCTCTGTGTTCGTGTTCATCCAGGGTGCTCCAGCACCTCCAGGGCCCCCAGAAGCTTTTCCCTGAACTCCAGGGCTCACAGGATCCATGCAGGAGGCTCTGCATGCCCTGATCCCACTCATCCCACAGCTGTCCCCAGGCAGGCACAGCTCCGGGCCCGCAGCTCCAGCCTCCCGCTGCCCTGGCCCCCGGCCAGCTGGGAAGGTCACCGTGTCCACTGCTGAGGCCACCGAGCGCCATCCAGGAGACACAACTGCTTGCAATTTGATTTTTTTTCTTTTTTTTTTTTAATATAGGAAAACTTGAAACCGCATCTTATGGACTGGACATTCCGGCTCGGCTCTGCAAAAGGGCTTTGAATAATTTATGGACAAGCCACCACCTCCTCCTTCCTCCTCATGGGTCACTCCTGTCAAAGAGATGGAGGCTCAGGAATCACACCCGGCCCTTTTCATCTGGGGGCCGCATTGCCAGTGCCTGCAATTGCCTTGGGTGTGGATTCAATTCCCTCCTGGATAGAAGGGTGCGGAAAATAAATCTTTAATTCAAAGTGAAATATTAATAGAACTGTAATTAGCTGTAATATCTACACAATTAAAAAGCAGGAGGCCCGGCAAGAGCTATTTTCGTGTGTGTTTAAAGAAAAACAAGTTTGCAGGATAAGGGGTGGGGGTGGCTGGGGATGCTTTTCCAGTGTCCCAATTGTCTGAGGGAGGAGCAGCAGCACGGGGACACGAGTCCTGCCAGTGCTGGTGGCGCAGGAAGAAATAAAAGGCCAGGTTGGAGGAAAAGAAAAGAGCAGAAGAAGGATTTGAGGAGAAAAAGAAAGAAAGAAGAGCCACGATGACACTTTTGTCCTGCTCCTTGGGGATTTTGCAGCAAAGGGAAGATTTTCACTGACGTCAGGCAGAGACGAGCCGTAGCAAGAGGACGGGGTTGGGAAAAGTCTCTGTGGAAGTTGGCAGGGAATGAGTGGGGTGACCCTGGCTCAGCCCCCACAGACATTTTCCAGCAGGAATTGCATGAGCTGCTTGCAAAAAGCCGTCAGCTCCCCCTGTGCTGGGCAGCTACCGAAGGGATAAACAGAACTGCAAAACAAAACCAACAGAATAATTCGTCTCGGCCCCTCCAAAAACACCTAAATAATAGGCCAAGGGGAAAAAAGAACAAATGAAAAAACAGCCTTGGGTTTCTCTCCAGAAGAAAGAGACTCCCACACACCCCCAGCACATGAATGTGGGTAACAGATCTGGATCTTTCGAGAGCAGGAGCGGCACTGCTTGTGCTCGCATGGGCTTGACATTCACACATCGGGTCCGTGCCTCTCTCGAGGAGTGGGGATAATGGGATGCCGAATGTCAGACCACTTAAATATATATATATAAAACTCATTATACGCCTCATGACTAACAGATCTTGATGGGAAAAGTTGCATTTTAAAGAAATGCGGGGAAAAAAAAAAAAAAAAAAGCCCATCCGGGCTTGCGGGGAGGAATTAGCAATGAACGAGGGATGATTCGGCTGCAGGCTGGGAGTGATGACAACTCCTCCTCCTCCTCGTGAGGAAGGCTCCTGCAGCTGTGCCAGCTCCCTGGCAGCCCCCTGGCTGCCCTGCACCCACTTTGGGGGCTGCCACGCTCCCACCAGAGGTTTTCCTGCAGCCCAGCGTCCTGCCTGGCACCCACATCCCCCAGCTGATGTGGCACCCCCAGAGAAACCCCAGGTGATACCAAGGAACCAGCCCTGCCTCTCAGAGGCCACCGAGGGGGACATTTCCTGGGCTTCTGGGTTTTTCCCCCATGGCAGCAACGAGGGGATGGAGCACACTGGGGAGCTGCTGCCTTGAGGCAATGCCTCTCTCTTGCCCAACCTCCTCTTGCTGCAGCCTCAGAGCCTCTTCTCGGGGGGGTTTTCCTCTTTCTTGGGTGTATCCAGCCTAAAAATTCCCCTCGGTAGCTCAGTGCTGCCGTGACAGGAGGACAAAGGACCCGTGCCTGGCTATGGCCACTGGTGGAGCCCGGAGCCGGGCAGCACCATCGCTCTTTTCCTCTACAACACTTCCACCTAACGGCGAGAGAGCCGGCGAGGAGACAGCCAGCCCAGGGCAGGGGCCACGGGGACACCCCCAGGAGAGAGCAGAGGCTGGCACAGCTCAGCACAGTGATGGACGCTGCCAGCCTCAGACCCCAGTAAAGAAGAAGCTGCTGCTTTGCCCCCGGGCCGACCCCGTGAGGTGGTCCCAGCATCTCCAAAAACGCAGAATTTTGTCGGCTCTGTCCTCTGGGCCACGTCCTGCCTCCAGCTGCTGCTCCAGCATGGCAGGGCTGGGAAGGAGCAGAGGATCTGGGAGCCTCGGAGCCCAGCCCTGCACCCCTCTCTGCTGCTCCTAGGAAAACACCAGGGCTGCTGCTGGATGTGCCCTCCAGTCTGATCCCCTCAGTGCAACTGGTGAACTGGTCCCATCCCAGTTAGAAGGTGTTGCTTTATAGAAGAGGAAGAAAGAGCTCAGGCTCAGGGACGTCCTGAGTGGCCAGAGGTTATTTTGGGCAGCGATTCCTCCGGATTTGGGGTTTAAACAATACAGAAACATGAAAAGCTGAGGCACAATGTTCTCCTGGAAATCCCTCGTCGTGCACCATCAGCAGCTTTTTGTGCTGATGCTTCAGAGAGAGCAGGACCTGCCCCCAAACCAGCACCCTCAGAGGCACCGGGGTCCCAGCAGTGTCACTCTGCTCCCACAGACCTTCCTGTTTTCCCACCAGTTTTGTTGTTAAAGCCAGAGGTGTCCCCCTGTCCCCAGTGCAACATTCCAGAGGCACAGTCCTGTCCCCCAAACCCAGCACTGGGAAAGGAAAGAGGGACAGACAGCTCTGTCCATGTTTCCATTTAGGTGCAGGAGGGGGGTGGTTTTTTCCACCCACAGGGATCATGAGCAGCTGGAAATGTTTTCTTTAAAACTAAGAAATAAAACCAAGAAAAAAAGAGAGAGAGAATAGGGAAGGAGAGAGAACACTTGGTGGTAAAATTAACTGTGACTGCCAGGCAGCACACACTCCCTCTGCACCCACAGGACAATTAGAGGAAAATCTTTACACATGAACTAACACGGAAGCCAGGGATGGTGTGGAAGACAACCCCCTCGTTTTTCCCAACCAGCCATGCTGGAGCAGGGTGGCAGCAGCACCTGGGATGCAGGACATAAGCAGGGGACAGGGCAGAAGGGGCAGGAGAGCAGCAGCACCGGCTCTGGTGAGGAACTGGCACTGGAAAGCCACAGGATGCTGGGTGGGCCCAGCGCCAAGCACCAGCACCTCAAGCACCCATCCAGGCATAAGAAGAGGGGGGAAAGCAGGGAAGGGCTCCATTCCTTGCTTCTCCCCTCCAAGTGCCCAAGGAAGCTGCTGTACCCCCCTCACACAGCTCCAGACTGGCAGCTGAGCACCCGCCCACATCCAACCCCGTGCCAAAACTGCCCCGTTCACTCTGCGTGCACCAACCTGCTCTGCCGGAGAACACAAACTGCCCCAAACTGGGATGGATTTGCACCAGAGGCTCCTCCAGCACGCCCTGATTGCTGCCGTGGTGGGCAGTGAGGGGCAGACCTTGCTCAGCACCCAGGGAAAGGGACCCGAGGTAAAGCCTCACGGTGCCAACGCAGCCTCCAGCTCGGAGCCGACCCCGGCGAGCAGCACCCGTCTTCTCCTCCCAACTTCTCCATAATTCATGCAACAACCTCCTGAAAGAAATATCCTCCTCGGACATGAAATATTCATGGCCTCATCCTTGCAAGGAAACGCTGTCTTCCTTGGAGTGCAACCAAGCAGCCGAGGCCAGCACGGATTTGCCTTTGCAGGAGTAATTACGTTGGTCATTGATCGGGTGCCGCAGTGAGGGGCTGTGCCGGGAGGGGCCCCAGCCAGTGCCGGTGCCCCCCCCCCCCCCCCCCCACCCATGCAAGAAAGTGGCTTTTGGAAGAGTCACAAAAGGGTTTGGGGAGAGGGAGGAAGGATCCCGCACTGTGCAGCAGCATCCCAAGAGATTCCGCATCCTCGTGGCTGCATCTTTGTGCCAGCAAAGTCGCCCCAGGAGGGAGCGGCTCCCCCAGCATCACCCTGGACCCCATCCAGATCCATCCCAGTCGCATCCACCACCCCTCACACACACACAGAGGCTCGTGCACCTGCCAGCAGCCACCCCCCCCACCCCAGTCCCCTCAGCTCCTTTCTGCTCCCAGTTTGGATGCTGTCAATCCCTTCAGAGCTCCTTCCTATTTCCCTGCTTTTGCAGAGCTCAGCAGAGGCTCCAGCCCCGTTTCATTGCACAATATTCAAAACTTTTACTATTATAATTATTTTTTCTTGGTTTTTCCCTCTCCCACAGCTCCCTCAGCCCCAGGCAAAGGGTTCCAGAGGTTCTCCTGTGTGCTGGTTCTAGCACAGTCCAACAAATCCCCATCCCTTGGGACAAGGGGGAGGTGGAAGTGAATGTATCACTCAGCTTCAAGGGGGCTCAGCGGTGGGGAAGGAGAGGAGGGGCTGGGGGTCCCAGGGGCAGAGAGCACCCCAGCAGTGGGGGATGATGTTTGGGAGAAGGGGGACTCAGCACGGGGTGGTGGTGAAACAAAATCTGGAGCAGCCTGTGCGGCCAGAATCCGGAAACAGCCTTGGCCAGGGCCAGGTTCCGAGGGAGCTGCCAGCCCCGGGGGACCCCCGGCTGCCGCAGACCCCAGCCCACGCTCCTGCGCCAGCGCTCGGGTCCCAAAGCCGGGCTCAGCATCTCCAGCAAAGGGCAGCAGTGCCTTCCCGTGGAAGCCGCCCTCACTGCAGCCACGCAGCGGAACGGGCCCGGCACGGGGGATCCCTCCGGCCCCGGGGATGCAGGAAAGGTGTCTGGAGCAGTCATTGTCCTAAATCCACACACACACAAGGCTGCGGTGGGGGTTGTCCCCTCCTGCCCCACGTGCCAAGGTGTGGCACAGCTCCTGCGCACCCAGCCTCTCGTCACCGCGTGCAGCAGATGAAACACAGGGTACACCCTCCACAACCTCCTCAGGACCCTTCCCTAAATCTCCAGGGCAGATCCCTGCTCCAGCCGATGCACCCCAACCTTCTTCCCGCAGGCGCTGCGAGCTGGGACCCTCCAAGGAGCCACATCCTTCTATTTAAGGGCGACGTGTGGGTGCCGGGGTGGGCTCCTTCGGGGGTGTTCTCTCCCACCCTGCAGGGACTCTGGGACCGCTCGTCAGGAACGGGAACAGTGCTGTCCTCCCCCAGCTCCGAGTCACGGGGAGCCGCCCCCCAGCCCGCGCCCGCCGTGTCGTGACGCTCCCCTCGAGGGGAGCCACGCGTGCGGCTCCGCTCCTACCTACGGAGGAGCAGTTGCCAAGGGAGCCGTTCCCGGCGCCCGGAGCCGGCTGGGAAGGTGGGTGACAGCCTGGCAAACTCCCACCTGGCTGCTCTCATGATGGATGGGGGGTACCAGGGCATGAGACCACGTGAGAAACATCCTGCCCCCGCAGTGAAGCCTTGAAGGTGGGGAAAATGCTTTTCCTTGGGCAGGGGTCGTGGGGATGACCACAGCCTGCTCCCCCCACTGTGGGTTTGAGGGCACGGAGGGCTGGGGTGCTCAGCCTCATGATGGCTTCCAGCCTCGTGGACCCCTCCTCCCAGCCCCTGAGCCCCTTGGTGCCCCCGCAGCCCCCCTGCCAGCCTGTCCCTGCCATTTGAAAGATGAGCCCCTGGCAGAGCCCGGCCAGGCACCGAGTAACCGGAGCCGGCAACGACCGGTGACCCCCGGCCCGTTATAGCCGGCCCTAATCCGGCCGGGCTGGATGTCACATTCCCCGGGAATGGCAGAGCCGCACCGCAGGGTCAGGGACGCGCCATGTGCCTGGGTGTCCCCTGCTAGGGACAAACCCGCTGTCCCTGTGGTCCGGGGGCAAAGCGAGCAGCCCGTGGAGGGCTCAGCCCTGCAGCCGGGTCACCAGCAACCCCTGTCAGTCCCTCCCCAGGGGACCAGGCACCTCCCGCGGGCACTGCCAGGGGGAGAGACCGGAACGCGCCTCAGCCCTGCCCGGCCCCACTTTGCCCCCAGCCCACGCCAGCACCGTCCTGCTCCCGGTGAGGAATGCTGGGACTCATCCCGGGACGGGTGGGGGGAGGATGCGGAGCCCCCCCTCCATCCCGCTGCACAGCCGGAGCCCTCTCCCCGTTAGGTGGCAGCAGGAAACCGCAGCGTTGGCTTTTCCAACACAAATTATTCCAGAATTCTGTGATTCTGGCTACGTGGGAGCGCGTTCCCCGCAGGAAAACCCGCCGGTTCCATCCCAGGATGCTCCATCCCTCCCTGCCCTGCTGCCTCGGGTCATTCGCTGGCCATGAGGTGACCCTCTGCCCGCCCTGACCCATCTCCTCCCAAAGCTCTTTGGTCAAACCCCCAGGCCATGGAGGGGACACGAGCAGGGCTGCTCCGGCTCCCGCTCCCTCCCTTACGCCATCACTTCCCGATCCCATTCCCCTGTCTCTGTGTCACCCCGGCCCCCCCTGTCCGGCCGGGACTCTGCCAGAGGCTGAGTCACCTCGGTGACCACCACCTGAGTCACCGGGACGGAGGGAAGTCCCCCGGTCCTCGATGCTTTTCCAACCGGAGCTGAGTAAAGGGGAAAGTGTCAAGGAATTTGGCTGGAAAAAGTGTTTTCTTGGAGCCTCCATAAGGAGCAGCCTCTCTGGTGCGTCCCCTTTGCCACAGTGAACTCGCAGCTGGCCAAGGAGTGGGGGGCTCCTTCCCTCTCACACGGAGAGATTCCAGGGGATGGAGGAGCTAGGAAATGTTGGGAAAAGCAGGCAAAACCTCCCCCATCCCTTGCACCGCGTGTTCTCCAGCCTCCTGAAAGCGCCTTGCAGTGCATCCCCCCTGCCCTCCTTGGATGCTGCTGGCAGCCACCAGCTCCTTCGCTGCCCTGTTCAGATTTAATTTGCAATAAAATACCTTGATTAAAAAAATACCAGGCAGCCAGACCCCACTGCGAGCCCGCCAGCGAGCCCTCGATTAATGACCCTTCGCATTCCCCTCCACCGCGTCCCCGTTAATGATTTGCAGCGGCTCCTCCCTGGCCTGTCCCCTCCCTCCTTCCCCCCCTCTTCCCCCGCCGTCGGCACCCCCAGGCCAGGGCAGAGGGAAAGGGGCTCCAGGGAGCACCCGCAGGGATTTTCTCACCCCCTGGCACATTCCCTGCGTGGGGACACCAGAGGTGAGGAAGTTGCCGCCACCCCCAGCGTGGGTCAGCCGCGTCCTTGCAGAGAGGTTCTGCGGGCACGGGGACGGCTCACGGCTCCATTCCTGGTGCTTCCCTGACTCCTGCCACCTCCTTCCTGCCATGCGGGACCCCGGCTGGGCTGGCAGCCCCTCAACACCCACCTGAGCCCCAGCAAGCTCGGTGCACATGTGCCGGAGAGTGGGGGGAGCCAGGGAACGGGGCCAGGGCTGCCCCCGGCAGCAGCCCCAGGCTTTGTGCTCCGGCAGGCAGCCCCGAGGAGGTTTCATGTTACTGGGAAACTGGGATGGCGGGATGTTCCCGGGGCAGCCCCGCAGACAAAAGACCATTGTGCAGCCGCGCAGCGATGGCTGCAGCCCCGGAGCATCCCGCTCCTGCCAGAGCCAGCAGCCACCCCAGGCCCGGGAGGTGGCACAGCCGCTGTCCGAGGAGCACAGGGCACCCACCAGGGGCCCGAGAAGCTCCCCAAAACTCATGGGATGCTTCAGCACAGACTGCCCGAGCCAGAGCGCCCCAGACACGCTCCTTGCCTGTCCCCATCCCACCGGCAGCAGCACCCAAAATGCATCCTCGCCATCCCAGGGGACAGGAGTGGCACTAAACCAGACCCTGCTGGCACCGAGTTGGGGTGACGGGCAGGGACAAATCACCACAGGTCAGGACGTGCAGGTGAGGGGTGGCTGAGCCTGAGCCAGAGCCGCTTTCCAGCCCCACCGGCTGATCCTGCTCACCCTGCGGCCGCCATGGATCAGCCCGTGCTGTCTCAGGGTGATCAGGGTACAGGGAGTTATTTGTGTGTATTTCCCTGTGCGGGGACTGTACATATTGCAGCCCCAAGCACCTCCAAACCCTGCTCCTGCCTCCCACCGCCGCCGAATTCTCCTCTGAATCCCCAGCTCCCGGACTCGGGGAGCCCCGCCACGCCCCATTAACTGCTGTTCCTGAGGGCTCTGGAGGCGACAAACACCCGCTCGTAATGAGCCAGGTGGCCCTTCCAATCACCCAACAACCTGAGCTGACTCAGAGGATCGGGTTTCCCCTTTCCCAGGGAAATTAGCAGGAATTAGGCACCCAAATCCCGAACGCAGCTTCGCGGGGCTCGGTGGCAGTGCCAGAACGCAGGGCAGGGCAAGATGTGTGCCACTCAGGGCTACCCTCTGGTCTCCCATGTCTCCCCCGGATACTTTTCGGGAGAGCTGATCAGCACCTGGAGTTCTGAGGAGCCCAAGGTGCTGGGAGTGATTCCAAGCACCTTTTTTTTTTCCAGGGCACCTTCCAGAGGTGCAGCTTTTCCCAAGCACTGGGTGCCCATTTCTCCATCGGGTCTCCTCCCGGGCCTGAAATATTGGCTAAATAAATCGAGATATGAAATAATTCATGTGTGCACCCCCCATCTGCAGCTCGTGCACCCCACGGCGCTGGCCCGGGTCTGCGTCCTGCAAGCCCCGGGCTCAAAGCAGCGGCATTAAGCGTGTGAGTTATCAGGTGGTTTAGGAATTTGTCCCCAGAACGGGGCTGCGGGTAAACGCTGCCCTGGTGAGAGCTCAATCTGCCCCAGGGGTGAGAAGGAGGAAGGAGCCATTTAATGAAATTAACAGGCCTGGTTTGGGGTGGGTCCGGGGCTGTTTGGCCACATGGGGCTTCCTCAATGGGGCCATCGGGGAAACAAAGCCGGGAGGGGAAACAAAGGCCACGTCCCTGTCCTTGTCCTCCCGCGCCATGGCCGGCCAGCCCCGTGAACCGCCGGACCGGGACATCCCAGTTCGCATCCCGGAGGAGTTCCCAGCTTGTTGGGCCCACCGGGACACCGGGGCTGCAGGGCTCGGTGCGGTGCCAACCCGGCACGGCACAGGCTGCTCCGCCGTGCCCCGCGTTGGGCTCAGCTGCGATGGGGGGATAATAAATCATTTGTTTCCCTGTTTCCAGCCATTTTCAGCTTCTGCTCTGGCTGCAGAACCCAACCGCAGGCTGGGGGAGCTTGCCCGGTCCTGCTCCCAAGCCCACTCGGCCGCGAGCTGTAAATCAGTAACCCAACTGCAGAAACAAAAGTGAAAATGTTCTTCCCGGGCTGCAGTCCTGGGCCCAGCCCTGGGCTCTGCTCCAGCCCAGTTTTTTTCTGTTTTCCCCTCCTTGCACGCGGTTGTGTTCCTGTACCTGGCTGCTGGGCCATCTCCCCACCTCTCTTTAGTTCTGGGGCACCACTGCAGCTCTATTTTTCTTTAAAAAAGAAAAGTGATCACCCCACGGGTGGGCCCGTTGCGGGGAGGCTCTGACATGGGCTCAGAGAGTGGGGAACTGCCAAAATTTTCAGGGATCAAAGCAAAGCTGAGCAGCCCCGGTTGTTCACATCGCTCAGGCTGCTGCCATTCACCAGCACCGCAGAGTAAATAACGAGGGATATTAATAACAACGAGCCTCTGCCAGGACACAAACCAAGTTCCTCATCAGGAAGCCTGAGCGGCAGCGTTGGGGTAAAATGCACCCTGGCACATCCAAACCCAGGCCAGGTCTGGGGAAATGCTAATCTCAGACAAAAAAAAGGATATTTGGGGTCTACAAACAATCCCTTGCTGGACACAAGGCCCTGGGATGGGGGAGATCCACCACAGCTTGGATCAGGAGCTGCGCAGGGGTGCAGGCAGGGGGGTGCCTGCTCTTCCTGCAGGTGTTTGGAACAGGAACCCTCTTGCAGGAGGGTTCTCCCCCCTCTTTGCTTTCATTTTTTTAATTGTCAGAAAGGGACACTGCTCCGATCGTGTTTTAGGCAGAGAAATTTGCAGAGGATTTGAAAAATCCAAGTAACAATTAGCAGAAACAAGTGCCCCAAGCCTGGCTTTGTTTGGTTTGTTTTGCATCACCAACCTCCCCTGCCAGAGCAGTTTTGCACAGCAGATATTGATACTTTCACATTTCATCTTTTTTTTTTTTATTTTTTTTTCCCAATAAAAACTTGCTTGAAACTTAAATCCAGCAGTCTGAAGTTCAGATCTTCACTTTAGAGTTCAACTCTTAGAGTCAGGATGGTCAAAAGCACCTAAACGAGAGTTCCCATGAGACTTGTGATTGTTGTTTTCACAGGAATTTGCAGAAATTTCGCACAACCCCATCACGCAGGGGACCCTGAGCTCTGAATTTCCTGGTATCCCATCAAGGAAAACCACCACAAGACCCCAAATGTCTTAGAAACACTGCCCTGATACAGAGGGGACCTGGGTTTTGGGGTACCTCACTGGAGAGCTGATGCCAGACTGACCCAAATCGCTTCCAAACCGACCAGAAGAATTCTGAACAAAGCTCTTTACTGCAGACTGAGCCCAGCACCCGCTTAAAGCCCAGGAGAGCCTCGGAGCCGCTCACCAGCCCCCCAAACCCCACTGCACCGAGCAGGACCTGCTCCCGCACCAGCCTCCCCTTTCGGCAGCGGTGCTACGGTAACACGTTAAATAAATATCGAGACACGATCCAGGCAGCCCTGGGGAGGGAGCCTCCACTGTTGGTGCCTCCAGATGGGGAGCAGAAGCTTTTGTGGGGGTTGGCTCGGTGAGGAGGCAGGAGGCAGAAGGAGCACCGTGCTTCGGCCATCGGCCCACGGCCCGGCCCCGGCCGGTGATTGCCCGGCAATCGGGGACACCAAATCCCCCACGCCAGCTCAAAATACAGAGAGGGGAGAGCCGCGGCTGTTGCCTTGGGGGGGTCACCCATCGTGGGGTCACCCAGCCGGGGGTAGCCGCGCCCACCGCACGGCCCCAGCTGGGAGCATTCCCGGGGCCGGGAGGACGAGGGTGGCTCAATCCACCCCGGCGCTGCCTCCAGCCTCCCGAGGGACCCTCCATCCACCTCCGGGGACCCTCCGCCGGGCAGGGCCGGGGCGCAGCCGCCGCCGCAGCCCTTTGAACGGCCCTATCGCTCCCGGCCGCGCCGCCCCGCGCCGCCCCCGCCGTGATGCGGCCCCGGCTCCGCCTCCCCCGCTCCGCCGGCGCTGGGAGCTCCCTTCGCCTGTTTGCCCTTATTTAATTTCGAGTGTGATTTTGCTATTTTTAGCAGCTGGATCCCCTCCAGTAAGGCTAGGAGCTCGCTCCGGTTTTTTTTTTCCCCCCCTCTCCCCTCCTTTCCCCCCCCCTCCCCCTTTTTTTTTTTTTCTCTCGTTCCCTGCAAATGATTTTGACCCAGCTTCCTTCCTCCTGGAGCAATTTTTTTTCCTCTCTCTTTATTATTTATATAAATACGCGGGGCCTGGCGGGGCCGGGGATGCGGGGCTGAGCCGCAGCCTCTCTCTTCTCCTTGCAGATCCGCAGTCGCCGCGGGCGGGGGGTCCCTTCGCTCCGCCACACAGACCCGCCGGGAAAAACAAAACCATCAAACCGCCCCCAAAACCCACCCCGAACACCCGGCTCCGGGATCAAGCTGACTGTGAGTGCCACCTTCCTCTTCTTTCTGCTGCGGGGGGCGCGGGGGGCCGGGGCTTTGGTCGCCCTCGCCGCATGCGGGGCACGGTCGGCCCCGGGGTGTCGGGGTTTGCAGGGACGCGGGTGCGTGCGGCTCGCGGCGCCTCGCTTTATTATTGGTATTAATTATTGTTAATAGCAGGGTGATGCACCTGGCGGGCCGCGGCGGAGCGGGGGGGGGGCCGGGCGGGGGTCCCTGGTGCCGCTGCTCCCACCGCCGAGCGACTTTGCTCCACTTACTCGGTTGCGGGTGATGCAAACGCCCCGCACGGCACCCGGGGGCCCGCATGGCCCCG
Source organism: Aphelocoma coerulescens (assembly GCF_041296385.1). Taxonomy (NCBI): domain Eukaryota; kingdom Metazoa; phylum Chordata; class Aves; order Passeriformes; family Corvidae; genus Aphelocoma; species Aphelocoma coerulescens. Next base: position 4,736,812 of record NC_091039.1, on the reverse strand, counting down.
GGACAGCCCCGGGACAGCCCGCGGGGCCGGGACCGTGCAAGGTGCGTGGGGCCGCGGCCGGTGCACGGGCGTGGGAGCGGGACCCGGGCGTGGGGCTGGGGCGGCGTGAGGTGCGTGGGGCCGGTGCGAGGCCAAGCCCGGCTCACGGGGAACGCGCACACGCGGGTCGGGGCGAAGTTGCGGTGCTGGGGCTCAGCTGCCCCCCGGATGGTGCCCCCACACCCCGCCAGCCCCGCACCCCGCCAGCAGCGCTGGCTCCACGAGGGGTTTTATTACCGCCCCCCCCCCAGGACAGGGGCTTCACAAAGCCCTGATGGTGCCCTTCCTGCCTCTTTTCTTTCTCCTCCACCTCCCTCCTTCCTTTCCTTTATCACTTCCTTTTATTATGCATCCCAGGAAGGAAGGGGGGGACTTTCCTCAATGGCAGCCCCGGGGGGGCGTTCAGAGCAGCCCCATGGCGGGTCTGTGCTGAGGAGGAGCCCGCACATCCCTCGCGGCCCGCACCCCTGCCCAACAGGCTCTTCAACTTCTGCTCCACGATTCCTTCCCCTCCTCCTTCCCCATCCCTCTGCCAGGAGGTGCGGCTGGGATCCTTCTCCAGCTGCCATCAGGCTGGATTTTCTGGGCGTGAAGAGATTTTTTTGTTTGGTTTTTTTTTTTTTGTAAGATCTAAGCCCCCGCCTGTCTCCCCGCTTCTCCTGGGCCAGTTTGTTTAATCTAAGAGTAGGTGGCAGGAGCGGGGGATTTATGGGGTTATCTGCACGGAGCAGCATAAGCCAGCGCAGGCGGCTGGGAAGGCAGGACCAGGCCCAGGAGCAGCCGGGAGCATCGCTCCGAGGGGACAGGTTGGCCCTTGTGCAACCCAGAGGTGGCTGCTTGAGGACGGCCCAGCTCATGCTGTGGAGCAGAGGGAGTAATAGGGCTGGGGGAGGAGAGCCCGGCGGCTCAGCATCCATAGGGATGGAGAGGGGAGGAGGTTTCCTTCCCCCAGCTCCATCAATCGAGAGGCAGATGTGGCCCCTCCACCTCCAAACCGTGCAGAGATGTTCCCCCCCCCCCCCCGGCCGCGGGGAGCCCGGCAGCCCCTGCCCGCGTCCCCCACTGATTCCTCCCTGCCTGGAAAGGTTTCTCCCTCAGCTGCTTCCTCTCCTCCATGGCAACCCAGCTGCTCCCTCCCTCCCTCCATGGCTCTGATGCGTGCGAGCAGGGCCGGAGCTGCTCCCGCCATGTGCCCAGCATCGTCCCACAGGCTCGGAGCACACCCCGGGCCTGGCAGGTGCTGCCGAGCCTGGGGCATTGCAAGGAGCTGGGGCTGCTCTCGGGGGCAGGGTGTTGGCTGGGAAGGTGCTGGGCTGGGAGAGAAGCATCCCCCATTTCCAGTATCCTCCTCCCAGCCCCCTCTGCCAGAGCAGGGCACGGCACGGAGCCCCCTCAGCTCTGGAGCGCCTGGGGAGGGCTCTGAGGTGCTGGAGGGAAGGGCGGGATGGGCAGGATGGATGGGTGGGATGAGGAGGAATGGATGGGTGGGATGAAGAGGGATGGGTGGGACGTGCACGTGCTTTCCCCAGCACCAACTTCGCAGCAGCTGCTGCTTTCGGGGGGGGGCGGGGGGGGCAGACCCAGTGGCACCCCCGTGCCATGGAGGGTTCCCTTGGCATTCCCAGCTGGAGCTGCTGTGTGGGGCCTGGTCCCTCCTCTGGAGGGAGGAGAGCGCAGCAGGGTGGGGGCCATGCTGGGCCCATCTGTTTCCAGCTGCAGGAGGGGGCACGGAGCAGCTCGAGGCTGTGCTGCCTCTGACAGAGATTGACTTAAAAAGAGACAAAACCCCATCCCAGGCCGACCAGCAGCCGGCCCTTTGCTGGCCTAAATCTAAACCATGCTTCTTTTTTCTCCTAAGAGACTCCTTGAAGGGCTCTGGGATGCTGTGAGTAATATTTTCGGGGTGTTTACACTACGGCATGGTTTCTGTCTCCCAAAAAAAAAAAAAAAAAAAAAGACTCCGAGGGTGGTTTTTGTTGTTGTTGTTCTGCACTCATGAGTCACTTCCAGAGGGGAGCAGGAGCTGACGCCTGTTTTTTGAAAAGGCTCAGAGGTCTGAGTGTGGCTCCTCAGGCTGCATGTCCTGCCCACACCCTCCCCACCGAGGCTCAGTGTCCCAGCGGGCTCAGCACCCTCTGCCCCCCCTCAGCTGCTCCAACACCATCAAATCGGGACCAGTTCCTCAAAACTGAGCATTATTACCTCAGAGGTAGGAGGGTGCCTCCATCAGCACACACAGACCGGGCACGCAGCCCCGGACCTGCCTCGTTCCTGCTGGGAAGCCTCACATCGCCACTCTGGGCAGGTGTCCCCAGCATGGCCACGGTCACCCGGCCCCGTGTGGGGTCACCAGCAAGCACCAGAGCTGTGGCAGCAATCCTGCCCCTTCCCACCCAGAGCCCATCCTCTCAGCTCCTGGGCTGGGAGCCGGGCATGGAGCCACCCCCGTGGCTCTGGAAAAGCAGGTTTTCCCTGTGCCCCTGGGAAGCTGTGAGGTGGAGAGGGGAAGATGGAGCTTTTTCCTTTGTGTGATTGCTCCAAGGGCAAGGGAGAGCTGCCCAGCCCTTTGGGACCTGCACAGGGGAGGTGACAACCCAGTGTCCCTCGGTCAAGTGCAAGGCGGTGCCTGTCCCTAATCCCAGCTAGGTGGCCGGACTGGGGCAGGGGTGCAGCAGTGCAGAGGGTGGGGTGGAGAGCAGGACTGTGGGACCCTGAGCCCTGGACACCCAAGGTCCCCAGTGCCACCACTCATCCTGTCTCAACTCACCAGTGCCAGCATCTGGGATTTCAGATTAAATCAGGAGCCACTCTCCTCTTTCTGAGGAAAGGGGCCGGGTTCTGCAGGATGGGCTGGCCAAGCTGCTGCTCCCCAAATGCCTGGGGGGACCCCGGGAGCTGCCTGAGCACTGGGCACTGCCTGGTTCTGCAGGGTGGCCATGCCATGGGCTTGGGGCACAGCCCTGCAGCCAGTGCATTTTGCTCCCCAACTGGTGCCAGGAGGATGCAGGGGGCATCTCCCCTGCCCCAGGGTGAGGGCTAGGGGGTGGCATGGGGAGCCAGAGCCGTGGCTGACTGACCTTCCTCTCTCCTACTCCTCTTCACCACTGCTGGGACAGACGATGAGTGAATCCAGCGCCAAATCCAGCCAGCCCCTGGCCTCCAAAGGGGAGAAAGACGTGTCAGAGAAGAGGGGCCGAGGGCGGCCTAGGAAGAAGCCGCAGGTACGTGGGGAAGGAAGGGCCGGGCAGCTGTGAGGAAGGGGGGGGCTGGACACCCCCAGGGTATGGGGCTGTAGGAAACCCCCCCACACCTACACCCCTAGGCTGGGGACACCCCCAGTGCAGCCCCGTTACCCCTTTGGGCAGAGCCTTCCCAGGGCTCACCAGCAGCAAGACCCTCCTGGGGGGCTCCAGAGCCCCCCCAGCTCTGCAGCACCCCAGAGCTCCTGGCCCCGGCTGGGGGCTCTGCTGCCCCTCCCCAGGCCCTGCTGAACCCGCCTTTGCAGACGGGCTAATTAAAGCCCCATTAGCAAAAGCTGCTCAGAGAGATAAGATGCTGCTGGAGCCTTTATAGTACCAAACCCCGCTCAGCCCCCCCGAGGCAGGTGGGGCTTGTGCACATCGTTTTCCTGCAGAAAAGGTGATTTGTTGCTTCCCTGACACTTCCTCGGCTGCGGCACCAGCAGCGAGCGGGGTCTGGGCTGAAGGGCTGTGGGGACCGTCCAGCTGAGCTGAGTGGGTGATGCTGGGGGTGGAAAAGGTCATGTATGCCCGGCTGAAGGACACACAGGAGCCTGTGCCTGGCGTCTGACCGCCAATCCCAGTGTGCCCAGTGCTCCCAGTACCACATGCAAGAGCATCTCTGCCCTGGCAGGGTCTGCTGGGGACAACGGGGCTCCCAGGCTGGAGCATCCCGGGGTGCACTGGAAGCCACTCTGGGCATGCAACCCCCTCTGCTCTCCCTCCAGCAGGAGCCCAGTGAGGCCCCGACCCCCAAGAGACCCCGTGGACGGCCGAAGGGCAGTAAAAACAAGGCCACCCCCAAGGGCAGGGTAGGTACCCGGGGATGGGGCTGCTGCAGCTGGGTGCTGGTACCACAGGTCCGGTTTGAGCTCAATTATGGACAATTCCAGGCAGATCTGTCTCGGAGGTGGGGATGGAGGGGGAATCTGGCCCAGGGAGGGTGGGGGGAGCCACAGGCCGTGTGTGTCAGCACCAGGACACCCGAGATAAACCTGTTTGCAAAACACGCGACTCACATCCTGTACCCACCTCGTGACTCACGGGGCATCCCGGGGCCGGGGGGGTCGGGGGGCTGGCAGCAGCACCCCAGGAGATGCCACTGGGGTGATGAATCCGGCAGTCACGGGTGGGAGGAAGGGGAACACCACCCACCCCCACCAGCATCCTGGGGACAGCCTGACCAAAATGCCTTTTTTTGCTGTCCTGGCTCAGAAAGCTGCAGTCACACCAGGGAGGAAACCTCGAGGGCGACCCAAAAAATCGGTAAGCAGGCTTTTCCCTTCCCCATCCACCCTGGCAGGGCACTGGGCACTTCGGGGGTGCAGCAGCTCCCCAGAGAGCCCCATGAGTGCAGGGTGGATGTTGTCGGGTTGTAGGAGCACAGAGCAGTTGAGCGAGTAGGACACGGCACTGGGTGGGCTCTGAACCCCTGAGGGCTGGGGGTCTGAGGAGTCCTGGCCCCCCCATCTCCCAGTGGGCCCGAGAGCGGCGTTGGGTGGCTGGTCCTGCCCTGGGGACACGCTGGCACACGCCTGCCCGGGTCCCTGCACGGCGTTCCCGCAGCCTGCGGGCGCAGCCGCCCCCTCTCTTCCCTGAGCTTTCCCTCCCCCATTCCATTTTTTTCTCCTTTCCCCCTCGGTTCGCAGCTCAGGCGGGTGCCAGGTACCCGGGCGATTTCATCTCCCTTCCCTGCCTTGTCCCAGATTTTGCTCCTCCTTTTCCCACTGAAATTTCTTGCGGAGCCGAGGGGTTGAGACCAGCCGGTGCTGCAAACCCGGGCTCGCGTCCTGGGGTCTCCTGTGCCGGAGCCACAGTGCCAGGGGTTGTTTGGGGACCCCAGGGCGGGCAGCCAGCGGCGGGGGGCGGGGGGTGGGCGTGGGAGGAGCCTGTCCTGTGCCAGCGGGGCCGTGCCGGGGACACGATGTCCCGCTCTGGCAGGCGCGGTGGCGTTTTTGTGAATGAAGCGGGAGGAAGCGGGGGCCGGTGTGACTCAGGCTCACTCAGCCCTGAGTCACCGCCGCGTGCGGGGTCACGGCCGCCCACCCCGGCGTGGGGGCTGGACAGGGACACCCGGGGCTGGACACGGACAGGCTGCCACCACCCTCCGGTGGCCACTAGGGACCGCGGACCCGCACTCAGAGGTGTTGCGCACCCAGGGTGTGTGGTCTCCCCTCCTCACTGCGAGCCCCCCCGGAGGGCTTCTCACCGGGGATTTAATCTCCAAGCTGGAGCCAGGGCCAGTCCTTTAATCCAGGAGGGTGCCGTGCCTCAGTTTGCCTCGTCGCACAAGGGGTGCGATGTGCCTGGTCAGCCCTTCATCCAGGGGCAGCGGAGTGGGGCTGCACTCCCTGACGCCCCCGGCCACGCTCCCTTGCCTTGCAGCAGCAGGACGAGGAGGAGGTGAACATTTCCCAGGAGTCATCCGAGGAGGAGCAGTGACACCTCCCGAACCGGCGCTACCTCATCGCCCGACAGCCCCGCGGCGGCCGGGGGAGAGGGACGGGGAGAGACCCACGGTGCCGCCCTGGCTTCCTCCTCCTCCTCCCTCCTCCGCTCCCTCCTCACCCTCAGACAACGGCAGCACTGGAAAATGGCCCAACCCGGGCGGCCCCCGCAGCCCCCGCCCGGGAGGGGCACCTGGCCCAGCTCCCCCCTCCCCAGCCCCGGGGTTCAGGGTAGCCCCACTGGAAAGGGGAGTCGTGGCAGAGAGCCGGGGCTGGCACCCCCCACCTTCGCTGCCCCCCATGCAGTGATCTCGCCCCGCCAAAGTGGGTGCTGGCTGCCCCCCCCAGCACTGGGCTCTGCCCTGGGGCCTCTGCAGGGAAGAGATGGGGGGGCAGTGAATGTGAGACCCCCCCCCAAATGCATTAGACCTTTGCTCTGGCCTGCTGCTACCCTGGGCAACCCCGCTTGTCCCCCCAGTCCGGGGTGACTGCACTGTGTGCGGGAGCAGCTCCCGCGGCGCTGCCGGGGCCCGGTGCCCATCCCTGGGGTGCCAGTCCCCGAGGGTGCCAGTCCCCAGGGGTGCCTGAGCAGGGCTGGCTCTGGGCAGCCCTTTCCTCATAGGTTCTGGTATATATATATTTTTTTTTTTAGTACTTTTTTTCCTTTCATTCACAACTACCTCTGGATATTTAAGTTCCACTCTCTGAACTCACAGACGTGCTGCTGCGCTGCCGGGGCACCGTGGGCTCGGTGGTTCCTGTTTTCGGGGTGTTGCTGGGGGCCGTGGGGTGTTTTTTTTTTCTCCCTCCCCTTTTTTTTGGGCTTCATTTTTCTTTTTTTTTTTTTTTAAATTTTGAGGTCTAGTTTGCTCTGCTGCTTCAAGGGATCGAGGCTGGCAGGGCAGAGGGGAGGGGGGACCATGGGATGCTCCCCCCGCCCCTCTGCCCCGGCACGACGGCTGCAGCGGGACCGGAGGTCGGTGCCAGGCGGCCCCGGCAGGAGAGAATCGGGGTTTGGTTTGGGGTTTTTTTTTGGTTCACTGTTAACGACCTTTTGGGTTCCTATTTGCAGTTACTTGAATAAAACATTTTATGGATGTTTGTGACGCCTCTGTCCCGGCTGGGTGGGGCAGGGGTGGCTGCTCCCAGGCCATCTCCTCCACAGGGACATCTGTGCTGGTGGCAGCCACCAGCCATCCACGGAGATGAGCTGCTGATGGAAACACAAACAGGCAAAGCCCTGCTGCCCCCCAAACTCCCGCCCGAGGCCGGGAACCCCCAGCCCCACACGGAGCCTCGGGGCCAAGGCAGAGACACGTTTATTTACCCCACTTTCCCCCAGGCACCCCATCCCGGCAGAGCCTGCTGCTCTCTGCCAGTCTGCCAGCCCCAGTGGGCCCTCCCGGAGCTTTCCAAGGGGCTGCTGGAGCAGTTCAAGCAAAAAAAGAAAAATGGCAAAACCAGGCACTGAGGTGGGAGATGTCCCATCTGGGTCAGTGCTCAGATGTGGGGGCAGCGGCTGTGGCATCGTGGCACCACCGCGGGCACATCGTGCCTGTTCAGTGCTGACAGTGTCCTCCCTTCCCTCCCGCGGGCAGGATCCGGTCCCGGTGCTCCAGGCAGTGTCAGGCCCTCCAGTCCCTGCGCGGGGGCCGAGGGGGCGAGGGTCCCCCCCAGGCGGGCACCACCTGCAACACAGAGGGGCACACCTGCAGCCCAGGGCATCACGGCGGGGGGGGGGAGGCACCACCCGTGCAGCCCAACCCTCCCAAAAACCTCTGGATTACACCCAAAGCCTGACTCCCTCCATGCTTGACTCAACGTTCTTGGAGGTCTTTCCCAACCTTAATGATTCCACGATTCCCACAGCTCCCCTCGGGACAGGCACCTCACTTGCTGTTGCTTCGGTTTTTCATGGAAAAACGGGGGAAATGCCAACTCCCACCACAGCGACCCACCTGAGCCTCCTCAGCCTCCACCAGCAGCTCCTGCTCCGACTCGGGCGGCTCCTCAGCCGGGTCGTAGCTGTACATGGGCAGCAGCCGGTGCCGCAGCCGGTCGGACCTGGCGGGGGTCGGTGGTGAGCGCTGACCCCGCAGCCCGCCAAGGCCCCCAGCGCCGCGGCCCCGCTCACCTGCGCTTCTTCTTGACGTACATCACCTGCGGGGAAAGGCGTCAGCGGCGCTGGGCTCGGTGCTCCCCGGTCCCCCCCGCCCGCCCGCCCACTCACCGCGGCCAGGAGGGCGCCGAGGAGGGTGAGGAGGAGGAAGGGCCCCAGCACGGAGCCCACCAGCGAGTCGCCCGCCGCGCCCGGGGCCGTGGGGGCCGTGGTGTTGCTCATGGCCCAGCGCCGGCTCCTGCCCGCATGGGGACACGCGTGTCCGGCCCCACGGACGGGAGCTCTGCAACCCACAGCCGGCCTTGGGAATGACCCCCCCCGGCCCGGGAATGACCCTCCCACGCCGGGAATTCACCACCCGGGAATGACCCAGCGCTCAGGTAATAACCCACATCCCGCCCGGTAATAACCAATACCCGGTAATGATCCCCCGCCCGGTAACAACACCCCTGGAGGGCTCACCCCGCACCCCCCTTCCTGCAGAGCTGGGGCTGGGGGGGGGGCTCCGCCTCCACCAGCGGGAGGACCGGCGGGACCCCCGCACTGGGCTCTGCCCGGGACACCCCCAGACCCCCGGACCCGCACCCCAATTCCCCCCCCCCCTTCCCCCTCGTCCAGTTCGGGATCCCCCCCCGGGCCCCCCCCCGCTCCGGGGATCCCCGCGCGCGCCACGCCTCGCCCCGCCCACCTGCGCGCGCCGCCCGCACCCGGAACCCATGCGGCGCGTGACACGCGCGGGGCGGGGCCGAGCGCGCGGGGGAGGGGGCGGGGCCGGGGGCGGAGCTTGGGGCGGGGGCGGTGGCGGAGCGCGGCCGGCAGGGGGCAGCAAAGACCGGGCGGGAAACGCGTGAGGGGAGAAAAGGGAAAAGGGCGAAGGGACGCGGGGAAAACGGAATAACGAGGAACCGGCAGAGGGAGGAAGGGGAAAAAAACGGGGGAAAAAAACGGGAAAAAAAGAAGAAAAGACCCCCGGAGGGAGGGGGCACAAGGAAAGGCGAGCAGAGCGGTGGGCGGGCAGATGGAGGGAGGGAGGGGGGAGTTGCACGTCTGGCCAGGTGAGGGCAGAGCTGGGGGTGTGGGCGGGAGAGGAGACAGAGGGGATGCATGGATGGATGGACGGAGGGATGGAGATGTAGGTGTGGTGTGAGACAACCGACCCGCGGGGCTGGGGCTGGCGGGGCTCCCAGGGGTGCCAGGAACACGGGCAGGGTCATCCACACTGGGGGCTGCTGTGGGTCCCTGGCCAGGCGCTCCTGCTGTGGCCGCTCTCCCCCAGGCTGGACCCAGGGGCTGCGATGGTGCCAGCGGTGTCACCCACGGTGCTGGCAGAGCCCCAGCCCTGATCCTGGCCGCAGGGCTAATCCGCTTTGCCCACAGGGACCAGATGGTCCCGCTAAGTGGGTCAGGCAGGAGCGGGGGACACCAGGGAGCACCGGGTCCTGCTGCACTTCCCAACAGCTACAAAAAATAATCATCAAGTGGAATGAGGTGAACGAGGAGCCTAGACGTGGCAGAGTTGTGGGGACACAGCCCCTGGACTGGCAGCGGGACAGGGCTCAGCCACTGCGGAGCATCCAGAGACTCCTGAGCTGGTGGGGAAGAGCAGCTCCTGGTCTGCAGCCTCTGGGATGAGCTTGCCCATGGCACAGATGGTTGCACCCCTGCCTGCACCCCTGCCTGCACCCCTGCCTGTACCCTGCCTGTACCCTGCCTGTACCTCTGCCTGTACCTCTGCCTGTACCCTGCCTGTACCCTGCCTGTACCCTGCCTGCACTGCTGCCTGTACCCTGCCCATACCCCTGCCTGTACCCTGCCTGCACCCCTGCCTGTACCCTCCCTGCACCCCTGCCTGTACCCTGCCTGTACCTCTGCCTGTACCCTGCCCGTACCTCTGCCTGTACCCTGCCCATACCCCTGCCTGTACCCTGCCTGCACCCCTGCCTGTACCCTGCCTGTACCTCTGCCTGTACCCTGCCCATACCTCTGCCTGTACCCTGCCTGTACCCTGCCTGCACCCCTGCCTGTACCCCTGCCTGTACCCTGCCTGCACCCTGCCCATACCCCTGCCTGTACCCTGCCTGCACCTCTGCCTGTACCCTGCCCTTACCCCTGCCTGTACCCTGCCCATACCCCTGCCTGTACCCTGCCTGTACCCTGCCTGCACCTCTGCCTGTACCCTGCCTGCACCTCTGCCTGTACCCTGCCTGTACCCTGCCTGTACCCTGCCTGCACTGCTGCCTGTACCCTGCCCATACCCCTGCCTGTACCCTGCCTGTACCCTGCCCATACCCCTGCCTGTACCCTGCCTGCACTGCTGCCTGTACCCTGCCTGCACTGCTGCCTGTACCCTGCCCATACCACTGCCTAAAACACTGCCTGTACCAGTCCCTGCACTGCTGCCCTCACCCCCTGCCCAGCCCATGCAGGGTTATTTTCTCCTCTCCAGCCCAGAGAAGGGCACCAGCTGTCCTGAGAGTGGCTGACAGCTGCTGTTCCCAGTGTCCTGTTGTCCCCAGGGGTCCCGCTGGCCCCACTAGCCCACACTGACCCCACTCTCCCCAGCAGTGGCACTGGTCTCATTGCCTGTGTTGACTCACCCTGCCCCAGGCACCCTTCCCAAAGCAGCCCCAGCCCCCCGTTCACCACTGCAATGGGGGAACCACAGAGTGGGACAGGACCCCCAGCCCCCCAGCCCAGCACTGACACTTCAGGGACCTTCCATGCTGCCACCATCCACCTCTGCCCATCCCCTCCCAGCTGAACCCTGCTGTGCCATGGCTAAAAATAAATCCATCAGTTTCTAGGAAAGCTCCTTGGAGAGCACGAGCGAGTGGGAGCACATGGCCAGGAGAAGCATGCGTGGTCCAGGGGAAGCAGCACCCTTGGGAGCAGACCAGGGGGTCACCAAGCCCCTCCACATGGCCAGAGCCAGTCCAGGACACCTGCAGCATCCCAGATCCCACGTGAACATCTTTTTCCCAATCCACTGCTTCCCAGAGCATCCGGATGAGGGAAAAGGGGAGTCAAGGCTGGGGCAGCGCAGGACCTGCTCGTCCCTGGAGAAATCTCCCCCTTGCTTACCCTGGGGTGGGGGAGGATGTCGGGGGGGGGGGGCTGAAGGCAGCATTGCCACCCATCCTGGGGACAAGAAACCTTTGTGATCGGGGTGGAAGGGGCGTCAGCCAGGGGGGAAAAGCTGGAATAGCAACACGGGGTATCTATTTCTTCCCCAAACGCCGCCGTGAGACATCAGCCCCCTCCCCTGCGCTGCTTGGCCCCCAGCACATAACTGGGGACAGCTTTGCTGAGCTGCTAAGCTCCCGTTTAAGCAGCTGAGAGCAAGTGGCCGGATTTCCAGCCAGCGCATCCCTCCGGCTGCTCATTCGGCCAGAAATGCCGGGGTGGGGGGCCGGGTGCCGCCGTCCCCGCGGGGGCACAGCCGCCCCGGCTCTGCCTCGCCGCTCGCCCGCTCAGGCATTAACGCCGCCGTCAGCACAGATTAATTCTGCCCTGGGCTCCGCGCCGCAGCTGCAACACCAGGCCGTTGTGCGCCAGCCCCCGTGTTTTCTGCAGGAGGAGCCTGGTCACATCCAGATCCCAAAGGGAATGTGCAAAGGCTCGCTTAGGGATGGGTCTCCACACCAGGACACGTTTGCTTGGCAGGGAAGTGTGGGAGCTCACCTTCGTGTGGCCGGGCCGGCAGCGCCAGCGGCACCACACGCGGCCGGGGGTGCTGGTGCTCTCCGTGAGGGCTCCTCCCGGCCTCTCACACAGCAAGGGGCTCGTCCCACGGGAAGAGCTCTCAGGAAGGATTTTGTGAAATAGTTGGAAGCACGTTCAGAGGCTCCACGAGGCTCTCTCCTTAAAATGCCCCTTTTTATTGCAGGGTGCCTGCCCCATCAGCGAACCCATCTCAACACCAGGCTGTTGGTGACATCTGTCCAGTTCCTCTTCCAGGCTGTGACTGTCCCAGGCCACTGCAGGGAGGGCTTTCTCCTTGGGTGACACTGTTGCCCAGTCTCTGAGTTCACGTACGAAGGGACCAGAGCTGGGACAAAGAGACCAGGCAGGAGGCAGAGCCGTGTGAAATACTGGCGTGTTTATTGGTTGGCACTAGATTACAGCCCACACTCTCGGCAAACTGGCATCCACCAATTTAATTTTTTCAGTTTTTCACTCTTTTAAAGACAGTGACGGCCTCCCCCTCGCACACAACTCAACAGAGGAAACCCCTCGTGACAGGACCCCGCCGCACCACCCGGCTCCACACAAGGAGAGCCCTCCGGCCTTTCTGGAGACGCTGTGGATGAAAGGTCAGAATCACGTGGGATGTCCTGCACCTGCCAGCCAGGACCGAGCAGGAGAACATCTGCATTATCCAGAGGTTCCAACTGAGACGGATCCCCAAAGGAAACAGAACGTGTTTTCTACTTCACACGTGTGACTTTGAACAAAGGTGGTGTAAGAACACATCGGTGAGAAAGAGAGCATCCATTGCAATGCTCCATTTCCAAAGGGCCTTTGCTGTTGCAAAGTGTTTCTGCAAACTATTTAATTTGTTGTAACCCTCCCATGTGAAGTTCACCAGGAGATTAGAAACACCAAGTGCTGGAGGGAGGAACAGAGATCTGCAGCCAAGAAAATAAACCCAAACAGATTATAGGAATTACAAGTACAAAAACATCTTGAATTCACAGAGAATTGAGTATTTCACTTGCAACTCACTGAAAATTACTGAAAATATCAGGCCTTTTTAAATCCTAATAAAACAGCAAGTTTGTTCTCTCCATCAGTTTTCCTTCTGCAAACTTGCTGACACTTCCCTGGGAAAGCCAGGTGGCAGGAGTGGCACAAGAACCTCCATGAGACATCCCAGCTGACCCCACCACATCCCAGCTGACCCCACCACATCCCAGCTGACCCCACCATCGCATGGAGCACAGCACCCAGGGATCCCTCACCAGGCTCTGTGGTTGCCATCGGCCCCCACCCCAGGCCTGGACATCTGGATGACTTGGATCAGTACCTGGAAGGGCTCCAAACTCGTTTTCCCTTGCACCTGGGTCAGTCCCACCCTCAGTTGTGGGGGTGAGGTCGAAGGTACCAGCTCAGACACAAACCAGAAACAGTCAAAGCCCTACAGCTCTGACCAACCATGGAGATTCCTTGTTTTGGGGAGGAATGGAGAAGCCTCAGGCAAACACACCCACGGACAGGATGTTGGACAATGGACCCTGGTCATTCATCCCTCAACCGGGGTCTGGGGCCCCGTTCTCCTGATTTGGGGGGGCTGCCAGGAGCCCCCCATGTACACAGAGCTCATGGAAGGACTGAGCAGCAAAGGCAAAGTGATCATTCCAGATTTTCTGATTTAATAAATATAAAATAGGACACACAGGAAATTCAACAAACACTCTCAGACCTCCCAAGTTTCATTTCTGAGGCAATTCTAGAGCCGATTCATCAAGTATAACATCAAAATTCCCATCTTCCCAAAAAAAAAAAAAAAAAAGAAAGAAAAGAAAAAACCCTATGGACTAGCACCAAAGAGAGATTTATAAATCTCCTAAATACAACTTCAGTCCAGTTCAGTTTCTTTTTCACCAGCTACACCTTTGTTATGTACAGACCCTTGACACCACCCCCAGCACAGCACTCCAGGATCTCGGCAGCCCAGAGCAGCTGGGTTAGTTCATTCCAAGGTTAGGAAAATGAGGATCACGCCCTGTGTGTGTCAGGAGCTCAGGGACCAGCTGAGGGGCACTCAAGCCATGAAGTCACCACGTCCCTGCAGGGCTGCAGCCACCAGATGATGCCATTACTGAGCAGGAGAATGGAGCCAGGATGGGAAACCCAGGCTGGGAGCAAGACCAGAGCAGGCACTGCATCATCCAGAGGGAAAAGCTCCTCACACTGCAACCCTGTCACTGCTTGGGGCAGGTTTGGCTGAAGATACAGCTCCAATCCTCCCCCAGCACCAGCCACAGGCTCCCCTTGGGGGGGTCCAACCCCAAACCAACCCCAAACCAACCCCCAGTGTTCCCCCCCATGCTCTGCACAGGGATGGATGCTGCATCTGGCTGTGTGAAAGCACAAACATTTGGGATAAAACAGAGAGAACAGGCAGGAAACCTACAGCTCTTGTACAAGTGTTACTTGTTGGACCTGTGCAGCCTCCAGGATTTCATTCTCCGGGAGTGACCCATGCGCTGCGGAATGCTGAACACAGCTTCTGCATGGAAAAGCCGAGGCAAAGGCCCAAAGCCCCTGCTAGATCCGGGGAGGGAACTGAGGATTCCTGACATTCCCTACTCACATTTTTAGCCAGAATACTTTGTGGCCACACAAGGGAAAAAGCAACACTTGCAGATTCCAATCCCTTTTCGTTTTTCCCTTTACAGAGTTTGCTTTAAGGCACATTCCAACTCAGGCTGAATGAGCTGCCTCGGTGCTCCACAGGAGAGTAGGGAAGAGCTCACAGCATCCATCTACACAGGAACAGAGCTGGTGGGAAAGCTGATCCTGCCATTCATTCCAGCTCCCACCAAACCCAGCTCCTACCTTGCCCCCAGCACCGGGGCAGACAGCAGGAGGTTTGGGGGGCCCTGATGTGCAGCCCTCAGGCTCTGCTCCCTTCCTCTGCTTATTCCCAGAACACACCCACCTGGCTAAGCTGGAAGCAGACCAACCTGAGGAGATCGTCACCGTGTGCCCTCCCTGCTGTCACTGCCTCGGTCCTTGGGGGTTTTACAGCCCAAAGTTTAATGCGTTTTCAATTTGAAAAAAAATCTTTTTAGTTTGCACAGTGGCTGTTAACTCCACATCCAGGGAATGTTCTGCCTAATGTTGTACCTGGAGAGGTGAATGCCAATGGCTCAGAATTCCCAGTGCCACGGCAGTTCTGATGTGTGCTGGCCCTGCTGACCATACTGAGTGTGGACAGCTCGGCCAGTGCTGCTGGGAAGTGGCAACACTGCCCTGAGATATGGGAGGCACAGCTGTGACACCGAGGTTCCAACAAACCACTCAAACAATCCATCTTTGGGAAGCCACCAGAGGTACTTTAACATCACTGAATTCCAGATTTCAAGGAGAATGGGTAAAACCCCTCCCTTCTTTCACTCTTCTCTCCCAGGAAAAGGCAGCACCTCCCAGGCCCAGCAGTGGCCCAGCCAGGCAGCACCCACCACACAGCAGGGAAATCCCCCAGTCCCCACCTGGGCTTACTCTGAACTGCAAAAGGGTTCTTCCCTTTGAAATGTGCCTTTGAAGAACCTCAGTGTGAGCAAAGTCACATCTGAAACCCAAACCCGCCCAGCAGCAACCACCTCAGCCAGGTGCTGTGTGGTTCCTGCCACACGCGATTTCCAAGCTGCCGATAACCAAAGAACCAAAATCCCTATTCCACAACAACAAATCCTTGTCTGGGAGACACTCCCCAAAGCCAGAGCCACACAATTCCAGCTCTGCTGAGTTTCATTACACTCAGCTCTCTCTGCAGAGGGACGTCCATCTGCCTCTTAAGTTTTACACATCAGGTAAGACCACCAGAGAGATTTGGGATCTGACAAATCCTCCTGGAAGGATCCAGCAGCACTTGGACACACAGGTATTCCAGGGGTGTCTTCCTTTTCTCCTGCTCCCATGCTGGAGTCACCAAACTGGTGCAGGTTCCCTTGCCCCTCACTGGTGTAGCAAGAGTGGGGCGTCCTTGGACAATGACCACAGGAATGAAAAGCAGCAAGGGAAGAAGGGACCCCATTAGCGACATCACTGCGCCCCTAAGGAGCTGCAGAGGGACCCCCAGGGCCCAGAGGTGATGAAAAGCAGCAGCCCCTCACCTGTGCCCCACTCATACCCCAAACCAGAATTCGAGACCTGCCATGAAGGGGGGACCAAACAGCTGCTGCACCTTTCTGGCTGTCTGGGGACATCCTGTGTCATACCCACCTCCCAGCAGTGCCCAGAGAGCACAGCCAGGCTGAGAGCCAGCTAAGAACTGCTCCCATGGGATGCTGAGACACTGAGTGACGCTCCACATAAGGTTCAGGCCAGCTGAGGTTAAGAATCCCGCTATCCATCGCTACCAGCTCGGAACAGCACCAGTTCTAGCACGGCTGGGAGCCCCAGGCTCATCCCCTGGGATTCGGCACACTCAGGACAGTGGCCCCAGCAGTGAGACTGAGCAGCACCGTCCGGGCTGCAGAACCAGAGCCGTGCTCCCAGCAGCTCCCCTGTTCCTCACACAGACAGGGCGACTTGTCAGTCCCAAACCAATTAACACCAGTTTAGATAAAACCACTCCAACTGCTGGGGTTGCAGCTGTACCAGCTCTAGAGAGAACCTCAGATGCTGAGGAAGATGGGAATTGTGTGGTGCAGGGAGAGGTTCAGGGAGCACAGGGCTAAGGCCTGGTCTGAAATTTGCATCTCTTCAATCAAGGCTATTCCTGCCCCAGGAGCCATTTCCAGTTACAAGGCATAACATCAGCCACTCCGTGGTAACAGCATCAATCCATGCCACATTAGAACACTTTCTTGGCACAATTTATTTTTTCTGACCCAAACAAATAAGCCATTAGCAAGTCATTAACAATATTCTACCCTAAATTGTCAGTTTAACAGCCCTGTAAAAACATTTTTAGTTTAAAAACAAAAGTGTGCATGCTGCTGATATTAAAACTGCAGTTACTCTTTCAGGAGTACCAGCTGTTTTGTTGCAAAGCATTTCCAACATACTAATCTGTACAGTAGAGACCAAGACTCATCGAAGGCAGTAGACGGCTGTGTCAGGTGCCTCGCAGGGCGCGGGGACAGCGACTCTGGGAATTTCTTGGACACTTCCAGACAGAATATTCAAGCCCTTTTGAGAGTTTGGTTCAGGCTGACCAGCACATAGTGAGAAAGGATTGTACATTCGTCTCTAAGTTGAAGTGAGCTGAACTGGTGTAATTTAGGCTCAATTCCAGATGCTTGGGTTTGAGCTACTCCTTGAATAATGGGCTGTTCCTTACGCGTGGTTTTCCATGTCAGCGATCACTGGCACTGCTTTTGGCCTTGCTACTCCACACCGATGAAAGCAGGGAGAACAAGGAAAGGAACAGAAGAGGATCTTAAAATGAACAGCTTCTTGCCAAAACAGCAAGGATACCATTCCCCCTTGTCCCAGGCTCCATGGATATTTCTATCAGATTTTCATATTGTAAGTGCTTCTCAGAAAGAGAGAAAGCTCCAGAACAGTGAGTGTTTATTAGAATAATTTTTTGTTAAATAAAGAGCAGGAAAAAAAAAAAAAAGGAAAAAAAAAAAAAAGTACTGCAGATTTAATTTCACATCTTGGCTCTGCTCTGACAAAGGAGAAGTTACTGAACTCAGCAACCACTTCTTGTCCCAAGCCAGGGATTAATTAATGCCCCTCCCAAAACTTGTACCTGCCCCAACCCACCCCCCAACCCCAACCCTTCCCATTTTATTTCCCAACTAGACAACACTGTTGGCAAATCAAGACAGCATGAAACGTACAGCAAGAAAACAACAAACCCCCGTGTGAAGTGTGCCAACGCATCGGGGAGCTCTCCTGTGCTGCTCCCCCGGAATGCTGCCAGAGGCAGCTGTACCTTGCACGGAGGGCACACTCCGAGCACGCTGCACAGTGCGACCGTAAGTGCTGCAGAACCACAGGACAAGAGACCGAACACCTGAATTTTCCCCCCAGGACTTCTCTTCAGGGATAGGCGCGTGGTTCTCCGAGCGCGGCAGCAACGCTCGGTGAGCACGAGCCGACGCTTCAGCACAAATCCCAAGTCTCCAGTTGAGCACGGCGTAAGGCATGTGGACAAGAGAGACACGAGCAGGACGCAGCGGGAGCAGGGGACAGCATTGGTGAGCCACACTCCAGTTTGTCCGTCTGACCCCCTCTGCAGCCCGATTCCCACCGCAGCCGACGCGATCCGGGTGCTGTCGCAGCGCTGCTGAGGCTGTTTGGTTTTGGCCAACGGTTCCAGACCAGCTCCTTGTGGTTCCACTCGGATGGAAACGCAGAAACATTGGTGGAAGCTGTTGGAGAAGCCGTAGGGATGTCTGCAGGGATGTCTGCAGGTGATTCGAACTCTGCCCTCAACTTCAAGTGTCACTGCACTAAATCGGGAGATACTGGATGGGGAGTAAACTGGCCCAGCCACTAGCACTGTCACAGAATGTGTGTTTTTAAAAAACAGAACAAAAGGCAAACAGATTAATTATGAACCCTTCTTTTCAGAAGCAGACCAGGATTAAAAAAAAAAATTCCCACAAAATTAAAATGTTAGATCCTCCATCTAAAAAAAAAAAGTTTATACAGATGTGCTGCAAGTGATCCCCACACGGGTCTGAGCAGCACCTTACAGTACAGACTAAGACTTGAAGAGCTGATCTCACATTGGAAGTCTTCTATTGAAAGAAAAAAAAAAAAAAAAAAAAAAAAAGTGGCTCTGGCTGGGGTGACACGAAGGGGACACTTGGGACACTTCAGAGCACGAGGCAGAGGCGGGGCTGGCAGCCTCCAGGCCGTGGAGCGGAGTACCAGGAAAGGGGCACTTCATGCACAAAATGTATTTTACAAAATACAGATCCAAAAACAAAAAAGCAAAAAAAGCCAACAAAGAAAAAAAAAAAAAATCCCACCTTGCACTAAATCGCAGCACTCTGAACACTTGCTCTGCCCCAGGCGGCTGCCCATGCCTGGTGTGAGGGAGGAGGCATGGAAACGGGGAGGGAAGGGAAATCCAGGTCTCAGTCTGCTTTTGGGAATTGCTCTCGCAGGGACGTCGTCAGTCATCTGATGTCAGACACGGAGCTCTCGGAGTACGGCGTGGTCATGACCGGGGTGCCGTTGTTGGCCAGACAGCCTTGCCTCAAGGTTTCAAAATACGAGGCCTGCACTGGTTTATGATACTGCAGAACTTTTATGGCATCTTCTATCTTAAACCATTCCCTTTTCCTTCCTGGGGACAAAGAGAGAAATCAGTAGATGCAACCTAACAATGTTCTCTGATGTCAAGGGCCTCCCCATCCCCAGGGACAGGTGTTTGTTTAGGGCAGCACATCCCATCTTGCATTTCTTAGTTTAAACAAACATTATTTTGCTATTTCTGCAATTTCTATTCAAGCCAGATGCTCATTTTAAGGCAACTCACAACACACACACCAAGCACCAGCCAATTTCCATCAGTTTGCAAGTAGGCTTCAGTTTCCTGTGGACAGCTCTCAGTTCTTACTCTTTCCATAAAGAGCCTGAGGAGAGTCATGTTCCATTTGCTGCAGTGCAATCACAAACCTTGTGGCAACAACAGGTTCACTTCCATTTGGGAATCCAATTCAAATGCAAAGATTTCAAAGATAACAGGGAATGATTAACCCACATGTATTTCCTCTAGTCTCAGACAGGACAGTTCTTCATGCTCTTTGCTTGGTACCTTCCAGTGGAAGAGTTAAACACAGAATTGCTGCAGAGGCAGCTGGACACTTACTTGGCTTCTCCTGGGCCACAGAGGTAACAAAAGCATCAATTTCACCACAAATTATTTTCCCAAGCAACCAAAGGACACACCTCTGCCACTTTTCCCAATGACACTCACACAGATTCCAGGTCCCAGAGGGATGCTGAGCTGACTTGTGGTTTGTTTCCATCAGTTAATGCAGCAAGCACCAAGCTTACCAATATTGACCGAGTCCTCCCAGTCCTCCAACACTTCGGTGACGATGAGTACGTAAACATAGGTCCTGTGCTTCCTGTCCCGGTTCTGGAAGGCAAAGGGGACACAGTAACAACCAAGCTCCCACAGCAACAACAAACCTTTTCAGGCAGGGGGGCACTGGGCAACTGCAAGATGCAAACTGCCCACCTTGGGTGCAGCTCCTCCCACATCAAAGCTTGTTCGTAGCTGCTAAAAACTGTTGTGTTTTAAATGTGAGATGGTCTGAAAGTGTTAATAGGGACGCCCAAAAGTGTAGTTCCTGATCTGTGGAGCAGTGCTTTGTGGACTGATGCGCTTACAAATTAGTTCTTCAGCTGGGAAGATTTTTACCTATTTCACATGAGTTTGAAAGAGTCAGTGACAGAACAAGAGCAAGAAGAGCCGTGTCCGGTACCTGCTGACTGCCAGGTGTGGCTGTGAGTGCTAAAAGTGAAGGGGGACCCCACTCCCCAGCTTTTGGCAGCCCCGAGAATATTCAGTCACACCAGTTATCACCAGTGACTTCACTGAAGTGCCCACTGCAAACATCAGAATTGCTGAGCAGGTGTGTTTTTATTTACCAGGGACTTTGAAGTTTGCACCAAACCAGCACCCACTCACCCCACAACCCTGTAGAGCCATTGTTGCTCCAAGACGATTTTTTGCAACAAAATTTCACAGCGCCCACGTCTGAAACTTACCTCAAAAATTCCCACTAATCTTCCTAACGTCCCTTTCACTCCAGCCTAGGGAAGTTCAAAGAGAAAAGAAACATGCTTTAACAGCAGCTCAGTATGTGTTTCCGACTTGTTGAGCAGGACTGGCTCCTTCAGGACAGGAAGCGAACACTCGAAAATTCTGCTAATCTTAAACCAACACAGTCACAAGACAAGCAGCAGAAATTTATCCCAAGCGCTCAACATCCAAGCATTCCCAGGATTTTTTTCCTTGTTTCCCTACATTCAAACAATTTTGAATTCAATCTGGAGGAAGAAGAAATATTTGAGGAGTTACTCCTTGCATAACAATACACTCCTCGTGACCACAATCTCCTCTGCAGGTTATTACAGCCTGAGCACGGGGAACATTGGCTTTGGGGTTTAGCAGTTTTACCCCTTCAAAATCAGAGTTTAAGGAAATACAGTATGTGTAAAACATCCACTTACACTCCAAGGGCAACGTGACAGCTCCCAGGTATTTCAGGGGTGTCCTGCACACACTTGAAACAAGCCAATAAAAGCACCAAATGCTGTGATGTGGCCCCGGCAGCAGGCACAAGAGGGGTTTGGACATAACACAAAGGGCAGATCCATGCTGAAATAAAGCTCTTGAATCAAGCAGAGACACAAATCAAGAGATCTAAGCAACAGTTTTGTCTATTTGAGTACTACTGAGGATGTACCACTCCATCACATTTGGTGTCCCTTTTGGTACCTCTCTGCTGGCTCATTCCCCCTCAGCTCTCTGTGCAAAATCTGAGCCCACTCTTCTGCCCTTGCTTTATATTCCCTCCTTTTTATGACTGTAAATGGTTGGAACTCAAGTGCTACAGACAAGATGAGATCTTGCTCCATGATTTAACAGGTCTGAACCAACCCACACAGCCTGGCACACGACCCAGCCACAACTGGGAGGTAGAGTCGGCTCTGTCTCCAGCAGCTGGAACACATCCCATGAACAGCCCAGGGAAATTGTGCCTCTTGCAGATGAGAGACAGAGATCTGATTATGCCAGACTTCTCTTTTTTTTAAAAGAAGATGTTTGGGTCACATTAATGATAAGACAAATTCTCTGTCCTACTGACCAGCTGCTGCACAGTCTCGTGCTGTGAGAAAGGGAGAACTTTCTTTAATGAGGTGATTTTCCTGGTTAAGTTCCAGCCTACTGCATCAACAGGCACCAAACAACCCAGCCAGAGCACACCTCACTCCTGCTTCCAACAGGAGCTGATGTGGAACTGCCCCAGGAGCAAAGGGGCTGGAGCTCCCTCACTACAAGCAGTCACAGAAATCTGTAAATCCTTTCGGTAACGCACTCGCTGAGCTCCACTTCTAGGAAGTGAACAGATCAATCTTTTACTTCATTTTTGGACTCAGGCTTTATTGTCTCACCAGTACTTCTGACATCCTGCTTAGCCCAGAGGTGCCCCACTGACTGTGACCCCAGGGGCTATTTCTGGAGCGAGCAGCAATTCCATGAAGGAGCAGCAATTCCATGAAGGTCGGTGCCCATGTGCGCAGGACGGGCCGGGCAGAGCCGGCCTGACCTTTGCGGGCGAGCGATTCCACCTCCTCTGCCAACCCTGCTGACCTGGGCTCAGCCTTCTCCGAAGGCATCTGGAATGCAAATGCTTCAAATGCATTTCCCTCAAGGAACCCCTTCAGCACTGGGATGTATTTTTAGCTAAGCCGTGTTCAACAGGCAGCAGTAACACAGGGAGGAACTGGAGGCTTCCACCTTCACAACATACGGACATGAATGCATTAAAAGGTGAAGCATAATCAAATATTTCTGGAAAATAACTGTCTTAAGCCAATTCTTTGCTGGTTCCTGGAATAGGCTGTTGAATTTCTGCTCTCCTTACCGGTAGGCACTGAATCAAAAGCCAGGGATGCTGTTGTGATGGTTTAGTGAACTCTCAAGTCTGAATAGAAATAAATCTATCTCCAGGCAACTGGCCAGCCTGGAGATGAAGGATGAATTCTGCTCAACCAACCTCCCAGGCAGTTTATCCCAGCTCTAGAACTGTGTTGGAAGTAGCAGAGGGAGGTGGGGAGCCCTTCCTTCTGTGCTGGTAGAGATGATGGAAATAACGCTGTCTGCAAACCAGGATCCTCCTGCTCTGTCCTGCCTGGTCTTATTTGCCCAAAAAGGCACAAAAAATGATGCCAAGACAAACATGTCCTGTAGAAAAATCATGTTGAATTATCATCAGACAACTTGAGAAAGCTCTAAGCTTTGCTTCACGCACGAACTTCTCATGTGCAGTTGTAAATGGTGACATAAAAGAATGATTTGGTTCAAAAAAGCACTGGGCTGATGTTATAAAGCAAGTTCTTACCAAAGCCTGCAAAACACATCAGCCACTGCTCCTGGGGGCCAATGCCTGTCTCAGTCCATTTTCCAGGTACAGTGGATTTTAAAGACAACACACAGGACACCCAACACCAACAGGATTGTCATACACCTGTTTTTGATAAATTCCCACACCAACAGGAGAGTTGGTCTCAGTACAATGGAACCGACAACCATGCAAGTGGAATTCACAGTCTCACACAAATTTCTAACGTAGAAGTTGCCCAAGACCTATGAGAAAATAACCTATAGCTGTTATCACTAACAAGTCAAGCTTGGTAGCCAGCAAGACAATTGCCAGGCTCCTCCCTGGGCAAGTTCCCCATCTCTCCATTTCATATGGGCCAAGAAAATTTTCTTGGAGAGTTAAAGCACAGTCCCAGGCTCACCCAGGACTGCAGCAGGGTCTAAATCTTAATTTGCAGCAGATGATTCAGGAATTTTCTCCTCGATAGTAAATGGATTGAGAATGCTGTGCCCTCCTGGGCCAGAACAGTGAGCGAGGCAGAGGCAGCACAATTGATTTTGTGCCCCTCTAAGCACTGGAAGTGCTGCACAGGGAGTCCGTGCTGCAATCCTCCAAGTACATGGAGAATCCTAGGAGGATCCTAGGAGGATGTTACTGAACCCATCAACAGGGGTTGGACAGCACCAGCACCAACTGTTCCAAGTGCAGGTGTGAAAACAAAGCAAGGCAATCACACGACAGGATTCCCTGGGAGAGGCACGCTCAGGTACAACAGAGGACACACAGAGCTGGCAAAAGGAGCTTTTTCTCTGCTCTGCTGATCTAAATCAGTGTCCAGGGTCCAGGGGAGGAGGAAAAGGCAGCTCTGGCAAGAGCACATCAGCCACAGACACTGCCAGAGCCAGCTGCCTGACCAGCACACACTTCAAACCCCCACTGCACCCAGAGGGGTGGGCTGGGAGCTCAGGACAAGGAACAAAAACACGGAGGAAATGAAGCTTTACTAGTTCTGCTGCTCTTGGAACAACTTGCTTTAATAAAGAAAAATTACTGAAGACATCCGAGAACAGCAGGTTCAGGTTTCAAAGCTGAAAATAAGTTGGGGTCAGATGCAAAAAGCAGCCTGCAGCAACACCATCTGTTCCTCGGGACAGCTTTTATTTCCTTCCATCTGAGCTAAGGAAAATGTGGGTTGGAATTTCAGCTATTTTACTTTGCTCTATTAGGCTCAAAGCCTGCATCTACTACAGATTACTGCTGGGCAAGAGGACTGTGATGGAACACCCAAATCTTTGCTCTAAGACCTGCACTACTGAAGGTGCAAATCCCACCCAGGAGGGCTGGGGACATGTTTGAAGGATGCTGATTCCAGGCCAGCTGGGCAAACTCTGCCGTCTCAGAGAGAGTCAGACTCATTCATCTAATTCTGTACTGTATGACACCTTTATTTGCTTCTACACTTGTGAAATAGAAATGAAATTCCATGTCAGAATGAAGAACTTTCAGACACTGTACTCCTTTTTGTGAAGTTTGAGTACACAGGGTTAAGGGACAGTGACTTTGAGCCATCACTTGCACTGGGTATGACCAACTAGGAGGAGTTCAAGGCCATCATCTTATCATTCATCTGTGGGCCCTGCAGTACTTTAAAAACAATCTTCCTATTTTAGCACTGAAAGATATCAATATCTGTGTTCTAAATCACTAACAAAATACATGAAACAGGAAAGATTATCTATAAGGTATGTTTAGAAGAGAGGAAAAAATAGTTCCAGCAACCAGATCAAAGTACTGCCATGATGGACTATTCTTGATATTGGCACCAATTGCCTGTTTGATCACAGATCAAGCACAGCTTATCTGGCTTTTACTCCCATGAAGAAAGCACAACTAACGCTCCTGCAATGCTATAAAATTTGACATTTACTAAG
The DNA here is from genome assembly GCF_041296385.1 of Aphelocoma coerulescens. Classification (NCBI taxonomy): domain Eukaryota; kingdom Metazoa; phylum Chordata; class Aves; order Passeriformes; family Corvidae; genus Aphelocoma; species Aphelocoma coerulescens. Next base: position 4,712,281 of record NC_091039.1, on the reverse strand, counting down.
TATTTAAAGGTCACGATGTGAAGAGTGCTCTAAGTGAAAAATGAACTGGTGCTGAGTTTCACAGATGAGTGTGAAGGCTTTTTTCAAAGTCACTCTATAATAAGGCTAAGGCACCATGATGTTCATCAGTTGCTCACACTTATAAAAACCCCTTATTCCTAAGCAAAAAACACACTCCATGAGCACCAACACCTGTTTGAAAAGAGCACACACCTTCCAGAAGGTGAACTTTAGAATGCACGTGGAGCTCCCAGCTCTGTAGGACTGACTACAGCACTTCTCAACAACCTGTCAGAAATAAGAAGTTTTTTTCTGAAGAGGCTGCTCTGACCCAGAGCTGCTGTGTGTCTACTGTCACTCTGCCGCAAACAATGCCCAATTACTCCAGTCACTTCCAATTTCATGCAGACAACAGCAAGCATGACAAGTGTTGGTACCTGTCTATGTTAATACTTGTGCTGGTGCAGACTCATATAGATAAGGACTACCTCAAACTAGGACAAGGACTTGAACCAGGACAGAGGGATCACAGCCTTCACTCAGAATCAACATTTCATTTTTGGAACAGGAAGAGGGAAAAGTTAGATAACTTTAGATGACAATTATTCCAGCAATAATGTTGATAAACCCAAACACATACAGAGTAAAATTAAAACAGTGAATGCAGAAATTAAAATGTTCATTTTGGGAAGAATATTTTGAAAAAAAATGCACACCATGCAAAAGAGAATGAATTGAGAAGGGAAAGCCTATTGTCATCCTCAAAGCCACAAGCAATGGGAAGGGTCACAAGTCCTTACAGCTCTTCCAAACGGCTCTCATAAAAATGGGAAAAGGCATACCAAAGTCAAGGAAAGAAACCCCACACATTTCTCCCACAGCTTTGAGCAGCATTGCTCATTGACATGGGGAAAACTGGATTTTCCCTCTCCCAGCTTGAGCAGCAAACTGGAACTGCTCAGCTAAGCTGTGTCCCCACAAGTGACAGACACGACTGTCCCAGGAGAGAAGCAAAACCATCAAACCTACTCAGAAATCAGCCTCAGCTCCAACTGACCCCAAAACACATGGAAGGGAGAGCAAGGGCTCCCAGCAGCCTCCTGAAACCCTTCCTGCCAAACCAATAGCATGAACTGGGGAGCTGGGTGCTCCTGTCCTTCCCAACACTCCTGCTGTGCTCCAACAACATCCCCCCTGCACGAAGCAAACAGTTCCTGGAGCCCGAGGCCAGGGATGTGGGGGATAATTCTGTGTGCAGATCACCAGCAGCACGTGAGCACAGCCCATCTGGGGAAGGCCTTGCACCCCTACAGCTCTGCCAGCACCACTGGCAGCTGCAGGGCGCTCACACCAGACAGATCTGTGTCAGCTCCTTCACCTGCAGCACCCAGGGCTGCCGGTGCCCAGGTGATTCACGGGTGCTCCCGGCGCTCCCTGTTGGGAGCAGCTGGGCAGAGGTGCCTCGATGAGCAGAACTCACCCCTGCCAGGCTGCCAGGGCTTGAGTTACACTGGCAGTGGGCACCGCTCCACGTGAGCAGGGAACACCAGCCGAGGAGCGGGATTATCTCAGCCAGCCCAAACCAGTTCCTGCGCTGCCGGAGCCGTGCCAGGGCTCCCTTCCAGGCAGCGCTGTCATGGAAAGAGCGCGGCTCTCCCAGGGCGCTGCTGCCCGTGCAGGGAGCGTCCCTGCACATTTATTTTAAGGGTTGAGAGGCGAAGCTCTGCACCTCCTGAATGAACCCTGGGCTTCTGTATCAAATCACTTCATTGTTAATAATGCTTGGGCTGAAAAGCAGGACTCTGCAGCTAAAAATATTTCTATTGTTCTGGTTACACTCACTTTGGCTTGTAAAGGGGTTGAAAGGTTGCCGAGTTACTGGAAAAGCAGGAGCTGGGCTACAAGCTAGAAATAAAATTTGCAAGCAGCAATTCTCAGTATTAGAGGGACCTAAAGACACTTAAAAAATAAACTTTGACTGTATAATCTCTTTCTGATACACTGCTAGATTATAAAAACATCCAGAGAGAAACACATAACTCAAGATCTGCCGTATTAGGTTAGTCCAACAGTACAAACATTCAGAGTTTTGTTAGACAGCAGCAGGTACTTCCAAATAATTCAGGAAGAAACCTGCATGTACCAGACAATTCAATAAAGCAGCGACAGGAGAAGCTTCCTCCCAAGTCCCATCAATTAGCTCTTGATTCCTGTTCTGCACAGAGCACAAAGATTTATAACCCTCTTAAAAGCATTTTTAATCCTGCCTTATGTAACTGTGAACCTACTTGGTCATTCCATCCATAATTATGCAGTTGTTTCTGAACCCAAGCATCTCCCCAGCTGGTTAATATTCAGAAGCAAATTCTAAAGACATGTTTTACATACACTGCAGTCAACTAACATTTGCTGCCTTTACACTTCTTATGAAGAAAAAAATTGTTCTTCCAGCCTTAAGAGAAAAATATGCCTTCTCTCTACAGCCCACTGATGTGTGTTTGATCTGCTATTTGATCTCCTTCCTGAAACAGCTTCATGCAAAAAGGAAAAAAAAACCAAACCAAGCAACCAACCCATGCACACTTTAGGAATTGCTGCTGGTAACTTATGGCCAATTTCACTTATTCACATAAACCTCACCATGTGTTCTAAACAAAAACATACTGAGGTCCCTATATTTGGAGTGCTTTTCGTGGCTCATAAGGATTTATTTCTACCTTCTACCCAAGTACTAGGCAGGTCCACAAAGGCACAGCTGAGTTTTGAAGTTCTCTTGCAGAGAAAAGGAAGCAGAGACAATCATCACATATACATTGAAGTGACTAAAGCTGAACTTTATTTTCAGTTAAAGGTATCAGGCAAGGACAAGTTCATTCCAACAGAGAGGTTTAATTACATTCCCATGTTCTCTTTATTTAGGACTCCATTTTTCTCCCACGTGGGATGGGGATACCACCAGCGACCCAACCTCACTCTCCACCTCAAGGAGAAGGAGGAAGAGTGATGAAAACAAACCCACAGAACCCGGGCTAACAGCGCAGGGTGAAGCCACTCACCTCTTCACAGACCTCACGCACGGCAGCCACGCCGGGCTCCTCCTCAGGCTCCATGCCACCCCCGGGGACAATCCATCGGTCCGGATGGCGACTACTGCTCACCAGCAGCACCTGTGGAGAGCAGAGCACAGCTGATGGGGCACCCCCAGCGCTCCCTTTCAGGGCCCAGCTGAAGGGCAGAGATTGTCTTTGTGCCTCACACACCCCGAGACATGACCCACCCAAGGCGAGGCCTTGGCAATACTCGCTCTCCCCTCAGCCCCATCCAGACAGCCGTGGAAATTCCATGAGCACGGACACCAAGGCACTCCCACACTCCGTGTTACTTTACTCACTGCCTCTCCCTGCTCTGATGCATTGTAGGAAAAGCTGCCCTTGCACACCAAAACACTCGTTTGCACTGGACACAGCATCGCTCGCAGTGTGAGCTCACTGCAGAGTTCTCACAGCTTGGCATACACCTCAGGCAACAAGAGAAATGCCCAGATGCTGCTCAGCACCTTCACCCTTTGCAGAAGCACCTCGATTAATTTATCCTGGTGCCTTTGGCCTTGCCTGTCCCTGCAGTTCTGTCACTAACAACAGATACACATCCAGGAACTCCCACTGCACTATTTATGAGCACTTGTCTGAGCACAGATTCTCAGCCCCACTGTTCATCACTTCTTTTGCAGTAGGCACTGAGGAGTTCAGCTCTGCAGCCAGCACTGGACTACTTTTGGTTTAGAGGAGGTTGTTCAATGAGGTATAAGCAAAATAAAAGCCTATATTAAACCTATTAAACTTAAAACCCCCTAGGAAAGGGCTGCACAGAAGGACAGACTTTTGTGAATGAGAAAAACGGTCCAACCTTCCTCCCAGGAGGGATTTGCCATACACATGCTTTGTGGCAGTTTTTTGTGAAACACATTTTATTCCAGTTCAGTTCTGCTCTGTACAAGTTCAGGTTCTGACTTGCCACCTCCCAGCAAGACAAACTCTAACTAACACTCTCAACTGGCTACAGACTGTCCCAAAGAACAGAGAGACGCTGTGCTTATTAAATCGACATCCATGAGCAGAGATGGAAACTAAAAACAAAACTAATACTGTTGTGCAGCTCTCTAAACAAAGCTCGTTCATTAGAGTCATCCTGTTGTACTTCATCATTTCACTGGCACAAAGCTGGGAGCCAAAGAGACTTGCTCCAGAAACTTTCCAGCATACCAGTCCAATTAGGTTCCAGGCCAGCTGTAACAGTGTCAGACATTTGGGAGTTACACTGCAGAGACACTGAAATCCCAGGCTTTACTGGGGAAACAGTGAGCTGCCAGTAGGATATGAAAAGATTCGCACTAATTATCAAAAGGAATCTACCTACAGAACTCAAAATTAAACTTCCAAAACAAAAACAAGATTTCCAGAGTTTCCCATGGTTTTTGGTTTATCTTGAAAATTCTCATCTGCCAAGTGACCAAACTCATACTGGAAACAAATGAAGCTGCAAGGGCCACCTCAGTTCCACAGTTCCAAGTGGGATGGTCCCTGCCTGTCCTGTCCTCTGGCCAGGCTATGACTGAACAGCATTTACTTTACAGTGACATCCTGAGGAAGGCAGAATTCCTTTCCCCCAGGCATCCAGTCCATGTAAAGCACCACCAGAAAGCCATGCCTAAATAGGGAATGTAAACTTCATTCATCCTCAGAGCCCTCGGGACAGCAGCCAGTCCCTGCCAGGCCATCCCCAGCCACCTCTGTTTGCCACTGTGCCTCTTCCTAGCACAGTACTTGACTTCTACTCCATCCTCACTCATCATCCAGAAGAGTTTGGACTCAAATTCCTGATTCCAGGTCAGCTGGTGATTCCAAGGACAAAGCTGAAAGAGCAGGAACAGCCACTTCAAGTGCACCTTTGCTGCCAGGTAAGGAAGTACCAGCTCTGCCACTTCCCATTGCAATTCAGAGCTCCAGCTCAAGGCGGGGAAAAAAAGTGGAAAAATATTTTTAAAAGCTGCAGAACGAGATCTTTGAAACTCAGCACAGCAAACCTCACACCCCTGAACTCCTGCCACCTTCCAGGCGTGAGAACAAGGATCTGCTGTGGAACCCTGGACACAGACTGCTCCAGGAAACCTGCTCGGGCTGAGACAATGCCTCAGCAACACATCAGGAGGAACTTTTGGGTGTAAACAATGGTTTGAGGCAAAGTAAATTAACTTCAGCTGCTCTGGAAGTTGAGCATTTTCTGAATAGAATTAACATGAACAACCCTTGCTGGGAAGGAAAAACCTGTCATTCTCACACTTTTATATAATCAGACTATTTCCTGTTTAATAAAAAGGAAATCCCATCAAGAGAGAGCAGGAAACAAGCCCTACAAGGTCATTCTTTTAAAACAGCTTCAAACAGGATATTGCTACCAATGAGCTCTCCCAAGACAAAGGGGCTGAGTTCCAAACGAGGGGGAGACATTGCTGTGTTGGGAAAAAAACCACACTTCCAACACCAGTCCTGTATCCCGATACATGCAACGCATTCAGAGGGATCAAGGAAAAGATTGTCATCATCCAAATCCCAGAAAGGTTTGGGGTGGAAGGGACCTTAAAGCCCATCTCATTCCACCCCCTGCCACCTTCCAGTAGACCAGCCCAGGGTACAGGTGGCTTTTTGGCTCATTAACTTCTTTATTACATATATAACTTGTATTTTAATACATTTTAGAGTAGTTAATTTAATCTAAATAGCCATCAAAAGTACAACAAAATTTACTTATTTTATTTTTTTTAATCAGGTTAGAACACATAAGAAGGGTGGAAATTTCCATTTTATCCTTGCCAGGCAACTGTGTTTAAGATGGCTACTGAGACTCTTGGCCTGCCAGGGATTTTGGAGTTGGATTTTGAAGTCACGTCTTGAAGACTTTTTGGAAAAGCATTTGCAGGTAACACATCACATGGCCAAGTTGTGTTTTCCAGGATTTCAAAGACAATTATGTCATTTCAAAGCAGGGAAATGAGCAACACAAGCCTGTCTGGCAAGGCAGGAGGTGGCCCTGCTGAAACTGTCACACACAATCCCCCACAAAAGAGAAAGTTTAGAAAAACAAGCCAAGTTTGAAGTGTGCAGCAGGGGCTCGAAGCAGAGCCTCATGGCAAGGACCTTCAAAGCTGCACACAACAAACAAATCAAAACAAACCTGAGCTAACCCCGCCTGGAGGAGACAGGAAACACATCAAGACATCTAAGGCTGCCCAGACAGCCACATGGAATAAGGAGCTCCATGGGAAAAGGGGAAAAGAGTTTGTCCCTGGGATAAATCTGGGCATCCCCAATACACAGCACTGACTTCAAAACAACCCAGTTACACACAAACCTACTGTATCCACATGGAGGGGTTTTTCTGGATTTTTTTTCACAGGAATAATGGGGCTCTGCAAAGCAAAAACTGGGCAACCAGTATCAGGCAGAGAATGAACTCCCCATTTGTGGAACAGAGGCAGAGGGATTCCCGGGTTCTTCCAAGCTGTGGTGGATTTAAACAACAACCACCACCCATAAATAAAACCAGAGCGGCAACACCATAAGGAAAAGGATTCCTCGAAAGAGGCTCCACAGCAGCATTTGAGCAGACGAAAAGGGCCATGGCCCTGTGAGAAGCTGGGCTGCAGTGTGAGTAGAAAATGAGCTGAGAACCTTCCAGACCTCCAGGAAAAGCCAGTGCTATCCACCTGTGCCAGCCGGGGCCCGGCAAGCTGGCAGCCAGCACAGGGAACAGCAGGCAAGATGTTAAATCCGGGGTCTGGCCCAGCAGCCTCCTGCTGCCAGGAGCCGATCCATAGCTGCTGGCTCCTGACACAGCCTCTGCACTGCCTTACAAGGCTTCCTCTCAATATTTTCAGACTTTCCCTCAATATTGACATGCTTCCTATCAATACTGTCATGCTTTCTATCAACATTAAGCCATAAATCACATTGTTTGCACAGCGACTGAAGCACAAACCTCCCGGCATTGCAACTCATTTCCCACTCCAGCATCATTTATCAGAGCACAGCCTGCAAGGAAACGCTGCCGCAGAGGCTGCAGGAGCTGGGAGGAGAAGATGGCTGACTGCAAGGCTTTTGCTGTACAATCTGCCTTTGTCTCAAAGTTTCAGTTTAAAACAAGTGTGTTCTCAGGAGCTGAGCTGTGCTCCCATGTGCCCCATGGCCAGGCAGATCCCAGAGCCGGCGCTGTGTCCAGCATAACAAACACCTTGGATGCTTCACTCAAAATTAACAAACATTCTCCCAATCCCCAAATATCATCACCAAAATGCTTTTCTACCTGACAAAAGTGGGATGTTCATTTGACCACACCAAACAACCTTTAAGCCCTGCGACCAGCAAGGGTGAGAACTGGAGGAGCAGGGAGGAGAAGAGGGACACTGCTGTCGCCAAAGCTGTGCAAAATTAATCTCATTTCCCCGGCAGCAACACGGCCTCCCCAACAAATCACGTGTTTTGCCAAACTGCAAAGGCAGGAGGGCCCCAGGGCACACGCCAGGGCTTACGGGAGGGCTTCTCCCACCCTCTTGCTATTCCAGGCACGTTCCGGAGCTCGCACATGGCAGGAGTGAGTCCAGCCCGTGGTCAGCAGGGCTACAGCCGGCCCTGCACCTGGCAGGGTCAGCAGCTGGGACCGCAACACACACTCTCAACAGCCACAGAAATCCCTCCTCTGACCATAACAGCCTGTCCTGCCAGGAGCATTCCTGTTCCTCAACAGGATACATTTCCTTAGACAGGTGTTATTTTTGCACATACACCTGCACCAGGCTCTGTGGGATAATGGGATTTAACCTACAACGTGGTACCCAGGAACTGCAGGTGGGAAATTCATGGCAGGACGCGCAAAGGGGAAGGGATTCGCGCTACAGAACTTGACAGAAGTAAAGCACAAGTTTTGGAATGGGAGCAAGAGGTGAACTGGAAGAAGTTCAAGTCATTTCAAGTGCTTGGATCGCACCTACAGTCCTATAACCAGAGAGGAAAAAATACAGCAGATTCTGTTGGTTTTTAGGCTGCTGGTTAGAATAACAATAATAAATCACCACGTACCGCGCTGCTGCTCTGGCTCCAGAACTCCACGGGTCCTGTTACTGCTACTGCAGCGCTCCTGCCACTTCAGAGCCACTGCCTGCTCCTACCAGGGAGGAACACAATCCCAAGTCCTCCCCCTCCAGTGAAATTATGGTTTAGATAACCACAAAAATTATCTGCAACATGCCTTCCCAGGCTTTGGGAGCAGCTGAACCGCCTGCAGCAGCGGCCGCTGCTTTCAGAAGCCAAGGGCTGATAAGGGGCACTCCCAGAGAGAGACCCCAAACCCCAGAACCTATTTCTGCCTGTCAAAACCAGTTTGGTGACCACTCAGTGCTTACACAACTTGTCCAGGCGCACCTTTTCCAGAAGGAATGCTGGCTTGTAAAGTGCCTTTTTGAATAAGGGAGGAAAAAAAGGCAATGAAGGGGTATTTGGGCTTTTTACAGAGCAGCTGCATTCTGTTCTGATTAACCACCCTACTCAGGAAATACAGCACACACAAACTCTTAGGAAGCAGCTCAAATATAAGTAGTTAATTCTACACACAGCATCAATATATGTCACCAGCATGAGGAGAAGCAATCCCTGAAACATCTGACAAAAATCTACCCAGCAGGTAATTGTATCTCTCCAAATTTCACAGGTTAATGTGAAATTTCTGAGAACAGAGTCAGTGTGCAATATCCAGTAGCAGAGACAGGAATTCTGAACCAAATACACAAAATTTGAGAGATCCTTAACTGGTTCTGTGCAGTCACTCGCTCAGTTGGGCTGAAAAAGAACAAGTGCTTAAAGAAACAGAGGCCCTGCTTCCCACTGGATGTCATCTATGGCATTTCCACATGGATGTTTGCTATTTGTAAGGTAGAACTGAGTTCATTAATTTTGCTCTATCCAAGCAAACCAGAAGAACTCTCCTTATTTTAAAAGAAGGTAAAATTCCAAGCACATCATTGGGGTTTTTTGATTAAGAAGGGAAAGAGCTGTTTTTCCAGACTGTGGGAGACCATCCATGGACAGACTAAGTCCCCTGGCAGCAGTCCCTGCTGGGTGCACCCCCAAATGCTGGTACCTGTCTCCACACTACAGGAGTTTGTCTGAAGGGTGCTGAGATGAACCAAGTCAGTCAACTGGATGTGAGGGTTTTTTCTAAAAAAAGGGGGGGGACACAGAACACAGAGTGAGGAGAAAAAGGTAGGAAAACCAGCTCCTAGCCAAGCAGTAAATGGATCTGAGGTGGAAGAGATTGCACAGCAGTGTTCTGCAGAGAACAGACACAGCCACCACTGTTGGGTCCTTCTCCACAGACCAAGGGTGGAGCACACCCTCTTTCCATATTCATCACTTTTCCCTGAGTTGCAGCAGAACAAAACTGACTCAATTCTTCAGTTTCACAACAGCTTGCTGAGCTTCCAGTAAATGAAGTGAAAATTTAACAATTTTCATTCTTTTGTTGTTTGGGAAAGTACAAGAGACCATGGAATCGCTTGTAAAACTGTTTAGTGACAGCTGCTTTTGTGGGAAGGCAAAACACTTTTTAAGATGAAAGACAGGTCTTGCAGAGGTTTATCCATGCTCCTGCTCCTGGAGAGCACGATCTACAGTTCTACACAATCTACAGGGCTGAGAGAGACAGGAGAAGCACAGGCAAGAGATCCACTTCCAAGCTGCTTCTTATCCCCCTGGAAATGTGCTAACAGGTTAGCAGCAGACCAGGAGAACTTTACTTGGGTTCAACCACAAGCCTTTTATGCAGCAGATGGGAGCACACGGCCAAGCCCAGCCATCAGAACAGGGATTCTGAGAGTGTATTCCACGGAAAGCAGGATGATCATATGATGCTGGATTCGCTTACATCCCAACAGCGAAGCACTCGGAGTGGTTTTAGCTGTTATTGGTTTACACTGGGGCCAAGGCACAGGGGACAGCCCAGGAGCACCGCGTGATCCCCACCACACTCGGCGGGTTCCAATCCCAGCTCTGCTGTGTTACATCACAGCTGGAGTAAAACCGGCCCAGGAGAGGCCAGAAGGAAAAGAAAAAAAAGGTTCGTTTGCATTCCAATGGCTTTCCCAGGGGCCACCCGGCCCAGCTCTCCCCGTGACCGAAGAGCTCGGCGTGTGCCAGGGCACCGGCCCCTGGGTGAAACCTCTCTTCTCCCAGCTCCATTCAGGCCTCATTCACCGCTCAGAAAAGATTCTTCCAGAGGCATTTTCTCCAAAAAAAAAAAAAAAAAAGTCTTTAAAAATGCCCGTGGTTAACGAGCAGCTTGTCCTTTCACAGACACAATGTGGGCATGTTCAAACCCGCCGCTGCCCCAGCCGCGGACCCACGGCCCAGCGGTGCCTCTTTATTCCCGTCCAACGCCACCCGGAGCACGGCTCCATCTGCTGCGGCACACTGAGGCATGAGGGCCGTTTTCTGGGATGTTTCCTCATGAAAACAGCCGGTCCACACAAAAAAAAATATGTGCGTTATGTAAAAATAACACCCTGATGGCGATGCTGAGGGGCAGGGACATCCCAAGCAATGAACGCACTGATTGATTCCAGAGGTGGCACAGGACTTGGGAGCTCTCCCTCCACGTTCTCCTTCCACAGTTCTGCAAATATCCCGGGAGTTCACTCCATGTGAAAAGATGGGAATAGCAAAGTCCTGGTGTTTGGCCGCTGGAAGGTCCTTTGAAGTCTGTTCCCACTCTTTGAATGAATCCCGTTGCTGCCCCGGCTCTCCCTGTTGCCCAAGGATGTGGATCGTTGGGAAACCACACACAATTTGGGGGGTTGCCACAATGCCCAAAAAATGTATTTATTTTCTCCATTTGAGATTCATGCTGAAATTAATTCTCCCTCTGCTGCTTTTTAAAGGAATATGTAACAAAGGCATCTTTTCAGCCAATGCTTGGTCTTATAAAAACGTTCCAGAGCTTTTTTCATGCCCAAAAGTAGCGGCTTCCAAATGCAATGCAGAGACAATGTGAGACCTCCAGCAGCACAGGGAAAAAATAAATCACTTAAAAACTAAAAAAGAATGAAGTATTTCTCTGTTAAGACTCTTTATTTGCAAATGTAACACCAAACCAAGGACATGGTGTTTTATCAATCTCTGGGGATCGCTAAGATTTCAAAGAAAAATACATCAGTGAACTGAAGCGTCAGGGGGAAACACCTAAACAGAGGAAAGTAGCCTCCTCTGTAAGTATAAACAGAATTCTCTTATTTTTTCTTGTTCACTGACAAACTTTTTTTATTTCAAGAACTAATGAGGGGTTAAAAACAGGAAAAAAAATGGGTTTTTTGAATTCATAGCAGGCAATGAAGAAAGACAAGAGCAAAGTTCTACTGTTTCTAAAGCATTTAAAAGACACAGTAATGAGAAACAGCCAGTCTTAGGAAAAATCCTACTTTAATATAGAAAGTTTAATTTATTTATCAAAACATGCTTCTTTTCTTCTCTCTTTTTTTCCAACACTAAGCTTTTAATAGATCTTTAATGTACATACTTTGGCTCTGGCTCTTTCTCTCCTCCTTGGAGACACCTTTTAAATAGATCTCAATTTCCATTTGAATAGAAGCAATCAATAATAAAATACGTCAGTAACATTAAAAAGTATTATTGTCCAAGAGCAAACCAATAAAACTTTCACAGTCATTTAAAACTCTCTACTTAAATGTTTACAGGCAACACCTTGCTTGCTATCAAAAAAGTGCAAGTAGCAGTGAGTGGACACCAGTCAACTTCTCTTGAAGTCTATTTAAAAGCCAACAAATCAGAATTAACCCAAGAAATAATTAGAAAGGAAAATTTATAAGGTGTCCTGCTAGCTGATTTCACTCATTGACACAAGTTTAACTTCAATGCCTTTTGGCCAAGGCCAAGTGCAGGATCTGAGCACGGAGTCTGTCCCAGTGGGGTTAATTCTGCGGGATTGGGTAAGAACTTCCCCAGATGTATTTGTGACAAGCCCTCTTCCTGGGCAGCTCCCAGAGCCAGGAGCATAACAGATGGGAACAGAGGATGCAGGTTCAGCTTGGGGTGCAACTCGCAGGTATCACACACAGCCCTTCAAAGGCTCCCAGATCAGAACTGTCCTTCCCTGCCTCACTCCTGCTGTGGCTCCTCACCAGCAGCACACACACGGCACATCCCGAGGAAACCCACCCCAGCCCAGCCTGCAGCACTTCCACAGCAGCCAGTGCTCCCTCCCCGAGGTGTCCCAGGGCAGCACAGCCACTGCCAGCTGCCACTGGGAGCTCAGGGACGAGGCCACCAACAGCGACCACAGGGACAACACGGAGCTCACCCAGAACCTCCAGTGCCCTGCACACAAAAACCTTCCCAGAGCTTACAGACCCCTGGGAATGACCCGGCACAACCAGCACAGGGAGCCAGCTCCCTCAAATCCTGCCTGAAACCAGAAACAGATTGTGCTACTCCAGCTCTTACCTAGAAACTAGAGCCTGAATGAGTTTACATTCCATCCACTGTAGGTGGAGACCACAGCAGAGACACAACTGACACAAAAGTGGTTTTAAATCTCAGCCTTACACCAGCCTGACAGCTGAGCCTGCTGGAAGCATCTGTCCCATGCCAGCATGCCTCTGGAACGAGTTCACTTTCCTCCTTCAACCTCTCGGGTCAGCGCTGTGACACTGCCCCACAGCCCGGTGTCCCAGCACAGTGAGGGCTCTGACAGCTGTCATTAACACACCTCGGTGTCCCCAGCACCACGAGGGCTCTGTCACCAGCTCCCACGGGCCGGAGGGATCAGCTGGAGCCTGTGCAACACTGCAGGTTGAGGTGTGTTAAAATAAAACTCACAACCAGTCACATGCTGATTGCCTCAGACACCTGTCAAAAGTACTTTTCTACCCTCAACCACACTGCAGTCACACATGGCCAAGCCTCTGCCTCTTGAGAAGAGCCTGCAAACTGCCCCACTAATGGTGTAAAATGGCATCAGGGCACTCCAACGCCCTCACCCACCCGTGCTGAGCACCCCCAGCATCATCACACAAACAATGATGTTCTTCTTCACGGTCAGCCCATAAATTTCCTGGAAGCCCGTGGGAAGGACCAGCTACACTGAATGCTGCACCAACACTGCTGTCATTTCAGACCATTTCTGCTGAAATGCTGACACTCCTCATCACGCCAGCACAGCTACAAAGGGCTTGTGCAGCCTCGTTCACGTTAAATAATAACTGGATGTATGCTAATTGCCTTTCCTCCAGTGAACTGTCTGCATTCCCTTCCGATTTCCTGTAGCTACAAATATGATAATGAGGAGAACAAAGACTTTAGCACAGCCACTCGGGCACAGCAAATGCAGTGGAGTGTGTACGCCCGGCTCCGGCAGCAGCAGCAGCAGAAGGGAACCTGCAGCCTTGCTGCTCTGAGAGCCCCGAGCCCACCTTCAGGAGGTGTCAATAAAGACTCGTGTAAAATCGCACATCGGAGCGAAGTTTCTCTTTGTAACTTCCCGGACAATGCAGCCCCTTAGCAACGCGGCCGCTCTGAAGCCAACCAATCCACCTTTAATTCCCACTTCCTCCCAAGCTCTCTGGACAGCAACTTCTGGCACTCCATCAGTCCCCTTTTATCCCAGTTTCTTTTTATAAATCCAAGGTCAGGTTTCCTCTCCCATCTCATGTGATGTGCTGGACTGAAGTTCTGCCAGCGTGGTCGGTCCCCTCGGCTGCCAAACCCCCTGCCGCGCTCCCCTCAGCCTGTCCCGCCGCCCACCGGGCATCTCCGCGGCTCCAGCGGAGAGGAATAACCAAGTGGGAAGCACCAACTCTCCCAGCGACGCTGAACTGCGCTTATTAAAAATAAAACCCCGCCGGGACCGAGTCCCCCCACCCCGGCCGGCTCGGGGGTCCCGGGCCTGGCCTCGCCCCCGGCCCGGCCCTCACCTCCTCCTCGCTCTCGCTGCGGAAGCACAGGCAGGCCGCCCGCTTCTTGTAGCCGTCCCCGTCGTAGGTGCGCGTCTGGTTGGACTTGAGCTTCATCATCCTCCGCTCCGGGGGCGGCGGGGCCGGAGGACGCGCGGCCCGGAGGGCGGGGGCGGGCGGGACCCGCCGGGCGGCGAAGGACAGGGAGGCGCGGGGGGACCGCCTGCCCACGACAGTCTCTCTCTGGGTCTCGCTTTGTGGGTCTCGCTACGCGCTGCCGCCCTTCGCCCGCCTCACCCCTGCCCTCGCTCCCGGCCGCGCCGCCGCTGCCGCCCGCGCTCCGGCCACCGCCGACGACGACCGCGCCGCCATCTTGGGGCTCGCTACGCAAACGGCGTAGGGCCGCCGGGCGGGGAGGCGGCGCTGCCCCTCCGGCCTGACGGCGCGCTCGCTACGCAAAGGGCGCAGCACGGCTTCCAGAATCGCTCCCCCCGCGCAGGCGGCGCCGCCACGCCCCCGCCCCGGCTCTCGCGCTCTGCGCCATTGGCTCAGGCCGCGTTCGGGAATAGGGCGGGCGGCGCGCAGCGGCGGCGGCGGGCGCGCGGCCTTACGCAAACGGCGCGCGGCCTTACGCAAACGGCGCAGGGGCCGGGCCGGCCGCGCGCACGTGGCCCCGCTGTGACAGCGGCTCCGCGGGGACAGCAGCGCCCGCCCTGCGCCGCGAGGGGGCGCTGCAGCGGCGGCAGCACCGCGGGCTCGGGCCAGGCCCCGCCCCTCCGGTGAGGGCCCGAGGGCACCCCGGGGACAGTCGGGGGGTGGGGGGGGGTGTGTGTGTGGGGGGGTGTGTGTCCGTCCCGGTGACATTCCGTGTGTGTGTGTCTGTGTGTCCATCCCCCCTCACTGACCCCGCGGTCGGTGTCTGTGTGTCCGTCCCCTCTCGGTGACCCCGCGGGTCGGTGTCTGTGTGTCCGTCCCCCCTCGGTGCCCCCTCGGGTCGGTGTCTGTGTGTCCGTCCCCCCTCGGTGACCCCACGGTCGGTGTCTGTGTGTCCGTCCCCCCGCGGTCGGTGTCTGTGTGTCCGTCCCCCCTCGGGTCGGTGTCTGTGTGTCCGTCCCCCCTCACTGACCCCGCGGTCGGTGTCTGTGTGTCCGTCCCCCCGCGGTCGGTGTCTGTGTGTCCGTCCCCCCTCGGTGCCCCCTCGGGTCGGTGTCTGTGTGTCCGTCCCCCCTCGGTGACCCCACGGTCGGTGTCTGTGTGTCCGTCCCCCCGCGGTCGGTGTCTGTGTGTCCGTCCCCCCGCGGTGCCCCCGCGCCCCTCCCGGGCCCGTTCCCGGTCACTGTCACCGGCTGCCGAGCGGCACCTGGCGGCGGGCGGCGGCCACCGCAGCCCTCGGCTCCCCCGGACGCGGCCGCCAGCCCTCCCTCGGTGCCCCCTCGGTGCCCCACGAGTGACCCCGCAGCGGTGCAGGACACGCGGAGCCACCCGCACGGGCTGTAGCCCTCTCAGAGGGCCGTGGGCTGGCACAGCTGAGTTTTCCATCTGCAGAACAGCTCCGTCCCAGCCCAGCCCTGCTGCACCGCTGGGAGTCAGCATCGCCCTGGGCAGATGGGAAACGGCCCCGCATTCCTCCAGGACTCACCTCCACACCCCCTAAACTTGGAGAGTTCCTTCACTAGAACCTGTTTTTAGTGAAGGACACTCCCAAAGTGCTGTTCCAGATGCCAAAGATCTGATTCACCCTGTGCTTCGTGAGCTCTGTTTGTGCACTTCAGTGAGACACAGGCATGAGCCCAGTGGCATTTTCACCTCTTTTATTATACACAAAACGTGAGCACAAAGTTCTACTGCGGGGGCTGACCACGTCCACGACCGAATCCACCTCTCTGAAACAGCAAAAGGAGAGTGTTAGAAATCTTGTGTCAAGCAATGACAGCAAGAACAAACATCATCAAAGCTCTTTCAACAGTCTAACACTAGCACAGGTCAGCCAGGTGAGTACCACCAACATCAACCCATTCCACAGCCAGCTCTGTGGATCACACCTAAAATTCTTTCATTTATTAAGTGTAAAATCACAGATCTCCAAAGAGCTCAGCTTGCTCTCAAACCTGTCACTGGCCTGTGTCCCACCACATCCTTTCCCCACAGCAAGTGAGCTGCGTGTGAAGGGTGACAGTTTCCAGCCTCTCTGACACCCTCAGAGTCCCACAGGCAGGACTTTCCAGCTTCTCCCCCATCAAAGCCTTCAACAAAGGAAGCAAAGCTCAAATACAAATACTCACAAACTGGAATTCAGTGGCTGCTCCAGCACCAGCCTCAGCCTTCTTGTCAGCACCAGCTGCAGAGAGAGGAGCAGTCAGTGCCCACAGAACCCCCTGCCCAGCACAGTGCTCCTGCCTGGGAGCAAAGCTTTAACCACCACACAGAACTAAAGCTGGGGCTAACCACAGCAAAGTGAAACAGCTGTAACTGAGCACGTCTGAGAGTTACTGAACCAACCCCAGAGAAAATCCCACAGCTCAGCCGGACACAACTCCAGCAAACCTCCCATCCACCCACACAGACAGACCCTACGCTATACCAAGAGTCTCATCTTCCCCTTTTCTCCCTGAGAGGAGCCCAATCGCTGGGACAATTGTCCCCCAGAGGGCAGGGGGGCTCAGCAGGGACACTCACGTGGCACGGCGCTGCGGCGGTACGTGTCCCGGTCAGCCTCGCCCCGCGTGAGCCGCGCCGGGCGCTCACCCTCCAGACCTGCAACACAGAGCACAGCCTCAAACACTGCTCACCAGGACACAAACAGCTCCTTCTGCACCCCAAGGTGGAGAACAGCTTTAGCTCTGCCAACAGTGCCACACCTGGAGCAACTCAGGGAGAATAAACCTAAGGAAAACAGTGGTTTAATAAGGGAAACTTCACTTTAAGGGTGAAATCCACTTAAATGTCCCAGCATGTGACAGAGTAGAAGTTAAATAACCTGAGAAGTGGATTTACAGCATCATCTCAACAGTCTTCTGCTCATCACACTAGTGCTGAACATTATTGCTGGTAAAACCCCAGAAACACTGGGAATCTGCCATGTCCAACAAGCCTGCCCACAGCCGAGTCACAAACTGCAGGACAGAATTCTGACCCCAGCCTGAAACAGCCACGCTGTCAGTACCCCAAATCCCCCCACAAAACACATTTATGACAATAAAAGCAGATTATCTGTGGAATCTCAGAGATGAATACCAGACAGAACTTCTGCAGGAACACCCAGCCGTGGTGGGACCACCGCCTCTCAGGGATTGGGATGTGTCCCTGGAGCCCAGGCTGGGGTTTGCCCATCCAGGCAGGATCCACTGAGGGGCAGCTGTGCCTGGCACACCCCAGTGTCCCCCTGCACTCCACAGGCACTGGTTTGGCCACACAAAACCCAGTTCTTGTAATAATTCTTTTACTACAACACCTCTGTGGCTCCCAGGCTGCTGCTGCCTCAAGCAGGTCATCCATAGCAAAAAAGAGCACCAGTGCAGCCCTTCCAAATATCTCTGCCCAGGTGGGGCTGAGCGAGGGCTCCAGCACCAGGACAAGGCTGTGACACCACCACACACGGCTCCTCCAGCACAAACCCCAGCCAGGAGCTGCCACCCCTCCCTCCCTGCCTCCCAGCAGGGATGCAGCTCCTTTAGCTCACTGGATAAACACGGCATCTAAAGAACAAATCTTGGAACACCCAAAGCAACTCGGAGATCAAAGAAAGCATCATCTTCTCAGTTTCTCTGCAACTCCTTCCTTTGAAGTGGGTGATGCTCCCATTTTGTTTGGCTCAGAGGCAAACTGCAGGAGCTGGGGGTGAACTCCCAGCAACCCCTGGCCCCAGCCCCAGCTGTGGCTCAGAAGCAAAAAGCACAACCCATGTGAGCCCCCAGAGCCAGAGCACATCTGGCTGCAGCCCCAGCACCTCCTGCACTCGGGGGTGTGAAAACCCCCCAAGGGAAAATGAGAGCTGCAAGTCCAACACACAGAAGCACGGAACAGCTGGGGGTTGATCTGGAGATCATCCACTTCAGCCCCCCTCTCAAGGCAGGGTCATCCAGAGCAGGTGACACAGGAATGTGTCCAGAGAGGGAGACTCCACACCCTTCCTGGGCAGCTGTTCCAGTGCTCTGCCACCCACGTGGAAAGTTCTTCCTCACGTTGAGGTGGAATCTGTTGTGTTTTGGTATCTGGCCACTGCTCCTTGTCCTGTCACTGAGCACCACAGAACAGAACCTGGCACCATCCTCTGGCACACCCCCTGGGGATCTTTGTCTCCTCTCCTCCAGACTAACCAGGCCCAGCTCCCTCAAACTTCTCCTCACAGAGAGATGCTCCAAACTCCTCAGCATTTTTGTGGGCTCTGCTGCTCCTCCACCACGAGTTTGCTGTAAACCTTTAACAACGAGCCCTGGCCAGCAGCACATTCAGTGTCTGTGGTGAAGGCAGAGCAGGACACCCAACCTGGCCACAGGTGATCCCCAGCTGGGGCTCACCCAGCCCTGGACAGTACCTCCACCACATCCCAATCTCAGCAGGCGTGCTCCCAACATCCCCAGTCCCTGAAGAAGGCCAGTCCCCACTCAGACCATGTCCCCACCCCTCTCAGGGGACACCAGCCCCGTGCCAGCTACAAAAGCAACAAACCCCAACCACATCTTTTTGCTCTGTTCACAATTTTACATCCAATCCCCACAACCACCACACACACCTGGCACTGTCCTGAGTGCCCAGCAGCCCTGTGCCCACCCCAGCTCACCTTTGGGCCGGGGTCTGCCGGTCTCTGGGCGGCTCCGGCGCAGCGTGGCCGGGACGATCTCGGGAGGCAGGTGGAGATAATCCCGCAGGTACTGGATGCCCTCGTTGGTCAGGTACCAGTAGAAGTGTCTCCAGGCAAACTGCTCCTTCACGTACCCTCGGGACTTGAGGGACTGCGGGGAGAGCTCCCAGTTACTCCCAGTTACAGCTGAGCCTCTCCCAGCTCCTCACAGACACTGGGGTTCAGCAGGGCAGTGGGGATGTGGGAACAGGGAACATTTCACATGCACAGGACACAACTGCAGCACTACCCCTGCCCCACACCTGTGCCCCTCAACCCCTCACACCTGCATGGCTTTCATGACGTGGAGGTTGGGCACGTTCTTGTCCACAAGCTCGGGGTGTTTGGGCATGTGCACGTCCTTCTTGGCCACCATCACCCCCTCCTTGAAGAGCAGCTCATAGATGGCGATTCGGTTCTTCTTGGGCATCAACATCTGCAGGGAACAGGGCTCGGTGACATTCGGGCACCAACATCTGCCCCGGGGCCAGCGAACCCTGCTGGGTGACCCCAGTGCCCCCCGAGCTGCCCCGGGACGCTCTTCCCACCAGGCCGCGCCTTTTCGCTGCTTCCCGGGAGGGAAAACCGAGCAGTGCCAGCTTTTGCTCCTTAAATCCTCCCGCGCACCACGGACGGCACCGCCCGGGGCCGGTCACAGCAGGACACGGGCACAGGGAGGGCAGGGCCGCGGCTCGGGGGCAGCCTGTCCCGGCTCCGCCGCGGACACCGTTGGTGCTGCCGTTAACTCAAACTGAGCTGTGGAACCGAGAGCCGTGGGAGCCTCTCGCCCCTCCGGTAGCCGGAGCCGACCCCCACAGCGCCTCGGGACCGCCGGCAGCGGCCCCAGCACGGGAACTCGGCGCTCCCGGGCGCGCGGGGTTCTCCGTGCTCGGCCATGACCGAACCCCCGCGGATCACGGGCCACCCCCGCGGCAGCGCCTGGGACGGGAGGCCCCGGTGCCAGCGCTGGAGCGCCGGTAACCACCCCGCGGCCTGGCGCTCCCAATCCCTCCCTCCCCGCACAGCCGGGCCTGGAGCCCCGATGGCGGAGATGCCCCGCGGGGGCTCCAGGCCCCAGGATGGCGGCGATGCGGGGCCGATGGCCCGAGCGCGGCCTCACCGTGGCGGCGGCGGCGGCGGGGCCCGACCGGAAAGGACTGCGCGTGCGCCGGACCGCCGCTTCCGCCGCCCGAAAGGCCCCCGGCGGCGAGGGTGGCGGCGGCGCTGCCTGAGCGGAGCGCAGGCCCCCTCCCGCCGGGGAACGGGGAGCCCGGCGCGGTGCCTGATGGGGTCAGCCCGCGACCCCCGCCCTCCCCCGACACCCCCGCACTCTCCCCTCGTGTCACCCCCAGCCGTGACATCCCCCCACGTCCCCAGCTGTGTCACCCCCAGCTCCCCGCGGTGCCCGGTGTCCTTCGGAGCGGGGCTGTAAAGCCTTGCCCGGGGTCCCGGGACGCCGCGGGTCCCACCCAGGCCAAAGGGCTCGGGGCTCCGGGAGGCACCGAAGTGCTCTGCTCCCCAAAACACCGCCCGGAACCCGGGGTTCCCCTGACCCCCCCCGTCTGTGTGTCACCCCCTCATCCGCGCTCTCGCTCCGGGGGGCCGCGGTGGTCCCGGGATGGAGGACTGGAGCCGCGTCCCCTCGGGCACATCCCGTGTCCCCCCTGCCCGGGGCTCTCCCGGACTGTTCGGGGGTTGGGGAGCCACAGGAGCGGGGATCCGCGGGGAAGGGGACACGTCCCCGCTGCCCCCCTAAAACACCCCGGGCACTCGGCACCCCCGGAGCACTCCGGGTGCGGACAGCAGAGGGACCGGGGGAGGCGCCGGGACCCCGAGCCGCCCCTGGGGCTCCCGGCTTATTCGCATCCGCTCCGCGCTCGCCTTGTCACCTTGCGCGGCCGAGGAGCCGCCGCGCCGGGCCGGGGATTGGTCGGCTAAAAATGCCGCCCTAATCTCCGAGCTGATCTTTACCCCCTCCCTCCGCCCCATCTGCCGCCACCCGCCCGCGATGCGCAGCGCCGGCCCCGGGAGAGGCTCCGCCGCTGTCCCCGCGCTCCCGAGGTACGGCCGGCGGGGCGGGCGGGTCGCGGCGGGGGCGGAGGGCTGTCGCCGTGGGGCAGAGGGGATGCCGGAGATCGGGGCGCTGTGACAGCGCTGTCCCCCCCGGTGTTTGAATCGGGTCCGCGCCCTGCGCTGGGAAACGAACCCGCGCCCGACCCGTTTTAAGTGGTTTCCAACTTGTGCCGGACCGTGCCGGGTGGGGAACGGGAGGGATGGAGGGATGCGCCGCATTCCTGGAGCTGCCTAATGCCTTCCTGGGGCTTTGCTACCGTGTCATCCCCTCCTTTCTTCCTCTCGGGGGGAGCACGGACGGCGCTGGGGCGAAGTTCCCGCAGGGTGATACCCAGGATGCTGCGACAATTGCGGCATCCCCCGGGAGAAAGGCACACCCCGGCTCGTCCCGCGGAGCAGGAGCTGTCCCTGCCCGCCTGGCCCGGACATGCTGCCCACGGACACTGTCCCAGTCGCTGCCGCTGTCCCTGTCGCTGCCGCTGTCGCTGTCCCTGCCTCTGCTGCATCTCTGCCTCCTCACAGCTCCTGCACCTCCTGCCTTGGAAATGGCAAAGCAAGTGCTTTGCTAAACGGATTAGAGCTTTCCCGGCAGCCTCCCCGGCTGCTCCCGCATCCCTCGGCCCCCGCGTCACCTTCCCTGGGTAAACCCCATCCCTAAGCCAAATGTCCAGGTCGAGTCCGTGGCCGCAGCACAGCAGAGCTCAGGCACTGCGGCTCCCAGCGCGCCTGACCCCGAAACCCCGGCTGAAGCCCTGAGGGTCCTCCCCATCTCCTGGGGTTTTGTGTTCCCTTTGCAGGAGCGCAGAGAAAATCGGGGAATTCACCAGGCACCGGCTCGGCCGGTGCTGGAGGTGCTGCCGTGCCCCGGGGTCTGCGCTGATCTGTGCCCCCCTGGCCACACTGGCCGCTTTCTCTCCCTCCTCTCGCAGGGTGTGCGGCCGCCGGAGGGGCTGCGGCAGGATGGGAGCGGGATTTAACCGTGAAAGGATTGAGGGAAGAGAGCCCAGGCACTGGCAGGGACCGACGGTGACGTGCACAGGGCAGGGCGAGAAGGGAAGGGACATCAGCAAGGCGCGTCAGCACCAGCCGGGGCCGCGTCCTGAGCCCAAAGCCTGGGCTGGGCTCTGTGTGGGATCCCCCTCGCTGGGAATGCCGTGTCCCCAGCTGTGCTGGTCCCTGCAGGGTGGGATGGCACGGGATGGAGCCAGGCTCCTCCAGCAGAGCCCCTGGCACGGCTCTGCCCGGGGACAGACTTTGTCCAGGGGGTGCCAGCCTGGCCGGCGTTTGTGCAACATCTTGAAGGCAAACCCCGGAGCTGCTGAGCTCCTGCGGATGATCCCGGAGGAGGAGAGGCCGCATTCAGCCGGCAACTTCCAGGAGCGGCCAAGCCAGCGTCCGGCTGCCCCCGGCGTGGCACAGCATGGGGGGCAGGAGGCAGCGAGCCCCAGCACCACTGTGGCCGTGGGTGATGCGTACGGGCTCCTCGGGCAGCTGCCTGCAGCCAGCTTCACGCTGTTTCCCAGGAAAAAAATGGAGCCTTTATGTCCCGGCCCCAGCCTCTTCCCCGGAAGGGCTCGGAGGATGCCCCGGCCGGTCACAGGCAGACAAGAAGGGGATTGTTTCGGTGGGATTTGGGTTTCTGGGAGCACCTGCCCCGAGCGGGGCCCTCCACAATGGCTGCCTGTCTTCCGCAGAGCCGCCAATTATCCTCCGCGGCTAATTAGAGATGCAAAGTAGCGCTTGCATTCTCCCAGCTCCCCGGAGGGCTCCTGGGACCGGCGGCACATCCGCAGCAGGGACGCAGCCCGGGCATGGGGCGAGCATGGGGCACTGGCCCCATCCGGCCCCGCGAGCCCCAGCTCCCACTCCACTCTGCCCTGGAAAGAGGCAGTGGAGGCCAGGAATGGGCTCGGGATGACTGGGATGCCCTCTGCCCCCATCCCTACCAGCCTTCCCTGGATCGCCCATGGGCCGGGGGCTCTCCCATTGCTCCCAGAACCAGCTGAGCCCCGTAACTGGGGACTCTGCCGGGATTTAGGAAACACATTTTCCATTCCTTGCTGGGGAGGCAGACGGGAGTTGGCTGTGCTCGAAACCCTGCCGTTCGTGCGAAGGCCGGCACTCCTGCCTGGGTGATGGGCAGGCAGCTGATCCCTGGTGGCATCTCTTCATTCCTGCCTGCTCCACCTCCAGCAGCCGCTGGGATCACAGTGTGGGCTCATGTGCTCCAACTTCTCCATTTGTGCTCACGGAGCTGTAATTCCAGAGCGGCAAGTGGCCCCATAAATCAGGGCTTATTTCCTGCCAATACCGTCTGCTGCTTCCCACAAGGAAACTCATTTACAGGAGGAGAAGTGACTTACCACTGAAAACAGTAAACGGTGGGATGGTGAGAGCCGGGGAAAAGTTTGTCGTGACCGAGTTTTTGGTGAAGGAACCGAGGAGGCAGAGCTCCCACCTGCTCCCGGCATGGAGCAGTCCAAGCTGCAGGGAAGGAGACCTGAGCTGGTGCCACTTGCACCGACCACAAAGCTGGTGGCAATGGCTCTTTGCACTGGGGAACCCCCCCAAGTCATTGAGGTCCCCACGTCACCATCCTGGAGAGCGTTTGTCACCTAATGTTTAATGCCAAGGACATTTTCCCCTCTGCAGCAGGGATGCTGTCAGTGCAGATGGCAGATGGGACATCCCAGTGGTGCCTGCAGTGACCCTGTGCTGAGAACTGCCAACTCACTGCATGGAAGGACTGTGACCAGTCATTCAGCACCCTCTGGTTCCTCACCCTGAAACACCAACAGGCAAAGGTCCCCCACTCCTGAAGGAACCACCATCCATCCCACTCCTGTTTGGGATTGGGGGCATTAAATCACTGGGGTCTCACCTCAGCTGCAGCCGGGCATGAAACCTTCCCGGGGGCCATTCTGTCTGGCCATGAGGTGGGATGGCTCGGGTGGCATGGAGCTGGAAGGAGCCGGAAGGCAGGCGGGCTGGACAGCCCCACCGAGCTTCATTAGGCGGCCCAAGGCACTTGTTAGGGGAAAGCTGAGCCGGCGTCGGAGGCCGGCAGAGCCCCCCGGGACCGGGTCGCATTCTCTGGGCAACCCGATCCCGGCGGTAGCGGCCCCGGCAGCCTCATTACTGCAGCTTCTGCAGCGGCTTCGGTTACTCGCCTGGACGCTCTCGTCTCCTGCTGGCTTTTAATTTCCCTGACATCCCCCGCAAGCGGGGGGATGCAGGCGCGGTGTCGGGGAGCCTGTCATCACCCCCACCCGCATCCTCCCTGCTCTCCGACGGCTTCCAGCCCCCTCTGCTGCCGGGACGCCCATCCTGTGACAAACCCCTGTGACCCCGGGCATAAGCTCCGGGGCTTGGCAGGAGGCAGATGGGCAGATGGCAGTGAGGGGGAGCTGCCCTGCTCCCCTTCAAGAAGCCTTGGGGTGTGCAGCCCGCTCACCCCCTTCCCCAGCCCTGCCGGGGGGAAAAGACTGTTCCTGATTCTCTTGCCAGCCTGTTCCCAGCTGGCACATTTGGCAAGGAGGCGGCACCGGCTGCCTCTCCGAAGGCGTTTTGGGGTGTTTGTTCCTGCAAAAGCTGTGGCTCAGCCCCAAAACCCCCCTGCAACCGCGGGGGTGACAGAGAGGCCGGGACAGCAGCGGAGGGAGTGCGTGGCTCTGTCCCTTCCCGTGCAGGAGGGACAACGACCCCCGGGGCAGCAGGACCAGGAACCCCAGGGGGGGTTCCCAAAGAGCAGCCCCCCCCCCGCCGCGTGGCCCGGGGGAAACGAGTGCGATTAGGCCCTAACGGAGCCCGGCAGCGCCGCGGGGCCGGACCCCGCCATCGCCCGGCCGTGGCACCCACCACCCCCCCGGGCCGTGCCCCCGGGCCGCGGGCCCCCGCAGTGGGGCGGCCCCGGTGGGTGCCCTGGGCGAGGGTCTGGGGCCGGCGGCTCCTGCGGGGGTGGCGGCAGTGCGGAACCTCGGGGTGGGCGCGGACGCGGGGATGGGGGGGGGTCCATTCCCCCCTCCGCCCCCCCCCCCCCGGATGATTTTCGCAGCAGCGGCTCCATCCCGGTTGCCATGGCAACGGGCGGCTCGGGCAGGCGCGTGCCCGCGGCCGTGCGCGCCGCCGCTGCCCGGCGGGAGCGGAGCGAGCGGAGCGGAGCGAGCGGAGCCCCGGCCTCGGGCCCCCGGCCCCCCCGGCCCCCCGGCCCCCGGCCCCCGGCAGGTGAGCGCGGCCCCCGCGGGGGCAGCCGGGTCCTCTGCGGCGACGAGGTGCGGGACGCCCGGTCCCTTGCGGGGATGGGGTGCGGAATGCCGGGGTCCCTTTCCGGGATGGGGTGCGGGATGCCCGGGTCCCTTGAGGGGATGGGTGGACGGCGGGGGGGATGCTGTGCAAGTTCCGGGCAGTACGGCATGGCTTTGCACCCCCCGGCAGGACACAATGTCCCCTGATCCCTTCTGCAAGCCAGGGAGGCTGGGGGGGGGTATATGACCTTCACCCCTTCCGTGTGTCCAGTGGGGTGCTGGGGAAAGGGACACCCTTTCTGCAATGCTGCTGCACTCCCGGGCTTGTGCCTCAGTTTCCCCATCTGCAAATAATGGGGGGGGGGAACTTGTGCTGTCCCTGTCATCGCTGTCCCCCTGCCCAACAAACACCTTTACCCCATCACGGGACCCCCTCCTTTCAGCACTGTCACCCCAGCTTCTGCCTTGCTGCCCCCCCCATCTCCCCGCTTTCCTGTCCCCTCTGGCTCCAAGTCTGCTTCCCCACCAGAGACAGCTGGAATTCCACTGTCCCTCCGCCTCTCCTGCTCCCAGCAGCCCCACTTGCCTCCTGTCACCACCAGCTCCGGGTCCATCCCACCAAGGCTCAGGGGACGGGACCCCCGTGCCAGCGCGTGACGCTCCGCTTCCCCCCTCCCTGATGCGGAAGCGGGGGGATGGCACCGCCGTATCCTCCACCATCCCTGTTTGCCACTTCTGGGTTTAATTGCAAACCTCATCTTTGGATTTCTGCCTAAACCCGGCTCCCGGGATCGCACAAATCCCTGCTCAGTGTCCGAGCAGCCTTGTTTACCGCGGCGAGCCGAGGCGGCAGGATGAGACAGAGCCGCAGAGCTGGGCAGCCAGTGGAACCCCCAGCTGAGGCTGAGCCCCCTCTCCCTCCCCCAGGCCTGAGCACATGCAGGGGGTTGGCAATCCTGCTGCTGCTGCCCCTCCCGGGATCCCCATCCACGTTCCCCATCCGCATTCCCGGCACATCCGCTGTCCCTGAGCTGGGCTGCAGGCTCCCCTGGAGAGACTCTTGCGTTATCTGCAAATGCCAAGCAAGCTTCCAGAAATTTTTGCACAAGGCTCCTAAAATCCTTAGAAGATTAATGGGTGCCCTGAGCAGGGCAGTTTTGGGAGCGCAGGAGGAAGGGGAAGGTCTCTGCAGAGCCCACATGAGCTGTGAAGCCGATCGCTGCCAGGGCTTGGAGCAAATGCGTCTCCCCTGGCTACTGCAACCTGGCAGCACCTGGCCCCCGGCGGCCTCCCGTCTGTGCACAGGACACGAGGCTCCTGGTCCTGCTCCTGGACCACTGAACCTCCTCTCTGGTTTTGGGGAGCCCACAAGCCCTGACCCTGCAGGGTCCAGCAGGTCCTCAGTCCTCAGATCCCCCCATGAATGCAGATGACCCTGGTAGAAACATAGGCACATTCCACCCAGGATTTGTTGGAAAAGTGGCTCCCAGAAGTTTCCCACCATTACCTATGTGCCCCCTCCAGGGTCCTGCTGCCCTTGCAGCCGCCTCATGCACTGCTCAAACACCAGGTCCCAGGCAGCCCCATGGCGCTGCTCTGGCCGAAATCCCATGGAGAATCCCCCACCATCCTGGATTTGGCTCTTTGCCCAAGGGCTCCAGCCCTGCTCATGTTGCAGCCAAGGGGGTTTTGCCAGGGAATGCAGGAGGGACCCTGACGTGAGCCTGCTCCCACAGAGACAATACCCTGGAAGGGCCCAGGCTCACCACCTGCCTGGCCTTGGGCTTGGTTTGATGATGAGGGGACAGGATGGGTGCTGAGGCTGCTCAGCCCAAAGCCCCAGGCGCTGCTGGTGCAGAGCTCCCAGCATGAATCAGCAGCACCCACTTTAACCATTTCCTCTCAGGGTCCACATGGGCTCTGGAGGGGACCACGCTTCGGCCACGCCACAGCCAAACCCCTCCACACCCCTTGGCTCCCTGAGAGCTCTGACCCTCACCAGCCTCAGGAGCGTTTTCCTCTGCCCAGGGATGCACGGACCAGCCCTGGGGTGGGAATCCCAGCTCAGCTGGGTCAGAGTTGAGCAGCAAACCAGGCACAGCTCCTGCAGCTGAAAAGCCTCTTGCGACGCACGTCGGTGTCACGGGTTTTCCCTGGGACCTGCCGCTGTGCCTTGGCCACTTCACCCCCTGTATGTGGCCACTTCACCCCCCCACGTGCGGCCACCTCGAGCCCCGTGTGTGGCCACAGCGGGAGCAGCACATGGGCACTGGTACCTTCGGTGGATGCAGCCCCAGAACATGGTGGGAGATGCTGCTGCCAGGCTCCTCTGGACTTCCTTGGCTGAATCCGTTTGTCTTTGCCACGAGTGGCTGTCATGTGGCCATAGTGGTGCATCACGGTGGCATTGGCGCTGCACCCCAAAACAGACTCTCAAGCAGCCCCGTGCTGAGATACGGGAGAGCAAATGACCTTTCCTGTGCCCACAAGCCCGAGGCCCAGCCCACTTGCTTGGATTCCCACAGACCAGTGCAGTTCCCAGTGTGGCTTCCCCCTGCCCTGGATGCTCCCAGCAACAGTCGCTCACCCACTGCCCTCCCAGCAACGGGGCTCACACCTGGCGTGAACCTGCTGCCTGGGGACAGGATGGGGACAGGATGGGGACAGGATGGGGACACCATCTCGCTCTGTGCTCTGCTCCTCTCCTTACAGTGCATCTGCCACCATCCTGCCTTGGCCAGGGGCTCTTTGCAGCAGAGGAACCTGCACCAGAGGCTCTGCAGCCCCTCCTGCCCTTGGTCCCCACTGGGCTCAGCCGATGTGCCCAGAGGCAGGAGTGTGACATCCCCATCCCCTGCTTCTTGGCTGCAGGAGAGAA
The DNA here is from genome assembly GCF_041296385.1 of Aphelocoma coerulescens. NCBI lineage: Eukaryota > Metazoa > Chordata > Aves > Passeriformes > Corvidae > Aphelocoma > Aphelocoma coerulescens. The sequence continues at coordinate 4,684,235 of NC_091039.1, read as the reverse complement.
ACACAACTGGAGAGAGCAACCTGGGGACAGGGGACAGCAGGGCTGGACTGTCCCACTTTGCTGGGGACAGGGCTCTGCCAGCCAGGGCTCTGCCGTGGGGGTGCGGGCAGCTGCCCATGCCCTGCCCACGGTGTCAGCAGCACCAGCCTCTGCATTGCAGCAGCCTCCTGCCTGCGCAGGGCCACGGCCACAGCCCGGCCCCACAGAGGGCAGAGACCCCCCTGCAGCACCGGGGCAGCAGGAGCTGCCTGGAGGGTGAGAAGAGCTGTGTCAGTGCTCAGCGCCGAGCAGGCTGACAGGAGAGACACGCAGGGGGGCCCCTTCTGCAGGAGTAGCCCAAGGGCACGTGGAGCAGGAGCTGGGACAAACTCCACTGTCACTTGATGCCAAACACTCTGTGGCTTCTCCCTGGCAGCTCCTTGGAAGCGAGGGGCCGGAGCGGAGCCCCCCAGGCCGAGGGTACCCAAGCGGCAGCGCGTGGCTGGGGCTGGCAGCTCTCCACGCTCTGCAGGCGCCAGGCATCACCGCCAGCTGCCCTGATGCGAGCTGATGGGCTGCTCTGGCAGGGCCGGGGGGCTGGCAGGGGGCTGGCACGCGTGGCACAGGCGGCCGAGGCGGCCCGGTGTGGTGGGGGCACACACACGTGCACGGGCGTGCGAGGATGGTCGTGCGTGGGGGTGCGTGGCAGGAGAGTGGCAACGAGGCGGCAGCGTTAGCTGGGAAGTGATGCAGAGCCAAAAATAACCCCCGGGCTGCGGCTCGGACCAGGTAGTGGCTCGGAGAGGGAGCTGCGGCAGCCACGTCCGCAGTGCCCCATGGCACGAGCGGCTCGCTGGGGGCAGCTGGGGCTGGCACTGTGCCCCGGAGTCCTGGGGTACACCCAGCCGCGGGTGTGCTCCCTCCCTGCAGTCCCCATCCCAGCCCTGGCACGGTGGGGCTGTCACCCTGAGCGTGCCCTTGCCATGCCAGCGCAGCCTCTGCAGCAAAACCCAGAGGCACAGGACCCGGGCACTGCACTGTGCCCGCGGCTTTCGGGGGGGACGATGCCCACAGCACCTGCGGGGTCCCTTGGGGTTGTGCCACCAGGGGCTCTGTCCCCGCTGCAGGGGCTGGGGTGGGGAGGGCAGTGGCGGTGCTGTGGTGCCAGGCAGGAGCAGTGGTGGCACTGTGGGTGCCGAGGACAGTGGCCATGCTGTGGGTGCCAGGCAGGAGTGCTGTTGGTGCCATGGGTGCCAGGCAGTGGCAGTGATGGTGCTGGGGGTGCCAGGCAGGGACAGTGGCTGTGCCATGGGTGCCAGGCAGGAGTGCTGTTGGTGCCGTGGGTGCCAGGCATGGTGGTGCCGTGGGTGCCAGGCAGGGACAGTGGCAGTGGGTGCCAGGAGGAGTGCTGGCCATGCCGTGGGTGCCAGGCAGCGGTGGTGGCGGTATCGTGGGTGCCAGGCAGGAGTGACGTTGGTGCCATGGGTGCCAGGCAGTGGCAGTGATGGTGCCAGGGGTGCCAGGCATGGCGGTGCCATGGGTGCCAGGGGTGCCAGGCATGGCAGTGCCGTGGGTGCCAGGTAGTGATGGTGGCAGTGCCGTTGGTGCCAGGCAGTGACAGTGGCAGTGCTGTGGGTGCCAGGAGGAGTGCTGGCGATGCTGTGGGTGCCAGGCAGTGGCGGTGGTGGTGCCGTGGGTGCCAGGCAAGGACAGTGGCAGTGGGTGCCAGGAGGAGTGCTGGCGGTGCCGTGGGTGCCAGGCAGTGGCGGTGGCGGTGCCGTGGGTGCCAGGCAGGCGCGGGCGCCGTGTGCTGCCGGCTGCGGGGGGACGCTGCTGTCCCCCATCCATCTGCGTCGCGGCGGCTGAGCGAGGGACAGTCACGCGTTTATTTTTAACCGTCTGGGGAGGGTGGAGGGGATTGGTGCCTCCCTGGTTATATCACTAAATCCCTGCCAGGCCCTGTTAGTTCCAGCACAGCGAGCCCTGCGCCGCGCTCCAGTAACTGTTTCAGGCCCCCCGTCCTCCTGGGGCCGTGCCCTGGCCCGGCGACACCTCAAGGCCAGCTGTGCGCACAGCTGGAGAGTGTGGGCACTCACCAGTGTTCCCCACAGGACCCTGTGCCCTCAGCCCTGCCCTCCCACCCCACCACAAGGCAGAGCACAGGCAACCGGGCCTCCCTCTGCCCGTTCTGCCTCCCCAAGGAAGGGACGGTGTGTGAGGTTCACGGCCACATCCCTCTCCCACAGCCCTTTTGGGGACAGGGCAGGAGGAAATTTGAGCTCTTTGTGGCCACTTTGTCCCCATCCTGGAGGCAGATGCCACGCAGGATAGGCCCAGTGCTTTCCTGTGGAAGCACTGTCCAAATCCAGGACAGGATGGGGATGCTGAGGGTGCCCACGGCCACCACAGTCCCCTCTCTGTCCCCACACGATGCCACCCCAGCCACCAGCCCCCTCCCAGCTCTCAGCAAAGCAGCAAAGGGTTAAGCCACGCAGCGGGGCCACATGACGCTCCGGGGATGCCGTTTTTCTGAAGATCAGGACGGATTAGGGTGGAATATCAGGACGAGAATTTCTTGGCGGCGCATCCCCTGACCCTGCCACAGCCTCTCGCCCAGCGGCTCCCGGTGCTGAGCCAGGCGCCGGCCGGTGTGCGCCCATTGTGCTGCTCCTCAAGATTCCCTCCCAGCACCTCTGGCTCTGGGCTGTTTGGATGGCACCAAGTGGGTGGTGGGCACTGGAGGAATCTGTGGGTCCAGAGCTGGAGCAGGCACTGTCCCTGTGCCTGTCCCCTCCACCTGGATGCTTTTCCCACAGAGCTGTTGGCAGGAGGAATGGGGGTCCCCTGCACCCCCCGTGACTCCCCTCTCCTGTTCCCTCAGTGCATGAGGCTGGTGTTTGCCCAGGAAACCCCCAGCGCTTGCTCTGACGCCCGAGGCAGCGCCGGGAGCCATGTCGGGTTCCTACGACGAGTCGGCATCAGCCGCCGAGGAAACAACCGACAGCTTCTGGGAGGTGAGTCCCAGCCATCCTCTCCTCCCACAGACCCCACCACCACTGTCCCTGCACCCCAGGGTGTCCCCTGGGCTGGGGGCTGCCGTCACCTCCCTGCCTGAGAGCATCCCTGCTGCGGTGGCTTCGTGTCTGAGCTGGCTCTGCCGAAGGTCTCAACCTCAGCTGTCCCCGAGGGGCACAGAGTGACAGTGAGGACTGGAAAGAATTGGTTTTGGGCAGCCCCAACCCAAAGCTCCATCCCTGCACCCCCAAATTGCCTGGTGCTTCCTCTGTAGCCACCCCAGGCCAGCTGGGGCTGAGCCAGGCAGGACGGTCACAGCCCTCACACCTGCCTGTCCCCATCCCAGGTGGGGAACTACAAGCGCACGGTGAAGCGGATCGATGATGGACACCGACTCTGCAATGACCTCATGAACTGCGTGCACGAGCGGGCCAAGATCGAGAAGTCCTACGCCCAGCAGCTCACCGACTGGTCCAAGCGGTGGAGGCAGCTCATCGAGAAAGGTACCATGGCTTCCCCAGGGGGAGGGCTTCCCCGGGACACCTGGGTCCCCACGCACCATCACAGCGTCACCTGGCAGAAATGGAGGGGATAAGGGCAGTGGAGTGACCCCCAGCTGTCCCCTCGGCCCCCAGGTCCCCAGTATGGCAGCCTGGAGAAGGCCTGGGCCGCGATCATGACGGAGGCGGACAAGGTGAGCGAGCTGCACCAGGAGGTGAAGAACAGCCTCCTGAACGACGACTTCGAGAAGGTCAAGAACTGGCAGAAGGACGCCTACCACAAGCAGATCATGGGGGGCTTCAAGGAGGCCAAGGAGGCTGAGGATGGCTTCCGCAAAGCCCAGAAGCCCTGGGCCAAGAAGCTCAAGGAGGTGAGAGAAACACAGCATGTCCTGAGGCATCCCTGCATCCCCAGGTCTGGCTCTGTGTGCCCGGTCCCGGCTGGGAGAGATGTGTGGCACCTTCCCACAGGCAGAGGGGTGGGCAGGGGGCTGTGACTGCTACTCTGATGTCCCTTCCCTGGCTTCCCCACAGCTGGAGACAGCCAAGAAGGCCTATCACCTGGCATGCAAGGAGGAGAAGCTGGCCATGACCCGGGAAGCCAACAGCAAGGCGGATCAGTCCAACACCCCTGAGCAGCAGAAGAAGCTCCAGGACAAAGTGGAAAAGTGCAAGCAAGACGTGCAAAAGGTGCGAGGCACTGCCCTGTGCCGGACTCATGGGAAATTGGGCAGGGGAAACCAATGGAGATGGCCACCACCTCCCTTTCTCCACCATCCATTCCCATTTTCCCATCCCTGTGCTCCTGGAGAAGGATGAGGACTTGCAGGCAGTGCTCAGGGGAGTGTGAGTTGGGCAGGGATTTACCCCACTTACGGGGGCTGATTCCACGCACTGCAGCTCTTGGCTCAGTCTGGGCTCCCCAGCCTGGTGAGCCCCAAACCAGACCTCTCAGCACCCAGAAACGGCCTCTGAGGTGCTCGAGGTACAACCAGGGTCCCTCCTGCGTTTTTGCAGACTCAGGAGAAGTACGAGAAGGTGCTGGACGAGCTGAACAAGTGCACCCCGCAGTACATCGAGAGCATGGAGCAGGTCTTCGAGCAGTGCCAGCAGTTTGAGGAGAAGAGGCTCAACTTCCTCAAGGAAATGCTCCTGGACATCAAGAGACACCTGAACCTGGCTGAGAGCAGCAGGTAGGGACAGAGAACGCTGGCCAACACGACGGTCACCAAGAGGTACCAGAGTGGCGGGAGGCTGTGCAGGAGCCTGGCGCCCCCCAGTGCCTTGGAGGACACACAGCGTGGGCACGCCCCCGTCCCACGCTGTCCCTGGGGGTCCACCCTGACCCACAGCCCCCCAACCACGTCTCTCCCCACAGCTACGCCAACGTGTACCGAGAGCTGGAGCAGACCATCCGCCTGTCGGACGCGCAGGAGGACCTCCGGTGGTTCCGCAGCACCAGTGGCCCCGGGATGCCCATGAACTGGCCCCAGTTTGAGGTGAGGCTGGGCGCCCTGGCTGGGTGCTGGCAGCCCCGCGGGGCAGCCGGGCACTCAGGGGTTGGTCACTCTGTGCTTGCAGGAGTGGAACCCAGACCTGACGCACACGATAACGCGGAAGGAGAAGCAGAAGAAGGGCGAGGGGGTGGCCCTGACCAACGCCGGCAGCGCGGGCGACACGGGGGCTCAGGCGGGCGAGCGCGGGAGGTGAGGGCCAGCACGGAGGGGAGGTGCCATGAGAGGCATGGCCTTTGCCGGTGCAAGCATTTGGGGATGCGGGATGTCCTCGGTGACAGCCACCCCTCCCTCTCCTCCCCCTCCCAGCGTGAGCAGCCACGACCGCGGGCAGACCTACAGCGCCGAGTGGTCCGATGACGAGGGCAGCAACTCCTTCAACACCAGCGAGGCCAACGGCGGCACCAACCCCTTCGACGAGGAGTCGGCGGGGAAGGGCGTGAGGGTGCGGGCTCTGTACGACTACGACGGGCAGGAGCAGGATGAGCTCAGCTTCAAAGCAGGTATGGTCCCTTGCCCCTGCCAGGTAGGACGGGGGCTCGTCTGCTGGAGCTGTGGGTGTGAAATCCCTCAGATAATGTCTGAGTTGTCCCAGCCCTTCAAAAGTTGAACTGTCAGAAAGGGGAAGGCAGAAGCTGAGCTCAAATGCAGAAGGGACAGGAGCAATGGCAGGACAGGGCACGTGAGGGCTCATGGGTCACCCCTTGCCTTCTATCCTACAAACTGGTGTGCCCAGGATGAGTCCTGCAAACCCCTAGCAGCTCCATCCCGAGGAGAAAAAGGGGATGGGAGAATTTCCAGCACCTGCAATGAGCTCTTCCCTTCCACCTTCCTCTCCAGGTGACGAACTAACCAAACTCGGTGAGGAAGACGAGCAGGGGTGGTGCAAAGGGCGCTTGGACAACGGGCAGCTGGGGCTGTACCCCGCCAACTACGTGGAGGCAATCTAAGTCTTGTGGTGTGCTCCTTGTCACCGTCAGCAGATAAATCCACCCTCCGTTGTCTCCATCTCTCCACCAGCCAACCAGCCATTCTGCCGTCTGGTCCTTCACTCCTTCACCCTTAGAGATTCAGACATATTTTCCGACCAAGCTTTTATTTTTTTAAGAGTTGTCTCCGAAGAGTATTTTGCATAGTCGCTTTCTTCTAAGATAACGTGAAGCGAAAGATGACGTTGTCCGTTCGTCTACGTTAGTTGAATTTTTTTTTTCTTTTCTGAGCGAAAAGCCGATACCTCAAGATCTTAAAGCCCAACCAGTGAGAGCTCCTGATTGGTTGGTTTTTAAAGATACTGAAATCATGAGCCGCCTTCTGATTGGCTGGAACTGTTCCGAAACGCACGGCGCCGAAGTTCCTGGGACCAACCAAATTCATCCCAGAAAACCAAGAGGGATTGGAGTCTGACTCCGTTGGTTTGTTTTTTTTTTTTTTTTTTTTTGGTGTTTCCATGTTCTCCCCAGTTCTCCCACCCCGAGGAAGGGGACGAATGCCCCCTTCAGCCCTGCGGCCATCCTTGAGATGCCCAGGTGAGGTGGGACCAGCCCCGCCATGGAGCTTGATGGCATCTCCTCAGCTTCCTCCTCCTCCCGGCTGGGCTGTCAGCGCACCCGGAGCGGGCAGAGGCTCCCGAGCCGATGCCCGGCCTGTGCTGCAGGGAGCAGCATCGCCCTTCGGGTGGGCAGGAATCCAACGCACACCAGATCCGGGTGAGACGCCCCTAAAATCCAGCGCTGTTCGGAGAAGGACCCGGCCCGGCCCAGTGCTGCTGGAAGCACCTTCATGCCCAGCCTGGGATAGCGAGGACTGCCTTGGGCACTGCTGGGGACGGTCCCCATCCGCCCCTTCCTGAAGAGAGGCAGGAGCAGAGCGGGACGGGGGATGAGCATCGTCCAGCCTTGCAGGGTGCCGGCAGGAGCTGCAGCCGGAGGAGAAGGGCTCAGGACACCCAGCCCAGGCAGAGCAGCTGCCTGGCGAAGACGGCCGGAAACAAGACGCGCTTTGCCCTTTGCTTGTCCCCAAGGAGCTCTACCCCTCCTCCCCTGGGCCCTGCAGCTCCCGCGGCTGCTGCCACCCAGCACGGCCACCCCCGCCCTCTGCCTCAGGCGCATCTGCCGTCCCGAGCTCTTCCCTACAGATCATCTCTCATTTCTTTCCATACCATCACCCTTAGCAGCATCAATGCCGTGGGCTTCCCGCACGCTCCTCCTGCTCCCCCCCTCCGTTGGTTCGTGAATTTTTTGGCCCCAGGGATCCAGTGTTCTCGTGGATGCAGGGGAAGCACCGTGTGCTGGGCACGGTGGGCGGGAGCCTCCCGGCCCCTGCCAGGTACCGGAAAAAAACCACAAAGTCAGAAAAGACCCAACCAACCACCTGTCTCAGCAATGCACCCCGGTTTTTGTACATTGATCGTGTAATTTAAGAAGTATATATATAATATATATATCTCTCGTGATTGTATTTCCGTGGATACGACAACAAAAAGCAGCAAGAGAAAATAACCGAGCTCTGTCAGCGTCCTTGGCTCTGGGGTCTCCTTTGCTGTGCGTCTGTCTCACCCCCCAGGGGGGCGGCTGAGGGGGTTGTGGACCCCCACTGCACCCCCACGTAGCGACACCCCCACCCCAAGTTTTGGGATGCAGTCGGATGTGGGGCTTGGATGCATTGCTGGGGGGACCAGGGGGCTGCAGGACAGGGGGAACAGCCACTGCCTTTGGGGACTCCTGTGCCACTGCTGGACAAAGCCTTGGGAAACCCATGGATGGGCTCGAGGTGCCGTGGGGTTTGGGGCCATTCCAAGCACCAGCCCTGACCCAGCGCTCTCCTGAGCCTGTGAGAGCCCCTGCACAGCAGGCTGGTGTCACCTCCTGCCCTCCCCCACCCTGCCAGAGACCTGTGAGGGGGACACGAGATCTGGGGTACCACCAGCACCTCTGGCCCATCCTCACAGTGCCCCCGCACTGGCTGCGTCGGGCGCACAGCAAATCACAGGACACACTTTGCTTTTTTTTCTTCTTTCCCCCCATTTTTTGTTCTTCCACCCCATTTTTTGTTTTTCCACCCCCTTTTCCAAAGGCCAGGGCAGTTTTCCTCCTTCCCCTGCTCCTCACCACCCTCCATCCCTCCTGCCAGGGTGTGAGCAGGGCTGTCCGGATCTGCTGCTGTGGGAGCAGCACGGAACAGGAACAGAAGGGAAAGGCAGTAGCTGGCACCGGCAGCTTTTTTAAGGAAAAAAAATCAAAATACCAAGAACCAGGTGTTTTTCCTTCTAAGCTCCCACAGAACATCCCTGGCAGCCTGGGCCACCCCTCGACATCTGAACCTAAACCACAACTCATCGCCAGCCAAAACCAAAAAGCAAATAAACAGATAAAAAACCTATAATATAAAAGATCAACATTGCCAGGTAACTCTGACTCTGGTGCAACGAGCAGGTGAAGCAATTCCCCGCTCTCTGTCCCAGTCCAGCCTCGGCAGATCACACTCTCCAGAGGGAAATGGCAAAGCTGCCATCTCCATTTCCCCAAACTCCAGAATCAGGCAGTCCAAGTAAAATCCCAATCAAGGGAAGAGCTCTGTGCCAGGGCACAGAACCTGGGGTCTTGGGAGGACTCTGGTGGCCCTGTGCACAAGGATGGGGACCCAGCTTGGGGGACTTCCACTGTGCACGGCCCCACCCCCACGCTTACAGCTGCTCCCTTTGCAAAACTCCCGTTTTCAGCACCGAATCCCTGCGAAGGGGAGAAGCTGAGCATGTCCTGGAGTGAAAAGCAAAAGGGGGGATGCACCTGTCCCAAAGGGGGCCCAAGGTCCCCAGTGGCACAGCTGCCATGGCAGGCAGCATCCTTGGTGGGTGCCAGGCTGCTCCCACACGGATTGGGACAGGACCCCACCGTGAGCAGCAGTGGATGTTCCTGTTCCTGCGGGTGCCACTGTCTCAGCTCGTGCCCCAGGTTTTTTCCCCCCTGAGCAATGGCTGGGGTGAAGCCACTTGCAGCCAGAACCCGGCAGGGAGAAGGAGGAGGGGGGACAAGCCCAGCCACCGTGCCCACCCTTCCCATGGGAGACAAGGGCTCTGCACGGTCCTTGCCCCGCACCAGGGCCTGCTGGAGGTGAGGGGTTCCCTGCGTCCGTTGCCAGCAGGTCCTGGCAGGGGAAGCCTCGCACCGCAGCTCAGGTCCTTGGTGCTGGCGGAGGGTCCCCGTGGCTGGGGCAGAGGGAGGCAGCGAAGGTCCCCCGTCCCTCCAGGGGCTCAGCCTGTCCCGCCGCCGCTCAGACCGGGTGGACGAACTGGTAGACGAGGCGCTGGGAGATGTCGGGCTTCCGGATGATCCCTTTCTTGTAGTACTGCCGGATGGAGCGGCTCAGCTTGTCGTAGTTCATGGCCGGGCGGTTCTTGCGGATGCCCCACAGCCGGGCCACCTGCGCCGAGTCCTCGATCTTGAAGATGCCTGCCAGGGGAGCGGGGCACGGAGGGTTACAGCATCTCCTGCCCCACCTCAGCCCCCCAGCGCCCGCCCCGGGGCCTCTGGAACATCCCCGCCCACCTTTGTCCTTGTTGAGCCAGCGGATGAAGCGCCCGTAGTTGTGCGGTTTCAGCAGCAGCTCCTTGAGGAACTGCCAGAGGTGGATGGGTTGGCCGGCGCAGGACGAGTCCACCTCGCTGTCGGCCCAGCTGGTGTCACCTCCTGCCACGGGAAGGGATGGGTGAGAGGAGGGAGGGGACAGACCTCGCTGCTGTGCACCATCCCAGGGAGCTGCATGAGTCCTCATCAGGGAACCCCGGCTCGATGCTGGAGGGTCTCCAGGGCTCAACCCAGGCATTGGGTCTGGAAGCTTTGCTTTGTCCTCCGTGTCTTGGAGCAGGAAGAACAGCTCAGTCCTACCCCGCGGGGGTGCAGGGGGTGTGGGACAAGGCCAGTGAGGGGCTCGTGGCCATTTCCCCTTCACTGAACCTTGCAGAGAGCCCTGGGGCCGCCCTGGGGCAAAGGGGGTGCAACCGCACAGATCCCACAGCAGCAGCTGCTCCAGTGCTCCGGATAATTGTAATTAAGCAGGAAGGGACCCCTCAAGTACCCCGGACCTGCCCGAGGCAGGAGTGGGGCCAGTGGAGCTGAGCCCACACAGAACTCACCGCAGTATCTCACATCTCCGGGGGCAGCCTTCTCCTTCATCCAGGCGGCTGGAAGGGAGGAGCGGGGGATCAGAGGGGCACCTCCTGCTGCACAGCATCGCCCACCCTTCCCAGCTCCCTCCCGCTCCCTGGCACCCACCAGACTTCCAGATGTCGAGGTGGGCGTGCAGGATGTCGCCGCAGGCGGGCGAGCGCTGGCAGAACTGCTCCTCGGACATGGCACACAGGTCCTTTCCCGACAGCTCCTGGAAGGACTTCCCGATCTGCGGCAGCCGGTACTGGTGCTCCGTCCACAGGATCCACTTCTGCACATTCCCGGGGCTCCAGTCCGTCGGGTCTGGAGGCGGAGGGGGGTGAGTGTGGCCAGCCGGGATCCATCCCTTCCTCCCGCCGTGGAGCAGCCGCACTCCCCCAGACCCCCACACACGGCTGCAGCCCCCCTGGAACCATCCCCTCCTCCCACAGGGAGCAGCCACGCTCCCCCAGATCCTGCCTTAAGTGCAGCGTGGCTGTGGCTCCCACGCCAGCACATCCCTCCCTGGCCGCGCCCCGGGAGCACGGGGAGCACCCACCTGCGGCGATGTTGAGGAGCTTGCAGGCGGTCTCGATGTCCTTCAGCACCTCGCCCACCACCATGCTCTGCACCTGCTCCAGCGAGTGCTCCTCCAGGTGCAGGCTGCCCTGCAGGTCCCCCTCGGGCCCCAGCCCCATGCCCTGGCTGTCGATGATGGGACATTGCTCCGGCTCCTTCTGCGCCTCCTCCCGCCCGCCCTGGCCGCCGCTGTGGGACGGTTCCCCGGCGCCCTTGGTGGCCCAGGCCGTGTCCTCCGGGTAGAGCATGTCGAAGTAGTGCAGGCAGAAGGCTGGCAGCGGCTGCTCGGGGGTGCTGGGGGGGCTGGGGCTCTCCGGGCAGCCCCAGCTCCGGGGGTCGGGGTCCCGCGGGGGTGGCAGCAGCGTCGGGTCCGGCCAGGCGAGGCGGCCGGGGGGCAGAGTGGTCAGCCCGGGGCTGGCACTGCCCATCCCTCCACTCAGCGCCGGCTCCAAACCTGCCCGGAGAGGAGAGAGGAGCAGAGCTCAGCCCGGCACCGCTCCTGCCTTCCCGCCCCGCAGCCAGGCACAAAGGGAGGGACTAAGCCTGTTAGAGGGGAAAAAGCCTCCAAAGAGCCCCACGGTGCCCCGCGAGCCTCCGGATGAGTGCGGGGTCAGCCACGGCTGGGGGGGCTGCCCCCGCTTTGGGAGGACCAACAGCAGCAGCCAGCAGGGAGAAGGAGCTCAGGAGATGAGCAGGATCTGACCCCTGTTTGGGGTCTGGGTGCTCAGGGTCTCCTCATGGGTTGCACCCCAGGCTGGCAGCCCCTCAGTCCCAGGTGGAGCTGAGGCCCTGGCGGGAGGTAGCTGGGGACACTGGAGGGGCTCCCCAGCACCTGTACAGGACAGCCCTGGGGTGATGAGGGATGCCTGAGCCGCAGGGACACATTTCTGAGCATGGAAAACATCCTCTGCTGCTTCCACCTGAGGCACAGCAGCCTCCAGATCCAGATCTCCCAGCAGGGGCCAAGCCCAGCACTGCAGCACCCAGCCTTTGGTCGCTGTTGCCAACCCCCAGATGAGAACTTTCCTTGCAAGACAGGACAATTGCAACTACCTTCACTCTCTTGCAAGAAAAACTCCCTAAAATCAGCCTGTCCCTGTCTCTGTATGCAGGGAGTCCCGGAGGCCATGGAGTAGAGGATGAACCTGCTGAATTTCCATGGCAACACCAGGGAATGGCTCCATCCATGGAGAAACCTCCCCAAAAGCCATCCTGAGACTTTGGGAAGGGGAAGCCGCTGCCAGGGAGAAGCTGCTGATGGGCATGGCCAGGGCACTGCCCAGCTCCTCCACCTTCAGTGTTGCATTTTACAAGAGGAAGAAGAACCAACCCAAACTGGTGGTTTAAAAGCAGAAAAAAGAGTTTTAGCAATGGAGCCAGCACTGGGAAAGGAGCGTGCAAAGCTTGAAAGCCCTTAGGACACCAGGCAGCCCTGAGGGGGAGTGGGGGCAGTGGCCAGCGAAAGGGGGTGCCCTGTTGCTCCAAACCCCAGCTGGGGGAAAAAGGTTTAAAAGACATGAGAGAAAAAGATCCCACAGGGTTCCTCCAGGCAGAGCACAGCCCCCAGGCACGGGGGTGGTCGGTGAAGGAGGGACACTGGGGACTCAGCCCTGTGTCCCATGCTAAGGGGGGGAGTTAATGCGGCTCCTGAGGATTCAGTGCTCCCAGGAATATGGGTTTTGAAGTTTTGCATTGCCTGCACTGGGGGGAAACTCATCACTTCATCCTTGGAATAGCCCGAAGAGCTCAGAAAAACCAATGGAAGAGCCAGGGACACCTGAACAGCACCCATGGGAAGCCCGTGGGGACCTCGGGAGGGATTGCGGGTTCAGGAGTTGGAGCCCACATCCCTGAGTGGTTTTGGTGGCACTGCAGCGAGGAGGAGGAGAGACAAGAGGGCTCCCAAACCCTCTTCTGGTCTGGGGCTGCCCCCACCATCCAAACAGTTTCCCTGAGAGATGGTGCCTGTTTCCAAACCTCTCCTTGATTTGCTTGGGATTAAAAGAAGAGCTTTAGGAGATCAGCCCTAAATCCAGCCTCATGCTGCTCCTGGCACAAAAGGGAAGTGGTAACAGCTTGTGCAGCTCCTGCTGCTGCACAGTGCCGGCCGTGGGGGTGTCTGGGGAGGAGACAGGAGCCTCATCCCCAGCACCTCTGGGATGTTCTGAGGTCACGGTGCATCCTCACGCATGGAGGAGCTGGGCTATGGAGCCATCCCCAGGAATGCCACAGGATGGATGGCCCCAGCCCCATCTTCACCCTCATCCTGTTCCACTCCTCCCAGCTGGGACCAGAGGGACCCAATCCCTCGGGAAGTGTCCCCAAAAGCCTGATGTGTGCCCTGCCAAGGGCACTGTACTCTCAGGGCGGGGGCCACTGTTTGACTTTCTCCCGCTCTGGCACGCGGGCGGCCGGGCTGGGTGGGACCTGTTTGCACTGAGAAGCCACTTCAGGTGGCCTTTTCCCCCTCTTTCCCTACCCCTTTTTGCATTTCCCTGGAAAAGGAGAGCTGGAGGGGCAGCCCCAGGTTCACTGGCCTGCATGGCACCCAAAACCCTTCCCACGCCCTTCCTGAGCTCAGCGAGGCTGAGCTGGTCATTGCATCAGCCTTGGCAGACGCTCCCTGGCCGCTGCTCCATGGGGAGCTCTGGCTCCATGGGGTGGTGGGACGGGAATGGGGTGATGGGACTGGGATGGGGCTCCTGCAGTTCCCAGGGCATGGGGCCAGTGCAAGCCCGTGGCTGTGGGTGGTGCTGGGTCACGCCTCAGCTCCCCAGCCCTGCAGGGCCCCAGCCCCACGCAGACCCTGCAGCCAAGGGGGATAACGATGGGGCCAAGGACCCCCGTGCCAGCCCGAGCTCTCCTGGCAAATGCAGCCCACCATGGCTCAGGGTGGGACACGAGCACCGGCGAGGGTGGAACGTTGGGATTAGCCCTCGGGAGTGAGAGAAAAACAAAAAAAAAAAGAAGAAATTCACCCACCCCCCACCCTCGAACAATGGGTCCGTTAATTAAAATCCAATCTGTGGTGGAACAGGTTGTGCCGGAGTGCGACTCGGGAAGCCCCGTGGGACCGGGGAGGTTGGCCCGCTGCGGGAGGGGTGCTGCCCACAGCGCCCGGGATGTCTCCCAAGCCCCTGGGCACTTCCCAAAGCCCTTCCCAGGCAGCCGGGGTGGGGAGCCAGGGCCAGGCTCCAGGGTCACCTCCAGCATGGGGACAGGGATGTGCTGTGCTGTCCCAGGAGGAACTGGGGATGTGCGGGATCCAGAGCTGTCCCAGACTGCCCAGAGCGGCCTGGATTAAGCAGGAAAAGGGACCTGGGGTCTCTGCACAAGCCAGGGCTGCAGCAGGCACCCAGGTGGGTGCTCAGAGGCTGCTGACAATTTGGGATCCTGCCAGCATGTCCCATCCACCCTGCAAGCCCCACAGTGACAGCTGTGCCACGTCCTGCTGACAAACCCTGTGCCACGCACCCTTCTTATCTCTGGGTGGAGGAAGGAGGATTGGCCAAAACCTCCCCACAGCCAGGGCAGGGACTGGGGTTGGCGCTGGGGGGCTGAGGAGGTGACAGAGCAGGGGGCTGGGGAGGTGACAGCCTGGGGGGCTGGTTCTGGTACCTGCATGGTGACAGTTGGGGCCAGGGCAAGCCCCGGGCTCCCTTTGATGTACCCTCAGGGGGATAAAGCCTGTCCTGGGTGCCCTGGACCCTCAGCTCCCCACCAGCCTCCTCCAACACCGCCGAGGTCCCCTGGCTCCTCCTGCCATTACCTGCATGGCTGCTGGCACGGGGACCAGGTGTCCCCACGGGTCCCCACGCCCTGGGTCAGGCTGCCCTCTCCATCAGCGCAGGGAGGCAAACAGCAGTGACAGGGGACAGGCACAACCCGCCAGTGACCTGAGCAAAGCCTGGTGCTCGGTGTCCCCCAGGTGAGCAGCAGAGCTTGGTGTTCCCCATGCGGGGCCAGGGAGCCCCTATTTATAGCAGCACCTTCCCCCCCGTGCTCCCAGCCCCAGAGAACACCGGTATTGTGGGGATTTGGCACCCTCACGGCGTTTGTGTTTCACTAACCGAGCAGAACCACGAAAACCAAACCCGCAGCCAAAGTGACTTTAGGGCTGACAAAAAAACCACCCCAGCAGGAAAGGAGCTGGGACAGCGCAGGTCTGCAAAAGGGGCTCAGCTTCACAGAGACACCCCAGAGCTGGCAACTCCTCAACAGCCACCCAGGACACTCCATAAAGGGTCCCAGCTGCTGGTTTGTCACACAGTGCCCCAAAGCCCATTGTCCCCTGCCTGGCACAGGGGCTGGTGGGACCCTGGGTGTCCCAGCTGTTACCAGGAGGAGCCAGCCCCAGGAGTCCTGGCTCCATCCCACCCTCCTTGCTTGAGCAGGAGGAAGTTGCAAAGACACAAAAATAGCAAATCCCATCTCATTTTGGGTGACACCATCCAGAGAAACGCCAAGAACCTCACGCTGAGGGACAACCTGTCCCTGTTTGGCCCTAATGACACCTGAAGCTGCAAGGAGCTGTGGGGTGGGATACTGACATGGGACAGCACCATGTCCACCCCAAACTGGTGCCGAAAGCAGGACCCCCAGGAGCGAGGGAAGGAAGGTGGGCTGGGTGGGCGCTGGGGGAGCCCAGGGAGCCGGGGGTCGCGGCAGGGCGGGCACCTTACCTTGAGGGTGTGCGGGCTCAGAATCCACATGGGTGCCAGCGCAGGGTGGGAAGAGCCGTCCCTGTGGCGCTCGGCGTGGTGTCTGCGGGGGACATGGCCCCAGCTGAGGTGTCCCAGCGCGGGCGGGGAGCGCGGCCGGCAGCACCGCGCCCGGCTCAGCGCCCGCTCCGCGGCGGCAGCACGGCCGGGCTGAGCCACATCGGCCCTCGGTGGGCACCAGCGCGATGGGGACAGGGATGAGAACGGGGCCCCCCGAGTGGCTCCGAGGGCAGCAGGGGGACGAAGCCAGCGGCGGCTGTGCGAGGGGGACGCCGGCAGTGAGTGTCAGGGCTCAGCCAGAGCCTCCTTTGCCCATTATATCCAATTCCTTCCTTATTTACCTGAACAAACAAGCAGCGCTTACCTCAGCCGAGGTGTTTGAACAGCCCGGGCCGGGTTAACCCTTGGCAGGTGCGTCCAGGGAGGGCTCAGACCAGAACGGGCCTTGGGAGGGGAGTGGGGCAAATCCGGGCACGGTTAACTCCTTCCCACCCTCACATGGGATGAGACAGGGACAGAGACAGGGACAGACACAGACACCTGGCTCCTCCTGGAGTCAGACTGCAACACAGAGACCTGTCAGATGTGTGAGAGTCCATGGTGTGACATCACTCCCAGAGCAGGCTGGGCCATGCTGGGGCCAGGAGCATCCCTGAGGGACACCCCGGGAGCATCCCCAGCTGGTACCCAGGAGCATTCCTGACCCAAACCCCAGAACCATCCCCTGCCCAAGTGCTGTAGCCAGGGACGGAGCCTGTGAGTGAGGGTGTGCAGAGCTGTTGGGGGGTGAAGGGAGCCCCTGAGAGCACCCAAACTCTCCCACCCCAGGGACACAGCGCTGTCCCCTGCCCGGGGTCTGTGACTGCAGGATGGGGCGCGGGGGCACGGCCAGAACATGCCGCACTCCAGGCCCAGGTTGTCTCCACCGGCACGAGCAGGAAAAAGCAGTTCTGAGCGAGACAGACACAGAGCTGGTATTTATTGTCTTTTTTTTTTAGCACATGAAGCAGGCAGGGCAGTTCAGGCAGTTCTCCTGCGCACGTAGCGCTGCCAAAACCAAACTCCCCCGTGCCCTAAAAACCCACGTCAGACCAAACCCCGCCACAAACACCCACAGGTCGGCCCCACGTCACCACGTCCCCGCAGGCACGTGGCCTGTCCCCAGCCCTCATACTGGTGGCAGAGCTGGCATCCCTCGCTGCCCTGACCCGGGGCAGGCACAGCCGATAAGCCATCCATCGGAAATGTTTGCCGTGAGGGAATTAAAACCCCGGAGGAAGGAGACCCCGGTGCGAGCACTGGGAAAGGGCTTCGCTGCTATCGGCAGCACCAGGAGTTTCTGCCTCCCTTTGAAACGCCTCAATGTTATCTTATCGTGGGGAAAGCTCCCCCTGGACCAGGGCTCCCGTGTCCCGGGGGAGTTCTTTTCCCCTGTTTGGTAAACACGGCTGGGCCTGGGACACGTGGCAGTGGGTGTGGGGGAACCCCGGGACAAGCAGCTGCGTTGGGAAGCCGCCAGCCCCTGCCTGGGCTTTGCCAGGAGTTGGGCATGTTCGATTGGGATGTGGCACAGCCAGGAGGGGGGTCCAGGCCCCCAGTGCCCTCCCAGTGCTCCTGGTAGCCCCAGCAGGGCTCCCCAGCCCATGCAGAGCATCCACCGCTTTGGACAAGGCCCCACAGGTACCCAAAGCTGCTCCCGTGTCGCACCTCAGGATGCCCCGAAGGCACCTGGAGCAGGAGCATCCCAGCCCCTGGGCCGCAGCCCTCCAGGCACGGATCCCTTCCCCACAGCACAGAAAAACAGGTGTCTCAAAAAAACCCCAGAGTGTGGAAATTGAAGATGCAGAGTGAAGTCACGTGTAAACTCGACACCAGCCTGGCACCAGCCATGCTGGGAAAGCACCGTGGCCATCCCGCCCTTCCTGTGGCCGCTCTGCTCCTGCCCCGCAGCCGGGCTGTGGCCTGGGGGATGTCTGGTGAGCAGGGTATGGTTTGCACAGGCTGTGCAAGCTGGATCTGCTGTGACACCACCTCCAGGTCACCCGTGTTTATTTGGCTTCTTTACAACTTTTCACCAGAGCAAACACCAGACCAGAGCACCAGAAGGAGTCAGAAGCAAAGCAGAAGAGAGCACAGCTGGGGACACTGGACAGTGTCAGATGTCACCAAGCAGTGGGGAGTTCCCAGTCCTGGATCCAGAGCATCCCAGGCCCAGGTCATCTTGGGCTGTGTGGAATCTGTTGCCAAACTCACACCTCGGTCTGAAAGAGCTTTCCCTATTTCTCTTATCGGTAGCATCGGGATCTTGATAATGGAAAGAGATTAGAGGGAAAAACATTTGCTTTTCTGGGCTCAGGGAGAGCTGGGCAGTGCAGCGCAGCACTGCAGAACTGGGTGAAAGGCCCCAAAATGAGACCTCTGCTTCCCTCCCAGAGGGCTCAGGGGCTGCAGCCACCCAGTGTCACCAGTTTCTATGGGCTCCAGCTGTGCTGGGCTCTGGCCACGCCAGGCTCTGGCCACACCGGGCTCTGGCCGTGCCGGGCTCTCCTCGACACCTTTCGCAATCGAAGCTCGGCACAGCTCTGCTTGCACATGCAAACCAGGAAAAGGAGAGATTGCAACACCTGAGGAACAACAAAAGAGGGAAATGAAGTCTGGCTTTACGGCGCTGTGTGCGCAGTTTTCGGTGCTTTTTCCTTGTCCTCCCTGTCAACCCATCAGCTCCGATTCCGGTGTCTTTTGCCACTGCTGAAACTTCAATGCTTGGGAACGCGGCCGGAGGGGAGAGATGGAGAAACGACTCATGAATCAGCCTGGAAGAATCTCTGCCCACCTGCCTGTAGCTAATCTCTGGCTCCATCACAAGAATAATAGATAAGCAGCCATGTCACATATAATAAAACTATTGAAGGCCCTTGATGTCACTGCACAAACCACAGAGACCATGGAGCCTGACCTGTCCCCACACGCAGCTGAGCTTCCTGGTCCCCTGCAGTGGTGGGGCTTCCTCTGCTCCAGCTCCTGCACAGCTTTTGGGACACTGGTGGCCCCTGAGCAGAGCTGGAGTCCCTGCGAGAGGCCTCACCCTGCACCCCATGTCTGTGCCTCAGGGCGATGATGGGACAGGATGAATCCCACTCTCAGGCTGCAGGGTGGGCACTCTGAGGCTTTTTTGCAGCCCAAGGAGACTGGAAATGGTTGAAGTACCTTTAATGCATCCCCCCCATGCCTTGGAGGGGTCCTGGGAGGGGAGAAGGTCTCTCCAGCAGAGCCCAAAATTACCCAGGGGGTCAGGGAGCACAAGGGCAGGAACCCAGAGGTGTGCACGGAGGGGACAGAGCTTTTCATGGCGCAATGACCCTGTGCAGAGTTACCTGGGAGAGCGTCCAGAGCTCCCGAACTGCTGGGATAGCTCCAGAGCCCAGACCACCAGAATCCCCTCGGGCTCCTCCTTATCCCAGCCAGACCTACCCACTTCCCGTGCAGCCCCAGGGCGAGCGGGGCCGCTCCTCTTTATGCTCTTTATTACCCCCCCGGCTCCCCCATCTCCCAGCTGCTGCCATAAATGCCGTTTACGGGGCCGCGTGTGTGCTCGGGGCAAACAGCCGCGTTATTGCCGCGGCACCCGCCCGCGGCCCACCCTGATAGAGGAGCCGCGGCTCCCGGCCCTGCTCCGGCACTCGGTACCCACTCCGACCTTGCTCCAGCTCCGGGTCGCTGCTCCCACACTCCATCCCCACTGGATGAGGTGGCTCCCGGTTGCTCCTCTGCTGCTGCGAGGGGACCTTGGTGTCACCTGTGTTCCAGGGCAGCCCTCGAGAGGGCAAAGGGGGTGTTGGAGAAGCCGGCTCCATCCGGCAGCACAGGGGTGGGGGTGGGGGTCTGCTCCGCACTGGTGGCACGAGGGATCCAGGTGCCATCCTTTTGCTGAGCACAGAGACCTTGGTGATCACCTGGCACCATTCAAAGGCTGCTTCGCACCTGTGGTGGCAGGAGGTGACAGGGTCCGGCTCTGGGGTGCCACAGTCCCACCATGCCTGGGAGGGCAGCTGGGGAAGGACAAGCTGGGAGGGGGATGAAGACACCAGGGTGATGCCAACAGGACCCTGAGCCCAGCCCCTGGACCACCAGCTCCCCACCATTCCCTCCCTGGTTCCCCCCGCAGGTTCGGTGACGCCCTGGGTGACACAGGGGAGCTCGTGGGACACCGAGCCAGGCAGGGAGCAGCGGATCCACCGCCGTGTTTGCTGTTCCCTTCCCAAAGCCCTGCTCTTTTCTTCCTCCGGTGGCGTTAAACTCCTGCTTTTGTCTCTTGGGATTAAAAGCCTGGAAATGGCTGCGGGTCGCCCGGCGGTGCCAGGAAGAGAGGGCTCAGGGCGGCGTGGGCACACCCCGCTCGCCGCAGGGTGAGGAAAGGTCACGGCTCCCCCTGCACCGCCACCGGAGATTTGGGGGTGCAGAGGAGGGGAAGGATCCTGGGCTGGGCTCTCCATGCACTTCCTGCATCAGCACACGACCCCCAAATCCCATCCAGCATGGGAGGACCCCCCAAAATAACCCACACAGGCGCCGTACTCTTGTTTTGTCGCTGTCACCTGCCCATCCCACCGGCACACGGGGCACCGGGGCGGGGGGATCAGCACCCCCTGCCCGTGCCGGGGGCCGGGGCCGCTCGGCAGCAGCGGTTCCCAGGCACACACGGGCAGCCAGGTGAGACGGGCCGGGCCCGGTGCCAGCAGACGGGATGTTGTCTTTTCACACAGCCCCGGTGCGGGGCCGAGCGGCAGCGGAACCCTCCGCGGCTTTGGTTCCCACACTGGGTGCCATTGAGAAATGCAAATTCATTCTTCTGCTGCCGGTTCTCCCCACATGCAAAACGATCCTCGGGCATAACGGCCCCACGGAGCGACAGCCCGGAGAGCGTGGGAGCCGCTGGCCAGGGGAACACCCCGTGTGGGAGAGGGTGGAACGGGCAGCTCTGAGGGTCAGGGCAGCACACGGTGCCCCCGGAGCAGGGGAGGCTCTTGGTGGTGATTTCCCCTTGAGTCCTGCACTGTCCATCCCAGGAGAACCTGCAGAAGGTTCTGCCCCGGGGAGCAAACCCCTGAAAGTAACCCCAAACCCACACTCTGCCTGGTCGCAGCTCAGAGAGGGCGAGGGGCTGCGTGGTGAGGGGCAGGAGGGGGTCAGCAGGGACCAGAGTCACTCCTCTCCCATCGCTCCTGACCCATTGAGCCAGGCTTGCAGGGCCAGCGGAGCAGAGAGAGGACAGCGGGCAGGGACCCCACATCCCGCAGCATTCTGTGGGGCCGTGGGGTGCAGGAGCCGGGGACACGGAGCTGCCCGCAGAGCGAGCCGTGACTCAGCGGTGACTCACCGGGCTCCGAAGGAAACGTGTCCCTCCCGTGAGCATCGCCCGCGTCCCGCACCTTGTCCTGGGGGCTCAGCAAGGAGCCAGGACCTGCGGGGTCATGTAGGGAAAATGGGGTGCAGAAGGGGGGGCAGGACCCCAAACGAGATCCCGTGTCCTGTCTTCCCCCACTGTGCAGTCACTGGGTTGGCCACAGAGCTTGGAGGAATTTACTTTTCCCTGGAAAACACACGCTCCCGGGGGCAGCTCCTGGGCATCCCCAGCCTTGTCAGCCTTCCTGACACCAACACCGTGCAGAGCCGCAGTTCCCGGAGCCAGATCTGGGGAGGAGGGAGCTGTGACGGACACCGGGAGCTGGGCAGGGGGGGCCCAGCACCTGTCAAAGCCCTGCTGGACACAGGCAGCATTCCTTGTGGCATCCCTGGTTTCACGGGGCAGGATATTAAAGCAGAAAGCGATTAATGCTCTGCAAGGGAGCAGAGAGACAGAGCTCCAGCCCTGGTGTGGGACGTGACCCGAAATGGCTCCATGTTCCCCTCAAAGGGCTGTCCAGGCCCCAAGCCTCGCTCTCCCCTTCCCAGCTGTCCCCATCCCAGTGCTGGCACAGGCACCAGCAGAGCAAGAACATCACTTCTCTCCTCAGCAGTGGATTTTGAGCGCAGCAAAATGTTTGTTCTGTCAACACGTGCCTAATCCCCAACCAAAAGCCGATGAAAACACCATGGGGGGGAAGGATGGGAATGAGCTGCCCTTTGAGACAAAGCCCCGGTGGTGACAGCCACAGCCCCAATGGGGGGGAACAGGGATCCTCCCCCAGTGTTCTGGTGCTGGGGTATCCTGTACCAGGCAGGGCAGGGGAAAGGCTCTCCGTGGAGCAGGGACAGCCTCCAGCTAAAGCCTGGCCCTGCCACAAACCCGAGCAGGATCCCAAGATCCATGGTGGAGGTGCAGAAAATATCCTTGCTCTGCAGGGATTGCCCGGCCTCAGTGACCAGTCCTGGCTCCTTTCCCCCTCAAAATGCAACCAGCAGGTGCAGGCAGCACAGAGCAGTGTCCCCACACCAGCCTAGGACTGTCTCTGTCCCCGCTGACCCAGCACCTGCTGCGACACCATCAACAGGCTCACGAACGTCACAGATGGGCTCACCTGAGGATTAGCGTTTCCAGATGACCCATAAAACCTTTTTCCTTGTGGGATGAAACAACACTTTGTCCTGCGAGGCTCATTTCCAGCCTGGCTGGGGCTGGGCTAAGCAAGCAGAGCTGTCCCACTGCCCACCCCGGGGTGATCCCAGCAGGGACCCACTCCCAGCACCCAGAGGCATCGGCTCTGCACCCTTCACCCCCAAGAAAAAAAAAATAGGGAAAAAAGAAGGTACATTTAGCAGTTTCCATTTGTTTGCTCTTTAAATAATTGTTTCCTTATCGCTATTGATTTAGATCCCTTTAAAATTCTGACAAACCTGCTTCTCAGGCACCCTCAGCTGCTTCCTCCCAGCCTGCTCCCCCTGGGCATGGCAGAGCAGCCAGGCTCATCCTAAGGAGAGTTCCCTGCTTGGGGAGGCACCTGCAGGGTGTCGAGCCCCCATTCACCCCTTCCTTCCCAAGATGGACAAACCAGGCTGCTCCAAAGCTGCAGTTCGGGAATTTGTCCTCTCCCCCTCCTGCGGAGGAGCAGGGCAGCAGACACAGGAGCTTTGGGGCTGCTGCCATGCCCTGCCAAGCTCAGGGGGCTCGGGGGGGACACCCACAAGGGCACAGTGGCCACAATTGCCCAACCCCCTCTGTGCAGAATCCAGCTCTGGCCATGAACAGCCCCAGTTAGGGCAGCACAGCGACTGCTGGGGTGGAGGCAGGACAGGACGGGTTCAAGGGTCCCTCAAGCACAGCCAGGATGTCCCTGTGGCCTCGCTGGGGACAGGGACCCTCTCTGCAGCCCAGTGCAGCAGTGTCAGTTCTCAGGTGGCTCTTGCTGTCACCTACCAGAGGGTTCATGGCCCTGCTGGGCTCACAGGGGTTTGAGGGGCTCATCTCAGGGTCCCTCCAATGCCACCCTGGTTCTGGGGCTTCACTGCCACAGCTGACGTCACAGCCCAGCCTGCAGCTGTCAATTAATTGAGGAAACACGGCCACAGTAAACAGCAAGGAGGGAAAATGCAGATTAGATAAGGAGTGTGAGTTCTTGCTGTTTCCCCCTGGATGCCAGAGCTGCACAGACCCTGCCAAGCCCAGCTGCTCCACAACAGCAGTGCAGAGACACCCAGGAGAGGCTGAAAGTCCTGCAGGATGGCTTTCCTAGAAAAGGACCTGGAAAAAGGGCCATACCCTAGATCTGAGGTTTGGGGGTCCCTCCGTCCCTCCCACAGAGCTGTGCACCACCCTGGGGCCAGAGCTGAGCAGCCAGACCCCCTTTTGTCCCCAGAACATCACCCTTCAAACTGGGACACAACGTGAGCCTCCTGGTGTGCAGACCCTTCCTCTTTCCCACCCCAGAGGGTTGTGCCCATGCTTTCCCTGCCCAGCAGCTCCTGCCAGGCTCTGCAGCGTTGCCCCAGTCCCACGGTGGTGGTGACAGGCCAGGTGACGTGTGCCACCCCACTGCCCAGCTAAGCCTGGCCAGGACAGCAGCTGCTCTGGGAGTGTGGGGGGACACGGCTCTTGCTGCCCAGCCACTGTCACCAGCAGGACCCGAAGCCTGGAAAAGCCACATTCAGCACCTCCAAAGGGTTTTGTGGACGAGGAACAACCTCAGCTCCCTCTGCTGGCACCTGCCCCAGGCTGGGCCCGTCGCCAGCAAACCCTGTTCAAACACCTCGGCTGGGAGCCCCAGGGTCCATATCACCCCCCCAGCCCAGCCCAGCCCAGCCCAGCCCCTGTTCCCAACACCATCCCCTGGCAGCACACGGAGCTGTGACTCCCACGGTGTCCCCACTTCTGGCATGGCCGAGCCACCTCACAGGACACCGCACCACTCACTCCGAGTGCCAAGTGGTGAAAACCAAACTTTTCTCCTCCCGCTTTAAGTTTCTTTGAAGGCGTCACTCCTGCAGGGAAGAGATAACCAAAACATGGGAACACGACGAGCGAGGAGGCAGCTCTGGAGCCAGCCCAGCTGCAGCTGCTCCGCAGAGCCGAGCCCGCAGCGTTCCATGGGGCAAACAGGGCTGGTCCGTGCCCACGCGTGCCATCTGCCTCCTCGCTGGGCTCCGCTGCGAGCTTTTACTACTCGGCTGTTTTATCAGCGGGGTAGGAAATGTTTGAGATTAGATTTCCTTAAATAATTCCTGTGTGACTGGGAATTTTCCAACAAACACACAAGGCAGAGAGAGCAGGTTATGGAGAACTTCCAGAAAGAGCCCAAGTTGCCCCTGATCCAGCTCCTTCCCCATGGACCCCTGGTAGCATCCCACCACCAGCCTAGCCTCATTTCCCCTTTGGCCCATTAACATTCCCCTGTGCATCCCAAGGGATCTGCAGAGATGCATGAGGAGAGTGTTGCACACCACAGGCTGCTGCCACAGGATTAGTGACTGTAGCAGGTAGAGGAGGAAAAATAAACAAAAATCACAAAAATCCTCTCTGCCACTGTTCCAGGTGCTGCTCTTGGACAGGCAGGTGCTCACTGGAGCCCTCGAGGTCATGTCTGCAGGTATGAGGACATGTAGCGGTGCTGGGGAGGTTTTGGAGCAGATCCTGCTGTTCACTCCAGCCCGAGGAGCATGAGTACCCAACAAGGCACAGGGCACGGGCCCGAGCAGTCCTGGGTGCTGAGCACATCCTCATCCCCGTAATCCATCACAAAAAGCTGGGAACACCCTCCTTCCGACTGCCATTGCTTTGGGAACCAAAAAAACTGCATAAAACCAGAATTAATTTTGCAACTTTTAATGGACAATGATCTGGTTCCCCTAAAAAAATAAGCAGCAAAAGCAGCACCCAAGCAGCTCCCAGGTGCCTGCAGCAGCCGTTTGCCTTGGCCTCCTGCCCGCCCGCCCAGCTCCGCACCCGGGATTGCGGGATGACCCCCACCACGGCAATCCCGCCGGTTATTTGCCCGCTCAGGAGATACCATTAAAGGTGTGATGGGATTGTCCTGTGCTGGCAACCTCTGCCAGGTTGCAACCCTAAAGATAAACAGATTCTTTCGAGCAAATAAGGAGTAAATGCAAAGCTGGGCAGTGAGCAGGGCGGGCGATCCTCCCCTGCCCAAACACAGCAGCCTCGGGACACCTGTGAGCACCCTGAGCTTGAGGGGCACATTCTGCTCAGGGCACAAAACAAACACCCCCAGGCACAGGTAGCAGGATGTCTGTTCCCAGTCAGGCTTTCAGTCAAGCTTAACCGGCACATGAAAGCTCCAGGCATTTATTCAAATGATAGAAGCAAAGCCAGCACACACAGAGTGAGGTTTCTTGTGGGGATTAGTAACAAATTCCCAGGTAAGCAAAGGAACCGCCTCAGCTGAGCTGCTCCATGGTGCAGTTTATCCAAGTAATGCTTGGGTTGGGTGTCCTGAGCAGCAAGGCCTCACCTGGGAACTCAGATCCACCTGGGACAACTGTGCAGCAAAGTGAGACCTTCATGTGCCCCCATCCCAATTTGTGCCAGTTATTTCCTTAGGGATTGTGAGAAAATAAAAACCAATCTTCCTCCCTTCAAACTCCCACTCCTCCCTCCCGAGCGACTCAGGAGATGGAAGGTCTGGTCCCTCAGGACTGGGCTGTTTGAAGTGTGAAGCATCACCCCATCCTGCACCAGGCTCCGAGGGAAGGGCTGGGATGCGGATCAGCCACACAAGGAGCACCCGGGGACGCAGCTGCGACATCGCTTTGTGCTGGTGCCCCTCGTATGGAGATCGCTGAGACCATCCCACTCCTCCAGAATTGTGGAGAAGTGATCCGACCTCGTCAAAAGGGAATCTGGAGTCCCCTCTCTTCCCCTGCCTCACAACCACCCCCACGGCCTCTCCCCACCCTCACCCCCACCCAAGGGCTGGACAGGTGGGTTGATAACCTCAATATGCACCAAATTGGGTCCGGTTTCACAGCAATTTGGAGTAAATTAGGGCTAGAGCTGGGTTCAAGGGTGTTGTGCCTGAGTGTCTGGAAACCCTCCGGGGATGGAGCAAACCAGGTACATTTAACTACAAAGTGACAGACTCAGAAGTTTTGCAGCTTCAATAAAACTCTCAACAGCTACAGAGCTTCGGTTTTTTTTCTGTGTTAATTTAATCATACAAATATTCATTTATACATTAAGGAAAAAGCTTCCTTTATTTTCACCCCCAATGTGCTATCATAGGACTTCTCCCAGACTCAGAGAGGCAACACACCATCCCGTGCTACACATGCACTGCCCCGGCGAGCACAGACAGGCTGGGAACCACCCACGCACTCACACACGGAAAAAATTAAACACAACAGAAACCCAGACGTGGGACAGCGTGCATTTCCCACCCACACCACTGCTCTCCGACTACACAGCTCTGCCCCAGCTCCCAAACCTTGGTGGGGTTTGAATCCAACGCTCCTGAGGCGTGGGTAGAAGATTCCCACTCTCTCTTCACCCTTTCCCATGGCGCTGCCACTTCGGGGCCAGTCCCAGGGACATCCTGCTCTAGTTTGCCAAGGCTGGGAGGTGACACTGCTTGAGCTGTGTTAGTGACAGGGCCCAAGTGGCTCTTGCTTGCCACAGGGACCCAATTAGAGGCCATTAGAGATGCTCTACATTACCCTTTTCCTTATGGGAGCTGATACAATCTGCAGCGTCATGAGGTCACCTGGGCAGAGCTTTGCCAAATTCATCTCAAATCTCCCCATTAAAAGCTGGACACCTGAAGCACAAGCAATCTGAGGGGTGGCTGCACCACGAAGCTCCAAGGAATCAGGAGATGAAACCACCTTTGGCCTCAGTGAAAAAGTTTTTACTTGAGGAAAACCACAAGAGACAGAGCAACCCCTGTTTTAAACATCCTTCCAGTGCCACAGCGGGGGCCACAACCCCAGCCCCAAAGAGCCAGTGCTCTGTGGATCCCTCAGCTGCATGGGCAGAGCAGGATGTGAGCAGCAAGAGCTGCAGATCTCAGAGCCCTGCCTTTCCTGACACCCTGGAACATGCAACCCTTGTCACCGGGACACCACAGACTGCAAATGCGTGTGCCTTCAGAGTGGGAAAGCACATGGCTACTTGGGGTGCATGCAGGTTTTGATTTTTCAAGACAAGGGAAATTCAGCCTTAGGAGGAGCACAGGGACACAAGTATGGCAGCCAGGGGACACGGGAGGAGCACACGTGCCAGGGAACAGAAAGCCAGCGTGGGGGTATCCGAGTGCAAGGGTCTCCCAGGTGCCACTGCTGACACCAGGCAAAGGTCACAGCACCAGCTCTAACTCAGACTCAGACCTTGACTTCCCCTCCCTTCCACTACGCAGCTGACACAAGGAGCTAATAAAGATAAGGAATCACCTCGTCACTTGGACCGAGAGCAGTCCCCAGGGGCTCAGTGCCCTCGGAAGGGGAGCAGCGGTGCTGCAGGGTGATGTTCATACCCTCAGAGGGGCTCGTGAGCCACCTGTGAGGAAAGACGGGAGTGAAGAAAGATTCCACCTGCCCAAGCCACACCATGGGGCTGCAGATCAACCCCCAGATCAATGCTCAGAGCAGGTAACTAATCCAAGGCAAAATGTTGTTACAGGACAAGAAAGAAACCTTCCAAGAAGCAGCACCTTCAGCAGGTTCACTCCAATCCCAACACTCCCCCAGATCCAGGGCAGAGGCAGTGGCCCACCAGACTGCAAGTGCAAGTGTCAGGCAGTTTAAATCCTGCAGTGCCACTTCTATGCAGGTAGTTTCTGATACTATACTTGTTTCTCCCAGCTAAGAGATTTCTGAAGGGAGATTTCGGCTAATGGTGATCTGTAACAACTGAATCTCTGAAATACAAAAATCCCAATCCTTCCTCTGTTGGACACAAGGAACTCCCACTGTCCCCACGAGGTCCATCCATATGCACTCAGGTACCTGTCCTTGGTTGCTGCAACAAAGGATTCCCCCATTCAAAACCAGCCACAAAAACAGAAGCAGCCAAGAGCAGTGAAGGCAAAGCCATGCAGTGTGCAGCTCTGGCACAGGGAAAAGTCTTCGCTGGGAAGACTTGGAAGAAGGTAATGGGAGCTTTGCATATTCCTGTATCTTTGGCAGATGGCTGTTCCAGCCTGGTTCGTTTGGGCAGGACGGTGCTGCCGGGCTCACTCCCCTCTGTTTGTGGGGACAGCGCTTCAGAATAAATTCACCACAGTGCCTGAGACCAAGCTGCCTCCCCTCACACTGCACTTCCCAGTCCAGAACGGGAGGAAAACATGCTGGAGGAACAGCAGAGCAGCCCAAATCTTTTGCAATCCCTCCCCTAACACAAGCCCTGAGAGCCCACTCGGAGCCCCAAGCCCAGACGACCAAAGCAGAAGAAGAGGAGGTGACAGTGGGACCCAGCTGATGGTGACAACTCCTGCTCTGTGCTCCAGAACACATGGATCAGCCTCTAAGCTACACCTCAGCACAGGAGAAACAAATGCAAACTTATGCTCTGAAAGAGAGGAGACTCCAAATGAAAAGGACAGGATGTCTGTGAAGCTTTGCAACTACCAGCAGGTGAATTATAGCTACAGATTCCCCTTGGCACACAGCTCCAGGCACAGCTACTGCACACGAGAGTGAACAAAAAGGGATTTTAAACTGCTAACCACACAGGACAGCTCAGGAACTTGAATAAATCAGTTTCTTATTAACATGGGTGTGTATTTGTGTACTTCATGTACAAGGGGGAAGGGAGATGAGCCCTCCATGTTATCCCAGAGTCTCCCTCTCCAACTCTGATACCGAGACCTGGCCATAGCGTGGTTCCCAACGACACGCAGGACAACTAACAGCAACACCCAAACCAAAAGGAAAAGAAGAAATAAAAGATTAAAAAGTCGGTAACTAAAACCAGCGAATGCTGTTAAAAATGCAGTGCTGGGTGCAAACCCAACCTGGCATTAAAAAAGCCTGACAGAAGCAGTCCCTGCACAAACCCCAGAGGGTGCTGAGCCAGTCCCGTTAGGCAGCAAACCAGGACATTCTGGGAAAATGCACGCTGTCCCTTAGGAAAAAGAAAATATGAACAAGAAACAAACAGAAATTAAACATTTGCTCAAACTACAACCGCTCTGTAGGCAAAATATTCTTTTTTAAAGATGGCTTTTAAATTTTCATTTTTAAACTTCTTTTTAAGCTACCTAATTACGTGTGAAGATGATTTCTAAAAACCCATAGTGTTGGTGTCTCTTCTTCCTCAGCATTTACACCACTCTGAAATCCAGCAGTCACACATGCATACTCAGGTTTTGGATTTTCCTCTGGAAACAGCTAGTCTTAAGTTACTGGGCTTTTGTTTTTTCTTCTTTTCCAGAACACGGAGGCAGAGAAGGGGGGTCCACGCTGTGTCTGTCTGCCACATGAATCCCCCTCCCTTCCCCCAAAAGTCAGCTTTTTCTTAAATTCTCCTCTTGTCGATACCCGTTTTGTGTTTTTGTGTTTTAAGACTGTCCGAAGTGATAAGGACCGTGGAAACCCTGAAAGAAAGTTGGAGACATAATCAATTTTCAGCAGGCAAGAAACAAAACGCTCAATGCTCAGCTCCAAAGAGTGCCCAGCCCAGCCCAGGGCTTCCCACCAACCCCACTGTGGCTCCAAGGACACTCCTAAACCACACGTTCCAGGGCTGGTTTCCCCAGAGAGGGCAGATGCCACCACTTACCTCGGTCAGGTGTTTCTCAGGCTAAGGCTGCAAAATAACTTGTGTTTTCTACACCAGAACTCCCTATAGATGCTACAACACCTGCAGGCCCAGCCCCTGCAGCCTCCCCAGTCTGTCCTAGAGACATGGGCTGTAACTGGGTAAGAGGCTATGCCAGAAAAAAAACAGAGAAAAAAAAATCCATGTTCCCACAAGTGCCACTCATGCCTTCTCGAGGTGACAATACACATTTGCCTCCAGTGAAATCAACCAGGGCATTTACCAAAACCCCCAAAATACTTCCTACAGAATCCATTTCCGTCCTTTATATCCTGAAGTGAGTCACCTAAATGTCAGGTCTAGACGCAGGTCTTGAATTAACAGGAACTCCTTTTGTAACTCTATTGTCTGGATCAGCTATCTGGGGTTTCATCAGGAAGCAGAAGAAAGACCAACAGGTAGCAAGAGATGTCCCAGTTCACAGGGAGATGAAGTTTGTCAGCGATGAAGGTACAACCCCCACACAAAACCCAGACACACACTGAGGTCAGGAGGGAGATGAGGGAGAAAAACCTGTTATATCTCATGGCAGAGTTGGAAGACCATTATGCAAATGCCACTAAGCACAGTCCAGCTCTTCCCAGCACACTCTGGGCAAGGCAGCGAGAGCCCAAGCAGCCAAAACCATTCCTGCTCAGGCTGAACTGGAAGCTCTGACCTCAGTTTTCACCACTCTGCCTTTAACAGGGCAAATTTCCTAGGAAATACCCTTTCCTGTGTGTTCTACAACTTCAAAACCCCTTCACTGCCAGAGCCAGGGCCATGAGTAGGAACACGGATTGTATAAAGAATCAACATCACTGGCAAACCCCAGGCTGGAGAGCTCTGCTGCACATCTGACTAGGAAGGAAGTGCCATGAACAGTCTGTGATCTTGCTACAGCTGGAAAGAAAAAGTTCATTCTTGGGATGAACAGATGGTAAATACAAGCAAATGGTAAAATGAAGCAGCTCTCTGCAGCTCTCAGAATCCAACCAAGAGGAGGATCAGCAGACAATTAACCAGGACACCTCCTGAACTGTGTGGGAAGTATGAAAGACTGGGAACGTGGAAATTGGTGTTTGTAGACAGAAATACACGCAAGTGATGGAAAAACAAACACGCTTCTACCACTGGAATATGCTGCAGTGCCAGTTTGTAAAGCTTTTCAAAAGAGAACAGCCAGCAGATTCCAGCATGGCAGATCACCTCAGGAAGGAGATGCTCCCATCAAAATCCAGATACTGAGATATCCAACATTCCCAAAAATACACTCACTGAAACGGGGGGAAGGGTAGAAGCAGGAGAGAAACATTAAGATGGTGTGAGCAGGTGCACAAAAAAAGGACACAGAAGAAAAGCAATGTATAAACAGGATTCCAAGCAGTCTCACCTCACAGGGATTAAGCTATTGTACTTAGCACTCTGCAGAAGGAAAACAGGATTTGCTGCTGATTACATGTACAGACACATTTGCCAGAATTTGCTTCATCTTTGAGCTACCTGCACACAAGGCATTGTTTGAGGCACTGCCTGGTGAGCTCAGGAGGGGTTTAACCATCCCCTGCTCCTCTCCTGGGGGCACCCTGGGAGTCCCTTACCCTGTGTCACCTCACAGGGGATGCCAAGGGCAAAACCACCTTGCTTGCTTTAATTTGAGGGTTCCACAAGCATCCCCCCGTGGTAAAAGGAATTGCCAGTCACCCTCGGTCTGACATCAGAGCAGCTTGTTAGTGCTTTTGGATGCAAAGACCCTCTGAAGTCACTGTGAGCTGGTTTGCAGGAAAACCCTCTGGATCTCCACACCCTGGTTTCTGGAGCACCTAATTTAAAGCTACACAGTTATGCTAAGTGTGTCAGTTAAACCCAGAATTTAGCTCAGCACAAGAGATTCCTCAGCATGTACAGCTCTGCACCACCTGCCACCCTGCACTGAACACCCAACACCCTGGAATGAGCTCCCCTGGCAATGCCAGAGCAGTCCCACAATCCTTGACCATGGTCAGCTCCTCCTGACACAAGGAATTTCACCATGGATAAGCCCCAAATCTTTGCTTTTGGGATTGCCACTCTTCACTGCATTTCACCTACCCGAGATTCATTACTGGACATGGGAACTTGGCAAAATTGAACCCCACTTGTTTCTTTAAGCCGAGTGAGAGCTGCTTTAGTGCAGACCCTGTGCAGGTGACGCCCCTGCCCATGTCCCATGACATTCAGTCACCATGCACAGTTGTAAGGGTTTGATACTAGAAAACTTCAGTTACTGCTGCAATGCAAATACCAAACCCCTGTATGACATTTTCAAGCCTAATTATCCCCTCTATGCAACATTTTACATCACAAACATGCAAAAATAATTCTGCAGACAACTGCAGTTTTTCTGAGTTGTTTCAATGGAAGGATTATTCCCACTATTTTTGGTGCATTCCCGTCTATCCTCCAAGTGGGATCGCTGTCTTTATGAAAAGCTCAGCTGCAGCTTTGCAAATTCACTTTCAGTTCTTCCAGAATGTTCCCCAGAAGTAACTGCTCACTTGCTGGTGGGAGCACTGACTCTTCACACAGACCAGTGTGTGAGAACACAGAACTGTGATTTTCCAAGCAAAGATTCTGCATGACAACTACCGGTATAAATTATTTGACTCGTGCCTCTAGAAGGGAAGTGAGATGTTTTGGGAAGTTAAAACCTTTTGTGAACACTGAGCTCTGTAAACGGAGGCACCTGTGCTGGGAACAAAGTGAGGATTAAGCGAATCTTTCATAAACCATCACACACAGGCTTTCAGACAGCTCTTTATTTCACCTCTGTGACTGAGTCACCACCAATGCAGGTACACTTCCAGGGACAGGAGGTGGATGCACAGCTGCACAGCGATACAGAAGTCTCCCAGTGGACACTGACAGTGGCCCCAGCCCATGCTGCCCGTCCCCATCCCCTCAGGCCACTCCTACCCCACGCTGCTCCAAACCTCGCTTACGTAAACTGAGCACAAACAGAGAACAAAACATCCAGCACTTGTATTTTATTCCATGCATGCTGTGCAAACATGGCGTGGCTGGGAGACCACCAGGAAGTTCAGGACCTTCTGGGAGCAGGCACTGGCAGGGCTGGTTCAGGTGCCCGTGAGTAAGGAGGTGACAGGGGTCAGGTACCCGACTGAGTTCCCATGCACGACTCCCTGATGTGCTGCTGGGCCAGGATAAACAACAGGCAACTCTGCTGGGCTGCAATGCAGCAAAATTGGGCTAAAATCAAATTATCTGGCACTTCCCACAGTCCAGAAGGACATGGATTTCATGGATGAGCTGACATGCAGCACCCAAATCACCATTCTCTCACCAGAGAGGCAAACCAGCTCATGCCAGCCCAGCTCAGGCTGCAGTGCTGTGGGAGCAGCCACGGGAGCTCTGAGTCCAACATTCTCCCACTGTGCCTAAATGGATGTAACCACATGGTGACCAGACCAGCATGAAGCCCAGACACCAGGACAGAAGGAGCTTCTCTCCTCCATGGATGCAAACATTTTTGGGGCATCATCCTCATGCACAGTTTGATGCCTAGTTTCCAGTAAAAGTATTTCTGTCTAAAGTTTACAGAGGTACTCCAAAAAATCTGCAAATTGGAGGCCCTGGATTGGGAGAAGCATGGCTCTAGAAGCAGCAATAACATTTAAGCTCAGAGAGGGGAAGCCAGTTAAAGGCTCCAAGGACACAGGGTTGGTTTCCCCTTATGTACAGAAAGCTGCCAAGTAGCTCAGCTCCACACAGAACAGAGAGAGATGGGGAGCATAAACACAGCAGGTAAAAAGGAGTTCAGATTTTAAAGCTATGAACTCCAAATATGTTTCTATTTCACTGGGCTTTGAAGAGCAGCACGAGCAAGGACCAGGACAGCCAGGCACCATTTGCTGTGGTGGGGACAATGCCCAGTGTCCTGTCTGGGCAAATCTTTGCAGAATCACAACTTCCATGTGCAATTTTCTGCATGACATAGAGAGCAGTGATTCCTCAATTCATCTGGGCAGCAGGTTTAGATACAGATCTATGGATTTTATATAGAGATGACAGGTACAATCTAAGTGTCAGGATATGGCTATTCACTTCTCATCTTCCCAGACATGGAAACCTGTACGTTTCTTTCCTCAGTTAAGCAATTAAACTCTAATTCTCAGGCACTGTCAGACTGGGTCTTGGGCTTTTAATGGAAAAGAGAGAGCAGCAGTGACCGTGCAGGGTTGCTATGAGACAGGAGTAAATAGGAGGAAGCTCTACGAACCTCAGATCTCCAGAGAATCCAGAGAAACGGACTGCCAGAGAATAAAATATCCGTGCATGGGGATTTCTGGGCATCCTATCCTGCACTCAGGCACATCTTTACATCTAAGAACATGCAAAAACTCCACTGGGAACAGATTTAACAACAACATGCTTTAAGCAAAGCCCTGACAGGCCCTGGCCTGCAGCCTCCCTGCAGTGAGTGTGGAAGGTGGGCAGGGGGCCCCAGGGAGGTGGGTGCCATAGCAGGAATAAAGGGCACATAGCTTGTTCCAACCATGCCACAGGTTTCCTCTTACCCACTTACAGGGAATTCTGTGTCTGATTTTGTTTGTTTTTCCCTAGGAAGGCTTGTTCCACTGAGCAGGACACCCAAACCACACACACTCTGCTGCTGTATAAAAGCATTTTGAACATTTCCAGGTGTGAAATGCTGCTGTACTTGTCTAACCCAGCAGCAGATGGCATGTCGGCGTTGCCACAATCCTGACTCCAGTGGGGAGTTCTGGAGGACAAGTCACACCTGCTCAGTGCACCAAAGGGAGGACTAATTCCGACAAGGTCTGGCAGCTTTGAGTATGTTTTACACCTGCAGATGCCAGAAACTGCTCGTTTTAGCTCAAAGATTTCATGGTCTCATGCACTGCATGTCCCCAGTGCCTCTCAGCAGAGGAAGCCTCCACAGACCTCTGAGAAATATTTAAGGGCTTATTTTACTTCTAAATACAGGACACAGGCTCTTTTTCTCAACACTTTAACTAAACCTGAACCATCTCCTTCGCTCACCAAATGGTCTGTCAAACACGACTGGGGATTCCCTCCCTCTCCCAGGTACATGAAAGGAGACAAAAATATCAGAGGTCCTGCCCAAGATAAATAAAACCCAGGAATCCTGGAGTCTGTGCCACTGCCTAACCAACCCACACTGCTCTTCTGTCTGCTCTAGAACCTGAAAAAAAGCTTTTCACATCAATATTCAATCACAGGGCAGCAACTCCCAATGCAGTAGCTTTCCTTCTCCTCTGCAGCAGCAGAGTACAGGTCAGATCCCCTGGGGATGTGGAGAAGATGGGCCAGGTAGAGCTTTTCCCAATATATACTGGAGCTCCATCTGTTCCTTCCTCAGGTAATTCGATACTCCTGACATCACCTCTAATAAACCCTTTTCTGCTCCAGCAGCATCCCTAGCTGGGGACACCATGCACACAAAGGGAAAAAACCAAACAAAACTGGATCTTCTTTTCCCAGAGACCTGGCCAGGGATGGGGGGAATGTTCACCTGGCCATTTCAAACCAGACCAGGTGTCTGGGATGTCCAACTCCCTCAAACTTGTTTACTACAGAACCAGTACTGTACCAACGTGAATACTGGATCTGTGGCAGAAAACTTCCTGCCTTGGGCAGGATGGGCAAGGCTGGAACAGGACTCAGATCTTCAGACCTACCAGAAGAACCTCCAAAGGATAAAATAATGTCTTAGTATGTCACAAACAAAAAGAACTGCAGTAGAGAGAAAAACACCCAAAAATCAAGTAGCTTTTCCATATCCCCCACCCCTAGCCAAAAAGGACCATAAAATTGTCCCTTCTGAAGCCAGAAAACAAAATGTCTGCTTTAATCTCAGATAATCCACCTCAAATCCACCCACGAATATTCTGTAAATACAAAAAGAAACAAACAACCCCAAAACAAAACAACCAGGAAAAAGGGGAGGAAGGTCACTTGCCTATGTTTGGGGTTAGATTGTAACTGCCCCCGTTTCTTCAGAGCACGGAGCTCTGGGTTTCCAGCTAAACCAGCTCACTTCAACCTAGTGACACCTCTCAGGTGGTGCTTCACGCTCCTGTTGGCTTCTCTCCCACAGCACAGCTGCTCCTTGCCACGGGCTCTGGTTCCTCACACCCACGTTCTTTGAAGTCAGTCCCAGCCCGGCCCCTGGGGGAGCACCACGACCCCACCAAGCAGCCACTAAAGCAGCGACTTTCAGCACTGCCAGTTCAGGTGGTGTTTCACTGACAGGTAATCATTTCCCAAGCCATCCACTCCACTGTTATGAGCAGAGTGTGGCAGCAGGAGCCAGCCCAGTGACGGTGTTTGGCACCACTAAGGGGGGGCAGTCAGGCTCACCCCATGCGTGCTGGCCTTAAAAAATGCACAGCCTTGGGGTAAAGGTCACTAAAGCAAGATCTGCTGGCACAGGACAGGCAGGTCATCCAGGGAGGAACTAAAGTGCTGTAGGTGAACTAACATTAGGGCTTTATTAAGTCATTCAGCAACCAAGTGTTATTGTCCTACACAGCCTGCTCAAAGTACAGTAAAGCATTTTTAAAGGATTTAAAAAATCAAACTAGTTTGACATACGACAGTACACACCTACACATACTGCTGCATTAACAGGTGGATTCTGAATTGTAAATAATCCTGCAATTCATTTTTCACACACAAGCAAATAAAAACAGTCAAAATATCACTCAGACTCATATAGCATCCACCAAGCAAGCTTTTGAGAGAGATTTTTAAAGTAAAGATAATTTGAAAGTCACCTACAATTATGAACAAGACAAGGACACAGACAGGAACAGTCCTTTGATTGACTGTTCCTGCTGGCAGCTTCTGGGATCAAATGGTGAGCTCTGTAGTCTTCCCACACCAGCTAAAAAGAAGTTATCTGGCTAATCTGAAGTTTGAGGGTGTGGTTATTTGTTCTCTGTTCAAAATTATGTCAAACTCAGGACACATCTAGAGAGATATTTTGACTTATTTGCACACGCAACTGGAGCAGGCTCCGGCCACTTGCGGTTACAGCACCCAAACAAGGTTATATAAATTTGAAGAAGGACTTGAAGCAAAAACAACAAGGTGGATCTGGTAGAGTCTATCAGAGGCAAAAAATATTTTAATATAACATGAGGAGTTGGCAGAGTCAGACAGTCAAATTCAGAACCTTCCTTAGCAGGTCTGGCAGAAGCAGAAGGAAAGGGCTTTGCAGTTTGGAAGGAAGAGCAATTACACACCTGCCAGGCTCCTCCCCTACCCGTTCTCCTGCTCGCCCAGGGCACCTACCTTACTGTACGTCACTACCGACAAGTTGTTCGAGTGACTGCTGGGGGAGAGATTTACAGAGTTTTGTGACAGTCCATTCTGATCTTGTTCGATTTGGTCAGGAGCAGGCCCCCATGTGTTTTTGCTGATTGTGCCTAGCTCGGAACCCCCAGGGTCTTTTAGGTTGTTTTCATCTGGTTGCCTGTTCTTCTGCGGAGAGGCGAACGGGTTAAAGTTTCCTTCTACCTTGCGATGCGGCTGCGTGTTGAACTCTGTTTCAAAGGATGACAGCTGCTGTGTGACACCCAGAAGTCCTCCAACTTCCACACTGAGGATCACCCAGATGACATCTGTGGAAAGACAAGCATTTGGATTGTCAATGGGAGTTTATGAAGAAGGGGAAGAAGGAGCAAATGAATTCCATCCTTTACACTAGCAAGAAAAGGACTTATTGCTTAAAGCACATTTTTACAAAGCCTCAGCAGTACTGGTTTCAATGCCCCCAGTTTAACAGGGTTAGGATCAACAGTTTGAATTTTAAGAGCCAACTGAGAACAGTAGAATTTTACCTCAGGGGCACACGCCTTGCTTAGAGAACCCCGCACCCTGCCAGGGCACACGACTAATCCCCCTGTGCCCACACCTCTCCATTAATCCCTGTAAACACATCCCCCCCCACTGACCCCACTGCACACACACCACTGATCCTTGTACACACCACTGACTCCTCCTGCACACACACATGCCACTGACCCCACTGCGCACCTCCTCCCACAGCACTGACCCTGCTGCACACACACACTCCCCCCACTGACCCCGCTGCACACACACACTCCCCCAACTGACCCCACTGCACACACACACCCCACTTGCCCCACTGCACACACACACCACTGACCACCCCGAACACACACACACCCCACTGACCCCACTGCACACACATACCCCACCTGCCCCACTGCACACACACCCCACTGACCCCACTGTACACACATACCCCACTTACCCCACTGCACACACACCCCACTGACCCCACTGTACACACATCCCACTGACCCCACTGCACACACATACCCCACTGACCCCACTGTACACACATCCCACTGACCCCACTGCACACACATACCCCACTTGCCCCACTGCACACACACACCACTGACCCCACTGTACACACATACCCCACTGACCCCACTGCACACACATACCCCACTTGCCCCACTGCACACACATACCCCACTGCACACACACCGCACTGACCCCACTGTACACACATACCCCACTGACCCCACTGCACACACATACCCCACTTGCCCCACTGCACACACACACCACTGACCCCACTGCACACACATACCCCACTTGCCCCACTGCACACACACCCCACTGACCCCACTGACCCCACTGTACACACCCACATCCACCACTGAGCCTCCCCACCCCCCATAGACGTCCCCCCAAAGGCGGCTCGGGAGCGGCCCCGCAGCGCCCTCTGCCGCCCTCTCACGGCCTTGCGGCCCCGGTGCCGCTCCGGGCTGGCACCACCGGGTCCCCGCCCCAGGATGGGACGGAGGCCCGGGCCCCGGGATCGCCGGGCCGGACCTGGGGGCAGCCGACAGCAAAGCCACCAGCTCGGCTGCAGGGCAAGAGTCTCTAGGACTCGGAGCTTGGTGGCCAAAGGGGTTCGATCGTCAGGCCGTGTTCTGGCAAAGGTGACAACTTCTGGCAATGCTGGGACACCTCCCACAGTCCGGGGCTGGGAACCATCCACGAACCCTTGGCTTTGTGAGCACACGGGACTAGCAGTGCAAGCTGGACAGGCTGTCCCACCTGCATGGGGATACCCCTGCCCATCCCTCGGGGACACACTGCATCCCCTCCAGACACTGAGAAGCCGCGTGGCAGTGCCAGCGCTGCCAGCAGCCTCCTCCTTGGCACTGGTATTTTTGCCTCCATGTGCCAACACCTCTCACTCAAACCCTGAAACTTGGGATACTCCCAACTGCCAACAGAGACACAAAGATGTTCTCAGTGTAAACTAAAGCTGGTGGAAAAGGGTGGGAAGGCTGCAGTGAAGGCAGATGTTTGAGGCCCAGGCTGAAGCACCAGGCAAAATAGCCAAATGTATTCTTTAAACAGAGAAATAACTCACAGGGGATGCACTAAAGCACTGCATTAAACCCTGGGCGTTAACTTCTCACATGAGGTTTTCACTACTGTTTTATGCTCATATACAGTTCACAATGTTAAGCAATGGAAAACTGGGAAAGAATCTCGACAAGGACCAAATGGGAGTCTCCAGGAGAGCTGTGCGCATCCCTTTGTTTTCCAGAGTTTTATGTCATCTGTAATTTCACCAGTGCTCAGAAAACACTGGCCAAGACAACAAAGCAGCTCTCTTGATGTTTTCCTCCACTCTGTGTCCTATATTCAGGCCCGGGGCTGGCAGACCTCTGCCCTCCCGCTCCGTTATGGGCCCATGGTGTCCCTGCTGTCCCCAGAGGGGATGTGGGCTGGGAAAGGGGCTGCTCACCTCCGTAGTAGAGTCCCGTGGCAGTGCACATCCGCCACTGTCCCTGATACATCCCGGCGGTGCTGGGGCTGCACATCTGCACGCTGACATCGGCCATCTCCTGCGGCTCCAGGGACCTCACCATCACCATGTTCACGTGGCCAAACTGGTCTCCACCGACATACTTCAGGCAAACCCCTGGGGGCCACGCCTCCGTCCCTGGGATTAGACAGGAGAGGGAATTACTGACAGTGCACCAGGAAAAGCTTTGTCTGTTTGTGTAAGACTGGATGAAACATGCTTGTTGAAACAGTTGTGCAATTGTTGGATGGTCAAAGGAAACCAAGATACACAGAACACAGCAGCAGTGGATGCTGAGGTAGCCCGGTTTTCAGAGCATTTTTAACTGGTGAATTTAGGGACCAGCAGAACAACTGATATTCCTATTTTAGTAATCTCTATGTCTTTGTTACACAAAAATTCCAAAGTCACAGTGTAACAGCAGCCAAAAAAAAAAAAAAAAAAAGCAAAAGAACTTAACCTACACACACCTCCCCTTCCCCAGGGCCAGAGGCAGAGACAAGGGCAGCGCTGTGTTGTGTGCCCCCATTTCTGCCTCCCTCCATGAAGCTCCTGAACCATGCCACATCAAATACCTGTTATTTATACAAAGTGTTGGCAACATTTCCTTTCAGGGATTCATTTCTTTCTAAGCCTGTTAGGAGTCTCAAGAGGAACTCATAGTCTCAGCTGTAACTGAAGTGCCAGCACTATTTCCTAAATGGAATTATTTGTCTCCTTGCACCAACCCTTTTCTCAGGCTTGTGCAAAAGGTGGGAAGAGTTATGAACACACGATTTATCAGTGGAGATCCATGTTTAGACTGCAGACACTGGGACCGACAGCGTGACCTGGCAATCAGAGAGACAGAAAACAGCTCCTGCGTGCAGGCACAGCTGCCAAAGATAACAAATGCTGGGGGAGACAGAAAGAAAAAGTGCTTCTGAGACTCATGAAAAATCAGTTTAGCACAATTTTCTTTTGCTTCTTCCCCAGTCATGTGACATGACTAAGCCAACGACTGAGAACACCTCCTGCTCAGCTGAGGCTGACGGAAATGGCTACGGAAAGCCGGAACCACCATGAAGCTTGGAACTGCTCCGTCTGGTCCGAGGCGAGCACGCTGGAGGCTGCTCTGACCTCACGTTACCTCAAGGAGCATCCTTTGCAACAGCTTGCCTGATAATTTAATCCCTGTGGATACTCCAGTGAAGACATGGCAAAGACTGGTTTTCTTGTGCAGTCCTTATTTGTGGAATTCACAACCTCACAGGGAGAGCAGGATGTACAGAGGGCAGCGGGATGCTCAGCGGGGGATGTACCAGTACAGCTGGAAAGGTGCTGAGAGAGCAGGGCTCTGAAAGAGGAGCTGGGTGTCTGGCTGACCTCAGCCTGGGGCGTGGGGCACTTGAGCATGAAGTCTCATCTGCAGAGGTTGGCAGCCCAGCAACATGGTTTAGTTTAAATTATTTATGTGATTTTTATCGGGTTTAATGGCTTTAGGCTTGCAAGGTGCCTAGAATGCTGCAACTGATAAGCTTCATAAAATGAAATTATGATTATGTCGTTCTATTTCAGTACACTCATCTCTCAGGAGATGATAAATTGCAGAGAGTATCCTGCAGAGCCAGCAGCAGCTGGGGGCAGAGTGGGGAGAGGAAGACAGGCTGTTAAATCCTGCTGCTCTTTCAGCAATGGTTCTACTACACAAACTGCTCTTTTGGCAGACAAGGCAGCACCGTTCTGCAGGTACCAGAGCAGGGCATTGCTTTTTACTGACACATATGAGAACCTGACTGAACTGAGCTCAGAGCTCACGTGCCTCAAACTGACAATCTCTGAACTCTGCCTGTCACACTCATCAGACCTGCAACGCTCCAGTGACACACGCCTCAGGTATTTTGTGTTCTAGAACTGAAGTCATGTAATCAAGGACTCCTGTAGAGCTGTTAAAAACCTTGGCACTGCTTCAGTTATCTGCCTAACAAGTAGATATTATCTGGAAACACTACAGCCCTTTGATACTATACCTTAATTAAACCAAAGAATGGTTTTCAAATGCTGCAGTCCTCCTCGCACTGCAGAGTCATAACTAGCACGTGAAGCTGCCCTTTATTAACCCTTAGCAGTGTGGTTGTACCAAGTCCGGGCCTCCAGCACCACCGTTAGGGCACAGATGGATGGTCTGACAAGCCAGGTTCAAACCACACATAAGCCAAAACAAATGTCAGCCTCGCCAGGAAATCCTAAGTCAAGATGAGCTCCTGTCCCTCATTTTAGAAGGCCCAGGATTTAAGAGGGTGAAACATTCCAAGAACAGTGAAATATCCCCTGAACTAGGATGCTAAATTAAGGCTGAATTTGCATGCAGGAAATGGGACATCAGAGGAACAAGGAAGGGAGGAGTCGGAAAGGCCCGAAATAGAGGTGTAGTCGTAACACACACAAATTGAGACACTAAGAGTGGAGAAACAAGACCTGTCACACTTACTAGATTTTTAAGAGCTGTATTTGGGACAGTTATAAAAAAACTGCCAGGCAACTTTTCACAGTACTTGAGTTTAAGCAAGTTCCACGTGTCACCCTTTCATTGTACTTTCAAACAAAAGGAGGCAGAAAAAGTACACTGAAATATTAAACCCTTCCTCTAGAACACATTCTCTATAAATCAGTGCTCTTAAACATCCCCCTCCTAATGAAATCCTCTTAGATTTTTAGTGTGGTTTTAGTCTCTGCAATACTTGGATATTCAGCCCAAGTACTGCAGCTATTCACTGCAGAAATACTGAGAGAGATGAACCTGACTCGTGATGACTCCCAACATCACACCTCGGTGTGGGATTGTTCTCCCTCACACAAGTACAAGCAGGTCAATTAAATTCAGACACACAGTTTTAAATGTTCATGCAGCATCCTGTCACTGCACTTCTTGAGGACAAGCGATTCCTTCGCATCCATGGATTTCATTTTCCTCTCTGACTGCATCCCACCATATCAAGCACCGGGAATGCACTTTGCCCAGCCTCACTTCCTGGATCCCAGTCACTGCTTTGACTTATTTCAAACTGGAATGTGGTCTCTCCAGCCCTGCATCCTCTCAGAACATGAAAAGGCAATTCTGCCAGAAGTGGACCTGCCACATGACCCTTGTGTCACTGCCTCCTTTGTCTGCAAGTTCCCTGTAGTTTGTTTGTGTGGTAGCACGAGGAACAAGACTGGTGACCTGACCGAGCTGCACAGCACACCACAAAATCTCTGTGCCAACCCAAGAAGGGGAACTTGCATGGGCTGGCAGCACCTCAGGGTGGCTCCAGCCCAGGTGAGTGCACACAAGCCTCCTGCCTTGAGCCAGCATCCCTCCCATTGGATCCCAGCACCTGCTGCATGGGGTTTGCTGCAGTCCAAAGGCCTCACCTGTATTCTGTATCCTCCACGTTTTTGTAAACTGGGTATCAGGAGGGATGGACTCTCCTTCACCTATGGTGACATCTTCCACAAACGACATGGAGGGGACATTGATATTTGGGCTCTCAAAATCATAGTAGGCTCCGATGGCAGCTTGTAGATTCCTGGAAAGGAAAAAAGCACATTACAACCTGAAGTACAGGTGGACCAGGCCCTCTGCACAGGTCATATGTCATCCTAAACAG
Organism: Aphelocoma coerulescens; assembly: GCF_041296385.1. Taxonomy (NCBI): domain Eukaryota; kingdom Metazoa; phylum Chordata; class Aves; order Passeriformes; family Corvidae; genus Aphelocoma; species Aphelocoma coerulescens. The sequence goes on along the minus strand of NC_091039.1, from coordinate 4,641,062 downwards.
TTCAGCAAAAATATCCAGATGGTAATAGCTCAGCTGCTCATGTTTTTTAAAGCTTTTATCTCTATCGTGTGTGGATTCTCCAAGATAACAGAGCTCTAAATACAGATTTTTTTTTTTTGCCAAGGACACAGGATCACTTTTCTACTCTGCTTCTATTTTCCCTGGAAAGCTTGGAACTTGTAAGTCTTGGAGAGCTCTACTCCAACAGTTCTTTATGAAACTTGCTGAACAGTTCAGGAGACACCGAGAGAACAGCTATGCCACAGGAGGCAAACACAGGGCAGTTTCTTCACACCGGTCTTGTTACCTCAGCTAATTTCAGAAGGACCAAACCTCTCCATTTTATTTTGGCACACAAGGTCCAAAAAGAGCACAAGAGGAACAAAACACGAAGAACACTCTTCTGATAACTCTCAGGGCCAAAGGGCAGCAGTAGCTACAGATAATAACTCCAGCCTTGCTGTTTTTGAAACATACCATCAGGTACGAACTGTTTATTCATCAATAAAGTGCCCGTTCAGTTCTGGGTAGTCACAACTCACAGGAACTTACAAACCACCTGAGTCAAAAGTTCTCACTGAATAAAGATAAATGACAGTGCAAGTCTGTGATATATTAAGGACATTCAGAAAGCCACAATGCTATTGATTCCTGAGCCACGGTGTAGCTACAACTCATGATAATTAATGTGAGAAGAGGAACAGTCAGGCAGGAAGAGGATTCATGAGCCTTAGCTCAGTTCCACGATATACTATTAAGTCATTACGTAAGTGTTTGGCAAGTCATGTAATTCCTCTGTTTATACATGTCTGAGAGGTTGTGGCCCTAATTTACATGCTGTGAGTGGGTACTGTGAGAATGGAGATGAGTAAAATCTCCCCAAACGCAATGGGCAAAACAACTGCTTTTTTTATTCATGATTACAGAAATCTGTGTTGCTTTTTTTGAGCAGGATAGAAAAAAAACCAAAACCAAGACTTCAGGAACTGGGAACCACCACCTAAACCAAAGCCTTGCAGAAGCTGCTCTGTGTGGGCACAGTGACATATTGAGGGGCTGGATAGTGGTGGGGTGTCATGTGTCCAAGTCAGTGAGCCAAGGTGAAAGCAAGAGAAACATTTGCACCATGACCCTGAGCAAGAGCAAACACAGGGCTTGTGAGGCTGCTTGCCAGCTGGAAAGAGGTTTGAAACAGTGAGTAAAGAAACTGCCTCCTGTTCAATTCCTACAGTGCTTGTGGCAAAAAAACATTCAAATCAGACATTCTGGGTATAATCTGAACTGCATGGGAGCAGCGTCACTTTCTCCTCACAGAAAACTCAGGGGACCCGAAGTACAGCAGCTGACTGGGGGGCAAGAGCAGGGGGTAGAGCCGCACTGGGGGCACTGGGAGATGACCCAAAGACCCATCAGTTTGGCAATCAATCCATCCATCATAGCTGCCAGCAGATAATCGCTGTGTGAGTCACAGGAGTTCCTGACATTCTGCTAAGGAGACACTGGAGGAATGTCCTGCACAACATGGCCACGGGCATCGATCAGCAGCAATTCAGGAACCCCAGCCTCACAGCCAGACCTCTGCCATCCGTGCCGGGCGGACTTTGGTCCAACACAGGAACCACCGGCTCCCATGCCATGGCCAGAACTCTGAATTCCAGAGCAGAAACCATTATTCAGCCTGAGGCGTTTTCTACTTAGGAGTGTCAGGGCTCTATTTAATCCCGCCAGCTCAGTCAAATGCTGCAGGAAGGGGCCATGTCACATTAGCCAGTAAACAGAGACAAATGCTCAGTTTTACGTCACCAACCGCCTGTTGCTTATACACTGCACAAGATTTACATAACTCACACCAGGGCTGTGCCAAGAGACTCCTGCTCACTCACCCAGCTAACACCATGAGCTGGAGCTTAGTTTGCACTACAATTTCTTCCTGTAGTACAGCAATCCAAGGCAAAAGGTATTGTAGGAGATATAAAAGACAGCAATGCAGCTCCTTCTCTTCCTAATCCACTACTACATAACTACATTTTCAGATGGACCACAACATCTTGTGAGTGATGATTCTGGAATCAGTGGTACTGACGTCTTATTGACATTGAGAGGAAAAAATAAAAGCTCTGAGGGGCAGATTTCTGCTGCAACTCTTTGTGAGGCAGCCTGGCTGTGTTTGTTTGCTGGGCTGCAAACAGGCCTCAGAAGGTAGTGGGCTATTTGTGCACATAGGCCTGGGGCCAGCACTGCCATCCCGGGGTCATATTTCAGTGCACTTTGCCATTGGGAAACAACAACACTCCTCTGCAGCATCGAGTTAAAAACTAACTAAAGAACAAGGCATGCTGGAAATAGATTTGCCCCCGTTTGTGATCCGATATTCCCAAACCCACCTCCCCACTCCCACTGCATGATCTGTGTGGTGGGGGGTGTTTGGGGGGAGCCCTTCTATGTGTTTCAATGCCTTTTGGACTCCCCAGTATAGAACTAAAAAGAAGCTTCCAGAAACTGAAGAGAAATTCACAGTGGCAAAAGCCAAAGTCAGGATGACAAAGCAAATCTGCCTCGAGTTCACGTTCTTTGACACAGACAACCCCAGGAGACAGGGATGGAGTGGCGGCGGCTGCACTCTGTGCCACAGGCACCCCCAGCTCACACCTCAGTCCTGTTCTCAGCCTGCACAACCACTGCGGGCTCTGTCCCATTCCTCCTCCCAAGAGACAGTGCTCCCCCTCCTTCCTTGCCCAAGAACCCCCAAGATCAGCTGGAGGGCAGCACCCTGGGGAAAATGCCACTTGCAGAGGTGAACTCTGTGCAGCCTGGTGATGTGCAGGCAGCTGAGCCCAAGCAGCACACCCTGCCACTCGCCCTTCTGCCACAGGCACAGCATCAGTGCAGCTCACACCCAAATGTAACCTTAATGACAGAGATGCATTAGGGCAAACACACTCAGGGCCCTGAAATTTGTCTATTTTTAAATACATATTTGGGTTTTTTTTAGGTCTTCACCCTTGTGCCCAGCTGTAATTGCATAGCCCCAGCTGCAGACACTGCAGGGACAGATACAAGGGTCAGCCCTCAGAGGGTCCAGTTATCATCTGGCTTCTGCTCACACATCCCTGCCTGCCTGATTTCACTCCTCAGTGTGACTTACACCACACTACTTACTCTACCCTCTGCTCTCTGCCATAGGAGATAAATTACTATTATAAACCAAACAACTCTACAAATCCAGCCAGTGTAATTGACATGATTGAGCTCTCCTAATTACAGGGGTGGCCGTGCAGCTCTTTCTTCACAGGGCCCTCCAGGTCTCAGGCCCTCCTTATGTTCCTGAAATTAAGCAATTTTTCCATTTTTAGAGCACTCCCGGACCACAGCAGTTTGTAGCCCCGCCACACTTACAGAGCAGGTCTGACAAGATCCAAGCCCTAATTCCCGGGAAAAGCCTGCAGTCAAAAGTCACCCCAGTGATGGGGTGAGCCCAGGACTCAGCACTGTGCTCAATTTTAGTCCTAAGAGCAAGACTTCAGAAAGAGAGAGGGGAGCAGGAAGCAAATACAGGTTGTAGCTCCACATCATCAACCAAATCCACTCTAACTCTGGGCATCCCACTCTTTCCTCTTCAAGGGCATCCCATGACTCTTGGGTGTCAAGTGCTTTTCCCACACAACACCAAACTGCTCCTTTCCAGATCAAGCCTTTTTCTCTGCTGCTTCATTTCAAGCCTCAGGAGCTAAATTACAATAGTCAAGTTAAAACCTTCTCTGCTAATAGCTCTGGAGACATCCCTTAACAACTCTTAAGTGTTAGCAACAAGGTGGCTCATCTTGAACCCTTCTTTCCCTTCCCAGTTTTTTCCAGACAGCCTTTTATGTTAAACCAATATATTTAGGCATTAATTACTTAAAGTAATTCAGTGTTCAAAATTAAAAGAATCAGTTCACAAACTCGAGGCCTCCTTACACAACCTCCCTGTCCTGCAAACAACCAGCAGTATATGGGTAAATGGAAATTGTTTTTTAATTAATTGTATCAGACTTTTCTTAGGAGACTGAAGACACTGAAGCACCAAGGCTGCTGAGGCCTCAAGCAAAGCAGGGCATGGGCCCAAGGCCCTCTGCTCCCCAGAATATGGGGAATTCTTTCAGCATAGAGAAGTTCAGTATCTCAAAAGAAAAGCAGTACAAGCAGGTGCTTTGAACATACAAGATGAGAGACATTAGAATTTGAACTATAAATGTTACAGGAATCTGCAAGCTTTCATTTATTGTCAAATTCCTTGACGAGAGAGCCAAAGAAAAAGATGCAATTTTTTTAAAGAACAGATTTTTGGGGGGGTAAAAATTCAAATCAAATCACAACTTAAGCTCAAAATCCAGCCTGCAAATTTCCCTCTATCTGGCTCCTGCCCTTGCCCACAGCACACTCCTGGGGAACACTGCAGGGCTCTGGTTCTCCTGAGCTGTTGGAGAACACAGAGGACAGAACGCTCCCTGCAACACCCAGGGCACCTTCCATTTGGAATTTCAGATGGGATGCAGCCCTTAGGTCATGCAGAGACAGCCAGCAACGTTTCTTAGGTAACAAATGGACTTGGTCATTGTAAGGAAGGTGCCAAGGTCTCTCCCATGGAGGGAGGGAGGAGCCAGGCAGGTGCCTGGGCTGGGAGGTGTGCTCTCTGCGTGCCCTCAGCACTCACAGGGTGCAGTGTTTTGTCATGAGCCAAGCAACTCAGGTGACATCTTCTGGAAATATGCAATGCAGAGACACTGGGCAGTGCTAAACAGCACAATAAAATCTCCAGCACAGAACATGTGATGTACGACACTTTGGACTCCTGTAACTCAAGTCTCCACCTCCACAGACCTCCTCTCACTCTCCAAATGCAGCGTGTAACCAGGCACCACAGCACCCCATAAGGTGTCTATTGTTAAAAAACAAATAGTGCAGCAGATGGACAGTTTCTCACTCCCAAATAATGGAACTTCTCTACATGATACAGGGGGGAGAGACTAAAAATGTATGGGAGACATCCAAGTGAGGCAACCCCTTTTGTCTCTTCGTTTCCACAATCTTATTTGGATGTTCTTCAGCCCAGCTCCTGGGGACCTGGATTGCTGATACTCCAGGCTGGGACATCTCTAACAGCTTCTATTGCTCCAGAAGCAAGAGATGCCTCACTCCAAGCCTTGGAGAAGGCCAAAGGGGGTGGGGGAAGAGACGTGCACATCATGCTGCAGGGAAGCACTTCCACCTGGAGCTTTCAATTCCAACATTCAATAGGGATGACACATAGCACTTAAGTGCAAAGTTTCAAGATGTTTTGAAGGACTGGAATTTTAATCAGTGAATATCTTTCAACAGACAGAATTTCTGAAAGCAAAACTTGTGTCAGTTTTCTTTGTTCTTGACCTCTACTACACTAAAGTTACACTAAATTCTACATATGAAGCTGGGAAACTACCTTAGAAGATGTCTGATGATGCAAAAGGACCACTGAGAGAAGCTGAAAGCTTTAAGATGAAGGAGAGAGGGGGAAAGAGCTGGCTAATTTATAGCTTATGTATTTTTCACATGAAGACACAGAAAAACATTTCATTGTCTTAGCAGCAGTTCCACACATAAGTGGGGTGTTCTAGGAAGAAGACAGAAACCTGCGGTAACAGAAGCAATCCTGTGTCTGCAGGAGCAGCACGAGGAGAGAAACTGAGAGCCCACAGGAGAGGCACAGCATCCTCAGAGCACCAAACCATCAAAGGAACTCACTTTCCCTGAGCGGCTTTAACGTGCACAGAAACACCCAGAGCAGCTGCTGAAACCTCGAGATACCAGCACAGGGCTGAGCACATCACCTGAGCACAGTAAAACACCTGAGCACAACCCCTTGCCCAACAGCAGCACCACAATGATGGTGCTACAAGCAGGAGCCCTCAGAACCATCCCCAGCAGCTGATCCCTCTCAAAGCAGATGGTCCCAGCAGCTTTAAGTGGGGGGTAAAATATCCCGAGAATGTCCCAGCAGGAGCTGCCACTGAAAACAGGCAACAGCTCTTCCCAGTGGAAAGTCACTGGGAGCTGCCAGTACACAGGAGATTCTGTAACTGCCAATTCCTCGGTACAAACTATGTCACCAATCTATAATTGTCTGCAGGAAAGTGAAGGGGGATTAAGCTACAGAAACTGTCTGAGAACAAGTTGGGGCATGTAAGGCAGAGTTCAGCTGGACCAAAATTATATTGTACCCAATTCTGCTACAGTTACCTGCTTATGTTTCCATGCCACAAGCACCAAATTTTTAAATGCTTTCTGCCTTGGAGCACAATTATAGTATGTTCCACAGTTATAAATACAATTTCTTTAAAGTCTAGATTTCATTCAAAATAATCAGGTCAAACATTTGAGTTGCTCCGGAGGAGAGGTGTAGGTTTGGTTTTTTCTATGCATTAGATAAAAGCTTCTAAGAAAATATTTTTAAATTGTTTAGTTCTGTAATGTTGTTATTTTTAGTAGCACTAGGAGACAGCTGTGGACACAGAGAGGCAGCAGTCTGCGGTGGTTCACAGGCACTAAGACATATCCACTATGTATCAAGTGAGCCACAACAGACCAAACAGTTTAAAACCTCTTTTCCCTCCCCAGCCCAAGGGTGTAAACGACCCTGCACCCGCCACAATCCACAGAGCTCCCCACGCTGTCCTGACATCCTGGTGACAGCACATCAGCAGCCACCAGATCTGCTTCTGGGGTGCCACTTCTGCCTGTGAGAACAGCATGTCACCAACCGGGTTAGAGTAAGAGGGACACCAAGTCCAAAGCCTCAGCTTCCCTCTTCCCTACTAAAGCTTATCAACACCCAATCAATGTTTTGAGGCAAGCTTTTTCACGAGATTTGGCCCAGCTGGTCACCATAAACAAATATTAACCCGACCAGAGTCACACCAAGACACAGATTGCTCAACAAACGTGTACTGAGTCACAGAAGGAACATGGGACTCTGGTCTCTATCACCTGATAATGATGGGAAGCAAAGGAACAGGAACTCCCACCCACTGCTGTCACTGCTCCATGGATGATGGCTGAGGAATGAAAACCCACAGGCATCCCCAAGGGAGGATGATTTATTTGGAAAATCAGGTCTCCTGCCCCCTCCATGACACGAGGATTCTCCACCAAAGGGAAGGGGTGTCAAAACTGAGCTCGAGGTCCATACAGAGCAGAGGGAAAGTTTTCCTCACATTTGTCAGAACATGGCTTCAGTCTGAAGAGCAGCCCAAACATCTGTTTTCAGAAGGACACCTGCATGCTGCAGGCATCTGCAAACACCTGAGGTTAAAAATCAGGAGCAATGCTGATGTGAGCCGCTGTGGGAACCACACCCTGTGTGAGTAAATCCCCTTGACCGGGTCTGTTCTGTTAAATTCTGAGCGTCCTGACTTCTTACACAAATATACCTGAACTATTTCTCTTGTAGGTGAGTAGCACCTACACTTAGTATAAGTCACGGGAAAAGCAATTAAACCCCTATTAGCTAAATCCCCAATCAAGTACATCCACTTCTGGGCAATACAGTTGTTTCACTGGATATAAAGAATTTGAACAGCCCACCCACAGGGATGGAAATGTGAATCTATAAGGCAATTTAAGCACAGAACTGCCCCACACCTGACACAAGACAGAACTAGGTTCTACTGCAGATTTCTGCAGTATTTTCAGAGATAAACTTAATCTTCATGCAAAACATCACCTTGGGAGTACTAGTTAAACCATGACACAGCCACAAATTCTCCTAAACAGATGAGAAAAACACAAGGATCTCCAGAAGAAATCTGACAACCTTACAAATAATGACCTTTTTCACCTAAAGCTGGATCCAAAAAGCTTTGTTACAATAATGCTTTTTTTCCCCCCACACACAATGGAAACCATTATTATCTGACACATTTCAATTAAATATCACACCTACTGCTCTAATAAAAATTCAGCTTTCTAAACAAAAGCTAAAAAGAGAATGTAAAGAAATATTACATGTAAATTACTGAAATATACATTAGTTCTTCCAAACTGGGAATCTCTGAGCCAACTGCACTAAAATATGGATTTTAAATCCACCACCATTAGCCACATCAAACTAATTCACTTTCTCACAGAATTAGAGCAGCTCCAAGCCTCTCACTCACAAAGCTGGCACACACTCCAATTAAAAGAAAATAATTCCTTTTTCTTCTCCCAATACAATTTCCACACCAGCTTTAGAGGAATCTGATGACTTTTATGGAATTCCAGGAGCTCCCTGTGAAGGCAGGCCAAGGCCAAAGGGGTTCAGACTCGCTTCTGCCCATCTCACAGATCACTGTGGAGCTGCAGGCAGCACGTGGGACTTCGCTGCACCACAAAAATCCCTCCCACGAGCCCCCTCCCTCCCACCTGTGGTGGGGTCCAACACATGGAGGGGAAGGAGCAGAGCCAAGGTAACCGAGGGGGATTTGATCCTGGATGCAACAGCAGCAAAATGCCCTCCCCACTCTGCTGCCCAAGGTTTCCTCCAGAGAAAGAAACATTTTGGCGCCGAAACAGTTCACTTTTGGTTCTGCTTTTTGAACAAAGAAGTTCACTTTTGGTTTTAGGCCGAAAGCGAAAGCTCAGCCTCTCCCTCTGCAGCTTCTCTGAATGGAAAATAAATAACTAAATGTAAAGCAGTGTGATGTGTGCTGCTGTTGGGGAATGTATAGCCAGGATCTCAGGAATCGGATTTATGCAGCAGGAAGGCAAGAAGTCAGCACAGAAAACTGAGAGAACTCTAGGAAAGTGTTTAATAAATACCAGGGAAAGACAAAGGGTTTAACCTGTATTTCCTGCAGATCAAGGAACAGCCTCAGAAACTTTGGATGCATGTGTTCAACCCAAAGCACTTAGTAAAACCAGCTGGCAGTTCCTTAGCACTGCCCAAGCCTGACAGAGGTCTAAAGGGGCACTGGGCATTCCTGGGAACTGGAGAAGTGGACACGGACTTTTAGAGGCTACTTACAGGTATTCTTTCCCAGTCAGCCACTAATTTTTCCCCCCAGATTGGCCAAACAAGCTATTTAAAAATAATTCCTTTATTCCAGCAGTACAGCTAATTCACTGTAAATCCGTTGACCACAATTACTAATGATGCTGTTGGAAATTGTCTTTCAAAGCACATTAAACTCTGAGTGTTCCCTACAGTACACGTAAGACACAAAGTGGGGAAAGAACTGCGGGTCTGGAGATGACAGCTATTGCCAAAGAGCAGCTTTCACACCTGGGAACAAGTTCTAGTGAAACTATTTATGTCTTTGTTAATTAACTCACACACGGGACATTGCCATAGAGAACCTGGAATACCCAGCGTGTGCACTTCTGTCACCCCACCATGAGCTCCCTCACCATTTCCTGCAGGTGAACATCAATCCGGATGCAGAAGGAAGGGATCATCCCTGAAGGAATGTGCCATGCCTTTAACACATGGAAAAGTGACCTGATGGTCTCATCGAGACAAATTATTTGCAGGACATGCTGGTGCCAGAAGGTTCTGACCCTAATTCCACGCCACACAAGGCAAACCTGGTAGGGCACCTGAATCACCTGGGCAGCGTGGATTGCACAGGGCCCCTAACGACACAGGAAAGGCGCTTCCAGAACAGGAACACGTGTCCTGATTGTCCCTGCTGAGGGACAGCAGGGTTAGTGCAGGGTCAGCCCGGCTGGGCCAACGACCCTGTGGCCATACAGGAAGGGGTGGGAGCTGGGCAGTGGGATGGGCACAGGGTAGAGCTGCCAACTGGACACGCCAGCACGAGGAATAGCACCAACCTGGAAGAGAAGGAGCAGCTCCTGCCAGGCTGAGAACGGGCACTCACAAGGGCTCTGAGCCCTCTCAGAACAGTCCCAGCCCATGTTTGTTTGCACACACACCTCGTCAACCCAACAGGCATGTGCCCATCCATTCACAAGGCTTACCAATTAGTGCTTCAGAAAAAATGTGAAAACTGATGTTTTCAGAACCAAACTATTGAAGTTGGGAAATTAAAGCTATTTTAACTTTAGATCTTTTTCAGTTGCAACTAAACATTTGAAAAGCCCTCGGTTCTGAGGCTGGATTTGAAATGCTATTATTTTAAACAAGAATTCAATATTCCTGAATGAAAAAGAGCTGCTTCAGCACAAACCAGGAACACTCTGGCTACACAGAGCATCTTCAGGAGTAACTTTCAGGTTCAGCTCTGTTCCCTGCTCTTCCCAGGAATCCCACAGAACCCCCAGGATTACAGTGCAGTGTCACATTTAGTCACATCACCAACACGTGGATGAGGTGGAAAAGCATCTTCTGCTGGGAAACAACCGTTTCTTCCAAGCAAACTCCTGAACTCCTTGAGACTTTCTTTCACATTGTGTCAGTTTACAAAACACAAGGAATTACTTGCTATTCCCTTACTCCCTCTGCAGATGCATATTTGCCACTATAATTCAATACAGAGCTGTAGGAGGAAGGAAAGGCAAAAGCAAAAAGCTGACAAAGTTGTCTTATCACTGTTTATAAGCTCTACAATTCCACACAAGTTTTCTCCCAACTGTTGATATCCTGACCTCCCCTTGGATTTCAGGTTTCAAAGCCGAGCTTTCTGGGTTTGATGTTCTATCTCTAAGCAAAGCTTAGCTAAGTGATCTCTGTTCACCGTGTCTGAAACACCCAGCACTAGTTTGCTTTCCTGCAGCCCCCACAGTGCAGAGCTTTTAGGTCAACACACTTTGGAGATGGGCTGAGAGGTGCAAGGGCTCAAAACGAGCCAAACCCCTCGACTCACACAGCAGCTGCTCCACAACATGCTTTTTACAGTTCCTGGGCTCACTGCACCAGAACACTCCTAGTTTCTGGTTTTCACCCTTGTACTGAATATCTCCCCTGTTTTTCTCGAGCTACAGCTTCCCTGATAACTTGTGCCTACTTCTTCCTTGGGCAGTGACACAGAGCCTTTATCGAGACAAACATACACCGAGAGTCAGAGGATTTAGAGAAACCCTCAGTCCACAGGCAGACGCTGAGTTTTCCCCAAACACCCCGGTAACTCTCGCACGTGCACCGCGGCGGCTTCCAGGCTTCCACAGCGCCTTTCTACCACAATTTCCTTTCCTCTGAAGCTGCCTCAAAGTCGGGGCGTCACAGCCCGTTGCCGAACGCAGTCCCCGCTCCCTGCCCGCGGGTCACACGCCCCGTGCATCTGTTCGTCACTCTCCAACAGCTCCGCGGCCCTTGGACCGGCGAACCCGCACCCCGGGCCGGGGCCGAGAGTCGAGCCCCGTCCGCACCAGCCCCGTCCCGCTCCCTCACCGCCACGGGAGCCGCCTCCGGCCCCGCACCGCCCGGCCGGCCCGGGCAGGGGGCAGACGGCCCAACACAAACACCGCCCGTTCCCCCCCGCCCCGGCGGGGCCCGGGGCCCTGGGGCGCTCGGGTGGAAGGGGGGCCGGGCCCGCGGCCTCTCAGCCCCGCGAGCCCCCTCAGGCCGTCCCGCCCGCTCCCCCCCCCCCCTCCCCCCGGCCCCGGGCCCGCACCAGTTGGTCATGTCGAGGAAGAAGGCGCAGCCGGCGGGGCTGAGCTGGAAGCCGAGCAGCCGCTGGAACTCGCCGATCAGCACGTCCTTGTCGGTGGTGCCGAGGCAACTGAACTTCTGCATGAGCTCCGCGTCCAGGTCCACGTCCATGCCCTCCATGGCCGGGGGTCCCGGGGGCTCCGCGGCCGGGCCGGGGCCGCCTCAGCGCCGCGCGCGCGGGGGGGGGGGGGGGGGGGCGCGCGGGGGCGGGCGGGCGGGCGGGGGGAGGCGGGGGGGGAGACTGGGTGCGCGCGCGCGCCGCCGCAGGCACTGCGCGTGCGCCGCCCCGCCCTCCGGCGCGCGGCACGGGACGTCACACACACCCCCCCTCACCCCCCCCGCCCCCCCCCCCGCCGGCGTCACCTCACGCGCGGTGTGGGGCGGGGGGAGGGGGAGGGGCGAGGGGGCGGGGCCGCGCATGCAAATGAGGCGGCGCGTGACGCCCGGCGGCGTTGCGTCAGCGGGGGGCGGGGCGAGCGGCCGTCTCCGCCCACACGCGCGCGCTGCCGTCCATATATGGCGGCGAGCGCGCGTGTTTGCGTATGCAAATGAGACGCCGAGACGTCACGCGGTGCCATGCAAATGAACGCGCAACGCCCGCCGGGAGACCGCTTGGTGTTTTTCCCCCCCCCCCCCCCCGCCTAAAAATGATGTTTTTCCTGCAGTTTTCGACCGCGCGAGGCTGCTCCGTGCGCGGCCGGTGATCGGAAGCACCGGGTGTGTTCCGTGAGGAAAACACGGAGGACAAGGAGACGCGCCTTGGCAGCGCTGGGGGCCCCACTGAACCCTGCGCGCTGTGCGGCGGGGGGGGCGATGCCGGCGCTGACGGGTCTCGGGGCGGGCCGTGGTGGCGTGACCACACCGGGGCGGGCGAGCGCATCACGGCTCCGCCTGCCGGGCGGGAGAACGAGACACCGGCGGCCAGTCGTAGTCACTTCCGGGCCCTACGGCAGCCGGCGGGGGTCAAACAGCGGACGGCGGCGCCGCGCGAGTGCGTCACTGCGTGTGTGCGCCACTTCCGGCTGGCGGCGGCGGGAGCACCATGCCCAAGTGAGTGCGGGGCCCGGGCCGGGGCTGCCCCAGGGGCCGGGGCGGCGGTCCCCGGGCGGGGCTCGGTGCCTCTCGAGGGTCCTGGTGCTCCCCGCGAGCCCAGGGCTGTGAGGGGCGCGGATGACCGGGCGGGCTGAGGCCTGGCGCCGTGCCGGGTCATTCCGGGGCTCCGTTAACGCTCACAGCGCAAAGGGGGCTCTGAATAACCCGGCTTTTCCCCGGCAGGTTTTACTGTGATTACTGTGACACGTACCTCACCCATGACTCGGTGAGTACCAAAGCCTCGGCTTTAATTCTTTCGTGCATCAAGAGCATTAAAATAAAGCTTACAGCGGTGTTACTTAGTGTTTCCCCCTTCCATGCAGAAAAGAGGGAGAACGTGCCCTGTTCCTGGCGTTCTCCAGCGGGGCTGTGGCGGGGTCTGAGAAGGCAGCTGGGGGGAGCTTAGGGCAGCCTTTGGAGAGTTAACACTTATTGTTTTGATAAAACTTACGTAAAGGTTTTGCACATCACCCCCCCTCTGACTGGGCACAGAAACAAACAGGCTTTATGCTGCTAAATTACACTAAAATCGTAATGAATCCCCGGTAACCTTAGGGTTTCTGTGACCTTTCCCAGCCCTCTGTGAGAAAAACCCACTGCAGTGGCCGGAAGCACAAGGAGAACGTGAAGGACTATTACCAGAAATGGATGGAGGAGCAAGCCCAGAGCCTGATTGACAAAACAAGTAAGGCCAATCTTTCCGTGACTTCATCTGCCTCCCCGTTCCTTCCCCTGCCTTTCCTCCAGCTGCTCTTCCATGCTTCCACCTTGACTTTTCCTCACTTCCCTGGGGAGTCTTTGCTCAGTGAGTCACGAGTGAAAACTTGGAGTGTGGATCGTGAGTTCCTCAGGTTTTGGGCTGCCCTGGGGGAGCCTGAGGGCTCTGTCTACCACACAGAATCTGAGGTTCCCTTCCAGGGCTGGTGGCAGTGTCTCCATGTCACTGTTCATGAGGGCTTTCGGTGCCACTGCCCTCAGTGATATCCTACAGAGCCACACAACACACTTGTGCTGCTTGGCAGTGGCACGTTCATGCTAAGAGCATGGATAAGAATTCCAAAAGATAGGAAAATGGACGTTAAAACATCTGGATTGTTGCATTTTTCGCATGCTGGAGTTGCTTGCCCTCAGTTGCCCAGTGATTTTTTTTATTCTGCTTAAAGGCTTGACTGAAGTGTGGCATTGTTTTCTCTGTCACTTCATAGGGTCCTTTTCCTCTTTCCTCTGTGAAAGAAATACAAACACCAGATTAACTTTATGGCAGCATTCCTTGGCTCGTAGGATATCTCAGGTTGGAAAAGACCCCTAAGGATCACTGATCTCACTCCCAGCTCTGTGCAGGACTGCCTAAGACTAAACCATGTGGCCAGGAGCATCATCCAGCTGCTCCCTGAGCTCTGACAGGCTCAGAGCCCACTTCCCTGGGGAATGCTCAGTGCCCAACCACCTCTGGGTGAAGAGTTCTCCTAAAATATCCAGTCCAGACTTCCCCATACTTATTACCACAGGCCTGGGCCCTAGGGTATATTACTGTGTCCTGCAGCCATAGGGAGGAGGAGGAGGAGAGAAGATCCAGCAGGCAGGAATTGTGCAGCAAGATTTATTCATTTAATTATTTTACAAACTCTTTTATAGACTTTTTTCTTCATAGTCTAATTGGACAAAGGATCAGCCCCCCCTTGGGGGTGATTGGCCAAAATCCTAAAACATCCATTGTCAAAATATTTTTCTACCATACCATAAACAAGACTTTTCAAGGTTGCAGGTGTCTTGGTTGTTGTGCCTCTTCTGTGAGAGAGAAAAGTCTCTCATGGACTTAGAAAATAGCAAGAAAATCCTCACTAGCAGCATTTTTGTATCCACACATACTCATCCTCGTTCTATATCCCTTCGTCCGTTTTCCTTGTGATGCTCCCAACTTCCCCATCTTTTGCCTTCCTTCCAGTCAATACCAGTTGAATTTCTCCCCTTCCTCACACCCCATTTCCTGCTCCTCGCCCCTCCCCATCCCTCGCCCCGTTGCCATTCCAGCACAGCATGTCCCGGTGGAACGCTGCGGATCCCGCGACGTGGTTGATTTTTTTCTCTCCCACCCACCCACCCACCCGCCCTGCCCAGGGGTGTGACATCCACGCAGGAGCTCTCTAGTCCCAGCTGTAACAAGAATTGTCTCCAGGAGTCTCAGGTGCTCCCCAGGTGCCAGGGATGTGTCCGGCGTGGGGACAGCAGCGCACGCAGCATGACGTGACCGCGGGGCATGACACGGACGAGCGACCCGGCGCTTCCTCGGCCTAGTAACTGGTTTTTTTTTTTTCCCTGGGATTCTTTCTTTCCTTTTTTTTTTTTTTCTTTTCCCCCCCAATGTAGCGGCTGCATTCCAGCAAGGGAAAATTCCACCGACCCCGTTCTCGGCACCACCTCCGGCCGGAGCCATGATTCCACCTCCTCCCAGCATCCGTAAGTTTGGGGCACTTTGGGACTGGGATCACGGCCCTCTGGAGCTGTATTGCTTGTGTCCTCAGCTTGGAAAGAAAAGGCCTTTTAGCTTGAAGCCAAGCCAAGCCATCTTGAGCTTGTGCTCCCACAGTGTGAGGGAGTTCTGTGTAAGATCAGTTCAGTCCTTACTGTGTCTGATTCCTGGGATGCTGAGTCCACCAGAAGCAGTGACAGCCCCTCATTCCATGGGGGCTCCCGTGCAGGTGGCTCCATTAGAACTGCACAGTGGGTTGGTTTGGGTTGGTTTTTCTAAATACAATCATTTTGGTAACCTTTTGCCCTTGAGCTGGTGAAGGGCCCAGAGCCCTCCCAGCCCCAAGTCCTGCTGTTGGGAGTGGCAGCTCCCTGTGCTGGGTGTGCACAGCTGGAGTTGGCAGCCAGCATATTCCTCCTCTGGTCACTTCCTAGCACCTGGAATCAGGGCTGGCATGGAAGCAGATGTAAAGCCACGGAGGCATTAGTTACTGCCACGTGCTGTGAATAACTGCACTGCCCTTTGGTGGCTGAGAGTGCCAGTGTGTAACTGTTGTGTCTGTCCAGCTGGCCCCCCCCGGCCCGGCATGATGCCAGCCCCACACATGGGGGGGCCCCCGATGATGCCAATGATGGGCCCACCCCCCCCAGGAATGATGCCAGTCGGACCTGGTAAGTCTGGGATGGGGTAACTGTGCCGTGGGGGGGTGGGTGGGGGGGTCTAGGTGATGTTTCCTGTCCCACCATCTATTGGGAGCTCAGTGCTGGGCTGGTCACGTTCACACCTGTGTCACTGTTACCCCTGCATGGAGAGACTACAACAGTTTTACAACCATTCATTAAAGCCTTTTTACTTCTGGTTGAGAGTTACCAACCCCCTGTTGCAGCTGGAATTTTGACTTTGGGAAGTCATAGCTGTTCTCCCTCTGCTTTGAGCAGTAATTGTTCAGGAGTTTGGTGCCTGCAGGTCTCGGGTTTTGCACAAAGGGCACGTTTTTTGCACTGAATGAATTTTACTCTCTAAAGTGTCTCAGGGGAACATGTTCCAGAGAAACAATGGGCCTGGGAAATGCTTTATCAGAACTGTAAACTAAAATGTCTTTGATCCGTTCCACTCCTGAGCTTCCTGGCATTTGAGGAATTCTCAAGGGATATTTTTGGAGCAGTTCCCAGAACAAATCTGCGGGAGCACACACACACACGTGCACTGAAAGTAGTGAAGTGTCTTTGCAATTATTGTCTTGTGCTGGAGAGGATTCTTTAAGTGTTTTTAAAGGCACAAGGTAAATGCACAATCTGTGATGTTCAGCAGCCTGGTGAAAATAAATGGCTAAGTGAGATGGAAACCATTATTTCAGAGCTGTGCAGCAGAACGCCTGCTTTTCCCTGGCAGAGGTGCTTGGTGCTTGTTTGCAGCACTTTTCTCCAAATGAACTTTCCAGATCAGTAATTAAGCTCGTGTCTCTCTTGAGTGGCTGGAAATAATTTGTGAGTGAATGTTGTCAGAATGGGTGTGTAACCCACGAGCTCCATTCCTCCTGTGCTGATGGCTCAGCTCCTTCAGGGAACGGAATCCGTCTCTGCCAGATCAGAGCTTGCAGACTTGGAAAATGGGAGTTCCCTGGAGCAGGGGAGAGAACCTGCCCACTGTACAGTGTGAAATTATCCCCTGTGAGGTTGGTGAGGCCCTGGCACAGGTTGCCCAGAGAAGCTGTGGCTGCCCTATCCCTGGAAGTGTCCAAGGCCAGTTGGGACGGGGCTTGGATCAACCTGGAATAGTGGAAGGTGTCCCTGCCTGTGGCAGGGGAGTGGAAATAAATCTTTAAGGTCCATCCCAACCCAAACCATCCATGTTCTACGATGACAGGGCAGTTGGTGCTCCCAAGACCTGTTCTCTAACCTGTTTTTCCCCTGGCAGCTCCCGGGATGAGGCCGCCCATGGGAGGACACATGCCAATGATGCCAGGGCCCCCAATGATGAGACCCCCCTCCAGGCCCATGATGGTGCCAACCAGGCCGGGAATGACCCGTCCAGACAGATAAAGGTGAAGATGGAGCTGCCTTTTCATATTAGGACCTTCCCTATGATAAACAGCACAGACCTGTGTCCCTGGGGTTTTGTACTGGGTGTGTGGAGGGACTCTGCTGTCACCTCAGCGTGCAGATGGACACACCCTGCACTGACTTGTACGAGGTCTGGCTTTTTGGGTGTCTCTTCAGTTGTATTACTATTTTTTCCCCCCCATTGAGTAATAAAAACAACAATAAAGCATTGATGTTGTTTCCATACGGACTTGGCGCCTTGTTCTGGACTGTCTCCTGGAGAAGAAAATAGGGGTGGGGAGCAGTGCTGGGCTGTGAGGCAAATTCAGGGCTGATGGAGGTCCTGGGGGAGCCCCTGGGACGGGGGTCCTGGAGGATCCGGGGGCAGCTCCCTGGGGGTCCGGGTTGGTCCTGGAGTGGGCTCCAGAGGGAAGTTTAGGGTGGTCCTTGGAGCCCCTGGGAGCAGAGTCCTGGAGGATCCCGGGGTCGGGTCCTGGGTTGGTCCTGGAGTGGGCTCCAGAGGGGAGTTCAGGGTGGTCCTTGGAGCCCCTGGGAGCAGAGTCCTGGAGGATCCCGGGGTCGGGTCCTGGGTTGGTCCTGGAGTGGGCTCCAGAGGGGAGTTCAGGGTGGTCCTTGGAGCCTCCGGGAGCGGAGTCCTGGAGGATCCCGGGGTGGGGTCCTGGGTTGGTCCTGGAGTGGGCTCCAGGTGGGGGTCGCTCCCGGAGCGGGTCTCTGGGCGTCCGGGGGCATGCCCCGAGGAGGGTCCGGAGCCTCACTGTGGCCGCCCCCTCGGCGCACACGCCCAGAGCGCGGCTGCGGCGGTGCGGTGCGGGCAGGGAAGGGGGCGGTGCGGGCAGGGAAGGGGGCGGGCGGTGCGGGTAGGGAAGGGGGCGGTGCGGGCAGGGGGCGGTGCGGGCAGGGAAGGGGGCGGGCGGTGCGGAGCGGGCGGTGCGCGATGGGGTCCCGCCGCCCGCGGGCCTGACCCGCCGGCCCGGCATGGCGGGCATCATCAAGAAGCAGATCCTGAAGCACCTCTCCCGGTGAGGCGCCCGCTCCTCTTCCTCCTTCTCCTCCTCGTCCTGCTCATCTTTCCTCCTCCTCCTCCCCGGGGGGGCTGCGGGGGACGAGCCTGGCCCGGGCCTGGGGGGTTTGGGGACCGCCGGGCAGCGCCGGTGGGGAGCTGCCGAGCCCGGGGGGGGCTGAGGGCCCGTTCGGGCTGTGGAGCCGCCGAGCCGGGGGGCGGTGTCCGAGGGCCCGGGTGCTGTGGGGCCCGGGGTCCGGTGTCCGGGGGCAGCGGGCCCAGCCTGCCCGGAGTGGCCCTGCCGCCCGTCCCCGGGTCAGAGCCCTCCGAGCCCGGCCGGTGCCCCGGTGTCGGTGCCCAGCGCGGAACCGGCGCTGCCGGCCCTGGGCCGCGGGCAGCGGCAGTGGAAGTTCGGGAGGCGAGAGGGGAACGTGAACAGCCCCGGGGTGACATCGGCACTAGGGGGGTGTTTGCGTTGTATTCCGTCGTTTTCAGTGAAGTTCATCAAAGGCGCTGCGAGGAGAAGCGGTAGCTCCGTGCGTGAGGCTCTGCCGGGAAACGCAGCAGCGGCCGCGGCTCTGCCGCTGCTCGGGGCGGGCCTTGGGCACATAGCGGTGCCTCAGTTTCCCTCCACGGCGAGAAAAGAGCTGCTTGTGTTATCTCATGGCTGCGGGCACCACCTCGCTCTGCATCGCTGCGGGATCAGAGGATCGCGAACAGAAAAGTGCCGTGTCTGTGAGGGTGCGGGTGAGGGCACAGCACAGCACAGCGCTTGTCCTCTGTGCTTTCTGAGCAGGTCCTTTCCATCCCTGCTGCTGGCCGCGCTCAGGTGCAGAGTGAGGGGCCTGAAGTGACCTGTGTGGGCTTCGTGGGGTCAGTGCTGGTGTGATCCATGAATCCCGGACCTCTGAGGTGAATCCTGGGAGCGTCTGGAGCCCCTGGCCCATGCCCACACACCCTGAGCGCACAGTGCAGGGTCTGTCTTGGAGTCACCAATTGCTCCGTGCTCTGGCTCTCTCAGCACTGTCCCAAATAAGGGGTGATGGAGCTGCTGCTGGAGCTGCTCTGGGTGCTGGTTTAAATGGATTTCTGCTAGACCTGACATCCCGAGCCTCCGAGCTTTCTGTCTCGTTCACCTCACACAGGTGTGTTGTGGTCAGTACGGATTCAGCCTCCTGCTCAGGAGGCATTGAAGTGTTTTATACCACGGAGAGGTGGGTGAAAGCAGTGCTTGATAGAGGATGGAACAGAGCTGGGCTTTATCCTGGGTGCGGCTCCTGTGGGTGTTGTTCTCATGGACAACTCTCTTTATTCACGTAAATACAAGTTTGCTGGTGCTTTTGCTTAATTTTGCATTTCGGTCTCTCTTTACCACTGTTACAGCACGTTCTTGCCCAATGTGCCCCTTTTTCCCTCTGATTGGGCCAGTTCTTAGTGTTCACCTGTGTATCCTTTGGGTGGTTCCAAGGAGAACAAGGAGTCCCAAAACATTCAGCATCTCTGCCTGTTTTCCTACTAGCTGGATTTTGTCGTTTGAGTGATTGATCTGATCCTGCCCCTCACTTGCACAAGGATTGTGGATCTTTGCAGAAATGCAGTTTGAACCCAGTTTGATGGTGTATAAAAAAGATTAAGTTGTTTTTTTTCTGGTTTTGTTTCCTCCAAATACCTCATCTTCACCCTCCCTTTGGGTTTTCTTTCAGCCACACTCACTTGCCTGGAAGAATCTTGCTACTGAATCATTAATCTGCCTTTATTTTCTGCTAACATTTGCATATGAAATAATTCCTTGTTCTTTTTGTTGTGTCTCCACTCGGAGTCCCTTCTGCACGGGGGTGTGTTTTTGTCCCTCTTCTGTGTGTGGATTTGCAAGGAAGCGGTCAGGAGAGGCAGCCAGATCAGGGAAATGTGAATGAGGTGTTCCACCCGACTGTTCCTGCGATCCCCCCTCACGTGTGTGACGGGATGGCCGTGGTGGTCACGGCGGGGGTCGGTACAGCTGGGCTTTGCCCAGTCGTGAAGGTATTTGAGAAGGCTCAGCCTTGTGTTGTGCTTCAGCAGCTTAAATTCCTAGAGCAGGAGAACCTAAAAACTTGCGGAGCTTTCGCCATCTGTGCCTTTCACTCCTTTGTCCTATATTTAGCTTGGAAAAGCAAACAGATTAGGTGGTTTCAGTTGCTGTTTCCAGGCGGGCACAGGGCTGCAGTGCTGGGGAGTGTTTGGAACCCAACATCAGGGGCTCCCTAAGAGCTGCCCGGGCATCAGCTGCTGGCTCTGAGCATGCTTGTGTTCCCCAGCCTGTAATTATTCATGGAAGCACATCTAATGCTTTGAAATAAAATCAGTGAGCTGCCTTTACCTCTTCCTGGCCTTATTTGAAAGTAGCTTCTTCTCACTGCCTTTTTTTTTAACCAGTGTCGGTGTAGCCGCAGCAGATCCGTGTTCTCAGGGTGTGACAAAGGCCCTGTTTATCCACAAGCCCAACTGCCCCAACTTCAGGTGCCACTTTGGGATTTGAGTTCTCAGCACTGCAGTGGAAATCCTTGCCAAAATGGCTTTTATTTAATTTCACTGGAGAGATTTATCCCCTGCTGCCTATAACAGCTGCTTTGTGACGTTTTCTTTTGGGACACGTGTTGAAGCTTGTGAGCTTGTGGAGTAACAGGCACACAGGACATGGCTTCCAGAGGAAATGCAACGTGCAGTCCTGCTGGGAAGAAATAAAAGCTGGTGTCAGCAGAGGAGCAGCTGGGCTGGGGTTTGGGGGCAGGTCTGAACGCAGGGGAAGGAGAGCACAGATGTGTCTCACTGTGACAGGGGCTCCAGAGAGCTGCAGCTGAGGAGTAACTTTGGGAATCTCTGAAAGTAGGGTGAAAAGGGAGCAGAGGAGAAATGAGAGAGGAATTAACAACAGCAGAGCTGTTACCAGAGAGGAAAACCTGTATGGAAAATGAGACCTGTTTGCAGAAGAGAGTGCAGAGCATGTGTTGCCAGTCCAGGCAGATGTGTAACAGATGTGCAGCACAGAAATGAGTGGATAGCAGGTTGTGGATTTGGCAAACTGTTCTCAGCACAGGATGGAGCCACCTTTTCGGGTAAGTAAGATAGGCTTTAGGAACAGAATTAAAAAACCTGTTAGAGAACAGAGCAGTGGAGCACTGTGTGCAGGGTAACGCTGAGGTGCTTATCAGGTCAGGTCCTCAGCCAGGAGAAACAACATCATCTGGCTCCTCATAAATGGTGCTGCACCTCAGTGGAGCCCTGCATCTCCATTCCAGGGATTAGGCCTTACATCCCTTTTTTCCAGGCGAGGTTGCCTTGTTTCCTGCCCTTTCTCATTTGCAGCTGCAGCCAGTCCTTGCAGCTGATGGGTCGGTGAAGAGACCAGGCAGGCTCATGGTGTAGCTTCAGTTTGTTCCAGACCCGTTTTGCAGTGGGGCCATGTGGGTGTGGCAGCGTATGCTGAGCTGGGAGCGCTGGTGTTTCCTAACTTGGATTTGAGCATCTGGGAATCCCTTCCTGGCCCTGAGGATGCCTTTGGCATTACCCCTTCCATGCAGTGGTGCTGCTTCTGTGCAAACACAAAGAGCTGAGAGCTGGCTCCCAGACCCAGCGCTGTGCTCTGCTGGTGCACAGTTGGCCTTGGAGCTGTCTGGGTCTCCTTGCTCAGGACTGTGACTCCTCCCTGTCCATCCCCACCATCAGAGACCTGCACTCAGGCCAAGGCAGGGCAGAGAAAGGCCTTTGCAGTTGTGGTCATCCTGCCAGGGGGATGAGAGACTCCCTGGGGTCAGGATGGCAGAAATGAGACGTGCTGTCTCGAGGGGACCCATCCCTCTCCTCAGAAAAGGTGGGCAGAAGAAACAGAAGCAGTTCTTCAGCCCAGAAGATGGGATTTGTTCTGTGCCATTCAGGAATCATTGGAATGGATTCCGTGGCTTGCATCAGGCAAGTCAGGCCATGTCACCAGCTATGCCTTTGCCCAACACAGGAGTGTGGGGAATTCCCTGCATCTAAAGAGCGCTTTTTGCCCTCAGCTTAGATTTCTTGCCCAAATGCTACAGTCTGGGCACTGCTGTAAGAGAACAGAGCCTGAATTCCAGCTCTCTTTGCCTCTCCCTTGCCCTGAAGTGTTTTGCAGCATTGCTGCGTGCTCGAGCACTGCGCTGCAGCTGTGCCCTTGCTGCAGTCACAGGATGGCACATGCAGCTCGTGGCTGTGGGACACCCTCAGAGTCAGGAAAAGCTACCACCAATAAGAGGGATTTGCTTGCTACCAACCCTTCAGGCTTCTCCCAGTTTCCTGATCTTAATTATAAATTACCTGGAAGCAACTTAGCGAGCACAGTGGGTAAGGAGGAGAGCAAAGAAAGTGCATCTGGGAATGGCCTGAGGAAGCTACCGAATCTCAAGTGATTTAGGCAGCAAGACCTCTGACCAGCTTTGCCATTTCGGCTTTAGCTGCTTTAATATCCTTCTTCAGTGATCAGGGAAATTTCTGTGATGATCTCTAAGATGATTACTTGTCTAAAATAGCTGTTGCAGCAATGGGAAGTACATGAAACCACAGAGCTGCCAGCTGGTAAACACTGATAAAAACCGTTACTTTTCCGTCTGCACAGTGTCCTGCTCCCGCGGTTCAGCACGGGCTGTTCGGCCACGTAATGGTTCCAGGGTGGATCCAGAGCATGAAGCAGTTTGTGGCAGGACTTTATGAGGCAGTTTATGAGGAAAAAGCTCTGTCAGGTCCCAGCAGCTGCTGCTGATGCAGCACCAAACCCCTGGTGATGAGCTGGTCTCTGAGTTCTTGCATGCTGTACCCAGCAAAGCATGTAAGGCCTGATGTAAACCCTTTACTCAGTGTTTTAGTTTGGAAATATCTGGTTTTCCCTGTACATTTTGATGGCTTCTTTTACTCTTAAAAATCGTAATATAGAGGAATTCTTGATGGCAAGATAGAACCCCAAGCTATTATGGGTAAAGTAACACACATCTGCCACTTCTTTCTTCAAGACAGGGTGGGGAAAAAGGAGTGGGCACAGACAGGACGTGGCATTTTCCCTTAGCAGTCTAAAGTCTTCCCTTGTAAAGTCATGGTTGCTGTGCTGCACTTTGCTGGGAGAACCAAATGGACAGTTTCATGGAGCTGCTGGGTGCAAGGTGTTTCCAACCACTTCTCCTCAGCTCCAGACACATGTGCCATTTCTGGAATGCTAAATAGGCTCTTGTTGCAGCAGAGGTAAATTGCACTTGAGTAGCTCAGGAGGAAAATGTGGCCAGAGCCCTTCAGTCTCACTGATGGAAAGGGACTGTTAAAGGGGCTCATCTTATTTCCCCTGGACTCCCTGAGCCCTTGCCTCCCCTGCAGCTGCTCAGCTGAATTAGGTAGGAATTAGGTAATAACCTGTTTGTTTTTGCACACTGGATATGAAAATGATTGGAAGATGAAGAAGTGGAGCTTTGGAATGGTGCTTGTATTTATTAGATTTCTTTCTAGTTTTCTTTCATCTGTTATTTGCTTTAGGATTAGACTTGGGAAATTCCCTGGCGGATGCCGAGGGTTTCCATTCCGGATTTGTTGGGAGCATGGGGCAGCTGGCATTTAAACTTTACTGAGTGTCCAGGCAATGAGCTGGAAATAGCAAAACAGCTCCTCAGTGAGATGGAGTTCAGCCCCTGGCAGAGACCTGGCCTCTTCTCCTCTCAAATGATTTCCTGGTTTGCTTTCCAGGGCTCCCAGTACCCAGTGAGGTGCTGGTGGGTGTGGAGCAAGGAGCCTCTCAGCATTCAGAACGCTCTAAAGAAATACTTGTTGGGACAAGAAGGGGTCCTTGGGGCCAAGGGAGGCTGCAGCCTTCGGGGAGAAGTGAGCTGGAGTTCTGCTCTTTGTAGTGGTTCGGTCTCGTGCCTGATCTGCTTGGAAATGCTGATTTTTCTCCCTGTGAGTTTAACTCTGAACTGAATTCCTAAGCCCTTTTCCCTTAGCCATGTTGTATTGCAGGAGGTAACACAGAGCCAAGACAACTGATTACTCATCAGGATGTTTTGTGTTTGGCTTCGGGTGGCTGAGAGGCCCAGCCTTTCATTCAATGCAGTTGAAGCCTGGAAAAACAGAAAGCTGATAATGGAAAGCCACCAGCAGTGTCGTGTGTGTACAGGGACACCAACTGTGCCTAAATCCACCCTGATAAGGAGCGTGGGACGGGCTGGTACCACGTTACGTGGAAACTGTTTGCCCTGTAACCCAAGCAGGGCGAATTTATCAGGCTGGTTGTCCACTTGGGAAGGTGTTACTGCCTCCCAGGATATCTGGGGTACACAGAGCTGTGCACAGGTGATGAGATGATTAAAAATGCCGTGCTTTCTGTCTTCTGAACAATCGGGCAGTTTGGTGTTGATTGGATTCCCTTAAACTCTAAATGGCTTTGTGCTAAATGGGTGTGAGACCAACTTCCATCTCATACTGTGCAATAATTGGTCCCATCCTCTGCTAATTCAGCGAGTTTCTCTTCCTCCTGTGCAACTCTGTCTCTGTCTGCAGAGCAGCTCTGTGCCCACTCTCAGACAGAGTGGTCCCTGCTAACACCAAAAGTTCGAGGAGGTAAAATGGCTTTTGTTCCTGAAAAAGCTTTTGGTTCATCCTGTGCGTCTTCGAGGCAGCTATTTTTTCCCTTTTTACAGAAGTTTTGACCACTTGCCCAGTTCTATTTCCTCCAAAATTATTTTTAAGTTCATCCTCAGTCATGTGTGCTGCACTGAAAGCTTCTGCTGCTGCCTTCCTTGAGAGAAGCCCTGATTTGGAAAGTCGCTGACCTTTCCTTTAGCAGTCGTGAACCTTTTGTTCTAGTAAACACGCTCTTTGGCTCCTGAGATAAGAGGTTTTAATTTGAGGTGAAATGTCTCATCACAGAGATTTTTGGATTGTAGAAGATCTTCCCAAGGAAGATGGAAATCCCACTAAATGCCCTGTCCAAAACCAGACCAGGCAAGACTTGGGAAGATTTTTGGGAAGGAGCAAATCTGCATTGGTCAGAATACAGTTGTTGGGGTTTTTTTGACGTGTCCAATTCCTGTCATAGTTGCTTAAATTACATATTTGTATTCCAAATCAAAGCAGAAAATCCTCATCTCTTCCCTTGCAGTGACCCTTGTGGAGGCAAAAACCTCATCTGCAGTCGTTCCTGGGCTGGTTGCCCAGTGAGCTGACCAGTTCCCCCTTTCAGCCTTACCTGTGTTTGGAGGGACTTTCCAGCTGCTCCCTGCAGCTGTGGCTGGTGTCACAAGTCGTGCACTTCCTTCTGCCAAGAGATTTTGCTTATCATTAGGCAAAATAAAGGTCACGGGTGTACAGCTAATTAGCTCTCCCATATAATAGCCATAGTGACAAAGGTATTAATAGAAATGCTGGCGTGGAGCTGCGGGTGGTGGCTGTGTACAACAGCCAGTGATGGCTGCAGAACTGCAGGGAGGAGGCTGAGCTAGAAACTCTTGAGTTTTTGAGAAGAAGGTTCCTGATCCATGTGGCAGCAGGGTAATGAGACAGGGATCTGAGGAGAGGTTTTATGATTTCAGATGTCTTCTGACATTATCTGTCCATGCATTTGCTCAGTTGGAGACAGTGTGGCGAGACAGCTACAAATGTGAGCATAAATTTATTTATGATTCTAGCCTGGCTTTGGGCCAGCAGTCAGATTTACCTAAACTCCCTCTTGCAATCAGTGAGTTTGTGGCCTGTGGATATGCAGGCTGAGGAACTGAACAGTTGTTTTCAGTAGTGGCATCATGTTTTGATATATATTCAAGCTGATGATTGAGCAAATAGATTTTCAGGGTTGACTTCTGTCAGGGTAATCCCAGCAGGCTCAAAAGGAGTGCTGCCCTGTGAGTTCACTGCCTCAGCTCTGCTTGACTTCTGATGGAACTGCAAAAAAAAAAAGAAGTGCAGATATCCTCCTGTGTCAGTTTTCCCAGTAGCCACCATTTTCATTCAGTTTTTCCCTAAGCCAGCAGCCCGTGCTGCCAAGGACGTTGCTGTGGGTGAGTGTGAATGGAGAGAGCCTGCCAGCAAACATCTGACACGTTCTGCTCTTGCTGCTTTCCTTCCCCTGGCGCTGACCAAAGCAGTTCCTCTCAGGCAGCCACAGACACCTGGCACCTGTGAACTCTGTGTTCTCAGGAACTCTCACCTGAGGCCTCCTCTAAACCCTGTCTGACATGTGGGTGGTAACGTGGCTCAAATGTGGAGGTTATTCCAATGGAAGGTCTGGGATTCCTGTACGGGACAGCAGCTGAAAGCAGGGTTAACAACGGGCAGCATACCCTGGGAAATGTGAGCTGTGGTTTGAAAGAAACAATTTGTTTCCATTTGAATTTTTTTTTTTTTTCCCCCGCAAAACCTGCAGCTTTTGTTATCCCATCGTGGGTGGGGTCTGTAAGCTCTGCTTTGGAGGTGGAAGGGCACATTTTGGTGCACGTGGAGTGCCTCATGGAAGGATTCTTGTGTGGAGTCTGGTAGCGCTGGAGGTGGTTTTGGTACCTGCTCAGCAGGATCTCCACAGCCTTTCACTGGAGGTGATGATAAAGAGTTGTTTGGTTTGGCTGGATCAAGTTTCATACCGTGCTCTGCACAGTGTCCTGTTTCACAGCTTTGGTTCTTCCACGGTGTGCTGGTATTTTTGATACACCTACACACTAAAGGAAAGTGATGCCCTGGTTCAGACGTGTGCTCGTGTTGCCTATAATCAAAAGAGAAAAAACCCTTGTGTTAGAATAGTAAAGTAAAAAGCACACCTTTATTTGGAAGCTTCCAGGTGTCTTGGTGGTGATGGGCACACCCAGAATTTAATTTCTACAATTTTATAGGGTTAAGTAATTAGGATATCTAACAGGTACATCCAATAGGAGATTTAGTTGCCTCAGTAACCCACCCCTGGGCCAGCCCCCTGGAGTTGGTCTCTGCCCCACTTCTTATTATGCCTTATTGTAGGTTCCCTCCTTGGAATAAGACTAAACAGTATTTCAGGAATGTGTTTAGAAGGTCAGCTTATTGTTCTAAAATCGAGGGGAAAAGGATAGGAAAACTACTGGATCTACAGCCATGCATTAGCAATCTACACAGCTACAAATATATGAAAAATGTATAAAAAGCTTAGGCATCCTTCCCCCCCTTTAGAGACTTGACAGTATAGAATTATAGGCAACACTTGTACTTTTCCTCTGCATTACCAGCTGAAAGCAGCTTCCCCTCTGAGCACTCTTATCCCGGGATGAGGCTCCGGGCCCAGGGATGATCCTTCAGTGCAGGTGTGAGAAAGCTCGGCCAGTGTGAGCTGATCGCTGCCCACACCAGCCTGGGAGCTTAAGTGCTGTGTATTACCTGTCCATGTTGTGTTTGGTGTATTCTTAGCATCCAATCCCAAGTGGACACGGTGACAGCAGCTTTCAGCAGAGCTGGTTCTCTGACGCAACACAGGGGTGCTCCTGTATTGCCTCTGGAGGGGTTTGCTCTAATTTTCAGCCGTGTCTGGGTTTGTGGGTGCTCCCAACAGGACTCCAGGCCCAAATCATAGGGATTCTCAGTGCTCCCTGCCAGTGGAGCAGCTGTTGGAACACACTCTGGAATTTTCAGTTTCTTGGTGCAGATGCTGAGAAGCTGAAATGACCTTGGCCACCTCCCTGGGCGTGTTTAAACAAGAAGCCTTTGGTTAAAGGGAGTGACGAGTTTGAAGGGAATGTGTCGGCCTGGCAGATGTTGTAAACTTGGTCTGAGCTGTCAGTGTGTCCCTCTGGCTCAGGGCAGGGAGGAGACAGCAGGGCACAGGAGCTGTCTGCAGAGGGAAGAGCAGCAGTGGGCAAACTCACAGCTGTGTGCTGCCCTCCCCCTCCAGCAGTGCTGCATCACTAGCACAGGGTTGACACCAACATCTCAACATCTGTCAGACTTTCTCTCCCAACAAAATGTTTGCTTTGGGAAGGCCCTTTTGCCCCTGGAAGCCCAGGGCTGATGGCTCAGCTGCTGCTCCAGTGCCTCAGCCAGGTTTGTGCTACACCCCAAGCTCCTACAGCAGCTGCAGCAGCTGCATCCCGGCAGTGTGGCTCTGGTTCCTCCTTTCTTCCTTGAGCTGTGGCTGTTCCAGAAGCCCCTCATGCCTCTCCCAGAGCAGTCCCCACGCTGTGGGTGCAGGGAGGGAGCGAGCAGGGCAGCGTGTGACTGGGAGCCTGCTCCTGCTTACGCTGACAATAGGGGCTTTCTTTCCATCCTGCTTTCTGGACCACTGTACAGAATGAGAATTAGCATTGGCATGGAGGAATGTGTGAAATAAGCCCTGGATTCAGTGGTGGGAAAGTTGTCTGGCAGGAACTCTTCAAGTTTGAATTGGGTGACGTTGGAGTGCAGCCCCCTGCTCCCGTGGTGGCAGCTCCTCCTGCACAGGAGGGGGGTTTGATGGAGACAGGAGGGGTTCTGCTGCCACAGAGGGATTCTCTGACATGGGGAAGTGTTGCTAACACTTGTACAGCTTCTGTGATCTGCCCTCTGAACTGGCTGCTCTGGTTCCTTAGGGGCCACTCTGGTTTTAGTGAAGTCAGAGGCTTTCACACCAGGATCCTCTGCTCTTGATCAGTCCTGCTGCAAGTGTTTATCCATGACACTGAAATCTCGGGCACATGAGGGGTGTGAAGGGCTGCACACAGCGGAGGTGAAGCACTGGCAGCCCTGGGGAGGAGGAATTTCAAGCAGAGAAAACAGAGGAGGGAGCTGGGGCAGTCTCTGGGAGGGGAGTTGCTGTTTGGCCCCGCTGACCTGAGAGCAGGCTGGGCTGCAAGGGTGGTGTTTAAAAGGGACATCCACAAAAGTAGTTCATTAATGATCTTTTGCTTTCCTGGGTGAAAAGACTCCAGAGAATTAAACTTTTCCCTGCTGACATGGCAGTCCTGGGGGGAGTAAAACTGCTGAGCTCTTGGAGATTGGCTTTGGTTTTCTTTGGTTTTGTCCTTGGGCAGTTTTGCTGGTTTACAGGATCCAGAGCTTTAGAAGGAAATTTTCAGTTTCCCAAACCTGAATATAGTTTAAAACAAAAAAATCCTCCAAATGTCAAAGTGTAGATAGAGATGTTTTTTTTCTGGAGCGTCCAACTTGCCTTGGGTTTAAAAATGTCAGAAAGGGTTTAACAGAACAGCAAACAGACTCTGATATTAAAATAGCTCTGAAATGCTCCTGCAGTCTCAGCAGCTTTGCTGGGGGCTGTTTTTCGAGTTTCCTCTTTTTTCCCTTGTAGGTTTACCAAGAACCTCTCTCCAGACAAAATCAACCTGAGCACGCTGAAAGGTCAGGGGCAGCTGACCAACCTGGAGCTGGATGAGGAGGTGCTGCAGAATGTGCTGGAGCTGCCCACCTGGCTCGCCATCACCCGGGTCTACTGCAACAAGGCCTCGATCAGGGTGAGCAGAGGCAACTTGAAATGGATGAAGTTATCCATTTACAGGCAGAATCGCTGAGATTGTGCATGGACTTGCACTTTGCACACTGAACTCTTACAAATTTTTCCTCCTTGTGCTTTTTAGAGCAAAAAATTGGGTTTCTTTAGTTGTTATAAGCTGCCAGATTGTTTGATTGCAGTTGGTACTAACCATAGTTGCACTACATGAACTCAAAAGTTTTAAGGACATCAAAGAGACTTTCTATAAAAGAAATATGATTCTACTCTGCCAAGTGACAGTAAAAATGAGCTTGTCTTACTCATCTGATGTGCTCTGTTTTTAGAGTCAGATCTGCTCAGTTTAGTAACAAACATTTGTTCTCCCTCCTACAGAGTGAACGTTGCTGTATGAAAATAAAATGGAGCTTTTTGGTTTGTGCACAGTCTTCAAAAGAGTTGTGTGACTTCCAGTAACAGCAGCAGTTAGTTGTAAACTCTTAAAGGCCAGGAATGTTCCCCATAGCAGAATTTGACCTGCAGAATATCTATTACTCCTGACGATATATGAGATCTAAAAGCTCAGCTGGGTTCGTAGATCTGGTGTCTGGAATGTCTTTTCCCTTGTCTGTGTCTCTATTTGACCTGGAAACAGTGAGACATTGTGGACATTTCCTAGAGAAATGGGGCTCAAAGTTTGGGCTGAGATGTTTTCCTGCAGTTTCTGAAACTTTCCACTGCAAAGATCACTCTGATAACCTCAACTTTATCGTTTCAGATCCAGTGGACGAAGCTGAAAACACACCCAATCTGCCTGGTAATGTTGCCTCTCTTGTCTTCTTTTCTTCCTTTCTCCCTGCTTTGTTTCTTCTTCTTTTCTTCCATTTCTTCCTCACTCTTTTTAATCTCTTCTACTTGAGAAAAATTCTGGAGAGGGAAACCATCAAATGCTCAAATTTTCATTGGACCTGAATCCTCCAGCACATAGGGCCACAAGTGCCCTCCCATGAGACCCTCATTTCACTGCAGGATGGAGCCAGATGAGCTCCCAAGGAAGTCCAGGGCAACCTTGTGCCTGTTTTTTGTTCTCAGGGCAACCTTGTGCCTGTTTTTTGTTCTTTGTTTTCCCCACTCCTGGGGTTTCAGGTTACCCACTGGCACTGACGGTGTGAGAGCTTTAACACTTGAGACTCTTGGAGCGTTGAGACTCCAGAGTTGGTTGTCCCTGCCCTGCAATCTCACCCCAGGGCTGGTGGGCTGAGCTTGAGGCTTGGTGTGGTGTTCACAGCTCCCACATTGTGTCTCTGCAGTACCTGGACAAGGTGGAGGTGGAGATGAGGACGTGTGAGGAGCCTCGGCCACCCAATGGACAATCCCCCATCGCTCTCGCTGCCGGACAGAGGTCAGACCCCGAGCCCTGCAGCTTCTCCCTGACATCCTGCTGGGGTGTGGGGGTTGCTGTTCTCCTTGGTTCACCACGGGCCTCCCTGCTCTCGGGTTTAAGTGCCTCTGGTGTTGCTTATAAACTTCTCCGTGTGAGCCTTACCTCTGTCAGGCCTCTTGTCGTGACATGGGGGCATCTTCTCTTTGCAGTGAGTATGGCTTTGCTGAGAAAGTCGTGGAAGGGATGTTTATTGTTGTCAATTCCATCACCATCAAGATTCACTCCAAGGCCTTTCACGCTTCTTTTGAGCTGTGGCAGCTCCAGGGCTACAGTGTCAACCCCAACTGGCAGCAGAGCGACCTGCGCCTCACCCGCATCACGGACCCGCAGAGGGGAGAGGTGAGGCCTTGGTTCTGTACTGGGATCAAAGAAGAAAAGTGTGAGAAATGATTTTTCCGTGTTTCATTTCATGTCTTCTGTGTGTTTTGGAGGGTTTTTTTTAATCCTTGAAGTTGGGAAAACCTCAGCATTTTCCTGTTTTTCTCCTCCTGGGCAGGTTCTGACGTTCAAGGAGCTCACCTGGCAGACCCTGCGGATAGAGGCAGATGCCACGGACAACGGTGATCAGGATCCTATCACTACTCCTCTGAGACTCATCACCAACCAGGGGAGGATCCAGATCTCTCTCAAGAGAAGGGTGAGAGTTTCCTCCATGCTTTGCAGGATGTGGTCTCACTGCCTGATGCAGAGATGATACATATTTCCTCCCACAGTCCTCAACAGCCCTTCTCTCCCTTCAAAAATGTTGAGCCCAAACTGATGTATCTCTCCATGTTTTCTGTCAGAGACAGCTGTGTTCTTACCAAATGTCAAAGCAGTTTCTTTCCCAGGGGAGGATACTGTAGATGGAGTGGAGTGAGTTTTTCAATCTGTTTGAACATCCCCAGGAGAGCTGTCATCTCCCTACTGGGAGCTGAAAGCCTGACAGCCTGATTTTTAGCTGTCAGTGGAAATGTGATGATTTAAAAAAGAAAGAATTAAAGAGTGAGCAATTTGTCTCCTAAAGAGGAGGTGGCTTTGACTACTTTCCATCTGAGAGGAGGTGCTGTGGACATGCACCAGATAACATCTCTCAGAGGAGTTTCACAGCAGCCTCCCTTCTTTCTGCTTCTGTATTTTATGAAGACTCTATGTCTGTGGGGGCAATTTTTGAAGTCCCTAACTCTATCCTTGCTGTTTCAGACCAAAGATTGCAACGTGGTCGCCTCCAAGCTGATGTTTCTGCTGGATGATCTGCTCTGGGTGCTGACGGACTCTCAGCTGAAAGCAATGATGAAATATGCTGAGTCTCTGAGTGAAGCCATGGAGAAATCTGCTCAGCAGAGGAAAAGCCTGGCACCAGAGTCTGTACAGGTGAGTGAGGCTGGATGTTGGTCTGCCAGGAAAAAGGACAGCTTCCGTTTGTGTGGCATCTTGCCCATACTCACAGCATTTTCCCTGATGGGAACTCGTGGTGTCAGGTCAGTGTCACAAGGACTGTGGGGTAGTGAGGTGACCAAAGGAGTGGGATTCATTGCCAATACAACACATTTCCCAAGTCAAGGATGAGGGAAGAGGAGTATTGCTGCTGGAGTTGGAAGCTCCAGAGAGGCAGGGATGCACATGTGGTACAGTGAGGTTGCACAGGAGGGATGGGGAATACTTGGCCCTTTTTGTCCAGGAACCTTAAAAGGGACTTTATAAAGATCTTCCAAGAGAAGAGCATGCAGTTGGCAGAGCTGCAGACAAAGGGTTTTGCTCATGACAACACAGGAAAGGATCCAGGTCTTGGGAATCCCAATTCTCTTCCTATAAACCAATGCCTTGCAGGATGGAAGATTTGCATGAGTTGATTAATTGCATTATAACCTCTGTGTTTTCCCTCTCTCCGAGTTCTCATCGAGCTTGTCCCTCTCCTGCAGACCACCCCCCCTGCTCCCAGTGCCCAGCAGTCCTGGGCTCAGCCCTTTGGAGGCACCCCCAACGCCAGCAGCATCGGGCAGTACTTTGACAAGCACGACATGAAGGAGTCCTCCTACCACCTCCTCATCTCCCGCCTGGACCTGCACATCTGTGATGACAGCCACGCCCGGGAGTCAGGTCAGGAGGAAGGAAAACAACAGCAGAGGCAGCAATTTTCTGTCTGGAAGGGGGCTGGGAAGCACTGGGGTCTTGCAGTTTGAGACTTGAGTTTCCAGGCCTGGTTCTTACCGTATAAACTGTTGGCCATTTGATTCGGGTGTCCTTCTCCTTGCCTAGGACAAGATTTTGGTGCAGATTCCTAAAGATGGTACCCTAATCCTGGCGATGGTGTCAGTCAGTTCATCAGTGGTGGCACTCAGAGCAATGTGGTTCTGAATTCTCCTGGATCAGGGCTTGGATTGCAGAGCTGACCATGGTTTCCTCTGCTCTATTCCCCACAGGTGCTTTGAAGCATGGGATGCTGGGAGGTGCCATCCAGCTGACATTCAGGAGGATGGCTTTTGACTATTATCCTTTCCACAGGGCAGGTAGGCAGCCTGTGGCCTCACAACCTGAGGAGGGGGTTAAAAAGGGAGTTTATAGAACTGCTCTATGATTGCAGACTAGACTGGAAGAAAGAAACCTCATTTCAAAGCCAAGATGTTTGCTTTCCTGCAGGAGATGCCTGCAAGCACTGGGTGAGGTACAGTGAAGCAATGGAGACACGGGGACAGTGGGCAAAGAAGTTGGTCAGTGAATTTCAAAGCAAGATGGAAAAGTTTTATGAAGAAACAGACCCTGTGTTTGCCAGGAATCCACTTTCCCCCTTCAAAAGGAAACCAGGTAATGGTATTTGATAAAACCAGTGAAGCAGGAGGTGGTAGCAATTCTGCTCTATCCAGCAAAATCTCTAGTTGCCTGTCCCCAGTTGAGCAGGCTGATTTGTTGGTGGAAGAATGCATAGCACTCTAAAAATCATAAATATAATGGCAAAGGGAAGTGGCTGGGGTAGCACTGCAGCAAGGATGGACAGGCTGCAGAGATCCCTTTCCTGGATTATTGTTGAGTTTCTCCATAAGTGAGTATATAAGGTTGAAATTAAATACTTAAGGCCTGGCTGAAGGGGGTGTTCTCTTGCCACAGAACAGACTCACCTTTCACAGTGTTCTTCCTTCAAAAGTCCTGAGTGTTTCTCCTGCCCAGCTGTGTTCATCCGTTTCTAATTTTGGGGCTGTTAATTCTGCTCAGTAAGCACGGAGGTGTTGGTACTGATGGTGCAAAGAAGGTGACTAAAACCCTGCTGGTTCTGCCTGTCTGTGCCCACAGACCCTCCCCAGAGTCCCCAGAAGAGCCCCCTGGAGAAGGGCCGGGCTCCTCCCACGAGTCTCCCGCAGCTCCGGCACCCGCCCTGGCACCGGCTGCGCTCCAGCTGCGTGGTGGTGCGGGTGGATGACCTGGATGTTCACCAGGTAGGGAGCTCAGCACTGTCTGCCAGTGGTCATGGCACTTCTAAAAAGGAAATTGAACCAGATATGATTCAAATCAATCGTGCAAATCTTGCGACATCCAAAACACTGCCCAGAGAACCTAAATGCTGTTATGATGTTGCCTGTAAAACTTTTAACCCAAGAGTGAGCTGCTGGTAGTTTTCATGTTCAGAGGGAACTGCATAACCACGGGTTTCTGCCCTCTGTTCCTATCTAAGCTTACACCAAGCATTGGCAGGCCCAGTGTAAAACATTCCATGCCTTTGAGAAGCCACCCAGGGTGTGGATTTTTGACAGAGGAGGCGTGAGTCTCACCTCAGGCTTTCTGCCTTGGGACAGAGCATCCCCAGCCTGGATCAGGCCCTGCATCCATGTGCCCTGTATCCATCCAAGAGCTGGTTTTGCTCTGTGCAGCACCACATACTATGATGGACTTGCCAACGTGCTGCTGATCTTGCAGACAGACAGCTGTAAGAGATTTCTGTTCTGTTTGCTCATGTCACCTAATTCTGCTTGTCACAGCTCTTACTAGCAGTGACAGCAGACACAAAGAACGAAATTCTCTCAAAGGAGAGGAGTTGGCAATATCAGCAGGTAGAAGAAAATGACGTTTTTGCTTGAAAGCAACGTATGTTTGATGTGTAAATGAGGTGGATTGAATACAGGCAACTGCGGGGTCACTGGGACACTTGGGTTTGCCAAGTCAGAGTTCTGCACAACTGCATTCCATTCTGTTTCCAGGTCTCTACAGCTGGGCAACAAAGTAAGAAACCCTCCACCTTGCTTTCATGCAGTAGAAAAATCTTCAAACTCCCTGACCAGGTCTCTGCAATCCATATTGAATTCACAGAATATTACTTCCCAGACAATCAGGACTTTCCAGGTAATACATCAAGGTTAGCACCTTCTTCCACAAGCTTCTTAAAGAATCATCAGTTGTTTAGATGTGTTAACCCTGTTAGATATTCTCTGTCCATTGTTGTTTAGTTTTCTGATTTTTTTTAGGGTTGTTGGCTTTTTTGGGGTTTTTTTTTTGCCTGTGGGAAGGTGGGATGGGGTTTGTGCACAATGTGGAAGCAGAGCTGTGCTTGCAGGAAGGAATTGCAGCAGCTGCTGTTTGCCCAGTTCCTGTGGTTCAGCCTTACTGGAGCGGGGCCATGGGGTGCTCTGGGTGCTGTCTCAATGGGTCACCTCATTTCTCTGGGTGCACCACAGCTGCTCCCCTTCCAAGATGTGCCTCCCAGGGGGTGGTGAAGCCCCTGCATTGGTGCTGTCAGTGCAGGTTCTGCACTGAGCTGCAGAGCACCCGAGGGGCCTTTCCTGCTATCATTAATCTGTTTCCTTCTAGTTCCATGCCCAAACCTGTACATGCAGCTGAACGGCCTGATGCTCACCCTGGACACACCAAGTGTGCTCTGGATAAACCTCTTCTGCCTGGATCTGTGTCGCAGCCTGGAGCAGTTCAAAGCCATCTACAAGCTGGAGGACTCAGGCAAGAGGGATGAGCACGTGGATGTCCGGCTGGATGGCTTCAGGCTGAAGGTACCATTCTCTTCCTTGCTTTCCCACTCTTCAGTGTTCTCTCTGTGAAAGGAGCATGAGACCAGGACATAGCTGGAGTCCATAACCAGGAGACAAACCTGCTGCCTTCCTCTGGCTTTGCTCTGTCTACCATTTGTGTTGGTTTTGTTTGGTGTGTGGGCAGCAAAGCTGGTGCTGGAGTTCTCATCCAGGATAAGCCTCTGTTATTCCTTTCTCACCTCTTGCCTTGTCACGTCTCTCTTCCCCCTGCAGCTCAACATCCCCGTGGATAAGAGAGTCACAGACCACCGGGACCGGCCACGGGCCCTCTGTGTTTGCATGTCAGAGGTGACAGCCACCAACACCCGCCACGCTCCCTCCTGCAGCTGCCAGGACCTCCAGAGCCTCTTCCGTAAATTCGCGGGGTCAGAGTTCTTCCACTCCAGCTACACCGAGTTCCCACGGACGCAGGACAGATTCAGCCTCCTCCACACCCTGTTCCTGCGCCACGCCTACCAGGTGGATGACAGGCTGCAGAAGCAGCCAGGCTTTCCCCAGCTGCCTCACAAAACCTCTGCCTCTGAGGACCTGTGGTCTGTGAATTTCAGTGAGCTCTCCCTGGGCTTCGAGGGGGCTGAAAGCTCCAAGGGCAGAGCCCTTAGCTTTATTGACCCTTTTCCTCTTTCCATATGGGCCTGCCTGCCCAAGAGGTGGGGGCAAGCTCAGATATCTAAACGACAGGAACTGGCCACCTCTGAGGTGAAAATCAAGCCTTCTGCCAGCTTTAGCAACCACTCCAAGAACGAGAACCTCTCCAGAGAACACAGTGTTTGTCAAAGATCAAAGACTGACCAGGATCTGAAAAATATCTCTAAGGCTCCAGACACAATGGATATCTTGGGAGAATCTGACTGTGAAGTTGATGATGGAGTAGACAGTAAGGAGCTGGAAGCCTCTGCTGATATCCACGTGCTCATGTCCTCCTCTGTCCATGTCAAAGTTCGGCTCAACCACTACCAGTACTTGGTGCTGCTCAGGATGAAGGAAGTTCTGCAAACACTACAGGAGCAGCTGGCCCAAGATACCCAGGAAATGACTGGGTCTCCTTTAGATCCTGTGTCTGCTTGTGTGGGAGTTATGTTCCACAGCGCTGAGGTGGCCCTGCTCATGACCCCTGCTCCAGGGTCTGTCTTGGAACCCAGATCCCTGGACTCGGACACAACCAGCCTGATCGAGTCTGAGCTCTCGCCTTCAGACAGCAAGGAGGGGCTGGCAGCTGAAGAGAAGGAGCTGAAATCGGAGAGTGGTTCGGAGAAGGGCTTAGGCAGCACCTCAGAGCTGCCAGAGGACAGCGGGATCCAGGACTCCGGTGCCAGTGTCCCGCTGGAGAGGCTCCCGAGATCCGCGAGCGACGGAGCTCTGAGCGCAGCTCCCTGTGGTAAGGGCGCAGAGGAGAAAGGCTTGATAGAGGAAGCACACGAAGCTGTGGAAGCCCTGGTTGCAGAAAGACCGGCAGAGACCAGCAGCCATCCTCAGAGCCCCCCTGCTCTCCCTTCCAGCCCAGCCTTGGACACGCAGCCCTCGGGCAGAGGAGGCGTTGCCCTCAATGGCCAGGCAGAGCTCATCCCGCTGAGGAACATCGAGGTGGAGCTCTCCAGCGCGCTGCACATCACCAAGGACGCCACGAAGGAAGCTCTGCACGCGACCATGGACCTCACCAAGGAGGCCATGTCCCTCACCAAGGATGCCCTGAGCCTGAGCCGGGACAAGATGACCTCCACCATGCAGAGGATGCTGTCCCTGCCCCCGGCCAGGTGAGCGGGCCAGACTCCCGGGCTGCAGGAGGGGGAAACAGAGGCCAGCTACTCCCTCTCCCTTTTGTTTGGATTGGAGATGGGTTAAGTGTTTGTCCCTTGGGGCTGCTCTGAGGATGCTGAAGTCTGACTTGCAAGTGGTCAGAGACCAACCCAGCACTCAGATTATCTGCAGGCTCAGCTGCCTGCCTTTGTCACTGGTTTTTGTTGGGGTTTTTTGTAGGGATTCTGTGCCCAAAGCAGAGGAGGGAGCAGTGACCCCGGGCGGGGTGGGCAGCGGCCGGATGCGCTTCTTCTCCATGAAGAGGACCTCGTCCCAGCATTCCTTTGACACCACATCTGTGGATGGGAGTGGCCCTGAGGATGGGCTGTCCATGGACAGTGATGGCAGCGATGGCTTCGTGATGCTCACAGACTCTGGTAAAGCCCTTGGCTTTTCCTCTCCCCACCTCTCATCTCACAGGGGTGATGGCTTTGTGCCATGGCAACTCATCCATGCTGCATTTCTATGGAATCACTTTTGCTGCTCTTTGTTTTTGAAGGTCTTAAGGAGTTCCCTCACAGTGGCTCTTTCTGCTTTTGTAGCTGCCTTTATCTTGAGATGAGGAGGGTAAATGACTGTGAGGTGGCCCTGCACATCCCAGTGGTGTTCTGAGGGCTGTAGGGGCTGTGATGTGCTGGTGGTGGGTGGTACAGAGCATTTAGGAAGGGCTGGTTGGATATTGGGTACTCTGGACATCTTTCACTTCAACCCTGTGTTGCTTAAACTCATCTGAGGAGCTGGAGAGAGCTCTGCAGAGGATGGTACCTCCAGAGAGGCCAGAGATTCAGGCAGATGCTGACATCAGGACTTCCAGAAAAAGAAATGGAATTGAGTTGTTGTTGCTTCCTTTTCAGAACCCAGCCTGGACCCTCTTCCCTCGGGGCAGCTTCCTCAGGCCCACAATGACACCGGCAGCCTGGTGGATGAGGGTGGAGGGTCTCTGGAGGTGAACAGCTCCACATCCCAGAGTGAAGACCCCAGTCTGCAGCTGGTCAGTCCCTGGCACTGGGATTCTGTCCCTGAGGGGGTCTGAAAGCGAGGTGTTTGCTGTAACCAGTGAGCTCTTGGTGGCTGTTTCAGGTGTCTGTCCTCGTGCTGAAGATGAATGATGTGAACTGTGCAACAGAGGTACAAGGAGATGATTTGTCTGTGGCTTTAAAAGTGATGAATGTGGTTCCAGAGCAGCTGAACAACGTTGGGATGTGGCAGTTCCTGCGTGGCTACGTGGGTAAGACACTGCTGTGGGACTCAGCTGCACTGTTAGAACTGGCTTTTACACCAGCCTGCCTCGGGGGATATTCCATTAACTGGAGCCTCAGTGTTTGGGGTGGTTAGGATTGAACACAGCTCACGTGTGAGGGTTCAGATCTGGCATTTGAAAGATGCTTCCCAAGTGCCTACACAGTCAGGCTCTGTGGTGCCTAGTAATCGATTGGGATTTTTAAAATTGCTGCTAGGGTGCATGAAATGAATGAAAAGATTAAAATAAAGCTGTCTAGGGAAACCCTGAAGTTATTCCTGCTCTGAGAAAAATGCTTTTGGTCTACAGTACTTCCCCCCAAGCCAAACCTAAAAACAATGAACTATCTCCCCACACACCCAAAAAATATAACCCAAAGAAAACCAAAACCAGCTCCAACCCCAAACCTGAAGTGAAAGTGTGAGCAGTTCCCAGGCTATTGATCCTGCCTTTCCCAGTCCTGCCAGTGGCCACGGTGGGGCAAAGGGGTGAGGAAAGGCTGGTCAGCTCTGGAGAGTGAACCAGGGCACTGGGGCAGCTCTGGAAGGCAGAGCTGGGGCAGCTCTGGAGAGCGAGTGGAGCACTGGGCCAGGTCCTGCACATGCAAAACAGGGGCCAGTGTTAAAGTGTGGTGATTAAGTGATGCACCTGGGACCTTAAATAGTCCAGCTCTGGTGCCAGTTTGGTGATGTGGGCTCTTAGTCCTTTGAAATTTGGATTTCTTTCATGTGAGAGATGATGTCAGACCGAGGTCACTTGGCTGCTTTTGGACAGAAATGGGCTTTCCAGGCTGCCTGTTTTGAGTTGATACCTGATCACTGGTGTCCCGTTGTGCAGTGAGATCTCTCTGCTCCAGCTCTAGGAGACCCAGGTGTGGAGAAGCCTGCGAGCCCTGAGCCCAGCCAGCCCCATCCCGAGGTGTGCCTGCGCCTGGAGTCGGGTCCGTGCGCGGCCGCTCACTCGCCACTGGCCGAGCGCAACGGCTTCCTCCGGATGCTGCTCCACAGCCGCTCCACAGAGCTCTGCACGTCCTGCCTCACCAGCCTGGGACCCTTCCTAGAGGATGAAATCATCCCAGAGGTGATCCCCATGGAGATAGAGATTGTGGATGCCAAAATCACCTTGAAGGTGAGAGATTCCCCCCCGGGCAGAGCTCACTTGAAGGATTCCGCTTGGGAAGTGTCGAAATTGATGGTGATGAGGGTGTGGGTTCGGTCGGGCCCGGCGGGGATGGACGGATGGAGACGAGAGATCTCTATAAGCAGCTCTTTGGAGCATGCAGTTTATTGCAAAGGGCGTGGGTACAGGGGCACTGCTTAGAGCTGCCAGCTGCAGCTCCAAGCAGGCCCAAGGTGTAGGAGAGAGAGAGATGAATCAAGAGCACTAGAGCAAGAGGCTGAGAGCTAAGAGTGTAAAGAGCAAGAGAGACAAACTAAGAGGAGAGCTGAATTAAGAGGAAGAAGAAGAGCAAGAGAGTTACTAAGAGAGCTACTAAGAGGAGAAGAGCATTACTAAGAGAGCTACTAAGAGAGTTACTAAGAGAGCGAGGTCCTTGTTACAATACAATAAATCATCTTCTGTACTGAATATTCTAATTCTCACTAGCCAATCTAATACAAGGTACAAATCCTATAGCATTTACATACAGCCTATAAGAGTTATTACATTACCATAGAGTGTTACATTTTAACTTCTAAAAACTACTCCTTGGACCCCTTCTGCTGAGCTAGTAGGGTCTGCTCTGACCCTTGGACCTGTCTGCAAGCAGAGGGTATTGTTCAATCAAGAGGGGATTACCTTCAGCCGGCTATACCATTGTTTTCTAGTTGTTCAGTAACTAAGACTCTATATCTCAAAGATGGCCTTCATTTCGATGTCACTTATAGTTTTCATATTCCCAAAATCTTTTGTTAGGCAATCATATTTATAAGGCTTTCCTGTTTCATCTTCCCCAACATCAAGGGACGCTGTGGGATTGCTGGGGGCCTCTGTAGAGCTTCTCTTTTCCTGAGGCTGTTTTGCTTCTAAAAGCTGCCCTAGGGATGAATGAGGAGCACAAGGGAAGTGTGTACCTGTACACCCTGTACATAAAGCCAGGCCTTTCCCTAGGGTGGGTACCCCGTGAGTCCAGCAGTGCTGCCGGTCAGGAACGCTGCTCCTGAGGAGGCTGCAGGCAAGGGGGAGTCCTTCCCAGAGCTGTCCCAGCAGCTCTTCCCTTCTCTTTGTGTTTCTCCAGGATGACAGCCCCCCGGTGTACCCCACCTCCCCTGGCCCTGTCCCCATCACCTTGGCAATGGATCACGTTGTGGTGAGGCGCAGGGATGACGGCATCTTCTATCTCACAGGTCAGCAAAGTCCTGGTTTTATTGTCCCTCTGCACCCCCGGGCTGTGCTGGAGGAGGCTGGGACTGAAACGTGATGGCTGCTGCTGGGAAGGATGGGCTCTGGGGTGGGAGCAGTCCCTGTGTGTGTTCCCTGCTGTGGGAGCAGTCCCTGCCTCTGTTTCCTGGTGTGAGAATTCATGCCTGGTGTTTCCTTGAGCACACACACACAGGATCCATGATTACCTTTTAGTTTCTCCATTTTAAAAGGGAAAAGAGAATTTTGTTTCCCTGTTTAAAAAGAGGGAGGGAAAACAGGAAGGAAAAAAATTAATTAAAGATATTCTTTTTGTTCTGAGAGTCCTGTTGTGTGAATGTCCACACCTGAGTGGGTTCTGTTGCTTTCCAGCTTCCCAGGGGAAGGAC
Source organism: Aphelocoma coerulescens (assembly GCF_041296385.1). NCBI lineage: Eukaryota > Metazoa > Chordata > Aves > Passeriformes > Corvidae > Aphelocoma > Aphelocoma coerulescens. The sequence continues at coordinate 4,599,182 of NC_091039.1, read as the reverse complement.
TCAGCGAAACAGGAAAAACCTGTGTCAGTCCCTGAGGAGCAGAAGGCCCCAGCACAGTCTGGCTCACCAGCTCCAGCAGCAGGAGCACGTGGGCTGCAGGTGAGTCACTGCTGCCTGTTGCTGTCTGGACAACAGAGAGCTGGAAATTCTTTTCTGCCTTTGTGTGTTTGCAGTCCTTGGCAGGTGTGGTGAGCTGCAGGAAGGGAGTGCCCTGAGGAGCAGCCTGTGCCTCCTCCTATGAGTGTTTTGAGGAGGGAGGCACCTTGTCCAGCATGAACTCACTTGTTCCCTTTCATAATCTGTTTGGGGATTGTTTTCTGATTGGCTCCATCTTCACCACTTTGACCAGTTCCTTGTTGGAAAAACAGGAATTGAGAGGTTTCCGCAGAGAGAAATTCTGTCAGCGTGGTTGTGTCACACTGTGTAATTCATCCCAAAAGCTCCTGCTGTGGTTTCCCTTGGAGCAGGTCACCGTGTACCTTGAGGACTCCAGCCTTGTTCTCTGCTTGTCTCTTGTAGCTCAAGCAAGTGCCAGAGTTGCAGAGGGAGCTCCAGACCATGAAACTGGCCCTGGCAGAAGCCAACATGGACAAGGCTCGCCTTCTGCAGGAGATCAGGAAATACAACCCCCTGTTCCAGCTCTGACGGTGCCGGCACTGCCAGGGACAGGGGACCAGCACCAGCGGGGCAGGTTTGGTCATTTCACTGCCAAACGGGTCCAACTCTCGGACTGCAACCAGCTGGGACTGCATAGGACTGGGGAGAGGGAGGGAGGGAGGCCTGGCTGAGACAAATGGGAGGAATGAGAAGGAGTTTTTCTTTGCTCTGGCCTGGGAGTGCTGCACTGAGCCAGGGCATGGTCAGCCCACAAACACCAGGTCAGATGCTGGGGGGACACCCCATGTCTCCTCATCTGTGGGTGCCTTTCAGCCTCCAGCTTTTGTGGTGACATCTGGAGATGGCCCATGTTGGGGTTTCTGCTTCTTTCAGCCTTCCTTGTTGTGTTCATGCTGTGCTCGCCAGGGGCCACAGCAGGAGCAGGGTGGTCACTTCAGCAGCTGGGCAGTGACAGGACAGGGGCAGCAGAAGGGTCAGGGCTCTGTTGGGAGAGCAGGGCTGCTGTCACCTGGAAGCAGAGATGGGATTTCCCACTGTGGAGTGAGGGCACACAGTTCACTATTCCCCCAAGAACAGGGTCAAGATAGTAAAGAAATTCCTTCAGATTCCCTTTTCCACCACTAATTCCTTGTGTAGAGATGGATGCAGTGTATGAGACTTAGTCCAGTTCATTCCCACTTAATCCCACAATGTTTGGCTTTATTGATGCAGGAGTTAATTCCTTACAAGGCACTGTTTAAACTTCAAGTTTACTATCAAAGAACGGGGTGAGGGAAGTTGGTTCAGTCCCAGAAGGAGATCACCTGGGTGTTTTTTGGGATGCACCTTGTCCTCAAAGCTTTGTGTGCCCGAGTTTCCCAGTGGGGACGGGGAGCAGCCGTGGCTGCTCAGGAAGGAGCTGTGGGGTTTTCAGCACTGGGTGGAATCTCTCAGCAGGGCTGAGGGGCTGCCTGGGATGGGATACCAGAACCACCTGCCAGCCCTGTTCCCAAAAAGAAAACACTGGAACACACCTGTGTGGAGCAGTTCCCTGTGAGCACCGCTGGGAACTGCCCAGAGCCCACGAGCAGGAGCTGGACTTTGTTTCACCAAACCTTTGTGCTGCTCCCTCTCCCTGTGGGGAGCAAGAGCTCCGAGAACTGCTTGCCTGAGGTGGAATGCCATGGTATTCCTGCTTTTTCTTCATTAATTGCTTGAAAATAGGAGGTTTCTCTTCTGCTTTTTTAAATTTTCATTAACATTTTGTGTGAGTAGGGGAAGGAGCAGCGTGCCAAGGGTTTGCCCAGCCCTGGTGCCCACCTGCAGGGTCCCACAGCTTCTCCCACGTGTGCAGGCTAAGCACAGCTGGGGCCAGGTTGTTTACAGCAAATTCTTTGCTCCAGCAACTTCAGTCAATGGGTTTTGTTGAAGAATTCAAGCATTTCCTTTGCTTTGAAGACCCAGTAAAAAGGACTGTAACCCAAAACCCACACGTGTGGGAGGACAAAACCTCCTGGATCCTCACAAATATCAAAGTTTACTTCCTGGAGCCTCTTACTTAAGGATTCTTCCTCTGTTCCAGTGAGAGCCCAGGGAGTCCTGCCCAGCACAGGTGCCAGGGGAGAGCACGTGGCCTCAGCACCTCTCACAGGGTAGGAGCAGCTCCCAGGGCCCCTGGAAGGGGACAGGGGGAATGTGCAAGGCTGAACTTGAATTTGAATTTCAGGCAGTATTGGAACTTTGCTGCAGTTTGTTTCCACTGATGCATTTACTGGTTCTGTGAACCACGAGCGGAATTAAACTCATTAACCTCCTTCCAGCCTCGGGCCTCTTTTCCTGCTTTCCCCTCCCACTCCCTTCCCAACAGTGCTCTTAGGGGCAGCTCCTGGATTTGGAACACTGGATTTGCAAGCACAGCTGAGCCACAGCTTCAGATGCCCCAGCTCCCAGCATGGGTTCCCAGGGAACCAGCCCTGCCCCAGGGGCTCTGGGAGCACCTCGGGTTACACAACGAGCAGGTCCCAGCAGCACTCAGGTTACCAACACAAGAATAAGTTTAATGTACAAAAAAAGCCGCGCATCTGGGCACAGATGGCACCTCTGGGCCAGCAGGAAATGCTCTGCAGCCCCTGCATGTTCCTTTCCCTGCCATGCTGAGGCAGAGGAACCCCCGAGTCCAGGTCAGGGGTGGATCCGGTGTGGGGTCCTGAGCCCAGCGTGGGCAGGGACAGCAGGAGCATCGTCGAGGTGCCACAGGCCACCCCAAAGGGGCCTTACAGAAGAGTCCATGTGGGAAGGTCCTACAGGAAGCTCATTTCAACTTCTCTCAGTGGAAGATGATCTTTTTGTACTTGGAGTTGGGGATTTGCCCTCGTGCCTTGAGCCTCCGGACAGCCTCCCTCATGTGCTTGGGCTGCAGGGGGGGCAGCTCCCCCCACTTCTCACACACATCCAGCGCTGGAAAACAGAGAGAGATGTCAGTCAGGGGACAGCTGAGCTCTGCCCATCCCCTGCTGCTGCTGCAGTGCAGTTTCAAAGGGAACAGGTAATGGTTGTGTTGGGGGTTTGCAGCTCAGAGCCAGGAATGAACCTGGCTCCGTGAGTTCCTCCCTGACTGGAGTCCCAGGGCAGCAACCAGGACAGCTTCTAAACCACTCAGCCACCATGGAGATGCTGGATCCAGGGAATGGATGAGCTCACAGCCTCCGCTCTGGAGCCCCAGGGGCTGGGTGGGCCAGGGACACATGGGCTGTGATCCCCCCAACTGCTGAGCAGGAACAGCTGGGTCAGCTCCCAGCCCCCGTCCCAAACTGATCCCAGCTCCTCCCATAAGGGAAGACTGGGGCACGTTAAGAGGCTTAAGGAACTCCTTTGTCCCTGCAGCACTAACGAGATCCTCATTATGCAGCTGCTCTCTGGCTGAGGGACAGAGCTGCTACCCCAGGTTCTCCACCTGAGGAGGAGGAGCAGCAGTAGCAGCACCGGTGGGATCGGAGGGGCTGTGGCAGCTTCACCGGGCTCTGCTCTGAACCAGAGCTGCTACAGGAAGGGAGAACCACGAACACCCGGGGCTGTTCCACGTCCTGCTCCAAGCACGGAATTTACCCCGTGTTCTTCACCTGTCACTCAGCAGGTGCCACTCACCTTCCTCCACCACCTCCCCAACAAACACCTTGGAGATGCCCGACATGGCGATGACAACGTTCTGGGACACGGAGGTGCCGGTGATGGACTGGATGAGCTGGGACAGGGACAGATGGGGACAGTCAGAGCCTCTCAGCCCTACCCAGCCCCTCGGGGGTGCTGGGGGCAGAGCCTGAGCTGCAGCTGCCCTTGGGCCACCGCGCTGGAATCCATTGGGATCAGCTGTCCCGGAACAACGCGCTGAGCCACGGGGGTGGCACAGCTCCAGGAGGGCCCCGGGGAGCCCCCAGCCCGCCCTGCTCGGGCTCTTGCTGCCTCTCGTACCCGCTTGATGGCGGCCTTGGGGAAGGCGGAGCGACGATACATCTCGTACCGGTTCAGCTGCTCCTCAGAAAAGGAGGAGACCAGGATCCTGCGGCGGAGAGAGCGAACATTTACAGCCGCGGGAAGGCCCTGCCGCGGTCCCCGTCAGGGCCGGGAGCGGAGGGCAGCGCTGGGCTGTAACCCGGGCTGGGAGGGGGAATCTGGGACGGGGCTGCGGCTCGGCACCGGGGACACGATTCCCGAGCTTCCAGGCACCATCGCGCCGGTACTCACTGCATCTTCTGGATCTCGTCCTCGTCCACTTTCTGCTTCTTCTCTTTCCGCTCCTTCAGCTCCAGCTTCACCTTCCTGGCCGCACACTGCTGCAGCCCCGGGTCCTCCGCGTCCGCCGCCTCCCCCTCCGCGCTCCTCACCTGGGCGAGAAGGCAGCGCTCGCTCTGCGGCCCCGCGGCCCGGCCTGGCCCCGCTCCCGCTCCCGCCTCACCTCCCCGTCCGCCACCTCCGCCTTCAGCTCGCTGCCACCGCCGGCCTCCCCCACCTCGCCCTCGCCCACTCCCTCGGCAGCTGCCACTTCCCCCGCGGCCGCCGCCCCATCGTCCGCCGCGGGCGGGGATGAGCCTGCGGCCGGAGGCTCCGGGACAGCGGCGGCACCGAGAGCGTCCCGGGCCGGGTCCGCCATGGCCGCGCCCGCGGCGCCTGCTGATGACGAAACACCACGGGCGCCGCGAGGGGGCGGAGCCTATCGCCACGGGAACGGTGACGCGAGGAGCCGCGTGATGACGCAATGTACCGGCGACGCTGGGGGCGGGGAACTGTGTAGTCATGGCAACAGAGATGCGACGGCGCCTCCTGATGACAAAAGATTGCGAGCGCCGCGCCAAGGGCGGTGCCTGTTGCCATGGCAACGGCAACTCGGCAGCGCACCCTAATGACGCGCTCCGCGGGCGCCAAGATAGGGGCGGAGTATGTCGCCATGCCAACGGCTCGCCAGCGGCGCTTCCTGATGACGCACAGCTACGGGCGCCGCGAGGGGATGCGCGGGGCCGGGCTTGTCGCCATGGCAGCGGGGCTGTGCAGGGGGGCCTCTGCGGGGCTTAGCCCCGGGCCCTGCGCGCTCGGACCGACCGGCCCCGCCCTGAGCCGCCCTCCGCACACCCGGACCCTACCGGGACACGAGGTCAGAGCGGCCCCGCTGCCCGGACCCCGCAGGGGAAAAGGCCCCGGGCCCGCCCGAAACGAGCGCGGCTGAGGGACGGCGGGCGGTGCTCGGGGGGCGGGGCCTGCACGAAACCCCGCCCCCGCCCCCGCGTCCCCTCAGCACCGCCCAGACCCCGCCCCCAGATCCCGCCCCCAGATCCCGCCCCCAGATCCCGCCCCCAGATCCCGCCCCTCCGATCCCGCCCCTCAGACCCCGCCCCCGGGCCCCGCGGCCCCGCCCCGGAAGTCGCGCGGGCGGCCGGGCCGCGCCGGCCATGGGGAAGGAGCAGGAGCTGCTGGAGGCCGCGCGCACCGGGAACCTCCCGGCCGTGGAGAAGCTGCTCTCGGGGAAGCGCCTCAGCTCCGGCTTCGGCGGCTCCGGTGGTGGCGGCGGTAGCGGCGGCGGCTCCGCGGGAGGAGGCGGCGGCGGGAGCGGCGGGAGCGTCGGTGTGGGGCACCCGCTGTCCAGCCTGCTCAGGTGAGCGCGGCCCCGGGGGCGGGGAGCGAGGGATGTGGGGTGAGGTGGGGGCTGTGCGCGGACCGGGGGTTGGTTGTGGGGCTGCGGGACGGGAAAGGAGCGGGGAGCTGTGGGTCGCGTGCGTGGGGCCGGGGGGCTGCGGGGCAGCTGTAGGGCTGGGTGTGCTCATGGGGCGCAGCCAGGGGTGAGAGGGCTGTGGGACAAAGGGATGCCGGAGGTTCCTGGGGCTGCAGCGCTGCGGGGGAGGCCGGGGGTCTGTCCCCGCTCTGTCCCCCGTGGGAGTGGGCCGGAGCTGGAGGCTCCCCGGGTAGGGATCGAGGGCCGAGGGGGTGGGATGAGACATTGCAGCGGGCTGTGAGGGGCGTGTGAGCTGGGCACCCCTGAGAGTTTGGGGGTACCAGGATGCGAGGGAGCCGTGCCGGAGGGGGCTGCGGCGGAGCGGCTCGGGCCGGTGTGCCCTCGGCGAGAAGCCGGGGGGCTGGGACAGGAGAGGGGAATGACTTTCTGTCTGTCTGGAGCGGGCGCTGCCGGGGCTGGGTGCTGCCCCGCAGGTGTCCTGTCCCCCTGGCATCAAAGCGCTGCTGTGCGGGTGCTGCAGACTGGCGTCACTGGGAAGCTGTGGTGTGTCTGGAGGGCTCTGTGGCCGGGGCAGGACCGCTGCTGGATGACTTTCCCGGTGTGCAGCCGGGTGTCGGGCGAGGTATCCGGGCCCTGCGCTAGCATCGTCGCGGCTGGCGGTGGCATTCTGCCGGGTCTGGGCTCAGCGGGGGCTGCGGGGCTGGGGTCGGCCCGTCCCAGCCCCATGCTGTGGAATTTGCTGGCTTGAAGCTCTTGGACCTTTGTTAGGTTTTTTCTATTTCCCGTTTTTTGGCATCACCTCTCGCTGCTGCGCTTCTGGAGCTGCAGCTTTGGCCTCTGCTGGGAATGCTGCTGCTCCTGGTGCCTCAGCAATTGGTTTGTACTGGGATGTGTGGAGATTTGCGTCCAGTGCCGACTGACACTGCTGCTACGTGACCTGACTGTTCAGAGGGATGTGACTTCCCCGGTTTTGGCCGAATTTGATCCGTTTTTCCTTTCACATAACCTAGCTGGATACCTGCAGGTTGGGCTGGTGGCAGAGGCCTGCAGACATGAGAGAGCTCACCCTGCCCTGGGGCACACGTTTGCCTTTCTGAAACGTAAATCTACCCTTGGGTCGGGCTTTGTTCTTCTCTTTTGATATATTAAACAGTCTGAGCCCTTGTTTGCGTGGGATGGATGTGCCCACAGGGGGCTCAGATCAGTGCAGAGGGTCGGTGCCGTTGAACACCCCATGAGCTGAACCAGATCTGCCACTGCCTGACAGCACCTGGGCACCACGGTGCCTTTTCCCTGCCTTTCCCTGTGACAGTGCCCATGGTGCCATGGTCCTGGAGTGGTCCCTTGGTGCCAGAGTGGGCCAGGCCATCCCTTTGACTCTGACCTGTTACTGCATTTCTCCCATGGGAACGCGGCTTCGTGCACAGACACGTGTCTGAAGGATGACAGGTGACTGTCACAGCTGTCACTCTTATTTAGTGTTCACTACCACGGTTGTTGGATGTACCTGTCAGCAGCACTGGAACAACCCCTTTCCCCCACCCAAGTCCCAGCCCCTGAACCTGTTTCTCCCTGTACAGCTGGGATTTGTGCCTGTGACACCAGTTCCTGGTCTGGCTGCACACTGTGAGGCATGGCAGCGTGTCCTGTGTGCCACTTAGGGGCTTTGTGACAGTTTCCCCCTCTTCACCACTTGTTGGGCTCTGGCTCTGTCTTAGGAGACTCCTCCAGGTGAGGAGCTTTTTGGTGAGGTTTTGATGAGAAGCAGCTGTGGAGTGTCCTTGCAAGGAGAGGCCAGAGGGAGTAGGGCACAGGCTGGGACAGGTTGGAGGGACCAGACAGATGAACTGTAGGGTGGAGAAAACTTCACCTTTTCCAATGCTAGAACATAGGAACTTTTCTAATGTGGGGTTTTGCCTGCTGTGTTTGTGGGGAGAAGCCTGCCCTCAGTCAGGTCTATGTGCTCCATATTTTCCCTTCCTCGGGCAGCCCCTCTCCCTGCTCAGGCTGATCCCTGGTCCTGCTGAGGCTCCTCATGTCTGTAAGGATTTCTCCTGACACAGGAGCTGCTGATCTGCCCTCCACCCCCAGAGCTCATTCCCAGAGCAGGGTCATAAATGCCCTGCTGGGCTGGCACCTTTGTTCCTTTCTTCACCCAATTTCAGGTCCCTATTTTAGCTCCTATTTTATTTATTTTTTAAGTCCCACTGTTTGGACAACCTGTTCCCAATTCTCATCTCTCCTGAGGTGCCTGTCCCAGCTTTTTCTGGTAGTTGTGCGTTTCAGGTGTCTCAAAGATACAGTTTTGGATGGGGTACAAACCAGGCATTCCCTGGAATTCCCCTATTACACCTGGTACGTGCTGAGCTGGCACTTGCTCTGAGCTGGCACTCATTGGTTTGGGCCATTTCTCTTCCAAAGAGAGCAAGTGCTGCTCCATGAAGTGCCAGAAGATGCCCCTGGCAGTAAATTCCTTGGAATGTGGTGTTTATCAGGTAACCTGAGCTGCCACCGTGTCTGTTATCAGTTAGATGTGGACTTTGCCACCGTCTGGGCTGTGTTGCTCCTGCTGAGGCTGAGCAGGGCCTGCTGGGTGTGGAGCCACACACAGACTCCAATCACCTATGGCTGCAGGTGAGCAGGAAACAGGATGGGATGGAGCGGGATAAGCCACAGGAGGAGGAACTTCAAAGACAATTAAAGTCTCTCTCGTGGGGTGAACGTGCCAGGGTGTAACATTCAGGACATTGGGCAGAAGAATAAACCCCAGTGGGAAGCGGATGGGAATCAGGAATGCTGACAGCGGGCTGGGGGAATGAGAAGGATGCAGGAGGGGGAAAATGGGAGTGTAGATTTGCCAGAGCAGATGGTGGGCTCACAAAGAGGTGATGGCTGCCAGGGTTTGGGAGGCTCAGCTCCCTGCCGGCATCCACGCAGCCCCTGGGATCTGCCAGGGCCTGGGGAGCTGCTGGAGGCCTGGCTCAGCAGTCGGGGGAGCAGGTCCTGGCTCCTCAGCCAGGCCCAGCTGCTCCGGTTCCAGCCATGGATCATGGCACAGGCAGAAGCACCGTGTGAGGAGCAGGGAGCAGCCAGAGAGAAAACCCACTCCGTGCATGCACAGCTTAAGGCTTATGAGCAACAGCAAGACCAGAAATCAGAAATGCTCCGTGAATCCATGAGGTTTCTTGGGGTTATGAGCCACTTTTGCATCGAGGCCGCAGAATTTGATTTATTGTATTTTTTTTTCAGTGGTTCACTGTGAAGTTGAAGGCGGGAAACAACAAAACAATCTGTGGCTGAGCTATCAGTCTGCATTCAGGAGGTTTTGCCAGGAGCAATGAGGGATGGGTTGTGTTAAAGCCAAATCTGCAGAAGCAGCTTTTTATTTTCATCCGTTGCTGTGAAAAGCCTGGCTCTCTGTTGCCAGAGGGGGAAACTGAGGCTGCTGCTGAGCCCCAGATGGGATATGCAGTCCTCAGGGAGTGTATCAAGGAGACGCTTCTGCTGGGAATGAGGAGTTGGGGTGCACATCTGTTGTGGGAAGGGTCGAGTGCTGCTCCACAGAAGCCACAGCCCTTGTTCCAGCCCACTTGCAGCAGTTGCTGCTGGTGAGGGGTCTGGTTGGTTTAGGAAATGATGTGGTAGCATGGCAGAACACTTGAGGTGGCTTCCAACAGTCCAAGGGTGGTTGGAAGTCAGAAAAATGAGTTCTTTTTTAAAATAGTTGGGTTTGGTGTTTGTTCTGGCGTGGCTGATGGCTTACAGCAGGGATCTGTTAGTGCCCTGTGTACTCCTGGGGGGTGAGGCTCCAACTGTTCCTGTCTGCTGCCATTCCCTCGGGAAGGGACACAGCGCCGTTGCCAGGCAAGGCAGGGATTGCCCTGTCCGAGGTCAGGGTCCGGCTGTCGGGGTGTCTGTCCCTGCGTGTGTCCGCAGGCCTTGTGGGGTAGCACCGAGTCCTGCAGTGTCCGGCGGAGACAGCGGCAGGGAGCAGCAGGGAAGCTCCGGGGTGCAGCTTCCAGGGTTGTGCAAACAAGGTGCTGCCCTCTCTTCCCCTTCCCCATCGCAAGGGAGCTGCTCCTGCTGCATTCCCACGGAACAGGGCAACGTTGGGTCTTTCCCTCGTCCTGCTGCTGTGATTAATCACCTCGCCCACTTTAAACCTTCTCCTCTCCACACCCTCCCGTGCACACGGCGCAGTGGGACAGATCCCTCTTTAATTACACACCCGAGCACAGGGATTGCTGAAGGTGCTTGTGCCACAGGCACAGGTGTGCACCGGCGCTCGGCTGGGAATTGTTTCCTAAGCACTTCTTAAAGAATTCAAAGGCTGCACTTACTGGCTGTGACTCTGCAGTGTTTTGTCTCTGTGTGATCTTGTGATGCAGCTTTGGAAAGTTTTTATTTGCGTGCTTTGGTCAGCGCAGTTCCGTGTTCAGGGCTGGGTCAGGAGCACTGGGCTCTCCTCGCTCAGGGACCTCGCAGCAGTGGCATCCACTTGCCCAAGCCAGTGGCCAAAGCAGGACTTGTGGTTTCACAGCACCTGGGGCTTTCTTGGGCACCCAGGAATTGATGGGTGGATGGGTTCCCTGGCTGTGAAACCCCCTTTGGCACAGCCCTGTCTTGCTCCCTTCCTGATGGGCTGTGGGCAACCCCAGCTTTCCAGGGTTTGGTTGGCAGAGATGGGGAGTGGAAGGCTCTGCACAGGTGGGTGTTGGGTGGGCTGAGCACTCTTCCAGCTATTGGCTTCCCATCAGTCTTTACCCACATGCTGAGTCCTCTGGTGCTCTGGGACTCGCTGTCTTGGGAATGTCAATGTGTTACCGTGTTTGTGTCAGACAGGGTGAGAACACAAGCTTGGTTTTTGCCTTGCTTTGAGAGTCTTTTCAAGTGCCAAGCGACTTTGGAAATATCCATATGCTCACGCAGGTTACCTCAAATGCTCCATCAGGGGAGTTGCTGTGAGCTAAGATGTGGTGTGAGGAGTGTCACAGGGGTCCTGGTATCAGGTGAGGAGCATCAGGTGGGTCCCATTGTGTTGAGAATGCTGAGGATGTTGGAACCAAGGCAGCTACTGCTGCTGTTGGTGCAGGATATGAACAGTCCCAGTATCCCATGGTAGCCAGGGCTGGGGGCTGGAGCAGAGCCCAGGCACAAGGCTCCCAGGTGTTTTTCCAGCTGCCAGGTTACACACCTTCCCAGGAGCATTTGCAGGGCTCACCTAAAGTTTGTGCTCTGTCCTCTCATGGAAGGAGCAATGAAACACATCCACTGCATGCATTTACTTATTTCCCATGCCATGCCTGGGCCCGGCTCCAGTGCTGGCTGGAGGATCCTGAACAGCTGTATGAAGCCTGGGTTGTTTGTGCTCAGGTGCTTGTGAGCCTTGAGTGCCCTGAGGGGAAGTTTTTGAGGTTCCCTGATGGCTTTTTGATTTGTATACCCCAACTTCTTATCCTGCCATTGAGCTGTGTGAGGAATTTGGGGAACAGAACACAGCTATGCCTGTCACCAAACCTGGGGTATTTGAGTGATGAGATCCTGACGTTTCCACAGCCTTGTGGCCTCCACTGGTATCAGTCCTGAAGCTGAAGAAATGTCACTGCAGATCTGAGCACAGCCAGAGCACTCTGTGTTCTGAAGGCAGGAGTGATGCAGAGCTCAGCTGGATGCTGGGTGTTTGACAGATGGGTTTGTGCACTTTACAGTGCAGTGTAAAGATTCCAGCTTGGCCTGCCCGGAATGAGGGGCCCGGCCACCCCCAGCTCCTCTTCTCAAGGTTTGGCTGTGCCAGGGGAAACACTGCAGCTGGCAGGTCTAACAAACTCCTGTCTGCCAAGGCTGCACAGTTCCTGGATCCAGCAGGAGGGAATGGCAGGAACCTGCAGGTGAAGGCATGGAGGAGCAGTGTCTTCCCTTTCCCTTTCCCTTTCCCTTTCCCTTTCCCTTTCCCTTTCCCTTTCCCTTTCCCTTTCCCTTTCCCTTTCCCTTTCCCTTTCCCTTTCCCTTTCCCTTTCCCTTTCCCTTTCCCTTTCCCTTTCCCTTTCCCTTTCCCTTTCCCTTTCCCTTTCCCCTTCCTTTCATGTGGCAGGTCATGCCCCAGCAATGAGTGTTGGTGAGGAGGAGCTGCTCCACTCAGTGCCACAGGTCCCCTCCGGCTGTGGAAGGCCCTTTGGCGGGGAGCAGAGCTTTCTGGAGATGAACAGCTGGAGCAGTATTTGGTGTATTGGGAGCAGCTGAGCCGAGTAACAGTGTTCATCCAGCTGGATTTTTGTGAGGTAACACATCGTTTCAGTGAGACTGAAGGACAAACAAACAGGATAGCAAGGACATAGGTGAAAGGTGTGACACAGAGTACAGAATAGAGTAAATGCATCCCTGTCATGCCTGACCAGAAGGAAAGCCCCTCTCAGCTGCCCTGGGACAAGGGAAAGGCAGTTCCTGGAGGCTGAGCCCCTCCTGTGGCAGTGCCCAAGGGGCTGCCAGGCTGGCTCTCAGCAGAGAACATGTGCTGACACCTCCACCCCGTGTGAGCCCATCGCCTTTCCCGGGCTGTGCCATCCACTCCTGCTCTGTTCCGCTCCTCGGATGCAGCTGTGGAGTGCTGTAGTGCTCTGGCTGTGGAATCCTTTCAAGGTGAAGTGTCCTCGAGATGAGAAGGTGCCTCTGAACACGGGTGATGGCCATTTCCTCTTGTCACTGCAGCACAAGCTCTGCCCAATGCTGAGCTGGCACTGTCACTGTCCCAAAGAGCTCGCTCCAGAGTACAGCTTAGTCATGGAAATGAGATAAATCCTATTTCACAGAAACTGGTAAAAATAAAACTGTTGAGGATTGATTTGTTTCTATAGCAACCGACTGGCGAAGTGACACAGCTGCTGTCTGCAGGAGGGAGGAAAACAGAGCTGGAAATGTTAGTGCACCTGGGCTGGCTGTCGGCAACGGAGAGCCTGGGGGCTGGGGAGGGGGCAAATGCTCAAATAAAGACAGGACAGGAAGGTGTGAGCTGCCTTTGGAATGAAATTAGAGCTGGAGTGTGTGAATGTGCTCTCTTCTTCACAAAACCTGGAAAGCCTGTGTGATGTCCTCAGAGCTCTTTATGTCCTGTTGCTCAAAGGATGTGTTCCTGCACCCTCATGGGTGGGGAAGTGCACCCAGGCAGGGCATTGATGCCACATGGTACCTGAGTATCCATCACGTCACATGCACGTTTCTAGACCTGAATCTGAAATGACTTTGTCCTGGTGCCATGGCTCAACGAGAAGTACTCAGCTTTGAGAAGTTTGGATGAATCAGATTGGAGTTCAACTTTTTCGATTGCCCTTTAACTGAAACTGATTGTGGTGCTGGATGCTGGGCAGGGATTCCTGCAGGTGCTTGTATCCTGGAAGAAAATCCAATTGGACCTCCAGACTGCTGGATAAGGGGCTTAAGTTTGGAACTATTTTTATCTCGGCAGTGTGTAGATTTGTGTGGTTTTTACATTTTCCTAAGCCAAGGATTTTAGCCAGCTCTGGCACACACAGGATGTTAAGGTGGCTGTTTCCCTGGGGTTAGTGAGGGTGAGCTGTTTAAATGTTTGGGAGGCTGCAGGATGCAAAGTGCTGGGACCGTGTGTTTAGGTATGTGCTTGGCTTGCTGATGTGTAGCTGTTGAGGGTTTCAGGTGAAAATCAGGGTATACATTTGACATAGCAGGATGGTGAGGGAATTACAGAAGGAGGAGTGTGTGTGCATGGCTTTACTGGACACTCTGCAAGAGCCTGAGTTATTCAGCTGAAGGAAAGTTGAGCTTGAGTTGGTGTTAAGGTTTGGTAAGCCCAGGTACGTTCACACTCCTTCGTTGTTTAAACATATGGTTTGTTTTAAAGGGAAATTAGATTTAAAAATAAACCTCAGGCTTTTTCCAGTTCAAAGGAAGTGTCTGTAGTGCCACGTACTGAGGACACGAGAACAAACCCTGTCTGAGAATGAGTGCCATAAATATTATGTAAATACATTATCTCATTAGATTTTTATCTAATCCCATTGCCTGCTGTTGTGCAGACTCCTGGGGCGAGCGAGGCTGAAGATGTCATAGGTGGTCTTTCAAATCTAGTATTGAAGTGGATTGGAAATTAGGTGAATCGACTTTTGCCTCATCCTAATTAAGACACTGAGAAATCCGCTCAAGTTTGGCATTACAAAGTGCATGATTTTAGAACAGAATCCGATTCCAGAGGCCGGGTGCCTGCTGAGGTTTGAAGCACCCCCATGCAGGGACCCAGGTGGGCTCCACAGGCTCTTCCTCACTGCTCTTGGTTTCAGGAATCAGCACAATTTTTATAGGAATCAGGAACAGGATTATGATAAAGCCTTAAGCTCTAAAAACTTCAAAGCTTTGTGTCCTGATCTTGGTTCTGTTACAAGGACAGTGAAATCCATCAGATGACTTAAATAAGAGACTGTATCCTGTGGACTTGTGTTGGTTTTTTCCTAGTGCTTCCTTCCAGTGATTTCTTAAGCCCTGGTTTCTCGCTGCACAGTGGGGACTCTGACAGAGTTGACTGCCCTGTAAGAGATGTTTGACCTCGATTCATCCGGTGATCGCCGTGGATGACTTGTGGCTGTCCCGGAGTGTTGTTAGTAACCACCTTTGCATGATTTTCAGTTACTGCATTGCCCCTGTGCCCACTTCACAGCTTCTTTCAGCTTGGTGCAGGCTGTGAAGCTGTGTCTGAGCTCCTGTGGCTCATCTACTTTGGGTCAGAACAGCTGAAAATGGAACTTGGAGGATGTGTGGAATTCGTGCTGGATTTGGCATTTTGGAAATATTTCCTCTAATCTCAACAGAAATTATTTCACAGAAGGAATGGAACAGGATGTGACCTTGACATTCCTTTTCACTGAAAATAAGGACTAAAGAGAATTGGTTTAAAACCTCTGACAATCCTGGTTGTTATATGGGTGTGAGTTGTTACAGCTGAGATATAATTATTTGCTGCAACAGTCACAGCAACCCTGAAATTATTTGAAGTAATGGAGAGTTTTATCCTGCATATATTTAGGAGTCTGACTGGCATATGTACATTCCTTCTGTACATTAAAAATGTCAGGCTGGGAAAGGCTCTGCTGCTGAGAGCAGTTCCTGGCTGGGAGAGCTGTATTGAACAGAGAAAAGGCTCAGAGCTGGGTCTGTTATTTTTGCAGAGAAGTGGGCAGAAATATTTCAAGGGGTTTGGAACATCTTATGTTGTGTATGTTCCCCAAAGAGCGAAGTTTTTTTTCTGGCGAGGAAAAAAGCTGTTTGAGGCTGTCATTGCGTGCAGAGTCAGAGCTGGCATTTGGGTGAAACCAGGACTGGAAGCTGCAGGTCCACCATGAAATATGTGGGAACATCTCTCTTTGCTGTCTGTTCCATTATTGGTTCAGTTTTCCAGCATTAGGGGTTGGTGCAGCTGCCTCTGGCGGCTCTTGGGGAGCGGTCCCTGCCCTTCCCCGGGGCTCCCGGAGCAGGGCAGGACAGTCACACTCCATACCCTCTGACCCTCTGTTCGACTGCCTGGCTCACGCCCTCAGCTCTCAGCACTTGTATTTTTCAGCTCTAACCTTATCTCTGTACAGATAGCACAGACAAGTAATGACAACTTCTAGGAGCTGTCTCGGGATTTGGGAATAATTTCCTGCCTTGGCCATTCACTCCTATTCCTGCTTGCTAACAGACTGGATTTCAAGGATGCTTCTGGAGTAAAAGGATGTCCTTTCTGATTTCCATCCTTCTTTTCCTGAGCTTTTCCTTAGGAACTGTTGTCTAAGTCAGTGCTTTCTCTGCTTGTGTAGCATCCACCAGGAGCAAGCAGAGCTGATCACAGAGCTCTGTCGCTGCTCAGGTGTGTCCCCTGTGCTCCCATCTGAGCCACCACGGGGTCACTTCTCTGTTTGCCCTCCTCCTCTCACTGTCTTTGCTCTCTCCTTTCCCTGTCACTTGCTCTTTGGGCATCCAATTAAAAAGCTCATCAAGAAGGAATGTCTCTGGAGTCAGTAGTATGTCGGTGCCTCGTTTGTGTCCCGAACTGTTCGAACTGTTGCCAGTTAATCTCTCCTCGCTGTGTCTTTCTTTAGCCCTCAGGGACTCCTGGTTAAGCTGGAGTCGGGATTTGGTACAGGCTTAAATGGAGCCGTGCGGGTGAGCGGCTGGGCTGCTGGTGTGGGCTGTGTTCCAGGGTAAAGTGTGCTCCACATGCTTCAGTGGAAGCTTTGTTGTGGCTCTGAATTCTCCAGTCCCGTGTTGCCTTCCTTGAGGGCCTCGCCTCCCATCCTGTCATTCTGCTGTTTGGTATCAGGGCAACTCATTTCCTTTTCACTCCAGCACCGTGTTTCTCCTGTCTGTCCTGATGTCCTGGGCTGGAGCCCAGGGGTCCCTCCCAATGTCCATGGATCTTCCCCATGTGCGCAGAATTGAGCACTGCAGTGCCAGTGCCGATTCACAGTCCTCATGTCCCTGATCTGGGCAATGTCACACGGGAAGGGGAGTGTCGTGCAAATCTCTGTCTCACTGGTTTCAGTCTCCCTAAGGCAAAAGTGCACTCTCTGTGCAGTTGTTGGTACAAAATAATTGCATTTGCTTTTTTAATTGCTGTAGGGAAGGGGTAATTCGGTCCCTGAATCTCTGTCTCTGCTTGACTTGGCCTATTTACCTGCTTTTCATCCGCCCCAGGTCAGACACGTCACGGTTCAATGTTCCAGGCGTCAGGGCTGGGCAGCAGCCAGGCTGAGAGGGGCATGAGCAGCATTTGGGAAGGGCTGGGCAGCAGCCAGGCTGAGAGGGATGTGAGCAGCATTTGGGAAGGGGTGGGCAGCAGCCAGGCTGAGAGGGACGTGAGCAGCATTTGGGAAGGGGTGGGCAGCAGCCAGGCTGAGAGGGATGTGAGTGGGTTTTGGGATGGGGTGGGCAGCAGCCAGGCTGAGCGGGATGTGAGTGGGTTTTGGGAAGGGCTGGGCAGCAGCCAGGCTGAGAGGGACGTGAGCAGCATTTGGGAAGGGGTGGGCAGCAGCCAGGCTGAGAGGGATGTGAGTGGGTTTTGGGATGGGGTGGGCAGCAGCCAGGCTGAGCGGGATGTGAGTGGGTTTTGGGAAGGGCTGGGCAGCAGCCAGGCTGAGAGGGACGTGAGCAGCATTTGGGAAGGGGTGGGCAGCAGCCAGGCTGAGAGGGATGTGAGTGGGTTTTGGGATGGGGTGGGCAGCAGCCAGGCTGAGGGATATGAGTGTGGGTGACATGGCACAAAGTGAAGGGCCAGTGCCCAGGCAGAAGCCAAGGTGGCCCAGAGGAGCATCGGAGCGTGGCCGGCTGGGCTCAGCAGGCAGACCTGGAGAAGTCTTTTAGTGCTGAGATGGGGAGAACATGGGGGTGGTTTGTTGTCTCTCTATAGAGAGGTCTGAGACTTCACCAGGAGGAGGGTGTCCGTGTTTAAATAAAGTATCACCATCCCCATACCTTTCTAAGTGCAAGGTGCTAGAAATCCCAAATTCCCGCTGAGATGTGTATTGGATCAGATCTCTGTGGGTGCTGGAAACAAACAGTAACTTTGAGGTGATCTGATCCCGTTGATGTTGTCTGACAGTGAGCAGAGGGTGACACGTTTTCTGCCATCCCAAAACACTTAATTGGCACATCCCTTCCCGTGCGAGGGCACTGGCAGGCGGGGGGGAATGTGCTCTACCACAATTTTTTCTGCACAAGTTCCTTTTGGTGACATTTTTACTCCAAGCTCAGAGCTTTGTGCCTGTCAGAAGGGAACGGTGCAGATGGACATGTTGGGCTCCAGACACGATGCTCCATTGCTGTTGGCTGACTGACATGTCCCGTGGGATTCTGCAGCTTGTTAAATCATCTCACAAAGGGGAAGGGGGAGGGAAAGCCTGGTGCGAGGTTGCCAGCTGTAGCCAGCTCAGTGCTGCAGCATCAGCTGCTTGGTGGTTTTGATCAGGAATTTGCGGCTGCCCAGGCAGTTTCCTTCTATTTCTCTGGAAGTAGTCAATGGAGGGAATGCCAAGGGAAAGTCTGGCACCTTTCTAAGGAATTGTGCTTCAGTGCAACCCAGCGGCAGCCTGCACCATCTACACGTGTCCTGCTAATTTTCTCTGCATCTTATTTATTTTTTTAATCTTGTATTTTCTTCCACTTAGTGCATCTTCTCCAGTGCTGTGGGAGCAGAGCTGAGCTGCAAATGGAGAGTGGGGAACATTTACCTGAGCAGTGCTCTGGTTCTGGTTTGCAGTTCCAGGATATTGGTTTATGACATTCATAATGCTGCTCAGTTCATTCAATTTCTGCAGGAAAATTTTGGTTCCTTTTGCTCCTATTCCTCAAAACCCCATATAGTCAGATGCAAAAGAAGAGAATGGGCCACAAAATCAGTGTTTGATAAACCTCGGTGAGAGGTGTGTCAGCATTTGGCAAATGTTATCAAATCTCTGTCCTCTTTTAGGGGTCACTTTCCCACCTTGAATGAGCCCAGCAGCTCCAGGGCTTCATGCCAAACCCTCCCATCTCCATGCTGGGGGCTGCTTTCCTGTATTCCCTGCTCTTCCCCTGCCATCGTACTGCCTTTGGACAGGGTGTGGACAGAGGGA
This sequence comes from Aphelocoma coerulescens, assembly GCF_041296385.1. Lineage (NCBI taxonomy): Eukaryota > Metazoa > Chordata > Aves > Passeriformes > Corvidae > Aphelocoma > Aphelocoma coerulescens. Next base: position 4,580,753 of record NC_091039.1, on the reverse strand, counting down.
TACTCCTACTGCTGCACACATCAGACCCCAGAGCTCCTGGACCCCTCCCAAAGACACTGCTTGGCTTTCTCTGACTTGATGGCAGACCCTTTGTGCACTTCTCCCAGCAAAGCTTGTTAGGCTCTGGCCCTGAGGTCAGAGCCAGCGTTGGAGCCTGTGTTGTGTGGGGCTGCTCCTGCTCCGTGGCCTGTCATCAGCTGGGAATGCGCCTTAATGGGAGGGGGTTGCAGAGTGCCTGTAATGCTTTTAAGAATAAAGGGCAGCATATGCACTCAAACCAGACCTATATTTTTCCTATCCTGCAGCTCTTCATTTGCCCCTGCTCAGAGGGATTCTCTGATGTAGCACACACTGCACGCCTGACCCAGCCTTTCTGTCCCCACTGCCACCCCCCACCATACATTAAGTTTAAATAAATGCATTTTCACTGCCAGGAGCCATCCATAAGGCTAGGGCTGGCCTCTTCCTAGTGGGGGATTTTAGCTTGGATGGACACATTTCTATTAGTGATGCCAACCCCGTCTGGTTCCTTTCTAGTGTGAGCTGCAAGCCCAGGAGTTAAATGTGTGGTTGTCATGGGTCTATGCCAACCCAAACCAGCCTCCCCTGGAAATAAGGAGTGGGAGATGGCAGACTGGATCTGAGGGAAGCAGATGAGCTCACCTTCTGCTTCTCAGTTCCTGAACTGATCCTTCACAGGCTGCTGTTGCTTTACAAACCCATGCAGGTTTCTTGCTCCTGGCCACCCACTGCACCTGAGGAGCAAAAGGCTGTGCTCCTTTCCATGGAAGAGGGGATCATTTGGCCATCAGAGGTTTGGTTGCGGCACATTGTTGCTCCACTGGTGGAAATGCTGGTTTCTCACAGCGCCCTGTTGACCTTACACCGGCTGAAATGTCTGCAGGTGTTGGGCAATGAAGCTGGAGCTGTTGGCAATTATTGTTGAGAGCTGTTGCTTCACTCAGAATGAGCTGGTGAAGTGGAAGCTTGAGGTCTGGCTCTGTGCAGAGGACCAGGCATGGCTCTGACTGCTGTGGTGTGTTAGTCAAAGTGGACTGAACCTGAAGGTTTTCCCTGGAATCCCTGGTAAATGGTTCTGTTGGGAGTGGATCTGATTATGGAGCCCGAGCTTGTCAGCTCTCGTGCTGACTGTGGTATTGTGCAGTGTCACCTGGGTCACTTCTATGTGTCCTGCCTTTATTATGGTCCCTGCTTTTCTCTGTCCCTTCTGGCACCTTGTACTTGAGTTTGTTACCCTTTGACTTTGAGGAAAATCTCCCCGCTTTTCTTACAGCACATAAAAATCTGGGCCAAGAAGTTGATGAGTGCAGAAGTGGAAGCTCATGGCTTTGGCTTCCTCTGCAGCCACTCCAATAGCTGGAGTCTGACCAGCTGCTCTCCTTGGGCTTTCCCAAAACCTGCCAAGAGGGGCTGAGAGTCCTTTGCCCCAGCAATACTCTGCTTTAGTCTTCTCCAGCCTTGCATTGGCCGTTTGTTTATAGAAGCTGTTGCAGTGTCTGGTGGTTGGGGTGTGCAGGAAGCAGGGTCCCCGCTCTGTTGGGAGTCCCACCATGCCAAACCCTTCCTGCTGGCGAGGTGGCTGCAGCAGTGCCTTCCTCACACTTCAGAAAAACATAAGCTGCTTTCTAACCCTGAGGCCTTGCCCAAAGCCTTTGGGTTGTTTGTGTTCCATCTGTAAGCAGGAAATACCAAGCGAGGGTCGCATTTGGCTGCAGGAATCCAGTGGTTGTATGGATGTGGATAGCTGGGATGTGTGACTGACCTGCTGTGGTGGCCTCTGGGCAATGGACTCGAGGGAATCCACCTCCAGCCCTCACTGCCCTCCTGACACTTTGTCTCTAAGGCTTTGAGCAAAGTACACAAACATTTGGGGCTTTAAACTTCCTGGTGACTTTGGGCCAAGCCACTCGTGTTTGCTGGTGTCTCGTGCTTTTTGTCTTTGGTGTTGGGTGTGTAAATACACAGGGCACAACAGTCTCTGCTCTGCACAAGCACCCTGAGCTCTCCTGGTGCTTCCTTAACCCATGTTAGTGAGACCAGAATCTGGCCCCAAAGGTTCATTGTTTGAGCTGAAAACACCAAGTTGTTCTCTAGACTTGGCTCTGCTTTAGCTCCCTGCCTGGGGTGGTTTTGTGAGCAAAGTAACTGCAGTTGGGAAGAAAGAAATGGAAAAGCAAGAGGACGAATATGGTCCTGTTTAAAGGACCTTTGGGGTTCCACTGTGACCTAAAGCATGTGCTTTATTCAGCAGTTCTCACAAGCAGGAAGCTTTATTTAAGGCCTACAGCACTTGCTGAATCATGGAGCAAGATAAAACTTGAGTTTTATAGTTTAAATGGAGCAGATTTTGCTATTTTCAGAGCTTTTCTGATGTCCTCAACGTTCAGTCTTAATTGTCTTAAGCAGATGCCATCAGGAGCATCTTCAGATGCTGCTCTGGTGCAGCAAAGGGCAGCTGAGACCTGGGTAATCCTTTGAGAACAGAGATCACAAGGTGACAGCAACCCCCCCCCCCCGTCTTTGATGTGAAGGGGTTTTGGGGAATTGGGGGAGAAATGAAATCAAAATGCAGCAGTGGTCAAATTGGCTCCAGCCCTTTACTGAAGACTTGTATTTACAGCATTCTCCTGCCTGTGCTGGGATTGGGGTTTCTGTTTAATCAGAAGCATCCCAAAGGCACAGAGAGTTCTGGGCTTTGTGCTCTGCTTTTCTCAGCACCCTGTTTCCATACCTCAGGAGAATTGTAGGGCCCCTCTGGCAGAGCTGAAGAGGCAGAGGAGGGAAGGGAGTGATGTACTTTGCTGCAGTCTCCACATCTAAATATAAATAGTTCTCCTCTTGGATCCTTCCAGTCTGATCTTCTGGGTGATTTGACCTTTCTGTGATAAAAGCTTTCTTTATTTGCAGGAATAAAAAGGCAAAGGGGAGGAGAGGACACAGCAGATGGTTTTTTTAAAATATCTTCAGATCCTGGCAGTTGGTTTCTGCAGCACCCAGCGCTCACTGCTGGACCAGCTCCCTCCTGGGCTCCAGCTTTTCTCCTCCTCTGAGCTGCTTGAACAAACTTTGCATTTTACTCTAAAGCATTGCCCTGGAGATTTCTAAGGAAGTGTTTTATCATGGGGACACCACGCTCCGATGGGGACGGATGTCCCAGGCTCCGGTCCCCAGCCCTGCCCACTGCACCACTGACCCTGGTTTTCCTTGTTTCATAACTTCAGCTGAAAGAAACATTTGTGTTAATTGCTGCTGGTTCTTCATGTGTTCACCCTCAAGCAGTTTGAGCTCAGTTTCCAAACACGGCTCAGTTTAATGTGTAAAACCACGGGACTCTGGCACTGCCCAGGTTACAGCCCAGCCAAAGGCAGCACAGGTGCAGTGTTAGAACAGCTCTAGACTGCACACAAGGCTTTCTGGCGCTAGTTCTAACCATTAATTGCCACTTTAAATCCAGCAATAAATTATTTGGGCAACCACACCGCAAGAGCCCACTGCCAGGAACAAACCAGAGCTGAGCACTACTCAGTCCCCTTCATGCTTCAGAACTGCAGAGCTGGATCGGGCAGGGCACTCCTGCACACACTCTGAGTGGGGGTTTTTGGTGTCTCACTGACCTTCTGGATGTAGTTTAAGCCATAATCCTGTGAACAATGTCAGTGCTGGAGGTGCACTGCATGTGTGTATTGATCTGCCGTTTGCTCCTGGAGCACAGGATGGTGAGTGAGTGGTGTGCAGGATGCCTCAGGATAAGCCTCTGATCCTTTGCAAATTGGATTTTGTGGCTCACTTGCCCGTCCTCTTGGATAAAGTTTCCCCTTCGCTGCCTCTCCTCTAGCAGAGCTCAGGTCTGTCTCAGGACTGCAAAGCCTTTTATAATGCTCTGCAGATCAGGAGTCACTTGGAAGGGACAGGGACAGGCTTTCCATTTCCCACTGAAACGTGCTGCAGAGTGAGCCTGCTGCTTCATTCCCTTCTGGAGTTCCACTCGGTCTGCATGAGATTCCTGTTGGTTTTGTTTGGTGCCTTTCCTGCTGTGTGGCACTGAGGTGCTCCTGGTTAGCAGCCCCCCAGTGATGACTACTGTTTTAGAAAGCCTCTGGACCACATGAGTCGTTGTGATTTCATGCTGGGGAGGAAATGGATTGCTCAGAAAAGGCCAGCTTCAAACAGAGCCACAGCTGGCTGATTTTAAACCAGTTCAGCTGAGGATCAGAGGGTGCTGTTAAATTTTACCTCCAAAGGAAACCATGCAGGAAAATGCACCGTGTTTTGTACCCACCAGCACAAGTGGGATTGTCAGGGCTTGTAATAAGCCTCGTGTAACTCCTAAAAGGATGGAGTGTAAAACAGGCCAGCACACACAGATCATGGGTTGTACTGTTGGAACCCTGGGTTCTGAGAATTTCAGCCTTTCAGTGCTGAGAGGCAGTGATCCTCAGAAACACACTGTATTAGATCCAAAACCCTGGGAAAAGTTTCCTAAATTGTGTGATGGCACTGAGGCTGTTGCTGTGCGATTAAAAGTTATATCACTGTGGGAAATACGTAGAAATGTAGAAAATTAGGTTTAGGAGATATAGGTAATAATAGGTTATAATATGGAGGATTTTGGGTGTGGATTTATGTCTTCTTTCTTCTCCTTCTTCTCAAGTCTGAATGTTCTGTCATTGGGTCAAAAGTTCTGCACTGCAGAACATGAAAAGTTAGTAATTGGATTGTTAGTAAAAACATCTCATAATTGGTTAGTTTAGACTTTAAAAAGCTTGGAAAATTAAAACTCATGGCCATTTTCCACCTTTCCAACAAAGAGGCACACACTGTGCAGCTGTATTACTGATAAGATATAATAAACAACTCAGTCTGAACAAGAATACTCGATCTCCCGTGTCTCAATTCAAACTCTGAGTAAAAGAACTCGAGATGTAGAGAAAAAGAAGAAAAAGCAATATTGTACTGGAGAGTGCCATCATCAGGAAAGGTGAACAGTTCCAGTTTGCTTATAAGAATGTACTGGTTCGAATTTGATGCCCATTCTGGGAGAGGGTGGTGGCCCTGGTGAGGGACAGCAGGCACCACTCTCCTTTCACAGCGAGCTCAGGAGCAGCACTGGCCTCTTACTTGTGCCATTCTGTGCTGATGTGAACAGGACACCCTCCAGGGGTTGGGGAAGAGTAATCCTTGCCAGGGTTAATACTTAAATCTGTTCTGCTTGGTTTTTGAGCAAGGGAGGGAAGTTAACACTCCCAGAAGTGCTGGGAGACCACCTACTCTTTGGTACAGACTGCCAGCAGCTGACAGATGGAAGTGATTTTGGGACAGTGAGAAGTCACAGTGGAATCACAGTGGTGACCAAGAGCAGACTCTGTATCCCACAGTCTTTGACTTACACCCACCCCTTGTGACTCTTGCTGTGGAGCAGGACAGTTTCCCAGAGCCATCAGAATTCTTCTGTGGAGTGTGAATTAGCAGTGGGTCGATGGTTTGCTGTCTCATGTGGTTCAGTCTAATAGACACGTGTTCCTCTGAAGATGCTTTTTGGCAAGCCTGTGTATGGCTGAAGGATGTATGGCAGTGGGAGCTCTGACTGGAAAGGAGGAGGTGAAGCAGAGGAGTGATTCTGTGTGCTCACACGTTGACCCCTCCTCTTGATGCCGTGCCCTGCACTCTGTGTGACTGCCCCTAACCACAGCTGTCAGATACCCACCTTGGTGTGAGAGCTCTGCTGACCCTGCCCTTGCCCTGTCCCTGTTTGCTGTTTGCCTAAGTCTTCCCTGTCCATTTTTTGTCTTGCAGCATCTGGAGAGGGCCCAACGTGAACTGCGTTGACAGCACTGGATACACTCCGCTGCACCACGCTGCTCTGAATGGCCATAAGTGAGTGCTGTTCCCATGCCTTGGGTCACAGGGGGTGGATGCTTTGTGCTTCCCTGGCCACGGCTGTGTGGTTCAGTCACCAGCCAAGGCCCTGGTGCAGCACTACTCCATCTTCAGGGGAAGTGGAGAATGTCAGTGCTTTGGCTGCTGCACAGCGTGATCTTGCATCTCGAAACACTGATGTTTCCAACCACCCTTTTATTCCTAAGCAATTCGGATAAGCTGTAACACTGCGTGAAAGGGGCTCCCCCAGTGACAATCCCTGTGGTCTGTCTGGAGTCCAAGGTGGTCTGGGCCTGCACCACTTAATAATTCCCTTGTGTACATATCACGTTTTTAAGTAACTTCAGTGTGGTAGATCTTGTGTTGCTCATTGCTGCCTGAGATATTAAGAAATGGAATAGAGTTAAAAACTTCATTCACCTTAGTTGTGCTGGTGCAATTCACTTTGCAGCAGAGGCTTGTGGCTGACTTCAGCCCCTGTTCATCTCCATTAGTATGGCAGTAACGTGAATCTTTCCTGAGCTCAGCTCAGCAATATTTATTTCTTTTTTTAAATTTCCTTTGGCAGCATTTAATAGAAACACTTAAAAATCACATTTCAAGAGGATGTCTGAAACATTGCTGTTCAGATTAACTTCTTGTTCAGTACTTGCTGCAGAATGTGAGCTGTGAAACAAGGACTGAATGTCTCACTGGAGTTCTTGTCTCTTCCAGGGATGTTGTGGAAGTTCTGCTGAGGAACGACGCGCTCACCAATGTGGCAGATTGTAAAGGCTGTTACCCCCTGCACTTGGCAGCCTGGAAGGGAGATGCTGACATAGTGAAGCTCCTCATCCACCAGGGCCCTTCGCACACCAAAGTGAATGAGCAGGTCTGCCTGATTTTCTCTAATGTATCATTGAATCACTTCCCTGGCATGGAGAGAGACTCCTTCAGCTGACTCCTGACCCTTCCCAAACCAGTAGCAATGGTTGTAAGGTCCTACTTGCTGGTGGGATAAGAGGGGCACTGCCTAAAGCAGTACATTCAGTTCTGAGTTAGTGGTAGGATGAAAAGGTATTTAAGTTTTAGAGAGAGTCACATAAATATGAGAACTGCTCAACACTTAGGAAGTGGTCTCCTGCTTCTGGGCTTCTAAAACTAACCCACAGTTTTCCTTTCAGCTGCTGGATAGCTGAGCAGGTTTCTAGTTCTGCAGAGGATCCATTGGCTCCCTCCTTTGGGAACTAATCCAGGCAGCTTTGTTCAGTCTCTTTGGCCGTGCTCTCTTAGCTGCTCTCCTGGCTTGTCTCTGGCACTTGCTCCAGTTCACTAATTTGTAAGTTCTAAGATAATTTTAACACTACTTGCCCCCAGATAAATCCCTAGCTTAATCTTAAAGAATTATTTTCACAATCAGGCAAGAAAAAAAAGCCTCTTGGATTTGTTCCTTTTGTCAAGCTGACAGTTTTGGTCTGGGGTGCAGAGGGAGTGAGGGATACGACACAGCTGTGTCCACTGCAGAGGGCTGGCTCCTGTGGAACTGCCCCATGGGCATCAGAGGTATCTTAGAGTTCCAGGGAACAAACTGAAATGCTACTGCTGGAAGACCCAAATATTCCTGTTGTTCCAGAGTTTTGTTTAAGGAACTGGTTTTGTGAGCGAGGCCAGCTGAGCAGTGTCACTGAACTGTCCCTCCCTGGGTGAGCCTGGCAGACACAAAGTGACAGGTCCAAATCAGGTGGCTCAAGCAGCAAGGGGCTGTAATCATCCTGTCCCTTAGGCAGGAACATCTGATGTCCCTGTGAATCAGCTCCCAAACCACTCAGGTGTTCTTTTAGGAGGAAAGGAGTAAACCAAAATAGGTTTGCCTACCTTAGTGCCACCAGGCTAAACCTCAACATTTATCCCAAAGGTAATTCCCAGGTAGGTCAGACACCCCTGGCTTGAGTTCAGCTCACGGTCAAGGTGAGCAGCTGGGGGGTCCATGCTGTTGATTTGTTCCATGGTAGTTTTGAAGAAGCTGGGGAGCAAACTCCTTTCAGAGCCAGGTTTAGGAGTCCCAGTCCTTCTTTGTGGGGACTCAAGTGCCACACTGAAGTTTCCCAGGACGGGTAACTCACTGCACTAGGCTGCCCCAGGGATAAATGCTGCTAAAACATCATGGAATGAAAAATCTGGTTGTAGTGCAATTCTCTCTCACTCCTCCATTGAGCAGGAATAACGAGGAGTGTGTGTTCTGATGACTCTGGTGATAATTTTCTGGTTTGGGGCTGTGGTTAATCAGGTCTCCAGGCACAGCTGCAGGCACTCAGTCTGGTTGCATAGGCTTGAGTGCAGGTAACCCTTTTCAATCAATCTGACAAGAATTGAGTGAGGGCCCCTGAGTGTGAATGTTCTGCTCTGAGTAGGGCAGCTAGAGGGGACATCTTTGCAAAGACCCAAAGCTTAGTATGATCCTTCCAGGTAATGTTTCATTAATGTCTGTTTAGTAGGAACCCTGTTAAATGAGAGAAGTCAGCTGAGGAGCCTGTGCTTGGAGCCTGGTCCAGGTTACAGCAATCCCAGCTGGAATGGCTTTTGCTGGCCATGGCTCTGACTGGAACAAGATGCTGTGTCCTGGCATTCCACCCCTTGGAGTCACCCATTGCTTTGTTGCTGTATCTCACCCATTTCATTATCACATTTTTTTTCTTTTTCCTCTTCCTTTTTGTAGAATGCTCTTGAGATCAAAGAACTCAAAAAGTACGGCCCCTTTGACCCATATATCAATGCCAAGGTGTGTACTTTGCTGTCAGCATTTCACTGCATCATCACTCCAAGCTGCACTCGCGTGCTTCCAGGTGCAATAATACCTGTTCACTTCGCAGCTGCTTGGGGAAAAGGAAAATGGGACCATTTATTTACTGTGGGTTTCTCTCTTCAAAGCAGTTATAGAAACATAATTAAAGGGAAGCTTTTCCTTACTTTCCTGGGGGCTCCTTCCTTGCTTAGCCTTGTAGGACTCGCAGTGATGGTCAGTTTGATTGATTGAGCTGGATGACTTCCCAAAGGTAATGTTACTTAAATGTTTTAGGTTTTGTTTCATGTGCTGATGTTGCTGATAAATGCAAAGAGAAGGAATTTTTTTTTCCCTGCTTAACCATGGTTGCATTTTCTCTGTGGGCTGTTTGGAGTGAATTTTGATGCCTTTTCTCCTATCAAATGCATAATGCTGTGTGTGTTGTTTGAATGGACAGTTAATTCCTATGGTGGTGGTGGGAAGAAGGGAGGACAGTGGCATTCCTGCCTCCCTTCCCAAGTCCTCCATGTCCTGCTTATTACATCAGTCTCTCTTTTGATGTTCAGTCCGTGGTGTCGTCTGACCCTTCAGCCCTGGTCTCCTGTTCCTGTTTTCTGACCTGTTTTGCTCTTCTCTTGTTTTCAGTTGTTCTTGAGCTACAAAAGACACAACATCAGTTCATGCAATGTGCTGAGACAGCTGTTGAAGAAGCAAATCAAATTCTTGGTGGTGGTTTCTCAGACACCATTTTTCAGTTTTATTTCTAAACAGTCAAGCTGCAAGCCAGGGATGGCAAACAATCTGCTGCTCTGTCCTGAGACACCTCTGCCATGAGCCACCATGCCACAGCTGCTTCCAGCCAGTTACTTTGGATCCAGCCATCCATGGCTGATTCCTGTCTCTCAGAGTTTCCCTCTGCTTGATCTGCAGGACCTTAGAAACACACAGCTAGAGCTCCTGTGCTTGCTGGGAGTTAGGCGTGGTTTTGCAGAGTTCTGTTTCAGGGTCACCAGTGCCCACTCTGAGCACAAATGCGATCCCGTGAAGCTCATCCAAATCGAGGATTTTTACAAAAATCTGGATGGGAATTTTATGCCTTTATGTTTTCTGTGGAAACATCATAGTTGAGCAGTTCAGTTGCCTGCAAGGAGCTTCCTAAAACATTGACAATAACCAAGTAAAATTTTACACCCTCTAGTATTGGGATGTTGAATGAAGAAGGAATGTAAAGCGGGAATATCCTGGGAGTTCCCTTTCTTGTGGATTTTTGTTTAAAGAGTCCTCTAATTTGGGTTTTATACTGCGGAGAAGGGCATTATTTAAAGCCTCAGTTCAGTGTTCACAATGGCTGAGGTGCTCTCTAGAGCAAGACAAGATTTTGGGAACCTTTGCTTTGGTTTTAAGGAGAGAGAGATGATTTACACACAGTTGTTGGGTTCATCACAAGTTCTGACCAGCTTTGCACCAGTTCCTGGCCAGGTGTGATGAAGAGCATGGGGAATTGTACCTGTCACACAAACTGTGGTGTTTTCTCAGGGGCACTGGAGCAGTCAAGCAGCAGGTTGTCTATTGACATAGGGCAGGACTGTGTTGGACACTCAGACACTGACAAAAATCCTACAAAGGAAGTACATTGAGTGGGACTGAAGGGCCATGTAGCTGCTTTCCCTAACCCTGGGGCAGGATCAAGTCTCCTTACACTATTCCTGACCAACTTCTCAAAAACCTCAGAGAGGGACAGCTCTGTGGCCTTTCTTTGGCAGTTTATCCAACCCTTCAGATCTTTGTAGGTCAGAAAACTTGCCCTTGTTTAAACCAAGTCTCCCTTGGCTCAGTTGGAGCCATCTCACGGTGTGTTGGGAGTGGGGGGTGCGGGATGGACACGGTGCCTGAAGGGGCTATGGGTTCTCCACTTGAGCACGGGGTGAGGAACAGCAGGGCTGTGTGTGGTGAGTGGTATCACATTACCAGGGCTTGAAACCTATGCTGGAGGCCATGAGAAAGCAGAGCCATCCCTGCTCATGTCCTGTTTCTGCTCTGCAGACGGGCATTGCTCCCAACTCCTCTCTCCCAGCTGAGAGCTGGGGGGATGCAAGGATTCCTGCAGGAATGCAGCCCCTCAGCCCTCCTGAGTGCTCTATTTTTCTAAGTAGTTCTGAAATTTGAAGCCATGTGCCTTCTGGCTGCTGGGATGGAATTTTCCTTTTCCATCTCTGATACATCTGTAGGTCTGAGCACTCCTGCCTGCTGCTCTGGTTTGTGCCTGGAGAGGTGACGTGGGAAGGGAGCAAACTCCCATGCCTGGAAGAACTGTAGTATTTTGGGCTGCTCAAAACTTTCCCAAAATGGAGGCAATAAAGATTCAGGTGGTAGTGGGAGTTTCCACTGAACAGTCTGAAATTGGGAGAGACTTTCTGTGATGATTCAGGGCAGTTTTACTGCCTGGTGATCTCTGCTGCAGGAGGAAAGTCTGGGGATTTTGCCTCAACCATCGAAGCCCCAGTCTGCTTAGGGAAAATTGGACTGAATTGCAGGCAAGATGAGGGAAGTCTCCAACAATTACGCTTTTAAAGGATGTTGTGTTTCCATTTCTGAGCCTTCAGGCAGGTGTTTGGAGCTGCTGCATGCTTTAAAACCCCCTGAGGGATACAGAGCCAGTGCTAGGGAGAAAGGAGAGGGGGGCAGTCCTAGCTAGGGAAATCCCCAGTAGCCAGAGCTGGCATGGCACGAACAGCGTGTGCCCCCACAGCTCTGGGACGGGGACCCACTGCTCAGTCATCCAGTCTTTCCACAAAGCCTGGCAGTGAGGATCCCTCATGCTGCGGCCCAGGCTGAGAGCCTGGGCCCAGCTGTCGTGGGCTCCCTGATCCCTGCACTCCCAACCCTGTCAGAGGGGAATAATGGGATTTGCCAACCCTGTAAATAACCGAGAGCAGCAGTGTGAGCTGACGGGCAGGTGCGAGCTCTGATGTTCTCTATTCTGTCCCCTCTCACTCCGTTTGTATATTTTTTGTGCAGACTTCTGTATCCTGCAGTAACCTCTGTCCACGTGTATGTGCCTCCCCCCAGGATAGAGCCTGTTTGACTTGGACTTTCTGTGCCGGCAGTGATGCTTTGCCCTCGTTTGCCCCCTCTCCCTGCATGTGCCTGATCCTGCCTCCTTCGCTTTGCTTCTGTACAAACTGCAGCTGCCGGAGCCTCACCCAGCTCCCACTTCGCTTGTGCTTTGCCCGTGGCTGAGAAGTGATGCAAAAGCCAGATGCAGACAAGTGGGGGGGTTGACAGGACTCCTGTGAGCCTGAGAGCAACTGAACACTTCCACAGGATCCGAGTCCTCGTGCAGCCACGCGGGTTTGTGACACGGTGCAAAATACTGAGCAGTGTCCCAAGGCGTGCGTGTGCTCTCACAGCAGGCAGGCAGGAATCAAATTCCCTTCTGCAGTGGTGCTGCTGCCTCCAGCAGGACAAAAACATTCTGTTTATTTTAATGGAAGTGTTGTTAAAATGGCAAATTCAACTGCGATTCTTTCAGTTGAAGTGTGTAACTGTTTGTATTAAACTTTTTTTAGGATCAAATTGTCAGATAGTTGTTTCTAAAGTGCTTAAACCAGAATCCCTCTGTGGATGACACACAGTAGTAAAACTAGAAAATTGAGAGGAATTTAATTTGAAGAAAGGCTCTGTTAGATCTGGCCATGTTCCTATTTTGCACCTACACATGTGGAGTGTTGGACTGCTCACCTTTGGGCTTTGCATTGCTGGTTCTTAGCCTGGCTGCTGGTGCACGCACTGGTGTGGGTCTGGCTTCCAGCTGGGATGCTCCCTTGTCACTGAGACATTGCTTCCCTCAGCTGACCTGAGCCCTGGCTTGTTCCTGCAGTGGTGGAATTGCACGGCTCTCTGGGTCACAAAGTGCATGGGACTGGGTGCACCCTTTCTCTAAACAGCCAGATTTGCAGAGATGGAATGACCCTTATAACCAGGATAAGTAGGATTTTAAACAATTGAAGTTTAAATCTAAAATGATGATGATGAAGCTCCAGCAAATAGAATTCACACAACAGGTTACCTGCCTTATATTTAGCCTTTTATTTTTGTGGCACCCTGAAGTGTGGGATGCTGCCAAGATATCAGACTGCCTTCCCCAGGTGCCAGCAGCATTAATGGGAATCTGGATACAGCTCAACATCCCTTTAACTTTAGCATGGCCCCTGGATTCTGACGCTAGTGCTTGGAAAGCAGGCTGGTCCATCTGTAGCCCTCTTTCCAACAGCTGAAGTGCGTTGTTCTGGACATCCCCGAAGCTGTGGCTGGGTGGGCCGGTCAATGAGCTTGTGAGGGGATGCTAAATGCCCAGGGAGATGGTGAAACATTACTCAGGCTGGTTCAGACTGGGCTCTCTGCTTCCCCGTTGCTTTTTTTGTCTTGTTTTTGCATTTAAACTTCAATGTTGGAGCGAGGCGCGGGGCGGCCGCTGCCCCGGCCCTGACGCGCTGCCGCTTGTGCCCCTCAGAACAACGACAACGAGACGGCGCTGCACTGCGCGGCCCAGCACGGCCACACCGAGGTGGTGAAGGTGCTGCTGGAGGAGCTCACCGACCCCACCATGCGCAACAACAAGTTCGAGACCCCCCTGGACCTGGCCGCGCTCTATGGGAGGCTGGAAGTGGTCAAGATGCTCTTGAACGCCCACCCCAACCTGCTAAGCTGCAACACTAAGAAACACACTCCGCTGCACCTGGCAGCCAGGAACGGTCACAAAGCTGTGGTCCACGTCCTCCTAGATGCTGGCATGGACAGCAACTATCAGGTATCTGGTGTGTCTGAGTGGGGCTGGGCTGGTCGCTGGGGCCTGGAGAGCTCCACCAACCCTCCTCGCAGAGGGAGCGCTCGCAGAAGCTGAGGAGAGCTTTGTCTTCTGCTGGGCTGTCTGTGCAGCTCTGGGTTGCTCGGGGAGGCTGCCCGGAGGGACTCGGGTGCTGTGCATGCCTCACGCCTGCGCAGGGGCCGGGCAAAGCCCCAGACACAGAGTGAGGGAGAGAAACACCCTGTGGCCGAAGCTGTTCTGCCCTGCAGTGCTGTGAGCTCTTGATAGCAGTGGAGGCAAACGTGTCTCTTCCTATCAAGCCACTTGTGAATGTGCTGTTTTCACAGCAATGGCTTGTATGTGGGTCTTGTTTTCTCTTGTCAGGACATGACCTCTTGCCAAGCTGTAGAAGGCCCTTTGTTGGTCTCTCTGATGGAACCATCCCCATTTTTCCATCCCACATCCTCAGCAGTGTAGTAATGCTGATAGTCCGTCCTCAGCCGTAGGTAGTGCTGCCCACACCTCGTGTACAACGCCGTGTATTTATTGCTTCTGTAACCCTCTAAGCCATGCCTCCCTCACCATTCCCTGCTGTCTGGCTTCATGCTATGTTTCCATTTAATTTGCAGACTGAGAAAGGCAGTGCTTTGCACGAAGCTGCTTTGTTTGGCAAGACAGATGTGGTACAAATATTGCTGGCTGCAGGTGAGAGAATGTTCCCCCTTTGAAGCACTAATGTGGTGATCCCTTCACCCAGAGCTTGAGGAAATCCTTTTCTAGTGCAGCAGGTTTCTCCATCCAGCTGTCGGAGCTCCTCGGAGCAGGATATAGGAGAGGTTGGCTCTTAGAGTTTGGCTTTAGATTTGTCTCTAGAGTGTTTTATAGCTCCCCCCCAGTGATGATCACAAATGTGACTTGATGGAATACATGAACCTGCACACAGTTAGACAATATTCTTGCTTTTGCCCTCCGTACCCCTGTTGCCACAGGTATTGATGTGAACATAAAGGATAACAGAGGCCTGACCGCTCTGGACATTGTGAGGGAGCTTCCTTCCCAGAAAAGCCAACACATAGCAGCTCTCATTGAAGGTGGGTAACGCAGCTCTGCCTCTGGGGAGGAGGGGAAAGCTTGGGGTGCTGATTGTGCCAGGGCAGGTACAGGATGTGCCTTTCTAGACCTGGAAAGTGCTGAAAGCAAAGCAGCTTTGGGCGGTGTTGGAAGGAGCGGTGCTGAAACGCTGGGGTGAGCTTCTCCAGACCAAATGTTTGGAGGAGGACTTGGGGGGATTTAGGAGAATTAGCCCTTTGCTGAGGGAGTGTGGCGTGACTTTTACAGTTTAAATGGGCTTAATTGAGCTTTGTTTAGCACACTTTTGAAGTTAATTAAAATTAAGGATAGCCTAAATCTGCTTGCAGAATGCAAAGTATCAGCTTTAGAAATGGTTCTGCTATAACTCCCCTTTATGTGTCTGTGTAGGCAAATCGTTGTCCACAGATCTCACATCCTGCTCCTCGCCTTGTTGTGAGGCTTGGGCATGGAATTTGCAGATGAGATTTACAGAAAAGGCCTTGATTACTTGTGTTTTATAAAGGCGCTTGGTCCATTGTGTCTGTCCAAATTCGGGAATGAAATGTGACATCTTGGCTAAATTCATACCTTGTAATTACGCTGTCTGCATTTCCTCTCAGCTGTGGGGAGGATCAGAAGCATTTGGAGCTGGGGTGTGTTATTCACGCTGAGCATTTGGGAGCTTTGCAGGTTCAAAGCACTTCTCAGACTTTTAACTAAGCTGTGCCTGTGAGGCTGGTAGGTTTGAGCTTTATTCTGAAACTGAAGACAAAGATGGGCTTTAAAACTGAAGGTGTTGCAGATAAAGGCTGTTAGTTTTCCCCGGGAGGGAGCTGCTCTTGGATGTTACATCAGCTGAATGTTTTCTGGCTTTGCCTGTGGCTGGGGGCTGCAGCTGCAATTGGTTTCTCTTGTTATGACTGTTCAGTGATGGAGCTTGTGTCTGCAACACAAATCTGCTCCGTGACTCTGTGTCCGTACAGCAGCTTTGCAGCTTTCTGATTAAAGACTCTGAAAGTTCAAAGGACCATCCCTACCCTTGTGCCTGTGATTAAAGGGGCCGCCTGCTTCTATTTTGGGATCTGAGCTGCAAGTTTTAATAATTTTTTTTTTTTGGACACTTAATAAGCTGACAGTTGGCCTTCCACCCACGAGGGAGGAAGTACCATGTGCTGAAGGAGACAGAAAACCAGATTGACGTGAGCTGACCCTGTCTCCCAACCCCCTTGCAGATTACACCGTTGGGAAGAAAAGTGCCAAAGCTGTGGAGAAATCTGCTCCAGCCCCGCTCGCTCCAGCCACCGATGCCTCAGGCCGGACATCTCAGGGTGGGCATCACCAACATTCCTCTCCCTGCCAGCACCGAGGTCGGGAGATCCAATGACAATCCCGTCTCTTTCTTCCCCACTCAGGTGATGTGGACAAAGCTGTCACAGAGCTGATCATCGACTTCGATGTGAACCCTGAAGAGGAGAGCCCGTACGAAGCTTTGTACAATGCCACATCCTGCCACTCCCTGGACAGCCTGGCCAGCGGGAGATCATCCGACCGGGAATCTGTGAATAAGGAAGCTGAACCAAGTGGCCTCAAAGCAGCTGGAGTCAGGCCTGTACGTAGCTCACCGCTGCTTGCCCTAGAGGCACAGGGGGCTGACCTGCAGGGTCAGGTTTTGCAGCAGGCTGCTCAAGTTTAAAGAAATCTTTAAATCCTTCCCTGACATTGATCAGAACAGGCAGGTGCCTCTGCTCCTTCCCTGGCCTGTTCACAGGGATTACCTAAAAGCAGCCACTTCTTTGTTTTACCTTGTGTTGTATCCTGTTTTCTGACAGTTTTGATACTGGTGCCAGTGAATCTTGGTCTGTCAGGAGATTACAATTCACAGAAGGGCTGACTTCTTGTCCAGAAAAAGTTCTGGAAACTTTTGTGGAGCATTTTCTCGTGTCTTGCTCACTGCATTACCAAAGCTGAGGCTCTCAGGAAATTATCTGTAAGAATAACCTGTTGGAGACTAGTTGGCAGTGAAAGGGAGGTTTTTTGTGTATTACTTGCAGAGCTCTGTAGAGGGTACTCCAGGCTTTACAAGGCAGCACAGAGCTCCTGGAACTGTCCCCAGAGAAGTCTTCCTCACCTTCTGTCAGCTGCATCTGCTGCCCCAGTAGCGATTGGCGGGAAGGCTGCTGTGGGGCAGGTGGGACACGGGCCCTGCAGTGCTGGGTCAGCTTTAGGCTTTGTGTTCTGCTTGGTTTTCCAAAGCCTGCTCTGTGGAGGCATTTTTGGACAAAAGGCAGAGCAGCAGTGAACAATTAAACTGCTGGGGGCACAGTAACCATGGTTCCCCTCTGTGCAAAGAGGTGCAGCCTTTGGCTTGTGCTGAGAGCAAGTAGAATAGAAATGAGTCAAAAGCTTTGGATAATGGACATTTTGGCCAGATCTCTCAGGTGTGCAGTACCAGGTGCACTGTCCTGTTACTGATCAAATCTTGTCACTGTGCTGTGCTGGTGATGTCTGTTGTGAAATAAGCTCAGCTCTGTCACAAGTAAGGAAAGATGAGAGGCTGAACTGCAGTGAAAAGAGAGCAGGAAGAGGGACATGCTCCAATAGCTCGCTAGAGTTTCTCCCGGGACTTGCTGAGTTTGAGCAGTGCAGCTCTGCTGCTCCCTTTGCCATTAGATGGAGCTGTGGCCGGGCAGGAGGTGGCCCCGGGATGTGCTCAGCCTCGGGACAGGCAGCAGCTCCAGCTGCCCAGTGGCAATCCCGGGATATCAGAGGAGAGCAGTGCAGCATTGTTTCTGGGTCTCTAGAGTTTTCCACTATAAAAGATGCCTCTGGCATCAGTTTCACTAAGCCACAAGCCCTTACTTCCCATGAGCTCGTTGCTCACTCCCCTGTGTAGTGCCGTGGAGATGCTGGTTTGGGTGTGAGTGAGACCTGTGTGAGCAGATCGGTGTCCTGAGGAAGAGGAGGAAAAGCAGCAGCCATTGCCCAG
The DNA here is from genome assembly GCF_041296385.1 of Aphelocoma coerulescens. Classification (NCBI taxonomy): domain Eukaryota; kingdom Metazoa; phylum Chordata; class Aves; order Passeriformes; family Corvidae; genus Aphelocoma; species Aphelocoma coerulescens. Next base: position 4,563,230 of record NC_091039.1, on the reverse strand, counting down.
CTCTGTGCTGTTAGGGCTGAACTTCTCCTCCACCCAGATTAATTTGAAGAGGTTGTTGCTGCATCCACAGCAGTGGGGACATAGAGCTGGTGGAGGCAGAAGGGATGAGCTGTACCAGCAGAGCTGACAGTGTCTGTCTCACCCACAGAGAGAACGTCCTCCCCCGCCGGCCAAGCCCCCGCCTGATGAAGAGGAGGAGCAGAATGTGGAGAAGAAGACAGGCCACAATGCTCCCTGTGAGGTACATGGGGCTTGCTCTGGGGTGTTTCATGGGAGAGTGGTTTAAACGTTGGGTTTAATAGTTTGGGAGGAGCCAAGGATGCTGTTACCTCCTGTGCTCGTTGGGCTGTGAATGTGAAGTATTCCCTCACTCAGCATTGCTGCTGTCCCTTACCATGGGAACTTCCTTTGTCCGGTTCTTCCAGGGCACCTCAGAGTTGACCTTCAGCCTTACTTTCCTATTCTTGGCTGAGAATTCCCTTAGGAAGAGATTTTTCTGACCCACGTTGCAATATGGACCATTGCCCACTAGTAATGATCCCACCACAGGCATCTTCAGTTGGACTGAAACACAGAGGGGCTGTGAGTTCCTGCTTCCTCTGAGCTCCCAGCTGTGGAGGAGCTGCGTGAGCTTGTGGGTCCCACTGACATGAGCAGGGATCAGGGGCTTGAATTCAGCTGAGGATCTGGCCCAGCACATGTTAAAGCTGCCTTCTGCAGGGGTCAGTGCATGTGAGCTGCTTTCTGATGGAACTCGAGCTCTCCCATTCCATATGGTTGCTGCTGGGGCTTCCTGTTGCTCATCTTATTCACCTGCCTGTGAACCTCAGATGTAAGGACTCTCTGGGAGACACAGCTGTGGGAAACCACAAATGTGCCTTGGCAGCTTCTGCTGACACCCAGGAAAACCTTCAAAGCAAATCCAAATCCTGTGGATTTCTGTGCTCTCCCAAAGGCAGTGGGTTGTGTGTGAAGCCCATGGAGCGTGTGCCACCTCTGTTGTCAGAGCAGGCTCTGGTTCAGCAGGTGCTTTCTTTGAATGTGCTGATCTGCTGCAGTTCTGCAAGGCATAAATGAGATCTGTTTTCTGGAGTGTGTCAAATCCACACAAGACACGGGTGAACATGGCCTGCTGTAATAGAACTGACTGCAGAGACAGAGTAAACTCTGAGCTGTGCGTGAACAGGGAAACTGGGCTGTGACACTGTGGGCTGATCCCTGCCCTGCTGTTCAAATGCAGGGGGTGATAACCAGTCCTGTGCCTGGCTCTGGCAGAGGAGAGCTGGGCAGCAGGTCATGGCGTAATTGGGAAGCAGAACTTGTTTATGACAATAAACACGAGGGAGGGAAACGTGCCCTGACCATTCCTGCTGAGCTTTCTTGCCATGTTTAATTACCAAACACCTGCTGTGTTGTCCTGCCTTTAATGGCTTTGGAAGCACAATCCATTAAAGGGAATCTTGCTGGCAAATGGCAGAGTGACTCGCTGGGGAGACCTTGATATGTGACCAACTTCAGTGACAAAACTTACAGGCAGCATGTGGCTGCCTGGAAATGACCCTTTGGACATACTGATGAGGAGTTTGGGGCTGATCCTTTGCTGCTTGCTGCTCCTGGCCTGCTCTGCTTTTCTGACTCTTGCCCATCTTTTATCACCTCAGAGCGTGTTCTCCCTGGGCCAGACAGGCGTGCACATGATCCGGGAATGCTGTAAACGTTCTGCTGCAGCATCCCAATCTGCCACCCTCCAGCCCCACTCTCCCATTGGAGCCAGGACACTTAGTCATTGAGTATTCTGGGGTTGGGCCAAACTCTAGTTTTCCAAAGTAGTCTTTTTATTCCTTGCCAAGCTGGGGCTATCAGTCAAAACAGATGAGCATAAACAAGAAACTTCACTTTCATCATGGAAAAACGTTGGTACAAACAGGCAAAAGAGCTGATTGTTTAGAGGTGCTTGAGTGGTGCCTTTCACTATCTGCAGAAACCTTCTGGGTTTGGAGCTGAGTAAGAGTCTGCACTGTCAAATTAAACTTCAGTTCCAGTTGTTTACTGCTTGTCTCCGGAAGGGAAGTGCAGATCAAGGACAAGGCGCCACGTTGGCTCCAGGAGTTTGGTCTGCAGCTCTGGGGAGGGAGAAGAGAGGAAGAGATGAGTTACCCTTTAAAAAGTGTTTCAAAGTCCTCTGCTGTGGATTAAGTACACCTTAAAGAGCATCCTCGTTATTCACAGCATCTTATTTTTGGGCTTTGGTAGCAATGAACATTTATACATTCAAACAACATGGCTGAAGAACTGAAAGCTGAATTGGAAGAAAGCTTTACTTGGTGGTGTTGCTTCTGGTCACCGAGCCCACAGAGCAAGCAGGGTTCTCCAGCAATGGTCTTTGTTTTGAGTGAATTTGAACCTGAAACTCTATTTAGAGCTTGGAAGGATGAGAGAGAGAGAAAATCCAGTGTCACCAGGCCTGTGAAAGTTCACACAGCAGAAACCAGGAACTGTGTGCTACTGGAGAGCTCCTGCCTTTGGCGCATTTAAGGAGGACAGCACAGGAATCATCATCCACAGGAGTATCAGGAGAGCACCAGAGCCTGGCTGAAGGTCCAGGCTGCTGCTGTGCTAACAGGCTGCTGCTGGGCAGGACTTTTCCAAGATCACTGGCAGGAACCTGTTACCCGCTGTTCTGGTCTGATGGTTTTGTGCCACCATCTGGTCAGAATTTTTTCCCTTATTTGCTCATTATGAGCTCCTTCACCTGGAAAAGGAGCAGGTTTGCCTGGCAGCTCCTGCTCAGAGCAGGTAGAATAAATACTTCCCATGCCGGACATGGCCTGTTTCCTCCCATTGGGAAAGTCACTTTAAAAGCCAGCTGGGTTCATGCAGAACAGCACGTGGATGCCAGAATCCTGTCTGTGCTGCTGACTCTTGGGTGCCTCTCCAAGACTCCTTAAGCTTCCAGAGCTCCTGGCTGGGTTGCAGTCAGGTAGGTATCAGTTTGCCCTTGGAGCAGCTCTGGTGCTTTCACTTTGGGGAGAAGCAGGAGGTGGTGTATGCTCTGTTGGCAAGGCAGTGGTGGGTCCAGGGGGCTGAGCAGTAGGAGCCCTCCCTGGGGACAGGTTTTGTTCAGACCTGTTCTTCCCTGTCCTGGCAGCATGTAGGGATTGTTTGCTTTCTGGCTTGGGTTTGCCCCACTGTGGTTGGATATAGTCACACATGGGGTCACAGAATGGTTTGGGCTGGAAGGGACCTTAAAGATCATCCAGTTCCAACCCCTTGTCATGGGCAGGGACACCTTCCACTTGACCAGGTTGCTGCAAGCCCCATCCAGCCTGGCCTTGAACACTTCCAGGGCATTCACAATTTTCTATCACTCTATGCCCCTCCCCAGCTTTCTTGGAGCCTCTTAGGGTGCATTCCCGGATCATGTTGAGCTCCTGGGACAAGGTTGCAGCAACCTGCCGGGGTCTGGCCAGGAGATGGTGCTGAAAGGCAGCCGACTTGGCCAGCAGAGTGCCCTGGTGGCCAGTTTAGCCCCTTCAGCACTGGGATGGCACATGAGGGCATCCAGTGCCTGTCATCCTTGGCATTGATGCAGACCAACATGTGTGAGTCTGCAGCAAGACTCGTCTGGATCCTGCACCAAAACCTCGTCCCTGCACATGGAACAGCTCAGGGAGAGTCTGCCAGGGTTACAAACCAGCTCTAAGTAGAGGCTTTGGGGATTTAATTGAGCACAACCGCTTCTGCACATCCTGAAGTTAAACTGAGTTCATACAGTGCTGCCTGAGGGCTCTTCAGTTCTGAATATGCCATACATCCTGAGGTCAGAAATGTGGCTCTGAGATGCCTGAGAGGGTGGCAGGGATTTGGGCTTTTGTTCTTTTCAGCCCTGTCCTAATAGGGCTGGCAGCTAAAAAGTGAATGACAATGCAAATTCCAATAGCAACAGTGAGTCTGAGTTGGGATGAACCGGAATAACGGTCTCAGCTCTTTTCCCCCTCCAGGCTGTCTGCAGTTCTTGCACAGTTGGTCAGTGCTGGAAAGCTGTCAGCAGCCTGAAATACTAAAATTTAACAGGGTTTGGGTGGGGTTTTTTTGAGGGGGTTAAAAAAACCCAAAGGGGAGTATTCCATTTTGGCTCACACTCCACAGTGAATTGGCCTCTGCCAATTCTTTGCTTAACCCGTGGCATAGGAGCTGTGGGGTTTATGCTGGGACAAAGCATTGCTTTGCAGAGCACCACATTGTGCTGTTCTTCATTAGGCCTCTGCTGCCCGGGGGAAGAGCAGGGGAAGTGGAGCTGAGGAAGAGGAGCACCCCTACGAGCTGTTGCTTACAGCAGAAACTAAAAAGCCGGTTGCAGTGGACAGGAAAACAAAAGGTGAGTGACCATCCAAGAAGCAGAGCTGTTTGCTTGCATGCACTTCAGGAAAACATGGGGGGCAGAGGGCAAGTGGAACAATGAAAGTCTCTGCTGGGTGGGGGCTGGAGGGTGATTGTTGTGTTTCCTGGTAATCTCTCTGTAAAGGAGAGCTCTGAGCGTTCCCGTACAGAGCGTACGCGGAGGAAGGGCAGCTCCACCGTGGGACAGTTCAGAGATTGCAAGGATCTGCTCTGGGACCTCAGAAATGCCCAAATCTCGTGCCTGGCCAAGCAAAGGCAGAGGGTGAGAGGCTGGAGGCTGTGCAGTGTTGTTCCAGGGAAGATGAGCAACATGAGTGTTCCAGTGAGCCGTGTTCTCCATCCAGCTGGCGCTGCAGGTTTCTGCTATCCTGCTGTAAAATCAACATCCTGCTCTGTGTTAGAGCTAATTTGAGATGGAAACTAACAGAGGAGGAAAACAAAAATGTGTAGAGCAAGAACTGACTGAGATCCATGGGGTACACAGGCTAATATCAAGGCAGTCTTTCCTCCCCCGGAAGGACCTTCATGCTTTACAAAGCATCTGGGAACACCTTGTCTCTTGTGTTTGGCTGTTGTTGGCTTTTTGGCTTTCCTTCAACAATAACAACAAAAGATTTGTTTAAAGGGAAAAAATTTCCGCTTTATTCAGAAGTCCTGAGCAGGAATTTGGGTGGATTTAGTTTGAATTCTCACATTGGAACCCCTCTCCCTTTGAGGATGGACAGGGCTAATGAGGGCTAGAGGTGATGCCTCATTGACTGCATTGTCAGACCTGCAGCTTTTTTCCCCTCCTTGCAGCATGATAGCTCTCATTGCTTGAGTCCTGCTGCTCTCCTGGCTGCTCCAGGGTGGCACAAGAGGTCATTGTGTTCCCACCAGCCCTTGCCAAAGCCCCTCACTGCCAGAGGCAAAATTTGGGAGCTTTTCAGGTTGATGCTTTGCAGTCTGGGCCAGAAACAGTCCTTGGGCAACAGCCACTGAGCCAGGGCTTTCAGGCTTTCATCAGTGGGCAGCTATTGCTGGTTATTCAGGCACAAGCTATTCCAGCTGCTCCACTCCTTCCCCTGGCTGCTGTGTCCAGGCTTGATTGGTAAGAGTGGAGGTGTGTCCTAATTATGTGTCAGCTTAGAATGAAACCTCAGAGTAACGTAGTTGCGTGTTCTTGATGCAAATCTCTTCCCCTGAACCAACCTGAAGACAGGAGAGGTTGCAGGAAGATCTTTAGGGATCCTTTTATGGTTCCAGAGCAGAGTCCCATCTTTTCATGTACAGTTGGAAAGATCAAAGCTGTGACTCGATGGTTTACACTCTGTGGAAAGTGTTGGTAACAAGCCTGGAGCCCTTCCCACTGTTACAGTGGGAGAAATCCAAGGATGCAGTTGAGTTTTTCCTCATCTTCCCTGACTTTCCCATTCTTTAAATGCAGTCAGCACTGTGGCTGATGGTGGGGGGAGGAGATAAATTTAGGGAGTGGCAGAGTTAAACAAGAGTTGAGGGAGAGACCGAAGCCTAGTTGGGGTGTTGGAGAATTTTCCCACCTCTGGGTCAGAAGGGTCCTGGAGCATCAAATGCAGCAACTCAATCCCAAGACACGGAACGGACTGAGGCATGGCTTTGAACTGCTTCTTGGCTCCCAATCTGAGGGTCTGGCCTTCTGGATGCGTTCTGGAGGAGCCTTTGGTCAGGAGAGGAGGGCTCTGGTTCTTGTGGCTGTTGAAAGGGCGTTTCAGGGCAGCGGAAAGGCTGAATTTCAGGCACGCGGGTTTAATGGTGCCTTTCATCTGTGATAGCTGCTTTTGTTCCTCTGGCTGTCAGTTGTCTTGTGTCCAGCAAGCAGATGAATGTGGCATTATCCACTGGCTTTGGTGGCCTTTGTGTGTGTTAGAGCAGCTCCCTGTCACATGCACTGGGAGAAGTTGGCCTCATGTTTTGGGCAGAGTATCAGAAGTGGTTTAAGCCAAATGCTCTCCCATCCACTCTGGTGTGCAGTCACATGCGTGAAGTCAGGGCTCTCAGGCCCTGTAACAGGGTGTGAAAATAAGGCAAGAGAGGAGGAATGTGTGTGGAGTGACCAGGAGGAGGCTTCTCAGCTTCTGCTCCCTCCAGAGAGACCTAATGGAGGCTGAAAAGACTTTGAGTTTTGGTCTGTCTGGCTTCTCAGAAGTCACCCCCAGGGGTTGTCAGCAGTGACCAGCTGCAGGTAGGACTGACTTGGTGCCTTTTGGTAGTTATTACAAACTGATACTTGTTGAGGTTGTTCTGTGCTGCTTCCATAGGAAGTCCAGCTTGAAGTCCCCACTTTGCCCTTCCTCCTGTTAGAGATTTTTCTTTGTGGTTATACTGGTTCATCCAGCACAGTGTGACTGTGTTGCAAACCAGAGAGCTGGAATGAACCAGCAATAAAGTCAGAATGCACTGCAGAGAGATTGAAAGAAACTCTTTTCTGAAAGCCAGAATATGGCTGCTGAAACAGCGGGGTGGACATTGCTGTGGGGGTTCTGTGGGGACACTTGGATATTGCAGGCAAAGGTTTGGGGACGGCTCTTGGTTTGCTGTGAGATGAAGGACAGCACAAACCCACAGCCTACATGTCCTCATGTGGTGTTTTTGTGGACATAGGACAGACCCCTGTCCTATATCCCAGGTCCAAGCCTGTGTTTCTGCTGTCATAGTGTTGTGCAGAGTCACATTATTGATCTCTCTAAGCAGGACAGTGTCTCATTGCCCTTTCTGGAGAGGGGAGTACAAAAAGAGCACAAATTCCGGTGGATAAACTCTGCTTGGAATGACTGAGCTTGGTGAGGTTAACACAGGAGTGTGCCATCCTCAGCTGGGTTCCACACACAGTAGCTGGCTGTGGAATGAGCCTGTGTTTCAGTTCTGCTGCAAGTGAAGGTTACTTTTGCACCCCTCAAGGCCAGCTTCCTCCTCTGGCCTTCTGTTTCACAGGAGGGAGATTTGCCTGCTCCTCACTTGACAAATTCTGGCATGATGTAACATGGGGAGCCTTTTCCATGTGCAAGTCAGAGGCTGCTGTATGCCCTCAGTAATTTTAAGGTTGGGGAGCTTGAGCAAGCAGCAGCTGCAGTAACAGCTTCATTCTCCTAATCCAGGGTCATGAGACAAATCCTGCTGTTGATAAATAGGGAAAGAAATCCAGTCGAGGCAGGGTGGTTACAGCTTAGTGTGCAGTGTTTAGGGAAGTGCTTCATATCTGGAGTCCTCAGGCTGCTGGCAGGGAAGCTCTTACTGGAATCCTCCCTGGGAAGCAGACAGTCTGTACCCAGGAAGGGCTCCTGATCCCAGGAGGGCTTGGGAGCAGCCTCTCCTGTGGGTGAGAGCTGCAGCAGGCTGTGGCTGAAAAAGGCAGGATCAGTCAGATGATCTGTACTGGGGTGTAAAATCAGTGAAGGGAGCTGGGCAGGAGGCCCTGTGTTAAGGACCCTTTCTGAGTGTAACTCAGGTGTAACTGGAGGAGGATGATTCTTTCAGATCCCTTAAAAGGAGAGGCCTGGAGAGCCCTGCACGTTCCTGCTGCGTGCACCTCAGTGACAAAAAGACTTGAGATGACTTTCTACATTAGTTCTTCTGTCTGCAGCTTTCCGGGCAGGCTCTGAAATGTCTCCTTCAAGATGTTCCTCACGACTTCTGAGCAAGTGCTGCTGCCCTCGCTCCATCCCTTCCTTCCCTGGCAGCTGCCCTGTATTTCAGAGTTCCTCTTCAGCTCGTGGACGAGTAGGTGGCTGGGATTCCTGTCCAACAGGAGCCCTTTTGTGAAGTGCTGGAGCTGGATTTGGAGCACTTTGTTCTGGCTGGACTCAAGTGTTAGAGCACGTGGCACAAACTTTGGCCAGCCGCCTCTCTGCCTTCAGCAGAAATGTCAGTAAAGGTTCGGCTGGGGCATGGAACAAATGGTTTCCAAGGAAGGAAGAGGTTAGGAAGAAAAACTGCAAAAGTTTTTCTTTCCCCACAGGTTTATGTGACTGTCCCATCACTGCTGTCCTGCTCACCTCTCTTGGCTTTGCATTAGTACCAGTCTGGCCTGTGAATGCAGCACATCTGATCTCCTCTGAGGTTTGTCCTCTGAGGTTTCTCTCCAGCATTGGAGCTTTAGAGCTTTATGGAAAGTAACTGAGCTTAGTCTGGCCTTGTAATCTGGGGTGCTGCTGCTGGTCCCCCTCAGACAGCACTGGGACCTGCCTCCCCCTTGGCAGCTCCAGTCACAGAACTGGTGGTTTATGTGCCTGTGCAAGAGAGTCAACAACTACTTCACTGTCCTGGAATCTCTTAACTCATAGGATCCAGGATGAGATAATCCCTCGCATCACTTGATCCCAGTGAGGGCTGTGGCTGCTCCTGGCCTTCCTGTGCCTGCGAGAGGGACTCACCATGCTCATCAGGTACGGGGTACCTGGAACCCCCACATAAAGGCAAATGATTAATTCAGCCCTTTCCTGCCCATTTCTGGTGTGAGCACAAAGCCCAACGGTGTTTGAAAATCCCCTGGTCAGGCTTGGTGCTGGAAAGGTGCTGGGAGCTGAGTTGGGCTCTCTGCTGCTGCTAACAGGCTGCTTTTAGTTAAAGTAGAATTCATTATTTTGCTCACGGAAAGGAGGGTTCCTTTGCCTTGGCTTCCCAGAGCTGTCTGCAAAGCAAGTGATTTCCTCTTTACATCCAAACATCCTCCCTGCACTTCAGAACCTCATTATCAGAGCGTTTTGCTTTATTGTTCCCTTGCAGCATCAATTTTTAGTCCTCAGACTGAAGAGTTTCTTCAGCACTAAATGGAAGCAGTTAAAATTCACAAGCAATGCTGGGAGGGTGAAGGAATCCTAGGAAACCAAAGTTAGACTTGTTGGCTTGACAAAGTTTTGCTTTTGCAGTTGAAACGCTCGTTCAGCTGTGACGAAGGTGAGTGTGTGTGTGTCTCTGTGTGTGTGTGTGTGTGTGTGTGCACGCTCAGCACTTGGGATCAGTCAATTCTTCATGGTTTATGCAGGACCCTGGTACCTGATATTAAGGTTGCTGGGGCAGGAGTAGCTGGGAACCAGTGTCACATTTCTGGGGCAGCCGGTGCTCCACTGGCTCTGACCACGCTGTGCTCAGTTCATTGCCAAAGAGACTTTTTGCTCAAGTTTTTTTTCTTGCATAAACTGTTTATTTCTCTCCCCTGAGCAGGGAGGAGAGGTTAAACTCGGAAGCCACCAGGGAGGGAAGCAGTGGGTTTTTTTGGGAGCGGATTTTGGAACTCGCAGGTCGATTACAGTCCAGGCTTTTTCCCACCCTGCAGCCCGTGCCAAGAGCCGGGCGCGCGGCTCTAAATAACGCTTTGGCCTTTATGGAAACGGATCAGATGTTCCTGGAGCCTCCATCTCTGCTGCTCCCACCTCACTTGCTCTCTCTGCAGGATATAGTTAGCACTTCTCTTGGCCTTATATAGCAAGGCCTGATAGTTAGTGTTAACAGGAATAAAAAACACGGAGAGCTGCCAGATTGCGTAAATCGGGCCAGTGTTTGGAATTTCATAAATGCCATGACTTTGGGTACAAGTTGAGCACGCGGAACAATACGGAACTGTTCTCTCTTTATCTCTCCCTCCCTTGCTGAGGGAGGGCAGGGAGAGAGCTGGAATTTTGCTGCTGCTTCTTCCATGTTTTTAATTTCCCCCTCCTCTTTGTTTTCATCCCCTTGAAGACCACAGGAGGAGCAGCGGCGGCCGCAGCCAGGACTCTGCTGACAGCCAGGACATCCAGGTGCCAGAGCAGTTCTCGGGGTTGCTCCACGGCTCTTCTCCAATCTGTGAGATAAGCGAGGACCCTTTCAGGCTCGTTTCCTCCACGGAGAAGGGGGACACGGAAGCCACGAGCCACCCTGCTGCTATGCAGCTGGAGGATGCTGAGTTACCCTCGTCAGGACCAGCACGGAGCAGCTCCCCGGACCCCACGCAGACGGTGGTGTACGCCACAGTGCAGCACGTCAGCCGGGCGGATCCCGCAGCCGTAGTCACGCCCCACGTGCCGCAGCACCCCAGCGGTGCTGAGCCAGAGGGGGACAGAGCTGTGGGCAGAGCCCACCCGGGCAGCAAGCCCAAAGCCGAGCTCAAACTCAGCCGCAGCTTGTCGAAGTCGGACTCTGACCTGCTGACCTGCTCCCCGACGGAGGACGATGCCATGGGGAGCCGGAGCGAATCGCTCTCCAACTGCAGCACCGGGAAGAAGCGGCTGGAGAAGTCCCCATCCTTTGCTTCGGAGTGGGATGAGGTAAGGCTGAGCTTGCTAAAGAGCCTCTGTGCCAGCAGGAGCACCCCTCTGCCATGCTGCCTTCAGGGGTCCCGGGTGGGTTCCATGGCTTCCACTAACTCTCACAAGGCATTAACAGGCACATGCTCACTTGGGAGTCTGCAAGGTGTTAAATGCCAAAAGATAGAGTTCATTGGAGTGGGGGAGCAGCAGAATTGCAAGGAGTTTCAAAGTTTTTTTCTCAAATACAGGGCTTGGTTTCTTTTAGGCAAGCCAGATAAGTTTTTACATCCCCAAAATGAGAATGACTTGCTAACAATGCCCTTCACCAACCTTTCTCCTGATTTCCTCCTTCTAGTTCCTTCCCTGTTGACTATCCCAATTTCTTGGAAGTGTTGTGTTGCTGGGTCCCTGCTGCTGAGGAGTGTGAGCAGTGCCCAGGGATGGAAGGAAGACAGTAATTAGGCTGGTTTGTGTATTTGATAGCTCCCACTCTCCTCCTCACACACTTATTTCAGCGGCTGGTTAGCAGTCACTTTATTATCATATCGGACGCCCATGGACAGTTAAATATTTCATGCTCAGAAAGTTGGCCCTGGAGAGCCACTGGGGTGAGATTAAGTGTCCCTCTGAAATTCAGCACCGCAGCATTACTGAAACATTCTTTGGGGATGATTCTGTGCTGGGAGAGCCGGGGCTGCAGAAGAGATAAGCTCGGATGAACCACTCTTTGTACTCTGAAAGGAACTAAAACCCCTGGCGTGGTGCTGGGGGTGTGGAGCCGCGTGTGCCGGGCGTGGAAACCTGGGGGAGGGTTGTGCCCCTGCCCTGCCTGATGCTCAACTGCCTCTCCAACCCTGACTTGGAGAGAAAATTGTCATCTGGGGAAGAGAGAGGTATTTAGAGATGCTAAGAGCAACGTGAGAATCCATCCCTCGGTCCGTTCTCTCCCTCCCCCTCACTCCCTGCTGGGTCTCAGGGTTGCCAAATAGATATTTTCCTCTGCAGCTGCTTGGGCTGGAGAGGCTTTGCTGTTAATTGCCTGGGTCAGTTGTACCATGGCTTAGAGAAAGGCTCTGCAGCAGAAGGTTCTTTGGAAGGGCTGGATAATTCCCAGTGCTTTTATCTGAGCTGTTTGCAGCAGACACTGAAAGGGCAGAAGCCTTTGGCACAACAGCACTGGTAGCAGAGGTCAAGTGCTGGGCTGCCTGCACTGCCTCTGCTTCCTCTGCTCAGATGAACCCTCGAAGCTGCTTCCTCCTGCTTGTAAACAAATCCCTCATTTCCCCCGAGGCAGCCGGACAAGCCCCAGGGAAGGAATCTGCTTTTCCTTCCCCTCATGTTTAGGTGAGGAAATCAGAGAAAGAATGTGAAAAATTCACATCTATCTGCAAGGGGGCAGGTCTCACTTTTTAAAAGTCTAGTTGGTCATAATGGCAACAGTGAGATTTAAACATAAATGTAATTCTGTCATTGTGTGTTGAATTAGTTCCCTGGATGGAATAATGCAGCTGCTCAGAATTGGATGCAACTTGCAGCCTCTGCCTTTACCAGGGCAATATAAACTTTGTTGAGCCACCCCTGTTAGCAATGGTTTGGCTCTCCTTCTGTGCTGAGGGGAAACAACAGCAGATTTATATTATTCTGTTAATTTTAATGGCCTTTATGCAGGTGACTAAGGCAGGAAGTGATCCATGTGCAGCTCCCTGTGGCTCCCAGCTGTACCCAGCAAGCTGAGGGCTCTGCCTGCTGGCCTGGCCAGCAGTAGGTGTGCCTGTGCAGGGCACAGGGGCTTGGGGAAGCATCTGTGGTGTCCCTGGACAGATGGGATCCGCAGCAGAGCCTGAGCTGACGCTGCCCTGGGCTGTGGTGGCTGACTGGGGACAGCAGAAAATCTCCTGCTTGTAAGCAAAGGGTCACGTCCTTGCCCTGGCCGAGCGCTGCCAATGCCCTTTGTTGGAAGTGGAAGGTGCTGCTGGCTTTGCCAAAAGGGTGGGATGGGGAAGGAATGATTCACTTGGCAAAGCTCACCCCTGTTCCCAGTTGCAGCTCCCCTGCTCCAAGGACCTGGCCCAGAGAGTTGCTTTATGCTCTGTGCTGCCCAGGAGCCTGTTCAGCCCATGTCCCATCTCCTCCTGACCCCTGCTCCTTGCAGGAGTGGGAATGCACACATGGTGCCCCTGCAGCCACCGTCAGGTGGGAATTCTATGTGAGCAAGGCAGAGAAACTCTTACATCAAACATCCATGTACTGCCCAGGGAGAAGGTGAGGACTGAAAATGCTCTGTCCTGCTCTGGTGGGAAGCAGGGTGGGGGCAAGGAGGTATGTGAGGGGGTAGAGCTCTCAGTCAGCATAAATATTTGAATCCTTCCAAACCTGTGTAAGGACTGAAGTGATGGATTTTGTTTTCATCACTGGCTTATGAATATTGAGCAGATGGGGACAAGCAGGGCAGCAGCAGCTCACCAGGGGTTTGGTACAGAACAACCTGGGTTTGCACCTCTGAAGAAGAGGGGCTCTGGCCCCCAGCCCCAGTGCCAGCCCCCTTTTCAGGGCAGATTAACTTGCTTCTGCTCTGCCTTCCTGCTCTGTAGAGCAGCTCCAGCCCTGCCCATCAGCCTGGTTCATGCTCCAGGCTCTGAGCAGAGATGCTGCAGTCAAGGCCTGGGGCTGCTCTTCTGCCTCTCAGGTGTTGGTAAGAAAAACGACTGTTAAATGATCAGGGCAAGGAGCAAGGAAGGCTGCTGGGAATTTGCCTCAGACCTGGCTCCTGACATCCCTTAATCCTCCACTTGCAGCTGCCTGCTATCAAGTCAGCAGTTCCAATGCTGAGTTTGAATATTGGAGGTTCCAGTATCCATCTCACAAAACGAGGTGGTAGTTCTTTGTTCTGACTTAAGTCCTTCTAGGAAGAGATTAAATGTCCTTAAAAAATTTAGGGAACTGAACAAAACACGCACGTTACTTTAGGTTGTTTTAGAAAAAAGAAGGTCCACAGTCCACCACTTTTTTTTTCCCCCAAGTGAATTAGTTGAAGAACTAATGAATATTCTGTAGCTAATTATGGCACTGGACATTCATCTCCGATGACTAACTGCAGTGGTGCTCCATGTCTCCTGCGAAAGGAATGCTTTGCATCTGCAGTAACCATGGATGTGGTGTTTCACCGGTTGCTGACCCTTTTTGGGGCTGTTGATGTCCCCTGAGGATGGATGCCAAGAGCAGAGAGCACATCTATGGTGCCTTCCACCTCAGGCTTGGAGCTGGGGAGCAACTTGATGGAGGTTGTGGCTGCTGTGGGTGCCTTTAAACCTTGTCTGGACTGTTGGGTGCTGCAGTACCCGGTGGAATCAGTGCCTTAATTACAGGCTTACAGTGGAGCATTAACAACATTTGCATTGAAATGTGAAACTTTCAGGAAAGCTCTTGATGCAAAACCTGCCACTGCCTTAAAACACCCAGGAGTTGAAATTCAGAGCTGCCAGCCAGCACTGTTGAAAGAAAATGCAAATATTCCCCTGGTTACTCAGGGACAGCTGCTGGTTTTGTGCCTTGTGAAATTGCATGGTGTAAAAGCTCAGGCATCATCCTCTGCCTCCCAAAATGTTTCATTTATTCCCCTGGTTCAGGTGTTTAAATCTCAGCTTGCCCTGGGTTTGGCTGGTGGGACCAGGCAGGGTGGCTTGATTTGTCCCCGGGTGTCCCCTGCCCCAAGCTGACCCTCGCCCTCCGCATTCCAGTTTCCCCTTTGCCTGAAATGGTTTGTAATTCATTTTAGTCTAGGGCAGAAGCAGTAGTGGGGTCAGTATTTTTGGTCTAGATTTCTGCTAAACCAGCATGGCCATCAGGGTCTTAATCAGCTTAATTATTGGGCTGATTATTCTATTGTCTCCAGATCCCAATGTTTCCTCTTGTTTTTCCTGTGCTAAGGTCAGGAATTCTTACATCATCCCTCATGTCCAATCTCTTCTCTTTGCCCACAGTGGTGAGATTTCCCCCAGCCTGATGAACTTTTTGAAGTGAAAGCTTTTGTGTTTCCACCATTTTTCAATCTGCTGCAAAGGCCCAGCCTGTTGGAATTATGAGCCAATGTGGAACTAAGCCAATCCAAGCCAATGTAAGACAGTTTAATGGTTTTACAGGAAAACCAGCGTGCTGAAAGGCAAATGTAAAGACCAGGCATGCTTTGTTCCAGTGTTTAACAGCAAGGCTTGGACACAGCAGGGGTGGTATTTGCCAGTACAGCAGCTCCATCCACCTCTGTGTGTGTTTCTGGTAGCTTCTCAAGTGTGTGAACTCCGTATTTGTGAATCAGAAGCTTTTGATTCTTGTGTGAATGATTGGTGCTCTTGACGGATGTTTTGGTTATGTAACAGCCTTGTGATCATTGGCATTTTGGGGACATTTTTGTTTTTTGGGAACAGAAATGTCCGGCCGCAGTGTCCTTACTAAATCCAGTCCTTCATTATGTTCTCTTCCGCTTTACGTCGCATCTTCCAGCACTTCTGAAGCTTTTATTTTTAAAAAAGTCTTTAAATCTCTCTCTCCAGTCTGGAGCAGCTTCACTGCTCTGTCCCACAGGCTGGAGCCAGCCTTGCTTGAGAGCCTTATGTTGCTTTGGGGTTTTGTGTTAAGGATGCAGGAATATGGAAAGACAGTGAATTGATTCAATGTTTTCTGGGGGTTTGCCTTTTTTATTGTGACTCAGAGTAGCCACTGTCCAGTTGTTTCTGTACTGCAGACAGGCGTGTTGCTGCATTTGGCCATTCTCTTTATTGGATTTTACTGTTTGACAAAACAACATTGATATTTGGAGGGCTGTGATACTGCAGATCCATCACACACTGTTGTGAAATTCAAGTTTATACCATAAGTTCCTTTTGGTACGTGTTTAGATTTGTAACTTTGGGATTTGTACAAAAACACAGCCTGGAGAGTGGCGTGAAGCAACAGGCCCTGGTCCCCATCCAAATGAATTTCTCAGAGACCATATTAAGCCAGAAAATGTGTTTGCCTTTATCACTGGTGAACAGTTGCAGAATGATTTTAAATAAATTCAGCAAGTCTCTGTGCTGTGTGGAAGGCTGCTGGGGGAGGATGGAGCACAGGAACTCTGGATTTGAGTGCTCAAATGTGCCGTGAACAACTGGCTGGTGCAGTTTAGCTTTGAATTAATAAATGGAGCATTATGTTTTCCAGGCCTCTGGTGTTTGTTATGCTGAGTTCATACAGGCTGGTACGATGTTTGGAGACACGGAATATATTGAGCGATGAAATATGAGCCGTGTGCTCCATGGGATGGCAATGGGAGAACATAAGCTGAGGCATCATAAACTGAACCAGAAGTGGTTTATGGGCTGTCATCAACCTAGAAATGAGATTCATGGCCCAGATCCAAATTTTTCAGGTCTGTATTTGTATTAAGGAGTCAGCAGGTATCGTCCCAGATCCCACTCTTGCTCCATCCCTTTCAGACATGCTGGTGGATGCTGCAATCCTGCCATCCTTCTGCTCCAGGATATATCCCAGCTGAGTCTGAGCAGCTTCCCTTCCTCCTTCAGGGCTGCAGTATCAGTCAGCAATGTGGGGTGTGCTGTGGTATTGGTGCAGAATGGAGGTGTCAGTGATTCTGTGCTGCCCCAGCATCACCCTTCGACCTCGAACTACATGCCCATAGTTCTCCCCTGGAGTTTAGAGCTGACCTGCTGGGCTGTGATGGGGCTGCTCACATCATCACTGAGGGTTTGTTGTGCTCAGGGGCTGGTCACATCATCACCAGGGGGTTTGTTATGCTCAAAGGGGTTTGAAACTGTAGAAGCAGCTTGTTTGGGGGTTGTTTTTTTTATAATTTGAAACCAAATCTGTCCCATCCCCCAGCTCTTAAAGCTTAGAAATAATGAAGTCTTAACTCCTGACACTCTTCTGGAATTGCAGAAATTTAAGACTGATAACCTTTCCACCCAACTTTGTAAGTAGCTTTTGAGACTGAAATCTGCTGCTGGAGCTGCTCTTGTCTGCTGAGCCTGAGCCCTGGGCGGGTTTGTACAATAGGTTATGAACCCTCAGTAATAAGGATTTATAATGGGAATCCTGCTATATTCTTAATTATGCTCCTGCTGCAGGGTGTCATTATAGTGCACTAATGCCCTCCATATGGCAGATAGCATGCACTTGCTTCTGTGTGGTTTTATTTAATTACAGACCTTTATTTGAGTAACTTCACTGCTCAGAGTCCGAGGCCTGTGCAGGTGCACTGCAGGTCCTCTTCCTGGTGCTCAAGAATCCCTGGTGATTTTTAAGCTACCAGTTTGGGAAGGGGCCACAGAGGAAGCAGAAGACATCGATGCCACACAAGGTGGGGAGGCCCTGGCACAGGCTGCCCAGGGAAGCTGTGGCTGCCCCATTCCTGGAAGTGTCCAAGGCCAGGTTGGACGGGGCTTGGAGCAATCTGGGACAGTGGGAGGTGTCCCTGCCGTGGCAGGGGGTGGCACTGGACGAGCTTTAAGGTCTCTTCCAACCCAAACTGTTGGAGGATTCTACGATTTTTAGCTCTCTCAGGGTGACCTTGCTGTGTCCTTGGCAGGCTCTGATGCTGCGTGCAGAGACTGAGAACAAACTTTGCATTTGCATTGATGGTGACTGTAAGGTGAGGTTTTATGAAGCCCGTTTCAGGAAGCTCCAGGAGCATTGAGATGCCTCCAAGACTGGGTGAGTGTCACCCTGACAGAGTGATGGTCAGTCTGATACTCTTCAAACGAGGCTCCTTCCCTGGATGTAGGTGCACAGCCCATGTTGTGTGAAGCTCTTTATTCTGGGGACAAAAGCACCGGAGCTGTTTAATGGCACTCAGTCTCTCTCAATGGATTTGTTGGCTTCAAACTTCAGCAGAGGCTTTGGGGAAGAAGAGCTGGAGAGATCAGTATGGGCACCATGGCTTGACATCCAGCAGGGCAGGGGGTGGAACGGGGCTGGCTGTGGAGCAGAGCCTGTGCAGGGCCCTGTGTGCCCTCCGGGAGGGGACATCACTGCCCTCTACACAGGTGTGGGACCTGTCCACCTCTGGGTCCCTGCTGCTCCTGCAGGCTGGGATCAGAGAAAAGGAAACATCCTGCATCTATGTACGAAGCCATTGGCTACTCCTGCTGTGAGCACTGCGAGGTGGGGAGCCACTGTGCAGGACTCTGGTGTGGAAATGTCTCCTGCCCTGCAGCAGGACAGACCTTGGCATGCCACCAGGCTGGCCTGGCCTTCTGCAAACAAATGCTTCTTCCTCTGCTAGCAGAACTCTGCTTGGGATAGTTTGTTTTGAGTCAGGTTCTGTTTTGGAGTCACTGGCCAGTTGCTATGTTCCCGTGGCCGCCTGCCTGCCTGGAAGAGCTCGCCCCGGCGGGACTCTCAGCCGCACCCAACTCCTCTTTTCAGGGTGTTTGTATCCTTCACCAAATGTGGGCAAATGTGAAAATAGATCTAAGAGCTCCAATCCTGGTAACTGCTCCACAGCTCCTTCCAGTCACATTCCTGCTATGGGGTTAATGAGGGACACTCTCCCATCCTTGCAGCCTTTCCTTCTCCCAGAGTACTTCAGCTGTGCAGGAGTTTCTCCTTCCCTGGTGGGGTTTGAGGGCTCATTGGCTCACCCTCACTGTCGCAGCACGGAGCCAGCTGCCCCTCTGCATTAGAGATAACAGATATGGTTGTATTAATTTAGGAGGCGGAAGCATTTTGTGGTTTTATTTCTGTGGGTGTAAAACAAATAAACCATAAAATCCCCACCCCAGACTGACCCCGCAGCACAACCAGAGATGGGCACTTGGGTGCTTCAGTGGAAAAATACAGGTTAAGCCAAAACAAATCGGAACTGAGTGTTCAGGCTACAACTAAGTCTGAGCTGCAGCGCTATATTTAAACATGGTATTTTTGTATTTTAATAATTAACCAGTGGGAAAGAGCAGCCTAAAAAACTGTAGCGTTGGCTGTTTTCAAGGTATCTTCTCTTCAGCCCCATCTCCGTGCTGAATTGCAGCTGAGGAAAGGCTGCAGAGGACAGGGATGCTCTAAAGCACTGGTTCCCTCTCCAGGTTTGTCCTTCTCCTCATTCTTCTCTTTGCAGCCTCCTAACAGTTAAATCAAGCTGGTCAGCCATAAACCCATGTTTGAGATGGTGTGTGAGTCTGTTTGAGGTGTTTGCTTTCCATGGAGAGCCGAGGGCAGGGCAGGATTTCCCTCTGCATTAATGGCAATAGCTGGGACCGTGCGTAACCGTGACCGACACTTGGCAAAGGAGGGCTGTGAAAGGTAATCCTCTGCCACGTGATTGTTTAATTTCCATTCAGTTTTATATAGCACAAGGCAATTCTCTGCTTTTGAGGAAAAGGCCGTGGGTGTTTCAGTACTGCAGAGGCACCTGCAAGTCCTCACAGCGATGTTGGGACTGCAGAGCTGGCTGTGCTGGGGGCTGAGCCTGGACAACATCAAGTCTCTCTCAAATTAGGAGAGGGCAGCGCGATGGAAACAAAGGAACTTGGCTTCAGCGTTAATCTGCAATTTGAATCCAGCTAGAGATTCCCAGACAAGGTACAAGAGCAGCTCCAGCTCAGAGATGTTCCTTGTCCTGAAGCTGATGGACACCAATCTGCGAAGTTTAATGTCCTTAAACTTCTGGAGCTTGAACTGAATTGACCTTAAGACCCAAATTGTGCAGCAGTCACTCAGGGTTGCGGCAGTGTCCCAGAAATCCTCTGCAGCTCAGGCTCAGTGCCTGTCCATGGAGGGGAGTAGAACAGCCAGTGCCAGAGCTCTTGGTGTTACCTGGGTATGGGGCTGGTTCTGCACCATCCCTGTATTTCCCTCCAGTCCTGCATGGCCGTAATGTCCTGATGGTACTTGAGGGCACTGTGAAATTCAAAGGTTTTGCTGGAGAGCATTTGCTGCTTTGGGGGTCAAAACCATCTGCTTTGGTGGTTCTTGTTGGAATGAATCCAGCGGGGCTCAGGTGTCTCCCAGCAGTTTCAGCAAAGGTAATTTTCAAGTTCTGGCTCTGTCCAGGGGCCGAGGAGCAAGGAATGCTTTTGCCTTAGGACAGGACCTGTGTGTCCAGTGAGTCCAAACCCCCCGAAACTGGAGTTTCTTTGTAGATCATACTTCCCTCTTCTGCTGTATGTGTTTGGATTCTGATTGTTTCCCCAGGCTGATTTTCAAATCTCCCAGTAATAGGCATTAACCATATTTCAAACCCAGTAGAGGTGCTCATCTTCATGGTTTTCCAGGGGCAGAGGACCTGGCACCTTACAGCTCACACAAGTGCCATGTCCCTGGTGAGATTGAACACTGCAAGTGCAGTGCCCTCTGCTCCTTGCAGGCAGGAGGGGCTTCCTGGAGATCTGCCTTGGCCGGAGCCTTGTAAGAGCTTTTTTTGTTTCACCAAAACCCCTCTCTGGTGGAGCTCAGCTCCAAGCTGCCCCAAGTGTGCATGGCAGTCAGATCCAGCCCCTTGCAGCATCCCCAGGAGCCCCTCACACCAGTGGGTGGCTGGGGATTCATGTAGCTGCACCAAGCAGAGCATCACACTGGGAGCCAGGCAGGGCAGAGGCAGCCAGGGGTGAAGTCCAGGGAAACTTGGACTCCGTCCCCAAAGATGTCCTTAAATGACCAGGAGAAAAAAAGTTGAGTAAGAGTTGAGGTTTATTCCCCCACTCTGTGGCCAGTCACTTTGCATTCAGCAGCAACCACTCAGAAGTGCCTTGCAGGGCTGTTTGCTTGGGAGATTTCTGTTTGGGAATCTCACTGGAGGCCTTTTTTTTTTTTTTTTTTTTTTTTTTTTTAATTTCTGCTCAGTTATAGACTGAAGACTGGAGTAAGCAACCAGCCCTGAGCCTCTCAAGTGTGGTGTTGCTCTTTGGGAAACAGTGGAGTTCAGTGCTGAGAGTACTGAAGGGTCTGAACTGACCAGTTTGTCAGGTCTTTCCTCTTACAAACTAACCTTAAAAACTGCTGTCAGTTCTCCCTTTGCACCACTGCACTTGAAACCTTGATTTACAGATTCTGCTCAAGAACTGCTTGAAAAGTTTCTCTTCTCATTTAAGGAGAACCTTCTCCTGAAGGGTCACTGGAACTTGCAACTTGCATTAAGTTATTCTTTTGTGTGTGTGGCAAATGCAGCCATTTCTATGTAGCTCTTAAGTGGACTCAAACAAACCCATTCCAGCAGAGTTTGTACCTTTTCTTTCTCATTGCCTGAGGTTTGCCTGGAGCTGTAGACTGTGAATCGCTTCCGTCAGAGATGGAGCTGTCTCCTGCTCCCTCTCCCGGGTCCTTCAGGCATTTGCCCCGTGATGCAGCTATCCCAAATGATGTGTTTTCAAACCCTTTGGAAGCACCTGCTCCGGTGGGAGCACAGCTCCATGCATAGGATTGGGAAATGCGGTGGTTTAAAAAATAAATCAAGCCAAAACAAAAATGCCCAACAAAACAGAATGTGGGGAAGCTGAGCTCCCAGTCTGCTTGCTGGGAAGTAGTTGGTGACAGCATTCCTGCAGCTTCACTGCTGGTGTAGGGGGCTGTCTGCTCATACAGGGTGAGCTGAGGAGTTTGGGGCTCCTTCCTTACCCCCAGGCTGTGCTCCAGAGGGATGGTTTTGTTGAAGTTTTTTATTTCCAGGCACTGGCAAGTTGCGGAAGGGAAGGCTCTGCAGAGCCTCAATCTCTGCATATCCCTTCTGAGCCATCCATCCCAGCAAAGACGTACCCAGGCAAGGTGTTCAGGGTACCTCTTCTGGTTCAGAGATACCTTAACATCCCTTCCTGGATTTCTTCAGCTGTCACGTGGGAGGTGAAATCCTGGGCTGCCTTTGCCTTTTCCTGAGGCTTTATGAATAATGCAACACGTGCTTTTTTTTTTATTTCCAGATTGAAAAGATTATGAGTTCCATCGGTGAAGGCATTGACTTTTCCCAGGAGCAGCACAGGATCTCAGGTAGTGTACCTGGCATGTGTCTGTCTGTCCTGGCTGTGCTCTGCACACAAACAAGGTGCTGGCTCCTGTGTATGCATCTCTGTAACCTGCTTTGGCACGGAGAGGAATGCTCTGGCACAGGAGGAGCAGACCTGGGTTCCCACATGATGCTCGATGCTGATGCCAGCAGTTTTAACTCTACACTCCTTGGGAAGATTCCTTTAATTTTACAGGATGCAGCTGCAGGATTTTCCTCCCGGCTCTTTCCGTGAGGGCAGCAGCTGTGCTGAGCAGGGCTGGATGGTGCCAGTGGTGGGTCAGTGTGGGTGCCGTGGTGGCTGTGCCCTTTGGATGTCAGTTATTTGCCAGGTGCCTCGGGGAGGGTGATCCCTGGGCATTCCTGAATGCACCTGCAGGTACTGATACCCGCTGAACAAGGCTCTTGGAGGACACTTAAAACGTGAGTTCCCTTCTCTGCCTTTGAATCGTGAGCAAAAGCAGAACTCAAGCTTGCTGGAGAGCTGCCACCACGAGGGATTCTGTCCTTTTAAATCCTTCACCTCCAGACTGCTGCAGCAGAACAGCTCTGACTCCGGGTGGGCAGCAGCTCCTCCTGATGAGATGCTAATGCAGATCCGCACACGCAGCTCACACGGGCTGTGACAGAGCTCACCTCATCTCCATTTGTCACTCAGGTTTTTGCTTAGGTGAGGAGGAACCTACTGTTCCCAGTGGGAGTTTACCCTGATTCAGGCTCTGCATTCCAGGGTCAGGTGGCTTTGCAGAGGAGTTGAAGCTCCGTGTGGGTTTGTGCTCAGGCGCCCTGCTCTGACAGCCCTCGCTGCGCCGGGCCGGCCTGTGATGGATCGATAGCACCAGGGAAAGGTCTGACATGGAGGGGAGAGGAGGAGCCAGTGCTCCTGCAGACCTGCAGCTGTGCAGGGAGCGTTCAGCAAGATGGACACCCCGGAGCAGGTGGGCACGGGAGCTGCCGTGTCCTGGAGCCGGGTGTTTTCCTGCAGGCTGTGCTCTGTCACGCTCGGTTTGGGATCCCTTGTGTGCAGATTGTCTGCTGGGCACATTCCCTGTTTGTCCCTCCTTTCCCTGGAGCAGGCAGAGCTCTGCCAGCCCCTCGCTGGGAGCTCCCACACATTTGGCTTTTCCTCCACAGGCCTTTGTGGGGCTGTTGTTGTGCTTCAGGTCATGGTGACTGTGCAGGGAGCTCCCCAAATGCTCTCTCATCCTTAAAAATGCGTGAGGTTTGAGGATATTGGGGCTTCTGACTAGCTTGGGGTCTGGAAAGGTGAAATGCCTTGTTGGCAGTTCCTGTGGGGATAAATGTGTTTGGAGCTGTTTGTATGAGCAGTTACTGTGTACAACTGCCTCGTGTCTGGGGAAAGAAGCAGGTAAGGACTGGCAAGGGCATCTTAGAGCTTGGGCAGTCAAGGAACACCATCATTTTAGGGATACCAAACTCCACCTGCCCTTTTTCTTAAGGGAGTTTGGCCTTGGAACAGATGTTCGTGTGTCTCTGCACCAAATGTCCACGAGCAGTTGAGGTGATGTTGGTCCAGCACAGCCCACGCACTGATTTCATCCTCCAGACGGGTGCAAACTTCACACTAAAGATCATTACTGAAACAGTAACATCTGGAAGCCCCTCCTGAACCCTGGCAGCCCCCTCCTCTCCATGCTGTGAGACTTGAGAAGAGCCTTGCAGGAGGCACCGTGCTGTCCTTCTGTCCACGCAGCCTTGGGAATGCCCTCATCATTCCAGCTCTGCCCACTGGTTCCCCCTGTGCCAGCTGCAGGCCTCTCAAAGGCAGGATTCCCAGAATGTGGAAGGATGGAGCTGAGAAACAGGAGTTTGTTTCAGTCAGAAGTTGTGATCAGGATCTTGCCAGGGGGCACAAGTACTGCAATTCTTCTGTTCTTGTATCATCCTTGTAACACACAAATATCAGATGTATTTGGGGCATCTTTGTTCTCAGCCTGGGATGTTTTGGGCATCTGTTCTCCTCTTTTTAAAGGAAACCCTTCCATTCCCTCCCTCCAAATACTTCCCTTTCTTCATTTTGTCAAGACTTGAAAGGGTTTTGTAAACAGAAAACCTACACTTGGTATCACTGTAGGTTTCCCTTCTAAAAGCAGAAATGCATTTACAAGTGCATACAAGGCTGAACAGAGTTCAGCCTTTTTAAAAATTAAATTCAGGAGCTCAGGAGAAGGAGCTGCTGTGGTTTCACTCCCCCTGCCAATACCCCAGCAGCTCCCAGGAATGCTGTGGTAGGCAGCAGGCACTTCCTCACCTCTCTCTTGATAAATTAATTCTGAGCCAGCCACAAATCACTTGGAGCTGTCGGAGCAGACCTGTGACATCATTTTTTAAAACCCCCAAGCCATGTTGTCCATCATCGAGTAAATATTGAGGAGTCGGTGATTTCCGCTGGAGAGTTACGGAGCCGCTGCCCCCCTCCCGGCGGGTGGGAGCGCTGGGAGGGGGGAGAGGATGAGGAGAAGGGAGGGACAGCGTGGGGCTCGCCGGCTCAGACAAAGCCGCCGCCGCAGCCGCCGGCAGAGCGCAGGGACCGGCGGGGGAAAGGATGGAGGGGAGGATGGAGGGCTGGCGAGTGGAGGCTCCTGGCACACAGTCCAGGCTTAGCTGCTGCCCCGGAGCACGGGCTGGCTCAGGGGAGGGAGGCAGAAGCCTTTTGTGATCTCGGCGTTGCCGCGTGCGCTGGAAGGACCGGCTGGCGCTCCCAAATACCGGCACAGGAGCAACTCCCCGGACCAGACAGCAGGAATTACCCCTGGAATCTGCAGGTGACACCGTGAGCTCTGTGTGTGCAGCCATTGCAGCACAGTGGGGAGGGATGGCTGGAAGGTACCAAACTGCTTCAGGTGACCCAAAGGTTCAAAGGAAGCAAACGGGGGTCTCCTGATCATCCTTTTCTTTGCATCCGTGCTGGAAACAGACGTGCCAGGGAGCCTGAAAATCTGACTGTCTTGCATAACAAATGCCCTGATGTAAAGGAGATCTCTGAACTTTTTTTTGGTCATACTTAAGGTCTAGAGCTTTACTAGAGAAGAGTAACAAGTCACTGGGCTCATCCCAGGGGTGAGGGAAGGGAGACCTCATCTGCCAGGGCTCCCGTAGTTGTTGGGAGGAATCTCCTTTATCAGAGGCTGAGGGGAGGTGCCAGGGCATGGCTCGGACTTGAGCTGCTGCAGGAAGAAGAGAGGGTGTGCTTGCATTTGCTTTTTTCCTTTTGCCGTGGCTTGGAAGCAGGGAACTGAAATGCCTCCTTCCTGCAGAGCTGCTCCCTGTCAGAGCGAGGGGCTCGATGCGGTGGCTGCGCTCGGACGGAGAAAATGAAAGAAGGGCAAAATCCAGGTGTGTGCCCAACACCTGGCAGGACCAGCAATGTTGGGTGAGAACCGTCCTGGCTCTGCTGTCACACGGTGCAGTGGTGGGGCTGGGCTCTCTGGGGCCAGCGTGCTGGAATGCCAAGTGACCGGATCGCTGGTAGAATGACAGAGCCAGGGCTGCCGGACATGTGCTCGGGGTCCACGTAACACGGTAACGGCGAGACGAAGCCCCTGCCATGGTTTGCCTCTCTCGGGACTGCTGGGGAGGAAGAGCACGAGCCCTTCCTCTCCGCTGCTGCAGTCTGTGCTTCCTTTGTCTTGCGTGTCTTCCCGCGGACAGCCGCTCTGCCTGGACTCCTGCTGCTTTCCCGAGCGTCCACCGTGTCTGAGCTGGCTCGGCTGCAGGAAGCTGTTTTCTCTCAGGCTGCTCCGTGCTCCCCACTGAGCTGGGGCTGTGTCCAGAGGTGCGCGGATGAGAGGACTGGCACAGCTCCGCTCCATTCCCTCGCACCTGCGACTGCCTGGGAATGCCTCGGGTGGAAGTTTGCTGCTCTCCTCCCGCCCCCTTCCGCTGAGCCAAGGAGTGGATCCGCATCCCCGTGGGGTTGGGCTTCATGTGCTCGCCTGGTGAGGAACCCGTGAGCCCTGACAGCAGTGCCTGTGAAATCAGCGCCCCAGCAACACCTCTGAACCTTTTCCCGGGCGAGGAGTTTCTTTTCTGAGTGTGAACTGCGGTACAGATTTGCACCTGGAGCCCGTGGAGGCACTGCGAGCTTGTTGTCCATGCTCTGTGCACACAAGAGGAATTGTCTGCCCGCTGATTTGTTGTACTCTGAGCATAATTTTTTGAGTTTCTTTATGGTAATGACTATGATGTGGCAATGCCATCTGTCCTCCTCAGAGTGCCGCTGCTACCGCCTGAACGGTTTCTCCCTGTTCAAGCGGCTGCCGATTCCTCTCTCGTCAGGTTCGCGGATGCTGGAGCAGAGCGTCGGGGAGTGGCTGGAGTCCATCGGCCTGCAGCAGTACGAGAGCAAGCTGCTCCTGAACGGCTTCGACGATGTCCGCTTCCTGGTGAGTGCCCTCCAGGGACCCCGGGCTCTGAGGAATGGGTTGGCCAAAGCTTCCTGTGTTACCGATGCCCCATGCGGGCGCCGGGCAGAGCCGAGTTCTGCTGCCCGGCACGATGGTCTTGGGGGGCGTAGATGGTTGGACAGAAGGAACAGATGAAGGTTGTGTTGGGTCTTTGCATTTAATTCAGGTGTTACTGGTTTTTTCACTATGATTTTGATAGAAAATTTTATTTAATCTGCTCCCTAAATCTTTACTATCCAATGTACTCCAGAAATGGGAACTGAAATTCGCTGGTGTTTTGACGGAACCCTTGAGCAGTCTGTGCTCTGAGCTGTGAAGGAGGCAGCAGACCTCTTGTTGGAACTGTACTTGCTCAGAGCATGCAGGCAGTATGTTAATGAGCTGTACCTAATTGCATTGACACTGTTGGCTCTGAAACCTAATGATGACGACATGGTAATGCTCAGCGTTGAGGGGTTTTGATAACCGGTGTCTAGAAACTTAAAGCTGCACGGTGTAAAATTCTGAGAATTCGTGTGGAATGATCAACTGCAAAGACAAAATCTTGGTGCTGCAGGAGGGGTTCTCCCTGCATGGCTTAAAGAAATACCTTTGAATGTGGGTTCCAAGTTTGGTAAATAATAAAAAAATAGATGTAAACCTTTGGAAAAATCATTTTGGTTAATGCAGCATCCTGCCTTGGAACAGGAGCGGGGACATCTCTGGTGATGGAGACAGTTCAGAGAGGTGACACCAGGAGGGTGTGAGCTGGGTGAGGGGGTTTGGAACACACAGTGGCCAATGATGGTGGGGAGGATACAGGGGACAGCTGGAGAGAGACAGGAAGCTGGGAAAGGTCATGGATGGAGGCTCGAGGAAGCGCACACCTGAGCAGCATCTGTTGGGCTACGTGAAGGCAGGGTGTAATTATACTTTAAAAAATGACCTGGCCAGGAGAATAAATGTTGTTGGATCTCTCCAGCTGTTCCTCCTGGTCTCCACAGCAAGCAGCCGGGCCGTTTGCCTTCCCTTCACCTGGCAGAGCCAACACTCCCCTCCAGAGCTGGGATTTGCTGTGGTTTTCACTCCGTGTCCCACCCAGCCAGTCCCAAACCCCAGCAGACTCATGGCCAGGGATGGGGGAGGGTTCAGCATCCCTGTGTGTGCTGTTTGGAGATGGTACAACAAATTCAAATGAAATAACCTTGTAGATCCTCTTGGGATCCCCTGCTGATGGATCTGTGGTCATTGTGGGGTCGGTGGCTGCTCTCACCCAGCAGTTGCAGATAAAACACCATTCCCTTGCCTGGCCAGGGGCCCTCTCATTTAGCTTAGAAAACTCCAGTAGCAAAGGTTCCTCTGTGTGTCCCTTTGTGTGGTGGTGTTGGGTACGTGGTAGGATTTGCTCTCTTCATGGCTGGATGTTTTTCTTCCCTGTCCAGTGCTGGGTGGCTGCTCCCAGTGCAGCAGTTTGTTGCTGCTGGATTCAGGGGATGGGACACTCATTTGCTCATTCCTCTCAAATTTAAAAGGTCAAATAATTTCACAAAGATTTCCTGCAAACCCCAGCTGATTTCCATTTTGCTGCTTATCTCTTTTCCTAGGGAGCTGACCCTGGCACCCATGCCAACCCCGGCTTTAAATCCATTCATCCCAGCCCTGAGAACTCTAAACAAATACCTGAGCCCAGCAGGAAAGTTGAATTATTTAAAATCTTTCCCTCTGAGGTGTTCCTTGCCTTCAGCTTCTGGTGTTGGGGGAGCAAAACCTTCAGATAGAGCACAAGTGAGGAACAAGTAGTTAATTTGGTTCTAGTAGTGTTTTTGATGTTCTTGGATGAATTATTAAAACTGCTGTGAACACTCAGGCTGGGCGGAGCAGGGGCTCAGGATGCTGAGCTCTGAGGGTTGGGCTGCCCAGTCCTCTTCTTTGCACATCCATTGCTTTATGGGCTGCCCCTTCCAGTCTCTAATGGAGAATATTCCAAACTAAGTGTGTTACTTTCCTGGAGTTAAACAGTTTCCATGAAGGGATTAGTCCCTCTTGGGGCCTCACTGTGTTCAATATTTCAAGGTTCAAAGAACGCCAGGTAATGGTTTGCAAATCGCCAGGTGGGTTACGAGGTTAATTAAGTTTTAGTAGTCCAACCTAGGAAATTGGAGTCCTTTGATACGAAAACAGTTTTTTTCTGTGCAGGATTTTGCATTGCACTGCTCCCTGCTCAGAGAGCTGCGGGGTGTTCTGGTGTGCCAGGATGCTCCCTTTGCTCCGGGGTCCCCAGGTGCCTTTTGGGGGCAAACCAGGAGCTTTGCAGGAGCAAAGTGTTCGCTGTGCAGGGACAGTGCAGCTGCAGGGCAGGGCAGTGTCCTAAAAGAGACCTTTAATTACTGAGGACTATACACAGCCTGGAGTAGATTGTAACTCAGAGGAGGGTGTAGCAAGGAGCTTTCAGGTCACTGCAGCAGGGACCTGTGAGAGCTGGTGTGTGCAGGCACTGGGGTGCTTGGTGCTGTTCTTCCCTGGAGAAACAGGGTTTAAAGTGCCCTGTCTGCCCCGGGAGTGGGACAGGGTTGTAAGAGACACAAACTGGGGGTGCCGGGCCTGCTGGTGCTCTGGTGGCCTGTACTGCAGCCCGGTCTGGTTTCAGGAATTCTTGATTCCCTGGGTATTTTCAGCTGGCTCCCGTGCTAATCCGTGCCCCATGTCACAAGAGCCTTTACCCCCAGGTAGGGAAATGATTCACAAGCACACCGTGTGTAAAGGGAGTTTGAAAAGTGCTCTGTAAATATATTTGGCTTCTTAATTAAATGTTAATATAGGAAGGCAGAAACATGTGTTGTTTCCAAAAATAATAATTCTGTTATTTTCAGAACTCCAGGAATTGGGGATTAGGGGATTAGCTGTGCTCCAGCCACGTGCTGGCCGCCTCACTGGACAGGCTGCACCTGGAGTGGGCAGCAGGGAGGGGGTGAGGGTCCTGCTCCTCTCGGGGTCTGCTGACCCACAGCTGAGAGAGGCACAGGGGACCCACAGCTCCTGCAGGTGACAGTGGGAGCCACAAGTGTCTCACAGGCTGTGCTGTGGAAGGGAAAGGTGCTCTGGAGCCTCCTCTGTGCTCCTGGGAATTCTAGCTCTGCATCTGGGACAAAGTTGATCTTGATCAAGCATTGGCTTCACTCAGGGGTGGGTATCACTGGCACAAGTCAACAGGATTATGGAGACATGGATGTGATGTGACATTGGAGCGCCCTCGTCCATGTATGTGTTCCTGGGAAGGGACCAAGGTCTACACAGATCTTGGATTGTGTAATCTTTTGGCTTGGTTGAGGGAAGAAAAGGATGATAAAGGATGGATTTAGGTAGCTTGGCTTTCTAAAACACTGAGTTCTCTTCCCACATCTACATAGTGGGTGCCATCTCTGTTTCTGCAGAAATTCTTCTCCCTTCACGTTGCCTACATAGCCACACTGTGTTTATGGACAAGGCAGGGAAGAGGCATTCCCTGTTATTCTGCCACTCTCAAGCACAAACCCGACTGCCCAAGACAGCAGCTTCTTTCCCTCACCCTCTGCATTGCCACTTAGTGGCCTTCATGGCCAGCACCACTGCCACGGGGCAGTCGGACTGGGACACTCAGCTGCTGCTTTTCATATGGAGCTGGAATTGGGCAGCAGCCTGTGCAGGCAGCTGGGATTAGGAACAGCTCAAGTGGAGATAGTGCTTCCAATCCTCCTCCTCTGCTCTGCAGCCCGCTGGGATTGCTTCATCAGAGGGGAAAGTTTATTTGTGCGGTGGGTGAACACAACTGAGGCGAAGCTGCTGGCAGTGGCTGTGCTGTCCTTGACTGAGCAAAAATACAGCTCTGCAAGTAGAATAAAACCCTCAGCAGCGCTTCCTGCCAAATGTGAACAGCTCCAGTGAACCAGGAATGCCCACCCCACCACCCAGGAGGAGCAGCACTGCTGCCTCCCACGTGGAGGAACGAGGTCCCGTGGCGTGCGCCGAGTTCCAGGAGCCTCATTGCCTCATCCCTCACCAGAGGAGGGAAATGAAAGGTCACAACACTGCAGCAGTGAGTGAGAAGTGTCATCCAGAAAAGTGCACAATAAATGGACTTAATTGTCCTTGGCGGGTAATGAGCTGGGGAGCTGGGAGAGCAGGAAAAATGTCCCAGGAATATGGGCCAAGAGGGATTCTGCTGCTCCTGGAGCTTGGCCCCATCGTGTCTTCTGTGCTCACTAGTGCATCTGCTGCAGATGTCCACTTTGGGAAGTCCATAGGAAATGGATTTTGGGATGCCCAGTGCATTCCTGGTCCCTGCAGCAAACAGGGATTAACCCTGGGAAGCAGCAGGCTGGACTTTGCCTGTCTGGGGAGGGCAAGGACGTGGCCACTGTAATGAGAAGGAATTGCAATAATTGATGGTGGAATTCCTCCACAGAAGTGGGGAAGGAAATGCCATTACCTGTTCCCTCACACGGTGTCTTGTGATCCCACAGATCCTATAAATGTGTGTGAGATGCTTGCAAAAGCTTTCCCCTTCCCCCGGAGGGTGGGATCTTGCTGCTGCCCCCACAGCTTCCTCTGGGCTGACATCTGAGAAGGGCAAACCCTGCGTGCTCTGGCAGTTGTACCAGTGTTCTGGAGCTGAACTTTTTATTCAGTTCAAAGATATTTTGATTCACAAATGAGCAGGTAAAAGAGAACATAAACCATTTTTTATGGCTTTTTTTTTATTGTTCAAGCCTGGATTCCCATGGAGTGTGTGGAAAGCAGCTAATGCTGATTCAATGAGACAGCGTCAGAAAGGGAAATCTGTTCTCTGCATGTAGTGCCCTGGGCAACTCTGGGGGGTTTTATTTATTTTTTTATAATTGGGGAGAAGTGGTAGAAAAATGATGGTGGTGGAAGAACGGGGTGTTCGCAAATAATTCAGAGTAGTGACATTAATTTGATTAAATGCAATTCAGGGCCATGTTAGATTAGCCTGCGGTGGTGTTCGCTAATGGAACAGCCTTTCCTTCCCCTTTTTCTCTCTGTGCATGCAGGCAAAAAGAGGATAAATGTGGAGCTGAGGCCTTGGCTCAGGTTGGCTCACCTTGGCTGGGTGTGTGAGCCAAGCTCAGCACCTCTCGTTGCCTTCCCAGGCCAGCCCTGATCCACATCTGACGGGATGTGAACAAAGCCAGGTCTCCTTTGCTCCACAGATCCTGGGGTTTGGGTGTGGGTGACATCTGCACAATCCTCATTCTCACCTGGTACCTGCCCTGCTGGAGCAGTGGCATCTCCTGTGTCCTCAGTCACTCAGCTCTGCCTGATCCAGCTCCGAACGGCCCAGCTTGGCGTGCAGCTGCTGGTCCCCTGGGCAGAGCAGCCAGGCTTTGGACATGCTCTGGGAATGTGTCTGCCCCAGAGCTTTTTTCTATTTTCATATAGAACTTCTCATTTTATAGTAGCCATTTGGGGAAAACTGCACTGACACATTCTGGTAGCAGTTTGCACCCAGGAATGATCTGTGAGGAACAGGGTCCCACCAGAGACCACTGACAGGGTTTTACTGCATCTGCTCTTGTTGAAACACAGTGAGAACCTGCCCTGATCACAGCTGGTGCAGGGATTTTAGTGCAGACTCAGGTGAGCCCCGTGTAGCTCATGCCTGGGCTGTGTCAGGCTGGAACTGGAGCGAGCTCTCCTCAGCTGGGCAGAAGCTCTGGGTGGCTGTTTCTGGGTTTGGTCACTGCTGCCTGCCCCTGGGAACACGTGCCAGGGTCCCCAGACTGACTGTGCAGCACTGGATGAGCCCCTCAGAGTGGAGTTGGACTCTGGGATGAGGGTCTCTGCCAAGCCCCTGAGTGGGAATCGCTTCATTCAATTAAATGAATTCTGTTTGACATCTCCCCAGTGAGATTGTGCTTTATCCACCATGGTAGGGGTGTTTGGGTTTTCTCTGGAAGGGGATGGTGAGAGCAGAGGCATGCAGGGCTCTGGGGTTGAAGGAAGTTTGAGGATCTTGGGAAACATGGCAGAGCTGTGCCAAAGTTCCCTGGATAATAGGAATGGACTCCACGGGGAGCAGAGAGGTTGGAGTGGATTTTGAGGAGCAAAGTGGGTGGACCAGAACTGGCAATTTAGAGGATACTTATATTTGATTCATTAGTAGCTCCAGGCCCCATAAACATTAAAAAAGCCATTAAAATTGCAGTTAATTTTTTTCCTCTCAATAAAATTGCTTGAATTTGACAACCATGACCAATTCCCTCTGTTGCCATTGTCATGCTGCCAGTCTGCATGGGCAAGAAAATTAAACAAAGATGAAGTGACTGTGTGCTAATCTCAGATTTATTGTAGGGTTCTGTGCATGAGCCCCTTTCCCCGTTGATGCTCTTTGAAGAGCTGGGGCTTCGTCCTTGTGGCCAAGCAGATCCTTTTCCCTGCTTTCCACTCAAGTACCCCAGACTGCAGGTGCCTTGAAGGGAAGGCACCAAGCTCCATCAATCACGAGGCCGATTACAAACACACATTTGTATGACCAAATGGGTTTCTCCTGCTCTGAGATCTGGGTGTGCAGGGCCCAGCTGTGAGGCTGTCACTCAGGGTCTGTGGTGAGCTGGACATGTCTCCATCTCCCATATCCAGGCTGCCAAAAGCAGAGCAGTAGCAGTGACAGCAGAATCTTCGACAAGATGCAAATTGTCTCGAATGCACTGAGGGGAAAAAGAGCTTTGTATGCATTTTGTATGCACAGAGAGCCTTCAGCTGTCTCTCTGCTTGGGATGTCTGCAGGAGCCTTCAGAGTCTGGGAACGCTGTGTTTGGGTTTTGCATCTGTTGCTTTTGATAGCAGAGCCGTCCTGGTCCCTGTCCTCCCCGTGCAGGGTGTGCTCACAGCAGCGTTGGCGTCGGGGTCCATCCGCTGCCGGCCCGGCCGCGCGTCCTGCACGGAACACTCGGTGCCTCGGGCCCTTCCTTAGCTGGAATGAGAGCATGGACAGACGCCAGGCTCTGAGGAAGAAGCAGCATCTGAAAATTGGGTAGTTAAGTGCCTGCAGAGTGTCCTGCTGGAGGAGGAATCTGGCAGATTTCGGCAGTGCTGCCTTCAGCTCACTCACTTTGGGGTCACCTCGGTAGCAGGAGGGAACGCTGCCTTCTGCCAGGTAACCTCTGACTGTGTTTTTTTCCTTTAATGAGAACCTGGAGCCTCATGGGCTGTTTAACTACAGTGCAGGCAGTGAGGTGTGAACCAAAGCCAACCCTTTTTCCAAGAACTCGTGTCTCTGCAGGCAGGTTGAGTGCACTGGCATCCTACAGGGCTCCCAGCAAGGACACAGGTCACTGGTAGATCCCTGCCCTCCCTCAGGGTGATGTGCAGGGCAGAGACAGGGTTCAGGAGTGTCCCTCATGGTGGTGTGTATTTGTGCCTCTCCATGGAGGGGACTCTGGCTCAGAGGGAGCTGAAGGCCCCTCTGACTGCCTGGCAGCCAGTCTGTGCCAGCTGGGACCCGGAACAGATTCACCCTACTCAATTTCAGGTGTCTGACTGGACTGATGGTTCAGCTCTTTGAGTTGCCAGTGGAGCAGAGGAGTTCTGTCCCAGGTAATGTATTTCAGCCCCTGTCCCTTCCCTGGCTGAGCCCAGGTGGGTGCTGGTTCCTGACACAGCACATGGTGAGGTGTTGGGATGAAGGAGCTGGTGGGTGTCCCTCACTGCCCCAAAGTGAGGGTGACAGTGAGAGCTCTGGTCTGGGCCAGCCCTGAGCCTCCCTCACTCTGCTGAGCCCCATGGAGCTGGGGCACCCAGGAGGAATGTGCAAGGTAGAAGCACTTGTCACAAGGAATAAAATGGGAAATGCGTCTTGGGAACATCTTTGTGATTCTAACTGGCATCTCTGAGGCTGCTCCTGGAGGCTCCTGGAGGACTGGGCTGATGGCAGAGCACATCCCTGAGCTCTGCTCTCCCCACTGAGCCCGTCCTCAGAGAACCTGGGGAGGGGCTGGTGGGAGCTGGGGCTGCACTGTGCCCTCAGAGGGGCACTGGGAGGTGGCATCTGCTGACCTGTGGCCAGCACCAAAGGGAACATTTGGGTAAAACCAAAGAGCAGCAGTGGCCCACGCAGAGCAGCTCTGCCCCTTGGCTCTTGTCTGAGGCCGTGTTGAGTGCAGACAGGTTTAAAGTCTGGCTCCTCTGTGTGGCTGGCAAAGGTTAAAAGATCTCCAGTGTCTTTGTATTTAATTCTCTTTTTTAGTGGCAGATTATTGTTTTCCGTGGGAGATGAAATCCAAATGGGTTTGAAGGACATTTCTCGTGCACCAGGGGCTGGGATGATTTGTTCAGAGCTGCTACGCTTTGTCTATCCTTGTTAAGTACCCAGAGAATACGGACTGGCACCAAGGGAATTTAATGTGACACATAAAAATAAGGAGTGCGGGAGAAAGCTGTAGGCTTCACAGTATTTAACTACCTTGTATCCTTGCTACATAGCAAGCAATTCTCTTTGAATTTGAGATGCCAAAGGTGAGAGAACACCTATTGCCCTGCCTTGGAGCTGACACTGGTGCCCTGTGGGAGAGCAAGAGCCACCAGCCCCGTGCTGCTCATGTGGGATCACGGCCGTGCCAAAGGGGATTAGCACCAAAAAGGGCTCAACACTGGAAAGTGAGCATGAGTGAAAATGTAAATAGGATCAGCAGGCTTGTTTAGTTTTATACGTGAAAATTACGCATCGCCATTGTCACAGCTCATTTGGCTGCCAACTGTTCCTGCTGTCAGAGTGGCACGAAGGGAGGGACTGGCTGTGAGCTCTGCCCTTGCCAGCATCTTCCCTGCATTCCCCCAGCTTCAGCCCTGGCTCTCTGCAGGGAGATGGAGCCACAGAGCACCGAGATGGGCAGGTCAAGGGAGCAGAGCAGGCCCAGGCATTAGGAACTGCAGGTTTCAAGCTGTGACAATAACGTGCTGTGGGCACTTCAGTCCCTCCCTGTTCCTCCCCCACACAGGGCAGTAATACTTTGCTTTGCAAACCTATGAGAGAAATGCCATCGCTTGCTCTGGCCCTCTTTGTCCATTTCAAAAAGCCCTTTCGAAGCCATCTCTCTCTGGGAGATGAATTCCTCGCACACAGGCTGCGTTCCTGCCAGGTGAGGTGTCTGTCAGGGGAGTTAATCCCCATTAATCCCTTCCCTCCTCTCCGGAGCTGAGCACACAATCTCCTGCTGTTACAGGAATGCACATTAAATGTGGCTCTTTGGCTTAAAATTTGTGAACAAGAAAGGGGAGGGGATGTTTCCATCTTTCTGGTGGGATGCTGCTGCCCACCAGCCAGAGGTCACTGCCCTGGCAGCAGCAGCTCCTTGTGTTAATCACAGGGGGTTTGTTCCCAATCCAAAGGGAGCTGCTGCTTGTGCACCAAATGGGCAGCCTGGAGCCTTCAGCAGCAACCTGCCTCTTCTTACTCCCTGATTTTGTGCAGTTGAGGGGTGCACAGAACAGTTCACGTGATGTGGTTCCATCCTCACAAGGCTCATGGTGTGCAGTGTTGCCACTCAGGTGAGCCCCTGGTGTCCTCGCTCACAGGCTGTGGGGTGCAGGGCAGATGGGTCTGGCCATAATCTGGTGTCCACAGGCACACTGGGGCAGTGGCAGTAGCTCTTCCCAGCACAATGGCCCCGACTGGCACAGTCTGTGAACTGACCTTTGGGAAAACACGGAATGAACCCCCCACAGGGGCTGCAGAGCCATTTAGTCCCAACTCTTTCTGCTGTTTAAACAACTCTCAGACAAATAAATGCCTTTGTGCCGTGGCTCTCAGCTCAGGCTCTGCTCTCCTGTCCCCTCCCAGCTCTCCAGGAATCGTGTGTGGGATCTGACCTGCTGAGGGAGGGGGAGGCAGAGGAGCCCCGTCAGGGGGTGGTGAGAGCTGTGCCTCCTGCCACCCACTGCTGTTTGCCACTGCTGTTTGCTAAATGACTGTAGTGTGGGCTGCAGGGCAGCTCTCCCACGTGGCAGAGAGATCTCTGGGCATCTCTTCTCTCTGGTGTTAATTCTGTTTCCCTGGACGCTCCTCTGTGGCCGAGGGAAGAGCAGATCCCAGGTGGAGAGCTGTGTGCCATCCTGCTCTGGTGTTGCCACACCTGCCATGGAAGTGGCAGTGATGCTGCTTGGCAGGAGCAGAGCAGCTGCTGGTGTGGCCGGGAGCAAGGACACGCTCGGGGGGTGGCTGCTCTGGGGCAGCTTGCTGCATTTAAACAGGTAGCATTCAGCAAAGCACATATGCTGAAATCCCACAAAACTGTGGATGGGAAGAGGGTAGGAAACCCTTGCTGCCCTTTTTGGAGGGTGCCTGGCAATCTCACCTGCCCTCACCTTCCCTGCAGCCGGCCTTAATTGGGTTTCTCTTATAAAACCAAAATGTGGAACAGTGAAGCGCTGTCGGCGCACACCTTCTGCTGGGACTCCTTGGGGAGCAGAGGGAGGCAGGGCCGGGAAGGGGGTCTGGGCTCGAGCTGAAGCCTTCAGTCACACAGCAGCGTGGCTCTGCCAGGCGAGGGGAAACGTGTCCTGCTGAGCTCTGCCCAGGTAGGACAGCAGGGAAGCAGGTAGTGACAGAGGCTTTTAAAGGGGGGTAGAGTCTGTGTGCTTCTGCTCTGCAGGGGGAAGGGGGCAGAAAATGGGTTTTAACACCTCAGTGTGGGGTGACTGGAGCATCTCTGCCCCTGCCTGGAGCCAGAGGAGACACCTGACCTTTCTGGGCTGCCAGGGAAAGCAGTGCAGGTTTCTCTGTGGCCGTGGAGGGAGACTGAGCAGAACCCAGAGCCCTTGCTCAGACGTGGAGGGGGCTGGGGTTTGCCTGGGCACTGTTACAGGATGTTTAAAGCCTCTGTGTGTGCATCCCACGGGATGTGGCTGTAAGCCATGCCCCAGGGCTAAAGGCTGGGAGTGGGAGGGGGGAGCAGTGCTCCGTGTGCTGCAGCTCTGCTCGTGTCAACCCTCTCTGTGCCCGAGGTCGGTACATGGGGCAGGGCTCCCAGCCTGGGAAGCCTTCCTTATCATTCTTGTCTTCCTCCTCCTCCTGCTGCCAGGACATGCTGGAGGTCGAGTCAGAGGGTGCCACAACTGTGTGATGTCCATTCACACGCCTGATGTGCCT
The DNA here is from genome assembly GCF_041296385.1 of Aphelocoma coerulescens. Taxonomy (NCBI): domain Eukaryota; kingdom Metazoa; phylum Chordata; class Aves; order Passeriformes; family Corvidae; genus Aphelocoma; species Aphelocoma coerulescens. Next base: position 4,526,054 of record NC_091039.1, on the reverse strand, counting down.
CCTGTTGTCCCCTGCTCCCATGTTGCTCCCTGCTGTCCCCACAGGGCTGTAATGTCATGGAAGACCAGGACCTTCGGGATATCGGGATCGGTGACCCGCAGCACCGCCGGAAGCTGCTCCAGGCTGCTCGCTCCCTCCCGAAGGTCAGCACCAGCTGATGATGGGACATTGCCAAGCATGGCTGTGAACACAGGGGAAACAAAAGCCAGTCCTTGCATCTCGGGCCATGGAGGAATCTCAGGGGCTCTGGGAAGGGTTTGGGGAACAGCAGGGAGGAGGAGGAGTATGCTGATCTTCCAAGCTATGTGGATGGTGGTAGCTCCATGCTGGGACTGTTCCTCCTGGCAGTCTTCATCCCAAGCACATTCTTTGTTTATATGGTGATTTTGTTACTGGCTAGTGGAGATCGCCATGGCCTGTAAACTGATTTTCATTGACCCCATATCCCTTGGGATCCCAGCTTCTGCAGCTTTTAACACCTTTCTTGTGCTTTCACAGTTGAAACCCCTGGGCTGTGATGGGAATAGCCAGCCCTCAGTTCCTGCATGGCTCGACTCCCTGGGGCTGCAGGATTACATCCAGTCCTTCCTCTCAAGTGGCTACAGCTCTATTGACACTGTGAAAAACCTCTGGGAGCTTGAGATAGTAAATGTGAGTGTCGCCTCTCTCCAGCCGGGGCAGCGAGGTCCTGCCCCGTTCCCTGGGGCCAGCACTTGCCACAAATCTCTCAGAGCAGCTCTGTGCCCATGGTGACCATGGTCTCTCCCTGCAGGTGCTGAAAGTGAACCTGCTGGGCCATCGGAAGAGGATCATCGCCTCGCTGGCAGACAGACCCTACGAGGAGCCACCAGCCAAGCCACCACGGTTCTCGCAGCTGAGAGTGAGTCCCTGCTCATGGTGCCCTGCCTGGCTCGTGTGTCAGTGCTGGGAGAAATCTTGCCATGGCCAGTGCTGTCCGTTCAGCTGCTCACCTCATCCTCCCCAGACACCCAGGCAGCAAATACCTGCGCAGGGGCAACCTTGTGATTGCAGTGAGTGGGGCAAGGTAATTCCAGCCCTTGCAGGTCAACCTCTGGATGCCGACCCCATGGCAAAGGCCAGGCTGCCCCTTGGGATCAGGTGCCTGCACTGAAGGGATGCAGGGTGCCACTCCCACCTCTGCCCTGCACGAAGGGGAGCTCTGAGCCCACTTTGTTGCCCTTGTTCCCTGGTCAGAGATGTGGGAGCTTTCAGCAGGCAGGAGTGACCCAGCCCAGCTGGGGAAGGGCTGCAGCTGGGACTTGGTGTTTGATTGCACCCTTGGGATCTGGAGCCCTCTCCCTGGCCCGGCTGGGCTGCTGAGAGCTGCCGCTCTCGCTGCCAAATAGCACTCGACAAGATGTGTGGATGTTGATTTTTGCTGCAGGAGTGGCAGCATTTGGATTTGTTACGGGGCTTGGCTGGGAGGGAAGCATCACATTCCCCGTTCTTCCTGAAAACTGGCTTTTAAGAGCTGAGTTTGGCAAAAGCTGCTGGGCTCAGAGCGACCCTGTGAGCTCAGGAATGGGGCAGCATGGCATGCTGCCTCCTCCCAGAGATTGCTAATCAGCTTCCTGGAGCAGGAATTGAAGTGATTGGAGTTTACCCATCCTAAACATCTGGTCCTTGCCCTGCTGCAGAGCTCTGCCCACTTGCCTTGGATTCCCAAGGCTTTCCAACCCAAACAGCCTTAGCTGAAGTGAGTTGGGCTGCTGTGCCCTGCTTGCTGACATGGGAATTTTTAGGAACTGGGTTCAAGAGTGAGAACAGAGAGAGTTCACACTGGTGCTGCACTGGGAGGGTGCCCATTACAGACTGTGCATCTTCACCCACTGCTCAACCCCCGCATTGGGCAGCAGGAGCCTGGGAGGGACCAGCAGCCGAGGATCTGCACCGTGGGCCAGATGATACCGAAGGCAGCGGGGCTGAGGCGGGGAGAGGGCCGCTTTGGTGCGGCTCAGCTGATTGAGATGCTGCCCGGGGAGGCTGGGTGGGAGAATGGGCCATTTGCAGCATTTCCTGGCGCTGCAGCTGCTGCGCTCCAGCGCTGGCTGCGGCGGGGGGCGGGCGGGCGTCAATGGCAAATCAGGCGAGTGGGCGAATGGCAGCGATGCGGCCGCAGCTGTGCCGAGGCTCCGGCCGTGCCTGCGGGCCCTGGGCGCGCTCTGGCGGCGGCTCCCGGGGCTCCTCTGCTGGGGTGGCTGATCATCATCGCCCTCGGGTGCTTAGCTCTGTGCTTTAGGGGAGTCCACCCCTCTGGAATCACCTTGCCCCCAGCCCGGCGTGTCCTCTGCCCTCCTGGGATGAGCTCGCAGAGGCGTGCTGGGCAGAAGGGGCTGAGTACATGGCTGAAAGCATCCTGGAGCAAATCAGGTGTCAGAAGATAAAGGGTGGGATTGGCCCTGAGGCAGGGGCCCCCAGAGCAGGAGCTGACCCCGTTAGTCCACTCACTGCACCCTGTGTCGGGTGATGTAGTAGAGGGAGTGATGGGGGGCACGGCACAGCCCAAGCTGACTGGGACCCTTTGTGGTGTCTGCTCCTTCCAGTGCCAGGACTTGATGTCCCAGACGTCGTTGCCCCTGAGCCAGAACGACTCCTGCACAGGCAGATCTGCCGATCTCCTGCTGCCCTCCGGGGACACTGCCAAGAGGCAACACGATCGTGGCACTGAGGTTGCTCCCTACTCCAGAGCTGAGCGCTACAAAGCACAGGTTAGTGGGTGCTTTTGTGTGTCCTGGGGGCTCTCTGCACAGGCTCCCCCGTCTCTGGAGCCAGGGAGGAGGTAGGATGATGCAGGGAGGGAGCTGGTCAGGCTCAGCTTCCCTCAGACATTAGAGCCAGCAGCTCCTTTGTGCCTCAGTTTCACGTCAAAAACTGATGGCTCACACTTCCATCAGCACTGGCACCTTCACCCCCTGTGCTGCCTCTGCCCAGCTCCTGGGGGACTTGGCCATTGCCAGCCTCAATCCCCTCTGCCCAAAGAGCCCCCCTGAGAGCTGTTCCAACCCAGGCTGAACCTCTTGTGGCTTCACATCCATGTTTCTTCCCATGCAGGAGGACCGTCGGGAATCCAAGCTAACCCTGCGCCCCCCCAGCCTGGCAGCCCCGTACGCCCCAGTCCAAAACTGGCAGCACCAGCCCGAGAAGCTCATCTTCGAGTCCTGCGGGTACGAGGCCAACGTAAGTGGCTTTTGGTTTGTGGGGGTGGCGAGGATGAGGAGGCTCTGGGGGTCAGGCTGCTGAGCGTGGAGTCTCAGGGCAATGACACTGCTTTGGGATTGGCAGGAGTTAACATCTCTCCCTCCTTCACACAGTACTTGGGCTCCATGTTGATCAAAGACCTCCGAGGGACAGAGTCTACACAGGACGCCTGTGCCAAGATGAGGGTACGGAGACCCTGCGGCCGGGGGCTTCCCTTGCAGCCTGTGGTGGATGATGGGGATTGTGAGGGGGGATCTCAGGGGTTCCCCAAACCCTGTGGGAGCCCGGACTACCAAACAGATGGTGCCACTGTCTCTGATGAACTGCCCCTTCCCAGCATTGTTCCCAGTACCTGGAAGGTCCATGCAGGGGGAGAGTGGGTGTTTTCATTGGGGAAGTGAGGGCTGGAGTCTCTTCAGGTCCCTGTCACTTCCCCTCTGCTTCTACCAGGACCTAACTTTCTTCCTCCTGGTCCCAGATCCCCAAAACCCACTGTACGGGCCTGAGAGTCTCTGGGGTGGGCTGGGACAAGTCCATCCATTCACAGTTGTTCACTTGAATGTTCTTCTTTCTGAAGAAATCCACGGAGCACATGAAGAAGATCCCAACCATAATCCTGTCCATCACATACAAAGGGGTGAAGTTCATCGATGCCTCCAACAAGGTGAGCTGCAGATGCCTCAAAGTTGATGTTTGGAGGGACATGACCTGCAGTCTCACCTGCCTGGGGGCTGCAGGTCACTTTTTGTGGGTCCGGAAGCCATGGCTTATCCTGAGGAGATTCTGGGGCTGGGGGACAATACCAAGGTGGTGATGACTACTGAGAACACCAAGATGGTGATAATTACCTGAGTGCCAAAGGCTTGGCAGACCAGCTGCTTGTGGTCCATGTTGCCATTTATTCCTGCCATGGGAGGGAGCTGGAACTGTTCTGGCTGGGAGATTCCCTTTCCCTGTCCTCAGGACACCCTCCACAGCCACTGTTTGCCAGGTGTATTTGCCATCCCCAGAAGGGTGACGGGTGCTTGTGGTTGACCCCGGCAGAATGTCATTGCTGAGCACGAGATCCGGAACATCTCCTGTGCTGCTCAGGACCCCGAGGATCTCTGCACATTTGCCTACATCACCAAGGACCTGCAGACCAGCCATCACTACTGCCATGTCTTCAGCACTGTGGATGTGGTGAGTGCATTGTCATGTCACATCTCCCAGTCCTTCACAGCCCATTTGTTTCATCCCTCAGCTTTATTGGCTAGTCACAGACTGCTCCTTTCTAGGGTTCTTTCACCCATTTCTACCATAAAGTAGTCTTGGTTCCAAATGTCTTTACTTTGGACCTCTGTGGACAAAGAGAATATTTGTCTGGCTTCGTTACTGCCATCTCAAGTGCTGAATAAAGCAGGGCAGGAGCTTTCCCTCCTGGGGAATGTGCCATGCACAAACCCCTAACATGCTCTCAATTATGTTGAGCATAATGGGCTGATTTAACAACCTTTTAATTCAGGGAGGGTAGAAGCGTGATTTGCTTTTGTACTTGGGCAGAATCGAAATTGCACAAGACTTTTGCACTATTTTTCTTTATGCTGCTGAACTTCGGTGCTGGTGGGGCTTTACAGGTGGGCAGGGGGTCCCTGGCAGGGGGCCCTGGGGGAGGCAGCGTGGGCCCAGCTCCCCCACATCAGGAGCTCAGTGGCTTTGCCAGGGACACAGCAGGATGTGACCTGCTGATGGGAAGGCACTGGCTCTGCGAAGGTCTGTGACCCCAGAGGAGCTGCTGAGCCTGGGAGGACTGTGCACAGGGTGATCTGACAGCTTTGTGCTCTCTGTGTTCTCTCGAAGAACCTGACATACGAGATCATCCTCACGTTGGGGCAGGCGTTCGAGGTCGCCTACCAGCTCGCCCTGCAAGCCCAGAGAGCAAAGCCTCTGGGTGCTGGAGCAGGAGAAATGATTGAAACAAAATCTTCCAAACCGGTGCCTAAACCACGAGCAGGCATGAGGAAATCCGCGGTACGTGTGTGCAGGCAGGAGCGACCTGCTGGGCTGAGCTGGGGGTTCTCGTGGGCACCACACGCGTACACCTCCCCTGGGTGGTGGGGGGAACCCAGACATGGTCCAGGTGCCTGTCCTGCTGCTGGCACTGCAGATCTGTGCCTGTGCCAGTCCTGCTGTGGGGTTGGGGCTTCCCCTGGTAGCAGGAGGGCAGGCAGAGGTGGAAACAGCCCAGGTGGGATGGGGCTTAAGTGCCCTGCTGGGTCCAGCACAGCTTCACGTGTAAACCCTGCAGAGCCGCAGTGAGATCCGTAGGTGAGCTGCAGTATGGGATTCCCCACAGCCAAAACCAGGCAAGACTGGAGCTGCTGAGGAGCAGGGACTGCTGCATAAGCCACTGCCTTCCTTTAATGTCTCCTTTTGTCTGTGTTCTGCTTGCTCCCCCCGCTCAGGTGCCGCTCCCTCCCGACACCCGCTGTTGTTACTGTCACACCTGTACAACACACCGCCCCTCCTACCTGCCGCTGCAGTCTGTTAGTCCTGGAGCGAAGGTCTTTACCCTTCTTCCTGCCATCCTCCCTTCCGAACCGACCCGGGCTGCCTCCCCACTTCCTCTGTCTCCTGCTGTGTCCCCGTGTCCTGCCTCGCTGTTGTTCCTCCCCCTGCTCGTTGTAGTTCGGATGAACCCCGGGGATCTGCCGCTCCCACCCGCCCCCGCTGATGCAGTGTGGCAGCTCTCAGCTAACCCCGCTGCTCCTGCTGCGGTGGTAACGTCCCCGTGGCACCCTGATTTAGCAGGACAAGAGGAAAGAGCCATGTTTGGTCAGGAGGGTAAATCATGTGGGAACTCACCTGCCAGGAGCTGTCTCCCTCTGTCCCGTTTCTGTAGCGCTCCGTTTTTCATGCTTGCTTGAGATGAGCGAAGCTGTCGCTGATGGTGACAGGGACGCACAGCCTAATGGAGGGAGTCATCTTGGGGTGCTGGGTTGAGACTGACATGGCCAGACATGTTTTAGCTGTGAAGGACTCAAATGCCCTCCCCAGCAAGAGCTGCTTCCTTGCACACATGCACATTTTTGGGACGGGCAATAGGCAGGCAGGCGCTCCATGCTCTGAATCCCCACTCGTTCTGTCCCAGAAGCACAGGTGTCCTAACATGCCCTTTCCCTCTTTATTTTCTAGCTGGATCCCCCTGAAGTGGACCAAGACTCCCAGTCTCATGCTAGTGTCTCCTGGGTCGTGGACCCCAAGCAGGACTCCAAGCGGACCCTCAGCACTAAGTATGAGACCACTATCTTCTAAAGCAAACGCCCGCGTCCGCCCCGTCTAACCGTGCCTTTGCGATCTGATCTGTCTGCTCTTCTAAACTCCCTCTTCCTCCAGCTGCTCGCCCTGAGCCCACGTAGGCACCGCGTCCAAGGCAGCAGCACTTAGGAGACTGTAGACTTAAACGGCTTTTGTACCTGATCGCTGCTGAACACTGTGAATCTCCTTACTCGGAAACAAGGGTAACGCGCTGTAGCTGCCCGTGAGGCAGGAGGAGCAGAGAGGGCAGGCTGGCAGTCGGAGATGTGGATCCAGGAAAGCCGCCCACCGTTTTCACGTCTTCCCCCCTCGCTCTGGCACTGTGAATCCCTGGGGCAATGTGACACTCCCCAGGCCTTTTTTTTCTATCTCACCTTGTCCTTGGACTGATGGAGACCTCTTGTCTCTGCGGTGCACACACTCCTTCCTCCTAGATCCTCCTCTTCCCGACTGAGCCACGGCTGTGTACTGTTCAGTGAACTCACCTCTCCTTCCCTGCCAGTCGAACCGACACTAACCACTGTGATGCTCTCTGCAGATAACACGCAGGCACTTCCATTTCCTCACGGCCACCCTTGCCCACAGTCTTCCTCCTCAAAGCCCAGCGCAGAACCTGCTTTGGGTGTTGGGGGAGCGTTGGTTTGGGCTGGGTGTGATCGTTCCCACTGTGAGCTCTGTCCCCTCGGAGATGGGGGGGGGGAGGTTGGTTGCATGCATTTCAGTCCCTTGTAGGTTTTTCTTCCCCTCATAGTCCTTGTGTTTACACTCACCAGACTTCTCGTGAGCGCTGGGCGTAGTTCTCACGTGGCAGCCTGTGGTTAAGCTTCCAAATGCACATGTTGTTGTTAGCCCCGGGCTGGGGCGGGGAGGTGTCAGCTGGACACCACAAGCAGCATCAGCAGGGAGAGGTCAGGGAGCAGCCCTGGGTTATTTGCCCCTGGTGTTAGGGCCAGCAGCAGCTTGTCTGAGTTTTGCTGTGGCTTTGGAGTTGCTGCCTCAGAGCTTCCATTTCCCCTCACCTGCGGTGAAATCTGATGATTCAAAGTCCTTATTTAGCTCTTTCTCAGGAATGAGTTTGATCTCCCAAGTCATTTGCAACTTAATGGCAAACTGACCTCAGACTGAGGGCTCAGCTAGTGAGAACCCAGTGAGAGGACTAAAAGTAAAAAAGTTGTCTTAAAGCAAAAAAACAAAGGAAAGCTCAGTCTAGTACATACATGTCATATGCCACAGAGCCCCCTGACACAGAGCCAGCACTGCCTAGGGGCTGCAGTGCCACCCTGCCAGCCCAGGCCTTGTGGACAGCAGAACACTGCTGTGCCTGAGGTGCTCCAGGAGGTTGGGTTTGGGTTCCATCAGCACCTTTCCAAGCTGTAAGAGTGCCCTGAAGGTTTCTGTGTCCCTCTAAGAGAAACTCACTCCCTGGTGTGGGTGGCACAGCAGTTTCTACATGTAGGTGTTCACCACGCAGCTGCCACACATCCTCCCAGTGGCAGAGGGTCTGAGCTCTTCACCTCCCCCTGCTCTCAGCTGGGAAGGGCAGGTCCCTTCACACCCCCTAAATCCGGGTCATGAGAGCATGTGCCTTTCTAAGGGTGACCAAACCCAGCGGGGATCACAGGCAGCCCTGCCCAAACCGCGCCGCTGCCGCTCTGTGTCCGTAGCCCTGACGGCTTTTGTGTCCCATCTCCGGGCCGTTCGCCTCACCTTTCCCAGCACCTGTCTTTGTATGCCTCGGAAATTCATTCCATTATCTTCCTTTCTGTTTGCCTCTGCGAAGCTGAGCTCCGGGCAGCCGTCTCCTACCACGGGATGTAGTAGCGGGACAGAGACCTGGGACGCAGTGGCCTCCTGACGTGAAGATCATCTCCCTCTGGCACGGGTGGCTGCCTCGGAGTGGGTGTGTGGCTGCTCGTTGAGGGCTCCCAGAGCAGAGGGGGGAAGGGACCCAGCGTCCGCCCAGGAAAGCCGCTCTCTCCATTCCTAGCGAAGGAAAACTCGAGACTCGGAGGCCGAGAGCGATGTCGCCTTTTCTAGTTTGAGACAAAACATCTTTCGACCCGTTTCTTTTTTAACGAAGTGACACAGAGCAAATCCGGTTCACGGTTTCAATGTAGCGCTGCAGCTTTTTGGTGAGGAAAAAAAACAAAGAAATTTTTATTTACTGAGAATCCCGCAGTCCGGCGAGGAGCACGATCAAAAGTCTTAGCAGGGGCGTGGTGTGCGCATTTCTGACGGTACTTACTCTGCTTCAGCTCTGGGTGAACAGGAGAAAACGCCAAATTCCTGGAAATCCCTTCCTCCCGTGTGAGAACCTGGTGGGGTAAGTCTGCATCCTGTTCTCCAAGCTACTCCACACTTTTGTAGCAAATGGAAGTAACTGGAGGAAAAGAATCTGCAAAGGATCTTTCACCTCAGAGTGGCTGTGGCCAATTTCCCCAATGGTACAAAGCTTCCTTATCCCCCGAACTGTCATGTTGCAATACTTGACATTTCTATGGCAAGGACCCCGTTTCTTCCCATTTCCGCACTGAATTCCTGGGGACAACTCCCTTCTCCAGCCTCTGTGCACCTGTCTTGTTTTTAAACGCAGTTATGCCCTGAAAGGTTGGGGTTTTTTTAAGTATATTCAATTGTGATTTAGCACTTTTTTGATACTAGCTCATTATTTAATTAATGCAACAGTTTCAGAAGATGAACAAATAAGGAGTTAAATTTTGGGCATTACACTGAAACAGTCCATCCCCAAGGACAAACCACATCAGCCTGAGGGTGGCTTGGCCCCGTCCGAGCCCAGTGTCCCCAAAGACACCACCTCAAAGGTGCTGCGTGCTTGCTTTTATTCCAAATTACAGTGTTTCAGAGTGGTTTGGGCTGCGACTGACGTGTTTTCAGACTGTTCCCCTCTGGGGAGAATGTTAAAATGGTTGTGATATGAATTCTTCAGATGCAAAATGTAGCGCAGCACGTCCGTCATGATCTCGTCAGGCCCTGTCAGGGCTGTGGGACCTGCTGCCACACGGGAACGCTGTGCCCAAGTAATTCCTGTTTAACTCCAGTTGCTGCTGTATGTCAGGATTTCCTTTAGTCTCTCTCACCAGTGAGGCTGGGAGGGAAGTGAACCATAATCCCAAGGGCACAGACCTGTAAAGGATTGAGAAGGGGGAGTGGAGATTTTGGGTTAAGTCAATGAATTTAGGAAACCTAACATTCCTTGTTATGCACATGTTGCAATTCATACTGGTGTAAGTGTAAATATTTGGTGTGTTGGCAACAAGTCTTTGGTGAGATTGCAAATTGAACCTCTGCTTGGGAGGAGGGACACCTTTCCTTTCTGAAACGTGAGCTGTTTCGGAGGTTGGCTTGGAGGTGACGTGGTGATGAAGACTCCAATCTTGAGGCACTGGGCTCAGTGACCCTGGTGGTCCGTTCCAGCCCCACGTGTAAACCTGTGGTTGTCTTTAGTGATCCATTCTTTAGCCAGATACTCCCTTTCTCACCTCACAGACAGAGCAGTTGTTTTGGCAGTTCAGTGTGGTGGGGTCTCTCAAGGGACTCGGTGCTGGAGACTGACCCTGGGCCATGCCAGTCGCTGGCTCCCGGCCACCTTCACCCACCCACTGCGCAGTATTCGGGCTCTTCCTCCCTGCAGGGTTTTGTGCTATCTGGAGGAAAGTGCCCCAAATTTCTGGTGCTGAACATGACATTGCATCCAACTGCATCTGCTGTATTACCTGCCCGGGAGGAGTTGGGGCTGCCCCGGGCCTCGTTCCTCTCTTAAAGACAGATTGTGTTTCACAGACTTTGGTTTGTGGGCTGAGCCCTCACTCACGGCCGGCAAACGGAGTTGCCGAGTTTTGTCTTTCTTTTTATAGGAGGGGATGAATTTTTGTTTTTCAAATTGAAGATGCTTTATCCTTTTTTTATTTTGTGTTTACAAAGAAAAAAAAAACAGCGCTAATCTTAGCTGTTCAGCTGACTTTAAACTTGCTTTGGGATTGTTCTTTTTAGAAGAAATTATGCAATTTTTTTGGGGTACACGCCTGTCCCCCCTCCCAGGGAGAAGATGCGGCACCTTCCAGGCTGTACCTGTAGTGAAGTCTGTACCTTCAGGAGGCTGCTGAGACACAGAGCAGATGCCAAAAAGCCCTGAACACGTCCCGTTCTGTGTGCAGCTGAGGTGGAGCCAATGCTTTAATGCTCCTTCCACCCACCTCAGAAGTTTGCAGCAGCAGCAGCATTTCCCCGGTTCTGCTCAGATCCATGTTTTGGAGCCGGCACAGTGCTCACAACGCTGTCATGTTGCTAAGGTCTCCCTTTTAGATCTCACATTGGTATTACTTAAATTTTTCTTTCCCCAAAGAAAAGTACCTGTGCTGTTCTCGCTAAGTCAACCCAGCTCAGACATTTTTCTTACCCACAGAAGAATAACCTGGGATTCCCTGACAGAGCAGAGACAGTCGAGTTCAGTTTGCAATGTGGACATTTTTGCTAATTGTGATGTATGGCAGTGGGGCTGATTTGTAATACAAATGTTATTTAATCTGTCTGTATTTTGATACTTGAATTTCCTTTTATTTCCTGTATATACAATTGTTAATCTGTTCAAATTTGTCTGAATTTTAAACATCTTGTGGTACCAAACATAACCAATCTGTGCAACAACATAGACTGACCTCACTACAACAAGGCGAGATTGTAAATATTCCTGGGCTTCCAGCAGTCGTTTTGTTGTTTTCATAATTGTACAACTTAGAACAGACCGAATTAATAAACAACCTTAGACACACGTGTGTGCTGTTGTGTGTGGCCCCAGTGTTGTGCCCAAGTCTCCTGGGGGTCTGTGCCAAAGCAGGGCAGTTCTCATCCTGCAGGCACTGTCTGGGGGGTTTGGGAGCTTTGGTTAAAGCTGCTCTTTCTGCAGTCAGTCATAATGACCCAAATATTGAATATTATTATTTTGAGACTAATTTATGCGTAAAATCACATCCAAATGTTCTGGTAAAGACACCACAAGGATCTGCAGCCATTGTGGGTGTATTCTACACGTGATGGAAGGTTGGAAAAGCTCATTTTTACCCCCCCCAACTGTACATCTGCAAGGGTTGTGTTCCTGGGGGCTGTCTTGTACTGGGGATAACCACTGAAATCCCTTTTTGCAGCACGGCAGTGAGTGGTTCTTGTGATACCAGTACCCATTTGGGCAGCCACTGCTTAGAACATTTATCCAGCAAAGACCCGGGGCTTGCCAGGAACTAGGACATTTCAGTATGTAAAATTAGAGCAAGAAATCCAGACATTTAAATAACAGGTTAAAGTTCAGATTTTCGTGTCAAGTAAAATCTGACTGATGTGAAATGCTAAATACACCAGGGATTGCTAAATTTATACCGTATGTTCCATTTCTAATAACAAGGCAAGTCGGGTTTTCGGGCTGACATGAAATACACTGAGCTGGTTTCATGGTTTGAAACACCATGAGGTTTTATCCCTCACAGCCACAGCCCTGGCTGGGACTGACACCTCAGCAGAGGTTACAGGCCCCAGGCAGAATGAACACCTTGAGTTAAAAAGGCCTGATCTGCACTGCAGTTCAATGAGCTCCACAGCCCCTTGCCTTCCCCACTGAACAGTGACAGCTTTTTGAGGAAAAAAGGCTGCTGCTTTTTCTAGTTGAGAGGTTTATTCAGATCCTGATGTGCCAAGGGTCACCTTCTGCTGGCCTCGGTGGAGTTGTCAGATGGATTTTTACAAGCTGAGGCAGGATCTGAGAAACAGGAGGAGAACGAATTCCACCCCTGCCTGGTTACATGGAGAATGTGATCAGAAATAATCCAACTTGCATCTGGGAGAGGTACCTTCCTGAGAAATCCCAAATTCTTGCCTGTTGTAAATCGTGCTTCCAAACCCGCACCCAACTTCCAGCAGCTCTTCCTGAATGCAACCAAGGCCCTTTGGGAAATCTTTTTGAGAATGTTGTCCATCGAGAAAAATTAAAAGGCTGAGGAGGGAACGAATCCACTGCCCTGCAGGGATGAAAAGTATGAAAACAAAAAATAATCGGTCAATCAACAGAAATCTTCTGTGAGATTCCTCAGGCAGCCAGGAGCAGAGTGGGGACAGCCCTGTTACAGGAGGATGCTGTAGGAACCAGGAACGCTCTGGATGGATGCAGATAAACCAGCATCCAGCACAGGAACCCAGGTGACACAGTGTGGCACCTGAGAGCACTCCAGTATCAGGTGTAATCACCTGGCTTTCCCTTTGTCAAACATCCAATTTCTTTCACGTAGGAGAAAGCCACATCAGTGACCTGTGGTGTGGACGGGACAGAGGCCAGATCCTTCTACAGAAGGTGCAGAGCCAGCTGTTTGTTTGGGTGTCTTTATGGAAAAGCTGTTAAGGTATTCGAGCCCTTCTCCTACCTCAGGGAATTCCCTTTGCCCAGGCTCCCAGCAAAGCAGATCCGTGGGTCCTTGGCTAACAGGAGGTGAGACCTGGCTCTGCTGTGCTGCTCTGACTGCAGGGTGGGGGCTGCTCCCAAGGGGCTGTTGCTGCTCCTGCTCAGCCTCTCTGGGCTGATCCAAGCTCCCTGCAGTGGGGTCACACACAAGATGTTTGCAGGACCAGCCTGGTCATGCTCAGCTGGCAAGAAGCAGGTTTGGGGCACTGCAGCCTAAGGGGATGTGTGTGGGAGGAACAGCGTGGTGCTGTTGCCTGGGACAGCAGGGAAGGGCAGAGAACTGCTTTCACTGACACAGCACTCGTGTCCCAGCACAGGGTTAGACTCCAGGGACTGGTATCCACAGAATGTTATACTGGATAGAGGATTTCAGCCTCCAAGAAGTACCTTTAATGGAGTCTGAGGAAGGAGACAGGCAGCTATAGAGAAATCTCTGCAGGCTAGGAAAAAAGATGTCTACATCAAATGCAGCTTTTCCTTTTTAAATAGGCCTCCTAACTGCATTCCCTCATTCCTCGCAGGATCTCAGAATTCTTCTAACTTGTGAGAACTCCCAGTTCCTCCTGGGAAGGCTCTCAGCTCTGTTTTCTGCATCCAGGAGCTCAGGCTGTGTGAGGTGTGCCAGTGACAGGCCTTGAGGGAGGGATCCATGAGGCCTCTGGCTCTTAGAGGCATTTCTCTCATCTGTTACTGAACAGGTGATGAAAGCATCAGTTTTGGAATACCCAGGGTGCATTTAGTGCTTCAGTAGCTCCTGTAGAAGTAGCAGTTCTCTCCCTTTCTCCCTGATTTTGCTAGACAGCTTATCCAAGAGCTCCTGGAATTTCTTCCATTTGTACTGGACACTCGGATCTTGAAGTGAGTGCAGAGGCTCTGGATGGTGACATTCAGCAAGTCCAAAATCCCCAAAATCTCCTTGGGATGAGACAGTGAATTGAAAGTTCTACACAGCAATAAATGCTGTAAAGTGGGGCCATTTTGGAGTGCTGAGAAAGTTCATCAAATGCAGAACTTACCCTGTCAGCTGAGGGGTAAAAAGAGCACAGCACTTTTCAGAGAAATCCTCCACGCCCTCGTGAAGACCAACAGAATGTTTTTCTAGCTAGTGCTTGTTTCTGCAGCGAGTGTCAGTCACTTAAACAGCTCTTCAGCCGAGATGCCAGCACCTCAGAGGAGAGCTCCTCTGCAGAGTCTGCTTTGTTCCTGTCACAATCACAGCTTACACAGCTGGAGCCTCTAAATCTTTCCATATTAGTGACTCATACCTGACACTCATCAGATTTAAGAACATCTTAATAAATCATGGAGCAATGAATAAATAAAACAGGCTCCAACTTTTTTTTTGCTTATTCCAGGAGCTATCTTATTTTCTTGTTACTTCTACAGTCAGACCCAAACCACCTCCACCCCCATTCTCGCACATTTTTTGCTACAGGACAGAGAAAAGCCAAGCCTGAATAAATATATTTATATTTATATTTATATTTATATTTAGATTTAGATTTAGATTTAGATTTAGATTTAGATTTTTAGATTTATATTTAGATTTAGATTTTTAGATTTTTAGATTTAGGTTTATTTTTATATTTTTATATATTTATATTTATATTTATATTTATATTTATATTTATATTTATATTTATATTTATATTTATATTTATATGCACGCAGACCTGTAGGGAGAAGCTGACCCCTGGCAGTCCAAAGTTGCTCTGAGGACAATTTCATGCACAATGGTCGGTGTGGAAATGTCACCAGTGACCACCCATAGCTGGTTCCAGGAGAGAACCGGTGCAGAAAAGCAGGATAAAAGTTAAGGGAAGGAACACGAACCATAGCCTCCAGAGAAAAACGGGGTTAAAAGCATGTACTGAGCAGCTTTCGAGTGAAAACGCGCAGGTTTGTGTGCAGACAAATCACCTCGTGGGTGTGAGGGGACCCGCCTCCCTCTCGTCCCCGCGATCCCCGGCGCGGGGCTGACCCCTAGTGCCGGCCGGAGGGGCGGCCCCGCCGCCTGGCTGAATTAACGCCGGGCACGGAGCGAATTAACAGCGGGCACTGCTCCCGGACACTGCCCCCGGACACTGCCCCCGGACACTGCCCTCGGACACTGCCCCCGGACACTGCCCCCGGACACTGCCCCCGGACACTGCCCTCGGACACTGCCCCCGGACACTGCCCCCGCCCCGGGGGTCCCGCGCCCACCCCCAAAGCCGCCTTCGGGCCCGGCGGGCCGGGACTCCCTGAAACCGCGGGCCCCCCTGCCCCGCGAATGGGCCGCGCCAGGCGCCGTGCCGAGGCGGCGCGGCGGGACGCTCCCATTACAGGCGCAGGGGGAGAGCGAGGGGGGGGAGACGGCCCCGGTATGAGGCGGGTCCCGGGGCCGCGCTGAGGGACGGGGCGGCCGCGGCGCCGAGACCCGGGGGCGGCCCTGGGGCAGCCACCGCATGCTGGCACTGCCATCGCATCCCGACCATGCCGGCCCTGCCATCGCATCCCGGCCCTGCCGTCCCGGGAAGCTGCCGCGGGGGCCCGGCTGCGGGGAGCGGCGTCCCGGAGCTGTCGGGGAGCTGCAGGGAGCGCTGCTGGCCGTGTAGCCGCCGCAGCATCCTTCCTTCTCCCTCATTCCTCTGGGTTTGTCCATTTTCCTTTCCGGCGGGCCCAGAAGGAAGGGCCTGACTCCTGTCACCTGCTGGAACCTCCCCTGCACTTCACTGGGATTGGGGTTAAACCTTCCGAGGGGCAAACCCACGAAATCTGGGATGAGGCTCCTTGTGTGCCAATAAACAATTTGCCTTTTTTTTCTCCCTCCCAGCATTTTTTCCCCTTCTTACTTTATTTCCTCAGCATCCATGACAACTGCCGGCCGGCACGGCGGCACTGAGGGATTATGGAGCCCCCGGGGCCACAGGGCAGGGGCAGGGGATGGGGCGGCTGCTCGGAGCCACGGGAACGGTTTGTGAGTGGGAAAGAAACCGGTCATGAGAAACAAAACCCGTCAAGCTCATCCTGAGACCCATCTGGCCCAAATCCTGCCCAGGAATTTTCCCCTCAGTGCTCCTTGTGCAGCTTTGTGCAGTGCCAGACCCAGTTCCTGCCCTTTTCTGATCCTTAGCTTCGTGTGAGGAAGATGAAGATGGGGAAATAGCGTTTGTAGAGAATAGAACAGCACAGCTCCTGAGGGGACTGCAGTTTGCTCTTGTCTCTGTTTCAGAGCAGGGCCTATCGCTTCCAGCCTATAAATCCTGATCCCAGAGGAGGCAATTGTAAGTATTTAAATATATATGCATTTGCCCTGCATTAATTTCCTTTCCCAAGTGACTGGTGACATGAAGAATTGTAATAGCAGAATGTATTTTTAATGCATTTCCTGCAGATTTCTGCAAGGCAATCTAATTCCTGAGTGGGTTTAACTTGCCACAAAGGCAGAAGACCTCAGGAGCACTGGTAATAGGGCAGGGTGTGTTCTTTTAATCTACTGTTTTAATGAGCTCCATCCATCTCTCTGATTAGATTAATCCCATTTATTTTAGCCAAGCCATCTAGCTGAAATCCCAACAGAGGAAATTGGGATTTTGAGTCTTTCGGGGTGAGCGCTTGGAGTGTCAGGCAGCAAACTCCATAGGGAGATTTCCAGTTTGCCCTTTTATCACCTCAGAAATTTGTAACCCTGGTGATCGCATTGGAAAAGGACCATTTGGGCTGCAAATCTGCCTCATCGATGAGGGGCTGTGGAGAGCCCATGCAGGTCTCCTCTGCCCTGCTTGAAGCAAGTTCCCTAAGAAATTAAACCCAGCCTGGTGTGGAGGGCTCAGCTTTCCAAGAAGGCTCCCATTTTCCTGGCAGGGACAGAGAGAGCTCCATAGCTGGACCTTCCTCACCTGCGGAATGGCCACGCTTTTGCAGCCCCACTGTCATGTCCATGCTGGGCGCGGCGAGGGGGAGAGCCTGCCAGTGCAAACAAAAATACCTTCCCCATGGAAGGGGAAATGGATTTTTTGTTTAAAAGATGGCAATGTTTTTCCAAGCCTGATGAATATGAAAGTCCCCATTTAAAAGAGTCGAACCAGCAGAGAAACTGGTCACTGTTTGCACACCCACGCGCCGACAGAGGAGGCGAAAGCAAACTTCCTGGTGTATCCCGATCCAACTCACCTGGGAGTGAGGCACAGTGCCCCGAGCTGTGAGCTGCCGTGCTGAACAGCCGCAGAAGGCTCTCTGTGAAAAAGCAAACCCCATCCCAACAGGAGAAGCAGAGCCCTGGAGGTGCCACAGCCCTCACTTCCAAAACAGGAGGGAATTTGGAGCGTAGCAACTGTGGCTGTTGGAAGTTGGCCTTAGAGGAGGAAGGCAATGGGGGTGGAGGGCAGAAAGCGTTAGCAGGTGTTTTGGGAGGCTGTGGAGGGGAGAGCAGGGGAAGACTGGAGTTTTCCTCTGCCCAATCCACCAGGAAAGCTATTTTTGCAGGAGCTCCTGGGCGCTAGACAAGCTTTGGATTGTTCCTGTGCTGGATGCTGGTGCAAATACGTGGGCAGAGACAGCTGGATCCTGAGGAGCTCCCAGCGTCCCGGCAGGCATGTGAAGGGGTGTTTTCCACCTTGTCCAGGTGAGAGGATGTCTTGGCATCGGGTTTGCCGTAGCCTCTGATTTTGGCTGGGAGTCCTCTGGAGAAGCGAGTGCCTGCTGCAGTGCTAGCTCTGGCGTGGGCATGCAAGGTGTGTATGTGCCCATAACACACCACGTGCTTCACCAGCAACTATGGTATCTGTCAATTCCCTCCTCCTCAGGTGGTGTGTGACCTTTCCCGTGAGACATCCCATGTGCATGAGCTGGCTGTTGCCACCTTAGTCACAGCGGACGTGTCCGAGCTGTGGGGAGCAGCCACTTGGAGCAAACCACCCCCTGTCCTGTCCAGCCTCCTGTGGCCAGCACCTGGTCTCGGGGTGTTCCAGACCAGTCCGTCATCTGTGTGTTTAGGGGATGGGTTGGTGCTGGGTAAACTGAGGTTTGGAGGGGTTTGGTTCATGGGCAGCCTGGCCACAGCCCAGGCATTGTGACTGGGAGTTGTGCATGGAGCTGGGGAGATGCTTCTTGTGCCATCTCACCCCGCTGGACTCCTCCGCACCCAAAATTGGTTTTGGGGTCCCCGTGCAAAGCACTGGGTTGCTGCTGGTGCCGCTGGCTCTGGGTAATCTTTGTATTTGCTGACTTGACTTAATTGTGGCTTGGTGGAGAGCTCGGCTCTGGGGAAGCTGAAGGTACAGGGAGGCCCAAACCACACACAGCGCTCGGGGAGGGATTGTGATCCAAAAAAAAAAAGAAAGTTCAAAGGTGTTTTTGGCTTAATGCGGTTTATCTAGATTGCTTTATGTTCGTTAATCTGGATTAACACAAACTCTCTTGGAATGGCTGGCTGGGGAAGGGTTTGCTCAGCTATTCTGACAAGGACAGACTTTTTCCAAAAGTGAAAAGTCTGAGCTGGGAAAAAAAAAAGCACCAGGTCCTGTCAGGCATGAGTAGGTGGAAGCCCTGTGAGCAGAACAAGGCTGTTTCATCCCTGCTGCCCACATCCAAGGGTCCCTGGCACCCGCAGACACTAATGACTGATCAACTTCCCCCACTACCATAGAGGATTAATCCCCCCTGTACTTCCTGGGGCGATGTGAACCCCTTTTCCGGCTGGCGAGCCAGAATGGATGGCACAATTAGTGAACTGCAAGGTAAATTGGAGGTCAAGCCCAGATTTGAAGGTGGTGGTGGGTGTGAGCGTGACCCAGGGAGCCATGTGATGTGGGCGACGTCCTGGAGAGGCAGGTGATCTCCCTGTCCTCTCCTTTCCCCAGGGCTGGGATTAGGAGAGATTTTACAGCTGAGTGACCAGCCTCATGGTGAGGTTTGGTTCACAGTGCCTCAGCCCCCAGCCCCTTATCAAGGAAACTTCTGGGTCTTTTATGGCTAAGCTGTGCATCAGCAGGACAGTTTGTGCCTCCAGGGGACCTGTCCCTGGGAGGCACCACCCCTTTGCATCTATAGGGACTTCCCACCTTGAGAACAGGCAGAGAAACACGCAGTGTGAAACCTGGGCCTCGTGGAGATGGATGGCAAAGCCCAGTGCTTTGGAGAAGATTATCTCGTGCTTGAACATTCACCTGCGGTCTGGATGCACTTTCTTGCTCTTCAGAAGTCTTCTCTTGCAGCGTTGGGCAGGTCCTTGCACCAGATGCCATCCCTTTCTACCAGCTGCCCGTGATCAGGGTTGCTTGGGTGTTACAGGGCTGGAGACCTCTCGGGGACCAATGGATCAGCTCCATGAAGGGCCCAGCTCCAGCTCTCAGCAGCCAGGAGCGGCAGCAGGCAAGCAAAGCACTCCTGCAGAGCTGGGATGGGAGTTGTAAGCAGGACCTGGGCCCTGCCCCAAACCCAGGGGACTCCCTCCTCCCCCTGCCCGTGCAAACACCAGATTAACAATTTATTTGACGTGTTGCGGCTGGTTAGTTCTTCGCCCGCTCCCCTGATCAGAGGGAATAAGTGTTGCAGTGTGCAATAATGTTCATTTCAGGTGAGGGTAAATATAGAAAGGAAAACCTGCTGAGAGCAAGCCATTTATTCCTGCGTTTGGAAGCCTCTGCTCATAAACAGTCAGTCATGCCCATTTGGAAAATCCCAGTGTGGTTTTCTTGGCCATCCTAGAAGAACGTTTACTTTCCTGTAGGTTAAGAAGTCCGTTTTAAATAAAAAAAATAATGTCATCTCACTTCCAGCTGCCCTCGGGCGTTTAGGGCTTGTTGACACACTAAGGCTGCTCTGTTCTCATGCAAAAGTGGTCTGATGCTGGATTAGGAAGGAGATCCTGCAGGGCTTCCCCAGCTGGTTGGGCTGTCAGACCCTTGTTCTTTGGGTTCTCCTTGTTCCCCTTGGGATTTTATCAGATGTTTTAGCTACATGTAGTGTTAAAACCCCCCAGCTTTTAGGGGTGTGGGTGGGTGTGGATTCAGGAAGGTGCTGGGGGTGCCCTGAGAGCCCCATGGCTCAAGAGCCATGTGCGGGGAGGCTGGGGCAGAGGGATGAGCTCATGCTGGACCAGAAAACCTCTGAGGGTTTTTGGGAGAGCATGCCAAAGGTAACAAGACAGTGTGGGCTGAGGAGCATCCCTCAAACAAGCCAGCAGCCATGGTCAGCCCATGGTGACCTGCTGCAGCACGGGAAAGACACCCCAAAGCAGTGCTGTAGCAGGAGGCTGAGGAGGGTGGGGAGCCCCTGGCACAGCCAAGCTCTGCCTCTCTCCTCTGTCCCAAAAGTGGCACCGAGGAGCCGTGTGGGAGAGCAAAGCGGCCGGTTTGAGTTGGATGGCTGCCCCTGTCGGCTCCGCGGCTGGCACCAGCCAGCTCCCTCCTCTGGAGCGTTCTGCAGTCAATGAGGGTCTCTCCATGTTTTCTGACAGGCTTTGGATTTGGCTCAGGTTTTGCCTTGGTTTCTGAAGGCAAGAGGCAGTTAAGTCTTAAGAAGAATGAATTAATTAGCAAATGCCTTTGGTCAGGTCAGTGCCCTGAGCACTGTGCCCATGCCTCTGTGCCAGGTACACGCTCAGAGAGGCTTCTTTTACCCTCCCATATTTCCAGAGCTGTACATGCATCATCCAAGAAAAAAGAAAGGGAAAAAGCCTCCCTCGGAACACAGTATTGACTCTAATGGTGGCATTTGTGTAAGCAACAAAATATTGACGCAGTTGGCTGGGGTCTGGCCGGGGCTTCTGGAAATAAACTGCTGCCTTGTTAAATTGTAGATGGAAATGCAAGTGGGAAAATGACTGACATCTTACACTAGGCGGGCAAATAAAACCGCTGCTTTACTACAGCGTGAAAAAACTCAGGAATTAATAGGTCTCCTTCTGCTCCAGGGTGTTGGATTTATCCCCAAGTAAGATCCATAAACTATTTTAAGGAGAGAAGTGCTACTTTTAAACATGTGTGTCTGGGTCCTGGAGTTCCCGTGGTGTCACAGTTAACCCCTGCCTTGTCGCGGCTGTAGGCAGCAAAGCAGCCCCTCACAGTCCCCCACAGCCCCGTTCCTGGTAGGCACCATTCTTGCCAACACACAAACACATCAGCACCTGATAAATGATGAGGTTACTTTCAAAGGATGTTTTCCTATGATGTGTTCCCACAGCTTTTGTCAGAAATGTGTTTCAGGCCTCGACCTGGACTCAGAGTTTGATTTTACCAGTGTGGGACATAAAATGTATTTTAAAAAACCCACCTGCTCCAAAGCTGTGTCTGGCTCAAAGCAGATGCACAGTGTTGCTGAGTCCATCTGGGGTGTGACCCAGCACACCCCAAAAGACTCCTTTTGATTTCAGTAGCTGAAGACCTTTTGCCATCTTCTATGGGAAATGTGATTAACAGAGCTGTAGAGTGATACATCACTTTCCTTTCTACCCAAAGCCCCTTCCTCCTCCACCCACATCCTGACGATCTCCCAGCTGACGTACATGTGCTCGTGGAAAAAAGTAGGATGAGATAAAAGCTGTCTCCCAGTGGCACAGGGTCCGACTCACCAGCAGCAGCGACACCAGTGTAATTATACACGCTCCAGTCCAATCTCCCAGTAATTATTCTGGAATAAAAGCCTGCCTATTTCTGTAAGACCTTATGTCACTTGGAAAGCTGTTATAAATTCAGCTGGAAAAAGGGACCCTTATTCTGGGATGTGTGGTTAGTGGTTAACTGGGAATGGGGCTATTCCTGGCGTTGCCATCGACCTTCCTGGTGACGCCGGGGTAAGTCACTTCACCTCAGCGTGTGTCACCTTCTCCTGCTGCAAACTGGGAATTACAAACAAGGGCTTTCGCAGGCAGCATTTTGGGAAGCTCCATGACACTGGAAAAAAGGTGTCACAGGGTGCCAGGCAGTCATTTAGTGGGACCTGGTGCTTTTTTACCCACCTTGGAGGCATCTGGATCAAACTGTAGGCTGGGGAAATGAGGGACGAGTGCTGGGGACCGGCTGAGCTGCGTGAGCCTGGACTGTTGGCATGTTACTGGGAATACTGTGTTTTCCTCTCGGTTTTTAAAAATAGTCTATTCTGTTCCAAGTTGTAGACCACAGCCCTCGCTGGGGCATTGAAATGTCTGGGCTGCTGTTTTCTTGAGCCAGCACCTTCCAGTGTTCAGGGTCTGGATGCAGCACCAGCATCCATCCCCCAGCTGCTGGGTCCGGCAAAGATGGGGGGTCCTGCTCTGGACTGGCAGCATTTACCCTCTTGTTCTCGTGGACTGGAGGGAAAGGGAAATCTCCTGGTTCACTGTTCTGCCTGCAGTATCCCTGCCTGATTCAATAACCACTTCTGCAAGCCCTTAGGGCCTCGGGGACTTCTGCTTCTCGGCAGCTTCTTGTGCAGCCTCAGAAACAGCTTTTGGCTCAGCATCATGCAAGCACACACAGCCGAAGCAGCTCCTTCCTAGCACATGGCATTAAATCCCTGCGAGAGATGGGGAGAATCATCTCGGAGGGTTTTATCGTTTGCACAGACAGTGCAGCCTGGCTCACGGCCAGAATCCATGTTTGCCAGAGCGGGTGCTGCCCACGGAGCAGCAGGACCAAGGTGCTGATGCCAAGAGGTGAAGGCAGAGCCTGCCCTGGCGCGTTCCCACGGCCTCCGTCCCTGCGCAAGCACCGGAGTGGGGCTCACTGCCGCTCGGAATTGGGCTGGAGCCAAGGAGGCAGAGGGGAAAAAGCCTTTTACAGCCCATTAGTGCTCCCCAGAGCCGTTCAGCCCCTCTCGTCGTAAAAGTGGTGGAAGCCACAGAAATATTACGGCTGGTCTGCAGAAGATGCTGGTCTGCAGAAGATGCCAGCCCACCTCCCGGCTCCCTTCCCAGGGGCTTTGCCAAAGCCGCTGGCCCTCACGGCAGCTCCGGCTGCTGGAATTCCCTCTGGGAACAAGCTGGCAAGGGCTGGTTCCCTGTCCATCGAGAGCACCCCCCAGGCAAAATGTACATGGGAGGGTTCCAAGTGCAAATGTGTGTGTGCTAATGGGAGCTGAATTGCCTCTTGCCCCGAAGCCTTGCAGCTTGAGGAAAACAAGGCAGGGGCTAGGAATGACCTCATATCGCCTCCCAGGGAATGTTTTGCCAGATGAAGGGGGGAGAGGCAGCATCAAGACAGCACAATGTATGTATCTCTCTCCCTGTGTAAACATCTCTGTAGCTGCAGAAACCTCTTAAAACCCCGAATGAGAGGAGAACAGCTGCTTTGATCTGTGGATGTGGTTGTTGTTTTCTGAGTGCGGATCCGTTCTTTTTTTAATTTTGCTTCAAATTAAAAAAATGCCTGTTGTGATCTTTTGCTTTTATTTCTTGGCGAGGGACCGGAGCATGGTGCAGTAAATTTTCATGACTCCCCATGTAACCGTTTCAGCATGGCTGACAATTCCTCGCCGGCTCTTCAGCGCCACAGCACAATGGGCCGAATCTTCTGGCCCTACATGAAGCCAAAGCAAATGGATTTTGCCCAGAAGTGCACAACGGGGAGTGGAGGCAGCAGGGAGGAGAATCCTGCCACCTCCTTCCCTGCCACACACACACACACAAGGCTCGGGCTGGCAGGGTTGTCCCAATGCCTGTGAAGGGTTTTGGAGACAGCTCCCGGGTGCGGATCCATGCCAGCCCTACGCGGCAGCAACGGGAGCTGGTGAGGAACCACTGGGCCAAAGAGCGGGCTGCCCTGCAGGTGATTTCAGTGTGACTCATGGCACTCCCTCCAGACTCCCTGTGTGATGTCGGGAATCCCCATCTGCCCGACTTTCCCCTTGGGGGACAGCCCTGTGCTTGGAGGGGCACCACGGCATGCACAGCCCTGGCACCTCCACTGCCCCTTCGACCGCCCGACCAGGCAGCATCCTTTGGGAAGAAAGCAAGATTATATCGCTTTTTTTTGGGAATTCCTGGGCATCAGCAGTTCACTGCAACCCCACTGCTTCGCTGTGGTACTTTGCAACCCCGTTGGAGGGGTGAGACATGGGGGTCAGCCCCTTGGCTCCCGTGGTGTGAGCGGTGCCTTCAAAGGCAAGACCCAGCCCCAGTGGTGCAAGGCGCTGGTTTAACTGGGAGCGCTTGGCCAGAGACCTGTCCCTGCTGAGGCGGTCTGGGCACGAGCGAGGAGTTTGTTCATTCCCCCGTGCTGTCACGTGGCTGCTCGGTGTTTTGGCGTTTTAATTACACACGGTCCTGTGTATTTAAGGCTGGTTTATGGGTGTTTATACTAATGCGTAAACCTGCAATTTAGAAGCTCAGTTATAAATCAACATTGCTGAAGGTCTTGTCCCTCGTGCCGTGAGATCGGTCTCCAGATTTAGAAGATAGGTTAGAGGGGGGAAAAAAAGGAGGATTGTTTAGTTTTCCTCTGGTTATGATGATAAAGGATCACAGGATGGGGTGCGAGGTGCAGCAGCTGGGCACAGAGATCCGCCAACGTAATCCAGAGCAGAGTTTCCATTTTGACTCTGCTCTTACACGTCTCTGCCATAAGTGACTTGTGTCTCTGCAGCAAATCCCAGCCCAGGAAGAAAAGCAGTGATACTCTGATACTCACAGGAGGGTGGTGGCACCCCACTGGTGATGTCTTCAGATCAGGATGTGGGATGCACATCTCAGGAAGGGAGCTTTTGTACCCAGGAGCTGCTGGCACAGACTGGAGCTGGCTTCCTCCAGTGGCAGTGAGCAGTGGGATAGCACACTCCCAGTGGTGGGTCCTCTCCCAGCACATCCTAAGGACAACACCTCCACATTCCTATTTTTATGTACATTTTTTTACAGCTTTAAGAATCATCTCGCACCTTTGCCCCTTACCAGCTGCCGTGGAGCCTGGCTGTGCCAGGGATGGGTTTGGGGTAACTGGTGTGCTGCTGCAAACCCCCTCCCAAAGGGAAGGTCCCTGTCCCATGAGGGCAGCCCAGGGAGGGGGTGTTTTTGTAGGGAAAAACCCAGGGACTCCTCAGCATCCTCCTGTCCAGCTGTGGTCCCTCCTCTCCACCGTGGGTGCCTTGGCTTAGCTGGACATTTCCCACTGCCTCCAGCCCCCTTTGTCGTATCTTTAGGGGTTATTAGGACAAAAGGGGGTTTGGGAGGGTGTAGGGGCAGCACAGTGGCCTGGGAGGGAGCCCATGAGCAGGATAACCCTGTGGGCAGGATGACCACTGGGGCTGTCGGACCCCCTGTCCCTGGACAGGTGAATCACTGCACACCTTCCTCCCGATCCCGCTCCTGGATCCCAGCCTTACCTCCTGCTGCAGTTTCCTGGCTGGTGATGCCTCTCCTGGCTCAGGGAGCGGGAACACCCTGGAATAGAGATGGTGCCAGCAGCTCCCAGCGCAAGGACAGTCACGGGGTAGGGCAGGGGTCCCCCTGCCTCCCTGGGGTGCCCGCAGCTGCAGGGGGCTGGGCTGTGAGAAAGTCCTGCAAGCAAACAAAAAACCCCAGAACATTTCAGAAAGGGCTTTTTCTTTCCCCCCCCACCCTTATTTCCAGTCCTCCCACCTCTCAGGGCAGCCAGCAGAGCTGCTCTCTGGCCCTGTTTCCCCCTGCCCAGCACCCCGAGACGCTCCCACAGCCACCAAGCCCAGCCAGGTCGTGCCATCTGCAAACTCTCGGGTTTTTTAACGATATATATTTTTTTTTCCTTCTCCTTTTCTTTCCCACCCCTTGCCTTTTCCCATGCCATACGCCTCCCCCTGGCCCCCCTCCCCTTGCCACCACCCCAAGCCCTCGGCTGGCCGAGGGGCTGCGAGGTGCGGGGTGGGTCTGGGGGTTGCGGGGGGCTTTGCATTGATGCATTGATCGCCCATGGTCTCCGCCTGACCTCCCTGCTCCCAGGGAAGCAGTCTCCATGGCTACTGGCCCTTCTCCTTCAGCGCAGACTGTAAATTCCTGCAGGCAAAGCCCAGCCTTGGGGGTGCGAGGGGGGGAGCCGTGAAGGAGTAACCAAAGCCAAATAGAAAGAAAGAAAGAAAGGCTGGGAGAGAGAAAAAGGGCGTTGCTTGGATGGGGCTCTCCTTTCCACTCCCCTTTCCCAGGTCCCCAGCACCAGGGCAAGGCGCCTGCTTCCCCCCTCCAGCACTGCTGCTCCTGCTCCTGCTGCTGCTGCTCTTGCAAAACTGGAATTGGCTGGGATTATTTAAGGGAAAAAAAAAGGAGGAGAAGGGATCAGAGCAGCCGCCAGAGAGAGGGCGATAGAGTCCACTTTCCTCCAACTGCCCTGGGTCTCCCTCCCTCGCTCTCTCCTCTTCAGCAGCACCAAGAGCCCCAAACTGAACCCAGAGCAGCTTTTTCCATCAGTTCAGTTCCCTTCCCTCCCTCTGTCTCACACACGGCAAGGAGAGAGCCCCTTCCTCCCCTTGATTTTCCTTCGCATGCTCAGCCCCTTGTTTCCTTTAAAGCACTAGAAATCCCCCTTCTTGCCCCCGCTCCTCCCTGCAGACTGGGATTGCAATGGGAGCTTTGCAGATTGCTGGATTTTCCATCCTTTTCTTTCTCCTCCACTCTGGAAACACGCTGGCAAATAAAGCCAGTCAAGGTAAGAGAAAATCTTCCCTGCTCGAAGGTTTGCTGTTTGATGTGTGGATTGGGCAGCCGGATCTCCTCGTTAGAGCTGGGGTTTAAGTGCAGGCTGGAGAAGGCAGCAGCAGTAACAACAAACAGTGGAGGGGATTTTAAATGTCGCTTGCAGATATTCTCGCCTACTGCCTTGGACTGGGGTTGGGTTTGTAAACTCTTTAATGAGTTGCGTTTCTTAGACTTCAGTTTTTTTGGTTTTGACTCTTTATCTCAAGGCAGGGGGTGCAGGGGCGAAAATTAGGGTGGGCAAACAAGTCTGCATCCATCACAGGCAAAATGTGGCTGTTTGGAGGGGCTTGGAGGGCTCTGCTGGTTTTGTGTCTGTGAGATGGGGCTACCACGGCAGCAGTGTGGGCGAGGAGGCTGCTCCGGGCTGGGTTGGAGGGCAGGGATGGCGGAGCGGGCGTTGATAACGCCGGGAGGCTGCATCTGTGCTCGGGGACTTCACATCGGCACGGGGGAATCTCAGATGTTGGCTGCAGGGGTGTGGGCAGCCGAAAACTTCGGGTAGCTGAGCCCAGCTAAGCCTGAAAATTAAGGGAGCTCTTTCCCTATCTCTTGGAAAGAGAGGTATGTCCCATCCTTATCAACTTCGGGCTTTTCTGTTTCATAACTCCCGTGTTGAGCCAGAGCCTCCCCTTCCCAGACGTACACACGGAGCTTTATGTATGGTCTATCTATACCTTCGCTTTTCTATAGCACCTCTATATTTAGCTCAGATTTTTTCTATCCACGCGCGCGGGAGTGCGCGCGCCCACACGAGCACACACAGCCCTATACATGATCCTGTTGGCTGTCTCAAAGGGGGTTTTCTCCTTAATTCACCACTATCTGGACAATCTGTCGGGTTTTCTCTTTTTCTTTCCATAGCATGTAAGGTTTCCCCAGCCCGACTCTGGCTGGGCTGTTGTGGCAGCTGCGCGTTTGTGCGTACGGTGAGATTAAATAGCGTGTGAATGAAATCTCGGAGCGCAGGATATAATGAAAGATCTCTTGTAGGCGGATTCCAGCCACGCGCATGGTCGCCCGAGCCCTGTCACCGACAAAGTTAGAAGGAATTTCAAGGCTATTGTCTTATCTGGCTCAAAGTGTTTCTAAAACAATAGGCGACTTCTCCGGAGGGCAGCCTGGGCAAGCAGGAGAGATTTTCCAGGGCAAAGGTTTGGTGAGAAGGCGTCCAGCTTCACGTAAAGCTTTATGATTTAGGCACAGAAAGGAATGCTTAGGTTTTTATCCCCCCTCAAATTATCTTGAGTGTATGCATTGCTTTCATTTCTTATCATAATATTTATTTATTAAGGCCTTTTGGTTTCCAGTTCCATTTAAGCCTGAGCCAGAATTGCATTAAAATAGCAAAGTGAAATTCCATCGTGCAGAGACTTGACAGATCCCTTCAGGGAAGAAGAGGGGTGGAGTGGGGGTGGAGAGAGGTGAGCTCAATCCTGCGCCGGGGTTCATAGCCCGCCGTGCGCCTGGGACAGCGCTGGCTCCTTCCGGCTGTCCGGCTGCTCGCCAGCCAGGGGGGCTGTGCTGGAGAATTGATCCCTGAGGCTGCAGTCGAGGGGCTCTGTGGGCTGGGGAGGGGCAAAGGTTGGTGCCTATGGGGCTGCAAGGACTCTGGGCAGGGGTGGGCCCGGTGCTGGTCCTTTTTGGATGAGGCCGAACTCGCAGGCATCATTTGGGCATCACTGATGGCAGGTACAACGTGTGCCTTTCCTCAGAACCCGCTGTCTCCTGGTTTTCTGACTGTCACCGAGCTCCTTGAACCTGCTCTGTGTGTCTGGGACAGGTTAGAAGGATATTTCTCGAAAGTATCAGGTGTGTGTGCCGGGTGACACCCCAAGGATGTGGCACACATCAGCCTGAAACCTTTGCCCTTTTGAGGGACAGCCACCCTTGCCAGGTGACTCTCACGGGCTGGGAAAGGCTCCTCTCCCATCGGATGGTCTTGTCTTCCTGGGATAATGTTGTGTCATGGGTTGGGCTTGCTGGCTCATTTCTTGCACTGAATTACCCCAGAAAGTTTAGTCTGTGGGGAAGGAAGGATTTAGAGAGCCGGCTGCTGGGCCTGGAGGGTGTCTGCCAGTGGACCTGGCTGCCTGTGGAGTCAGCTTAGGGCTAGGCAAGCTTTCAAGAGGAGAACTGACAATATAAATCTAAATAACCATAGGGAGGCTCCTGACACGCATTCACAGTTGGGATGGACTCTCTCCCTGTGGTCCCCAGGCCAAGCTGACCAAACACCGCTGTGCCCACCACTCCTCTGGGTTTTGGATAGATAATGTCACCCCCAGTCCCAACTTCTTGTCCATCAGTCCATCTCACAGTCTTCCAGGCAGAAGAGTTTGTCCTGAGCTCCTTCTCTCAGTGGAGCAGTGCCCTTACCTGCTGTCTGCCAGCATCAGTCCCTCCCTGTATGTTGGGAAGACAGAGCCCAGGGACTGGCAGCTCTGCACCATCCTCGGGCAGTGCCAGCCCCTCTGGAAGCACCCTCATCACTGGGAACACATCCCAGGATTTGCCACTTTTCCTTGCAACTAATTGCACATCCCCTCAGAGGATGCCGTGGAATAGGTCTGGGAGGGAGATGCAGCATCTCCCTGGGAGACCCCAGCACTCCAGTTCACAGCCCTTGGCATTCCCACAGCCCCCATTCAGGGTCCTGGGTGGGATCAGAGCCCCAGCCCAGCCCACGGGGCACCCGATGGTCATCCATGGTTGTGGTGCTGTGTGGCTGCCCGGGGCCAGAGCCACTGTCCCACGTGAGGGGCTGGTGCGGTGGGATGCACCTGCAGAGCCTATGCCGCCTGGGATTACTTTTCTGTATTTTTTCAAGGAGTCTAAAATTTTCCAATTGCAGCGTGGAGATGCTGCTTGATTCCCCTCCCATTGCCGCCAAACCTCCTCCCCCTTGGCCTCTGCCTTCCTACCTCTCCGGCATTCACAGTGTGCGACTGTTGTGCCTGTCCCCTCCACCCCGCTGAAATATGAAATGTAAAACTGTAAACATTTCACATACACAGTTCAAAGGAGATCTTTGACTGAGGGCGTCTAACGTGCCTGTACTGAGATTAAAAAAGGGGAGGGGGTGGGTAGGAAGGAGGGAAGAAGAGTTTTTTTGTAACTGCTGACTGGAGTATAAATATTCAGACACCTTGATTCTTCCAGTGCTGATGTGTTGCTCTCTCCAAACTGCTCAGGAATCGGGGGTTCTTTTCTTTTATTTTTATATAGATTTTTTCCTTTGCAGACAGCCACACCAGAGCAATCTGTTTAGAAAAAAAGTATGCGTGATTGACCTTAACCTTCACTTTCAAAATTCTAAGTCCCCTGAGAGGCTTTAGGAGAAGTCTGGGATGGCAAATTAAGTTTGCTCTGTCTGGCGGCCCTGGAGGATGCCCGGCTGTGTTTTGGAGAGGCTGTGTCCCCGCTGGAGATCTTGAGATTGTTGCTCCTGGAGCAAAAAACAAACAAACACATTTTTTAAGGCAAGGCTGGGTCAGTCCGATAAGCCAAAGGAACAACAACAGCAATGACAATTCCCTGGGGAGATGAACACGCTGCTGGCGTGGAGCATCAAACCCTCTGTGGGGAAGTGGGGATGGAATTGGGTTGAAGTGACCAGGGTTTGCACAAGGAGGTGGGATGGAAGTGGAAGGACCATTTCCTACCCAGGGAATGGTGGTGGAACTGGGATCCATCAGGATGACCTGGACTGCTGCAGAGGATGGACAGTTCAACCTGGCTCTGCCCTCATGGGAGTGGGAAGCATCAGCGAGGGGGATAAAAAAGCCCTTTTCTGGGTCATTGACAGCTTTGGGGAAGCAAAACCCATGGTGAAGGGTATAAAGCAGGGTCTGGGCCCTGGACGGTAGGGTCACCAGGCTGGGAATGGCCCCAGTTCCTCGCTGTGACTTGTGGTTCCTCGTCCTTCCGTGCTCCATCATTCCACAGGGCCAAGCGCTGGGGCTGCATCTCCTGCGTCCCACCTGCTTTTGGGAAAGCTGGGTGGCTGTGTGGGCACTGGGCTGGTTCAGGGGTCTCCATTGCGTGGGGAGATGCAGACATCCCCTCTGAGCCATCCTGAGCGCAGGTACCTGCCCAGGGACCACTGGCACCCCCATCCTGGCAGCAAAACATCACCCAGCACCTGAGTCGGGATCTCTGAGTTCAGATGACACTTCTTTAGCCAATTTACAGAAGGCTGCCCTGAAGAGCATACTCCTCCCCCCTCCCAGGGGGCTGCCGCTGCCTGTGGCCATGCCCTGAGCCCATCCTGCTGTGGCACAGCACGAGTCACCCTTGTGAGCTCCCTGGACGAACAAATGATTAATAAACTGCACCACAGTGTCTGAGGTGGTTATTAATACCCTGGTAAAAGGAGCTACTGAAGTTATAAAGCTTTAATTTGGCATTAAGGCCGAGTGGAAACTCCTCATGTCTGCCAACAGCTACACACACATCCCCATACAGACAGGCTGTTAATATATATGCCTATATAAAAACAAAGAATAAAATTAATTTGTAGAAAAAGCTGAAGCGCTTGCAGGAGAGGGGAAAAAGGATGGTGGGTTTGTTTGTTTAGGGTATTTTCAGGCCAGTTTTTGCTGCCCTGTCTCACCCCCCTCCTCAGATTTATTGGGACTTTCGGCCTATGGATAAAACCATCTTTTATTATTTTTTTTAAACAAAATAAGGAAGTGAGGAAAGAGCCTCAATCGAGCCTCTAAAAATATACGAGCTGTTGCTTTATCCCCCTACTCGCTGTCGGGTGTGACGCCGCAGGGCACAGAGGTGGGACCCGGGTGCCCGTGGGCTCTGCCACCGCCTCCCCCGCTGGCCCTCGGTCAAAGCCCTTCGGCTCCCGGTGGGTGCGCGCCGGTCCCGGGGAGGTGGCGGTCCCCCCGCTTTTGGCACGCTCGAAATGGCAGTGGCGTTGAAACCGTCTGCCTCCGCTGCCTTTGAAATGGAGAATAAAGCTGCAGCTGGAGCGGAACGGGGCCCAACAGCCAGCGCTGGAAAATCCCACCCACAACGGAATAAAAAACATGGCCCGAGGCGCGGGGCGAGCGCCGCAACCTCCTGCCCTTCGCCGCAGCCCGCGGCGATGGCCGTGCCAGGGATGCTCCTGCCCTCTGAGGAGCCCTGCTCAGCCCCAGCTCAGTGGGACAGGGGCATGGGGCTGGGCAGGGAGCGGGGCCACCGTGGGTGAAACCTGTGGTCCCCAGCGAGACTCAACATCTTCATCAAAACCAAATTCCCCGCTGGGTGCAGAATTCCCCAGTGCCGGGGATTTGGGGCATGATGCGCCCATCTGCGCTGCCCGGTTTGGGCTCATTTCAGGCAGCTGTGGGTGAAAAACAGCGTTTTTTGGTTATTTGTGGAAGGAAGAGATGGAGGGGCTGTAGGGGTAGGGGTCTGCAGGGGGACTGGCAAACCCTCCAGAAAGCCCACCTAGATTTGGGACCTTGTCTGGAGCAGGTCCCCTGGAGCAGGGGGACAAGAAGGGCACACCCCAGTGAGGAACTTCTGAGAGCAAATAGGGACAGGAACACCAATAACGATGTTTTATTTAAAAAAAAAAAAAAAAATCTTCACTTTTCTCGAAGATGAACCCTCTCACATGGTGGCAGCAACTCAAAGCACCTGCAGTAAGGCCACAGGCAGCTTTTTGGATGGAGAAAATTCTCCTGCAGGAAAAACCAGCTGCCCAGAGAGAAAACCTTCCCTTTCATGGGAAAATGTTGCTTGCGTTGACAAAAATGCTAAAAATTGAGTTTTTCAGAGGGTTTTACTCTAATTCACTACATCATTTCTGAAGGAGCCAAAATTTCAGCATTCTAAAATTGGGATCTTTGCCAATCCCAGGACAGCTCCTGGGGTGCCAAGGAGGGTATTTACTCATTCTTCCCACAAACACACTTTTTTTTTCGTTTTCTTTTTATTTTTTTCATAATCCTGTAACCTTTCGGAATGACTCCAGCTTTGGAAAAATTACAGAGTGGAAAACTGATAATGTTTTCTTTTGTACTTTTGCTGCTGTGTAATCTTTCCAAAGTTAGAGAACTTTTGAAGTTACAGAATGGGAAAAAAGAAAAAAGATGGAAAAAAAAGATGCTATACATGTGTGAGTGGGAAAGGGCCAGAGGTGCGTTCAGTGCCTCATGCATGTTGTTCGTGGTCTTGAGTTTGAGAGCGCAGAAGGAAAAAGAAATAGGAAATAAAACTCCCCCAAAAGTGAGATTCCTGGCAAAAGGCTGGGAAAGTTTCAATGATGTGATTGATGCCTGGTGGATGCTTCTTGTTTTGAGTGTTTTTAGGGGAAGGAGATGGGGTTTGATGGATGGTCTGTACAGTTTGGGTGCTGGTTCCCACCTGTGTGCCAGGGTGGGTGCCCAGGGTGCCAGACCTGACAACTGTCACCTTGGCACCATGACTCGAAGCATCACGTGATTTATGACTTTGGGGGAACATCTGAGGGGGGTTCCCAACCATGCAGGGCCAGGACCAGGATCTGCAGATTCAGTAGATCTTTGGGTCAGCATCAGCTTTGCTGCTGCTGAGTTCCCACGCACATTGTGGCCAGCACGTGGCATCCCCCCACATCCCCCTGCTCCAGTGCCACGACCTCCCACCACCCCTCTGGGAGCCCAGTGAGGGATGCAGGAGCCTGAGGCGAAGTCACTGGGATGCTGAACAGCCACACTCAGCTCCCCGAAGGGACAAGAGCCCCATGGGACCCCTGGCACAGGCAGGTGATGACGCTGGGTGCTGGGGTGGCCGCAGCACCGTGGCACCGTGACCAGTGCCACGGCTGCTGTAGGTGCCAGCCAGGAGCAGGGCCCTGCTCCCCGTGCAATCCCTCCATCGTCCCCACCGTGGTGGGTCAGCCTCCAGCCGGTGATTAATGGCCCAAGGGAGGCCGTGGTGGCCGCGGGCCATGGCTAATGTCAAATAACAAATATGAATGCGGGCTGTAAATATTTATACAATGCGCAGGCACGTGCCGCCTCCCTGGTGCAGAGACAAAGCTCTCCTCCTCCCGGCCGGGTGACTCACATCTCCCGGCAAGGAGCCGCCGGGGTGGCCGGGACACGGCTCGGGCTGGCGTTCCCGCGGCCGTGGCCCCTGTCCCGCGGAGCTGCAGGGCTGCCTGCCCGCCCACCGCTTGCAGGGATGTTTTGGGTCTCTGGAGACCTCCTGGAGCACTTCTGTTCTTGGGGCTGCTGAAAAGCAGTTTTTTAAAGGCAGCTGAAAGCTTTGAAGCCTCACATGCCTCCTGAGGGGATACAGGGAAGCTGGAGGGACTCTCAGGTCCCCTTTCCCCAAGTGAGAAGCTTCCTATCCCTGTGAGAGGAGGTGGAAGCAAATCCCTGCAGGAGCAGCGCTGGTGCTTCCCACGTGCCGGTGGAGCTGGAGCTTGGGGTGCTCTGGGAGCCCTGCCCATACCGGAGGGGCTGCGGGTGATGCTCAGCCCCTGCCTGACCTCCAGGCACTGGCAGCCAGGGAGGGGGTGTGCCCGCTTCAGGGCACCACATCTCCCTGACTGCCAGAGCAGGGAAGGAAGGCAGTGAGAGCCAGCTGAACAGCCTTTTGCTCACAAACCTCCACTCCGTGTGCTCGAGGCTTCTCCATTTCCCAAATACCGTTAAAACCTCCACTCCATGGCCTCCTGTCATAGCAAGCTCTTGGGCATTGCTGCTTGAGGCCGTCGCCAGCACGTGAAGCTCTGGATGGGATATCCTGGGGACCACGGCACTGCATCCCAGAGAAGGGAGTTGAGGGGCAACAGGGGATGGGGATGATGCAAATTTTGTCCATGTGCCCAAGGAAGCCTCGATGTTTTTCCCTGTTCTCTCTCCTGCTTCTCACTCCTGGCTCCCAGGTTTATTTAGTGTGGTCCCTGCTAATTTGTGCACATTCCTTGGTGCCTAAGAATAGAAAGCGATGATGATTATTTGGGTGCCTGGTTGGCTCAGGAAACAGCTAATTGGAGACAGAGACTTTCACCTCTTCCTGGGCTGGCTCCAGCCTGGACTAGGAGCGCCAGAGCAGCATTTCCTATCATCAGACACCTGAAAGGGCCAGAGGGTCTCAGGGTGATGTGTCCAAGAGGGGACACAGGTTGTGCTGTTTGGGAGTGAACCCAGTGATTCACCATGTCCAGAGCCCATCATCCACTGCATCAGGGCTGGTTGAGGAGCCAGAGGCTGCTGGGATCCATCACCTTGGGCGGTGGCTCCCATGGGGACAGGGGGTAGAGGTCCCAGGCTCTCCCCAATGCTCCCCTCACCTGTCCTCTTGCAGATGTTGATGAGTGCGTGGAGGGCACCGACAACTGCCACATCGACGCCATCTGCCAGAACACCCCCAAGTCCTACAAGTGCATCTGCAAGTCCGGCTACACCGGGGATGGGAAGCACTGCAAAGGTAGGGACACGCCGCTGTCAGAGCCAGAGCCTTGCTGACGAGTGACAGCCCGGCCGGTCAGAGGCCAGCGGTGGCTCGTCAGCGTTGGCCCGTGCAAAAAGACCACTTGTTTACCCCAGCCCATTGTAAACCTTTTATTCCCCTTTTCTGCCCCAAGCTCCTGGCCTGTTGACAGTGCATGAAGACAGAGAGGACTCTGACTGTCCTTGCCAGTGCCATTGTCCTGGCATGGTTGGGGCTGCCCATGAAGGGTCACTTGGGTCTTGTTTTGAACAAAGCTGGGCTTATTTTCCTGCAGGATTTCTGACCCCAAGGCTGCAGAACTGCATTAGCGGCTAAAACATAAGAAACTGAAAAATAATATATAGAAACAGAGATACAGATGGTGTAGATACCAATATAGATGTAGATATAGGTGTAAATGGAGATATTGACATAGGTATAGGCATATATCTATATATAGATACATCTGAGTGGGGAATGGAAAGAAAATGGATTCCTTGGAGCAGCAGCAGCAGGAAAGCGGGACTGGGGCAGGGGAAAAATTCCCAGCTCTGCTTGGAGCAGGTTCAGGGTCAGGATGGGCTGAGTACAAACAGCAGAGGGATTAAAGCGCTCCAGGCACTGCAGGGCTTTGCCATGGAGATGGGCTGCTCTGCCAGCACCCCAGCAAATCCCAAGAGTTTCCCAGCACTCTGCACCAAGCTAAGGCTGTAAGACCCTGGGTTGGCTGGGGGTCCAGCATCTAGACTGGGGAGAATGGGGATGTTTTTGTAGGGTCTGGAGGGGTGCTGCAGGTGATAATGGAGCTGAGGACCTGCTGGAATATGCAGAGAGAGCAGAAGACCCCGGGGCACATTACCAGCTGGGTGGCAAAGATGTTGGATGCAGGGACCAGCACCCATGGGGGGCAGCAGGGGGGGCAGCCCTGCAGCTCTCCTGCCCTTCTTCTCCCCAGATGTTGACGAGTGTGAGCGGGAAGACAACGCGGGCTGCGTGCACGAGTGTGTGAACATCCCCGGCAACTACCGCTGCACCTGCTACGACGGCTTCCGCCTGGCGCACGATGGCCACAACTGCTTAGGTGAGGGATGTCAGTGCATTGCAGTTCCTCAGCTGCTCCAGCACCTTGGGACCAACCTGCTGGCTTTCTTTGCTGGGCACTTCCCAAGACCCAACACCCCCAGGCCCGCTGCAGAGCAACAGAACCGTGGTGGCACTCCCAGGGCATTAAGCCGGCTGCAGACACGTCCTGTGCTTCAATGGCTCTCCGGGGACAGGATTGCTCCCCATTACATGGGGGTGATGCCAAGGAAGGATGCTCCATGCTGGGAGAAAAACTTGCTCTGTGGGTCTATCCATAGACTGGGAGGGTTGGGGTAAGGCAAAACTGGGAGAGCTGGGTTTGGGCTTGCTGGGGGTGAGGCACAGGCTCCCCCCATCCGCATCCTGCTGCGACAAGCAGCCGGGCTAGCAGCTCTGCGTGGCTGCCCAGGGCAGGACCAGCTCACCCGGGCCCTGCCGCTCTCTCTGCTCGTGCCTTAGGTCAGCCCTGCACCTGCCAAAATAGATGAGTTAATAGCAAATATGGTGGGGATGGGAACCAGCGAAGGGACTGGATAA
Source organism: Aphelocoma coerulescens (assembly GCF_041296385.1). Classification (NCBI taxonomy): domain Eukaryota; kingdom Metazoa; phylum Chordata; class Aves; order Passeriformes; family Corvidae; genus Aphelocoma; species Aphelocoma coerulescens. Next base: position 4,489,413 of record NC_091039.1, on the reverse strand, counting down.
ATAATCCCCGGGCCAAGAAAAACCCGGCATCTGCCTACGGAGAGGCCGTGCATCCTCCCTGCCACTTCCCACCGCCCCAAACTCCATCCGGCCGCGGCGGAGCCAAAGCTCCCGTCAGAGCCCCGGGGCCCATCGAGCTGCCCGCGCCCGTCACCCGCTTCCTCCCGCGGCATCTGCGGTGGGAGCTCCGGGGCACGGAGCCGCCCGCCTCCCCTCCGCCTGGAGCTCATGCTATTTTCTAATTAGTGTCTGCAGAGGGGTCATTAATGAGCTCATCACTGGGAGGAGGAGGAGGGGGGAGGGATTATGAACACATACGCTTTGCATTAACCACCATCACCGGGATCTTTGCAGTCTCCTCGGGGAGGGGGGAGATTTACACAGCTGGGAGGAGGCGCGGGCGGGCGGCTCTGCCTTCCTCTCCCAGGGGAGGATGAGCCCGAGGAGAAGAAAGGAAAGCTGGACGTCATGTGTTTACAGAGTTGGGTGGGAGGGGATGGAGATGGCTGGGGAGCAGCCGGGCAAGCAGGGATGTGAGGGGAGCATGCTGGCTCCCACCTTGAGCCCTTCCTTAGCTCATCCCAGCACCTCATCCCTGATCCTGATGCGCTTGGCCCAACCTGCCTGCGTTCCCTTTTAGTCAAAAGAAAGAGAAGTAGAGGAAAGCAGCGTGTTGTGCCCAGGCTCTGCCAGTGCCATGGGCAGGAGCTGAGCTGGAGAGAGGTCAGGGTATGTGCCCACCAGAGTCCACAGGCCCCTCCACTGCCCACCCTGGGCGACCTTTTGAACCAGGACAGGAATTCAAGCCCCCGTCCTGACACGGGCTCTGCTGGTTTCTGCCCATCTCTGTTGTGTTTAATAAAACAGGTATTAGAGCGGCGGAGTCTCGTTTCAGCCATTGGGTTTGAACGGCTGCCTCCTCATTTTTGAGCAGAGCTGGAAGGAGAAGTTGCAAGACATTAAGCCCTTGTTCTAAGCGGGAGGATTTGAGGAGAGTTATTGGCATCTGCAGGACATAGCTTGGCTGGAATGAGCATTGGAGGAAGCCATAAGCTTCCTGCCATCACAGAGGACGTCCCTTTGTGCCTGGCTGCAGCCCAGGTATCAGCCCTCACTGCCCTGTGGGTGAGAGGGTGTTTTCAACACCTCCTTTCCAAGATAACAAGTACGTGGGGTGCTCCTTGGCTCCACTGCCTGGCCATTTCCAGCTGGAGCTGCAGCCCTGCTTTGATATTTCTGAGCATCCCCTCAGCGCTTGCCAGGGGCTGGAGCACAGTGCAATGCACCCACACTGCTCGGGCATCCATCTGTCCATCCATTTTGCCCAAAAACAAGGGGTTTTGGTGTGTGTTGGGCTGTTTGGGGAGGGGGCCGGTGCTGGGGGGCCTGGGAGCCCCTGGCGCGTGCCATCACCGAGCCGCTATTCCGGCGTTTCCGGTGGGCAATGCTGGCGGGGCTCAGTTTTCCCCTCAGCCGCGGCTCTGCAACGCTCGAGTTCACAGGACGTTTTCTTTGGCATGGGGCCCCTCGCTTCCCGGCCCGACACCATCACCTGGCCCCGGCACCACGGACAGAGGGGGCAAGGGGCAGCCACGGCACAGATTTGTCTCTGCCCAAGCCCGGCGTCCTGGTTGCTCTGGCACCTCAGGGTGCTGGTGAGTTCAGCTTGGACCACTGTCCCCAAAAAGCCTCTAGAGAGAGCAATGGGCAGTTACTCTTCATTAAATGCAGGATTTGCAGGGCTGGAGCAGGAGCAGCCTGGGGCGAGGGCATTGCAGCTGCCACGGGGCCACAGCTCAGCCCCTTCCAGCCTTGGTTTGTTAAACCAAAACAGGTGTGAGGGCAGCCGAGCGGCAGGGCAGGGGATGCGAGTCTCCTTACAAGTAATTATCCCTGCTCTGGGCTAAGGTTTCCCAGCTCCTCCTAATGAAGTGCAGGCATCCCCAGCTGGCAACAGGCTCTGAGGGGCTGGGAGCAGGGGCCGGCTGCAGCCAGCATCCGGGATGAGCATCCTGGGTGCTTTGGGGTTTCTGAGACAAGGAAAGCCCCTTTCTCTGTGGTCTGGTGTTCCCTTCTGTAAAATGAGGCCATGAGTCAGGGAAGCTGAATGATCCCTGCACCCACTCCTGCTGTGCTTTGCCTTCATCCCCTGCACCGTCAAGCATTCCCCTTTCCTCCAGCTGCGGGATCACAGATGGAAGGCAGCGGTAGGTTGCTACCCAGCAGATCTGTCCCACCCGGTCCCCATGGCCTTGGTGTGCCAAGCAGCTGTGCTCACCCCCTGCCACCTTCCCTCTGCAGACCTGGACGAGTGCTCGGAGGGCAACGGTGGGTGCCAGCAGACCTGTGTCAACATGATGGGCAGCTACGAGTGCTTCTGCCGAGAGGGCTTCTTCCTCAGTGACAACCAGCACACCTGCATCCAGCGCCCTGAAGGTCAGTGCTCAGCAGCTCCACACCCCGGGGCACCCTTCATCCCTGCATTTATCAGGCAGGTCTGTCCTCTGTCACCTCTGGCCACTCCTGCCCGTGTTTAGGTGCTGCTGCTGGGTTCGTGGTGTGGCAGATTTGAATCTATGACAAACACGTTGGGAGAGGTGATAATGTCCTGCAGCAAAATCCTTGCAGGTCCCTGCACAGCAATACTGAACAAGGGACATTAATCCTATGCCCAGAGCAATTTATTGATAAACGGAAGGACCTGGAGTTCCTCACACCACCTTAAGAGACACATCTTCCCCTGCCAGGTCTTGCACAGCACCAAGCCCTTCGTCTCGGTATCAGCTCTAAATTGTTGCCGTCTGGAGCAAGCTCTTAGCCAAAATAGGAGGAAATGAGAGATTTTTGCGTCTCTGCTGATTTTTATCTCTGCTGCTTGGCAAAGCCAGCTGAGTGTTTTTGCTTTCCTCCTTCTCCTTCCCAGCTGTGTTGGTCACTCCAGCTCCCCAGGAATCTTGCCCTGCCCAGGATGGCTGAGCAGCTGCAGCAGCATCTCCTGTGTCCCCATCCTTGCATGTCCAAGAGGGATGAGCTGGCTGCTCCTTCCTCCTGGTGCCACAGTGGGTGGTCCCTGCTGGGGACAGGGATGCAGGTGCTGCGTGTTGAGCTCAATGGGGTTTAAAGCCACCTCGAGATGTGGGAGCAGGGTCTCACCCGAGATGGGAGGGATCAAAGGCTGAAGGCTCACAGGTGGTTTTGTCCACCTTTCCAAGCATCTCTGTGCCAGGAGCTGGCCAGGGTTATCCTGTCCCTACAAGGTCCTCACTGACAAGGTTTCCCCTCCTTGCCATCATTTCCCCATCTCACCCCACCTCAGACGCCCTTCTGCCACTGCTGACCAGCGCCAGCAGCTTTTGGAGCATTTCTTTGCTTCCTTTTCTCTTTTAGAAGGCATGAACTGCATGAACAAGAACCACGGCTGTGCCCACATCTGCCGGGAGACCCCCAAAGGGGGCATCGCCTGCGAGTGCCGTCCCGGCTTCGAGCTCACCAAGAACCAGCGTGACTGCAAACGTAAGGAGCACTCCAGGGCTGGGGATACAGCCCCCCAGGGACCCCCTAACCCTGTCCCCATGGCACAGACACCTCCTGCCCCTGCAGCAAAGCCGTGACCCCGTGATAGCAGTTAGTGCGTTGAGCCTGAAGCTCAGCATGCTCAGCTCTGCCTCTGTTGCCTTTACAGGCAATGCTTCTGGCAGCCCCCTTTGCCATGAGATGTGGTGTCCTTATATGACCAGGCTGAAATGGCAGTTCAAGGGGGTCCCAGAGGCTCAGCATCCCCTGTTCTTGTCCCAGTGTTTCACTTTCCAAAGGGGAGGCAAACAGGGAGAGTGCAATCGGCATGTGAGGAGCGCAGGAATCCTCTCCCTCGGGGTTGTGGTGCTCTCAGCCTGTCTGATCTCCTGCCAGCATCCCACTGGCAGTGCCAGGGTTATTAAATAGATATGTATGTGTTTATGCAATTATTTTTATTTTGTTTCTCATTTGCTGTGTGCAGCAAATGTGTAAAATCGCTGATGAAATGGAGGTTTAATCCTATGAGCCTACTTTCCCTCTAAGCTAAATGAAGAGCACACCTTGCCCCCCGGGGAGGGCTGGCAGGGATTCCCAAAAGCTCCTGTGTCATTCCAGAGCTCAGGAAAGTTTCACCCTTCCCCTATAGCACTGGATTAAGGGTCAGGGTCAACCAGTCCACCAGTCCCCTTTGCTGGGACTCCACTGGTGGCACTTAGCAGACATGCAGAGGGAAGACATGAGAAACCACATGACAGTTTGCATCTGCCAAGATCCCACAGGGAAAGTGAAGGGCTTTAGGAATTATCTGTGAGGGAAGGAGGGAGGGAGGAAGAAGGAAGGAAGGGAAGGAGGGAGGGAAGTCTGCGGGTACAGACGAGGTGTTTCCAAGCCAGCTTTATGTACTGCATGTGGATGCCAGGCAGGGAAGGAGGAGCTGGGGCCATGGTGACACTGGTGTTTTGCTCCCACAGTGACCTGCAACTACGGGAACGGGGGCTGCCAGCACACCTGCGATGACACCGACCAGGGGCCCAAGTGCGGCTGCCACGTCAAATTCCTGCTGCACTCGGACGGGGTGACGTGCATAGGTAGGTCAGGCCATCGCCTGCACGTGGGTTGGGGTGTGGGATGGCTCGTCTTCCTCCCTGGGTGATTTGTCCTTGGCCTGGTGAAGGGTTTTTCCCAAGCCTTGGGGATGCGGCGATTTCCTTTTGCTGAGACCGGGGAAGCTCAGCGTGTGTGTGAGGGATGCTGCGGTACCCGCGGGGTGCAGGGATGTGTCTGGTCAGCCACAGGGAGCAGAAGTGGTCTTGGTGGTGCTTGAGGGGATACCTGGGGACAGGTTGCTGTGCTGGGGTGCAGGCAGGGGTCCCTGCCTGCCTCTGTGCTGCTGAAGAGAGAGTGGTGAGGATGTCCCCACCCTAGGAATTGTTACTGTCGCTGTCAGTGGCAGCTTTTGAGGAGGGACATGGAGGGGGCAGGTTTGCCCACAGCAATCTGTTCCGACTTGGTATTGTGGGGCCTCGGCTCAGGAACAATTGTCTTGCAAAAAAAAAGAACAAAACCAAAACCCCAGCAACCTGACAACTCAACCACCCCCAGAATTGTCCTTTTCCTGTGTGTGTTTTCAAATTGTAAAACATCAAGCAGAGATAGAAGTTTTACTGGTTTCATATGCTTGTGCTGTTTAACAGCTGCTTTGATTTAAAAAATGTTATATTTGGGGAGTGATTAAGTCCACAATTGCTTGAGACATTTGAGTTCTTATTGCAAAATGAAAAAGAAAAAGGAACTGAAAGCAAGAGAGGTTTTGGCTCCCCATGTCCCTGCTGTGCCTGAACAGAAAACCCTTGGTGCTTTCCACAGACGGCTCCGTCCTCAGGGCAGAGGATCCCCTCTGAGCCCCTGGCTGCTCCCTGCCAGCTTGAGGGATGTTTGGGGCTGAGCCCCCAGCAAAGCCCTCCTGCCTGTCAGCTCACTGCTGCCTTAATGTCACCGCTGTCCCCCAGCCCGCTCCCAGGATGGATCCCAATCCCTCCTGGCTGCTGGCAGGCGCTCACAGCCCCTGGTCCCCGCCGTCCTCGTGTTTGCTCCCACAGCCACTGCGTCATGTCCCACCTCTGAGGACCCTCCCAGGGGGTTGTTGCTGTGCCTGGGTGGGGAGACCTCCTCCAACGGGGACCTCAGGACCCCGGGTGTGTCAGCTGGCGGGTTCCTCCTGGATGAAGGGCCCTGCATGTGGCATCTGACTTGGGCAGCTTTGGGACCAAGGATGCTCCTGACTTGTTGGGTGTTGGGGGTGAGAGCAGCTCTCCAAAGCATCTCATGACTTGGGGGATGCTTCAGAGCATCGGTTTGCTGGGGGTGGGGGTGTCTCTGCACTCAGACCCTGGGTACCACAGGTGTGAGGGTGGGATTTGGGGGTTTCCGAAATCACTCATCCTTTTGTCCTTGGCCAAAGTTTCCTTCTTTGTCCCCATGCCCTGCATTGTACTGCTGGGAAGGCATCTCCCACCAGAGCCAGCACATCCCTTTGAGCTCTCCCCTTGTCCACCTTTCCAGGGGAAATCAAACACTGCACTAGAGGATTTTAGGAGCAGCACCAGCCCAAAGCCCACCACCACGCCTGTCTCATCCCTTTGGGCTCTGCAATCCCCTCTCACAGGAAGGGGCCTGCCCAGCTCCTGCATTCCCTGGGGGATTCCCGATCCCCAGCCCCACCGTGGGAACACCACGGGATTGTGCTCCAGCCGCTGGGAGCCAGCAGCCGCCCCGCGGGGATGCCCGGCCGGCAGATTTACAGCCGAGGTACCTGCTCGGATATTTATAACCACCCTTTCTTGTTTTATGGCTCGGGCACAGCAAACAGCCCTCCCCCATCCACACTGCCCCCTTCACCGCCCCTTCCCCATTTCCTCCAAAATATTTCATCATTTCAAGGGGAATAAAGTTTCCAGTGAGGGGAAACGCAAAGTCGTTCCCCGGGCCATGGGCTTTGAAATTGTACGCGGTGTGTTTGATGGGCTGCCGGGACAGGCCCCTGGTCCAGGTTCCCTTCAGATCACACCACGCGGCAGGAAGCACGATCAGCCCCTCTGAGTGACAGTTTCATTAGGCCACGGCCGGTGTTTTTCATTTTTCCGCTTTTTATTGCTGCTTTTAAAAATGCAGATAATGAGGAACATGCCTCTGAGCACAGGGGCCATCGCTAATGGCTCCCAACATGTCTGCAGGCGCGAGGGGGAGGGGGAGCCTGGAGGGGAGGCCGATGACCTTATATATTTATATTTATGCTCCAAAAGCAGCCTTTAAAAAAAAAAAAAAAAAAGAATAAAAAAAAGCACATAAAACAGCCCTCCAGCAGCCAAGGGTGCAGTGCCCGCGGGGAGATGCAAAAATGGCTGTCACAGTTGATGCAGATTTTGGCTTTCCAGGAATATTTACCAGCCAGGGCATCATTGCAGTTCCCTCCCACCTATATTTGGGGTGCAGCAGGGCTGTCGCCGGCCCCCCCACTTGTGGCAAGCACTGGTGGAGCGGGAGGGGGTGGACGGGGAAGAAATATGATTAGATGGAGAAAGAAACTAAACCCAGCTCAAATTTTATGGCTGATTTCCTGACCCACGCCCAGGCGGTTGGCGGCGGCACCACTGATGCTCCCCAGCTTTGTGGAGCTGGCGGTGCTGGGAGTGGTGCCGGGAGCTCTGGACCCACAGCCAGGGTGCACTGACCCACGGGTGAGGCTGAGCAGCCCAAGCACACCCAGGATTTGGGCTTATTGCTGGCTTGGGTGCTAAATCCAAGGGGTGCAAGTGCCACAGGCGGGATGTGGTTGCCTTCCCAAAGCCCATGGCTGAACAGTGTCCACATGGCTCCGCTCGGGGATCACCCCCTGCCCTGGCACGTGCTGGTTTAGTTCCCGACGAGGGCGAGGACCTGGTTCCCCAGACTAACAGGCTGCACTAACGCTCCTCATAACGCGCTTCTCCCGCTCGCATGGGGCTCCAACCAGCCCAGCACAGCTGGAGGGGGTTTGGAGAGGCTGAGGGACATGGAATGCTTGGGAGGTGGGAGAGAAAAAGCCCAAAGGGACAGTTTCCACCAGTCTGGAAAGGCAGCAGAGTTGAACCCATTGATGTGTGACACCAACCAAGTTCCCTGCTGGACACCGTTTCTAAATCACTTTTTTATAATGTTAAACAGGGGAGAGACACTTCCAGCAACACGTTATCCTTGAGACGTTTTCTAATGGTAAATATTTTTGTTCTCTCTATCTCTACGAAGGGGTCTAACCGTAGATGGTCTCTCCTCTCGAGATCATAACGGGGCTCGGGGGCTGAGCTGCTGCGCTAACCGCATGTCTCACTAACCCTGCCCCGCTGCTGCTTCCAAACCCCACCAGGCCAGCCTGGGGCTGGGGGACAGAGCAGGGAACCCTCCCCCCGCTGTGCTTGCATGGGACGGGGCTCTCACGCTGCTTTGGTGGATCCAGCCCGGCGCCGGGGGTGACAATCTGCTTTCCAGTGGCTGTGGCAATGGTTACCACCCCCACCCAGGAGGAGCTCACAGTGGGCTGCCAGCGGCTGTGTGGTGGGGAGGGGGATGCTTGTGCCCATCTCTGCGCTGTGCACTCCCATTTACCCCTTCCTAGAGCCCACCCGCTCGAGGATGGTCCCTTCTGGGACCTTCAGGGTGTCCCAGGGTTTGGCCTCGCCATGCACAGTGGCTCTCAGCCCAGAGCTGCAGCAAGGGCAGGGCTGCAATGGCCTTTTACAGGGCTGGGAACTTCCCCAGGGATTTCTTTGCATCCCCATGGGGTTTCCAAGCCCTTCACAAAGGTAAGGTGATGCCTCTGTTCTGCCACCAAGGAAATCAAGGCAGAAGGTGCAGCAACTTGTTAGTCGTGGGGAATCTTGTTCCTGGATGTGCTGGGTGCAGGCAAACTCCTGCCACATCGAGAAGCTCTGGGAGTGCAGCTCACTAGCACAGGGACCACCGACTGCAGCTTTTGGGGGGCCCTTGCACACAGGGGTGGGAGAAGGGAGGGACCCCAGATCTGCGCCATCACCACGCTCCAGCCAGCCCAGCTGTCATTCCTCCAATTACTGCGGAATTATCCCCTCTGGCTCGTGGGATCACATCCTGCTGAGATTGTCACTTCTGAGAAGGTGGAGGTGAGGCCACAGTGTCTGCAATGAGGGTGCTGAGCAGGGCGAGGAGTGCCATGGCACAGCAGTCAGGCAGTGAGACCAGAGCTGGGATGGAGGAGGGTGGAAAAGAGTCTGAGAGAGTGTGTGTATGTGTGTGTGTGTGTGTGTGTGTGTGTGTGTGAAGCTTTGTCCTCTCCCTGCCCGAGCGATGGAGGCCTCACCACAGCCCTGTGTGGCTGGTGAGTCACGCCAGGCTGGGAGCAGCCCTGGGCTGCCAGCTCCGCCGAACAATTGCTGCTCCCCGGGGCCATTCCGGAGCCCGGCCGCACCACCAACATCCACGGCCTCACAGGTACCCCAGCAGCCCTCTCCAAGCTTTCTGCAAGCCCAGGACAGGGTCCCCCCCCTTCGCAGAGGGGTTTGCAGTGGTGCTCTGGCTGTGCTAGCTGAGCTCATACCCAGTGGCCACCCTGGGCAGCTGCCCTGGGATGGTGGGTGGGACTGGCTTTAATCTCAGCTGAAATTCCCAAAGGTGTAAAGGGGCCAGGAGGGGTACTGCGCTGCTGGAGGAGGCTGTGAGCATGGTGACAATATGCCCAGGGCACCACATTCTCTGGAGAGCCCCATCCTCCCTGCTGCAGCTGCTTCTCCAGCCTGATCCCGCTGGCAGCACCTGAACCAAGCCAATCGTCTCATCTCAGTGGTGACCCTGTGGTCCCCAGGCTGCTTCTGCATCAGCTGCTGGAACAAAGGCTGGCATTAAACAAATGATTCACTGGGCTTTCAGAAAGTTTCCCTTCCCTTGGGCACGGTGTTACCCGCCCGGTGTCCCTCGCCCCGCGCTGCAGGGAGGGGATGGCCCTGGCACGGCTGGGCCGCGTGAAGCACAAGGACCTGGCTGGAGGAATAATATCTGCAGAAATCCTTCCCCTGCCATTAGGTTTTGTAATTGTGCTGGCGATTAATTTCATAAAATGGTCCCTTTTGTTCTCTTATTATGGGACATCATAAAAATAGCAGTGGCAAGACGAGCACAGAGCGATCCCAGCTCCCGAGCCCTGCAGCAAATGGTTGGATGGTTCAGTCATTCCTACCCCATGTGGTGCTTGCACAGAGCAGGAGAACCTGGGATTTGCTCTTTCCAAGGAATCTCTTCCAGGCATTTTCATCTTGGGTTCCTTGAAGCCCAAATGCCTCATTTATCCGAGCAACCAGCCTTCTGAAAGGAATATTTTATTATCCTTTGTGAACAACTTAATGCACTTCAAACCATTGTTCTGGTGGTTAGGGTTGAAATTGAGGATTGATCTCACAGGGAAGCTGTCAAGCTGAAAATGCTTCATTTAAATTAGTGTCCCTTCTAGTCCTACCAGCAACAGCTGACTTTGATAATGCTGAAATAATTAGCTTTTTTTTTTCAATTGGATTTTTTTTTCCACTGATTCTGCTTGCCTCCGAGTGTGTGTTTTAATTATGTGATGTGTCTCCCAAATTAGTCTGAGACGCTGGACCAGCCACCGTGCCTGAGCAATGGGTGACGGTCAGGGACCGACGGCACAGGGTCACCCATGGCTTTGTGGCTTGGGAGCTTGGTGGCAGCGAGGGGGACAGAACCCCCCTGCCACCTCACCGGGGGACTGGGGCTGTGCACCCACATCCCTGGGAGCTGCAGCCTGGGCACTCCTGGTGGGACCTGTCTCTGGCTGCCTTTGCACAAGTGCTATGACTTTGTCCCTGCGAAATTTAATTCCTCCTCTTTGGAGCTGCCAAAGGTGGCCTCCATGAGGCCCTGTTTGTGAGGGACACCAGCCCCCATGTGTTCATTATTTCACGGCTCTGTGGCCTCGTTGTTGTTGTGTGAGAAGCCAAGGGCGGTTTCCATGGGCTCTGCAGGGAGGTTTGTACCCGCTGCCACTCCCAGGCTGTGGCAGGGAGGACATCTGGGTGGCGTGACTCCCCCAGCCTTTTGAACACCGGTCCCTCACCCCAGCCTTTCTCTCCCCTTCCCATGCAGAGACGTGTGCTGTGAACAACGGGGGCTGTGACAGCAAGTGTCACGACGCAGCCACCGGCGTCCACTGCAGCTGCCCCATGGGCTTCATGCTCCAGCCCGACAGGAAGACGTGCAAAGGTAGGGGGGTGTGAGTGGGGCTGGGGTGCTCACTGCTCACTCCTGGGTGCCTCAGATCCCCGTTGTGTCCTCAGTGCCTGTAGAAAGGCTCAGATTTAGCTGAGCTCACCATTGCCCACAGTGCTCGCCGACTTGGTGTTTGCATCCATGGGGTGGGGACAGGAAGCACGGGGACTGGGACACCTTGCTGCAGGCACCATGCTTGGCTCCACTCCCCTGGGAAGCCTGTGGGGAGGAGGAAAAGGGGATCAGATCAATCTGGAGGCAATGGCATGGCCCTTGTGGGGCTAGAGGGTCCTGTCCCATCTCACTGCATCCCACTGCCTCAGCTGGAAGGGCTGGATGTGCAGGGAATCCACACCTGCTCTGGGACCGTGAGATGCACGAGTCCCTTGGGGGACACTGCACATCCCACCAACATCCCCAACCACCTGCCCCTGCCAGGCAGGGCAGTCCAGGCTGCTTTCCCTGCACCCCAAACTTGCCCCTCTCAGGGCTGGCCGGTGCCTGCACTGTGTCTTTTGGCAGCTCTCAGAACTTGACCCCAGCTGAGAGGAAAGCCTGTCCCTCTGCTGGCTGCCTGTCTACCTGTTGACTGCTTCCAGAACCCCCAGCCCCTGCTATTTTATCAGAGCATTCACCCCTCTCCAATTCTGCAGTTTCCAGCGACGTGCAATAACCCGGAGCCACGTCCCTGGTGTCTGGGGTTTTATTATGGCTGCAGGCGGGTTTACAGCTCGCTCCCTCGCAGTCATAAAAAGAAAGAAAGCCTCAGCCCCAGCAAGGCAGCGCTGCTGCCACAGCACTGGGGGATGGAGGGACAGGGCAGGCCACTGCCTCCTCCTGGTCTCCTTCCATTTCACAGGTTGTTTTCTAGCAGTGAATTTTGTGATTAGTGGAAAAACAAGAAAGACAACCAAAAACCCCACATCCCAGCCTCTTTCCAGGTTGTTGGGGCTCTTTGCAGTTACTGTGCATCATCCTTTTTAGCTTTGTTAGTGGCAGGAAGGAGATGGCAAGCAGAGAGGCAAGGGCTGAAAAGCAGTTATTTTGTTGAGTGGCTGTTTTTGAAGGAGGGGGTTCTCCCTTCCTGGTTTTCTCTCTCTTCCTGCTACTCCTGGCCCCCCAAAGCAGTCCCCAGCCCAAACCTGTGGCTCTCCAAACTCTTGTCTGGTGGTCTCACTCAGCTGTGAGGCTTTTTTGGGGCTCCTGGCCCTACTCTGGGGGATTCTGAGACCTGCAGAATTTAATCATTTTGCACCACTTCCAAGGAGAGCTGAACCCCAGAGCCCTGGCCTGGCCCAGTGTCACACATTTGCTCCTTAGAAGCTCACAGAGAAAAGCAGCAGCCACGTTCCCCTGGTGACCATCAGAGCCCAAAGGGTTTCCTCCATTTGCCAGCTCATGGTGGGGACAGCATCTGGAGGAGAGCACTGGGCTCTCCTGGCCAAGCATCCCAGCCAGGGCGTGACGGGTGTCCCTTGTCCCCACCAGACATTGACGAGTGCCGACTCAACAACGGTGGCTGTGACCACATCTGCAGGAACACGGTGGGCAGCTTCGAGTGCAGCTGCAAGAAGGGCTACAAGCTGCTCATAAATGAGAGGAACTGCCAAGGTAAGGGGCAGTGAGTGCCCAGGCCCCCTGCCCTGCCTCTCCCTGCTCTCCCGCGTCTCTCACCCTCCTGTGGCTGCTGCTGCTGCAGAAGTGCTGCCCCAGTTGCTCATTCCTCTGGCTTTCCTGTGGACTGCATAAATCCTTCGCGGGATTAGTGCTGGATTTAGGTTCTGGTCTGGGGCTTAGCCTTTCAGTCTCAGAGCTGGGGGCTTGTGGGCTCTTGCAGAGTTAAAGCCAGCAATTAGGCAGATGCCAGGGTTCCCACTTCTTGGAGGGCGGGAGTGGGGAGAAGATGCTTCCTGCTCGCTCCAGAGGGAGCTGGCTACTCCATGCTCCTCCTTGCACCTTCTTGTTCCTGTCCCAACGTCTTTCTACACATCCCACATAAACCCAGCAGGTCACTGGGCTGCCCCCGCAGCGCATGGCCAAGGTCAGCACGGCAGGTGTGCAGTGAGCCTGAGTATCGCCTCCTGAAAACACACGGCTGGGAAAGGAGGGCGCTGGCAGGCTCCGGGGCTGCCACTGCTTTCATCTCCGTCCAGGTTCTGTGCTCTGGGAGTTTGACGTGAGCGCAGCAATTAACTTAATGAAGCCAATGAAATGATGCTCCAGCCCACCAGGTTGGGCTCACCTCCCACCCGGGGCCTCCCTGCCCCAGCGAGGTGCCCGCAGGGCCGAGCAGACATTGCTGGCACCGTCCCCGAGGCAGGACCTGCCTGCGCAGCATTCCTGATCCCTCCCTGGCATCCCCCTGATCATGGCATCCTCCGGCTCCCTCCCTGCCCTGGATGGGCAGCAGCCGGGGGCTCTTGCAGCCCTCCCATGCCAGGGACAGGGTGCTGGCCCTGCTTGGCCCACTTGAGGTGCAGAAGGGCTGTAGGAGCTTGTGGGAGGGGGGTGCTGGTGCAGTGGGTGAGGAGGAGCTTGGAGGGAGGGAAGGAGGGAGAGAGCACAGGGTTCTGGAACATACTGGTGTTGGATCCCCGGAGCATCCTGGTACTGAATACCCTGAGCAATCTGGTTCTGGACCCTTGGAGGATACCAGTGCAGGGTCCCACAGCATCCCAGTGCAGCCCTCAGCTTGCTGGAGCAACTGGAGCAGGAAGGGGACAGTCCCCGTGCCCGGGACGGCCCCTCTGCCGTGCCAGCTCTCACCTCCTCCCCTCGCCTTTCCTCCAGACATCGATGAGTGCTCCTTTGACCGGACCTGCGACCACCTCTGCATCAACACCCCCGGCAGCTTCCAGTGCCTCTGCCACAAGGGCTACACGCTCTACGGGCTCACCCACTGCGGAGGTAGGGCCAGCTGGGTGCTGGCGGCTGGTCACCCCGCCGGGGGTGGGGTCCCGAGGAGGGGCACGGGGTGGGGCAGCAGCGGTGCGGGGAGCCCTGGGGACACTGCCCACCCCAAGGGCCCACGGTGAAGGTCGGTTCCCCGCTTACCCCGGGCTGAGGCCAGGCAGGGAGGGGGCTCACAGCCAGACTCGCTGGTGTCTGCAACTTCAAACGGAGCGACAGGAACAATTTGCGACTTGTCTGCAGCGGGAGAGAGGGAGAAATCCCCGGCGTTTTTGGCAGGGAGCTGTGACGGGGTGGGAAGGGGAACATCAAAAGGGTTTGATTTAAATTTCACAAGGCAGATAGCTCCCAAGGGCGGGGGCGTGCTGCGCCCGGGAAGCGGGCAGGCAGATGAAACACGCTTTGCAGGGGCTGCCGAAGCGTGTCGTGGCAGCGGTGCCGGCGGCCCGGGATGACGAGCCCGGGTGCTCCAGTGCTGCCCGGTTGGCGAGGGTCAGAGACCCTCCTCATATTTCTGAACTACTCAGCGTGAGCCAGCGCAGCCCCCAGGACTCTCTCGGGGTGGCCCTGCAGCAAAGGGATCGATGGCTCCCACCGATGCCCCCAGTGAGGGGGAGCTGGGCAGGGACGGCTGTGACAGGGGCAGCTCCATCCCTGACCTGAAGGGATCATTTCAGGCCGGGGCAGAGGGTCCCTGCTGAGGAGAGGGACCAGGGCTGCTGAGCAGCTGCCTTTTGAGTTCAGTTCCTAAGTGTTTCCATGTCGGCTCCGTCTGTTGCCTCCCCCCCCCAGCCCACAAGGGGCCGGGGCTGGGCTCAGCCTGGATGGGCTGCACCTATCTCTGCCTAGCCCCTGGGGACACCGGGAGTCGGGGTGTCCCTCATCCCCATGGAGCTGGCACAGCTGCCGGGAGGCGGCACTGCTGGAAATGCACTGTGGTGCAGATCCCCTCTCCCGGCTGGGCATGGATTTATCCGTCCAGAATCCCAGCCCTGAGACAATGCAGTGATTCAGTGTCAGAGCCGGGGGGGTCCCGCTGCCCCCCCTGCCATGGCCTCTTTCCTTTCCCCCGCAGACATCGATGAGTGCAGCATCAACCGGGGCGGCTGCAAATTCGGCTGCATCAACACCCCCGGCAGCTACCAGTGTACCTGTCCTGCCGGCTGCAAGCTGCACTGGAACAAGAAGGACTGTGTGGGTACGTCAGGCCAGGAGCCACCACGGCTGCTGGGGAAGCTGGGGAGTTTGGGATGCCAGGCTGGGGTCTCTATGCTGCACTCTGGCACCCTCTCCTCCCCAGTGAATCCCCCATGAGCTGCAGGGCGCAGGGATCCCTCGTGGGTCTCTGGCCTGTGCCAGTCATGGGCATCCCTGATTGTCATCACCAGCTGGTGCGTGTCCCTTGGAGCTGGTGAAGTGCCTGCCAGGTTCGGTGCCACCACGGGCCACCCTCACCTGCAACAAGATGGGCAAGAAGGACAGCTGTGCCCTTTCCTGCACCTCCAAGGCCCGATTTCTGCCAGGTACTGGTGCCAGTACCACCACCAGCATGGGCAGGGGGGTCCCCATTTCCCTGCATGGCCCAAACTGGGGGGAGAGGAGTGGCTACACAGCCAGAGTGCAGTGGCTGAGTGAGGGAGGGAGGTTGTTGCTCAGGAGGGCTCGCTGCTGGGTGTGGATCCACAGGACAGGTCCCTGCCAGGATCTCTATGGCAGGGTGCTGGGCATCATCCTCCCATGGCATGGCCGTGTCTCCCTGCATCACCCTGGCAGAACCAACGCCCCTTCCTCCCTCACAGAGTCTGACAGCAGCTACACGGTGAGCTGTGGGACCCCCGTCCTGCGGCAGGGTGGCCAGCACAGAGCCACCAACAGCAGCCAGCAGTGCCTCGGTAAGGGGGCTCCCGGGGTGCCCATGGCTGCCACCAGCGTGGCTGGGCCGTACCAGGTTGCTGAGCACCTGCTTTTTCTTTCAGAGACTGTGGCTGCACCGGTCAAGCAAAAGGCCTCCTTCAAGATTAAGGATGCCAAGTGCCACCTGCACCCGCGGACCAAGGGCAAGCAGGAGGAGACCGGGAAGGGCGGGGCACAAGGTGAGGTGTGACGGTGGTGGGCAGTGGGGGTGTCTGTGCCCAGCAGGGATGGGGTGCTGACCTGTCCCCCGCACGCAGGTGGCTCGGCACCGTGCTCTGACTGCCAGGTCACCTTTGTCAACCTCAAGTGCGACTCGTCCAAGAAGGGGAAGGGGCGCCGGGCTCGCAACTCCCCCAACAAAGAGGTGACGCGCATCACGCTGGAGTTCGAGGCAGAGATCAAGCCGGAGGAGATCACAGGTGGGCACAACACTGGCCTGGGTGCAGGCACGGGTGGTGGGACCAGGGACATGATGCCATCCTTGTGCAGCAAGGAGAGACAAACCAGACCTCATCTTGCACCGGATTGGGATGTGCTGGGTAGCACATGCAACTGAGAATTTGGGGGATGGCTGTAATCCTTCTGGGCTTCCCTCCCCATCTCTCCCTTCTTACCGCGTCCCTATTTCCCCCTGTACCCCCATTCCCCTCTGCACCTCCCAGCCAGCTGCAACCTGCACTGCCTGCGACAGAGAGTGGAGAAAAAGCTGAAGTCAGCCATCAAAGCCCTGAAGAAATCCATCAACCAGGAGCGGTTCCTGCTGCGCTTCGCAGGGATGGAGTACGAGGTGGCCCGGAAGCTGAGCGTGGCCCCGGAGCGGCAGGAGAGCTGCGGGCCGGGCCAGCAGCGCCTGGCCAGCAAGTGTGGTAAGGAGCGTGGTGGGGTGACGAGGGGACCCGGCGGGGACAGCTCCCACAGCATCACCGACGTCCCCCCTGGCTCTCAGTCAGCTGCTCGCAGGGAACCTATTACCACGGGCAGACGGAGCAGTGCGTGCCCTGCCCCCCTGGCACCTACCAGGAGAAGGAGGGGCAGCTCTCCTGTGACCTGTGTCCCCGTGGAGACACCTTCGGACCCATAGGAGCCACCAACATCACCGGCTGCACCGGTAAGGAGGGCATGGGGTGGGGCTCGAGGCACTCTTGGGGGATGTCCAGGGCTGCAACCTCAACCATTAGCCAGAAGGCAGGAAAGACTTGAGCATCCCCAGGGCCCACAGAAGTTGCTGGTTTGGGTGTTTATCATTTAGAGGGGACCCTGGGAAGGGCAGCACTTGCTCTGGATATACTGGTGCTGTCAAGGCTGAGGGGGAAGAGGATCTGAGTATGGGGCAGGAGAGCCCTGGGCGTGTGGGGTGCCAGGATTGAACAATGCCTGTGCCTGCAGGTCAGTGTCCCCCTGGCCAGCACTCTGCTGATGGCTTCAAGCCCTGCCAGCCGTGTCCCCGTGGCTCCTACCAGCCCGAGGTGGGACGGGCGCTCTGCTTCCCCTGTGGCGGAGGGCTGACCACCCGCCACGAGGGAGCCCTCTCCTTCCAGGACTGCGACACCAAAGGTAGGTCAGAGCCGGTGCCCAGGAAGGGGCCACCCAGCAGGGCTGTGCCAGCAGCTGACACAGCCCCCTGTGCTCCCTGACCCCCCAGTGCAGTGCTCTCCTGGGCACTACTACAACACGAGCGTCCATCGCTGCATCCGCTGCGCCGTGGGCACCTACCAGCCCGATTTCCGGCAGAATTACTGCATCTCCTGCCCTGGCAACACCACCACCGACTTCGACGGCTCCACCTCTGTGTCCCAGTGCAAAAGTAGGCGAGCTGGGGGGCGACCGAGGCGGGGACAGGCTTTGGGTGCTTCCTCAAAAGTATTTAAAAATGCTGTAAAGTAGAGTCTGGGTGTCTTGCTGGATCTCAGGGGGATGTGCATGGGCTGAACTGCACACCTGGGCCTCAGCATTCATTTTGGGGATAAAAATTTCAGTGCTTTGTGCATGTAGGCAAGCATGGGGGGGTTGCCTAACGGGACACTGCCCCTCTTGCCCAGTAAACCACCCCCAGTGCCCCCAGGCCGCTGGTTCCCAGGTGAACCAGTCTCCCTGCCTTGCAGACCGGCAGTGCGGAGGGGAGCTGGGTGAGTACACGGGCTACATTGAGTCCCCCAACTACCCGGGGAATTACCCCGCCAACATCGAGTGCACCTGGAACATCAACCCCCCGCCCAAGCGCAAGATCCTCATCGTGGTGCCGGAGATCTTCCTCCCCTCTGAGGACGAGTGCGGCGACGTCTTGGTCATGCGGAAAAACTGTAGGTAACCGAGCGGGCGCGGTGCTCAGGGGAGGAGCTGGGGAGGAAAAGGTTGGGGTTTGGCAGAGCTGCCTGGTGCAAAGGGAGAAAGCCGCATCCCTGGGTAGAAGGAGGGGAATTTTGGGAATAAGGGGAGCAGGGAGATGAGCATCACCCTGCCATCTGGGTGTCTTGCTGGATCTCAGGGGGATGTGCGTGGGCTGAGCTGCACACCTGGGCCTCAGCATTCATTTTGGGGATAAAAAGCCCCATTTGGTGCTTTCCAGAGCAAGGAAGGAACAACAACATCCCTGGTATGTAACATGAGGGTTAGGGGGGGGCTCAGCCTTGCCCAGCATGGACAATTCCCATCCGTGGTGCCACCCTTAACCCGGGCTGGGAGTAGCTCTGCTGATGAGCAACCAGCATCCCGTGTCCCCTTGCTGTTCCCTGCAGCCTCCCCATCCTCCATCACCACCTATGAGACCTGCCAGACCTATGAGAGGCCCATCGCCTTCACCGCCCGCTCCCGCAAGCTCTGGATCAACTTTAAAACCAGCGAAGCCAACAGCGCCCGGGGCTTCCAGATCCCCTACGTCACCTACGACGGTGAGCACGGCACACGGGGAGATGCCATCCCAGCATGCTGATCCTTCTCCCCACCACAGTTTGGGACCCAGATCACCCCCCCAGTTCCCACCTCCTGTGTGTTTGCGGGGAGTGGACTGAAGGATGGGGACCAGAGGTTTGGGGAAAAGTGTCAGCTCATGCCCTAGCTGTGTTTTCTGGCAGAGGACTATGAGCAGCTGGTGGAGGACATCGTGCGGGATGGAAGGCTCTACGCCTCCGAGAACCACCAGGAGATCCTCAAGGTGAGAGTGTACCCCCAGGGCTGTGGGAGATGCAGGAGCATCCTTCCCTTTGGGGAATGCCTCCTGCTCTCCTTGCACTTCGGGCTTCAGTTCAGGGGAGCACGGGGGGGATGCTGAACCTCCCTCTGGCTCGGCTTCCCTGCAGGACAAGAAGCTCATCAAAGCTTTCTTCGATGTGCTGGCGCACCCCCAGAACTACTTCAAGTACACGGAGAAGCACAAGGAGATGCTGCCCCGCTCCTTCATCAAACTCCTGCGCTCCAAAGTCTCCAGCTTCCTCCGGCCTTACAAATAGCCCCCTGCGCCCCCGCCGCCCCGGGCCCCCCCGCAGCCAAGGAAACCCTCTTCTCCTTTCCTTCTCCTTTCTGATTTTTCCTTCCTCCGCCTGGCTCCGGCAGGATCGCCACTGCCCACCCCGCAGACGTCCCCTCACGATTTCCCTGCTGCTCCCTGCAGAGCTGTGCTCCCAGCCGGGGGCACGCTCCGGTCTCGTCCAGCGGCGGTGAAGCCGCTCCCCTCTTCCGAAGCAGCTTCTTCGAAGGTTTTAGGAAACTGAAGTACTGGTCCTATCGCTGTCCTGTGTCCTCCCTTTGGTTTCCTTTATGCCAGGTCTGTCCCCGTTCCCTGGTGCCACCAGCAGCCCAGGACAGAGTGGGGGGTCCCTGTCTTTGCAGCCCCCGGGGCTGGCGCCGGCTGCGGCCCCGCGGAGGAGAGCAGGAGGTGACGCCGTGTCCACCGCAGCGCCGGGCCCCGGCTACCGGCGCCTCTTTGCAGAGGTCGGGGGCAAGAGAACTGACAAAGCCGACTTGATTAAAAAGGAAATGCAAAGGAGAGATGGCAAAGCCCACCAGCGCGGCACCGTGGTGGCTCTGTCCCGCCGGAGAGCCGCGCTGGTGCTGGGAGGGAAGCGCAGCCAAGCCACGTTCCCGGAGAACAATGTCTGGCTGCACGGGAGAAAACAGGGAGCAAAGGAGAAGGACTTTCAGCCGGGTTCGATTTTTTTTTTCTTCCCCCCCCTCCCCACCCCAGACACTTGTGCCAAGAAACCAGACTTTGTTACAAGCTCTGCCAAAGAGTAACTCGGAAAAGCAAGCTTTGAGAAGAGCAGGAGTTAATGTTTGTGCACTAGGATATCCTCCTTTCTACCTTCTTCATATGTATTAAGTGCAATCATTTGAGTCTTCCTTATATTATTTAGAGGGAAGTTGTTTTTTTTTTCTACTAGAAACGACAATATTTATAACTGCCTGAGAAATGAGAATGTGTGTTTGCAAGAAAACAAAAAAAAACCACCCACCCAGAGCAAGCCGGGCCCTGGGCTGCGCTGACCAGCGCGATGGCGTCTTCAGGCCTTTTCTGCCACGTTTGTCCCCGATAAAAGCCCCTGTCTGGGGGGAGACGGTGCCTCTCCTGCTCGGCGCAATGGGGTGAGTTTGTGCAGGGAGTTGGAGGCTTCTCAGTCCGTCCAGGGGGGATGGAGTGGGTCCTTTCAGACTGATCCGCCGCAGTTTGGGCGTTGTTCAAGCCCTGTTGCGAGGGGGAGCAAAACTCGGCCCTGTCACCTGCGTGTTGCAAACTGATTTGCTTCCCTGCAGGGGCTCAGGGATGAGCCAACAGCTGCTGAGGCCAGGTCTGGGGGGCACGCTGGGAGGAGAGGGGAGCCAATCCTGCACTCAGCCCCGAAATCTCTCCCCCAGGTACAGCGATCCCCCCGGGCAGAGCCATCCTCACGGACCTGGGGAAGTTTTGTGTTTCTGAGTCCCACCAGGCATTTTTGGCCCTATCCCTCTGCATGTTCTCACCCTGCAGGGATGCTGTGGGAGCCCCTCCCCAGGGGGGCAGATCCTGGGGAAGACCCATCATGCCACCCCCCATTTCACTGCCATCTGCCTCCCCCCAGCTTTGCAGACAGGCTTAGCTGGGGACGATGGCCAGGTGGATACCACTGGTGGCTTTGTCCCCCCAGCATCTTCATGTGGACAGACAGGACTCCCAGGGACAGGCAACTGCTGCCACCATCCCTCCTCCTCCTCCCCAAGCCTCCTTCCTTTTCCAGCCCTGCCACCAGTTCCCAGCTGTCATCCTCCCCACACCTTCATTCCCATCTTCATCCTCTCAAAGACCTGGACCTGCCAGGACTAAACATGATTGAGTTGCCTATAGCTCTGCCACTGGCAGGTCTCTTCCCGTCACTGTCCCCACTTGTCCCTCACTGTCCCTTTGCCCACACCTGAGCCCAGCCCTGCTTTTAACAAACCAATTATTTATTACTCTGCGTGTCCCACTGGGTCCATCTTTCCTGGGGGAAGCAGCTGCTCGCCCCTGCTTTCCCTCCTCGATCCACTGCTCCAGCACCCCAAGAGCCTCTCCCAGGCTCTGTGAGGGGCTGCGGGCAGGCTGAGCACTGGCACAGGGGCTGAGGTTTATCCCCAAGATGCATCAGTTGGAAAAGTCTGTCCTGATTCATCCCAGCTGTGGATTTTCCCCTCCTGCCGACGGCTCCCAGCCTGTTTGGAAGCTCCACAGCTGTGGGCTGAGCTGTTTGTCACTTGGTCGCTGTCTGAAAGCAGCTGCTTTAATGCACAAAAGCTGCTGTAGGGATCTGGAGGGGTTTTGTGGCTCTGGGACAGTGGCACGGGCCAGTGACCTTTGAAAGGGTCCTTCATATTTAGAAGAAAAAAAAAAAGCCAACAGCAAAAATAAAATCAGCCCAGGAATGATCAACCCTGCTGTGGCACCCTGGAGTGCCACAGCTCCTCGCATCTACCAGAGAGTTCATTAACTTTGATTAACTCTGGCTGATCTCATGTCAGGCCACTGTCCAGATGCCTTTGTGGGGGCATCAGGGCCTGGGGGTGTCCTGGTTGTCATCCTTGCCACCAAACCAGCCACCTCTGCTTCCCTAAAGCAGTTGTGGAAGGATGAGGTGGGCAGCACGTCCTCCTGGAGCGGCCAAAGGCACCTGGTAATGGTGCTTCCTCGTTCTGCTTTCACCAAATAGCTCAAAAAAGCCCCAGAAATTCCACAGGGCCCCTGGAGCCACCCACCCCACAGCGGCCCAACCCCACTCCTCACCCACCCCCACCTCAGAATGGGTTTGAAAAGGCTGAAATCCACATCAGCCAGCTCGGGGATCAAGGTTTTGAAGCTGTCAAGAGAAATGAGAGTTGTTGGGGTTTGGGGTTTTTTTTTTCATGTTGGAGTATTTATATCTGCCTTCTTCAGCGGGCCAGGACTTGCCAACTCCAGCAGAAACGATTAAAGTGATGAGCAAGATGTAGTTCATGAAGTTATTTGCACTTGATTAAAAGAAAAAAATTGTTATTTGAACTTTGTAAAAAGAAATGTTTGCATTTTGTATTGTCTTTTTTTAATTATTAAATGGAATTTCTTGGTGTTGTGTTGATCTTTCAAAAATTGGCTCTGATGCTTATTTTAAAGGTTTTTAACAGCAGGATACAGAGTTATTTTCATTGTTTTGTTTCTCTCAGATGCTGACCAGCTTTTCCAGGGCCTGAAGTATTTCCCCCCCACTGCAGAAGCTCAAACCCTGCACTTCCCTAAGCTCTCCAGTCCCTGCACAATGTATTTATTTACATACATTAATTAGATGCAACAAATTTCATTTTTAGCCCAGAACATGCAGTTAGACAGACTGGCTCAGAGGAAAGAGGGGATGGAAAAGACCCTGTACCTTGGCCACAACCCTCTTGCTGGGCTGCAGCTCCATCCTTCAGCACCCCTGGACATATGGACAATGCTCAAGTCCTCAGGAGCTGCACCTGGGCAGGTGTGGGCTGGTGAAGGGCACTTCATCAACCCTCCCAGAGCAGGGCTGGGCTCTGCAGCAGGACTCAGGCAAGTGCTGCACCAGGTAAGGGCCCTCTCTGTGGGCACAGGGGGGATCTGGGGGCCACAGCCCAACTGCTGAACCTGCACCTGGTGAACACCTCTGCTCTGGGGGAAGAGTGGACTCCTTCCCCCTCCCTCTCTGAATGCAGGGGGGCATGAGGCCCCTTCCCTCAAAAGCTCCAGTATTCCACGAGGAATTCAGATCTCTCTTAAGACAACATCTGAGGCCTTCCTCGCTAGGAGAAGCGAGCAGTTCTCTGGCAAACCCTCCCCAGGGAGCTCTGGAGGAAAAGAAGCACACACGGCTGTGGGTGTCTGCAGAGTTTATTGCTGCCCCTTAGTAGAGGCGCTGGGGTTTCCCCATGGTGCTCTTGATGTACAGAGCTCGCACGTTCTGCCAGTTCTTCTTCAGCAGGGACACCAGGAAGTTGATGGCCAGGTGGATGTTGTAGACAAGCTCATCCTCTGTCATCTTCACGTGACCAACAGCCACAGCCAGACAGAGCACCTGGGGACAGACACAGGTACAGCTTCCACAGGCAAAGCAAAAGTGACTCAAGCACCAGCGCAGACCCACTCATCAGTGTGGTGGGCTGTGCCATGGTCTGGACACGGCTTCCTCAGCCCACCCACAGGCTTTTCCACCTGCCTGCAGCACCTGGAGGCCACCTCTAACACATGCAGAGGTGACTGGCTGAGGTGGGAGCACAGCTGCCTCGCAGAGATGGGACACCAGGAAGGAGCCGTGGCACACTGCAGAACTGGCACTGGAGCAACCCTCGGGGTTACCCCTGCTCCCACACCCTGCTCTGCCAAGCCCACACCAGCTTCACTTTCTGCCTCTGGCCCCCAGCCCTCTCTCTCTCTCTGCACTGTGACAAAGGCCAAGCCTCCTCCCGGCCTGGCCTCCCTGAGCAGCCTGGAAGTCAATGCTCCCCACAGGCTGGAGGCAGAAGGATTTACACAAGCGAGCCGACAGGCTGGGTGTCAGGACATCATCATTAGCTCAGCTATTTTAAATGCTCAGGCATTTGCAAACCCTCACATCTGCTGTGTCCTCCCAGCTGTGCCCCCAGGAGTCACACTTGGCCCACTGACATGGGATTAGGATGCCTGAACAGGGTTTTTTTTGTTTGAGGGAGTCAGCTTGCTTTAACAGCGAGAGCAGATCCTCACAGAGCTGCTCCCAAATTCATTGGGACAGAGTCAAGTCCCAGACTCGCCCCCAGCAAAGCCCCACTCATGCTCAGCTCCCAGGGACATGCCTGGCCAGGTCCCACCCCATGAGCATCACCCACATGCTGGGAGAAGCATTAATTACACTGGACTGTGCTCAGCACTGAAATATCCAGTCATCTCCTCATCACTTGCTCCAAGATCTGTCAACCACAGTTAAATTATTCCTCCTTTCTGGCTGGCCACGAACACTGCGTTACCATCTCTCCTTGCCAGAGGAAACAAGCTACAGCTTCGGGAACACTCGAGGGACACCTACAGCCCAACCCAGAGATGGCAGAGACATGGAACAACCCTCAGGTACACAACTAAAGCCGTGCTTTACCTTCTTCATCTGAAACTTGATGGTCGATTTAACCTCATCCACCTTGGCCACCAGGTTCTCGTTGTGGGTGAGCAGAGAAGGGAATTTCCCGGCTTTGTTCAGGCCCGGGCCCAGGATTCGAGGAATTTGTTTGATCAGGGACTCGGAAGCCAGGAAGGCATCGTACTTCTTAGCTGCAAGGAGAGCACCAGGGAGGTAAGCAGGGACTCTGCTCCCACACCGAGCTCCCAACGAAGGACTCAGCTGAGAACGACTCCACTGCCACCCGCAGACAATTCCAACATTCCCCGGGTCCCACCTGAACTGGAGCTGGTTTTGCCAACAATCTTTGAGGAATGATTGTCACAGCAGCCAGGCCCCAGCCCCACTCAACACAGTGACAGCAAATGACAGACAGCTTGCTCCCTGAAGGAACTGTCCTTTGCTGAGCCCCAGGTGACACTGAACTCCAAGCTCTGCCGCAGCCTGTGCACACCAGGGTGAATGGGATAGAGGGATGGATGATCCACCTGGGAGAGGCTTAGCCAACAATCATGGTCACTTCCTAACTGCATACAGTTCCATAGCTGATTATGGATCGAGGGGCAAGTTCCTGTCTGCC
Organism: Aphelocoma coerulescens; assembly: GCF_041296385.1. NCBI lineage: Eukaryota > Metazoa > Chordata > Aves > Passeriformes > Corvidae > Aphelocoma > Aphelocoma coerulescens. Next base: position 4,464,621 of record NC_091039.1, on the reverse strand, counting down.
TGAGGAACGTCCAAAAGGGACTCTGGAGTTCTCAGGGAGGGAAGGATTTTCTCTCTGACCCAAGAGAAAATGAACGAATTTTACTGTGTTCACATATGAGCAGCAGGGCTGAAGCACATGCTTGCTTCTAGCGTTTCTGGGCTTTTGCTGCCCTCCAGCTCCCTGACCAGGAAATTGAGGCACACAGCAAAGGGTGAAACTGTAGACAGGGACATTTTCCTGTGTCTCTCCCTTCCTTGGACAGCCAGCCACATTCCTGCAGTACTGACCTGTCAGACCTGCACTGGAAACAGCCTGGTGACTTTTCTGAGTAGTTTCTGGGCAGTTTTTGGTACTGGGGCTGACTCTGCTCAGCTTTCTATCTCTGCAACTAACCACGACATGGAAATCTGAGCACTGGGAAAAGCCTTACTAACACTCACCCAGCTTCTTCACCAGCTTCTTGTTTTTGTTGAGTTTCTTCAGAGCTTCTATATCCATGTGAGGGATGTCAACTGCTTTGGCCTCATCGCAGTGCTGCTGGTCCCCCAGCAGACAGACCGAGAATTTGGGCCGTGGCGTCGACTTCAGCCTGGGGAAGGAAGGAAGGAAGGAAGATCCGAGTCAGTGACCGGGCAGCACCACCCGCGTGTCCATGGAGCCAGCACGGAGACACCTTACCACAGCACGGGGCATCCTGCACAGCCGCTCACCTGCCGTCCCCAGCAGGCCGGTGGGGACAGCCCGGGGGCTGCCGCACCTCCCCTCATGTTTTAAGACCCAGGGTGAGGGTCCGTCCAGCCGTTCCCACTGGGCCGGGCCGCGCTGGACTCCCCAAGCGGTTCGGCGCCGCGGCGGCCCCGGGCAGGGCCGGGCAGGGCCGAAGGCTGGGTAGGAGCGAGAGGATGGCGAACCTGACGGTACCGGAGAACCGCTTGTCCTTCTGCGGGTCATAGTTCTTGAGGCTGATCTGCAGCTCCACCGTCTCCACGAACCTGCAGGAGGCAGCGAGTGAGGCCCGGCCGGCGCGAAAGGGGCAAGGCCGAGGTGACACGCCCTGTCCCGCCGTGTCCGCGGCTCTTACTTGCGCTTCTTGGCACGGCTGCCATGCAGCACCTCCTTCACCGCCTCGTACAGGGTGTCCCGAGACACTTTGCTGCTGCGGGGGGAAACGGCAGCACGGGCTCAGGGCCGGCCCCGCCCGGGACGCGGCCCCGAGCCCACCCCGGTCCCCCGCGCGTTCCCCCGGCGATCGACGCCGCTGGCCGCCCGGACGGCCCCGCGGCTCCCACCGGGCGCGGATGGCGGCTGATGGGGCGGATGGCGGCGGATGGCGGCGGATGGCGCGGAGCGGACGCCGGGCCGCACCCACCTCATGGCTGCGGCTGCCCGGACCGAAAGGGCGGAAGTGCCTCCGGCGCGGTATAAATAGGGGCAACATCTCGCGAGACTCGAGCGCGCGGCGCGGCGCCATATTGGGAGGGGCGGCGGGCGGCACCACGGCGCCACCATGTTGGGAGCGGCGGGGGGCAGCCCGTCCGCATCTGCTTCTCTGTTAAACAAACAACCGCGATCTCTTTGCCCCCTGTCTCGGACCAGGACAGGAGCTCCTGCTTTGCTTCACAGCATATCCCAGGAGCCCCGGGCTTGCCTCAGCAGCCGCCGGGAAGGAGAGGGGATGCGTGAGGGGATGCGTGAGGGGATGCGTGAGGGGATGCGTGAGGAGCTGCCGGGCCGGGCGGGGCGCGGGCGGCGGCGCTGTCCGGCACTGGCACCGGGCGGGCACCGGGGGCAGCCCCAGCCGGGCAGGGGTGCCTTGTGGCACCGGAGCGGTGCCTTGTGGCTTCGGAGTTGGCACTGCGCATGCGCCGCCGGCTGCGCTCCCCGCGCATTGGCCGCCCGGCGGCGCGCGCTCCCACCCGCGCGGCCCGGCCCGCCCCGGAACCTGTATGGCGGGCGGGGGCGGCTGCGCGCGGGCGGGAGCGCCGCCGCCATGCGGGTTGCGGGGCGGGGCGGGGCCGGCCGCGGTGCACGTCGGGCCGGCGGCGGACCCGGGCCCGGCGGGTAGCTCAGGTCGGTGTGGGGGATGGGGGGCGGCGATGGCGGCCGGGCCCGAGGAGCCGCCTCAGCCCCCGGGTACCGCGCGGGGGGAGCCCCCCCGTGTCCCCCGCCACCCCCGGGCCCTGCCCTCCCCTCCTCGGTGCCCTCGCAGCCCGTACTAGGGTTTCCCCGGTCCCCTGGGGGGACAGCGGTGCGAGGGCCGCCGCAGCAGCGCCGGGGGAACGCACAGGAGCCTCAGCCGGGTGCGGGGAGCGCGGGGCGAGGCGGCACCGAGCGGGCACCGAGCCGGGCTGCGCCCCGAGTGGCGGCGGGGACGGACGGGGCGGTTTGCCTCGTTCCTGGAAATCAAGCGATAAAATATTTGGCTGTCTCAGAGGTCGCTCATGAATAACGCGCTGTAGCTCCTTTGAATGGTAGCCTATTAGCAGAGAGTCTCTTAGCAAAACGTTCTTGTGGGGGTGTGGAAGCTTTAGCATCATTTGCTTAGAACCTGAAATTCTATTCCCTGAGAAGGCTGGAAATTAGTCAGGAAAGGGAGGAGAGAAGGAGAATGCTTCCAGGGATAAAGCTCATCACCCTACCCCTGTCTCCTGCAGCACAGGACGTGCTCAGCCTGTAGGTTCAGGATTTAAAGTACTTGGAAACCCCACAGATTATTTGGAGGATGGGAAGGGCTTGAATGTGACATTTGTACTGTCTTTAAGAAGCATCTGTCAGTTCACTGGCGTGATAAGCTTTATTTCATATCTGGCTGTGGAATAGATTGTTATCCCTTCCTGCTTTTAGTGTGGGAAGGATGCAGCGTTGTCCATCTTAATCCTTTATAACCTCAAAAGTCATTTGGGGTCATTCAAGCCTTTCCTAGTGTGCAAAAGTGGAGAAACTAAAGGAGAAGGAGAAACTAAGGGGAGAAACTTAAATGGAATTGTTCTTTTTACTTAAGGCTCACAGGAAATATGACGACCCCGTGTCCCACAGGCCGCTGGCTCTGGGCCCCTGTGCTCCCAGGCAGGATCCATGTGTGAGGAGTCGGGGCAGGATGGAGAGCCTGGGGCTGCCAGCAGTGACCCTTGGGGACGGGACCACAGCCTACCTGCAGCAAGCTGGCAGAGGTAACAGAGCCTCGGGCTGCCAGGGCTGAGAGGCTCTTCCTGGCTCTGAAATGGAAGTCAGACTCACCAAAAGTGCCCCTCACGGTGTGGGAGCTGCCACACGTGCACGGCCACTTCACACAGGCAGCTGGCGACTGTTGGATTTGCACTGAAGTCTGATTTAAAATAAAATACAAATCAAACGTGCCTCTGGTTTGGAAATGAAGCTGTGGAGATGGGAGAGCTGTTGCAGTAGAAAAGAAGGGTTCTGTTCAGACCAGAAGAGCCCTGTTCTCTCTGGAAGGGCCCTGTTCTCTCTCGGGTTGCTGTGGACAGGGAGCTGATGCTGCGGCTTGCAGGGCTCTGTTCCACCAAAACTTCCCCTGGGCTGAGCAGGTGGTTTTGCATCACTGGTGTGCGCAGGGTTTGGTTCACAGCAGTGCTTTTCTCACTCAAAGAGGTGCCAAATTCAACACCTGCCCTGACTCTGGTGTTTGTGAGGTGCCCCTTTCTCTACCACCCACTGCTCCCAGGAGCAGGAGCACGCTGTTTCCCAGCCTGCAGAACAGGATGGAGGAGTTGTGCAGCTCCATGTCCTGGGAGTTGCTCTCCTGCTTTATTTTCTGTGCAAACTCACTGCAAGTTTATTACACGTGTAGAGCTGGACTGTCTTGGAACCACCAGGTTGTGTGACCCACCTCAAACAATATGGTCCAGGTGAAACCAACCTGGATTCTCCATGTTTGGTGGGATGGAGCAATGTCCTCTCTGCATCAAATAATTGGGTAACTCAGTCTTTATTACAGGTTTGTGCAGAGTCAGGCTTTGGAAGAGTTCAGTCTCTACAGCCCAACACTGGCAGCACTTTAGGCCCCTTTAGGTGCTGTAATTGTTTCCTAAGAGTTGATCCTCTGCCAAAGTAGAAGATAAATCTCCAGGCACTTGCTGATGCTACTCAGCACACCCAGTTGATTTTTTCTTCCAACACGAGTCTAATTGCTTTCTCTGTGTGCTCTGCCTTTCTGCTCCTTGGCACGAGGAGCTGTGAGGGGCAGCTCCTCAACATGTGATGCCTGAGGGTCTTTGTCCTGTGTCCTGTCTAGAAAAGGGCAATGCCAGTATTTTTGGGAAGTGAAGTGCCTCTGTGGGTGAAAGATGATCCATAACAGCCTAGAAGTGACAATCCCTCCCTTTTGTGGGATCGTGGGAAGCACGTGGGACAGAGGGACTTGGCTCAGCAGCTGATGGCATGTTTTAACTGTTCCAGGTGAAAATCTGATTGAAGGGCAAGTCATTGAACTTGAAGATGGGACCACAGCTTTTATCCATCAGGTGACAGTTCAGAAAGGTGAGGAACACACATTCCCCTCTTTCTGTTTGGAAGGATGCTGTAAATGTGGCTGCAGCTCTCAGTGCCCCAGAACCTGGGCTCCTCTGTCAGTTCAGCTCTCAAAAGCCCATGTGAGTGTAGGGTTTCTGTTGGGGTTTTCTTTCTTGTGGTTTCGAGGCTGAGTAAACAAGGACATTGCCTGCAAAGTCTTTAGCAATCTGATGAGAAGCTGAATTTGGTGGAGGTGGAGACAAACATTTAAGTGCCATTTCACCTGTAGGCTCTCCCTGTTGTCATACCACAAGTCCAGTGAGCTGCGTGCTATGTTGGTGCCAAGCCACAAAGCACACACAGAGTTTGTTTCATGTGGGAGCAGTTGGGCAGGAATTTCCTCTGAGCTGTGAGATAATATATTACTTCTGGAATAGGTGTTGGTGAGGGGGTCATGTGGGGGTTGTTGGGAACAATGCCACCTTGGTCATTGACCCATCAGCCAATGTCATCTCTGAAATTGGGTGACATTAGTCTAAGAGGTGTTGGGAATTCAGTTTATGTGGCAGGCATGGAGGAATTATCCTTGGCCATGCTGAGATGCAAAAAGGCAGGTAGAAAGAGCTCTGTTACTTTGGGCAGTCCTTCCTTGATGCTCCCAAGCTCCTTGTATGCCACTTCCCTCTTCTATACTCCAAAGGCTGCTTGAAACAAATTTTTTATAGCTTTCCCCTCTTCATCCTCTTCCCTGCCTTCACGTGTACAGTGAGAGGGGTTTTCCTTCTCACCCCTGCTTCCCCTGCCATGGGACGTTTGTGTTCTCCTTCACACACCCCTGTGCCAGAGCCATCCTTCTTGTCTAGGATATAATCTGGCATTTGGAAATACCAGAAATACATTTGAATACATTTGGAAATGTATTCACCTTCCTCAGGAAATACATTTTTATAATATAATGCAACTTTTGCCCTCTCCATTACACAGTTTAAGTGAAATGGAAAAGAGCAGTGTCATTGGAATGGATGATTGCAGAGGTTCCTCCCTCAACAATTCTGTGATTCTATAAATGTTAAATATTTCACAATTCAGCACTGGTCACGAACAAACAAACAAAACCCCCCACTACTAACACATAGTACAGAGGGAATGGACTTAAATTGCTTTGACATTCTTTGACATAGTGAGAAATATATGAAATATTTCTGCTGAGAATTGATAGGATATAATCTGGCATTTGGAAATTGGTGAGGCACTTCATTACTCCTTTGAGCAAAGGAGGTGGCAAATCTGTGCATGAAGCCTTGAAAACCTCATCATTCACATCAGAAGGGCTCAAATGGTGTCTTAAAACCTACAGCTGTGGTTGCCTTCCAGGGCAAGCAGGCAGCCCTGTGTCCTTTCCTGCCTGGCAGCCTGAACTGCCACAGTATTCCCCCCATCCTGAGTCCTCCAGGAAAGTCTGTGGATGTATTTCTTTTCTTTTAGAGTCTGTGGCTTTTGAAGATGGGCAGCCAGTGGTGCTGGAGGATGGCAGCATGGCCTTCATACACAGCACAGCTAAAGGTAAAGCACTCCCTGCTCTTTCCCTGGCAGCTGGAGAGAAGCTGCTGAAGTCTCTCAGATTTCCAAGGCTAGGGAGTTGAAGCACTTTTTTTCTGCCTCACTCTGAGCTTTTTCTCCGCTGAATTTTTTTCAGCTCCTTACCTGTGATGTTTCCTTTTGCAGACAGTTACGAGCCCGGCACATTCCAGGCTGTCCAGCTGGAGGATGGCTCCACTGCCTACATCCACCGTCCTGTCATCGTGGCACCTGGCAGCACCATCCTGGAAGTGCAGACAGAAACTGGGCTCGAGGAGTTGGCTGGGGAGGAGGAGGACGACGTCTTTGATGTGGACACCATTAATGCATTACAGCAGTATGGCAGGAAGGTGAGGGCACAGCATCTCTTAGCCTGAGTTTGTGTCGTACCTTCAACAGTTCTTGTGTGCTTCTGTCTGTCAGTAGCACCAGCTTTGAGAGAAGCAGCTGAACGGGGCTCCAGTGTGAGTGCCACTGGGTGAGGGGTGCCAGAATGGGGCTGTTTGGTCCCGTGGAGTGCTGGGCCTGTCACCCTTAACCTGCTGCAGGCTCGGGTTTGGGAAGGGAGGAGAGCTGCTGTGATACAGCCTTTGGTGTGTCAGCAGTGGCTAAGCCGTGGCCACTGTCCCCATGGTGACAAAGGCCTCAAAAACCAAAACAGCTTCAGATCCTGATGTGCTGTCACTGCAGTGTCTCACCTCAATCCCAGGTGCTGCCTTCTTCTCCCATCTCCATAGTGCTGTGGAGAAGGGGCAGCCAGGAGTGTGCTGGCAGTGCTGAGCTGGGCACAGACCTTCCTGCTGTGGCTCTCTGGGGAAGGGTGGGGTGGCACTGTGGCTGTCCCTGCCTTCCTGTTCCACGCTGGACTGGGAGGCACAGATAGTACCCACGCTTTTTCACTCACAGGGGTCTGACGAGGAAGAGGAGGGAGTGACAGACACCTGCCATATGAAGAGTAAGGACTCCAGCAACGTCCCTTCCCAGGTCTGAATTTTTTGGTGACTGGAACTAGGCTGAACTCTTGTTTCCCAGTAATTAAAAAAGCATTGTGGCTTCTCTGCTGAGTTAGCAAATACTAACTGCATGTATTTCAAATGAGCTGAGAAAGGGAGTTTCATGTCTGAGAACCCCCAGGAAGCTGGGAGGTGGGAGGGGGAAATGCAGGTTCCTAGAGCCCTGTCACCTGGGCTTCACCATGCAGGTAGGAGCTGGTTTGTAGGAACATGTTTTTAGAGGATAACTGCAGGAGTGCATATGTATAGCAAGGAGGAAAATATTTGTGTGGGCTTGGTGAAGCTGTGGTGGCTTGCTGGATTGATTCCCGTGCTTGTCTCAGCAGGATTTGCAGGAGGAGGAGGTGCAAAACCACCGGAAGGGGCAGCAGGTCGGCAGCAGAGCTTTCCGCTGTGGGTACAAAGGCTGTGGCCGCCTCTACACCACTGCCCACCACCTCAAGGTAAAGCAGGTGACATGGCAGTGTGCAGGCCAGAGCTGTCCCAGGGTACACTGCCAGAGCAGAATGCTCCATTGTGTGCAGCTGAGTTATGTGCTGAGCTCCCCAAGAGGCCCAGATGTGTCAACTGGCCAAGGTGAAATCCAACAGGGAACTTCAAATTCTCTCCACTAGCATTTTTCCACAGTTTTCCTTCTTCCTTGCCTTGGACTTCATTTTAGAGACCTTGTTCTTTCTGTTCCAGGTACATGAACGTGCTCACACAGGTGACCGGCCATACACATGTGACTTCCCAAGCTGTGGGAAAGCATTTGCTACAGGTAACAATTTCTCTTTTGAGCAGATTTTGTTTTCTATCCAACCCAACCCCTGCTGAGCTTCAGTCCTTACTCTGGTGCAGTAGAGCACAACGTCCAGAGCATCTAAAGCAAGGGAATCACAGCACAGGAGCCTGCTGGGACTTTGTTGATTGTGGGCAGATAATGGTGGAAGCAAGGTTGGAAGTGGTGTTTGGGCTCTTTGGTTATTTCTTCCCCTTCAGCTTTGCAGACACAGCACAGACACTCAAGTGGACTGAGGGGTGGTACCCAGCTAGATTGTCACGGTGTTTCCTTCTCATTACAAAATTAATTGTGGTCCCTGTCCTGGACAGGCTACGGGCTGAAGAGCCACGTGAGAACACACACAGGTGAGAAACCCTACAAGTGTCCAGAAGACATGTGCAGCAAAGCCTTCAAAACCTCCGGGGACCTGCAGAAACACATCCGCACACACACAGGTGAGCAGCACGGGGGGAAGAGCTGCACAGGGGGACAACCCAGTGAAAGGGTCTGCAGGGCACTCCAGGTGGCTGCATGGTGGCAGGTCTCACCCACATCGCTCTGTCCATGCAGGTGAGCGTCCCTTCAAGTGCCCCTTCATAGGCTGTGGCCGCTCCTTTACCACGTCCAACATCCGCAAGGTTCACATCCGCACGCACACGGGCGAGCGGCCCTACATGTGTCCGGAGCCTGGCTGCGGCAGGGGCTTCACCAGCGCCACCAACTACAAGAACCACATGAGAATCCACACAGGTAGGAGGGGGCCAGCTCCCCCCCAGCCAGCAGCAGGGAGATTGGTGGGGCTGGAAGGGGCATTTCCAGGCTGCACGTCACAGGGGTGGATCTGGGGGTGGCCGGGGAGTTGGAGGAAATAGTGGAAAGTGCTTTATTGGATTGATTGTTGTGCCAGCAATCTGTCTCCAGCTATTTGCTCTGGTGGGGAATCCCTCCCCAGAGCATGAGGAGGGTGAATCTCAGCTCTGTGGCCTCTGCCCTAGGAGAGAAGCCGTACCTGTGCACCGTGCCAGGCTGTGGGAAGCGCTTCACAGAGTACTCCAGCCTGTACAAGCACCACGTGGTGCACACGCACTGCAAGCCCTACACGTGCAGCAGCTGTGGCAAGACCTACCGCCAGACCTCCACGCTGGCCATGCACAAGCGCAGCAGCCACGGCGAGCTGGAGGCCACCGAGGAGAGCGAGCAGGCCCTCTACGAGCAGCAGCAGCTGGAGGGTGAGCAGCCACTCACTCCCCCGTCAAGGTGTGGCAAAGGGGAGGGAGGTGACAGCAAGAGCAGCCACGCCCCTCTCAGACCCAAGCGTGTGCCCGTGGCCTCCTGCCTCCCCATCAAATCCAGATCTATTGGAAGGTCCTTGCTGTAAGTCGCAGGTTGGGAACAGGCTCCTGACCATTCTGTAGTACAGGGAGAGGTAAAGGCCCTTCTTCCTAGTCCTCACTGAGCTGGTGTCATCATGATCTTGTGCTTTTTTGTGCTGGCCCTTGAGGCCACAGGCACATCCAGAGGCAAGGCATGTGCTTTCACACTCTGATAATGCTGCTGTTCCCCTTCTCTGATCCAGCTGCTGCAGCTGCTGACAGAGGCTCTCCACTGGAGAGTCAGCATATTGCTTTCCTGTCAGAGATGGAGGAAGATGAAGAGGAAGATGCTGTGCCTACACAGGTCTCACTTATCTCTCAGGATGGGACAGAGCAGGTATGGACATGGACAGCCTCCAGCATGTCAGGGACAGCCGTTATTATCTGAAGTGAGATTCTGTCTCTACTCAGCTGTTCTTTGCAGGGCCTTTTTCCAGCATTTTTTCAGACCTTGGGGCTTCCTGGGCTCTTCTGCCCTGAAGGCTCCCTCCTACAGCCTCCACTGCTGCAGTGTTGGTTTGGGGGGTCTCTGGTCCCGGCAGCCCCCCTTGCTGATGGGATTTCGGGGTTTTTGTGTGGTGACTGGCAGCCCTTGGCTCCCTGCAGCTCCCAAGCTCTGCTGACCCAGGCTGGATTTGGAGATGTTTTGTCATCACTTGTATACAACAGTGCTTTTCTTGTACTTCCCTCCACCAGCTGCCCCTGTGCTGACTGGAAAAAACTTCCTTCTGTGGCACGGGGCAAAGGAAACAGCTGCCACAAGTGACCTGTTTCCTCTTAGCCTGAGATGCTCCTGCTGCTGCAATGCACAAGCTGTCCCCATCCAGTCTGGAGACAAGAGGCTGGAAGGGGAAGGGAGATGTGATAGAAGGGGGAGGGCTGAAGACCCAAAGCTCTGAGTTCTCTATCATCAATTTTATCCATGGCCCTGAGCAAAGTCCTTGGAGTTCTCTGTGCCTTGAGTCTTGCAGAGACACTGTTCCCTCCTCGCCCAGACCGATGCCTTGCTAAACTCGGGAGTTGCCTAAGACTCCCTGAGCATCTGCTGTCATCCCCAGGTCAGTCTGTCTCAGGAAGAGCTGCAGGCCCTGGGCAGTGCCATCAGCGTGGTGACACACAGCGGGGCCCTCACCGTGCCCGAGGGAGAGCTGGTGGGTGGTGACACTGGGACCATGACTGTGGCCAACACCGATGGCACTGAGGCACAGGAGGTACAGACAAAGCTGGGACCGTCCCTTCTTCCTCTGCCAGAAAAGAACTGCATTGTCTTTTAAAACATGATTATCTGAACTTTTCCCAGGTGACCATAGTCGCTTCTGGGGCAGTCGTGTCAGAGGAATCGGACATTGCCCCGCTCTGTCATCAGCAGGTGGCATTGCTGGCCACCTCTCACGGCACCCACATCGCTGTGCAGGTACCACATGGCTCTTGCCACCATCCCCTTCACTCCCTGGCCACCTGTTGCCTGCAGCACTTGCCCTCTGGCCCTGCTGCATCACTGCTTGCCCAGGGGGCTTGCTCCTTAATTCCCAGATGCTTTGTATGCAGAGGACAGCAGGGACATCCTCCTGGGATTGCAGAATGCTCCTTTATAAACAGCCTTTCTGCATCACAGCCCTGTCTGCCCTTCTGCTTCACACTGCGTCAGCCACCCCCTCATCCCTCTGTCCTGCTGGGAGCCACCCTGAGCTGCCTTTTGGGGGTTCAGCACTCATTCTCTCTCTCCCTTCCCTCCTCCAGCTGGAAGAGCAGCAGAGCCTGGAGGAAGCCCTCAGCATGGCCACAGCAGTCATCCAGTACGAGCCAGTGCCACCTGACACAGCCCTGCCCGAGAAGGGGAGCTGAGGCCCGTGGAGCCACCAGGGCAGGGGGAGTGGCAGCCCCAGCCTGCTGTGTGCAGGGGTGGTGGGTGCTGCAGGCAGGACACGGGGCAGGGACAGTGTCTGAGTCAGTGCCAGTGCGTGCCCTGCGCCGGCCGGGACACTGACGGGGCAGCACGGGGCCTGCTGGGGTGACCCTGTCTGAAGGGCTCTTCCCTCCAGGGAGGGAGGGCAAATAACACTGGACTGCTGCCTTCTCCTGGTCTCTGAGCAGCAGCCCTGTTTTCAGAGGGGCACTTCCTGCCCTCTCCCTCTAGGAATGGTGCAACAGCTCCCCTTTCTTGCCCACCCCTCCAGCTCAGGGGCAAGTGGGCAGCACATGCACAGAAGCAATAAAGGCCCATCAGAGCAAGCCCAGGCTGTCCTGAGCTCAGTATGGAGGGTGACCAGTTCCTGCCATTGGAGCCAGCACTGGGATGGCTCCAACAGCAGTTCTCCCATCTCTTTGTCGTGTTCCGTTCTCAAGCAAAGCTTCTGTGGCAGACTCCTTGGCTGTGGAGCAAAGCAGCCAGCACTTGCCAGGAGCTGAGCTAGACCTGGATGTAAATGCTGAGTTGAAATAAAAACAGATATAAAATTTTGCTTTTAAAAGGACCCCCCCCCTTCTTTTTGGGGGAGGCTGGAAGGGGGGATTGATACTGGCGTTCAGCAGCTGTAGGAATTAAGGGCATTGAGGAGATTGGAATTGATCAAACGTGTCCTGCCAAAGCAGCAACCGTCCCAGAGGAGAGCTGGGAGCAGGGTGAGCTGTACCCTCTGAGCCCTCAGCGTGGGGCTTGGAGAGGCTAAGACGTGTCCCTGAAATCTCACATCAGGCCTTGGCTCTTCCAAGGACCCCTGCAAGCCTAGATTTAGGGAATTGTGTCTGTGAACACATCCTACATCCTTCCCTGACCTGGGGAGAGAGACCTGGGCTGGTGTCCTATGCCCACAGGTGCCTTCAGCCCTTCCACTGCCCCGAGTGCTGGGTGGACAGAGCTGGGAAAGACCTTCGAGATCCTCGAGTCCGACTGCAAACCTGAGCCTGGTGCAGGCTGCCGGCAGTCACGTGGGTCGTTTTTTGGACATCCCAGAGGATGTTTGCAGAAGAAGAGGTTTCGGCACAACCCGAGAGGATGCCACAGGCTGAGTCTCCTCTCGCCTGGTGCGACCGATCCCTTCCAAAGGCAGCGCTCCTGCTGCGAGGGGGAAGCTGCTGCTTGAGCCAGGGCGGGGATTTCTCTCCCCAAAACGCAAATTATGACGGAGCTTTTGATCTCTGCGCCGAGCTCAGCAGAGAGTCGAGGCTAGCCGCGGCCGTGCCGCCCCGGCCGTGCGGGGAGCGGCGATGGGGCCCGGGGGGTTCCCGGGGCGCCCCGAGCAGGCGGCGCTCCCGCCCCGCGTCCCGCCCGCCCGGGCGGCTCCAGGAACCGGATCCGCGGGCTCGGCAGAGCCGCCGCCGCCGCCGCCAGCCATGGACCTGCGAGCGGAGCTGCTCAAGTCCATCTGGTACGCCTTCACCGCCCTGGACGTGGAGAAGAGCGGCAAGGTCTCCAAATCCCAGCTCAAAGTGAGTCCCCGGGGAGCTCGGGTGGCTTCGGCGCACGGATGGAGGGTGGGCAGCGAGGGGCAGAGCAAGTCCGGGGCTGCTTTGCATCCCCGCGGGTTTCCACGGAGAAATTGTTAAATTTTAAGATCAATAAGACCTTATTGTTGCCTCCACGATAGTTCTGGTGAAGTTCTCAGGCTCTGTGGCATGTCCCTTTAAAAAAAAGACGGTGGGGGGGGGGGGGGGAATTAATGCTCAAATGTGTTTTCTAGGTGAAAATGATAAGAAATCTAATTTTTAGTTGTTATCAATTTCTTATGCTTTTTATGGTGAACTAAGAGCCCAAACTGTTTACATTTTCTTGCTTGCCGGAGCACCTGTGTTTCTCCTTCTTGCTCAGCCAGTGGGTTGAGAGGTAGGGGCAGGTTGTTTTTAAACAAAAAGTCCTCAGTGGTGTGACCAGAAATAACACAGTATTTTATAAACTCTCAGCTTTCCCCTCTTCCCGCTCTTAGCGGCTTTCAGAGGGCTCATGCCCTCAGCCCTTCATCAATAGCTTTAAAAACCTTTTTGTCTGCCCCCAGGCCAGGGTTGCTGAAACCCACCAGGGAGCCCCTTGGCACTGAGAATAATGGATTTTTTAACCTTTGCACACGGTGGGAATCTTTCTTTTTCATCCGTTTTGGTTCTTAGGCTGGCACTGCGGCTGGAAATGTTGGTTGGTACCAGGGTCTGAGATGAGAGAAGAGACCTGAGTAGGAACATGCTGAGCATGGGGAGGTGTTGCGTCAGGACTTGGCAGCTGCTGCCAGTCTGCGAGACCAGTTTTGAACCATTGCAAAAAGACCCACTTTTCTTCTACTCCCTCTGTTTTATAGGGCTTCCCCAGGACAGACTGCAGGGAAGGTGCTGGGCTTTGGGTGGGGGGGTGTGTTTTGCCCCAAAGAGAAGAGTTTTGTTTGCAGGGATCTGGAGGAGAAGCAGCGGGGAGGCAGATTCTTCCTGCTCAGCCTTTGCGGCCGAGAGCCTTCGGCTGCCCCCCAGAACGCATGGCATGTGCCCTGCGAGCCACGCTCACCCACTAAAGCTGTAGAAATAGCTGAAGGAATTAAGGAAAATCCTAAAGTAGGCCAGAGATTAATTTGGTTTGCTAATCCCTGAGAGGGGCTGCTGTACCCCCGTCACAGCATCCCCTGCACCCATGCTCAGGATCCAGAGCCTGGCCCAGGCATGTGATGGACCCAAAAGCACCAGCCTGAACACGTGCAGTGCTTGTCTTGAGAGATCTTTGTCACCAGTGACGATGCTGAGGCCACAGAGAATCTGATTTTAATGGCAGTTTCATGGAGAGTTCATACAGGGTCTGCAAACCATGGTGTAGGGGCTGTGGTGATGCTGGGGATGGCACCTCCGCAGCGGCTTTATCCAGGGGGACGTTCCAGAGGGGAAAGGATGTTCTCCCACGCACCTTCAGTGAGGGGGTGGGCTGGTGGCAGGTCATTGAACAGCAAAGCTCAGCTCTGGATGACCTTCCACCTACCTCCAGGCCAGGGAGAGCTTGTTTGCCCCAGCCTACACAGGCCAGCCACGGTTCAGTGTGGAAGGAATCCGGGGTCTCGCAGCTCTGAGCAATAAAGTGTTAAAGTGGCCGAGCCCACTCCAAACTCCTCCAGGGCTGCTGAGCCCTGAGCCGGGCTGTGCTCTGCTCCCTCACCCGGGCGTGTTGCTACACGAAGGGTCTTGAACAGGGGTGGGAGAGACACCGGCTTTGCACCTACAGGACGGAACCAGCCCCAGAGCTGGGTGGGAGCGTCCGGGCAGAGTGGGAGCTGGGGCTGAGCTCCGGCCGCGCTCCAGGCGGTCGCTCTGAACGTGTTGGGGTTTCCAGTGTGGAGGCCCAGCTGTGGGAAGCCGTTGGGCTCCTTGCAGGGGCACTTGTGCGCAGGCAGGCGTGTGCAGATGCCGCTGTGAGTGTAGGTGTGTGTGTGCACAGGAAGGAAGGACAGTTTGCGGTCGGGTGCTGCGCACCCAGCGACGTTGGGTAGTTTTGTTCCCAGCCAGCCGTGCTCTTGGAAGAGCGTTTGTCCTCTCAGTGCCATTGCATCCCCCTTCCCGGCCAAGCTGGAGGAGCTGTGGATGTGGGATGGGATATGGGGTGTGGTCCTTCAGTGTGGCCATGCGTGGCTGGGGCAGGAGGCAGGAAATACCGAGCACTGCCCTGGTGCTTTTGGGCACCTCTTCTCACAGGTGATGGGTGTGACAGCGGTGGGAGAGGGTGGAGAATAGAAACAAGGTTGGTGCTCAGAGGAATCCAGGGCACGAGGAGGAGTCAGGCAGACCCCTGCCCCCCCGGCCATCCCTGGCATGCCACAAGGGAAAGGTTGTACCAGCAAACTGCTTTCGTAGCATCCCTTTACTCTTATTCTCCTCCTCCCGTCACTGCTTCAGAGGCTGCAAGGGTTTCCCACCTCTCCTGTCTCCAGTCACTCCACCATCGACCAGGCCAGGGCTTTCCTCCCCATTTTTCAGTGACAGCCCTGTGAGAGGAGGGGCTGCAGGTCGCAGGGTGCTGGGATGGATGGAAGGGCTCAGGGTGTCCCCCATGGCCGGGGTCACAAGTGAGACCTCACAGAGCTTTTTAGGGGTGCTCTGGGAGGAGGGGTGAAGGATGGAGATGAGGGCCTATGTTGGAAACACGGAATGGGATATGATTCCCAGACTTTGAATTCATCCTGGTGGTTTTGTTATCATCCTGGAGGATGTCCATGATGTTCCCAGGCCTTTCCACCCTTGTGTGGACCCTGGGGCTGCACCGAGCCCCAAAAGGCACAGCCAAAGCAACAGTGCTTGGGGCTACAGCCCTGTTGTGTGAGCACAGGGTGGAGTCCTGCTGATCCCATTGGTCCAGAAGGTGGAAAAGAGAAAGAAAATCTGGTCAAGCAAGAACTGTCTCCAGCTGCAGCAGCCATCATGGCCTCCGGCGGCTCCTCTCTGGCTGGGAGGAAATTTCCAGCCCTGCACAGAGGAGCAGGGATGCTGTTCCATCTCCTCCATCCCCTCTCTTGAACCCTTGGTAAGCTGCATTGGCAGATCCTGGTGCAGTGGGGAGGTGTCAGTCTGGGACACTTGTTTAACCATCTCCTGCTTCTGGCATGTAAAGGCAAGGAGAGCACCACCTGCTAGAGATGCTGGTAGTGCTCATGGGCAGCCTTGTTCCAGGCTTTCCAGCACGTGGGAAATCCATGAGCTTCTAAACATGTTTTATTTGGGGGGGATTTGAACAAAACAGGCTGTTGGCAAGTCTTGCTGAATATTTCTGGGGATGGTGTGTCTCTACATCTCTATTGTCTGCTTCCATTCCAGACAAAACCTTTGCTTAGTTTCTCACCAGTCTTTCCTCATTTCATGTTTCCATCTTTCTGTGCCCTGAGCAGACAGTGGCTGCTGCCAGGCTGGGCCATGCTTGTGCCAAATGCACAGCTTGGGGTGGCTTATCAGCTTTTCTAGATCAGAGTCCTGTTTGGTCTGAGAGGTTTGAAACAGCCCTTTAAAGAAAGAAATTCCTCGTGTGCCAAGAAAAAAAACTAATGTGGAAAAATCCTCGAATTTTGCCTGTTTCTAAATGATTCTCTAAGGTTTGCATTTGGAAATTATGCCAAACCCAAACCTTGACTCGATGCTGTGGCTGCCAGGAGGTGATGCCATGCAGGGCACAGTCCCCAGGCAGTTGAGTGAGGGGGTGGCACCTTGGGGATGTGCTGGGGCAGGGCTGGAGGTTGTTCACCTTCTCACCACCCCTTGTGCTTGGCCAGGTGCTGTCTCACAACCTGTACACGGTGCTGTGCATCCCCCACGACCCCGTGGCACTGGAAGAGCATTTCCGCGATGACGATGATGGGCCAGTGTCCAGCCAGGGCTACATGCCCTACCTCAACAAGTACATCCTGGACAAGGTGAGTTCCTTGGTCATCCCCCAGACCTGCTAGTCCTCAAGTGAGGACATTGAGGGGAGCTCCCCTTAGCTCTTGGAAATCACATGCCTTGGTGGGTGGAAAGAGGGTGCACAGAGATGGGGACTGCTCAGGTGAATGCCAAAATGGGTGAGAAATGTTTAATACTCAGCATCTCCCTGGCAAGGATGAAGTCATCCCTTTACATCATGGCTCTGGATGGAGCAGCATCTCTGCCCACGTTTCCTGAAGGGCTCTGAGAGAAAAATCAGCCTCTTTTTTTCTCTCCAGCCATGCTCAGATTTGAGGTGTGACCTCATTTGGCAAACAGGAGAGGGAGGAGGATGAGGTGCCAGGGCAGGAGCAGGAGTTGGGCAGGGGCTTTCTCCCTTTTTTCCACGGTTCAAAGACACCTTTGTCTGGCACAGCCACAGGTTGCTCTGTGGGTGCTGTTTCCTCCAAGCATGTGAGGAGAGGAAGAATGACTGACATCTTTCTTCCACTGTGTGCTCACAGAAAGGGGCCAGAGCTGGGTGCAGTAACCCTTCGCTCCCCTGGCTCTCCCGGTGTTCTTATCCCTGTGCCAGTCCCTGTGCCAGTCCCTATCCCTGTGCCCATCTTTGCCTTGCCCAGAGCTGGTCAGCAGCTGCCCAGCCTGGTCCAGCAATGCTAATCTTGGCTGCAGAGATCTGGTCTGCAGCAAGCAAGGACAAAGCTTTCCCCAGCTCCCTGGGCTCAGAGCAGGAGCTGCCCAAGGTCAGCCCAGCCCAATCTCCCCATCACAGAGTGGCCAAAATCCTTCCAGTTGCCCATGTGGTTCTTTGGGAGGTGATCTTTAAACACACCTCTTCTGGTTTCACTATGGTTAGTAGAATCCCAGAGGCAGCCTGAAAAGGGGGAAGTGGGTTTTCCTAGTAAGAGAAGCTTTTAGCTTTTACCACTCAGTTTTAAAACTGCTACAGGCCGCAGTTTGCTCCTGTGCTGGTGGTGTGTGGCTCACACAGCTGGGATGGAACACTCAGGGACAGCCAGAGCTCTTCTGATCCCCATCACGGGTCACCCTTCTGCACCAAACTTGCTGCCTGGGGCAGCTCACGGTGCCAGGACATGATCACAGAACTGTGACAGCAGCAGGGACGAGGCTGGTGGAGGCACCATTCCTGCTGGCTGCCCTCGGGCCAGCACTTCCCTTCACTCCTCAGTTCCTCATTGTGATTGAATGGGATAACAAGAAACCTAAAAACCATGGAGGCACTGGGGAGGTGGGCTTGGAAAGCTCCACACCATCCTGCATGTGCTGCACCCCACGGTTCCTGCTGGTGCTGCCAACCACCCCATGCTTCTCACTGGACAGATTTTAGGAGTGAAGGTTTCTTCTCTACAGCACTTCCTCCCCCAGAACTCCTTTCTGTAGCTCTTCAGCTCCCCACTCACTGCCTGCAGGTGGAGGAAGGTGCTTTTGTCAAAGAAAACTTTGATGAGCTTTGCTGGACCCTGACAGCAAAGAAGAACTACAAACCCGACCGGAATGGGAATAGCGTTGTGTCCCACCAGGACGCTTTCAAGCTCTGGTGTCTCTTCAACTTTCTGTCTGAAGACAAATACCCTCTCGTCATGGTGCCAGATGAGGTAGGACCTGCCTCTCCCCCCATCCCTGTCCTCCCAGGGCTCCATGTGCTGGCAGAGCCCCATTTGTGGGTGACATATCCCACTATTGCTTCCTGGCATGTCCCACTGCATCCTGCAAGCTGTGGTGCTCCAGGGGACAAGAGAAAGGAGGCTGGGGGTGGGACAAGGGGGCTCTCTGCCCTGGGCACCCCCACTGTGCCCACAGCCACCCCCAATGCCCAGGGAGAAGAGGGGGACTTTAGAGGGGAGACCCCTTCAAAATGCTGCAGCCTCTTCTGCCTGGAGGGCAGTGGCAGAGCAGACCTGGCTGTCTCTGTGGCCACTGCCACCGGGTGCTCAGCCCCTGCCCAGCATGCAGAGTGTTAAGGGTGAGGTGCCAGCCAAAGAAAAGCCTCTGGCAGTAATCGCCAAATCTCCAAATTGCACAGCATTTAGAGGGGAAGGTTCTCCCTTTCTCTGGGGTCAGATTAAACCCCCATGAGAAGGGGGGCAGATCTGGGGAGAGCGCACAAGTGCAGAAGCCAGGAGAGGCCTCAGCAGAAGGAACTTGGCTGGGCAAATGGCTGCTGTTGCCTTCTACCCCTTCAACCTCCTGAGATCAGCAGAAAAGCTAAAATTAAAAAAAAAAAAAAGGGGGAGAGAAAAAAGACAAGAAGCACTGTGCTGCGCAGACGTAGGAGGGTGACCGCACTTCCTGTGCCCTGGGAGAGGTGTTTCCTGTGCCCCAGACCATGAAAAACTGAATCATCCTAAACAACTGCATTCAATTCTTGCCCTTCTCACAATTAAATGACATAAAAAACCCACCTGGGTGTGGGGACCCTGCTGTATGTCACCTTCCTGTGTGGTTCTCTGCAGTCACCCAACAGTCTCAGTCCCCAGATCGTGGGCAGAGGAGAGCTGGCAGCAAAACTTGAGCTGTAATAAGTCTTCCCCACATCATGTCAACCACCTTGACTCTTTTAAAAGCACTTCATTTGCAGTTTTAAAATGATGCTCGTCTCCATAAGGACCTGTCCCCCTGCTCCTCCCCAGTGATTTTTGGAAAGCAGAGTGGTGCTGAGCTCACCGTGGCCCTGAGACAACAGTCCTGAATGGGGTTTAACAGTGCTGGCCTGTACTCCCTCAGGCTCTTGTCTACAGAGTTTTCTTACTCTGCAGACAAACCAGCCAAAACATCCCAGCCTTGGTGTTAAAAGGAAAAACCTCCCAGTAGTGGTCAAACTCTAAACCAGTTCCAGCTTCCTGAACCAGCCTGCTGCCTGGAATGCCTCAACCATTACAAGGGGTGATCCCTCTGGGATCAGGGTCCTGCATCTCCAAGCTGGCGAGAGATGTGGCCTTGGGCTCTCCAAAATGGGTTGATGGGGTGGGGACAGCTTCTTCCTGTCACTGAGTGTCCCCATCTCCACAGGTGGAGTACCTGCTGAAGAAGATCTGCACAGCCATGAACGTGGAGCTGAACTCCTGTGAGCTGGATGATTACCTGTCCCAGGAGCCGCAGGGGCAGGGCGGGCTCACAGTGTGGCAGTTCCTGGACATGGTGAACTCGGGGCGGTTCCTGAGAGGCATCGAGCAGGAGGCCGTCAGCATGGCTGTGGAGGAGGTGTACCAGGAGGTCATTGAGGATGTGCTCAAACAGGCAAGGAGCCCCCATATCCTGGTGCACAAGCTCCATCCCGCCCCCAGCACGGTTTTGATCTCTGTGTCTCTCGGGCGCAGGGCTACCTCTGGAAGAGGGGCCAGCTGAGGAGGAACTGGTCGGAGCGGTGGTTCATGCTGAAGCCCAGTGTCCTGTCCTACTACATGAGCGAGGAACGGAAGGAGAAGAAGGGGAGCATCGCATTGGACAAGCACTGCTGCGTGGAGGTACAGCCCGGGCCATGCTCAGCTTGGGGAGAGCAGACCCTTCAGACTCCAGGAAGGGACACCCAAGAACACACGATTTCACATCCATGAGCATGGGACAGCCAGCCCTGTGGCTGAAGATGGGGGGATAAGGTGAGGTACAGGGGGTAATGCTGTGCTGTGTCCTCTCCCTGCAGGTGTTGCCAGACAGGGATGGGAAGAGGTGCATGTTCTGTGTGAAGACTTTGTCCCGCACCTACGAGATGAGCGCCTCTGACACCCGGCAGCGCCAGGAGTGGACGCTTGGTCCGTGCCCACCCCACACCCCTTCCCCAGCTTCCCCATGCCCCCTGCATGTCCCCACTGACCGTGCCCTCCCTCTCCAGCCATCCAGATGGCCATTCGGCTGCAGGCTGAGGGAAAGAAGTCCCTGCACAAGGACCTGAAACAGAAGCGACGGGAGCAGCGGGAGCAGCGGGAGCAGCGCAAGGCGGCCAAGGAGGAGGAGACACAGCGGCTCAAGCAGCTGCAGGAGGAGAAGGAGAGGAAGCTGCAGGAGCTGGAGCTGCTCAAGGAGGCCCAGAGGCAGGCAGAGATCCTGCTGCAGGAGGAGGAGCAGCGGCGGAGGCAGCAGCACGAGGAGATGCAGAGGACCCTGGAGATCCAGCTGCGGGAGGCTGAGCAGGTGGGTGCATCCCATGGTGTGTCTGCCATGGGCTGTGGTGCTCGTGGGGTGGGTGCTTCCTTCCCCTTCCCTTGCTTGGGGCAGCCCAGGGGTTTGGATGTGCAGTGCTGCTGCCACCCATCGCCTCTGGGCTCTGTTGTGCCTGAGATCCCTTTGAGCAGGACATGAGGACAATCTGCCTCGAGGGTCTTTAGCTGGGGGTCAGTGAGAGACAAGTGCTGGTGCCAGGCTAGACAGAGTGCCCATTTCTGACCTCACAGCCAGCACTGGCTCTGAGTGACACAGCCTGTCTCCTGAGCAGGGAAACAGCTTTGCTTTGGACCTGTCACTATGGACTGTCCCTGGTCTGGCCCACTCTGCTTGGTGGGCCTAAGTGGGTTCTGGGGACACTGGTGGTGGCCCGGCCAGCTGATGGCTCCTGTCCCCGCCGCAGGCTCGTGCCTCCATGCAGGCTGAGATGGTCCTGAAGGAGGCAGAGGCAGAGCGGCAGCGCAAGCGCATCCTGGAGCTGGAGGACATGCAGGAGAGGCTCCAGGAGGCCCTGCAGCAGGAAGTGAAAGCGCGGCAGGACGAGGAGGCTGTGAGATACGCACAGGCCAGGTAGGACCAGGGCATCCCTCCCCCTGCTTGAGCAGCCCCGCTCCCAGGGCAGCAGCTGGGCATGGGGATGTGCTCCCCAGGGCAGCTCAGTGCTCCCAGGTACTGGGGTGTGCTGGTGACTTCCCAGTATGCAGGCTGGGACAGGGAAAGCTGGTGGAAGAAGTGGCAGAGGGACATCCTCACCTCTTGCTCTTCATTGTCAGGCTACTGGCTGAGGAGGAGGAGAAGCTGAAACAGCTGATGAAGCTGAAGGAGGAGCAAGAAGAATATATCATCAAAACTCAGAGGGAGAAGCAAGTCCTCAAGCAGGAGATGGAGAACAAGAACAAGTGCCTGGAAGAGGCACAGAAGCAGCTGGAAGAAGTGAGAGTGAACAGGCAGCGGGTGGACCAAGATGTCATGGTGAGCATCAGTCAGTGCCACGTCTCTTCACACACCAAACCCAGGGGACTTCCCAGCCCTCCCAGGGTCACCTCCATACTGGGGAGGACCAAGCTGGAATTGCCTTGGGGGTTTCTGAGCTGTGCTGTGTGTAGGCAGGGGATGATGCAGTGGCTGAGACAGGACAAGCGTGTCCTGCCCTGGGGACAAAGCACTGGTGTCCAAAGCGATGTTCACAGTGGGAGCGTGTGAAGGGGGGAGGTTTGGAGAGGGAGCAGAAGGTCTAGAGGAGGTCTCCATCCCAGAGGGAACCTCCAATCCAGGCTTACTCACGGAAGGGAACAGAACAGGGGCAGTGGGGCACCAGCTCACCCCTTTCCTCCGTCCCCTGCCAGGCGGCCCAGCGGAAGCTGCGACAGGCCAGCACCAACGTCAAGCACTGGAACGTCCAGATGAACCGACTGATGCACCCCATCGGGCCAGGAGGTAGGAGACCAGCTGACCCAGCTGACCACCCTTCCCTGGACCTCCTGAGCACAGCCATGCTGGGGCAGAGCCCACACCCCCACCCATCTTCCCCTTTGGGGGCATCTGGTGGCTGGAAGGACTCCCAGAGAGGATACCCCAATGCTTCTTGCAAGGAGGGACTCTACAAACCTTTTTCTCATCTGAACAGTCAGTTTGGGCCCCAGGTAAACAACTCTCTTTTTCTGTCCACCCCTAGACAAGCGAACAAACGTGAGTGGAGGAGTCTTTGCTGGCTACCAGCCCCTTCTGTCCCGGAGAGATTCTTCCCTCAAGCTCAAGCAGAGGGTGGAGGATAAAGACAGTGACCCCACGAGAGAAAACAGCAAGGAAAACGTGAGCAACGGTGGGAACAGCAGCGTGCTGCCATCTCCAGATGTGGACACCATGGCCACAGAGCCCACCAATTAGCCCACCAGGATGGCAGAGTCCAGCTGGGAATGGCAGGGCTCAGCTTGTCCCTCTGGATGGATAGTCAGTGTGGCCACCTCTGGATGGACCAGCACAGAGCCTACAGGGGACTGCATAAGGCAGAGGTGCTCCCATTTCCATCAGTAAAGGAGGCTCAGGCAGCCCAGTGCTGGGGAGGGGGCAGTGGGACCTTCTCTGGACTGCTGGACTCAACTCCTTGCGCTCTGTTTTACACCCTGTGTTAAAAAAGAGCTGCTGGTGGGTCGGGACCCTGTGGCCTAGGGCTGCAGTTCCCCCTTGGTTTCTACAATAACCCTTCTGCATCACCCACCGTGCTCCAAGGTGTGGGGCCTTGCGATCATCCCAAGGACGCCTGGACTGACCAAGTGGGGCCTTCTTGTCACCCTCACACCACGCCAGGGTGTCCCTAACTACAGCTACCCCCGTGTTTCCTGGCGGTGGTTGTTAGTACTGGATTCACTTAGCAGAAACTAACGAGCAATAAAGCTTTTGGAGCCACTGGTCACAGACCTCCTGCCCCATACACCGGTGGCCCTGCAGGCACCAGCCCTCTTTCCTTGGCAGTGCAGGGTTTGGATTCCCACTGTGTGAAAGAGCCCTTTGGAAGGAAATCAGCCACAAGCTGTGGGAAGTGGCTCCACCAGCAGATTTTGGGTTGGTGTGTGGAGGGCCAAGAGGGACACAGAACTAAACAAAAAAGCCCCAATAACACACCATCATTTGGGTTAGTTTTTCAAGCACCTCTGTATAAATACAGTCCCAGCCACCTGTGCCTTTGGGGTTTTGGGACATAGAGCCAGGGTCGCCTCTGTAACAGGCCCCGGGAGCAACCTCTGCATCAACTCCATCTCTGCGCACTCGCCCGGAGATGAGCCGAGTTCCGTTAGGGAGATTATGATCTGTTTCCTCCCGGGCCTCGCACGGCGCTGCCCCCGGTCTCAGAGTGTTTCTCTCCCACAGCTTTTTTCCATCGTGGCCGAAGGCTCCGTGGGCCCCGGGACAAAGCGCTCAGTGTGCCCGGGGTGCGGGCTGGCCCCGGCCCAGGCCCGCGCTGACGCACAGCGGGGGCACGGCCAGGGCAGGGGCTGCAGGTCAAACGCGTCAGCTTCTCCCCGCTTCGCTCGGCGCTGGGACACAGCGGGGTGGCCCCGAGCCCTGGGCCGTCCCCTTGTGGGGATCCCTGCCTGCTCCGCACCATCCTGGCCGCACCACTTGGGACACAGGACCCCGCCATTCCGCACGGGCTTTCTGAGCACAGTGAGCCCTTCCCAGCTCTGCCCCGAGGCTGGGCTATTGTCTTCTATCGAAGCGCGAGGGGGGGGGGGGGCCGCGGTGCGAATTGCTGGGGCCCATGGGTCACCGGCGCTGCTCGGGCTCCTCGGGCGCTGAGCCGCCCGCGCGGAACGGCCGCCGCCGCCATCTTGGGCCGCCCTCAGGCCGCTCCGCCCCGGCCCGCCCTGCCCCGCCCCCAGAGCCCACCACGGGCAGCGCCTACACTTCCCATGAGGCCCCTCTCCCGCCGCGGGGTGCAGTGCGGGCGGCTCCCGGCAGGGGGCGATGCGGCGCGCGGGGGGGGCGGGGCCGTTGCCGTGGTGACGCGGCCGCGAGGCCCCCGGCGGCGGCGGCGATTGGCCGCGCGCGCGCGCGGGGTGCGGTGGCGTCAGGGCGTGCGCGGTGACGCGCGGGGCCGGGGGTGACGGGGGGGGGGGGCGGCGATACGAGCGGGGCCGCGCGTGAGGTGAGCGGGACCGGGAGGAGGGCGAGGGACGGGGGCTGTGAGGGAGCGGGGGCTGTGAGGGAGCGGGGGCTGTGAGGGACGGGGGCTGTGAGGGACGGAGGCTGTGAGGGAGCGGGGGCTGTGAGGGACGGGGGCTGTGAGGGAGCGGGGTCGTGAGGGACGGAGGCTGTAAGGGAGCGGGGTCGTGAGGGACGGAGGCTGTGAGGGAGCGGGGTCGTGAGGGAGCGGGGTCGTGAGGGACGGGGGCTGTGAGAGACCGGGGTCGTGAGGGACGGGGGGTGTGAGGGGCAGGGCATGTGCGGGACGGAATGTGTGAGGGACGGGGAGTGCGAGGGAGAGGGGCTGTGAGGGGCGGGGGCGGTGTGAGAGGCTGGGGGTGTGACAGGGTTTGGGGCAGGGGTTGGTGCAGAGGGGATATGGGTGCGAGGAGCTGGGGCGTGAGTGGCATCGGGGATATGGGTGCGAGGAGCTGGGGCGTGAGTGGCATCGGTGGCTTTAGGGTTCAGGCTGTAGTTCTTCTTGGGAAATCAGGGGAGACTGAGGACGGGACATGGCCCGCACGGGAGGAAGCTCAGGGGGACAGTGTGCCCGTCGTCTTTGCCAGGGTGGCGTGGTGGAGGGGGAATTCGCCAGGGGATTGAGGGTACCAGGCACTGCAGGGGTCTGGGGCTGGAAGGAGGAGAAGCAGGAGGATCAGGATGGACCTTTAGCAGAGCATCCGGTGAGGGGCTGCTGCAGGAGGAAGGATCTGAGAGTCCTTTCTCATCCCTCACATCTCCACGTTCTGCTCCCTCTTTCCCTGAGATCCCAGATGAAGGAGATGCCTGTGGGAAGGAATCGGATGTGCCATAGGGTCCAGACAGTGCCCATCATGGTGATGCAGAGGGGTCTGAGGGGTGGCTGCCCCACAAATCAGAGTCCCAGGGCTGGTTGCAGTGTTGGTCTCTAAACCAGTGACCTGTGGGTTGAGACAGCCCATGTCCTGTTTCTTGTTTCTGCCCCACTCTCCTCTCCTCCTGCCCTCTCCGTGCAAATCCCTTGTTGCCTTCAGCAGAGTGTCCTTTTCTGTACAAACCTGCTCCAGGCTGAGGTGGGAGTTTTCCTGATGACTTGCCATGTGTCAGCCAGGGACAGCAGACGAAGCATCCAGGTGGGATGTGCTGGCAGGTTCCCTCCATGCCCTGCCAAGCTGGTGCAAGTGTTGCCTTGTGTGTGGTGTGATGGGCATGTCCTGGCATTTACCTGTGAGTGGGACAACGTGAGCCAATCATTTAGTTTTAATTCCCAGATCTCTGGCAGCAGCAGAGCACTCTGGTCTGCAATGGGAGAGAGCTCAGGGTGTGATTTGTGCACTCCCTGCATGTGATTCAGCCCTCGTTGACAGTGTCAAGGCTAATGCTGTGTTACCGAATCAGGATGAGCTTTATTGCTGGTGGACGTGGAGAAAGCCAACTCCTGATGTGCCAGTGGGGTTGGAATGACTTTAGTATTGTTCTTTGTCAGAGAGATTAAAGATAAACTTTGTCAGGATTGTTTAGAAAAACTGTTTTCCATGTTGGGAGAGAAGGGATGAGGAACCTGCTCTGCTGTGAAAGTGAAGCTCCCGAGGGTGCTTTTGTGGCCCCACTGAGGCAGAGGCTGGTGCTGGATCCACACTTGGCAGAGCTCTAGGCTGTCCTCAGCCCCCACCTCTAAACAAGGGCAATCACTGCCTTCAGGAGGATGTGACTTTGACATCACTGACCGGGCGATCCTGATGTGATTGATGCTCCAGCGCGAGGGACTTGGGTCGTATTTTTGGATCTCACACTTGTGCCCTCCTCTGGATGTGCCTTGATCCTGTAGGGAACACCCTCCACACTCAGGCCACTGGGATCCTCAGCTTTTGAGGCAGGGGATTCATGTTCTTTTTTCATCCTCTCCTGGGCAGCTGCAGCTGCCGCTGCCATGTCAGACCTGGAAGGATGTGCAGCACTGGGGGTTCACTCTCAGCGCAGCACTCGCAGGTTGCTGCCGAGCTGCCCGTCCTGCTAGGGGCTGGCAGTGCTGGTTTCTTGCTGGTTTCTTGCTGGTTCTCAGCTGCCTCACAAGTTGTCCCATGTCAAGGGCAGCAATACAAAACGGGGCTTTTCCATCGGAGTGGGAGGAGCAGCTAAGCCTGGGTAATGTCAAGGAGGGTATGTGGGTGCAAACAGCATCATGTTCACAACATCTTTGTTTAATGTTTTAGTCCAGTTAGTCTGCATAACTGTCTAAAAATAGAACATGTTTTCTCTAAGTCCTCTAGTTCAAAGCCTCATAAGCCATTTTTTTTCTGGCATTAGTCTCTTCCTTCTCTTTTGAGCCTGAAATTCATACAAGGCAAAGTTCTCAGGAAAACCAAGAAGAGTGAATGAACTCTGTTGAATCCTTAAGTTTCAGCCACCCAAGAGGAAGTTCATTAAAGTTGCAGGAACTTTCTGGCAGCCTCTTGAAGGTGGATTAAGCAAGCTGAGTAAACAAGCAGCCTTGTGGCCACCATAGACCTTTTTCTAGCATCAACTGTGCATTGTCATAAGAGTTCAGGGTCATCAGCCTCTGGCTGCAGGTGACTTAAGGCAAAGGTGACATCCCTGGTGAGGGGATGGGGCTGTCTCTGCTGGACACCCCAGGGTTTGCTCTACCTCCTGGTCCTGGGACAGATGCTGCCTGTGGCAGCAGCCCCCTGGAGTCACCTTGGCCCAGGGCTTCGGCGTACGAAAGAGGGAGTGTGTGTTTAAATTTCAGAGCTGCTGCTGGACCCAGCCCAGTGCTCCTAGCAGCATAAATATCTGGCCTTCAGCACAGCCGTGGAAACTTGCTCTCTGTCCTTCTGCAGATTGCTCCAGGTTTCGGCTGTCCATGCTGACATGGTGACCGAGCGGTGGCTTTCGGTGACAGGCAGACGAGGACAGCTGCTCCGCAGAGGTAACCCTTCCCCTTTGTATGTGGGCCACCAACCAAGGCACTTACCAGTGTTTCTAGAAACTTGGGGTAGGGAGGAGCCTGGGAAGAGCAGTTTGCTTCCAGCAAGTTTCACTTTGTCCATGAGCTTAAACTTTCTTAAATTTTATTTTAAATTTAAACTCTGTACCTTATTTTTGTTCAGTTTCTGAATATGATCTTATGGATTACTTTAGGGATACACTGTGAGGACCATGGTCTAATCCTGTTCTCCTCAGCTGGCTCTTGCTTTAGAAAGCACAGTGACATAACATTTCATTATTTTGCTGGTGTTTATGACTGAAATTGGCTCTTGTAGATGGGGGAGGGCACATGAGATCCAGGGCTGCACGTGGGTAACTGATGACCCAACAGTCCCACACACGACCCGGCAGTGGGGCCGATGCTGTCTGTCGGTGTCAGACAAAGCCGAGCAGATCGTGGCAGAGGCAGGACAGGGGTTTGGTGGAGGTGGTCAGGAGGGACATGGGTGGGCACCGTCCTGCCCGCAGACCCTTGAAGTGATTCCTGCAATCAGCAGTGCTGAGGCTGTCTGCATGTGGCTGTGGGTGTGTGTTTGCCACAACACAGGTCTGAGGTGTTGAGCTGTTGTGGGTTTCTGTGTCACGTTGGTGCAACTGTTACGCTGTCTCTGTTCTGGTATTCAAGACACAGACTTCTAAGGATCTTCACAGCATGTGGAGAGGATTTTGTAATGAGCCCCATGAGGCTTTGCTGATCAGAAGAGCATTGTTGTACAGAATTGCTTTCTGGTGTTTATGGGCTCTGTCTTTCTTGCGTGATGCCTTTTGACAAATATGTATTTTTGTACAGTACATCTTGTTGCCCTTTGGGGAATATTTCATCTGTGGCTATTGAATTATGGACTGGAAATCTGCAAATGATCTTGGAGACTGAGAGATTGGCACAACAAGAGACTCTTGGGCTCCTCTGAACAACAGAACCTGACATACAAATGATGTTTTAATTGGGTGAGATGATGTTACAGTGCTTATGCCTGAAAGGTTATTTGCTGTCAGATCCCAGCCTGGATTGCCCTGGCTGTGACATTTTAGATGTCAGGGGTTTTGTGGTTTGTACTGACTCTTGCTTAGAGCAGGAACAAACTGATAACCGCAGATTTGTTGGGCTCTGTTGCTGCTTCTCATCAGGTGCTGCAGAGTAATCTCTGCTTTTTCTAGAGGTGCACTGCTGCAGTAATTTTGGAGAGTCTGGGAAAGTCTGGACAAGCAGAAGTGATTTCCATAGTGAGGACAAATAAGATTTTTCTGTAGAACTAGTTTTATTTTTTTTTTAATGCTCTGAAATGTGCTTGCCTCGGCAGAATGCCTGGGAAATTACTTTCCCAAAGCGAGGTTTGGAGTGGAACGATTGATGCCAGTATGAATCCTTTTGGTCAAGAAGATTGTGAAATGCATGCTCCCCAAAATATATGTTTTGGGATGACGTTCAGTGGAGTCCTGCTTGATTGCAGGAAGGGTTCAGAGCAGAACTGACTCGAGATGTATCTTAGTTTCATTATGACTTCTTGAAATGCTTTAATATTCACTGTTTCAGTCATAATGTCTGGAAAATGTCTGTGTTTTCCAAGGCTTAGCCAAGAGCTTGCGAACATCTGGGATCGTTTTGGTCAGGTCTTTCTATTTGGCTTTGCAAAGGGCTCTGAAATGCGTGTGTGGATGTTGGGGGGCTTTCCTGGGGACCTCATGGACAGGCTCTGCTCAAAGTTTTGAGTTTTGGGGAGTCTGTGGTTTGCAGGGGAATCCTGACCATGGAGGCGGAAGTGGCAGGATGAAAGCACAAGCCAGAAACACAAGCGTTTGTTACGGTGCTGGATCAAGCCAGAACCCATCTCAGGGGCTGGGGCATAGCCACAGCCTGGTAACCTCCATGTTACCATAAGTTGTTGCCATCATGCTGCATTT
Organism: Aphelocoma coerulescens; assembly: GCF_041296385.1. NCBI lineage: Eukaryota > Metazoa > Chordata > Aves > Passeriformes > Corvidae > Aphelocoma > Aphelocoma coerulescens. The sequence goes on along the minus strand of NC_091039.1, from coordinate 4,435,339 downwards.
CCTGATTTGCCCTAGTCTGGGAACTGGAGCTTGAAATAGCAAAAGCCAGAACATGCATGTTCAGCCCTTAACAGAGATGTGGGATCTAGACAGGGAATGGTTCTGGTGATTTGAAAGGGCAGATGAGCTGATAGGGAAGCATTTCTTTGATGGGCTGTTAAGACAGACTTTACTGCGGAAACACATGCCTATCTCATTAGGACAGGCTTTGTCAGGCCTTTCCTGGCAGAAGTTGTGTGAGATGGCTTCAAAATAGGCAATGCTTTGTGCAGTCATCGTGTTGATGGGAACCTAAGCTCAAATCCTTATCCTGCCTGACTTGTTACAAACATTTTTCAATGGAACTCTTGATTTCATCATAATGCAATCTGGGATATTTCTGAAAATGCCCAAATCAGCTTTTTGCCTTTAAGTTGTTTATATGGATTCTGCTAGAGATGTTGGCCCTAGAAAGCTGCTAACTCCACAAGGGCTGATGGTCAGAGACCCACATCTCTGAAAATATCCGTGGGTTCTCATGTCTCTGGGGTAGGCCTTATGTTGTGGAACTTAGGGACATGGGGATCTCTGGAAAAGGGTTGTTGGTGAGCATGAACTTGAGGAGCCTGCTGAGCTGCCAGCAGCTGGCTGTGTCAGGAAGCAGTAGCTGTTGGCTCACCGTGAGCTCTGTGGCTCACCCTGTACCCCCAAGACAGTGCCAAAGGCATGAGGATGTTACAAAAAGTGTGAATGCTTTGCTCAAGGGTTTTGTTTTCTGGGAGCTGAGGCAAAAATCCAAATGGTCAGAGCACACTGTGAGTCTTGGCAGGATCACACTGACATGGTCGCTGCTCCTTTCCCTGCTGAAAAGGCAGGGAAATCTCTGTTCTCCAGGCAGCTATTGCTGTGTGAATGTGGCCAAAAATAGTAAGGAAACAGCATTCCCATATAGTTCCCTGAGAGGGTGTTGTACTAGTTTGTGTGGAAAAGTGATTCTGGTGTTCTCTGGAGGTTTTCTTACGGAGATATGTGCAGTGAGACTGGGACCCCTCTGTTTTCCTGGCTGAAGGGGAGCTGCAGCAGACACAGCAATCTGCTCGATCCATCTCGCTGCGCATGTTCCTGGCCCTGCTGAATCATCGGAACTTGTGCCTGGGCACAGTTGCTCTCTGTCAGCTGCATCCTGGGATCAGAGCAGCGTGGCTGGTGCCCAGGATATTTTGCTAAAGTCTACAAAACCAAGTAGCACTTCTCTGGGAGTCCAAGTGTAAACATAACAAAACTTACAGGCTGATGGATTTGGTTTTTTTTCCTGATTAGTCCAACAGATCTAAACAGATCCAACAGATCTAAAATCTGTTGCTGCAAAGAGGAGGAGGTTTGCTACTGGTTTTCTGGGCATTTTCCTGGATTTGGGAGCACTGGCAACGTAGCAATAAAACCTAGGGGCCTGCTGGATGTTTGGCTCCAGACAGAAGGCTGCATGCATGTGTGTGATCCTAAGTGACTCATCGGCCCACTGCTGCTTTTCTGCCCCCATTGCTTTTCTGGGGAGCTGATTGCCCCTTCCAAAGCAGGGGTGGCACTTGTTGGTGTTCCAGTGACCCTGAGACTTTGGGGAAATCTAACCTGGATCCTGGTGTGTGCAGCACTGCCAAACTTGGCCTCCCTGACCGCCAGCGGTGCTGAGCCACAGCTTGTCCCACTCACCACTTTCCTGGAGTTCCATTTTGGTGCTGCTCTGGGTCTGTAACACCCTGTGCCCACTGTTTGCCTTGGGAAGTGGTGTTGCTGTTTCTGTGAGCTCCTCCCTCACCCGCCCTGTTCTATAATTACTGATGTTCCTGAAACCCGATCCTTCCATGTGTCCTGCTCAGGTTCAGGAGGACAAGGGGTCTCTAAGCAAACCGACTGCCCTGGAGTACAGCCAAGAGGACTTCAGCAGTTTGGGAAAGCGTCATCTTACAGTGGTTCAGTGAGTTCTGAGCTTCCAGCCTCCTCACCTTTGGGATGGTAAAGGAAAGGGGAATACATCCCAGACAGCTTCTCTGGTGTGAGTGCCAGGTTTGCAGCGCGATCCCAAAGCATTGCCACAGTTTCACAGCCACCTCTGCTGTGCGCTGGGCTGTGGGGGGATGATCCTCTCTCCTTGCCAGACTTAACGATCTTCTCAAATAGCAGCACTTCTGTGCCATTTCCAGCACTGAGAAGCCCCAGTGGTGTCACCTTTCCAATACCTGCTTGTTTCCTGGCTGCTGTCCTTGTTCCAGTGGGTCAGACCCACGTGCCCCTCCTGGCCATAGGTACTTCGGGCTGTCCCGAGTTGACCGCAAAACACAAATACCAGTCAGCAGTTGGCAGAATGAGATGCGCCAGTTTATTTCCTGCAAGTCATCCTGGAAAAGCCTTGTACAGGAATGTATGACAGGAGAAGATGGTCACAAGCAGTGCAGGGAGCTGACCAGGGGCTGGGCAGGCCAGACCTGCAAGTGTGACTGCGAACAGGTGTCAAAATCTGCAATACGGGAATAAACAATGACACTTAGCACTGATCTATTGCTCTGCACTTCCAAAACATACCGTCTCCATGAGCTAACGCAGCCAGGGAAGGATCAGGAAGAAAGCACTGTAAAAATCCTGGGTTTGTTTCTTTGTGGTGGATTTTGGTTTTGGTTGAGGTTTTTTTGATGATGAAGGAAATGGAGGTATGGGACTTGACCAGATTTGCTGAAGGTCATGGAGCAGCACTACAAGTAAGAGCTAACAACTGCACAGCTCTTCACAGCCTGCCCTGCTGCTGCCCTTCTGCCAGCATCAGCCACGGAGCCTCATGAGGTCAGGGAGTCCCTCTGCTGGGAAGCTGTGGAGGGATGACTCCTCTGTCTTCCAGTATCTCAAGATTTTGAAGCACATCTCATGCGTGCTTGGAGCTGCTGGAGCCAGGGAGGGCTGCAACTCTTGGAGAACAAGCAGCCTGGCAGACCCTGCTTTGCACATGGCTGAGAGTTCAGTGCCCAAAGTCTGCTTTTTTTCTGTGTCTCCAATAACTCTTGCACTCTGAACAAAGCCAGCAGCAAGTTCCTTTTGGAGGAAAATGTCATGACCTGGTTTTGGGTACAGCATCAATTATGGTACAAAAAGAGAAGAATCCAGCAAGTTTTGTAACCTTTTTTAATGAGCTGGGGGTTTTTTTCCCCCCTCAGTGCCCAGGAAGTGGGTGAGTTAAAACATGCAGTAGATGTGTGATTCATTTTGGCAAGCCTGGCTGCTCAAGGCAGCTGAGGGAAATCTCCTGCACCTTGTGTCACACGTCCCTGAGTAATTAGCAGCAGCTATGGTAATGGCAGCTCTGGCAGCACCCCACTGCTTAGTGAGCCCAGCTCACTCTTGGGGAAGCACAGGTGGTCCACACCAAGCAGCCTTGGAGAGAGAATCACAGGACTGGACTCTGGGGCATGGAACAACATCTACGCAGATGCTTCAAGGGGAAGAATCTGGCCCAGAATGTCCGTCCTGGTCAGTGCTATGTGGGAGGGCTCTTCCTTGCTAGCTCTAGTAGTTTATTTTTGTGTGTAGCCTGCCTTGCGGCCAAGACTTTGAGTAAGGGAGGAAACACTCAGCTACTAAGTGCTGCTGAGATCTCATTGGCTAATAGGGGGGTACGCTGATCTTCCAGGAGCAAACACAAACATGTTTTCAGTGTTCGTCTCTCCTGTTTTGTACTCTTAGTTACCTTTCCTGTATTGCAGCATCTGCTTAGCTCTTATTTGGCTTTTATTAGTAGTAGCTGACGTGTAGGAGGAGGAACAGAAACTGGTACTTGGTCAGCAGATCTTGGAAGCAGTGACACAACCCAAGGGAAGTCTGCAAAAGGTGGTCAACCAGCAGCAATCACATCTCCTTGATGGATTCAGGTCAGTTTTCGATTGTGGATTTCAAAATGTGCTGCGCATCACAGTGCTGCCCTGCAGAGGGCTGAGTTCTCATCTCACCCCTCCTGTTTCTTTTGGCTGTGAATTTGGCGAACATTCTTGTCCAGAGGAATAAAAACACGAGCCAGGAGTGCTCCCATGGTATATTGGTTTCCTTTTGCCATTCCTGATGACCTCTTTTACAGTAACTTGAACAACTACTTTGAGCGGATCAGCTCTGTGACTTGACTTTTGGGAGGTTTGGACCTTTCTTTGGTGCTTTGCTTTTCCTGGAAACTCTGAGCTTGGCTTCAGGGTCTACGTGCTAATCAGCAGTATTAGCTGCCAGGGGAGCTGCCAGGCCACAGGGGCACAGGCTGTTGGTTGATGAACTGGAGGCTCTTGGTCAGCTGTACTGCCTTCTTCCAGGGAATCCACACTGAAGGTTTATCTCCTTTTAACTTCTATTCCTGATTTTTCCTCTTCTGGTTTTGCCACGTCTCTCTCCCTGTTCCCACTGATGGTTTAGCTTGGCGTAGATGCCAGCTTCTAGGAAAGACAAACCTGTTGCCCAAGCTTTTTGCAGCCAGCAGGCATCAGCCCAAGCCCAGAGCCAGCAAACAAACCCTCCCTGCGCTGGCTGCAGAGGAACCTGCTGGCTCAGCCAGGGTTACCAAAGCTCCTTGAAACAGGGATTGAGGCAAGGGCAGAGCAAGTAATGAAATGCTTGCCCTCTTGCTCACTCCCATCCTGTGGGAAGAGGAAGGGAAACATCTTTGCTAGATTCTCTGGATATGCTTAGGAAGAAATTCACAATCTCCATCCTTGTTTCCATCAGCGTCCTGTGACAGCTGCCAAACGGAAAAAAAGGGGTGGGTGTCTACAGCAGGCAGAAATCTCTGCATGTCTTCCTGCAGCTCGAAGTTTGTGTGCTGCACTCTGGCACAGGACTCAGCCAAGAGGAGGAGACCATGTTATCCCTGCTCCGGCAACCTGGCCACTGGATGTGGTGGCACCAAATGGCTTGAGAGGTCCCGGGGTGGAGATGGGCCCTTTGGCTGTCCTTTGTCACCCACAGTGCTGTCCCACAAAGATTCCGGGCTGCGGTGCTGGCTGGGCAGGTCCCTCCTTATGCTCAGACAGAGAGACTTTGGACAAACCTCTGGAGAGTGCCAGCTTCCCAGGACCCCCATTCCCACTGAAGGGCTTGCAGGGGAACAGAGGGAAGCATGTGAATCCTTGGTGAATCTCCACAGTCTCTGCCTGCTGCCTCCCTGCTATACCTGGCATGGGGGTGAGGGCTGAGGTCCCTCTCCTGCTGGGGGCTCTGCCCAGCTGGCTGGCTCCTCCAAGGGGTGCACAGGCACGGCCCACGCCTGGCCCTTTACCCAGGCAGTGGCTGCCTTGGCCCTTCATCTGCCAAAGGCTGGGGCTGCAGCCTCCCATGTGAGATCAATCCTCTTTTCCAGTCCTCTCCCTCTATCCCAGTTGTTTAGAAAACAGGAAGGGCTAAGGGAGAGGCAGGTGTGCAAAGAGCTCCTGCAGCTCCCCTCTGCCCAGGCCCCTGAACTCTTGGCCTGCAAGGAGATATTCAAGCAACACATTTGGAGCCTTCTGGTAAAAGCTTTTCTCTCTCTGGCTCTCCAGCCACTCTCAAAGGGCGGGATTCACATCCATATCCTTTCTGTAATGCCTGCGTGCACGAGCAGCCTTAGCTGGGGCCCTCTGGAGCTGTCTGTCCGTGTCTTGTCCTGTTTTCCCCCTCCTCACACCCATCCAAGCCCGACTCCAAGCACAGTTTTGGAGTTGCTTTTTTGGGTTTTGGGGAGCAAAATGCATGCCAAAAACTTGGTGCTGCCCTGGGTGCACATGGCCCTGAGTAGACCCGGCAGATGCAGGACAGCAAGTCAGGGACATGCCCAAATTATTCCAACATGTCCCATGAGACATCTGGGGCAAAGCAGAGAGCTCTGTCTGCAGTGGGTTTAAAGCAAGGGGCTTGTGCTGGATGCCAGGGACAAAGGGAATCTAATGAGCTGCTCATTAAGCTCCTGCAGGATGGATTTTCCACTATAGATGAGCTTCTCCTGCCACAAGCTTCCCCCGCTAACTGCTCTTCCAGGCAAAAGTGTTTCCCTGATGTTTGTGTGATCATTTATATATAACCCTGAAAAGGATGAAGTTCATTACCCTCCATCTCCAATGAATAGGTTTTCCTGCCTGTCTGCCATGTCCCACCACGTGGGATGTGTGAGCAGAGGCCAAGGATAACACAGCCCTTCAATAGTCCCTCAGTGCTCATGTGGAGGCACGGGAAGGGAGCACCCCCCTGCCTGCTCCTGCTGCCAAGGAGCACAGGCCAGTGTGCTCGCTGTTGCCACTAATGTACCTCTTCTGGAAACAAAGCCACCTGTCCTGCAGTCTGAATTCCCAGTGTGGAGGGAAAAAACAAAGCCCCCTCAGCCACAGGAGACCCAGGCTCTGGTGCAGCACCAGCTCCAGGGGTGACTTGTGTCCTGGCTTTGTAACATGTTTGTGTTCACCCTCCCACCTGCAGGTTTTGTTCTCTCCCTGAGCTGCTTCCTTGCTCTTTCAGGGAGCTCTGACCTTGATGGCTTTCCAGCAATCCAAGGAGCTGGCTGCAGCTCAAGTTCGAAGTGCCAGGTGTGAGGGTCTGCTGCGGGAGGGCAAACAAATCCAGGGAGTTCTGGGTCACTGCTGCCCTCCCCCAGCAAGCCCTGAGCTGTGCTGTGGCCTTGGGCACAGGGCACAGACCATACCAGAGCTTGGGGTTGCTCTTATACGAGGCCCTGCAAGGTCCTGCATTAGTTTAATTCGGGTCTGCAAATTGAAGCTTTCTTGGTTGAACCTGGATTTCAGTGGCTTTCCCAATGAGTATTTCTCCACTTAAAAATTGCTCTCTTAAGGAAGTGGATGGAACTTTACATAAGCTGGGCTTGAGATATTAATTATTCAAGCAAGAGTCATTTTAGGAATCAAGATGTGGCATGGTTGGGAGGGAGGTGGGAATGGCTCTGCCATAGCCACGGTACCGGTGCTGCATCGCTTGGATGGCTGGAGCTCTTTGTGGGCTCTTTGGGATGGAGTAAGGCAAACAAGGAGCGGAAGTGCGTGGGGGAGGATGGGGCCGTTCCTCCCACAGGAAACCCAGGATTAAGACACTGGTTGGATTGTGTGGCTGTTGGGATCGCACTGCTGGACCCCGTGGCTGAGCACGGCCCAGCAGCTGCGCAGAGCAACAGCAACACATTCAACCCTGCTCTTGGCAGAGGAGCCAAGTGAAAACAAACACAAAGGCTGTAACTGGCAGCACTCTGACGGGAAGGAGTGCGAGTGCAGGGCCGACAGGAAGCCATCAGTCTTGCAGATGGCTTGCACGGGCCAGGGAATTCTAGCCTCTGCCTGCTGCTGCACTGAGCCCTGCTTGCCCAGTATCTTCCACCCACGGGTAAGGCACGCCCTGATCAGCTGCTGCTCCCAACCCAAGCTCTGCCATGGCTGGGCAGGGACAGAGGGTGAAGCCAGCCCTGCTTTGATTCTTCTGGAGATGCTGGCTCTGTCAGACCCTGGCCCTGGCTGTCACCATCACATCCCAGGTCACTGGCGGCTCTGGGGGACATTGTCTGGAGCAGTGTTTCTGCTATGGGACTTGCAAGCTGGGTCCCTGGGTGGCATTTGAGCTGGTTTGTGATCTGCTGGGCTTTAAAAACAGTTCTGTGAGCTTTTGCTTCCTTGAGTCCTACAGAATGTTTATTCCAGAGTGCAAAGGGATCTTTAAATGGCCCCGGCTCTGCATGTCTCACTGGCCGAGGAGCAAGCACAGAGCAGGACTGGTGTGGTTGGTGACACTGCCCTGCTGCTGAGCTGCTCCATGCAGGCACTCAGTGTCCTCTCTCCCATGTCCTGCAGGCTAGCAGGAACAGCCTGGTGGGGTCCATCTTGGATAGACGCGGATGATGCCAGAGCTATGACAGGGATTGCAGTCTTGGCACTGAGGGGTGATCAATTATGGAACAACTACAGGAGGAAGTACCTGAGGTCAAGGAAGAGGAAGAGGAAGAGGCAGTGATAGTGGCAAGCGGAGCCTCAGACCCAACTGGAGGACCAGACAGCTCACTGCCTTCAAGCAGCTACACAGGTGAGTGGAGCCACAGGTGCTCATCCTGTGGAGCATCCAGGCACCCACAGCCCCCAGGCAGCATGCTCAGCTGAAAGGGCAGAGAATCTGTCCTTGAATGGAGTTCAGCTGGTTTTAATCTCTTCCCTTTGTGAAATAATGCTCCAAGTTATGGAGAGCTTATTTCTTCCTCTGAGATCACTGCACAGCCACTGGCAATGGAAATTAAAAGGACAGGTAGGTAACATTGTGCTTGAGAGCAAGGGGCCTCCCAGGGTGCTTGGGAACGCTTCCTTGGACACTTCTTGAAGTCCTCAGTGCAAAGTGGTTGTAGGGGGTAGGAGAGAAGATTTGTGGATGCAGAAGAGGCTCCTCCAGAGGCCTTGATGTTCCAGCTGGGATGTCCTGTGCCAGCAGCCGGCCAACCAGGGATTAGAAAATCTGCTGGTTGGGATTTCATTGCCAGGACATGAATGCCAGAGGGAATAAAGAAGCATTGATGTGGAGTCTGAGCTGCTGGGGTATTCTTGGCTCTGCGCACGGCATTTGCCTGCAGCCAGTGCCAGATTCCAGATGTGATACCAGGGGCAGGCAGGACAGGGCTAGAAATCCCTCCTCAGCCCCATGGCTGGAGGAGCTGGCCACATCAGGAGCTGGGCCCGTGGCTGTGACATGGAAGGACGTGTCCCTGTGTGTGTTTGCAGACCTGTCACAGAGCTCCTCTCCCTCGCTGTCGGACCAGCTGCAGATGGGCTGCGAGGAGGCGGCGCTGGGAGCGCTGAACGTGGAGTGCAGGGTCTGCGGAGACAAAGCCTCGGGGTTCCACTACGGCGTGCACGCCTGCGAGGGCTGCAAGGTGAGAACCAGGGAGGGCTGGGTTCAGCAGCACCAAGCAGGGCTTAGACCCCAGGGACTGGGCTGCCTCCTCACACAAGAAGATTTGCAGCAAAACAGGGATTCGGGATTGATTGTAAAAAACTCAATTGAACCTGTCTAGAATGTGGCAAGTACAGGCAGGCAGCAAATGCTGCCCTGGGAAGGTGGCTGAGACCTGTATGGCCCAAACCTTGCCTAGTCATGCTTTGCTGTATAAGGCAAATCCATCTGTCCCCACAGGGACCCTGAGTTTGCTTTTAAAAATGGTTTCTGTGCTGCAGATCAGCAGTGAGCTGTATATTTATCCCCCTGGGATCATTGGCTGCAGCTTGGATGTTCCTGGAATTCTGGAATTCTTTCCCCTGCAGCAGATCCAGCAGGGTTGCGTTAGCAGCCCAGGTCCTGCCAGACATTCCTGCAGGCTGGGGTTGGCCCATGGCTTGTTCCTCCATCCCTCCTTGTGGGCTGCTGGCAGTCACACAGCACCAGGCATGGAGTGCCCCCCACATTTCCTCCTCTGCAGCCCCTTTCTCCCACCACATGACCTCTCCTTGGGATAGAGACTGCTTGCATCAGAGAGACCAGGGCTCCCCCTCCTCACCCCCCTGAACCTTCCTGAAGCTCCAGGGGATGACAAACCAGCCTGGTCCCAAACCACAGGCACTGCTGCTCCATGTCCCCCTGCTCCCTGCCTGCAGGGTTTCTTCCGCCGGACGATCCGCATGAAGCTGGAGTACGAGAAGTGTGAGAGGAGCTGCAAGATTCAGAAGAAGAACCGAAACAAGTGCCAGTACTGCCGCTTCCAGAAATGCCTCTCGCTGGGCATGTCACACAATGGTGAGTGTCACTGCTGCCCACAGGCCTGGCTAGCTGGGTGACACAAGGCCAGCTGCCCTCCTGTGAAGGGTGCCCATGGCCTGCTGTGCTGTAGCCTATGGCTCTTCTTGCTAGGGGATCATTCAAACCCCATGCTTCAAGTATTTGACTCTTCATCCCCTTTTTCTGTATGAGAAGGGGCTGTTTATTCCCACCGTGCAGTACAGCTGCTGGCATGTGACTGTCCCTTACGGACTGGCCCAGAGGGAACTGGCATGCAGATTGTTCTTCTGTGCTGGCATTTTCAGACTTCAGGTGTAAGAATCTTGGATCCAGACAAGCAAAGGTGTTTATGTGGGAACTGGGGTTTGTGCAAGAGCCCAGAGGAGTGGGATGGGAGTCTGGTGTGAGGAAGCAGCAGTGGCTGGTTCATGGTGTTGATGCTGGAGGAGCTGCAGCCTGGAGAAGCATTGTGTTGTGTAGCTGCAGGTGTTCTCCAGCAGACCTGTCTGTCTGCAGCAGCAGAACAAACTGCTGCCTCTCTGGATGCATCTTCTGGGGTCCCCCCGCTGTCCTGACCCCCAGTTTTGCCCCCCCAGCAATCCGCTTCGGGCGCATGCCAGAGGCAGAGAAGAGGAAGCTGGTGGCAGGGCTGACAGCGAGCGAGATCAGCTGCCAGAACCCGCAGGTGGCTGACCTGAAAGCTTTCTCCAAGCACATCTACAACGCCTACCTGAAGAATTTCAACATGACCAAAAAGAAGGCAAGAGGTATCCTGACCGGGAAGGCCAGCAGCACCCCAGTAAGTTCCCTCCCAGGGCAGGTGGGGTTGGCTATGGCCAGCACAGGGGACTGTTCTCTGGGAGATGCTGCACATCTCCCTGCTGCCGTAGCTGTTCCATATGCACCATTCCCACCTGTGGTCAGGTGGGCTCTGCATGTCCTGCCCTTTGCTGGGAAAAATCCCATTGCTCTGTAGACTTGTGCTGTGGTGGGTGGGTGCAGACTGCCTGGGCACTGTTAGCCCCAAAGGCAGGGCACAGCACAGGGACAGGCAGACAGGACTGTCCTGGGCAGAGCTGGCACCTCGAGTCCCCGCAACAGACTCCTAACTTGCTTCTTGTTCAAGCAGCCTTTTGTGATCCATGACATGGACACCTTGTGGCAGGCAGAGAAGGGGCTGGTGTGGAAGCAGCTGGTGAACGGTATCCCCCCCTACAAGGAGATCGGGGTGCACGTCTTCTACCGCTGCCAGTGCACCACGGTGGAGACTGTGCGGGAGCTCACCGAGTTCGCCAAGAGCATCCCCAGCTTCATAGGCCTCTACCTGAATGACCAAGTGACTCTGCTCAAGTACGGGGTACACGAGGCCATCTTCGCCATGCTGGCCTCCATCATGAACAAGGATGGGCTGCTGGTGGCCAACGGGAATGGCTTCGTGACCCGCGAGTTCCTGCGCAGCCTGCGCAAGCCCTTCAATGAGATCATGGAGCCCAAATTTGAGTTTGCTGTGAAGTTCAACGCGCTGGAGCTGGATGACAGCGACCTGTCCCTGTTTGTGGCTGCCATCATCCTGTGTGGAGGTGAGCGGGTGCCCTTGGCCGTGCCAGAGTCAGGAAGAGTCCTGCCTCCTTAGAGGTGGTTCAGAGGGGGCTAGGGGAGCTGAGCTGCAGCTGGCCCTGAGGTCAGCCAGGGATCTCTCAGGGGCGTGAGAGAAGAACTGAACACTTCCAAAACCAAAGCTTCTCTGTGGCGGTGATGCCTGGCAAGCTTGGACCAACAGCAAGGAATGTAGAAGTGGCATCTCCTCCTCATATGCTGCTGTGGGATACGTTGCCCAAGGGCACGCTTCTCCCCTTTCTAGCTGATGAGGTTGAAGTCCCGGTGGGTGGGTTACAGTCCCCGTCTCCCTTTCCCCAGGAGGAGCGTGTACTTTGGAAGGCTGCACCATGACCCTGCAGCTACCATGCTTCCTCTCCACAGACCGCCCTGGCCTGATGAACGTGAAGCAGGTGGAGGAGATCCAGGACAACATCCTGCGAGCACTGGAGTTCCACCTGCAGTCCAACCACCCAGATGCCCAGTACCTCTTCCCCAAGCTGCTGCAGAAGATGGCTGACCTGCGGCAGCTGGTGACAGAGCATGCCCAGCTGGTGCAGAAGATCAAGAAGACAGAGACAGAGACATCTTTGCACCCGCTTCTGCAGGAGATCTACAAGGACATGTACTAAGGACCTGTTATTTATGAGAATGAAGCCATGGATTCCCATCAAGACTCTGTACAGAAACAAAGAAAACCCTTCCCAGTGTCTTCCATTTCTCCTACTGGAAACTCTTTTCTACATGACCCTGACATACGGTACATAGGGTGAGATGCCGTCAGGATTTGCAGCTGCCTCCTGCTCGGCCAGGGCTTCCGTTAACACACACTAACAAATCTGCAAAGCTGCTGTTCCCGTTCCTACGGCCCAGCTCTGGCTGTTCCCAGAGCAGAGCGGCCGCCCAGTTTACATGGCTCAGGCAGCGAGGTTCCTGTGGCACTCCGGGTCCCCAGGGTGGGGAGCTCTGGTCCTTGGGAGGGCCAAGGGGGTGCAGGGGCCAGCGGGGCCGACAGCAGCACTCACAGTGTGTCTGTATTCTCTCGTTCGTTTGCACTCCGAAGACGTGAGCCGTGAAGTCTGGGACAGTGTGATGAAAGGATGTTTCTCTCTTACCCAAAGAACAGCCCCGGAGTCTTTGAACACGGGTAGGGGCTGTCCCAGCAGAGACCCTCAGCTGCAGCCCCGCTGTGCTCTGCAGTGCGTTCCTGTCTCCCAGCAGGACTGTGTGAGCTCTGCCTTCCTGGGTGCTGTGTGTGAGCCTTTGCTCCTGGCGCCCTCGTTCCATAGGGAATGCATCCCTTGGCACCTCAGTATGAGAGAGGGTGGGATGGGGAAGTGGGAGGGAAAGGATTTGACTCCTTAAAGTTCACCTTCAGAGCAGAGGCACAGAATCCATGGCTTCCACAGGCTGTTCTGCACAGATGTGAGTTAAAAAAAAGGTGCGCAGAGGGTCAGGGGCCTTGAGCTCCTCAGGGTTTGGTGTCCTGCCTCAGTTTCCCCTCTGTGAAAGGGACCTGGATTGTCACCTGCTCTCTGCTTGGAGCAGGAGCACGAGGATCTGTTAGTGCATTGGTTGCAGAGAGCTTTGCAGCTGCTTTATAAACAGGGAGGGGGTGGTTGGGATGCTCACAATGGGCAGCAGCTTCCCAGCGAGCGTGGCCGTGTCAGGGAAGCTGCCAGTCCTCCTCTGCCACTGCTCCCAAGAGTGGGAACAGGTCCAGGCTTCGGGGTCTGCCTGAACCCAGCACCATTCTGGGATTTTACCTCACAACTTCTCACAGCTGTAGTGAAACACCACGGTGCCACCTGGGCCAGGCCAGGCCCCTGGTGTGGGGGGCTGTGTCACTTGGGCTCAGGGTGGGGGGAGGATGGACCTGGGAAGGGCTCAGTTTCCCTTTCGGGATAATGGTGTCTGACCTAAGAAGCAACACTTCCCTGTCTGCAGCTCGTAGTCCCGCGTGTCCTGAGCAGCCTTATTAAAATACTGGTATTCCCAAGGAGGGGTTGTGGGAGCAAATTATTCAGTTTTATTTTACTTTCCTCCTCTTCAGGATAGCAGATTTCCCTGGTGCAATAATTCCTTTAAAACCCAAAGGGGAAGAGCACTGGGCTTTCCCTCCTTGTCACAGGGCTGGCCGGTCCCAAACCTCCCCCTGCTGCCACACTCCGCTCCTTTTGCCGTGCCTCAGTTTCCCCACCCAGCCCCTCCCCTCCCTACCTCGCAGGGGTGTTGGGAATTACCGTTTCTGAAGCACTTTGAAGCCCTCTGGGGGAAGGCACTGGAGACGTGTGTGTGCTGGTCGGAGCCTGGGGGATTTGCCCTTCCCAAAGCCCCGGTGGTGTCCCCACCGGGGCCACAGTGCAGGACTCATGCCCATCACCTGGGAAACTTTTTGCTCTTCCTTCCTCGACAGCATAACAACCCTCAAACTGAAATGTATATTTTTGCTAGAAGTACAAACCTCCAAGTGTTTTTAATAATATAAATAGTGTCCACAAACTTACTTGACTTTAAATAAATCTGAACTAAATATTTAAGAACCTTTTAGCGTCCAGCCTGTATTTGTGGGATTTCTCTCAGCACCTGGGGGCTGTCCATGGGAAGATTTCCAGCAGATGCTATGGCATTTGCTGTGATTTCCAGGGATTTGCCATAATTCCTGGGGCTCTGTAATTCCCAGATCTCATACCTGCTGTGGTTTTCCTGCTTGCAAACCTAAAGCAGTAGAAAGAGCCAGTCCTGAGCAGGATCCCAGCCTCAGAGCTGGGTGTGTCCTGCCCCAAATGCTGCGGGCGGAGCTGGAAATGAGCTGAAAACAGCCCGAAATGGGGAAGAATGAGCTCCAGGGCAGTCACGTACTGGCACCTGGCGCTGCCCTTGGCTGTGGCGAAGCACCTGAGAATTTGCAGGGAGCAGCTGCAGACCCCCGGGCTCCCCTCTGCTCGGCTTGAGTGCCCCGGGGGAAGCTTTCCAGTGCTCCCCGCCTCTCCCGTGCAGCTGGCGGCACACGGAGCCGTGGTGCTGCTGGCCAGGGGGCCCAGGGTACCTGGCTGCGGACCCTGTGTGGTGTACCCCAGCAGGCAACGAAACATCACCCACCCGTTCACTCCCTCCCTTCCCAGTGGGGATGGGGGAGAGAACTGAGAAAGAAGTGAAATTCACAGGCTGAGTTAAAGGCAGTTTAATAAGACTGGAAAGGAAGGGGAAATAATAATGATAGAAGAATTAGAATCTAGTGATGCACACTGGAGCGGTGCCCCCGTCCAGGCTCCTCACTGCGGGAGCAGCAGGAGCTGCAAAGTCCTTGACTCTGTGTAAACAGTGCTCACGCACCCGGGTGCTATCAGCCAGCCCGGGCTTGTCCTCCGCCCAAAACACGTGTCCCCGACTACTAGGAGAGAATTATCCCAGCCGGACCCGGGACTCACCGAGGCCATAAATAGCCCTGGGAAGTGGCCCAGCCCTCTTCGCTGCTGGGGAAGAGATGGAGCCAGGCTCGATGATGGCATCTGGGCCGTTAGGGGCCGGGGGAAGCTGCCTGAGACCCCTGTGCAGGTAAAGGCCTGGGGATGGGGCGGCTGGGAGCAGATTTGGGGGAAGATAGACTGGAGATGGGGCCCCTCGCTGTGGGGGTAGAGAGTGGATTGAGATGGCCTTGATCCATCCTCCCACCCATTTCCCCATCCCCCCCCTCCCGAGCTGGGATCGGCGGCAGGACTCCGGCCAGGCCCCCTCTTCCTGCCAGCCCCAAGCCAAGGGCTCCTGCCCTTCTCCGTGCCCCTGCCCTCGGTCCCCCTGCTCCCCCAGTCCCGAGGAGAGCCCCCAGACAGTCCCTGTCCTGGGCTTCCTTTGCTTTGCAATTAACCAGGAAATTAGGCAGGATGGGGCTGGGAGAGCCCTGGCTCCTCCTGAGCCCAGACACCAGCCAGAGGGGCTTCCAAAATATATCCCCACCCAGACAAAGCTGGTACTGGGGGGTACGTTAGGGCAAGGCTGGAGCAGGGCCTGACCCCAGCCATGCGGCTCCTCTGGCTAACAGGAATTTTGCCCGTGGATCCTGTCGGTGGGGCCAGAGCTGCCGCTTCTCACATGACAGAAAATCAGCCCAGGTGTGCAGGTACTTCCAGCGTGGGTTTTGCCGTTACGGAGAGCAGTGCAGGTAAGGAAGGGGCTGTGAGGAGGGGCCTGATGCCATGAGGATGGGCCGGGAGCCTAGAGGAGTCATGCTGGACTGATGGGACGCTCTGTCTCTGTCCCCGGGCTCCTGCAGCTATCAGCATGTCCAGGAGGAGCCAGCACCAGTAGGGACACAGTATGGTCTGGTGCCCCACCACCACTGGGGCCTGGAGCCTGACACTGAGCCCACAGCCATGGAGCGGGACCAGCGAGGAGCCCAGTACACCTCGGTCCACCCTGCCCACAGCGTGACACGTGTGGCCTTCAAATTCCCAAAAGTGGGGGTTGAAGTGGAAGAGAAAGACAAGAAGAACATCCCAGCACTTGGTAACGTTCCCCTTGGGGCCATCGGTGGAGAATTTGTCCCTGTAAAAGCTCGGGGTGCCTCACGTAGGTGCTAGGCTGCCCAGGGGACTGGTGGAGTGAAGATACTGGGGTGGTTCTGGTGAAGCAGCCTGTGCATGTTTCTGCCTGTGACCCAAGCCCGGGCCAAGCTGGGGCTGTGGAGAGCTCTCCAGTGTGGGGACTGTCACTGCTGAAGCTGCACGCTCCCAGCAGCCTGCCCAGCTCTCTGATGATGGGCCAGGATGTGCTTTTCCCCTCTAAGAACTCTCCTCCTGCAGGCTTCCAACCACAAGGGCCAGCACTGGATCCAGACTCCTCTGACCCCAGAGAGGCAGTTGTGGAGACGGCAACATGGACTGACCCTGCAAAGGTGGGTTCGGGGTCTCCCTGTGGTGCTCCCCGAGGCCAGGGCAGTGACAAAGCCAGGGGTTGCCACACTGTGCTGCTCTGCTTGCAGGTCCCTGCAGAGCCAGCCCTGGTCACCACCGCAGCACTGAGAGCCCAGAGCGAGGCCGTGGTGTGTGGCATCTGCATGGACAGGGTGTATGAGAAGCCGCTGCCAGAGGAGCAGTTCTTCGGGATCCTCCCGAACTGCAGCCACGCGTACTGCGTGGGGTGCATCCGCAAGTGGCGGCGCAGCCGGGACTTCCAAAGCACGGTCATAAAGTGAGTGGGGATGGGGACGTGGGAGGGTCGTCACCATTCCCCCTTCTGTGCCCTGAAATTCTTCCTGGGGTCTGGTGATGTGGCTTTGGATTGGTGTGACTTTCCTTTGGGAACAGGCACTTGGGAGTGGTGATGGGTATGGGGGTGCTGGATGAGGCAGCCGGACCACCCAGTGTGGGTGCTGAGCTCATGCTCCCTGCTTCCTCTTTGGTACACCCATCTGCATCTGTCACCCTCAGAGCCTGCCCAGAGTGCCGGATCACCTCCAGTTACTACATCCCCCACAAATACTGGATCTCAGACGTGGGTGAGAAGGAGAAGCTCATCAGAACCTTCAAGGCACGGACAGGGTGAGTGCATGGTGCTGCTGCGGGTGGCGGGGCTGTGGGCTCTGCGCTGCTCTGGGAGCTACACTCACAACTGTGCTTGGAATCCCGCAGGAAAATCAGGTGCAAATTCTTCATCCGTGGCCACTGCCCTTTCAGATCAGAGTGCATCTACCTGCACGAGCTGCCTGCCCGCCGGCTGCTGCGGCACAGGCGGCAGCGGCCGAGGATGCCCGCTGTAAGTGGGGTGGCACATCCCGGGACTGGGCTGGGCACCAAGAGGCCGTGGCTTATCCTCCCTCCTCTGCTGCAGGTGTTCATCCCTTCTTCCTCTGAGAGCTCTGATGAGGAGGATGAAGAGTTCTGCACACTCGAGTGGGCCCTTACCCTGGCCATGCTGGAGACAGAATTTCACTACTCCAATTCTGGCCACGAGATGCTTCTCATTGACTTCAGCGATTCCGACTGAACCTTGGGGGCCATGCAGGGTCTGGGTGCTGCTGGTGGCCAGACACATCTCCGGGAGGCAGAAGCATCTGCTTTTGACTCCTGCCATTGTTTTGGGGTGGCTCCAGCCGTGGGGGTGTTGCAGGGATGGGGTGGGATGGGGAAGCAGTCTGGCTGGCATTTATGGGTGCAGTGGGGGTGACTCAGGGCACAGCCCCCCCTGCTCTTGCCCGAGACCCACGGGTGAGGCTGGGCTGGGTGCTGGGGGGCAGCGGGGGGGGTCTGATATCCACGGGCCGGGGGGGGAGAGGGGGGGACACTGTTTTAAACTGTTTTTAGCCAAATCCGGGAATAACGAAATAAAACCGGTTGTGTAACGTCACGCTTCCGGGGGCCTCTTATCTGTGGGCTGGGGGATCCACCCCGGGGGGGAGGGCGAAGGCGGTGTTTGGGTTGGAATTTAAGGGTATTTGCATAAAGAGCTCGTCTGCGCGCGGTCCCGTTGCGTTTCCCGGAGGCGGGGCCGGAAGCGGCGCCTCGGGGCCCGGGGGCAGCGGGCGGAGCCCGGCGGGGACGCGGCGACATCCGTGAGTGTTCCCGGGAGTGCCCCGGGGCCGGGCGGCGGTGCCTGGGGCACGGCAGTGACGGGGGCAGGGCTTGGGGCCGGGGGGCTTGAGCTGGGGATGCGGGCGCTGCCAGCCCCCGGGTTCTGGAGGGCACGGAGGGACTGGCGGTGCTCCCGCCCGGCTGCGACCGCAGGGACGCTCCCGCACCCTCGGGTGGGGAGGGCGGGTAAAGGCAGCCCCTAAAGCTGATGCCGGGGTCGGCGCGGAGCGCGGGCAGGCAGGTTGTGATCGTCCCGTGCCTCCCCAGTGTGACCCGTGCCCGCTTCTCCCCGGTGTGACTGCGTTCGGCTGTCCCGGGTGTGACCCGTGTGCGGCTCTCCCCCTTGTGTGTCACCCGTGTCCGGTTCTCCTCGGTGTGCGTGCCCCTTGTCCAGCTCTCCCCCCTGTGTGTGTGCCCCGTGTCCGGCTGGGACCCGTGCCCGGCTCTCCCCGGTGTGTGTGACCGTGTCCGGTCTCTCCGTGTCCCGCAGGCAGCTGTGCAGCCGCCGCCGCAGCGATGGAGCCGCGGTGCCCGCCCTGGCTGCAGAGCTGCCCCCGGCCGTGCCGCCTCCTGCTCCACGCTCTGTCCTCGGGCCCCGCCGGGGCGATGGCCGCGCTGCGGGTGCTGCAGCGGGGCCAGCCCCGCGAGGGACCGGGGCAGGCGTTCCCCTGGCAGGCTCTCACCGCAGCCGTGTGCGCCGAGGAGCCCGCGCTGGAGGGGCCGCAGGACACCCTGGCTGTGTGAGTTGGACGCGCTTCTAAAGCTCGGTGTTTTGCGGGAGTTTTGGGTGTCAGGTGCACGGTTTGGGAGAGCGCATCTGCTTCCCCCGGTGGAGCGGTTTGTACATGAGGTTGGGATCATGGCAGCGACCCACCGGTGTCCCAGCTTGTGTCTGCAAAAGCTGGTGAAGGCATTAGGTGCCTCCTCTTGCTCCCTGCTAGTGCTGTGAGACTCTGCTCCGTGGGATGGGTTGGAGTCAGGACGCGGGGATTTGCTCTGACGAGTCACCTCTCCTTTTCTCCCCTTACCCAGCAAGCCACGGCTGCTGCTGCTGCCCATTTTGTGCCAGAGAAACCTCCTCTCCCTGCTCCTCGTGGTGCGGGATGTGGTGCCGGGGGACTGCCTGGACCAGCTGCTCCAGGCCTTGGAGCAAGATTCCCACGTGGATCCCTGGGTGCAGACACTGGGGGATCTGCTCCGGCAGGGACCAAGGGTAGAGGAGGGCTTCCCATCTCCCCTGTCTTCTGCGTGTCAGCAGCAGCTTAGGGACCTGTGCCAGAAAATTGGCCAGAAGAAACCAGAGGGGCAAAGAAAACTGAACTGGTGCTTCAGCAAGCAGCCTGATGCCCCTGATTCTGTGCCTCAAGGTGCGAAGCGCAAGAAAGTGTTGGAGGAGAGCCTGGACTTGGACAGTGAGAGAGAGGGGAAGAGGTTGTTGCTGGAGGAGGTGGCATTTGAGCCCCTGGGGCCCCAGGAATGTGAGGATATGGCAGGGGTAGAAGAGGAGGTGCCCCAGGAGCCTTCAGGGGGCACATCTGCTCAGAGCACAGATCAGGCTGCTCCGGACAGCTCCCAGCAGGATGCAGTTGGGGAGCTCAGGAAGATTTCCCAGACAGAGCTGGCAGCAGAGGTCCAGTCCTTTGTCCAGGTACTGGGTAGGGTTTGCTGTCCCCTTCCAGCCAGTGAGCCTTTACAGCCTGATGCCCATTCCTTCATCTCATTTCCCTCAGATGCATGGACAGAGGCTGAAAATGCTGCTGCTGCAGGAGTCCAGTGTAAGTGGTTGCTTCTGTCTCTCTCCTGGAGCTGATGCTCTAAACAGGCTCATGCCAGGGCCTCGGAAGGGGTGGAAAAGGAGGTGGATTTCACAGGGCCAGCTGGACAGGGATAAAAAACCCTGTTGTCATTTCCTCTGGGCTGGGATACAGATACCTGCCTGCACCTTGCAGGTGTGAGGGGCCACCCGTGGGCTCAATGCTGACAGACATGGAGGGAAGGCAAAATCCCTGGAGCCGTATTTTGTGGGTTGGTTGATTTGGTGCATTACTCAGGACTGTGTTTCCCTCCAGCACTCGGAGCTGCGCACCCCACCCGAGCTGAGCATCCTGAACAACTGCTCCCCCAGCCAGGTGAGCCCAAGCATCCCTGCTGCAGCCACTGCGGGGGGCCTGCTGCTGTCCCTAATGTCCCTTCCCCTCTGCCATCCCCAGCTCCAGGGGCTGTGCTCCTTCCTCCAGCTCTCCACGTGCCCCGAGCCATTCCTGGTGTGTTTCTGCAGCTGGCTGCTGGCTCTGACCCCTGACCTCAGCTACACCAGTGCAGCTGTCCTGGCAGAGCAGCTCTTCCTCAGGCGAGTACGTGCCAGGGCAGCAGAGGTTTCCTGCTCCCCGTTTCCCTCTCCACTGTCCCCACCTCCTGCCTTTTCCATCCCTAGGTCCTGTCCCTCACCCAGCCGCCTTCCCGACACCTCATGGCTGCCCTTGCTTCGTTTTGCTCCAAGTATTCCCATCCCTTCTGCCATGTGCTGGTGGCTGCAGTGCTGCAGGAGCCAGGGGAAGGTGTGGTGGGTTCGTGGGAGGCGTGGCTGCCTCTGGGAGCTGGAGAGGGGCCCAGCTGCAGGGTGCTGTCTCCTGGGAGGCATTTGTGTGTGGAATGTGTGTTAGGAACCATGGGGCTGTTTTTTTCTGGGCAGGTGAACACTTGGGGGTTGGGATGGGAGATGGGTTTACTGAGATGGAGTGGGAGGCTGGCTTGGGGCTTAATTTTTCCCAAAGGACAGCTCCCATACCTCCATGATTGGAGGGCTCCTGACAGCTCCTAATGCTCGGGCCAGAACTGCCCCAGGGTGGCTATGCTGGTGTGAGGAGGGGGTGAACCCCTGCCACAGTAGCATCCCCTTTTCCCAGAGACTGGTGCTGTTAAAACCCTTGCTGCAGCTGGGCAAAGGAAGAAGGATTATCCTGAGCAGCAGAAGGAGGCACTGCATGGTTTCTGCCTGTCCTGACTGGGTCATAATCCTGGGTGAACGGGTGCCAGGAACGGCCAGGCACATCCCCATGGATTTGGCAGCCTCTGGAGGCTCTTCCCTGCTGCTTTGCCCTTGCAGGTGCTGAGCAGACCAAGCTGATGTGTGAGCTGGTGGAGGAGTGCCTGGAGCCACACTCTGTGCAGCTGGTGCTAAGGTGAGGGGTTACGGGGTTGACAGCTCTGCTTTGGCCTCACGCCCACCTGGATGGGTCCAGCTGGCTCCAGCCATTTGGGAGCACCAGCAAGGCCATGGGGCAGCACCTTTCTTCTTCACTGTCCTTCCAGCCAAGTCTTGGAGGTGCCTTTGTCAGAGAAACTCCTGCCAGTACTGCAGGCCGTGCTGGGGCGGCAGGTGAGGGGCCCGCCTTGTCCCACGGGTTTCCTTGACAACTCCAGCAGTGCTGGAGAAAGGACCCACTCTCCTACCTGCTCCTGGGTCTTTTCCAGGAGGTGCTGCCCCCTGAGCTCTTGGATCTCCTGGTCCTGACTCTGTGCCAGCAGGCCCCAGCCTTTGCCACGTCACTCAACTACGCCAAGCTGGTGACGGCCGTGCTCACGGCGTATCAGAGCCAGGTGAGCGAGGCCAGGCTCAGGTCCTGCAGCTCCTGGTGAGCCACCAGCCAGGGCTGCAGCTGGCCTGGGAACCTGGCCCAGAGGTCTCAGATGGGCTCCTGGCAGGGCAGCACCCTGAGCTCATGCTGCCTCCATCCCAGGTCACCCCAGCTCACCGGAGCAGTCTGGCTGCAGTCCTGCATCGGAGCAACGCGGCGCTGAAGAAGTCGCTGCAGGCTGTGCTGGAAGGGGCCAGGTGAGGTGGGGACAGGGGTCCCTGTCATGGGGGATGGCAGGCTCTGCACCCTGGGCTGCCCCAGGGGTGGGAAACCAGAAGGTGCCACGGCTGCTGTGCCAGAGCCATGATGGAGCTGTGCCGTGGTGTGCATGGCAGTGGCTTTCCTCTTCTTGATTTCTGTCTTTCCTTTCTCAGGTGAGCACCAAAAGGAATCAGGAGGTGACAGCTTCCTTGCAAGGAGGACACTCATTGCACAGCAGCAGCCACAGCCCACCCCTCACTGGGTTCCCCCTGGTGAGGTGGGACCCTGCGAGCGGCATCTGTTCCCCACAGAGCACCCGGGGCCTCCTGGCAGCACCTGGTGTGAGGGGGCTCTTGCTGGGCAGTGCCATCCCAGCCCCCCACGCTCCCTGGGGCTCAGAGGTGTCTTGGTTGAACAATTAATGTGTTTCCAGGTGTTTCTGTATCTGTTCTCCCTCAGGCCTGCCACGCTCAGCCTGGCCCTCCTGTGATGGGGGCAGGGCAGGGCTGTGGGGGCCAGGCAGGACACAACCCCTGGGGGAGTTCCTGAGTTCTTACTGCCCAAAACACGTCGCTGAACCAGGACGGACATTGATTTGAGGCTGCACGAAGTTGATAATTCTGGACTTAATTCGCTGTCTTGATTTTACCTCAGCTCATTCCAAGCTCTGTGCACGTCCACATTCCTCCCCAGCAGCCAAGCCGTTTTTTGGAGTGGTGCAGGCTGGGCTGCTGCTTTGTGTATCTGATCTGCTGGGATTTACAGATCTCTGGGTGCAGGAGAGTGGGATTTAGGTGAATTCCAGCTGAACTTAGCTGGAAAATTTGGACGTTCTGCTTTATATCCACCTTTCTTTCCCATTTTCCAGGCCTGCTAGGGGCCCTGCTGTGTGTGACACATTTCTGGTGATGATGACACTTCTCATTGCCCTAATGGAAAGTGCTTGTATGGCATCACTGTGCTCAAAGTTCTATCCTGTATTCTTGAAAGTACCCACTGGAAACCTCATCTAGGCACCTCCTGGTTTGAGAACTGGGAAGAAAAGGATGGGAGAGAGTGGATACTCAGAGGCAGAGCTAGGGTTTCAATGGAGGTTTTGAAGCATTGCATACTTCAGGAGCTATTTAAAAATCCATAAACATCTACAAAGGGAGAAGGAGAAT
Source organism: Aphelocoma coerulescens (assembly GCF_041296385.1). NCBI lineage: Eukaryota > Metazoa > Chordata > Aves > Passeriformes > Corvidae > Aphelocoma > Aphelocoma coerulescens. Next base: position 4,412,449 of record NC_091039.1, on the reverse strand, counting down.
CAGAACTTGCAGGTGTGACATGTGACTGCTTCAGGTTTGCTCATTAATATTTAGATCCCAGCCAGAGGAAGGGAACTCTGAAGCATAAGGTGACACTCTTAGGGCTGAGAGCGCAGATTTCTTTATATAAGAATCTCTTAAGCTATTTTAGGTGACAGTGGACTGATGAGGCTTCAAAGGCCACATTTAGCTGGAGGACAGAAACCTCCAGGGAGCCAGATTGTTGATGTGTTTGCATTCCAGTGAGTTAATGGCTGAGTAGAGTGAAGCTATTGTAGGGCTGCCCAAAACACGACATAAATAGAAATTGTGCCATGATCACCAAGGTCTAAGCCTGCTCTTGTGGCTTTATTAGGTAGCAGGCTCTGATCTTTGCATTTTCCCTGCAGAGCTTCTACCGAGTGACCTCGGTGTCATTGTCCCCAGTGCTCCGTCTGGCCGTGGCTATCGGTCACATGGAGATGGCCACTGGCTTGTGGAAAGACCCTTCTTAGCCCTGGTTTTGCTCCTGGCTGCAGCTTATCAGCTGTGGGTTCCTTTGAGGTGTGCATGCAGATAACAATCATGTAAGGAGAATTGGGAGCAAACCCTGGGAACACTGCACATGCTGGTGGAAGACTGCTTGTTTATATGGAGGTTGGCAGCACCTGCACAGAAAACTCTGCTTTTGACTCTCTTGACCCTTTCAAGAACTTTAAAATCCATCCTGAACAGTGCAGAGAGGTGGATGCAGCATAAAACATCAGTCAGATTTTGTAGTTCAGCAGAACCTTGGCCAAGGGTGGTGGGAGTGCCAGGACTGGCTCTGTCCTTGTCCTGATTTAATAGTGGTGTGTGTGAAGGGAATGGTCTGGAGCTTTGTCCAAGACCTCTCCTAGGCTGGTGGTAGAAGGCAGTGTGGGATTTTCAGCCAGTTTATTTGTGATACTTGGCAGTGGTTCCTTACCTGCTTCCTCTTCTGCTTGTGGAGTTTTACTTCATGGTACAGAGGGGAATTCCCTTTTTGGCCTAGTAGTTCTCTGTTTTTTTTGAAGGAAATTCATCACATACAATTGCATGGGTTGTTTGTCCACTCTGCTGCCTCCACACCCTCCACAGGGATTTTTGAATCAGTTTCATGACAAGATGATTCCTCCACTCCCCAAGTGCCTTTGTGGGGCTGTTATCAGACAGCAAAGAACCTCTTTGGGGTGAGCAGAGGTGTGGGGTCGGTGGATGTTAAACACCAGACGTCAGAGCCGTGTAGGAGCCTTGGGCCGTGCAGCACCTTGTTGGAAAGGGCTGAAACTGCCCAGAGCTCCAGGTTGTTGCTGTGTCCCCTCTTGCAGCAGTGCTGGGGGTCACCCCACTTCTCCCTGGAGGTAGCTGCATGTCCAGTGACAGCCTGTTAATCTCATGTGTGTAATCCCCAACATGCTGATGCAGTTCTGCCTGGAAACCTGGGGGCTGTGACACCCAAATGTGAGGCTGAACTGCTTGGGAGATGCTCAGCAATATTTATTTTTTTCACTTGGGATTTAAAACTGAATAAAAAGAAAGAGGGATTTTCCTTCTCATCTGTTTGGGTTGTTTTGGGGTTTTTTTGCCAACAACCTTTTAATCCTAAAACAAATCGGGTTCTTTCTTGGGTAGCCTGGTGGCTGCCAGGTCCCTGTCAGCTAGGGCAGCCAGGGCCACCAAAAGGTGAATTTGCAGGAGGGCTGGGGTGCTGCTTTGTGGTTGGGCCCCTGCACAGACCTGTAAGTCGTGCTTGCCACATCAGTGGCACCAGTCAGTGTCAGCCTGAGCAGCTTTCTTCCAAGAAGTGGATAATCCAGATGACCACACTCTGTGATCTGAGCTGCAAGTTCAGCTCAACTACAGGCGCCCTGGAAGATGCTGTCGCTGTAGCTGCTGTGAGGGACCTCGCTGGAAGGAGGACAGGGGACAAAGCCAGAGCCCGCAGCAACGTGCTGCCACTCGCCCCTCTGGGCTGGAGATCTCCCAGCAGGGTCTTGTTCATCCCTGCTGAACAGGTCTGTGTGAGGGGAACCGGGCTGCTTTTCCGTGTTTGAGGCTCTGTGATACCTAGATTGCAGTCACGATTTAGCTGCTCCCAGGTTAAAAATAAGAATGCCTAAAAATCCCTGCATGCTTTTAGTAAATGCTTGTGGAGGCTTTTGAACGGGATGGTTTGTGAACAGGGGCATTGCCTCTTGTTAACCCTCCCCTGGGTGTGGGAGGGAATAGAGGCACCGGTGTAATGGTGTCCTTAGGTCTGTGTCCTCCAGGGGCAGCCCTGGGCCTGCCAGGACACCAGAGCAGAGGCCATGGAGCCTCAGCTGCTGCCTGGTGCCAGCTGCTGCTCCTGGGTAAGAAGCTGGGGCTCTGCAAAGGTGTCCATCCTCCACTGCCCTTGTTTTGTAGCCCCTGGGGCTGTGTTCTGGGCTCTCACTCTGGCAGGGGGGTCAGAGCCTGGGCCAATCGTGCCCCAGCACTGGGAGATGCTGTCTGCCCTCTCAGGGCTTACAAGGGCTGCAGACCCCAAGGGGTCCACTGGGGTCCCTGGGCGAAGGGGGGGCAACAGCAGCTGCCTCCTGGTAGTGCTGGACATCGAGCCCGACTCCCTGTAAGCTCCTTAGGGGAAGAAAGCGGCTTTAGAGGATGTGATGGATTTCAGCAAAGGGATTGGGGCCGGGGCTGAGGCAGTGGGGTGATGGCTGGGGGAAAGTGAGGCTGCTGAGAGGGGCAGGAGGGATGGGGGTCCTGGGCAGAGTGGCTTCCCTGCATCACCAAACAAGATGCTACTGGGGCTCCTCATCAGCCATCCTGGTTTAGCCTGGTGCTGTGCCCCCCACGAAAGCACGGGAGACTTCCCCCATCTCTCCTGACCACCACCACCCTGCCCTGAGCCTCCTGCCAGGGAGACGCTGAGGCTCTGCTCTGCTCCGCAGACGCCGGGCACGGAGGGAGCAGTCCTGGTCTGTTCAGCTCTGTCACCTCCTCAGCCTGCGGGTGCAAGCTCTGGCCCCGCACCAAAAGCAGAGGTTTCCTGGCCACCTGCAGACCACTCTGCCCGCCCTGGCCCGCGCGGGGAGCTCCCAGCCGCTCTCATGCATCTCCTTTAAAGGCCTTCTCTCATCGGGCTCGTCCCCGGCAGCTCCGTCTGCCGCAGATGCGGTTGCTCTGCCCCTCGGGGAGGCTCCGCCGCCGGCAGCGAGCGCCGTGCGGGGCCCCGGCACCGCCGCCCCACCGACTGCCGGCCACGCCGTGGCCCCTGACCCCCTCCCGGGGCTGATGGGGGCCCAGCAGAGCTGAGCGCCGGGTCCGGGCTTGGGTGGCCCCAGCATCTGCCTTCGGCTGCTTGAGAGGAGTTCAGGCAGGTAATGATGACCTGGGGAGGTTTGGTCGTCGCCGAGTTGAGGGAAAGCGCCCGGTCTGGCATCCCAGGGGGTTCCTTATGCTAAACCAGCTGCGTGCGTCGTATCTTTTCCATCTGTAACACAGAGATAAGGAGCGAGTGTCTGTGAGGCTGTCAGAGCTGTGGGAAAGCAGCAGCCTGCAGGGTCTGCTGTGGCTGTGATGGATTGAGCACTTTGCAGCAGGGACCAGCCCTCCAGAGGACTCTGATGGTGTGATGAGTTTGGCTGATCCCCGCTGGCTGGGGGCGCCTGAGCCCCTGGGTGGAGGTGTCAGCGACAATTCCCACTGTACAGGCGTGAAATGGGCTGGCTTTGACAGGTGCCAAGTGCTGCTTTTTACACCTTCATCAGCGCTTAACAGGCTCTGCGAGCTGGGTGATGGCCCTGCTTGGTTCTGGGGTGACCTAGACTGAGCTTGGCCCAGGCTTTGCACACGCACGTGGGGCTTCAAGCAGTCCCTGCTCTCTGTCCCCCTAGATCTCTCCTGAATTTCCTGTCCTGGACAAAAAAAATCTCCTTCTGTCCCATATGTGCATGTCCATGGGCACAGCCTGGGAGGAGTCACTGCAGGACAGTCCCTTGTGCACAGCGACTTTACCCTGGGCTGGGAGAGGCTCTGTGGACTTTGTGCATCTGTGATTCTTTCAACATTGTAAAACAGCTTCAGTGGGTTGTCCAAGTTCCTTTAGATTTGAAAATCTTTTAAATTTGTGTCCCTGGGAGCTCAGGGATTGCCCTGTCTGCAAGAACAGGAGGTTTGCTCCCACTCTGCACTGGGTGCTCGCAGTGTGGGGTGGGTGCAAATCTACCTCCCCCCATGAAGTTGACCCACATCACAAGCCCAGAACGAGCATTGCCCTGGGGGAAGGAAATGGGGATGGCAAGCAGGAAAACCCACCCTCAGCACTGCCCAGAAATGAGGCTTCCATTGAATTTCTCATTTGCCTTGCTCTGTGCCCATCCGAATCTCACCAGCCTCCTCCTGAATCACAGCGGGCCTCCCCACCTCTTTTCCCACAGATGCCTCCACGCTAAGCAGAGGAGCTCGAAGCTCCTGCTGGGTGAGAAAACGCTTTAAAAATACAACATTTAGAGGCGTTCTCCATCTGCGCGCAGCTAATGTGGGTCTCTCGTGATAGGTGTGCTGGTCCTGGAGCCTCTGCACTTCAAAAATGAAGCCACTCGAAGGGACCTCGCTGGGACGGGGCAAGGAGGAGGCGCAGGGACCGGCCCAGGGACCGGCCCAGGGACGCCGGCGGCGGCAGCGGCAGAGGACAAGCTGTCCACCCAGCCCCTCACCTCAGAGGTATGTGCACAAAAAGCTCACCCAGCGGCTCCCGGGGTGCTAGGAAGGATGGGACAGTGATGGCAGTGCCAGGCAAGGGACAATGAGCATCATTTTGGCATGGTGGCACCTTCTCCTGCAGCCTCTTCACTCAGGCTTGCCAGGAGGTGAGGGAAGAGCCCTTTCCAGAGCCAGGGGAAAAAGTTTGGGGGTTCAAACCCTCTCCCAGTTGGGTGCTGGGCTCCAGCGTGGGCTGCAGAGGGCTCTTTGCACAGCAGCCCGTGTCTCCACGCGCTGGTGACCTGCCACCCCTGGTGGCCTCCAACGTCATCGAGCAGGGATGCTACAGAGCTGCCAGACTTTCTGGCACCCAGGACAAGGTTTTTGGGGTGATGAACCCGTCCCCGTGCACTTTTAGGGGGGCCTGCCATCCCCATGGGGGTGCTGCGAGATGATGCCTGGGCTCTGTCGGCGGCTGCATTTGTTGTGGTGCTGGAAGAGGGCGGCTCGCAGCGAGGTCCGCTTGGCAGCCAGAGGGGAAAAAAAAAAAAAAAAAAAAAAAGACAGTGCTGAAGCAAAGCTGGTGACTCACTGCTGGCTGGGAACGGCCTCGGCGGGTCCTCTGTGGGGCTCTGCGGCGGCGGCAGGAGCGGCAGGAGCGGAGGGGGCGGCTCGCCCGGGGCAGGCAGAGCAGGACAGGGACGGAGCAGGCTGTGGAGGATGCTCGGGAGGGACCCAGGTCCTGAGCAGCCCCATCGAGGGAGCTGGGAGAGCGTGGGGGGTGGGATGCTGCCGATGCTTCCTGAGTTTCTTTAGGGATTACCCGGGATTCCCTCCACAGGGAGCAGCAGGCAGAGCTGTGCGGGCTCCTCACATCTCCGGATGAAGGTAAGGGCAGCCCAGGGGGTGGTGGGGTCAAAAGGGTGGGTTTTCCACCCTCCCTCCCTGAGCAGCAGGAGGGTGTCCCCTGGCCTGGCAGCATCTGCCTGCAACCCCTTCCAGCCCTGGGACCCCAACCCCATCCCCTGGATTTGCCTCACCAGCTGTAACCCACGCTCTGCACTGGATCCCTTGCCCTCCTCCCCCTGCCCTGCCCAGCTGAGCTCCAGCTCCCTCAAACCCACGGGGATATTTTGGGAGGTACCTGGTAGCTCATGTCCCTGGCAGCCTGCAGGCTGCAGAAGTGCCAGGGGCAGTTTTGGGGGTGTCTCCTGAAGTGGTGTCAGGCTGGGGAGGGGTCCCTGCTGCCTACCACTCTCTCTGTCCCCAGGCAGGATGAGCAGTCCCCAGGGACACCCAGGCCGGGTTTTGGCCGGGAGCGAGCAGAGCGTGGAGCAAGTCAGCCAGGTGAGAGGGAGGGGAGGCCAACAGGTGGAGGGACCTTCCCTGCCTGGTTCCTTGGGCTCAGCCAGGCCCCCAGCCCCTCTGTGCTGGTCTTTTCGGGATGCCGTGCAGCACCAGGGAGAGGTTTGCTCCAACAGCACTCTTGTGCCTCTCAGGAGCCAGGCAGGGCCATGCAGGAGCAGGCTGTGCACCCTGGGGTCAGTGACAGGACTGAAGAAGGTGAGTGAGTCCCCATCCCACATCCCAGCTGGGTCCCCTTAGGGGAGGGCTTGAAGCAGTTGGGGATGAGCATGGGAACACGTTCTGATGGGGGTCATCTCCCTTGGTGGGGACACGGGGAAGGGGAGACTTGGCCTGGGGGGCCTTAAAAGCCCCCTGATGCTGGGGGAAGGATTGGGATGGTTCCACAACATGGGCACCTACCCCTGCTAAGACAGGAGGGCAGAGGGAGGAGGGAAGGCCAAGCAGAAGCCCTCATGTGTGGTCTCTGTGGCCCCACTGCCTTCCTGCAGGTGCAGAAACACTGCAGGAGCCGCTGCTGAGTCTCCCCAGTGAGCTCTCAGTGCTGGACAGACTTGGCTTGCACAGGTAAGACCAGTGAGCGCCTGCATCCCTCGGGGGCTACAGGACAGGGGGGGGTCCCAGGGCACAGCACGGTTCAGATTGGACTTTGCTCCTTTTCCACTGCACAAGAGCTGCTGTCCACACAATGGGCACTTGGCTTCTCACTTCTCGTGGTGGCTGGCACCCCTGGGAGCAGAACAAGGGCATTTTCATCATGCAGCCCCCATGATGCCTCCATCCCTGACAGCACTTCTCTTTCTGCAGGGTGGCTTTGACAGAGCAGGATCTGGAGGTGAGGGCTCCGGGTGGGCTGGGGAAGGGGGACAGAAGGACAGACACCTTGCTGGCTCACAGTCCCAGGGCTGTGCCCTGCTCCTGCAGGCACCGCAGTCCCCTGGCAGCCACCTTATAAACCCTTTCCCAGAGATGCTTTTGGCATTTGGAGGCAGCTGCATTTCCATGAGTCGGTCCTCTGAGCGCCCGGCAATCCCACAAAGTGCTCTGCAGCTGTTGAAGAGCGCCCTTAGCCGGGGAGGCAGCAGGAGCCACGCTAATAAAAATAATTTCCCTGCGAGTGCCAGGGCTGAGTCAGGCTCAGCCGTCAGCCGGGACCCGCAGCGAGGGCTGGCGTCTGCCCGGCGCGTGCTCTTGCCAGGAGGGCTCAAGATTTCCATGTGTTATCGGCTGCCTGGGGGACGTGTCTCCTCAGGCTGGCATCTTAAGGGACTGTCCCCAGCATGCAGCAGCCTAACGGGTGCTGGAGCCAAACAAATGCTGATTAACTTTAGCACTTCCCTGTTTGGTGGCACGCTGGGAGGTCTGTCTGTGCCTTGGGGACAGCAGCACACGGCCCCGGTGGCTTCCCTTCTGCCCCCATGTCCCACCTCTCGCCTTCCCACCCCACAGGCAGCCTTTGCCCACCTTGCCCTGGCTTTTCGCTGCGATATGTTCACCCTGCAGCAACGGGTGGAGGTGGAGAAACGGGCAAGGGATGCAGCAGAGGAAAACATCCAGGAGGAGCTGGGGCAGTGCCAAGCTGCCCTGGAGGTAGGTGGGCACCAGGGCAGGGGGCTGGCATGTGCTGGGAACATCCAGCCCCAGAGGGGTTTGGATGACTCAAAGTGCCAGCTCCAGCAGTTCCATCCTATCCCCCCACAGAGGCTGGGTCGATCCTCTGCCAATGCAGGCTGCAAGGAGGTGCTGGAGCAGCTGCAGCACAACCTGGCCGTGCTGTCAGCAGCTGTCGAGCGGGCAACCAGTGCCGCGGAGAAGCTGGGGGCTGTACACCAGGTATGCCCACAGGCCAGGGCTGGGAGTGATGGAGGGTGCTACACACAGGCCTGGGGACTCGTCCCTGGGCTTGCTGGGGCTTGTCCCTCCTCTCATGGCGCTGGCCTTGACCTCATGTTTGTGCTTAGGAGAGTGCAAGGGATCCATGCGCCTGCCCTGGGGAGCAGGAAGGGGATGCAGCTGCACTCCCTGGGTGGAGGCACCATGGGATGCTCAGGGAGGGACTGGCAGAGACCTGGCTCCTTAGGAGATGGGGGCCCTGACCCCCATCCTGCCTGGCTGCAGGAGGCCCGGATGAGCCGAGCAGCAGAGGTGATGGTGCAGCACGTGGAGAACCTGAAGCGGCACCACATGCGGGAGCACGCGGAGCTGGAGGAGATGAAGCGCCTGATCCAGCAAAACTCCCGCAACCGGCAGCTGGCGGAGATCCAGGGTGAGGTGGGCTCTGCCGCCGGGGCCTCTGCGGGGTTTGCACGGAGCAACCCTGCAGGATTTGGTCCCGAGCCCCTCTGGAGGGTCAGTGTGACCCTGCACCACAGAGCCAGTGGGTGGTGTGAGTCGAGGACCAGTGGTGGGGAACAGCTGATGGATGGGGTGGTGAAGGGAACAGCTGATGGCAGTTGTGAGGGGACAGTGGAACAGCAGATCGGCGTGGGAGCAGGTGCTGGTGGCCGGAGAGCCGTAACCCAGCTGGGAATGCGGGGCAGTGGGGCCCCATGCACAAAAAGGACTCTGTTCCTGAACACCAAGCCCCACACGTGCCATTGCCGTGCATGTGACAGGTCCCCCTGCCTGGGGCACCACCTGTGCCACACACAGAGCACATGGCCAGGACAGCTTTCAATGGCAGGGAGGTTTGTGACTGTCTGTGCATCAGCCCCATCTTAGTGTTGGGGGACGATGTAAGGTGGCTTCTCTTTGCTCCCAGATGATGTGGAGCCACGGCTGAGACCTCACCCCCTGAAGAGAACTTTCCAGCAGGTAACTGGTCCTGGTTCAAGAGTCTCGGAGTCAGTGCCTCCCCATGCCCTGCTGCCCTCACTCAGCTGGCTGCCCCCACACATCCACTAGGCCCCAAGCAATGTTACTCCAGCCAGCTGCTTGCTGCAGGGAAGATCTGCTGGAAGTGCCAGGGATGAGACAAAATGTAGGGGCAGCCTCGGAGGACTGTTGGTAGACAGCAAGCTGGGGGCTGCCTGTCCAAGAGATCTCAGGCAGATCCTTCTTCCATTGCAGGGTCACAGTGCAAGAGCCACAGGCTTGGCTATTCTCTAGCACCAGCTTGAATGCGACACTGATTCCCCTATAGCTCCAGAGGTAGGGGAGGGGGTTAGGCAGCCCCACCAGAAGAGCTTGCAGCAGTAATGACAGGCATAAACCTCTTGGCTTTGACCTTCCCTGGCTTTCCAGCTTCCCCTCAGCTCCAGGGCCAGCGGGAGTTGGCAATGCCCCTTCTCCTTGATGTCCCTTGCCTGTTCTGGGGAGGTGATGGGAAGGAAGAGGTGAGAAGCAGCTGCACGGTGCTCACCCCCAGCCCCTCTGTTGCAGGGGTCTGCCCGCCGCAGAGTCAGCATCGCCGTCATCCCCAAGCAGCTCTTGGTAAGGACGTGTTCGGTGGGGACAGTCAGGAGCTGTGTCCCCAGGCTCGGTGCTGCTGGGGCTCTGGGTCCCCACTGATGCTCCCACCTTCGGTGCCCAGCCAGGTGCCAGCCCCGACAGCCGAGCAGCCCCAGCAGGTGACTCGGAGCCAGAGGGGGCCCAGCGCTGGCCCAGCATCCAGAGGTAACTGCACTGGGTGGCCGGGCAGCCATGGCACCGGCTCCACTGGCCCACGTGGGACAGCGCCAACCCTGTCCTCACCCTTCCCAGGAGTGAACTGGAGCCACGGGCCCAGGACAGCGCCGTGACCGGGAAGCTGGTGGCTGAGGCAGATGGCAGAGGCTCAAGTGCAGGGGACGAGGAGCCGGAGCAGCTTGGGCTGACGTGAGCAGCACCCTGCATGTGCCCAGCATCCCCCCGTGGCTGCTGGCCTCTCTCTAGTCCCCAGGTGGCCAGCACTTGGGCAGGGGCTGGGGGATTTAGTGGTGGAAGGCCGGGATTTTGCTGTGCCTCAGTTTTGCCCGTGCATTGCGGGTTGCCCACGCTCTCCCAGGCTTGTTGCATTTGTGTTTGTAAAAGGGCCAGTGAGGTTTGGGGCTAAGTTAAACATCCTTCTTGTCTCCCACTGGGGTGGAGGTGGGATTTGCTCTCTCCCACGGGTGACAAGTGTCCCTGGTCACTTTCTCCCCAGGTCCAAAGGGTCTGCAGCGGAGCTGTGGCGTCCGTGGCTCTTCTTCCCGCAGCACTACTGGGTTATCTTCTGGCTGCTTCTCCTGAGCATCGCCTTCCTCCTCTTCATCCGTGTCCTCGAGTTGCAGCGGCTGCAGTCTGCAGCATCATCCAAGGCCTAGCTGGACCGGGGAGGGGGAGCTGAGAGGCATCTCTGCTCCTTCCCCACGTCCTAAAACACCAAAACCCTAGAATAATAAAATGGGAGGAAAAATGGGGGAATTGTAATGACGGAGCAGGGGGAACATCCTGTGGCGGGATCTAAGGTATGGCTGGCACATCCATATAATCATGAAGGGTTCAGGGAGCTGCAGAAGCTCTCACTGATGCTCTGAGTTGCCTGTTCTCAGCACATCAAGGGGTGCAGGTGTGCTCCCACATGTCGCCTGTGCTGGGGACAGCCCGGGCTGCCCGCAGCGGTGGGTTTGCAGTAGAGCCGCGTCCCTCAGTGCCACCACGTGCCCTCACTCCCTGCTGTAATTCACATCTAATGCTCCTTTGCTGCTGCCCGGGGGACGATGCTGGGGCTGGAAGGCGCAGGTCCGTGCTCAGCCTTTCCCACGGCACCACAAAGTGCTCACAAACAGAGGGAGCTGTTTCCGACCGCTGGGGAAAGGCGCCTGGTTTGACACAGACACCCCGTTTCCGTGTCCGCCCCAGCCTCTCGCGGCCCCGGAACACGGGTGGGCTTCACTGCACCCGCACCCAGCAGCTTTGCAGGGGCCAGAACAGCCCGGCCGAGCTGCCACGGTGGGGGTTTCTGCACCAGGGTCCCCAGGAAGGGGCCGGAGGGGGCTGCAGAAGGGGAGGGATGGAGGTGCTGGGCTGGTCACCCCGCTTGCCGTAGCCGCCGGCAGTGCCACGGGTGACTCAGGGTGGCCGACGTAACCAACACCCGTTTGCCAGCTCGCCCCGTGTCCCTGAGTCACCGTCCCCAGTCTCGTGGCAAGTTGTCACCGCGCGTCACTGCACGCGAGCCCCTTTGCCGTGACGCCCGTCCCAGCACAGGGCAAATCTCCAGCAGCACCCCGAGGTCATCGCCACCAGAAACCCCCAAAAGCACCCGGCCAGCAGCGATCTTCGGTGACCCCGGGGGCTCCCCCCCCCCCCCCCCTCCCCCAGGTACCTTCGCCCCACTGGGACCATTCCCACCCGGGTGACCCAGGTGGAAACGTAATCCCAGAAGTTCCCACGCGAGCTGTGGCGGGCGGGGTCCGGAGCTGGCACTGGGTGGGTCCCCCCGCCCTGGACCCTTCGGTGCCCCCAGCTCCCTCCTAGCCGGGTTCTGGCTGCGGGGGGAGCAGCACAGTGGCGGGGGCGGGGTGTGAAGCGGTTTGGCTTCATCGCCGGAGTCTTTTTGTTTGCTTAGCGAAAAGTCCGGTTTCTTATCCTAAAATACAAAAATCCCAGCTGGGGTTGCGCTGTGCCGCCCGTCCCGCTCTCCAAACCCCCCGGCGCAATATCTGCAGCAGCACAAAGCGGGGGTGGCCCGGGGGCTCTGCCGGCAGCGCCCGGCCTCGGTCGCCCCGGCGGCGGGGGAGGGTCGGGCAGGCGAGGGGAGGGGAAGGCCCAGGAGGGGAGGGCAAACGAGAGGAGGGCCGGGCCGGCCGGCAGCTGCTGCTTGCGGAGCCGGAGGTCGTTTCCTGCTCGCTGTCGCCCGGCTGCGCCCAGCTCCGGTCCCTCCCCACTCCCCGGTCCGTGCCTCAGTTTCCCCCGCCGAGGGGCTGTGGAGGTGAGTGGGGGGTGAAGATGGGCAGAGCATCCCTGGGCGTGGGGGGGCCGGGCTCTGCTGCCCCCCCAGCCCCGTGTCCTCCAGCATCCCGATCGCCGGTGCCCTCCGCCCGCCCCGCTGAGAGCATCGCTGCGCAGGGCGGGGACGGGGGGTGACAAAACCGAGGGGTGATTCTGCGGGGCTGGGGGGGCTCAGACCCCCCGAACCCCTGTCCTGCGTGTCCCTGGGACGCTCCGTGGCAGGGTAGCGCTTTTTCTCCGGCAGACCCCTCCGCACAGCCTCTCCCGGGGGCAGCGGGGTCCTCCCTGCTCCATCCTCGCTGCTTTTGCCCTCCAGCCTCTGACCTCTGCTGCCCCCGGGACAAAGGGAAAAGTGAGGGGTCCCTGCTCCTCCTCCTCCATTCCCAGAGCCACCAGCGCTCTGGGATGAGTAGGATGGGGTGGGAAGAGCTTTGCTAAGATCCATGAGGGATGCTCTGTGGCATCATCGCAGAGATGTCTTTGTCATAGATGTGGTTTGGGGTAAAGGAGAAGCAGAAAGAGGAAAATGATGTGGGGCGTGAAGCCTGGCTGTGACCCGACTTCCTCTTTTTACCAAAATTCAGCTGCAAGCGGCAGGTCCCTCCATGGGCTGGTGCTGGCCGGGGGGGCAGGCTGAGCAGCAAAAATAGGGGGGCACGTTTGCTCCTCCCTAAGTGTTGTCTGTGGCCAGGGCTCCCTGGGACATGGCCAGGCTGTGGCTTGTGGATCCCCGGCAAAGGGCAATGCAGGTTTGTCCCCTCTCCTCAGCCCTTCTCCCCACAGCTCCATGCTGAGGCCTTGCAAAGCTGGGCTGTGCTCATGCACCCACATCCCTGCCTCAAACCAGAGCAGCTGACAGGGATTTTTCCCTCCCTCCAAGGATTAAAACCCACCCAAATCAAGGCAAGTTTCCATGGCAGTGGCCAGGGTGGTCTCCCTACCCAGTGCCATACCTGGGATGTTTCTCCTGAGCACAATAATGCTTGTAAGAGCTTCCAGTGCCTTCACCCCTTCCTGGTACCCTCTCAGATCAGCTGGTGGTTGAAAGCAAGGCCAAGCTGTTGGGTGGTCACAAGAAACCCTCCATCCTGCCCACTGGCCTTTTGCTGGAAGGGCTTTCATGGGTCCATCCCAGCTCAGCAGCCTGGCTTGCAGTCTCCAGGCTGGATCCCAGACCCAGAACAGCCTGTCCACACTGGGAGCCAGCGCAGCAGCGGCGAGGCGATCTGCTGAAATTCTTCCCAGCTTTCATTAGCTCTGGAGCCATGTCCTTTCCCACCCTATTTCCATGTGCCTGCAAGACACGTGAGCTCCCGAGCAGCTTCCCCCACCTTCTCCCAAGAGGCTGCTTCTCTGCATGCAAGGGCAAGAGGGACACCCTGACCTCCAAATGGGGTGGGGTGTCCCTGCCTCCTGGGGTGCTCCCCATGTGTGGGGCGCGGGTGATGTCCCCACAGGCAGGTCTGCAGCCAACCAAAGCCGACATGAGATGAGTCAGGGCTGGCTGCAACCCCCCCTCCTCCCTCCTGCTTGCAGGAACAGTGTGAAGGGAAGAAAAGGCTTTGATGGGGAGAGCAGAGCCTGGCTCTGACTGCGCCCTCCTCCACTGCCACTGGCCTTTGTGGGCTGAAAGCTGGGTTTTTGTATCAACCCTGCAGGAACTGAGTTTTCCTAGGAGTTTCTGACCTTGCTTGCAGTTGTCAAGGCGGGTTGAGTGTGCCAGAGTGCTGGCAGGATAATCCTTTCTGTAGGAAGCTGTGTAACACAAGGCTTGTTGTTCTGCCTCCTCTGAGCCTCCCTGCCAAAGCGTAGGGGCTGGAAAGCTTTCCCGGGCAGCACGCTTGTCCTGGCATCATGTCCAGTGGGAATCAAGGCCGAGAGAGGGCTTTTTTCAGAGCCGGGGCTGCTGAGGCTGGAGTAGATGCTCCCAGCCTGAGCAGCTGCCTTTGCCCCATCTCCCTGGGGCTGCTGTGTGGTGACCTTGGCAGGTGCCAGTGCAGTGACATGAGCTCCTGGGGGGCAACCCAGGATGGGGCACTGGCCAGCCAGTGCTGCCTGGGCATCCTCTATGGTAGGAGGACAGGTGGGAGCACTGCAAACTCTCCAGGGAGGTTCGCAGCGGTGCCTCAGTTTCCCCAGGCTCATCCTGTCCTTCTTGCAGCGCTCAGGGGAAGAGCAGAAATCTGTCCCCAGGTCTCACAGCCCTGTCAGGAAGGCATAGGCCATGTGCTCTGTCCCCACGCTGCCACTCAGGTGGGTGCCAGCCCCTGCTCTGCCCCGCTGGGTGCCTTATCCTCTGCCCAGAAAGGAAGTGGTTAAAACGCCCGGATTTCCTGACTGTGGTGATGGAAGGGAAGGTGGCTTGCAGAAGTGATTGGAGGGAAGGTGACCTGCAGAACTGCTTCGCAAGGCACGTTCTGGTGTCGGGAAAGTCCTGAGTGAGACTGAACTTGAAATCCAGCTAGAATTCAGTCTTCCCAGCCAAAATTTAAGCGCACGCTTAAATAACTCCTTTCTCCGCCCACCCCCAGCCCCCTCCTCCTGAGGGCTCCTTAATTTATTCACGGCATGCTTGTCCCACTGCAGGGGTGGCCGCCACTTTCCGGGTGCTGCCACGTGCCCGCGATAACACTCGGGGCGAGAGGGCAAAGAGCGGTGGTTCAAAGGTAGGAGCTCTCCGTCTTCCCGAGCCTTCCCACCGGATCCTCCTTGGCAGCACCGTGTCTCCGCCAGCTGCTTTGCCGGGCTGGGGGAGCCTTTCACAGCCTCGGGGCTTGGCGACAGTGGCCGGAAAAGGCAAAACTTTGTTCTTCGTGCTGGGGCTGGCAAGACAGAGGATGGCACAGGCGGGTGCTCGGGGCAGTGCTGGGAGTGGGAGACAGATGCAAGGAGAGCTGGGAGATGCCAGGGGCAGGGGGTTTTGGGATGCCCAGGGGGGATGTGCTGCACCCCTCCTTCCACGGCTTCTGTGGCATGATGGGGCTGTTTGCAGGGTGATTTGACTTTTATTTGATTTCCTCACCGCTGCTTCCTCTGTGCTAATCTGCTTCCACCCGCTCCAGGAGTGGTAGAAGGGGAGGTGGGGGAAAAGTTCACCCCACTCCAGCTGCAGAAGCCAGGCTGGTGGGATGGATCCTGTCCTCCTCCCTATGGCCCTAGGGCCGGTCTTGCTGGTTTTTTGCAGCAGCTGTGGCTGATTCCTAAAGCCAGGCGCTCCCTCCCATCCCCCCCGTAGTGAGGCCAGGGCTGCAGAGGAAGGAAGCGATGTCTTTGCTCCAAAACAACTCGCTCTGCTCTTGGCTGTTGCAGGTACCTTCTGTATGGAGGAAGCTGCTTACTGCTGCCACAGCCCTCCCCATCCCCTCCCCTGACACCACCGTGGCAGGGTGACACCGTGGCTCTCTGGGTGCAGCATTCGGGGACGGCTCCACCAGCTGCTGCCACAAAGTGTGTCAATTTTGACAGTGCCATCACCACCCAACAGCACCTGCAGCTGCGAAAGCTGGCACTGAGACACCAGGTCTGGTACCGGATGCGTTTGGGGGTGGGGATCCACGAGGGTCCCCTCCCTGCTGACTTCTGCTGTTCCTCTGCCAGGCTTCTGGGTGACACGGGATGAGTGTGCCGGCCAACGAGCCGGGCAACCCGGCCCATGCCATCTTTGAGAGGTTCCTGCGTGCTGGGGAGTGCCGGGAGGTGCTGGGCTGCTTTGTGGAGCTGTGCCAGCAGCTGGGGCTGCAGGGCAGTGGGCTGCAGCTCTACCACGGCCTGAAGGCTGCCCTCAACTACTGGAATGCCAAGGCCCTGTGGAGCAAGCTGGATAAGAAAGCCGGGCACAAGGACTACGACCAGGGCACAGCCTGTGCTGGCACCAAGGTACCCGGGATGTGGGGTGAGGGGTTTGGGTCCCTCCCTGCCCTGTGTCCTTGTCTCCAGGGTGAGAACATCCCTTGGGGTACTCTGGCTCTCATCCCAGGAGGATGCAGGATGTGCCAAGCGGGAGGTTGATGGAGTTTAATGGGACAGGATGTTAATTAGCACTGCTCAGCTCCCCATGGCACGATGCCGCCTCAGTGCCATGCAGCCAGCAGCGTCCTTCCTCCTCCCAGCTGCTTCTCGCTGGGGACATCTCATGGTGGGGCTGAGGGACCTGTCAAGTCCTTTCTGGGAGACAGGAGCATCCCAAGTAGGATTTCCCCTTGGGGACATCTGTTCCCTGTCCCACAGATGATGGCTTTTGTCCTGACTGCTGTGTCCTGTTGTCCCAGCCCCGTGCAGAAGCCATCAGGAGACAAAACCCATGTCAGGCCTGCAGCAGACCTGCACCTTATCTCATCCAGTGCTTTAATTGCTGCCATTCCCCTGACTGCCATTGCCCTGGGTGAAGGCAAGGTTCAGGGGGTGGGAGGCACCCCGATTTGCAGGGAGAATCAGCGAGAAAAAGGCAATAGCGGGGAGGGCCAGATCCTGACCCAGCGAGCGGGGAGGTGCTGCCTTTGGGAGTGCTGGGGGGTTCACCCAAACCCCACTCTGGGTCTGCCCACCCCCTTGACCCTGCCCGTCCTGTGCCATGGCAGTGCCTGGTGGTGGGCGCCGGGCCCTGCGGGCTGCGGGTGGCCATCGAGCTGGCGCTGCTGGGGGCCCGCGTGGTGCTGCTGGAGAAGCGCGACTCCTTCTCCCGCAACAACGTCCTGCACCTCTGGCCCTTCACCATCCACGACCTGCGGGCGCTGGGCGCCAAGAAGTTCTATGGGCGCTTCTGCACTGGCACGCTGGACCACATCAGTGAGTTTTAGGAGAACCAGGCTCTGGGGTCCCCGTCTGTGGGGAGTCCAGGGACCCGGGGGTGCAGCCCTGAGTACCCCTCTGCCCTCCCAGGTATTCGGCAGCTCCAGCTGATCCTGCTGAAGGTGGCTTTGCTCCTGGGGGTTGAGGTGCACATCAATGTGCGGTTTGAGGGCCTTGTTCCCCCCACGGGCAAGGCAGGTACGGTATCTGTGCAGGGCGGGCGGCATTCCTGGGGACAAGGACAGGGCTGTGCGTGGCCACTCTGAGCTCCCCAATCCTTCTGCTAGCCCAAGGCATGCCTTTTTGGGGGGGGAATGAGATGCAGCCCTTTCCCTGCTCCCTGGGAACCGGCACATTCATGACCCCCCTTCTCCCTGCAGGTGGCTGGCAGGCTGTGCTGCAGCCCAGCTCCTCTCCCCTCACCCACTACGAGTTCGACGTCCTCATCTCAGCTGGCGGTGGCAAATTTGTCCCTGAAGGTGACATCAGGTGTCCCTGCAGCCCCAGGACCAATGTGGGGGGCTGGGTGGGGGCTCACGCCTCTCCCCTCCTGCAGGGTTCAAGCGGAAGGAGACGCGTGGGAAGTTGGCCATTGGCATCACCACCAACTTCATCAACCGCCACAGCCGGGCCGAGGTGGAGGTGGCTGAGATCAGCGGCGTGGCCCGAATCTACAACCAGAAGTTCTTCCAAAACCTCTACAACAAAACAGGTCAGTGGTCCCAGCCCCCGCATGGGAGGCGCTGGGGGCTCCTGTCCCCTCCTGAGGGAGCTGGAGGCTCAGCCCCAGGGTGTCCCCGGTGATGGGGTGCATTTCCCTACATGGTACCCCACTGCAGGGGACATTTGATGTTCTGAGCCCAGTGCTGGGGCACCCTGTGGCCCTGGCTCAGCCCCTTCCCCATCACCAGGCATCGACCTGGAAAACATCGTGTACTACAAGGATGACACTCACTATTTCGTCATGACGGCCAAGAAGCAGAGCCTGCTCAAGAAGGGGGTCATCCTCCAGGTGAGAAGGGCAGGATCTGGCCCTGGGATCCCACAGTAAGCGGGATGCAAATCGTGGGTGCTGGTTTGACTGCACACCCCTGGGGTGGTGGATGCTGCAGCAGCTGTTGCCTGTGCCACAGGAAAAATCCTTCCAGGGTTCTCAGAGTGCAGTGGCACAGCTGCACCCCAGAGCTGCGTGCTCCTGGGCTGAGGGACAAACAGCACCTCCCACACCCCAGCCAGCTTCACCCCATCTCCGCAGGACAAAGCGGACATCGAGAGCCTCCTGTCCCCAGACAATGTGAACTGGGACGCCCTCCTTAGCTACGCCAAAGAAGCTGCCAACTTCTCCACCAACTACTGCCTGCCCGAACTGGAGTTTGCCCTCAACCACCGGGACCTGCCGGATGTTGACATGTTCGACTTCACCTGCATGACGCGCTCGGAGAACGCGGCGCTGGTGCGGGAGCACAATGGGAGCCGGCTGCTCCTGGGGCTGGTGGGCGACTGCTTGGTGGAGGTGAGAGTTTCTCCTGCAGCATCACCTCATGCCTCCACTTCCCTCTGCCTGTAAAATGCATTGGTTGCAATATATTTCCCCTCCCTAAGTGCTTCTCATCCCAGTTGCCCAGTGCACCCCATCCTTGGGCAAGCTCCCAGTAGTGGCATGCTCTGGGGAGGTTATCCCCCTTCTCCAGCCCCACCAGAGATTTGGGGTTGGCTCAGGATGGAGGAGCAGCCCAGCCCCCCCCCCAGAAGCAGCCGTGCTGGCTGGGGAGGAGACGGCCACCCATCCTCTCTGTGCGCGTCCTGCCGCCACTCCCTCTTTCATCCCTGGCCAAGCCTGGCAGCTCTCAGCCTCCTCCCAGCTGCCCTGACCAGCCATGCAACTCCAGTTCCAGCTCTGCCTTTTCCTTCGCAGCCCTTCTGGCCGCTGGGCACCGGGGTGGCCAGGGGCTTCCTTGCCGCCTTCGATGCAGCGTGGATGGTGCGACGATGGGCGGCCGGGACACCCCCGCTGGAGGTGCTGGCCGAGAGGTGAGTGTCCCCATCCCGCTGGGATGGGTCTGGAGCACGTGAGGATGGTGGCAGCGATGCCAGCCCTGTCCCTTGCACCCAGGGAGAGCATCTACCAGCACCTCTCGCAGACGTCCCCAGACAACACCAACAAGAACATCAGTCAGTACAGCATCGACCCGGCCACGCGCTACCCCAACATCAACCTGCAGGCCATCAAAGCCAGCCAGGTACCTGGCCAGGTCCTGCCATGGGACAGCCAGCCAGCCCAGCCTCCCTGGCTGTCAGGTGACACTAATTTGCCCAGTCCCCTGTCCCCAAAGGGTGTGAGACTGAAGCTATTAGTCCCCAGGACATCGAGTACATCGCCCATTGTGGATGGCGGAGGGTTCTGGAGAGTTGTGTGGGGCTGTCCCGGTGTCCCCCTTGCTGGGGCCAGCTCCCTGCGCAGTGCCATTGGCTCTGTGCAGGTGGTGACCACCACTGGCATGTCCCCATTGGCAGGTCAAGGACCTCTACCTCGTGGGCATGGTGGAGGTGGACCACAAGAGGAAGAGCGACAACCGGCTCAGCACTGGTAGGAGCAACCAGTCCTGCCCAGCAGCCCATGCCCAAGTGACTCCTGCCTTGATTTTCCTCCCCCTCCTTGTTTCTTGCGCCCTGGCCTGTGTCCAGCAGGCTGTCCTGGTGACACCACTGGTTTCTATGCCCTCTGCTTGTGGCCCACGTTGGGACACAGTCCCCCTGCTGCCTTCTGGGGAGGAGACTGTGCCTCTCCAGCCTGCACTGATGCTGAGCCATGAAATATTGACAGATGCTTTATCAACCCATTTATTGAGACTTGCAGGGATGGTTGCAGGGGGGGGAGGAGGTGTCTCAGGTCGCTCCCATGAGATCCCTTTCCTGTTAAAGCACTGATGCTGAGGCAGGAGGTGGGCTGGGGGGGGTTGTCCCCTGTCTCTGTGGAATGGGGACACACAGGCTGCCTCCCCAGCAGCCCCTGGAGACGTCTACGAAGAGCTGCTGAGCTGGTGCCAGGCCAGCACGGCTGGATACCCTGGCGTGGCCGTGACCAACTTCACCACCTCCTGGACCAGTGGCTTGGCCCTCTGCGCCCTCATCCACCACTTCCGCCCGGACCTGGTGTGAGTGCCTGGGACCCCCCGGAACCCTCCACTCTGCAGAGCCCACCCTGATGGCAGCTGTGTCTCCCCTCAGGGACTTGGACTCAGTGGACCCGCAGAATGCCATTCGGACCCACCAGATGATGCTGGACATAGCAGAGCAGGAGCTGGGCATCCAGCCTGTGCTCTCCAGTGCTGAGATGGCCACCATGGCAGAGCCTGACCGCCTGGGCCTCATCACCTACCTCAGCCAGTTCTATGAAGTTTTCAGGACCTCTTCAGGTGTGAGATTTTGGGGGGATTTGTCCCGTCCTGAGGCCCACTGGGGCTGGCTGGGTGCTCTCTTTGTTGGGTGGGTCCCACCAAAATGGCCATGTCCTGTGCAGAGGTGGAGGTCAGCAAGAAGCCACTGTCTCCCCGTGGCACGCGAGGGGCCATCCTCTTCCTCAGCAAGCTGCAGAAGAGCCGGAACCTGACACACAAACGTGCCCAGGTGAGGGACCCCCACCCAGACCCTCGTGACACACCAAAGCCCTGTCCCCCTCCCCACCCAAACCACCCCATTTGCATTTGCAGGACAGTGCCCAGAAGGACACTGAGGCCAAGAGGAGCCGCAGGGACACCGAGGTGGGTCTGCCCCAGGCACCCCAAGGGGTGTTCTGCTGGGGTGCAGCAGTCCTGGGGGGAGAGTGGGGGGCTGACCCTCCCCTTGGGTCACTTGTAGCTGGACACGGGGCTGGATGGAGACACTCCGGACAGTGCCCATGAGCTGCCGCAAACCACTGTGATGGACCCAGGGCAGGTTGGTCCTTGTGTCACCTTGGGATGGAGGGTCCTGCTCAGGGCTGGTGGGCACTGGAGGGGCACAGAGGCTGGCAGGGCCAAGCCAAGGGCTGGGACCAGGGCAGCGCAAGCAGACGCCTACAGGCTCCCAGCTCCTCCCTGCCTGTTTCCTGACCCAACTGGTTTTCCGGAGCCAAGTCTTGCCACTCCCTCACCCATCCCGAGCACCCAGACCTGGCGCTGCAAGAGGGGCAGAGCCCTGCCCCGTGCCCCCCATGGCTGCCTGCACAGCCACGGGGCAGGGTGGGTGCCAGGCCCCCGGTGCCACCCCAGCCTGTCCTCTCCCCCTGCAGCCGGCGAGGGAGAGGACAGGGGAGAACAGTGACGCCTGCTACTTCTGTGGCCGCCGTGTCTACATCCTGGAGCGAGCCAGCGCCGAGGGACGCTTCTTCCACCGCGGCTGCTTCCAGTGCCGGCGCTGCGGGGCCACCCTGCGCCTGGGCGACTACGCCTTCGACGAGGAGGATGGTGAGGTGGCTTTTGGGGAGTGGGAATGCTCGGGGCACAACTTCTCCACCTTGCAGGTTGTCACATGAGTTCGCCCCCCCTCCCCCCAGGTCATTTTTACTGCTCACTGCACTACCCCAATCCACCCAGCGTGGACCTGCCCCGGGATGAGGCTTCAGCACTGCCTGATGGGGTAAATCACCCTAAATCCCTGTAGGTGATGGAGGAGAGGCAAAGTGTGGAGGGGGGGCTTGGGCGTGGCCCTGTGCTGCATCACTCCTCTGCTCTGGCTCTGCTGTAGGATGCTGATGCTGCTGCCCACCCACCCTCAGAAGCTGGAAGCCCATGTGTGTCCCCCATGGAGCGGGCACCCAGTCCACCTCAGTCCACTCCAGCAGCCCCACAGCCAGGGGAAGAGCCTGGGGAGGTTGAGGACACTGCAGATGCTGGTGACATCGAGGAGCAGGAGCTGCTGGCACAGCCTGGGAGGGATGTGAGGGAAGAGGAGGTTCCCAGAGCGGAACCCCGAGGGACAGCAGAGGAGGGCGAGGAGAGTGGGGGCAGGAGGAAGATTATCCTTACACCACTGGAGAAGCTCAGTCTGTCCACGCTGAACCTCACCAGTGAAGCAGAGCCTGAGCCTCCACTGAAGCCAGCTCGTCTGCGGCCCCAAGCAGCACCTGAGGCCCTCCCTGCCCTGGGGCAGGGACAAGGCGCTTGGAAGCAGAAGGAGGGGAAAATTGACATGGAGAAAGGTAGGTGGTACAAATTGGAGTGTCCAGACAAGCAGAGCTCTCAGTCCCTTCAGGACGCGCTGTACCCACATCTTGCTCATGAGGAACCAGCCTGAAATGGCTCTTTCCTTGGGCAGATTTGGAGGAGAGTGACAGCGAGGAGGATGAGGAGGAGGAGGAGGAGGAGGAGAAAGAGGAGGAGGAGGAAGGCACAGGCCTTGGCATCATGAAAGAGTTGGTGAGGATTTTCCCCGGTGGCCCCACCAGCACACGTGGTAGCTGGGGCTCTTGCTCCTTTCACAGAGGCACCGGGTCTGGCTCAGCTGTGGCTGCCAAGGCAGGAGGTGCCTGGTGCAGGGCCTGTGCCTCCATCCTTTCACAGTACCCAGACCTGAGGGAAGAGGAGAAATACCCCACCTGGAAGCGCACATTGGCCCGCCGGGCCAGGGAATCCCAGGTGAAGCGGTTCTGCAGAGCCCAGGTAACCCACAGGGGAGACCCAGGTCCCCAGCGTGGCACTGTCCCCTCCATCTGTCCCCCTGCTGCTAGTGGCCACATGTTGGCAGGTGCTGGCCTGCAGGTGAGTGCTGCCTTTCTCTTCCAGGCCATCCAGAGACGGCTGGAGGAGATCGAGGTGACATTCCGGGAACTGGAGCAGCAGGGCATCAAGCTGGAGAAGCTACTCCGGGATGAGAACGGTAAGGCCAGGGTGGGTGGAGCACTGTGACCCTGTGATGGGGGTCTGCACCCCACTCACCATTCCCCTGTCCTGCAGAGAGCCCGGCTGACCAGCAGACACGGTGGACAAACCAGCTGCTGTACCTGGTCCAGAAGAAGAACAATCTGATGAGCGAGGAGTCGGACCTCATGATCGCGTAGGGCTTGGGGGATGCTCCCTGGTTGGTGTGGGGGCTCAGCTCACCCCAGTCCCCTGTGAACCCTGGACCCAGCACACCCTTTTCCTTCCCACAGGGTGCAGGAACTGAAGCTGGAGGAGCAGCAGTGTCAGCTTGACCAGAAGCTCCGGAGTTACATGAACAAGCAGGGTGAGTGCCAGCACGTGCCAGGGGGAGGATGCCTTTGCATGGTGTGGGGAGCAGCTCAGGGCTTGTGGCCTTCCCAGCCCTACTCTGGCCCCCTGCACCCACAGAAACCCTGAAGACACCTGAGGATGAGAAGGCTGAGCAGGAGATCCTGAAGCAGCTGCTGGAGGTGGTGAATAAGCGCAACGTCCTCATCCAAATGCAGGAGGAGAAGCGGCTCAGTGAGCTGCGGCCTTGATCCTCACAGCCCCTGGAGCCACGGGATCCTCCTGGGGGACAAGCAGAGAGTGTGTGTGTGTGTGTGTGTGTGTGTGTGTGTGTGTGTGTGTGTGTGTGTGAGAGAGTCCCTCTCCTCTGAGCATCACTCTGAGCTACCTCTGGAGTTGGTGATGCCCCAGCTGCCCGCAGGCGCCAGCAGCCAATCCAGCTCCCTGCTTGCCAAAGTCTGTCACTGAGGGGCCAGACCCGCTGGGAGATGCTCACATGAGGAGACACTGAGAAGCACTCAGCTTTGGGGTGCTGAGAGGACATTCCTGTGCATGGCTGGATTGCCTTTGCCTTGTGCTTGTTGGAAAACAAGACTTGCAGGGGGCTGCAAAAGGGGGCTGTGGTGGCTCCCAGCAGCAAGGAAGTGACTGTGGCCACCAGAAGCAGCCCACAGGGCAGATGCCATATGTGCAGGGGCACTATCAGGAGTGGTCTCTCGAAGCCACCCTGGGACATCCTTCCCAGCTGAGGGCATCCATCCCAGCCTCACCCTCCATCTCAAGGGACATCTGGCTGTACAAGTGGGGGCCAGTGACAGACAAGATTGGGCTGATCCCGCTGCTCTGCACCACTGCTTTTGGATGCCACATCCATGCTGTCCCCAGCTGCTGCAGGAAACCAGGGTCAGAACCCTGCCATGAGCCCTTTGGGCAAGGGAAGGGCTTTTTGTCCAGTAGCTCCCAAGGGAATTGTGCTCAGGGCCAGTACTCTAACACCAAGGACAAGGGACACCAGCAGCTGTCCCTCCTTGCCCCTTTGGGATTTCTTCTGCTTGGCAATGCCATAGTGGTCTTTGCACAGACCTCAGACGCCCCTGGAGTCCCTGGCTGTTGCAGGGTGGCCTCTGTGGCCATATGGCAGCCCCAGCTGTGTTGGGATGGGGGTCCCAGGCATAGATTCCTCTCTTAGCAACACCACCCTGTGTTCAGCCCTCATCCTGCCATTCCCCTCAGCACCTCCTCCAGTCCTCCCAATCCTGCTGCAAACCCACTCCCTTCAAATAAAGCCCCCCTGACCTGGTGCCAAAGGTTAAAATACAGCCTTTATTTTCCATCTGAGTCAAAACTGGTTGCCAGAACAGCCACCAGCACAAACTTTGAGGCCACCCCAGGCAAGGGGAGCCTCAGCCTCTCAAGCCTTCCAGCTAGGCCAGTGGGTCCCTCCATGTACAAAAGGGTGTGTTTAAAAAGACAGCAATAAAAATCTGCCTCCATCGTGGTTCTCACAGGGGTCAATGCAATAAATCTACTCCAAAAATCTTAGTTTTCACCCAGAGGCAGCTGTCAAACCTGCATGACTGCACTGGCTGCAGTGCTGCTCTCCTAAAATCTGAAGTCAGCTAAAAACAAGGATCAAAAAGGGGACACGGTGGAGCCAAGGGGACAATTGTGGAACACCCACAGCCTCAGCTCAGCCTTCGCTGGGACGCTCCTGCAGCGCCCGCAGTGCCATCCACATCTGGTCCTTGGTGCCATGCAGCATCTTCACCTCCATGGTGTGAAACAGGTGGAGACCGGTGGCGAGGACGAGGACGCCGAGGGCGAGAAAGGCCAGCAGGCAGAAGGAGAGCTTGGGGAAGGGCTGCTCTGTGCCCAGTCCGGCCAGTATGCCCAGTGCAGCCGCGGCCTGGAGCAGCAGCAGCAGCAAGGCCAGCACAGCCATCCTGCCCGAGGAGTAGCGCTGCCGCTGCGCCGCCTGCAGCCCCACACCCACCTCTGTCCGTGCCTCTGTCACCACATCCGCCAGCGCCAGGTCTGCGGGGACAGGGGCCCTCAGCGGGGTGGGACCTCCATATACCACTCCTATGCCCCCCATACCACCCCAATACCCTTCTCCCCACCTCTGCAGCCCTCCACAAGCAGCACCGCAAAGGGAAACATCCCCAACAAGCTCCATCCAACTCCACCAGTCCCCCCAGCACATGGTGGATGCTGGCAGCAGCCCCCAGGCTTACCAGCTGCGCCAAGGGTGGCACCCGCAGGCTGTCCCTGCCTCTGGATGTGCAGTGTTGCCATCACGGCTTCATGATCTGAGAAGGGGATGTCCGTGCCCAGGGCTGGCCCTGTGGTGGTCTTCAGCTCTTCACACTTCACTGTGAAGCTGGAGATGGCCTGGGTGAGGGGACAAGGGGGTCACACCAGTGCCTCACCCCCCCCACTCACAGCTGGTGGCCAACACTCCCCATACCTTGTAGAGGATGTAGTCAATGCGGATGCCCAGTGGGAAGGGCAGCAGCTCCGACTTGTCAATGAAGCAGTTGTCAGGGACAAGGGTGCAGCCGTTCTTACAGCCCTGAGACAAGAGCCTGGGTGAGTGGGGGGCTCTTGGAGTGCCCTGGGACCCCGCTCAGCCCCCCAGCTCACCTCAAAGCGCATGGCCTCAGCAAAGGCGTCCCGCAGCCCCGTCCAGCCACGCAGCAGCCGGATGCCCACATCTTCAGGGTGCATGTTCAGGTCCCCTCCCAGCAGCACCACGTCTGCTGCCTTTGAGGTGTGTCTGTGAGGACAGGGATGGCTGTCCTGCCCTGCCCTGCCCTGCACCAGACTGGAGTGACTGGGACCTGCCCAGTGCTCCTCAGCCTTATTCCTGACTGGGATTGGTGCAAGTGGGAGCTCTCTGCAGTGCAAGCCCCGGGGGCAGGGGTGACCACACACGTCCTGGGGACCCGCAGGGGGACACCGTGCAGCTGCTCACCGGATGAACTGTGCCAGCTCCCAGGCCTGCACCAGGCGGTGGGGCAGGTAGGCATCCTTCTCCCGGCAGTACTCAGCATGCAGCTGGAGAAAGAGGGAAAGGAAGCACAGGGGCTGTGACTCCCATGCTAACACCTGCCCTGCCCCCAGGCTCCCTGCAAACCCATCCTCTGAACAGTCCCTGCCAACACCTCTGTCTTTATGTCACCCCCACTGGGGAGAGCCTGGGATGCTCACCCCACTGCACAACCAGGTTGTGGGTCCCTGCCCCTCCCCCCGAGCAATATTTTATTAAATCAGTGCATAGTCCAGGGCAGAGTGGAGAGCAGTGCTTAAGCAAGGGGACAGTAAAAGAGGGGTACAGCCACTCATTCCCCTCCTCCCCATTGTCCCCCCCATGCTGGGTTCTTCCCTGGGGTGCTCACGTGGGTGACGTAGACGTTGAAGATGATCCCTGAGATCTTAATAATGACGAGACCGACGGACTTGCCGCAGAACCAGTCCCCGTGCTGGAGCTGCCAGAGGGAAAGGAGAGCAGGTCAGGGCTACTGAGGCTCTGTGGGGATGGACACCATGGTGCCACGTGCCCCCCACCCTGCTTACCATGTAGGGGTACCCGTTCAGTGAGTACTGGTAGAGTAGGGTGTCCAGGATGGGGAACCTGGAGAAGACGCAGAGGCCACTGCCGATCACCCCGCTGTGGGAGGGAAATGGCACAGTGAGGAAACGTGGTTCCCCTAGCCCTGAGCCAGGAGGATTCCCTGGATGCCTGGATCCTAGTGTGCTCCTGTGAGCATCCCAGTACCCAGGCATGGGGTCTCCCACAGCGACAGAGGTGACTTAAAGCACCTGCACTGGTCTCTGCAAGTGCTAAACTGGCAGAGCCCCACAGACAGCCCCAGGGGGGTGACCTTGCCCTTCTCACCTGCGGAAGTAATGGGAGAAGGGGTAGCAGCCTGCTAGTTTCACCCTCAGGTCACTGTAGTCCTGCTCGCTCCACACCTGGAGAACAGTGGGATAGGCTGAGAACAGTCACGCTCATCTCCCAGGCTGGGAATGGCTGCACTTGGCCCACAAACTGCCCTCACCTCCTGGAGCAGCACCAGGTCAAAGCCCTCCCGGCGCAGCGTGTCCCCGATGAGCCGGACGCGCTCCTGCCGCCGCTTGCTCAGGTAGCGGATGGCCCTGCCAGAGAGGGGTGACAGTCACAGCCTGGTGGGGACAGGTGATGGGGGCTGTCAGGGCCCACTGTGACCCAAAGCGAGGGAGAGAAAGAGGGCTCCAGTACCAGTAGAAGCAGGATGCAGCTGGGAAAGGTGGGAGGGGGAAAGGGCCGTGTGAGGACATGGGGACAAGAGGGATATGCAGGGAGGCTGTCTGGGGACAGCTTCTCCTGCCTGCAGAATTGAGGCAGCTCATCCTTGCTTGAGGTGCAAATGGGGGGTCTTTCTGGGGCTAACAAGCACAGAGGGGACAGGAGGCACTACCCAGCCAAGCACCTCATGGCCCTCTGGGGCTGGGAGAGTGGTGTGACCCCAAAATGAAGGGGACATGAAGATAACCCCAAGGTGGGACCCCTCTCCCAGTGCAGTGTCCCCATCTCCACCCACACAGCCTGGTGCAGACCTGGCAAACTCTGGACTCACCAGCAGTTGAGGTCGAAGATACGGAGGCGCAGGGTGGGCTCTCCCTCCATCGCTTGTCGGGGCTTTGCAGGGGCCAGAGGGCAACACCGAGCAGAGGGGAGGACCTGCAGGGAGTGGGTTGGAGTGACAGCTCAGGGCAGCCGGTGCAGGATGCAGGACGGAGCCAAGGAGCCAGGCTGGGAAGGCGGAAGGGCTGAGCTGGAGCAAAGGCCAGGAAGGAAAGAAGAGTGCTCAGAGTGCTCCAGGACTTTTCCCTCCCCCCCTGCGGGCAAGGCCCACCCCGAACCCCAAATTGCCCCCATACAGCGATCCATGTACCCAAACATGGATCCATATGACCCTTCATCCAGTGGCTGGGGACACCGGTGGGCCAGGGGTGGGGTACAGGGCTCAACCCCTCTTCCTGTCAGTGAGTTGCGTTCCAGGATGGACTTTCACCCTGGTTTCAGAGTGAATCCACGAACTACGGGCATGGGACACCATCACACACCTCCCCACTCGGGAAGCCCACGGATCCTCCTTGAGACCCCAAACCCCGGTGGAGCCAGCAGCTCCGGAGCAGCCCCAGCGCTCCGCCAGCCCCGCTTCTCCCATGCCTGACCCCGTGAGATCGTCCAGTTTCCGGTTTAGAAGCGAAAAAAAGCAACCCCGGAGCTCCAGGATGCCGGTGCGGGCAGCCGGGCTCTGCCTGCCCCGGCGAGATTACCGAGCGCCTCATCCCCTTCCTGAGCCGCGCTAATTAATGCCGGCGGCTTCTAGCAAGCCTAAACCCCGAGGGGCGCTCCCCGCTGCCCGAGGGATGGGGCGGGCGGCGGGGACAGCAGCGGGACACGGAGCGGGACAGCGGCAACAGGTGGAGCGGGGACAGCAGCGGGGCAAGCGGGGGAGAGCGGGGACAGGAGCGGGGCAAGCGGGGGAGAGCGGGGACAGGAGCGGGGCAAGCGGGGGAGCGGGGGGACAGGAGCATCGGAGCGACAGGAGGAGCGGGGACGGCAGCGGGACAGCCGGGGGAGCGCAGCAATAGGAGGAGCGGAGCTACAGGAGCAGAGGGACCGGGAGCAGCGGGGCCGGGAGCAGCGGGGCCGGGAGCAGCGGGGCGCGGAGCGATCGGAGGAGCCGAGAGCGGACCTGCAGCGGGCCGGGAGCGGCGCGGGGCCGCGGGACTACGCGTCCCGGCAGGCAGCGGAGCGGGGCGGAAGGGGCAGGACCGGCGCCGGGGCAGGGGCGGTGAATGGGGCCGGGAACGGGGCCGGGAACGGGGCCGGGAACGGGGCCGGGTGTGGTGGGTGTAACGGGGCGCGCCGGGGGTGCGGGTGGGACAGTGGGGTACGGGCGGCTCGCAGGGAAAGCGGCCGGTGGTGAAACACGTCGCCTGTGTCCCCTGCGTGTAGGACGGGGTGTGTGTAGCGAACAGCGAGCAGGGCTTGGAGGGGTGGTGGTGACTGGTGGGACAGACCAGCGCTCTGGCACCTGCTGCTGTGGGCCCCGTGTGTTCCTGAGCCCAGCGATGCTGCGGGGAAGCACAGCGGGAGCGTCTGCCATGGCCAGCCCGACCTTTCCCCACCAAACCCTGCAGTACTGATGCAAACTAGAGCAAAACACAGCTGGATGTGGCATCCTGGTACCCAGAACTGGGGTCCCAGGAGAAGCGTCACCCAGCCAAGGGGTTACGTGGGACACAGCAGCTCTCACAGTCCTGGCTGTTGAAGAAAATCCCAAGAAATAAAATAGGAACTTCAGAACTGCTTGAGCCAACCCATGAACAAATAATTTTAATGTTTTTTTTTCAGCAGACCGTAGTTTTCTCGGAGCTCCACAGTCTCCTCTCTTTGAAGTTGGACAGATACAGTAAACACAACAAATATATGATACAACCCATCACAGCTGGATTAAAAAAAATACACAAAAAATATAATACATAAAAAAATGGATTTTTAACATTGTGGACTGACGCAGCTCTAAAAATGGTGATTGTAACCCTGGTAAGCTTTACAAAGTCTTTAAAAAAATAAAACAGTACTTCATGTGAAATTCATAAATACACTGGAGGAGAACGGAGGGGCTGGGGAGCAGGGGAGTTGAGAAAGTGTCTTGGATCATGACTAAACCCCGGCCAGGGCTGCTGGGGGCACCAGTCTGTGTGCGTGGGGTGCAGTGTGAGCCCTGGGCTCGGTGCAGGCAGGAGGGAGGGGGGGATGGAGGCACAAACCGGTCCAGTTAACGAAGAGCTTCGTCCCCCATCAGGGCTGAGAGCGGGGCACGCCTGTGTTTTATGTGGGGGAGTTTTGAGTTTTCATTCCCAGAGTTTTTAGATCAGTGAGTGAAACAGAAGAAGAAAAAAAAAAAACAACCCAAAACCTACGAAACAACAAACAAACATGCTACATATGAGAACTTGGCCAGAGAGCCCCAGCACAGCCCTGGGATGGTATGCCAGTGCCTGGCCTTGGATTTTTCCCTCTCTCTTTCCCCCCTGCTCCATCTGCCCTGCTCACAGCAGCCACCTCAGTCCAGTCCCACCACTGAGCCCTTGGCCCGGCACGGGGCCAGGGTGGCTCTGCCCTGTCCCACAGGGATGGGTGGCTTTTCCCAGCAGCAAGAGGTCGAAGTCCCCATGCCTCGCAGGACACGTGGCATCAAGGTGGCAGCCAAGGCACTCTCCTGAGCTCTGGGGCTGTTCCTGCTCCTTGCACTGGCAACACTGAGCCTAAACCTGCCCTGTCCCCCTCCCTAAGGGGCTGCAGTGCCCCTCAAAACACTCCTGTCCTCCTTCCCCCTGCCTTCACTCCCCTGACAACATGAGAAACCCATCAGACCTGGCCACCTCGGGCTCCCTGTCCCTCTGCCAGCCTCCTGCCACCCTGCTCCCTGCCACCTCTGTCCCTCTGTGACCCTCCTGCACTCTGGGGATGCTTTCCCCAGACTCTGCCCTTGCAGTCGCAGCCTCAGGACTGGGCACACTGCCTTGGCTTACTTTGGGCTGCAGCCACAAAAATACCTCCAAGCTGACCCAGTCTCTTATCCTGGCATCCCTCCTGTTCTCTGTCCCCTGTCTGTCTCTGTCCTCTCTGTCCTGAACTCTGCCCACTGACAGCTTGGCCCTGCATTGCTCAGTATGTTTTTCCCTGCACAAGTCACCTCCCTGGCCACTTCCCACAGGATGCAGGCAAGCGGACGGAGCAGTCTGGAACAGTCATCGCAGAAAAAAGGAAAAAAAAAAGGTGAAGGAACAACAAAAAAACAAAGAAACAAGGAAAATGTACATATGCAAAGTAAATCAGGCAAATCTGCCCTCACTGCTCTCTACTCCTGACTCCTCAGCAAGCAACCACAGTGGGGACACTGAGCCTGGGCCACCCCTAAGTGCAATTCCTGAAAGCGCACGCAGAGCTCGGGATTCCACACAAAACCCAGCCAGAGATGGAGACATCCCAAACCTTTCCCTAAATAAGAAACTTCCCGTGCAGGGTGGGAGGGGAGCACCTGGCCACTGCAGAGGGTCATCAGCCTGATTACAAGCATGGTGTCTTTTTAAAAAGCACTTTAATTTAAAAAAAAGGGGGGAAAAAGGATCCATAAAACCCCATGGTTTTATGCAGGGTGGGAGGGGAGCACCTGGCCACTGCAGAGGGTCATCAGCCTGATTACAAGCATGGTGTCTTTTTAAAAAGCACTTTAATTTAAAAAAAAGGGGGGAAAAAGGATCCATAAAACCCCATGGTTTGCATTGTCGATGCCCTCATGCCTTCACCGCCACTGGGCATAGAGAAGGAGCATCCCTGGGGAGGTGGCAGTGTCCCCTCCTCCATTCTGCCCTGCCCTGCTCCTGCCCTGCACATCCGTCCCCACGGCCCCCTGGGCTGTGCCACGCGGTGCCAACGCCGCTGTCGCTGCCATGCCCATCGGTGGCGGACCAGACCTGGCACGGTGCTACATCCTCCTGACCATCAGTGCTCGCTCCTCTCCGCTCAGGACCGGGGCCACTTCTGAGCGAGGGCGGCGGTGAAAGGAGGGAGGAGTCGTTCTCTGCTCCGACATCCCGCTGCTGCTGCTGCTGCTGGTGGCACGGTGGGGTCCTGGCCTTCATCAGCAACACCGAGGGCCGGTCTCTCCCTCTCCAGCGCTGGATGTGGGTTTCCTTTCTCCCTACGCTTCCTTTCCCATTCTTCTTCTTCTTCTTCTTCCTTTTTTTTTTTTTGTAATTTTATTTATTTATTTAAAAAAAAAAAAGAAACTGTTCCTAAGTAGAAAACATCTGCGATCACAAGTCAGTCTTTTTTGGCTATTGTTTTTCTTCCTCCTCCTTCTCCTTCTGTCTTCAAATGGTTTCTCGCAAGGCAACAGGCACGGGTGGCTTTTCTGCATGGCCTTCTCCCTCCCCTGCATGCTCCTCGTGCCCCTGCCTGTCCCCAAGGGCCCCTAGTCCTTGACCAACTTGTACACGTGGTGCTGGGCGCCGTGCTCGCTGGTGGAGACCTCGAAAACGAAGGCAATGCAGAGCAAGGTTTCCTGGGTATCCCTGTTCGTAACAACCTGCAGCAGGAGCAGAATGTGTCAGGGGAGTGCTGTGCCCGTGGACAGATGCTGTTATCTGGGGGAGGTTGCATGGGCTCAGGCAAAGCCACTTTGCACCATGAGAAAATCTGCTACCCATTATTTGTAGGGTCGCACAGGCAGTAGCACAGCCAATTTAATGGCGCTAATTGCCAGTTTAATTGCAATTTAACTACCCAGTTTTGGGGAAGTTGCACAGGCTCAGGAACAGCCTGAACTGCACCACCAAAAATTTGTTTGGGGGAGGCTGCATTGGCTCAGGCACAGCTACTGCATTTGCACCACCAAAAACTGCTACTCATTATTTGGGTAATTTTGGTGAAGTCAAACAGTCAAACTCAGGCACAGCCAATTTAATCGCACCATGAAAATTTTGCTCCCCATTATCCAGTAGATTTGTCCAGGCTTGGGCACAGCCCCTTTGTTTGCACCACCAAGATCTGCTCCCTGGAATTCAGGGGCTGTGTGGGCTCAGGCACAGCCAGGTGTGCGTGGGGCCAGCAGGGTTGATGCAAGTGCGGGCTCCACGCTCCTGGTGGGACACACCCCCTGGAAAAGGAGGGGAGGTACCTGCAGGATGGTGAAATTCTCCAGGACACTGTTCATCATGTACTTCTCCGGGAGGTGCTTGAGTTTGTGGATGAAGTTGATCATGTACTCGCACATGGGAGACCGGTGGATGCGGTAGACGAAGCGGCCGTTCTCCAGCCGTGCATACTCTGTCTGCAGGGGACAGCCAGGGTGAGTAGGGTGAGCAGCTGTCCCATGGGTGGTGGTGGCCAACTGGGACATGGCTGTGTCCTCTCCACTCCACCCATAAACATGCTACAGGCATCCATGTATCCTACACCCAGCTCCGGGATTTTCTCCATCCCAGGACCCACCATGGACCAACTCCCACCCCTGCCTGATGCAGTGGGGCATGGAACTCACCTCCACCTTCTCCACGACCTGCTTCCCAAAGGAGCACACCTTGGTGGAGACTGTGATGGTCATGTTCTCTGCACTGCTGTACTGGCTGCTGACACCATAGAAGGTCCCTGGCCCGTCCTGGATCGTGCTGTTCAGATCCGCCTGGAGAGAGGAGAGGGTTCCATGAGGCCCCACCACACCCAGCCCTCCATGGGGATGAGGGACACCAGCTTTCAGAGCTGCCCAGGACGCTCCCACCCTGCCAGCGGAGTGCCCGACCCACAATGAGCCTGCGGCTCGAGGAAGACCCTCCCCACCCTAACCCTCCCGGCAGCATACCCAAAATTTGACGAGGAAGAAGGAGTTCTGGGGCCCACGCTCATAGAGCTCCTTGAGGCCGCCTTTCTTCTCAGGAAACTTGTCGTAGATCTGGCGGATGTCCACGGCCTCCAGCAGCGGGTCGCTGTACGAGGGGTTCGTCTGGCCGATGTGCACGAAGAGGTGTTTGCTGTACTGTAGGGAGCGGGGTGGGGACAGCAGCAGGAGAGGTCAGGCAAGAGCAAGATGCCACCAGGCACGGGGATGGACGGGCACCATCCCACGTGGGTGGTGGGCATGTGGAGGGGACCGTTACCGTTTCGGCATCCCGGGGCACCTCCATGAAGGCGGAGTACTCGAGGAGCCGGAGCTTGGTGGAGGCGATGGTGCGGTCCTGCCAGACCGGCACGGCCGAGGCAGCTGGCGGGAGCGGAGCCAGGGGCTCGTAACCTGGGGCAGGGGGAGTGACATGGGGGTGGAGGGGCAGCCAGGAACTGGGGTGAGCCCCCCCTGCACTGCTGCTGTCCCCCCTGCATCCCCCACCCTCCTGTATCGCCCCGCACGGGGCGGCTAAAACACGGGATGTACTGGGTGGAAAGGGACTGGAGGGGACCCAGCTGGGAGCAGCACAGTCCTGCTCACTGTGGAGCTTTTTGCTGGATTTAAATTCAGGCTTTTCCCCCAGTAGGGCTGGGGAGGAGACATAGTGGGTGGGAGGGGACAGAGGACAAATATGACCTGGCAGGGGCACGGGGTCTCCTCCAAGGGGGTAAGGACATGACTTACTGGCTAGTGATGGAGGCATGGGTGGCTGGATGGGGTAAGCTGGTTGTGCAAACGGTTTAATGCTGGAAAGGAAAAAGCATCATCAGGTTACCAAGCCCAGGATGCCCCAGCCCCTTGCCAAGGTGGGGTCCTGCCTGGTGCCAGGTGTGGAGGGGTCTGTACTCACTCCTGAGAGGGTCCAGGCTGTCCTGGGATAGGCCCACTCCAAAACTGGGGAAACAGCACAGGGAAGAGTCAGTGGCTTCTGACTCTCCCCACTCCCAAAATTTCCCTCCTCATCTGCTGCAAACAGCAGGGAGCCCCTGCATTGCCACCACGGCTGAGAACGGCTGTTGATCATCTCCCCCTGCCCCCTGTGTGGCTCGTGGTGTCCCCACCACCCTGGGGTGTCCCTGTGTGGGGGGTGTGGGGCTGTCCTCACCCTGGGGGCAGCAGAGAAGACGGCCTGAGGAAGAGGAGGGGGGGGGCTGAGCTTGTTCTGCAGGACGCTGGCCGACACAATCTGCGCCGAGGACATGGAAGCCATGCTCTGCAGAGCCTTATCCTTCGAGACCTGGTCCTGAGGGGAAAAGGGGGGACAGGAGGGAAGCGGGGTTACAGGGGCACACTGAGCTCCCTCAATCCGAGCGTGCCTGACAGGTTTTGCAAAGCCAGCAGCCAATCCCACAGCCCAGCCGAGGGACCGGTGCAGAGTGATCCCTCCACCCCCTCTCAAATGTTAATTAACATTTGAAGCTTGCCAATATCCTCTGGGCAAAAGCTGATGGGTCTGGGAAATGTCCCCCTCCCGCTGCTGGTGGCCCTCCCCCCCTTGGCGATGATTCGAAGGGTTTTTAGCCTCTGTACTGGAGAGGGCAAAATGCAATGGGGAACAAAAGGAATTTCAGATTCAAGCTCAACTTACCAAGTTCATGGCCTGTCCGCAAAAGAAAGGGAAAAAAAAATGGTTAGAGTGTCATGGGAGCCTTTGGGTGCTCTGTACACCCCCCCATAGTCGGTGCTGGTGTCAGCTGGGGCAGAGTTCATTTTCTCCACAGCACAGCCACGGGTTGGTTGTGACGTGCTGTGATGAGAATTAACTCTACCC
This sequence comes from Aphelocoma coerulescens, assembly GCF_041296385.1. Lineage (NCBI taxonomy): Eukaryota > Metazoa > Chordata > Aves > Passeriformes > Corvidae > Aphelocoma > Aphelocoma coerulescens. Next base: position 4,377,233 of record NC_091039.1, on the reverse strand, counting down.
CAGCTGAAACCAGCACAGCTGGGTACCCCCCACCCTGGCTCATCACCACAGCCCGACGTGGGGAGTGAACCCCTTGACCTGGCTGGTCACCGGGGGATGCACGTGGTGGCCACTGATGCCCAGGCTTAATCCCACCAGGAATGGGATGCCAAAGCCCCCCATCCACTCTTTTAAGAGGTCACTGTGGTGAGCCAGGCCTGTGCCTTTCTTGGCTTTTTAATATCCTCTACAGCCTCCTCAGAGGCTTTAATATCCTCTACATGGCTCTCCAGTGCTTGCAGCCAGGGCACGCAGAGGAAGAGCTGCTGGGATGCCCTGGGACATGGGCACCAACTGCCCCACAGGCACTGCAAAGAAAACCCCGAGCACAACCCTCCTGTGATATAGGAGACCAACTGTTTTTCCTTTCCCCTTTTGCTCCACAGCACTGCTGGGCAGGAGCTCCAGGGCTCCCAGGTCTTGCCCGGAGCAGGGCTGCTCCTCCACTCGCACTGCTAGGACACGTTCATGCTGATCCCAGTGCACGCCCTCTGCTTTCCCTCTGAACCTTCCCCAGGGATCAATGCTTCATTTATTTTCACCTGGGGCAGGGCAGGAGGGCGGGCGTGCAGCCACACGCCAGGAGCATGAACACACACATGACTGCAGCTCAAAAACACAGATACTGCTCACAGAAGTGAGTTTTCATCCCACAGGACAGTGCTGGGTGAGGGCAGGGGGCTGCCTGCACTGATCTTCAGAAGGGATGTTCTCTATCCCCTGAGTATTGCTCAGGGGGATCTCTGCCCTGGCTGCTCCCTGCCAGAATCCTGCAGGCAGCATGGCTGGGGCTGGAGAGCACAGCCATGGACCCCTGGGGTCACTCCTGCCTCCAACTCCCCCTTGATCTGCACTGTGCCACGTGGCAAGGAAAGATTTTATTTTATTTTATTTTATTTTATTTTATTTTATTTTATTTTATTTTATTTTATTTTATTTTATTTTATTTTATTTTATTTTATTTTATTTTATTTTATTTTATTTATTTTGTAAAGGCTTCTGCTCTTGTTGACCCTGATGCCCCCCTCACTTCCCTGACTGCCCCTCTTGGGCTGGAGACTGGGTTTAAGACATATAAGCCCAAAGGAGCATCCCAAAATAGTTTCAGGTGCTCTCTCCTGGCTTCTCCTAGCAGATCAAACCTGTCTGGCTGCGGGAGCCCTTCTGGCATCCTGCTCATGGGGCACTGGGGTCCCTGCTGAAAGGCTTTGGGGGGCACATCTCGGTGGGCTCCCAGGCAGCATGAGCTGGAGTTTGTTAAAGCTCTGAGGATGAAAACACTCCAGCTCTGATGGTGCCCCTTGCTGCCAACTCTGACAGCCTCAGTGCTGGAGATGGACACAGCACCCAGGACAGCGGGAGCCGGTGATGCTTTTGGGACCTCAAGGTCAGCAGGCTGAAAGATTTTCTGGGCTCCCACTCACACAGCAAGGCAGGAAATCAGCCCTGGAGCTACACAAGGAGATGTTCCCTGGTGTGATGGTGCAGAGATGAACTCAGGCACCTCGCAGGAGCTGGCTGTCCCCAGTGGGTGGCTGTGCAGTGGGGACTTCTCTGTCCCCCAGCTTGCACCATGTGGGTCCAACCCGAGCAGGGCTTGGTCCTTCGGTGATGCCCCCAGCCCTGCCCATGTCCTCCCATCATCACCCTCCCGACTGCCACCACAAAGCTTGGTGGGAACAGTTATGGAAAGGTTAGTCGGGCTCCAGTTAGGAGAAAGGAAGGAAGGAAGGAAAGAAAAGAAAAGCCAACCAGAAAAGAGAGAGAGAATGATCCATTTTTTTCTCACTTGGCTCCCTTGGCTCCTGGCACTGCTGTGCCCCCGTCCCCAGCAGCATGGCCCCACCTGGACCTGCTGCCACTCACACCCCTGGGGTGCCCCTGGGCTGTATTCACACCCTGGTGCATCACAAGCCACCGGGCTGGCAGCCTGCAGGGACTCCTGGGGCCCCCCTGCTTCTCCCCACATCCCACCGGCACCTGTTCTGAGCTGGGTCAGGTCTCAGTTGTGGAGGGCAGTGGGCCTTTGCACACCTTGAACCTCACTTTTCCTCGCTGGCTACCCTGGGGAGGCCCTTCTCCTCGTGGGAGAACCCCTGATGGCCCAAAAGAGGGGGCAGCCCTCATGCATCACCATAGGAGGGTTTAAACCCCCATCTCCCCATGGCAGAGTCCTTGCCTGGATGCAAAGAGGGGATTTGGCACCCACGTTCACCCTCCTGGAAGAAAGAGAAGGGCTCTGCTGCCCTTCCTTGCACTTCTCTCTGGGCATCCCACGATGATGCCTGTAAAAACCATCTGATCCAAGGAGCCAAGTGAGGGGGAAGAAAAAAAAACACCAAAAAAAGAGAGGTAAAACAGGAAAGCAAGCAGCACACCACAGAGCCCAGTGCGTTAGTCGTCAGCAGGCGGGGGCCAGGCGAGGCAGGGCGTACCTTCAGCTTGGACTGAATCTCACGAGATTTCCGTCGGGCAAGAACCTGCAAGTGGCTAGAGACCTGCAGAGAGAGAGCAGAAGGAGAGGGGGAACAGCAGAGCCGTCAACCAGAGGAAAGGAGGAGGAAGGAGAGGGGCTGCCCATGCTCACAGAGACACCGCCGCGGACACCTGGGCAAGGGCGTCAACGTACCTTGATGCCAACCTGGTACTCCCGCACCTTCTTCCGAGCTAGAACCTGTATGTGGCTGGACACCTAGCGCCCGCCACGCCGTTCGGAAAGGAAAACACAGAGAGCGTGAAGATACGTTCCCCCCGCAGGGCGGGATGCTGTCCCCGGGGGAGGGAGTGCGGAGAAACGCGGGAGCATTTTGGCTGCTCCTGGAGATGCTGAGGGTCCTGCACCTGCCAAGAGCTGGAGGAAGGAAAATTGCAGGGGGGTCCCCGCTGCTGGTTGATGCTGGTTTGTGCCCTCCCCAGCTGGGGTGAAGCTCCTTGGTGTAGAGCTGCTGCAGTTGAGGGGGTCCTCACTGACCATCTCTTGGGGACAGACGGACAGGCCCTGCCAGCCCCTGTGAGCAGCACAAGCTGAAAATACAGCCTGGCAGGTTTGAGGTGCCACGGGTTGTTTGGTGGGGCCTGAGGGTCCAGGAGGGACTGGCACATTGCCCCAGGGCTCCTGCTGACTGTGCATGTGGGAAAAGTGAGAAAGGTTGGGGTTTTGTGTCCAGGCCCCTGTAAGAGCAAGATCTAAAGAAGATCTGATGGGAGCTAAAGGGGCTGATGTCCAGGCAGGAAAGGCACGACATGACTGCAGGGCTACCCACAGGAAAGGTGGGCGTCCATGCACCCACAGGGCTTCAGGGCTGACTTTGGCAAGAACTTTCTCCCACCAGTGCCAGGCTGTCCATGAGGAGATACCAGGCTGTCCAGGAAATGACTGCACAGAGGGATCAGTGCCATGTGTGCTCTCTCCCATGCCTTTCCCAAGTCCCCCAGAGCATTGCATCCTTCCCCCATGAAGGGGGGAGGGCAGCTAAGTCTTTAAGCCAGAAATGAAGTGCTGCTTGGCACTCGTCTGAACACAGAACCGGTGGCCAGACCCCCAGCCCCTCTCCTTTCAGCGTAAGTCCTGGAGGAGTGACCCCTTCAGTGTCTGGGGACCAGCATCCCTCTCTTGTGAGGACTTGTGGCATGGGATGGTCCCAGAATCAGTGTCCCAAACCCAACCATCTCCCTGAGGTGGGAGATGCTCCCAAGCATCCAAAGCCACTGGCTCTGCTGGGACAGGTGGCCTGGCTCCCGGCTGGGGGCCACCACGAGCGGAGGGAAGAGCCACTGGACACATGACAAAGGGACGTGTCCCATCGAGGGCTGCAGCAGCCCACTCCTGAGACAGGTTTGGCGCAGCAAGGGCTTGCAGGGAGCTCTGTGTGCCCCTGCCCTGTCAGCATCGCTGCCTGTGCTCTGCCTGCATCCCTGCCTGCCCCAGCATCCAACTGGGCAGGGCAGTGAGAGCAGGGTAAGGGCTCTGTGGTACCTCCAGCCCCACCAGGACCAGCTCCACACCGCCAGTCCCTGCATCCCTGGCTGGGATGGGGATGCCTTGCTCTCAGCCCACGGGGTTTGGAGTGCCTTTGCTGTGGCACCTGGCACAAGCGGCATAAAGCCTGGCAAGGGGCAGAGATAGGAACAAGTCCCCCGATCCAGGAGGCGCAACAGAGACCCATGCAGACACACACACACTGCCCAGACAGTTTGAGGGCTCCTGTCACCCGCAGGGTGACCCCAGCCAGGTGGGGGGGGCTGGGTGCTGTCTGCCCCCCACACTCCCAGTTTCCAGGCATCCTGAGAGAGAGGAAACCCCAGGGGTTTTGTGCTGACAGGCGAAGCTCCTTGCACAGGATGGGGGACCTGCTGGCAGCAGCAGTGGCTTGAGGAGGGGACACAGAGGACGAGCGATGCAGCCGGACATCCGCTTCCCCTCGGGCTTACCTGGCACCACCTCCCACCCCGCCCCGAGCCCACCCCAGGAGAAAAAGCAGAGCAATGCCTCACCTGCTTCCTCGTCCGTGTCTTCCCCGTTCGCAGCTTGATGTAGCGGGCGATCAGCTCGTTACGACCTGCGGGCAGAGCCTGGGGTCAGCCTCGGCACACGAGGGGCATCGGCCCCGAAACCCCCGCCGCCCCCCCGGCCTGGCGAGGGAGGCGCTGCCAGGAGGTGGCGCTGACGCGACAGTGCCGGGGCGACCTCGGGGACACGGGGGTGGCCAGGGCAGGGCACCCACCCCGCGCCCCCCACCCCGCTGCGTTAGCAGCCCCGGGGCTCAGACGGAGGTGACAGTCACCGGGGACCCCCACCACAGCGGTGCCTCAAACCACTGACCCCCTCAAAACCTATCCCAGCCGGAGCCCCCCCACCAGAGCCAACGAAGCCGCTCCGGGCAGCCGTGCCCGCGGGGGTCCCGGGCTGCCCCCCCGGCACCCCGCTTCCCGTTCCCAAGCTGTGCTGGCCTCTCCACCAGTATTTCCTAACGTCCTGGTCTAATTCGAAGCAGAAGTTGCTTTTGCGCCACATTTCAGGGGCCAGCTGTGGCCAATCTACGTTCGAACGTCAGAGCAGCTGGGAGCTTTCTTCTCCCGGCCCCGGCCCCCCCGGCCCCCGCCGCCGCCCCCCCGCGCACGGGGGCAGCCAGGCACGCCAGATTTATTTTAATGGACCAGATGGTCGCGGTTGGAACTTGTCGAAATGCCCTTGGAGCGGGTTTCGGCTTTAAAAGAATAAAAAAAAATCCCTTAAAAAAAAAAAAAATACACTCCCCCCCTCTCCTCTTCCACCCCGCTTGGCCCCCTCCCAGCCCCACAGCAACTGGGCCCTCCTGGGGGGACACACACATGGGGACGGACAGGGCCAGGTGCCACGCAGAGACAGCTGCCCCTTGGGGGTGCCCACGCCAGGCAGGAGCTGGTGGGTGGGTGACAGTGGGGGTACCCCTTGCACAGCCAGCATGGCACCCTGGTGGCACCTTGAAGCGCTGAGCACAGCTCCCACCCCTCCTGCCTCCCATCCCGGGCTGGCTCCCTCATTAGCGCCTAGCAGGGGCCAGGTCTTAAAGGGTGTCCTTTAAGCCCAGGTGAGATGACACCAGCAGCAGGGCGCTGGCAGGAGGGACCCTGCTGCTGAGCCCCATTTTGGGGGTACACCTTCGCCATCCCCCTTAGCATGCCCTGCTCTTCAGTCCCATCCTCTCTTCCCTGTACCCTGCCCGTGGGAAAGAAATATGGGGGAAAAAATACAGGAAAGAAATGTGGGTGCCTTGCTGGACTCGGCCCTAATGCCCAGCACCCAGGGGCAGCATCGCCTGCACCCATCCTGCCTCACCATGTCCAAAGCTGCACCCTCACAGCCATCCCTGTGCCCACGTGCCCTGCCCCTTGTCCCTTTCCCTGTGATTCATCTGGACCGTGCCATTCCCTCCGAGGGCACGTCCTCCTCCAAATTACCACATTCCCCAAATTCCTCTCCCCTGACACCACCACGTGAACCAGTTGGACAGGCTGGGTTAAAAATAACCCGTCCAGCAGCCGAGTGTAGCAAGGCCCAGTGTGCCCGTGCTGGGTCCTGCCTCCCCAGCTCCCACCTGCTTTGCCACCCCCGCAGTGCTGGCACCAGTGTGGCATGGGCTGGCACGGCCACGGGCACCCGTGGAACCCCCAAAAAGAGGGATGGTGAGAGAGAGCAGAGGCACTGGCACACCACTGTGCTGCATGCTGGCGTTGCCTGTGCTGCCAGTGCCCCTGGTACGCGCGGTAATGCCAGCCAGGGGTCCTGGGGGTCCCAGTGGGGAGGTGCTGGGGAAGGTGGGGGGAGATGAAAGGCGGCCGGCAAGGGGCTGCTGCCTCTTTAAGCAGCTGCCAGATGTCTCTGAAAGGCTGGAAAAACCGGTTGGGGCGTGCTTCGAAGGGCCAGGCTCCCGGCGGCACTTCAGCTATTCCCGAAGAAATCCAAAAAATGCACACGCTTGGGAAGCCCTGTGCTCCCCCGCCTCCCCCTCACCCTGCTCCTCCACCAGCCCCGATGCTGTGGGTTGGGGGCCCTGGCAAATGGGGTGGCACAGGTAGCTGGCATGGGTGTAGGGACAGTGGCATGGTGCTCTCCAGAAAATCTTGTCCCTGTTGTCCCTCTCTGCTGGCACTGGGTGAGCCATTGCTGTGACACCAGCATCCTGGGCAGGTGTATTTTAGAGGCTGGGGATAGAGATGCCCTGGTCCTGTCATCACCATGGGGTGATGGTAATATGGCAGCCTGCTCCTGACTTTGAAGTCACTGGCCCTTGGGGGTGACATCATGGGATGTGGAGGGGAGGAGGAACCAGTCCCTACCCAGGCAGGGATAGGGAGTTTTCAGAGACACCAAAACCGAGGCTGACACCTCCAAAATCATCACCCCAGCGGGGCTGACCAGCCCTGCTGCCACCAATGAAGTCACCAAAAACTGAGCTGGGCACAGGTGGCTCAGGGTGGGTGGATGGCTCTTGCCACAGGGTGCTCTGGCCACCAGGTCCGGTTGGGGAAGGTTTGGGGAGGGATGCAGAGGCACAGGGGAGTAGGAGGGCTGGGGCTGCCCCGGCCCCGCAGTCCCGCGCCCGCTCCCTGCCCGCGCCCGCTCCCTGCCCGACGGCTTCACCAAACCAGTCGGTCCGGCAGGGCCGAGAGAGGGAGGGAGCGGGAGGGAGAGCCAGAGCAGAGGGAGGGCACGCAGGTCACTGCCACCTCCCCACTCCAGCTCTGGGATGAACCCGGGCCAGCTGCTTTCGGGGTTGGGGGATGCTCAAGGGCGATGCCCCAGCGTGGGTTTGGGGCAGGAGGTTTCGCTTCAGCCCTCGCTCCCCGTCCTGGCTGGCGGCGCGGTGCCTGTGCCCGGTGCCTCCATCCCGGCCCCATCACTCACCGTACATCTTGCCCTCATCTGAGAGGATGATTTTCCGCCGGCCGCAGGGTGGGTAGATCGCCAGCGCCTCCTGGAAGCTCTGCTCGATGTCTGGACTCCACACACCCTCGGCATCATTGTCCAGACTCTTGTCCATGCCGTCCTGGCCATCTTCCCGCCCCTCCCCGGGGCTGCCGCTGGCGTTCCAGCTGTTGGACGCTATGGTGCTGGCTGCTCTGGGCTCCGACCCCGAGCCCCCACGGACACGCGACAACCTGCTGGGACACAGGGGACACCTGTCAGACCCAGAAACCCTTGCTGGGGGCATGGGGTGCAGTGGCAGCATGGGGCCAGGTCTATTCCTGGCCCTGTTCCCACTTGCACCCAGAGCAGCATCTCATTGTAGGGCATCAGACACACAAACAGGCTTTCCTTGGGGGCAGAGCATGATTTCTACGAGTACCCCCAAATCCAAGTCACAAGTGACCACCCAAGATCCACCCAAATAAAGCTTGGGAAGGAAACTGCCCCGGCTACTGTATTATCCATACAAGGAACTTGAGCACATGGTGTTTATGGCTGACACCTCGGGACAGGATGGCAGCAGCCCCACAGCCTGTGAACCCTGACCCTGCACCAGTACCCACTGCCAAACAGCAGTCTCTTTGGGCAAGCTGGCCCAAAAAACACCCCTAGGCCCCAAAATCCCGGCTCCACCATGCCTGGCAAAGGCAGAGCTGGGATTTGAAGGGAGATGCTGAGCGGCTCCAAGCCAGACCCCACTAATGGGAACCAGGTGGCCAGAGCCGTCCAGCAGCCCTTCCCCGGGTACCAGGAGAGGCCCCCCACCCTGAGGATGCTCAGCTGGAGCCCCGGACCCTCCCCAGCTGGTGGATGATGCTGGGGAGCCTTCAATCCTCCTCCTCTTCCTCCTGCTCTTGCCCAGCTCCCAGTGCAGCGTTTCAGTGTTTTGCAATAACATGTTTGGCGGCAGCTGCCGGCGGTGGGAGCGGAGAGGTGTCTCCTGCGCCGCCGCGCTTCCCGGACGGGCTGGGAGTGTACAAAGGTCTCCGGCACAGACATCTCCTTTTAAAGGAACTGCTGAGCCCGCTGGCTCAAGTGCGCTGCGAGGCCTTGCTGCCTTTTTTTTTTTTTTTTTTTCCTTTTATAAAAAAAGAAACTTAGCCCCCCCATCCCTCTCTCTCCCTCGTCGCGATGTGATGTCAGCCCCTCCGGTCCCGCCGCCCGTCCCTGCCCGCGTCCCCCCCGCCGCCGCTCCCCCTCTTGCTGAGCACTGTGGCCAAATAAGGAGAACTGGATTGTAGGATCGAGCCAGCCGGCCAAGGGAGGGATGGCGGCAGCGGTGCCGGACGGGCCAGCGGCACCCCGGCTGTGCCTGCTGCTGGGGGCTCCCTGGGGCAGCCCCTGGCACGGATGCAGGGTCCAAACCCAGCAGGGTATTGGGGATGGCAGGGCAGAGGAACACCGGGACCAGGCACTGCACAGGGACGGCGAGGGTGGCATATGGGGACAGGCCCAGGGGGACTCTCACTCCCCCCTGCAGCCCACCAAGCGCATCAGGGCTCTGTCCCAGTGGGGCACCTACACTGGGGGTGCAACTGCCTTGGTGCTGAACCCTGGCTACTTCACAGCAGCCCAAGACCCCCTGGCAGACCAGGACCTCCAGACATGGGGGAACTTGAGACTCCTCAGCTTCTGCAGCAGCCCAAGACCCAGCAGCACTCAAAAACTTCAATGGTCTCAGACCCCACAGCAGCCCGTGGCAGCCCCAGGCCCCTCAGCACTGTGGCAGCTCAGGAGCCCCCAGTCTCGAAATATGTCAGTGGTCAGGGACCCTGCAGCCTGGTGCCAGCCCAGGACCCAGCAGCATCCCGGGGCCCCACAGCACCACAGGGCTGTCATCAGCTCACCCTAGCAGGGGAAAGCCCCAAGAGCTGGTGCCGGAGGGTGACTTTACAGGGACTCACCAGACCCCCTGCCCTCCCCAGCTGATGTTTTGGGGGCCAAGGGGAAAGCTATAGGGCTGAGAGCAAAACCACGGAGCTGGCTGCACCACTGCAGGCAGCGTGCCCGGTGCCCCGGGTCCCTGTGCCAGGCACTGCCTGCACAGGCAGAGTGACGGCTGACCCCACACCGTGCCTGCAGCACATGTATCCCCCTCCCTTGGAAGTCCCCAGCCCCCTCCCACCCCACTCCCCCTCCAGCAGGGAAATCCCAGCCCAGCCTTTTCAGGGAAGCTGGGAGAGGAGGGAGGGTGATGCTGGGGCCCCGGCCAAGGTGCGAGGAAGCAGCTCCTCCTTCTTCTTCTCCTCCTCCTGCTCCACCGAACCTGCTTTTGGCCAGGGAAAGACATTGGATTTCCTGGAGGGAGGGTGCAAGCACCGCGCTGACGCAAGGCACGGCCGAGTGCCGCTCCACCCTGCCCTTACAAAACACCAACAAGAGCAGCAATTAGGGAACCGGCACGGCTGGACGGCCTGCGGAGACCGTGGCCAGACCTGCTCAGGGCAGGGAAGGGGACCGGACCTGCCAGAAAACGTCACCGGCTCCTGCCTCCCAGCTGCTCCCCAGGGACCAGGGCAGGAAGACCACCCCTCCCACAGCACATCTCTGCAGGGTTTGGGGATCCCAGGACCACTGACCCACATCCCCAGGGGATGCTTGCCCACTGTGAGGATGCTCACCACCCCTGAGCAGGGATGATCACTGACACCCACGCCAGGAGGGTGAACCCACATCCAGCTCACTCGCCCCTTGAATTTGTGGTGGGGATGCATTCCAGCCCACAGCTTTATAGGGTAATGGAGGGGGCTGCACACTTGTGAGGTCCCCCAGTGGACGCGGTGCCCACAGCAGGCAGGGGAGGATGCCTCCAGGGCAGCCCTTATCTCCCTGCGAGGTCAAGGCTGCCCAGGAGACCGGGACGGTGTTCCCACGGCTCCCAGAGCTCGGCCCCAGCACCACGTGCGGGGGACGTGAGGGAAACCTGGGGCTTGAGCAGGCAGCAGGGCTGCAGGCAGCCACCCTGTTGGGAGAGCTGCCTGGGGCTGGGGACCCTGCTAGAGCAACGAGAAACTTCTTTAAACCCTGCAAAAGCAAAGGGGGCTGCAAAGAAGAAAGGATGCCTGAGAGATGGGTGTTTTGTGGCAGGTGAGGGAAGGAAATACTTTGGAGGCAGCATCTGCAGTCAGAGAAGCACTTTGGGCACCCTGTGAGTGTCAAAAGCCAGGAGCAAGGTGCTGCTGGATCCAGCACAACCAGCTGTGATAGGGATCGGGTCAGGGACGTTCAGGGTGGCACAGGGGAGAGCACTTGGGGCTGGGAGTACAGGGACACCATGACATGGGCAGAGGTGCCCGTCACCCCCACAATGCCCCTGTGCACCCAGTACTCACCCTTGTCCCATGCTGCCGAGCTGGGAGACAGCATATTCCTCCTTCCCAGCATGGTCAGCCCCAAAAGCATCATCCCACCTGGTGTTCCATGAGGCACAGCCCCAGCAGCCCTTGCACTGCCCCTTGTGTCTCGCCCAAACTGGGACGGGGGTGGTGGCTGTTGTCACAGCATCTCCTCAAACCACCTGGACTGGAGGGCATGGTCACCAGCACTCGCTTCACAAGGGGAATGGCAGCACAGCATGTCCCCAGCTGGCACTGCCCAGAGGGACAAGGTGTGGGGCAGAGCAGCCCCAAGGACCCCTTCTTACCTGGGGCTCCCCCAGCCCATGGAGGGGGACACTGGGACAAAAAGACTCTGCAAAGGTGCTGGGGACACTGCAGAGGCAAAGAACCCTGGGAGGAACAGGGAGAGGGGTCCAGCTGCATCCTGGCTCCATCCTGCCTCCCCATGCAGGGGGCCCAGGGCAATCCAGCCCTTCTCCCTCCCCCCTGCACGCAGACCCCACAGCAAAAGGATAAAAGTTCATGACAAGCCTGGGCAGGATCAGCACAGAGCAGCTCAGCCTTGCACCGGCTCAGCGCCGCCCGCGCCAGCCCTGTGGGGGAACATGAGGCTGCTATCACCCCCTCCCCATCACCAGACTGATGGCACCCACACTCCGGAGGCGAGGGGAACACGAGTCCCCATCCTCCCTAGCACTGAGCATGCAGCCCCTGCCAGGGACTGCTCTGTGAGACCCCAAAGCCAAGGCTCTAGGGCACCCCAGCTCCTGCGTGTCCTGGCACATTGGGGCTCAGGGAGAGCCAATAAATCTGTATCAGCTGGGGTCCTGATGCAGGCAGTGATTTGCAGGCAGGCAAAGGCTTTCGTTAACGTGCCGCTCTCGTTTCAGGCAGGGGAGTGCTGGCTGGGGGCTGTGTCGCTGCTCCTGCCTCTCCCCACCTGGTGACATGGCCAGGAGGAATGCTGCCCACACGGTCACACGGCCACCAGCTCTGCAGAGCCCCTCGAAGGAAACCCAAAAGCTGTGGAGCTCCTGGGGGACACCAGCAAGACCACAACACACTGGAGAAGATGTTGCCCTGTCTGTCCACTGCAGTGCACAGAGCAGGATGCTCTTGGCTCTGCCAAGGATGACCCTGCAGCTCTTCACAGGAGTCCCAAATCCCTGGCATCTTGCCCAGGGACCCTTTAGGAACACCATGCCCCATTCCCACAGGGAAACACCATCCTGTTTGGCACATGGCTGTCCCAGGGACAACCAGAGCTCACCGAGGCGGGTGGCAGCGGCCGAGCAGGACGCAGCGCGGCAGGAGGGTGGTGAAAGGAGGTTTGTTTACATTGTGCTCCTCTTCCAAACAGCTCTCGGGCTGCGGTGAGGGATTCCCTGGCTCGTGGAGGGAAGGGTGGCCACCCTGCTCTCTCCCACCCAGGTTTGCACCTCCTGACTGGCCACATCCTCTGCAAAGGGTCCCCTGGCACAATCTGGGGACCCAGGTGGTGGCAGAGCCCCCCGTGCACCAGGCCAGCTCCCCGTGAGACAGCCCAACTAATTTCCTCCCCTCTATCACTTCCTGTCCCTTCCGGCTTGGCGGGCAGCTCAGGAAGCAATTGGAGCGAGGAAACCGCAGGAAGCCACGTGGCAGCATCCCACCAGGGTCTGAAGAACTGCCAGGGCTGCCCCAGGCTCTCCATGCCCCCCAGCTCCAGCTGGACCCCCACAGCCAAAGGGTCCCCTAGCTCCCAGCAAAGCCCTGAGCCTCTACCTGGCAGAGATGTGGCTGGTCCTCGCCCAGCGGTGCGAGGTTGAGGGATGCTCAGACCCCTCATCCCAGAGGGCTGTGGATGAACAAAGAGAAAATGCGAGCGATTTGCTCCTGAAATATTTGGGCAGAGAGGAGGAAGGGGATGAGGCAAACCCAGGGCACAGCTCCCTCCTAACGGCAGAATCACGGGCATCCAAACCAATCCCTCCATCCCCTCCTCTTCCCCCAGTCCTGGCAGGGTGGCAGAGCTGGGTTTCGGCTTCTGGAGGACCTGAGCCGGTTTTGCTCGAGTCTTCAGGCTCAGGACCCGAGGGCAGAGGACAGACGGACACTGTAAGCCAGCGTGCCTCCCTGGCCCAATTACGCTGCCCTGCCCAGCCAGGATGGGGCGTTTCACCCAGCAGCGCATAAATAGAAAGCTTTTAGAGCATTAATTGCTCTCTGTGTTATGAAACGAGCTGGATGGAAACAACAGGGTTGGAGTTGCCTGCTGGGGATGGGCCACCCCCATGCCGTCCCGTGACACCCCCAGTGCTGGTGGCCCATGGCACAGCCAGTGCTGGGCACAGCACGCACTGGGGACCGCTGAATTCGCCAAAATACATCCATCCCAGGACATCTCCCCCTGAACATTCCCTGTAGATGAGCTTGGAGTGGCCAACGAGTCTTGAGTCCTCAGGGACTCCCAGCTTGTCCTAAGGGGAAGCCAAGGGTCCCTGGTGTTAGGGGAGCACCAGGAAGCCTGGGCCAGGCAGTTCTGTGCCTGCAGTGGGACAGTGTCCTACCACTGGGGCCAGCCAGGCATCCCAGGGACCCCACCAGCCCTCTGTCCGGCTCCTAGGAGGAGAAATGCCTCTGCAGAAGAGCTCCAGGTGCTGCTGACCCCATTTTGTGCCATTGCAGCAGGGCCAGGGAAAATATCTCCCAGGGGACCCTACCAGGCAAGGAGGAGGAGGAGAAGAAGGAGGAAGGCTGCAATGAATTTCACACCTGCCCCCAGCCGCCTCCGCCCCTGTGAAACCCAAGCCTGCCCAGGCAGCAGCTGTACCCACTGCCTGCGCTGTGGCACCCGCTGGAGCCCAGGGCTAGCACCGACTGCCACATTCACAGCTCCCAACCCGAGAAACCCCATGGGATGAGGCGTGTGAGAACTGACTGGGGGGGATCGGCTCCTGAGACACCGGGCAGGGTGGCTGTCAGGCATTACCACCCCAGCCAAGACACGGAGATGTCCCTGGCTGCCAGGGTCTAGCACAGAATGTGACACAGCACTGTCACCTGGCCACTGTCACCCCTGTGAGGGGACACGCTTCCCTGCCCTCCTGCAAGGAGCTCAGAAGCTCGAAGCAGTGCCTGGCTGAGGTCCTGCAGGAGCTGCGAGAGCAGATACAGGCTGCCCTGCACAAACCCCATCAGTGACTTATTCCCAGAAAGGGATATTTTGATTTTACTGCCACCACCCCAGACAGTCCCAGCGAGCGAATCCTTGTGCATGCCAGGAGCGTGCTGGGAGTCCACGGCAGCTCATCGCCTTCTCCCAGCATCTCTCACCACTGCCCGAGCCGAGAGCTGGAGACGGGCACAGCGACTCCAGCTCCTGCAGATTGAAAAATTGCTCTGGAATCCTTGGGGAGGAAAACTGCTAAAAATACATGAAGGCAGTATTCTTGGTAAAAGAAGGAGCTCCAGCAAGGAGCACGGCCCAAGAGTGCCAGACAGCCCAGAACAGTGTGTTAGACCCCTGCCCAGCACACTGATGTCCAAACACCACAGCTGGACCCCGACAACTCTGCAGTGCCACCCAGGCAAGGCTGCGAGGGGACACAGCAGCCACCCCATGCAAGAGCTGGAGCCCGAACTCATGCCACAGCTGGGCACAGGTGCTGGCAAGCACGAAAGCAGAACCCTGCCCAACTCATCTGCCAAGCGCGCGGGCACAAAGCCGGGCAGGGAAAACCAGGGTCTTGGACCAGACCTTCTCTCCCGGACTGTGAAGCGCCCAGATCTTCCTGCTAATAAAAACCCGACGCTCGGTTGGGTCGGGAGCTCGCATGCCTGCGTGCGGGTGTGCTTCTTCCTAAACCCGAATTGCCTAAGCCGGCGGGGGGGAGGCAGGAGCTGGCTGCCTCTGGGGGAAGGGCGGGCGGCGAGGAGCTGGCATGGGAACGGCAGCCCATCCTCCACGCACCCGCGCCGCTCCGCGTCTGTAAACTTTGAACATCTTCCGGAGAGAAGTTAGTGGCTATTGTGAACAGCTGGATCTAATTTTACGAGGAGCGAGGAGGAGACAGTTGTGGGGAAATAATAAGGCTTGGCGCTCCCAGGCGAGGATCCCCGAGCCCGGCCAGCCTTCCTGCCTCCACCGCACTCCGCCGGGGGAGCGCTGGCGAGACGGTCACGAAGAAACTGAGGCACGGAGCAGCGCGGGGCTCACCCGCCTCCTGGAAATGCACACCGGGAATCCGAGGCTTTGCCCCTGTGTGTTTCCCCGGACCCACCGCCCCTCCAGCAGCCAGGGCATCGCCGGGGGCATGGCTCTTCCTCAGAGCAGAAAACTGGGCTGCCAGCGCAAGGCCTCCTTGCCAGCCCACGGCAGCATCTCCAGAGCCAGGGTCACCCAGTGCTCACTCTCGGTGCTCGTGGGCACCGCGGTGCGAGTGCGACACCTCCCTCCAGCCGCCTGCTTCCCATGAGGCTCTGCCCACCTCCTAAAATTAGCTGCAGCCCTGCTGGTCCCCTCCCCGGCCACCCCCCGCAGCCCGCGGAGCTCTGCCAGCACACGCTCCGGGTCCGTCCCGATCCCCCGGCAGCAAAGGGGGAAGGGGATCAAGCAGCCTCCTCCATCACTCACACCTCGCCTGCCACCCGCCAGCCAGCTCTGCCCGGGAGCAGCGCAGCCCCGCAGTCACCTCTGTGCCTCTGGCTCGCAGGAGAGTGCCCGAGGGCGAGCTCTGGGTCGCCTTTATAGAGCAGAGACCCAGCACAGCTTGTGACACACCCAGTGCCCCGCTGGGAGGTGGCAGCGGTGGGCACGCTGGGTTTCGGTGCTGCTGTTCTCTCATGGCAGCATAACGGGGGACGCTGGGGGCATTGGAGCATCACATCTGTTTGGGACCGGATGGGGGGACGTGCTCCATCGGGATTGGCGCTGCCAGGATGGGATGCGCCTCCTGCCATCAGTATTTCCCCGAATCCTTTGCCCACAGGATCAGCTGTGCCAGCGTAGAGCCCTGCGTGAACACTGTCACCACAAGGCCACCGTCTGCCAGCCCCAAGAGTGAGACCATGGGGTTCACGGCCTGTCACCTCCAAAGGGCCCGGCCACATCTGCTCATCAGGAAACCCTGCCACGAACTGCGCGGGGGAGCCTGAAATGGCACCAGCACCGCATGACCCCCTGCTCCCACCGCCACGGCCAGCGAGTGGCTGACCCGGCACCACGAGGAGGTTTTCCCGGGGCCCCTCGCTCCCATTTCGCAGGCGGGGAAAACTGAAGCAGCGGGAGCTGCAGCAGCAAGTCCAGACCCGCAGCAGGATCCGGACGTGCGTTATCGCGCGGGGCGGCCGCTCCTGCCGCGTGCCCGCTGCAGGCTGGTGCGGGGCATGGCCCCGCTGGCTCACCCCATCATTACCTTCCCTCCCTCCCTCCAAAAAAACATTTCATAAGTCGCCACGTGACAGTGGCAATAGCGAACGCCCATGCGCTTCAGGTGTCTGCCCCAACCACAACACGCAGGTGCCTGGGCTCGGCCGCCGCGGCTCCCAGCCTGGCCCCGACCCCAAATAACGCCTTGGACAAACAGCTGAGAAGGTCAGGGCATGGCCCGGCCACTCGGCAAATCCCCCGTGGATGGAAGCTCCCAAAATCAGGGGTAGTTGGTTGTATCACGTCCACCAACGGCGCTCAAGGGGATGTAAACACTGCGGCTGTCCCAGCAGCCCCTTGCCATAGCCATCAAGGATTTAATGAGACAGGGAAGCTCCTACAGATGGGACAATTTTTGGAAAGCATCCGTCCAGTTCAGTGATGGATGGAGAGATTCCAACCTCACAAAGAGCCTCAGGATGGCTCTTGTCACACAAATCCCAGCAGCACCCTTGGTTAGGGCTTTGCAGCCCCTTCTCCCCTTTTTCCCTCCATTTTCCACTCCCACAGACAGAAGTAGAGGTACTGACGCAGGAAAACACATTTCTCCCCCCACAAACAGCCCAGAATTGCCCATTTATGCCCTTTCTGGCTGCTGCATGCCTGCACCCAGTCTCACCACCGAGCTCACCTGCCACCAGCCTCGTGCTCTCTGTGTGTTTGATGGGAGCTGCGCGGTTACTTGCTTTTTAATACATTAATTACAGCTGATTACCGCTGCCACCCCCACCTCCTCAGTGCCACGACCTGCTCACACACCGCCGGGAAAAGGCTCCTTCCTTCGGCACGGTGCCAGGGCCACCGGGACTCGCCTCCCAACCCACTTGGTGGTGGCAAGATGGGGATTAAATGGCGATTAAAAGGAGATGCTGTTTCTGATATCATGATAAACAGCCACCGCATGTCATGGCAAATGGATGCAAGTCCCTTTATTGATGGAGCTGGAGGATTCTGCTTTGCAGGAAAGGGATGTTAGATATGGGACAACTGCTGGAGGGTTAGGCTGTCCAAAATGCCCCAGTTGAAACATCTCCCTATTCTGAGCTGCACCCCAATGTTGCAGTCACCTCAGGCAGGATGGGGCTCCTTGAGATACCTGGGTGCCGTTCATAGAAGGCAGCTGGACCCGCTGCTTTCAAAGGGTTATTCCTGCCAGAAAAGCCAGCGTGGTGCCAGCCACATGCTCGCTGTGGGGAGGTAGCTGGGTGCTCGAGGTCCCTGGGGATGGCAATGTCCCCCTGTGCCACCCAGCTGTGAGGAGGAGCTGCTGACCCCACAGCCATCTGCAGCCTCTTCCCACGGGAATGCTGACCCTGTAATACCCTAAGAGGGCCAAATCCAGTGCCTTCTCCCCACGGGACAGTCATGCTCGTCCTCTCTGGTGGGGAAGTGCTGGGGCACTGCCACAGTGACCATCATCTGTCCTGTCACCATGGTCCCAGCCCCGCTACCTGCTTCTCTCCCAGCTTCACCACTGAGTGACCTTGGTGAGCCCTCACCCCTCGCCCGCTTTGGGGACCCTCTTCCTCCCATTCTTGGGGGAAATGACCTCAAGGGCTGTGGGGCCACTGAGGCGCCAGGTGCACGGGGAGCTCATCACCCTGGCAAACCCCAATTCTCCACTCAGCATCACGAGCGCTCCAGTACCAGGGGGAGGTTCGCAGCCTGGCTGGCAGGGCCCCCCAGGGTGGCCGGGCACTGCCAATGCCCTGACTCACGACACGCACGTACCCGCGCGGGGTAAAGCGATAGGAGGGGAGAGAGGATGCCGGAGCCCAAAATACCCTGGCGTGCCTGACACAGGAGATTATCGCTTCGCTGATGGGATGATCGCCCAGCCCAGTTTGTCCTGGCTCCCTGCAAAGCACCAAAACCCCCCAAAACCTCTGCCTTCACCTTTCCCCCTGCCACCCCATGCCAACCACACAACAGTAGTGAGTGGCTGCAGGGTGTCCGCCACTCTAGCAGGGCCACTGGTACCATTTCCAGTTGGTTTCTCCCCAAACTGGGTTTTTTCTCAGTCAATAGAAGCCAAATGCATTGTATAGGGCCTGAGCAGTTTCAGGGGGTTGGAGGTGGGTGGCTCTGCGAGGGCTTGGCCGTATTTTCCTTCCAAGGGGGTTAAGGGGAAAGAAAACAACACCAAACCCAAGGAGGGTGTAAAAATAAAATAATAATAATAATAATAAAGATGACACACTGCTGAAAATTATACATCTAATTGCCGCCTTGTTAGCAATGCACCCCTATGACGAGGCACAAAGTGTTTAGCATACAGTCAGTGTATGCTCATCCCCTACATGCGTGTGACACACATGTAGCGTGACACGCGGGTGACCCCGCACCTCACCCGGGACCCTCCCGCGCCGGTTCCCCGGGGGGCTTCGGCCGGGGCGGGCTATCCCTGCCCGTAACGTCCGGCGCCCGCCCCGAACGCTCCCGACGTGCGGGCACAAGGCCCCTTTGTCACCCCGGGGATGCGCCGCGGGGGGACTCGGCGGGGACCGGTGCGGGGGCAGCGCAGCCCGTACGGGGCGGGAGCCCGGGGACCCGACGGGGGGGAGTGAAAACAGCCCGACCGTGCCCCCCCCCTCCACGCACACACCCCATCGGGGGGCGTGGGGGCAGCCCCGGGGGGAGGCACCGAGCTGCCGGCCGGGGGGGGGGACGAGGGCTGGTGCGACCCCGCCGCCCCCCGCCATCCGCCGGGGCTCGGTGCAGGCGGAGGGCTGCGGGCCGGGAGGAAGGAGGGGCTGGAGGAGGAGGAGGAGGAGGCGGAGGAAGGGGGGTTGGGAGTCTCTTCCCGGCGAGCGCTTACCTGCTCCGTGCTCCGGAGGGGCTGGGCCGGCCGCGGGTGCCGGGAGCGGGGCCGGGGCCGGAGCGGGGCCGGGGCCGGGCCGGGCCGGGGCGGGCCGGGGCGGGCGGCAGGAATGCGGGGAGCGCGGCGGGCTCCCGGGTCCGCGCACGGAGCCAGGCGCAGGGACGGGAAAGTTTATGCGAGGGAGGAGCGGAAAGTTGGGAGTCAATCAGGAGGCGGCGGGGCCGGGCCGGGCCTCCTCCTCCTCCTCCCCTAACCTCCTTCTCCACCTCCTCCTCCTCTTCCCGGCCCTTCCTCCCGCCCGACCCTCCCGACCTCCCCGTCGGGGCAGCAGGCAGCGCGGACGCGGGACTTCCCTTCCACAGGGAAGGTTTCTTTTTTTTTTGGGAAAGGGCAGCCCTGGAATTCGGCTCGGCTCGGCCCGGGCTATGGGAGCGCCCTCTATGAGCCTTCGTCACCTTCCTCCTCTTCCTCCTTCTCCGTCCCGCATTCCCGGGATGAGGCCCTGGGATGCGGCCTTGGGCCAGGGCATGAAGGTGCTGCTGTCCCGTCTCGTCCTGTCCCGTCCCCAACCAGCCAGGGTCACCTGTGCACACCTTCATCCCCTCCTGCACATCTTCATCGCCCTCTGTGCTCACCTTCATCCCACTCTTCATTCTCGCCCCCCTTCACTCACCTTCATCCCTGTGCTCACCTCCATCCCTTTCTGCACCTCTTCATTGTCCTCTGCACGCTATAGTGCCCTCCCTCACATCTTCATCCTCCTCCTCCTTCCCATCCTCACATCTTCATCCCGCTCCAAACCCCTTCATTCCTCTCCTCATCCTCACACACATGCACACTCAGTCCCCTGGATCCCACCAATCTGCAGATTCCCTGTTTCTCCCAGACACCCACTCCATGGTGCCCAGGATGGGGATTTCAGCCCACACTGTTGGGATTTCCCAAGGGAATGCAGCCAGGATCCAGGCCATGGTCACTTCCTCTGAGTGAGCTGATGGGTGGTAACGTGCTAAGCCACAGCAGGCTGATCACATACAAGTCCCTGGCCACGACCCAGCCTGACTGTCAGGAGCTGCAGCCCCAAAAGGGGCAAAACCCTGAGTCCCCCTGGCCATTGGGCCAGCACACAACGCAGGCCTGTGCCACGATACCCCAAACCCCCAGACATAAATCCAGATGAGGAATCCTCCCGGCACCCTGCTCGGAGAAGGGATGTTCTTTGCATCCCATTCCTTGTAGAAACATATTTTTCTAATTTTCATCATGAGCTTGGTTGTATTCAAGCGTTTTGGGACAAGACAGCCAATGCTTCAGTCCGTGAAGTGACGGGCTCTGAAGCATCCAGCGCATTCAGCAATTGTGTGTGATTCATAAAGCCATATCGCATTCTTCCACCCTTGGCCTGGTGCTAACTTCTAAGAAATCTGGACCAAAAACTGCAGCAAAATGGCTGCTATTCTCCAAGGGCTGTTCAGAGCCTCGTTACTCATCCCTTACTTGGGCAAAAATGACATTGAGAGCTCCTGGAGATGACAGCCTTAATTGAGTTCAATAGG
This sequence comes from Aphelocoma coerulescens, assembly GCF_041296385.1. NCBI lineage: Eukaryota > Metazoa > Chordata > Aves > Passeriformes > Corvidae > Aphelocoma > Aphelocoma coerulescens. The sequence continues at coordinate 4,356,619 of NC_091039.1, read as the reverse complement.
AGTTTAGGCTGAGTAAGGCATGAGCAAACAAGTGTGCATTAGCCCATGAATAAAAAGGCTGATCCACAAATGTTTAGGAACACATGTAACGCTGAGCATGGGAGTGCTGAGGGGGTCACTGCTGCTCTGGCCTTGCCTTTTAGGCAGGGGTCTGGCTTCAGCATCCAGCACAACTGATAGTGATGCTGGGATGAGCTTGTTCAGGAGTGCAAAGATTCAAGGCTGGCTCAGTGGTTTGTTTCCATTCTGCCTCTTAATTTTTATTTCTTTTTTTCCTCCTTCAGAAGTCCATAATCCTTGTTTCTGCTATTTTTTTTTTTTTTTGTTCACTGGTGGGAACAGCAACTTCCTTTCTCAAATTATAATAGAAAAGAGCTGCAAGCTGCAACGCCATAAATAATATTTTCTTATGGCCAGAACATCCAAGTCTAGGCAAGACACCAAGAACAGCTACAACATTGTAAAACTCCAACACTTCTCTAGAATGGATTCACTAATTAAAAAATGACTCTTTTTAAAAAGCAGTTGAAAAATATTGGCTTTCCCATTGCCGCCTGTCGCTTGCTGCACCGAGAAGGAGCCCATCCTGCAAAGCCACAGCTGAGCTAACCAGCAATGGGTCTGCCTTTCCCTCTAAAAAATGTTACCCAAATAAGTACAAGGGGAGGGGGAGGGAAGAGAAGAAGTGATCACAATCACTTCTTTAATTAATTAAATTATCGCCACTTCAAAGCTGGAGGGAGATCCCCCAGGGCTGGGGCCATGGCAGCTTGCTGGGAACCAAACAGCCCCTTTCCATTGCTGGACAAGGAGTTTCCCAGCTCTGGTCTCCCCTTCCAAACCCCCCAGGATGTACCAGCCCTTCCCTGCTCAGGCTGCCCGCCCAATGGGACATTTGTCTCCTGGAACCCATGGAAATATCTGTCAGCCCCCCTAGGAGAGCAGGGGCCCAGCCTGGGCTCAGGACTGGGTGCATGGAGCCCCCTGAGCCCCAGGGGTCTGGGGAAGAGGGACAAGCAAGCAGTTGGAGAAGAGCCCCCATGTCCATCTTCCTGCTCAGCTCTGGACCAGCATCTTTCCACTCATCGGCGTGGGATGGCGATGAACCACCGACAGAGCCGCCAGCACTGCAGTGACACTGGTCCTGGCTGGGATGTGCTGCTCAGCAGCGAGGTGGGGCCTTGCTTTTTTCCTCCCCTTTGCCTTATAAGCATCTCTGCAAAAATAAAATGCATTTCCCAGGAGGTTCCCTCGAGGAGCTGACGACAGTCGTCTCTGGCCGCTGGCCACGCTTGTGCCCCTGCAGGAGCACTTTGTGGGGTTAAATCCATGCCTGCAGCACCAGCCCAGTGCCAGCCCCCCTAAAACGAACCTTCAGAAACCTCAAAGTCTCACACTGCCGGGAAAACATCACCCCTGGGGATCGAGGAAGCCCTTTCTCCAAGGAATACACACACTTTGGACTCAAACACCATTGATAAGGCTCTTTCTTCTTTTTTTTTTTTATCTTTTCTTGCAGCGAGCATTCCTTTCACACCCACGCACACTCCAGCATCCTCAGCCATTGGTCTGCCGGCGCATCCGTCACACTTTCCGCCGGCCAAAGTAGATACACATTTCAACTGCTTCCATCCCTCATCTCCTCTGGTGTTAACAGCCAGCGCAAACAAAGGGCCCGAATATCCATCGCCCCATTAAATTGTTTTCATTCGTTTCTTCTGCCACAGTTGGTTTGCGTTAGAGGGTTTGTGTAAGGGATTTCGGGTGGGCGGCTGATGCAGTGGCTGCTCTGAGAGTGGGTGACATTGCACAGGAGGGACACCCATGGCAGGGATTTTGCTCTGCCATGGGCAGCAGGCCAGGAAACCTGAGGGGTTTGCAAGCAACAATGGGCAAATGGAAAATGGAAGTGTTTTGGGTGAGGGGAGGGAGAATCGACCTGGGGAACAGCTGGGATAACAGCAGACAGAACCTGGGGAGCCCAAACCCCTCTCTCTCACCCTGCTGCTTCTTTTCTCCTTACACAGGAGGAAATGGGGACAAGTATTAGCTCAACTGTTAGCTGAGCTCGTCCCGATTTCAAACAGATGTTGGGTTTGTGGCTGGATTTGGGCAGAAAGCTCTTGCTTTCCCCACATTTGCTGGCCATACCTCGCCAGGGACTCTGGCCCCGAACTGCTGTGGCTGGTTCTCCCTTCAGCTCACAAGATGTTCTCTGAGGTTGCTGCATGGGTAGTGGATGATGGTCCACGCTGGCTGGCTTGTCCCCAAAGCTGTCCACCACTGCCTACCCCACCACGAGCATCTGCCCATGAATCATGAAGCCCAGAATCATACAGCTGGGGAAAATCTCCACTCCCATCTGCAAAGCCACTGGGGCAGAAGTTCACCAGTGGTTCAGCAGCAGCTCACGGTCCCCCTGTCACTGTCCTCTGTCCTTGGCTCCAGGCAGACAGGCTCGGGCCATGGTGGTGTTGCGACACTGCCCAGAGAGGATGAGCATCCCTCTTGCACAATCACATCCATCTCATCCATCCGCTCCTCAGCCTTTCCACTGCAGCTGCCTCTCAGCTGCAGTAACCTGGGGGACTCAGATCACCCCCACAATGGGGGAACAACCTGTATGTGTCCTGGGAAGGGAATCCCAAATTGTCCTGGAGTCCGTGGGTGAGCTGAGCAGGTGAGAGAAACAGCATCAGAGAGCTAAGGATGGTGTTTCAGGGCTCCTTGGCATCTCCTCGTTTTTCTCACCATTGAATTAATCAGATTTGGGACTGTCTGTGCAGCCAGATCCTCACCCCATAAATGGTGAAACTGGGGGCATGAGCTGTCCTGCTCCCACCGAGCTGCCTCTCTTCAGCCTCTCCCCTTCCCAGTGACTCCCTGCAGCTCCCCACCAGTCTGAGACAGGGCACGGCACCTTGTGTCCACCACCTCTCATGAACAGAGAGCACCAGTGAGGCAGCTGTGGGGACACCTGGGGCACGTGAGGTCTGGAGGGACGTCACAGAGTGAAGGGGCAGCGAGTGTTGCGGGCACAGGGAGCTCGGCGGGCCCTGCCTGGGTGCTGAACGTGACTCAGCACCGCACCACACCTCATGAGTCACTCCACTGCTTCCTGGTGCACCCTGAGTTTTCTCTTCCAGGTCCCTCCTGGCAGCACTGACCCAGCTGGGCAACCTGCCAGCAATGCCAGCTCTGCCTCACGTGCCTGCCAGCCCTCCTCTGCTGGCACTGTCACCCCTCAGCACGTGCCTGGGTGCTGCCGGTGCCAGGCTGCTTCTCAGGGACCCAAATCCCCAGCATTTTCTGGGCAGTGGGGTGAGACCCAGTGGGTGCAAACACACCATGGGCGCTGGCCATCTGTTCACACCAGGGCAAAATGGGGCAAAAGAGGGGCTTTGTGCCCAGTGGGCAACGAGCCAGGATGGGGGTCTTGAGCCAGGAGCTTAGGCAGAGCCCACCTTCATGTGGGCAGGGATGAGGAAACACAAAGTGAGGAGACCACCTACCCCCTTCTTACTAGGAGACTGAGCATAAAAATTCAAACCATAATAAAAAAAAAAAAAAGAAAAAAAGCAAAAAAAGGGGAGGGATGAGTTTCCAGGATCTGAGTCCAAGAAACATCTCAAAGGGATGAGACAGGGATTGCAGTCAGCCTCATCTGCTGAATATACCCCCACCCTGGCTCTGCCATCACCCCAGCCCAGCAATTTGCCCCAAATTTGCCTGGAGAGGGTGGCAGCAGCTGGGTGAGCATCCCACAGCCCTCAGTGGGCACCAAGTGCCTTGAACCACCCCAGAACAACTGTGACCGCAAGAAGGTGGAAACGCAGGGAGCGGAACAGGACGGGGATGCAGGAGCATCCTATGGGCACTGGCAGGCAGCCCCCATGGTCCTGGCAGCCCCGGTGGTCCCGGCAGCCCCGGTGCAGGTGCTACTCGCAGGCCAGCTTCCCGTCGAAGCTGGAGAGGGCGATGGCGAAGGCCTGCACGGCGCACAGCGGGTAGTTATAGTCCATGGTGAAGGCGTCATCCGCCACACGCCCAAACTGCATCACGATGTAGTCGGCTGCGGGAGAGAGGGCGAGCAACTGGGATGTCACCTGTGCACCCAGCCTGCCTTTCCCCAGTGAGCCCACGCAGCAGCATCCCAAAGAAGCTGCCCACGCGCCCTCACCCAAACTCTGCCTGTGGCTCCTGTGCTGGCTGCGCTGTACTGCAGCACAGATCACCAAAAAGCATCATTTTCCCGTTGCACGGACCTCTGGCACCTCCAGCACCCCACAGCCCCCCAAGGGACAGGGACCCCACTCACCCCACCCCCCCCCCAGACCGTGGGATCGCTGCTACTGGAGGGCGGGTGACAGGAAATCTGTAAAAATAACCAGGGGCCCTCAAGAGGCTTTTTCTGTCCTGTAACCCAACACCCCGGAGGCCAAGGGCTTCTGACTGCGCCGGACAGGTGACGAGTGGCCGCATCCAGACAGAGCTGCTGCCACCCCTGAGGGACTGTCCCCGAGGCACAGGGAGCCCGCCAGTGCCAGCGGTGTGGGGAGTGTGCTGGGGACAGTGCTCTGGGGTGGCCTGGGCTGAGTGGGTGGCTGCAGTGTGACAGAGGGCTCAGCACCCCACAGGATCTCTCCTTGTCCTAAATCTGCCTGGCAACAGGAGCCCCTCACGCTGCCCCTACCAGCACCAGTGACCAAGGGCAACTCCTGTGGGGTGCCTGTCCAGCTTCATCCCAGCTCCTGCAAGGGCAGGCAGAACCCCAGAGCATGAGAAAACTAAACCTCAGCTTAAACATGGGTGTTGGGGCCAGCTCATGAGCAGTGCTCCCCCATCCTATCCCCTGTCCCATCCCACCCCCGTCCCAGCTTACGGTCACTGCTGTGCACGATCTGGAAATTTTTGACGGAGGCATGGGTGACCCGGCCATGGAAATTGAGGACGTAGGATTGGGTCTCGTCGTTCCACACTGGTGCCTTGTTGTGCAGCTCGATCACGTTGTCCATGTTCCTGTTCTGCCATCGCATCAGGAGGCCGTCGTTATCCTGGGGAGGGGCAAGAGGGAGCAGAGCAGAGTTGGGGTGACCCCTCCAGAGTCCTGCCACCTCCTGTGGCTTTGCCTGGGGGATGCTCAGTAGCAGTACCCAGCTGGAAATGGGATCTATCATGGAGAAAAAACCAGACACCATGTCTCCCACCTCCCATGGACACCTTGAATTTCAGGGACGCCTGAAAGCCTCTCCATGCCCCAAGATGGGGAAAATCCAAGGCGGTCCCTTGCAAACCCAGCTCCCAGGGAGTTTCTCCCAGTCCGGGCCCTGACTCACGTTCCGGGGCCGGATGGGCACCCTCTCACAGTCAGCGTTCATCCCAGGGATGATGACAGTCATCTTCCGGGGGCCTTTGAACCCTAAAACGTTGGTCTCCTGCAAGAGAAACCCCATCTCTAAAACCAGCAACCACCACAGGCTGCAGCCTCTCACCGGGGCTGAACAAGGGCTCAAGGGTGTCTCCAGCCCATCCCACACCTCTGCAAGCCCCAGTGAAGGGGTGCAGGGTGGGAGCCCCTCTCTGCTGGCCAGGAGGGCCGGGGAGGGAGCCCTGTGTGGCTGCTCTTACGTAGACCACGGCCGAGAGCTCCTGGCGCACGTTGGACCAGTCAGCGTTGGCCCTGTCGGGGTTTGCGCCGTTGTCGAACACGGTGAATCTCGTACCCATCAGGTTGGATCTGCACCCAAGGGTGGGAGATGGCTGTGGCTGATGCCACTGAGCCCACTCCACCCCCTCCATGACCCCTCTCCAGGCACAGCCTTGGATTTGGTCTGGCTGCAAACCCCTGGTGCAGCGCCACAACAATGCCGTCTTTCCCACTCTTGAGTCATTTTCTTGGGTTCAAGGCAGCCCTAAATCAGGGTGTTATAGGGTGCTGCCACCACGGGGACCCCCAGCATTGCTGTGTGGCTGCTGGCAGTGCAGGCTGGGACTTGCCAGGCGCCTTTTCTAGCCATGACCTGTCTGCTGGGAGGAACCGGCCAAGCTTGTTTTCCCCTCTCAGCCCCCCACCACTCCTCAGGTCAGGCACAGCAGTGGGAAATGCTGTATTTAGCCTCCTGTCTGCCCCAGCCATGGCTTGGGAGAGCCGGTAAGCCATGGAGTGGGAAGAGGGTGCTGCAGAAACGGGGTGCCACCAAAATGGGGGGCCACATCTGCTCCTACCTCAGTTTCCCGATGAAGTTCTCTCCACCCCGTGACAGGTCAGTGGGGTCGATGGAGATGAGGTAGTTGGAGGTTTTGCTCTTCTTACGCTTCCTCCCAGCAAGGAGGAACACCTAGTAGAGCAGTGGGACCATGTGGGAATGGGACATTGTCACTGCCATTGCCACTGCTGTCCCCAGCTCACCCCCCAACAAGTCACTGCCATGACCTTGAGCAAGTCATGAAGATGATCCCCAAAATACTGGCTGCATTATGGGGCAGGAGGAACTGAGACCAGCCCAGCTTCAGCATGGCTCTCTAGCCAATGTTAGCTCATCACCCCAGGTACCATCCCCAGGGGCCTTTCCTTGGAGGAATTGCAGGAGAGGGGAGCAGCCTCATTCAGGACACACCAGCACAGGGGGATGCAGGCGAGCATCCCCCCCCCAAACCCTGAGGGTGCTCCCTGGGATGGATGCAGAGCCCCAGGGATCCCCATGCCCCCACCCCAAATCACCTTCTTGTCATTGTCCAAGTGAAGGTAATAGGTGGGGTACAGCCCCCGGTCCATGCCCCTCTTGTCCCGTGTCACCCGGCATTTGATGGTCACCCCCTGCGGCGCCGGCTGCAGCACAAACTCCTCCAGGTTGTCCACCTCGATGACAGGGGATGGGGGCCTCTCCTCCTTCTGCTGCTGCGTGAGAGGGGATGGTGACCCCAAAGCCACCCTCCCTTCCCAGGTAATTGCTCCTTGCTATCCATTCCCCTGGGCTGTGGCTCTGCAGCCGGTGGCTCTGGGGACTGTACCGTGGTGGGTCCCACTGGGAGTGCTGCAAACCTCCTGACCCGCCCTGGGGGGAAGAGCTGCTCTTCCCCTGCCCCGAGGGGATCCCCATAGCTCTGAGGGGTCTTTTGTACCTTCTTTGATTTCTTTGCTTTGCCCTTCTTGTTGGAGTTTTTCTGCAGGGTCTCTGGAGTCTCCTCCTCACTCTCAGCCTGTTTGGGAGGAACTGCGGGCAGGAACAGGCAGGGGCATAGAAGGGAGAAGATCCTGATTCCACTGAGCCCCAAAATCAAGCTCAGCACAGATCCGTGCCAACATCAGTGATTGTAACCCCCCTCTTCATGGCCAAGCTCACTGCACCCCCAGAAGCCCCACCAGAACCCACCAGTGCCAGATTCTCACCTTTCTTTTTGGATTTTTTCTCCTTTGGGGGGTCCCCACCAGTCTGGAAGAGGGATGCTGGGTTTTTCTTCTTCTCTGACCTGATGGGTTTGGTGCTGGAGTCAGAATCGTCCTCCTCATCACTGCTCGTGGCAGCTGTGAGGGACATGAGGGACATGGTCACACAACAGTGAGTGCTGTTGGCTCAGGGTGATGCCATCAGGCAGCAGGACTGGCTGCCACCCCCTCCAGCTCATCCCATACCTTTCTTCTTGCTTTTCTTCTCCTTCTTCACCTGGAACACAGACATTGGCTCCTTCTTGGTGCTTTTGGCAGATTTGGCTTTGCTGTCAGGATCACTCTTGTCTTCTGCTGGGACAGAGGAGCTGATGACCAGCCAGACAGGGGGATGGGAACGGGCAGTGATGGGGACAAGGAGGTGGCAGGGTCGGAGCAGCAGGAAGGGCTGAGCAGGGGGCATATTGCATGGGTAGGAGGCGATGGCTCTGCAGCCCCCCGAGCCTCCCGGGACAGCGACGGGGACGGGGTGCAGGCATTTCCCTCCTCCCGGCAAGGACAGATGCAAGTGGCAACAGAGCTGGGCTTAAGCCATCCCTGTCCCCTGGGCACTCACCCTTCGGCTTCAGCTTCTTCTCCCCCCCGCCCGAGAGGGGCTCTTTGGGAAGCTTCTTCTTGAGCTTTTTTGGCGGGTTTTTATTCTCCACCTCTTCTTCCTCTTCCTCATCTTCCTCATCCTCAGCCGGCTCTGCCGAGAGGTGACCACGGCATCAGCCAACACAAGGTCCTTCGGCAGCGGGGGACCCCAGCCCCGTGGCGTGCGAGGAGGGACCTTCCCTGGGCAGCAGCGGCCGGAGTGGGCGCTGATCCCGTCACCCCGGGCTGGTGGCCGAGGGGCCCGGCCCGGCCCGGCCGCGCTGTCCGGCGGGGCGTGGGACGTGTCCAGCGCCGGGCACTGCGGGCGCAGCCACAGCGCTCTCTCGCGGCCTCGCCGTGCGGAGGACGGGGCCGAGCCACTTTTCGCTCCGGAAAGTGTCCGGGGACCAAACTGCCCCTTTCCCAGGGAGCGTGCCACCCCCTCTTCCCCTCCCCACCTCGATGCCAACTCCCCAGCCAAGGCAGTGAGCCCAGGTCCCCTGCCACATCCCCGTTTCTCCCAGGTCCGTAGCTGGGTTTTAGCCAAAAAAAGCTCTGCCGGGGATGTGCAGAGGCGCAGCGGAGCCGCAGCGGACCCTGGGAGCACCGACGGCGCTATCGGGACACGGTGCAAGGGGACGCGAGATGCCACGAGCGAGTGCCTGCAGAGGGGTGGGTGTTGCCCCCGTACCTTGTGGCTTCTTGGGGCCCTTGGCCACTTGGGAGCGGGGAGCCGGGCTTTCCTTCTTCTTCCGAGGCTCCTTGGTGAGCTTGGAGGAGGGGTCCCTGTCGCTCTCCTCCTCCCCCTTCTCCTCCTTCTTCCTCCTCACCTTCTTCACCCCTGTGCATTTCAAGAGATGCCCACGATGGAGAGCGCCTCAGATGCAGGATGGGGCCACGGGGGCCCGGTACTTCCCTCCGTTTCCATGGGGGCTGTGGGGGATCTGTGCTCACCCTGTGCTGGGGCAGGGGGCTCCTCTGCAGCCCCCGCCTCGCTCGGCTTCTTCACCCGTGGCCGCCGTGGCTTGGCCTCGGGCTCCAGCCCAGGCTCCTGCCTCTTCTTCTTCAGCTTCTGCCCTCATGGATGGTGCTGCAGAGGTGGTGCCAGCCTTAAACACCTTTTCCCTTTACCAGGCAACCCCTGCTCATACAGCACTGGGTCCCTTTCAGAAATACAGCCGGGCTTTTCCCTGGCCCAACACGGGAACGAGGGACACGCTCCAGAACAGGGACACACTCACACCTTCCAACGAGTGACTTACCATGGGGCAGCCCCCCGAGGAAGGCAGAGGGAGGAAAACAGAAAGGACTGTTAGCAGACAGACGGAACATCTGCCCCGGGACAGCCCTAGAGAGGAGGGATGTGACGATGGTGCTGCTGTGACACCGTGCCAGCACGGAGGAACAAATCCCACTGTGGCCATAGGGACCCTGGCTGGGAGCCACTCTGGGCACTGCTGGGCACCCTGGGTACCTGAACTGGGACAAGGGACGTAGGGACGGGCAGACAGCCTGGCCTCTCACCTCCATCTCCTCTCACCCTCGCAAGAGGCTCCTGTCAATGGCAAGGAGGTCAGCAGGAGCAGGGAAGCAGGAGGATTAGGCACAGCACACCTAATCCCGGTTAGCTGGGGCTATAAATAACCCCGATTTACCAAATATGGAGCATGTGGGTCAGCACTTGGCTCTGGACAGGAGGTATTTGGGGAGTGGGTGTCAGCTCAGGCTGTCAGAAAGTGATCTCAGCAAATCCAGATGCACCAGGGCTGCTTCCACTGCCTAACAGAGCATCTTCCCCCTTGCAGGGGTTTCGTTTCTCCTGTGTGCTCCAGGGTGGTGTGTGAAGGTGCTTTGCAAAAGGTGGGATCCTCATGGATCCCAGGACTGTGAATTTGGGGAGGGGGAGGTGGGGGCTCCATGGTGAAGCTGTGAACTGGCTGCTTTCTTCTGTGTCATGAGCTCACACAGAAAAGCTCTTTTGCACCCCCTAATCCCTTAAGCAGCTGTGGGGTGGACAACCACTCCCTTACTTAACAAAGCCCTTCAAGGAGGAGCTGCTGATTAAAAATTAAATTGGGTGATGGATGAAATTGCTGCTGAAACACTTCCAAGGCCAGGGAGGCACCTGGGGGCTGTTCAGAAATGCAGGGGTGGGGGGGGTCTGGCTTTCAGGGTCGTGGCCTGGGGAAAGTGAGTCAAAGTTTACAGCTTAACTGAGGGGCTTAATTAAAGTGTTATTTAAGAACTAGGAACCCTCCTCATGGGCTGCTTCAAAGTGATGGAGGGGGGATTCAGAAGGATGCACAAAGAAGGGAGGGGTGTGGAATTTTCTCTACCCACTTGCTCTGGAGGGGATTCCTAAAAATCTCATGCCCTCACAGGCTGCAGTACCCCAATGGAGCAGCCCAACCAGCCCCAAATCGGCCTCGGTGTGGATTTCGGGGTTTGGGGGTCTCTGATGTCCCCAGCCCTCGGGGACAGAGCACAGCAGGGGATGGAGGGGAAGGATTTTTTCTCACCTGTTTGGGTTTGTGCTGCTGGGGGCTCCCCGGCTCCTCACTGGGGCTGTGGGGCACAGAAAGCAAAAGGGTGAGGGCTTTCAGCCCTCCACAGACCCTGGGGGCATGAGATTGCCCCGATTTTTGGTACAGGGGGAAAGGTCAGTCTTCCATTTGGCTCCAGAAACATTTCCCCCATCTTGACCGGGTCGAGCTTGTCCGACATCATCCTTCCTAACAGGGAGCACAGGAGAGGCTCTGCCTTGGCCGAGGGGGACAGCAAGAAGCTTAATTTGAGGATCCCCCTCTAACAAACACTTTTCCTCCATGTAACTCGATGAGCATCATCCCACCAACCCCCAAAGCAAAACCACTACGATAAAGCTGCTCACTAAATTGCATTTAAATTGAAAACAGGAGAGAAAAAAAAGCGCTGGAGGAGAGGGGAGTCCGCTGGGGGCATCCAGCACATCACGCATCCCTCAGACCCCACCCTGCCCGCCGGCACTCACCTGTCGGCAGCCCAGACCTCGCGCAGGATCTCCGTCTGCAGCGGCATCGCTCCCGGCACTGCCTCGGCCGGGCCGGCTCCGTCCGTCCTGCCCTGCCCTGCCCTGCTCCCCGGCACCGGCCCTGCAGCCCCTACCAGCCCAGGGCCAGGGCCATGGGGTCAGTCTCAGCCACAAGAGCCAGAGTGGCCTCACAGCACCGGCTCGGCCGCCTCCGCGAGTCTCTGTGGTGGGAGGAGGAGAAGGGAAAGGAGGAAGAGCAGGTGGAGGAGATGATTAACTTTATTTCTCCTGGAACTCGGTTAATAGGATTTCAGGGGCTGTCAGCCAGGCTCGCTGGGAGAGCAGCTGGCAGGGCAGTAATCGCAGGAAAAGGGGGCTCTGCAGGAATGCAGGGGGTCAGTCAGACCTCGGTGCCTTTTTGGGGTGCACAGGTTCCCCCCGGCTGGGTGGGGTCCCTGGCACAGCACAGCCACTCACTCCAGTGGGCAGAGGAGCGGCTCTCTGACCGTGTTTAGGGTTATCCTCCCTGGGTATCTTTGTTTTTCACCCAGAACTGTCTTTTGGGTGAGTGAAGAGCAGGATTTGGGCTGTTCCATGTGAGTTGAGCATGGAAAGCCCATGCAGGGAAGGCAGCACCCTTGGCTCTGGGCAGCGCTAAGGGTTTCTGTACTGACCTCTGCTCTGCTCCGACCCCGTGTCCCGAGGTCTCTTTGCGTGATGGGTTTCATAACCTCCTGCTCGTGCCTCACTCGTTATTACACCACTTAACATTTAACTCTTAATATTCCTCCTCAGATGCCCCCGCGGATGCCGTTGGGCTGCAGAGCCCGACAAACCAAGTGTCCCCAGTGTCGCCACTGGACCCTTGGCCTTGCCCAGCCCACCACTGTCCCCCCAAAACCCCCAGCCCGTGCTTGGTGCCACTAGGTGGCATTTGAGCACTGCACACTGAGACCCACCAGCACCGGGAACTTCTGATGCCTCGCTGCAAAACCCTCCTGGTTTCCCTTTCATCTCTAAACCTCATCACCCGCGCAAGTCCAATTTCTCTTCCAAGGCACAGAAAAGCACCAAGCCAAAATAAACCAAAAACCTGCTTAAAAACCGGGAGCCAGCCCAGAAACTGCAAAGCAAGTTTTTGGTGTTTTTGTTTTGTTTTGTTTTGTTTTTTGTTTTGTTTGTTGGTTTGGTTGTTTTTTTTTCCTGTGGAGATTGTTTCCTATAGAAAATGTGGCTTGGGCTGCCCCCAAAGGACTTTTTTGCCCTGCTGCAAGAAAAAATAAAAACTCATGTTTCACAGAGGCCCTGGGTCTCACAGCAGCCTCCAGGGAGGTGCATCCCATGGTGGTAGAAAATCCAAGACCTGGATGAGCAGCTGGAGCAGCCACATGGATGCTGTGCCACTACTGGGAGAACAGATGGGCTTGAGAAATGATGCTTCAGGTACCACCTGATGGGACTAGAGAAGAGGAGTTTTAACCAAATCTGGCTTAGTCTCCCGAGATTGTGGAGGCAAGGGATAAAAGAGGGATGGGCAGTCCTAACGTCCCCCCTGGCTCAGCTTTCTGCTCCCTCTGCACCCTCAGTCAAGGGGCACGAATGACTCCTCCACCCACCCAGCTGACCCTCAGGAAGTCCCCTCCCAAAAGAATACCCTGGAGGGGAGGAAAAAAAGCATAAGGATCAATCTCCCAGGCTGGAAAAAAAGCTGAGACCCCCAAAGAGACCCCCAGCTGAGACCCCCAGCCAGGCATTTCCAAAGCACGGACTGCTGGCCCTTCAAAGAACAATGGCACTGATATAAAGGGGCAGCATCAGTCTTTGGAGACACCAATAATTCCTCAACTGCTGGGGCATCTCCCCCAAGGAGTACACACCCATCCTGAGGCCATGGAGATTTTTTGCCTTTTCTTTTATACCCCTGTTATACCTTTTTACAACTCCTGTACTCTTAGTGCTTTTTGCCTACATTCTTGGACTTGTTTGTTAAGCTGGGAGACAAAACATTTTAGAAGCTTCATAGCCGGGGATCAGTGTGCCCCAGACCCCAAGGTCCTCTCCAGAACACATTCTGTAAACCAAGATAGAACCATCCAGGGGAAGGCTCCTTGGGGAAGGGAGCTCACTCATTGGAGAATCTTTGATAGATCTGCTAATTAGTAACACCTATAATGATATACCAGATCTTTTGGGGGTGCATTGCAGTGTGCATTTCGGTGCATTCGACCTGGATGTGTGCATCTAAGGATCCTTAAAATAAATACTGAGGTAAAATCTCTTTTCCCCTTCTAACTGTGTTTGACTCTTGATTTTAAGACCAGGAAAAGGCATCAATCCTCCCCACAGCCACCCCATTTGCTGAGCAGGATCCAGAGAAAGAGTACTTTTTTTTCCCTTTTTCTTTCAGTTGTTTATTTTCAAGCTCCAAAAGGGGTATTATTATAGAGACAGGAAAAATAACAACTGGAAAGCTGTTCTTATGGGGTAGTGACAGTGTCCCTTTAGGATGGAGAGGGCTGATGGCTGAGGAGGGAGCAGCAGCAGCTCCGGTGCAGGGACACGATGCACCCGGGACCCCCTCACCATGGGAGAGCTGCTCAGTGACAAACCCATGGCACCAGCTCAGACCCAGCCACTGGCTTTCTGAACCACATGCCAATCTGCTCTTTTATTTTCCCCACATACAGATCCCAAGTAAGCAATAAAACTCCCACTTAAGGCCAGGAGCCAAGGGATGCTGTGCAGGCTGTGGGTTGAGCGCCTGTGAAGCTGGACAGGCTTTTGCTCTCTAAAGAAACAGGAACCAGCTCCTTCAGAAGGTAAAATCTGTGTGTGCCCCCTCTCCAAACAGTGCTTTAAAGACTGATGATGTCCCTGCACCCAGGGGCTGCAGCGGAGGCCATGTGGGTCCTTACCCTGAGCCTGGCTCTGCACTGCAACCCCCTTGGCCACAGACAAGGAGTCAGCAGGACACAAAGCCAATCCCTGACCCCCGGGGCTGTGCTGGAGACAACCAGAGGCAGCACTGCAGTGTACAGGGAGCATGTTCCACATCCCAGCTCCTCTCAGAGGACCCAGGATGCTGTGCTGAGAGTGGACACAAAGCCGAGGGAGCTGGAACAAGCTGTCTACGGAAACCTCCCGAGAGCCAAGAGTTTTAATTTATTGTTATTTTTTTTTTTCTCTTTCTTGCTGTTTAAATGCTATTTGTTCCACGTGCGGTGGTCCCGTGGTGTCCTGCCGCTCCTGCTCTGCCCCCAGTGCACCCAGGGCGGTGGGACGGGGGTCGCTGTTCTTCGCGAGGTGTTTTTTGCTTCCACGATCACACGAACTGTAACAAGCTTTACAAGAAAACACTGGCAAGTCCCAAGGTTTGGCAGCAACCTTTTTCTGTGTGGGCCAAGGGCACGAGGCTATCCCATCCTCCTCCTCCATCATACATGTCCTTCAGCCTCTTCACCTTCAGCACCAGGAGTTTTTGGTTGTTTTTCACAAGCCGCCTTCTCCGCTGTTTTTTCCGCCCCAGTTTTGCTGGCTGCCTCCTGCCAAACAGCAAATAAAACACACTGAGTTGGAAACAGGAGAGGGAAGGGACAGGCAAGTGACAGAGATGCTGGGAATAGATACAGGCAGTTGAGCCTGGAAGGGGAGGCAAAATTGCCCCAACTCCCCTGTGCCCACTGAAGAGTGCAGCTCACACAGGAGGGTTCTGTTTTCTGGGAGAGGTTAAAGCTCATCAGCTCAGCCAGCTTTTGGGGAAGGGATGGGACCCCTGGGAATGATGTGACCCACCTCAAGAGAAGCAGGGCACTGACACAGAGTGAGCCTGGATGGATGGATGGATGGATGGATGGATGGATGGATGGATGGACGGATGGATAAGGAAGAGAGGGATGAGGAGGCAAGGCAGCAGTGTCAGAGTGGAGACACAGGACTGAGCCATGGGTGCAGCCCATCCAGAGGGTGCAGGAGAGGAGCACTCAGGCACAGGGAAGCCTTATGGCTGCTCCAGCAGTGACTGTCCCTGTCACAGCTGGCCACACAAGCCAACCACAGTGCCAGCAGCTGGCTGAGTCAGCCCCGCTCCCTGCCCAAGCGAGGTGCCCCAGCACATTGCTCCCCAGGGGCTGCACCAGTCACTTAATCCACAGCCTCAACCTCCAGACACCGGTTCAGAAGAGATTATACTAAAAATGACCCATGCAGATGGCTTGCAAAGCTGTGTCCTCTCTCATTACAGTACACCGGGTTTTGTTCAGTGGAATTTTGGATGAGAGCCTGTTCTGAAACAGCGATCTCTCTGCCCGAGCAGAGGAGCAGGTATTGCCTTACCAGCTTCAGGAAATCCATCCTATCATGTCTCAAAATACCCCTGCCAGAGATGGAATGATACTTCATTTTACTGGTGACCAGCAGTTCATCAACAGTCACCAGCTGGGAGCAGCAAAATTAAATACCAATGCCAGCCCCGTTATCAGCCCCTGTGAGCTCACACTGCAAATGCTTTTATTGATGATTGAGCACCTGGTGGCAGCCTCTGCATAAGAGAGACCAAGAAGTAAAACACTTCTCACTGCAGCAGGCTCGATCCTTCCATCCTCAACCTGATCTATAATTTAATTTGGTTTAACCCATCTCTTCTCATCACAAACCTGTCGAGCATCCCTCAGCACAACCCTAAAGCAACCCTAGATGGCCAAAAAGGAGCAACACTCACCTTTGCATCCCTCTCTGCAAACTTTGTGAACATGTTGGCATAGATCCTCCGGTCCCGCTCGTTGTGTTCCTTTGTTTTCTTCTGGCACACTGAGATCTGGGATTTCGCAGCTTTGTTCTGTGGATTCACTTCCAGCACTTTTTGAAAGTCACATTTTGCCAGCTCGAACTCGTTCATCAATAACCTGGCTTCACCCCTCCTGTACAAGCCTTTCTCATTGTCCTGGTCCAACCCCAGAGCCTGGAAACACACACAGGTCCCTGTTAACATCTCAGAGCGCTCCCAAGAGATGCCCTACAGCTGAAGCCTCAATAAATCTGTTAAAATTAGGACAAGGTGGCTTCAAATCTCCAGAGAACTTGCATCTTGCTCAACAAAAATTGCCTCATCTCCATCAGCAGTTGGCAGATCATTAATATAGTTTTATTACCTCTCCTTGCTTAAAATACCTCTGAGTGTGGCAGTCAGTGGGAGACAAACCCACAGGTAAGATCAGGTAAATGCTAAACCCAAGCCCTTTTGTTTCCCTGTTTTAGCAATGACATTATTTTCCTTTAGTAAAAGCCTCAGGCATGATTTACCTTTTATTAACACAAATATCCCACATATTTCCCATATACAAGATGCTTAAATCTAAGCCTTTTATAAAAAAATTCAGAGTTTCCTGACAAAGACAAGGTCAAAGATCTTTTAGGGACTGGCAAAGCCCCATCCCACCCCTTGGTGGACTTGGAGATCTGCTGCAGCTCCACAGAGCTTGCCTGTCTCACACCCAGAGCAGAACCCAGTGCCCAGCCCCAGCCTGGGCAGACCCAAACAGCATCCCAGGGTCGTCAGTCTACACAGATCCATTCACATGGATCTGGCTTTGGAAGAAAAGCTGCTGTAAATGCACGCCCAGGTGGATTTTGAACCCCAAAAGGCCCTTGTGGTCCTGCAGTCTCCGAGCACACAGCAGCCACAGGGGCCTCCAGGTGCAGAAGGGATGCCACCATCCCACTGCTGTTTGGAAATTCCTTCTTATATGACAAGAAACTTAAAAAAACCCCGCCAAACTCCCAATGAAAACTTGCAGGAGAAGAGGAGGCTCCATCCCCCAGGCTTGTGCAGCTCTACCTTGTCACAGCACTCGACAGCCTTGGCGTACTCTCGCAGCTTCAGGTAGCACATGGCCAGGTTGAGGAAGGCAGCCAGGAGGAAGGAGTCAGAGGCTTTGGACTCCTTTTCAGACAAGCCATACTCCATTTCCAGCCAGGACACAATCTTCCCATACTGAATCACTGCTTGCAGGTACTTCCCTTCCTGAAAGCAGCAAAGAAAAGGCTCAGTCTGCCCCTGGAATATCCTGTGAACAGGTGACAGGTGTAATTGAGGTGTTCAATAAATAAAGGAAAGGAGGAGGATCCCAACTCCTACAGAACCAGCAGGCTCTGGAAAAGCTGAGTCAGAACAGTGAGGAGCTGAGATGCCCCAGCTGGGAAGGGGAATGCAAAGCCCCTCAGCATTAGCCCTGGCCTGGCAAGGGTTGGATGTGCTGTCCTGCTCTGCAGGGAGCACACAGAGCCAAGCAATGCTGGGAAAGGAGGAGACATCTCAGAGAGCATCAAGGAGTGAGAAAAAGGCAGAGGGAGGGCAGGACTCGCCTTCCCCAGCACTATCTGGGGACACATGGCTTCTCTGACACTGATGGCTGCCAAATTCAGTCCCGACTCCCCTCCTCTGCCTCTGCCAGCCCCAAGATCACAAACCTTGAAGTACATCGTGCCTTTCTCCTTGACCACGGCTGCCTGCTCCAGCTTCTCCTTGGTGTCCATCTCCCATGACTCCTTGGCCTGCAAAGGAACACTTGGAGCACTCCCAGCACAGCAGAGCAGCCTCCCCTGCCCCAGTAGGACCATGCCACTCCCTGGGACAGCGTGGTCACACTCAGGGCTCATCAGGGCTGTCCCACAGAGTGTGGAGCCAGGTCCTGCCCCTGCTTTGGCCAGGGTGATGGGACAGGCAGGGGATCCATCCAGTGCAAATCCCATGGACTTCTCCTGCATCCCATCCCCAGCATTCTCATGGGCATAGCCAATCTCTGCAGGGCTGGCTGGACATATCAGCTTTTATCTTTGCAGCCCAGGGAAAAAAAAAAAGAGGAAAAAATGAGAAAAAAGGGGAAGAAAATAAAAGGAAAAGGAAAAAAAAAGGAGAGAAAAGGAGAGAAAAAGGAGGAAAAGGAGAAAAAAGGAGAAAAAAGAAAAGAGGAGAAAATAAGAGAAAAAGGGAGAAAAAATGAGGAAAAAGGAGGGGAAAATTGAGAAAAAGAAGAGGAAAAAAAAAGGAAAAAGAAAAAAATTAAAATAAGAAGAAAGTACAAAAGGACAAGGTTAGGAACAAATAAGAGACCCAGCCTTGGACCTCAGCCACAAGAATAAAACAAACCAACAGAGAAGAACAAATTAAGAACACGAAGCTCCTTGGTGACGTGTCCACTTCAGCAGGGGTTGGGCTGCAGACACGCCAGGGACAAAGGCTGGAGGCCACCCAGGCCCTGACATTCCTGTAACCCAGGGAGGGACTGGAGCACCTCTGCCCTCACCTTCTCAAAGCTCTTCAGGGTCACCTCGTACACCAGCTCTGCGTTCCCCTGGATGCCGTATTTCGGCTTCCCAGCCTCGCCAAAGCCGTACCTGCAGGGCAGGAAGAGGCACTCAGAGGAGGGAAAACCTTCCTTTTGGCAGTGCTTGGCCATAAATGCTGACCCAGGTTGCCACCCAAGGTCCATGCCCACAGCTTTCTAACATTTTGGGGCCAGGGTGATGTTATTCTCCATGAGCAAAGGTCCCTGTGGGTGTACAATGCATTATTATTGGGAATTATCCCTTCTGGCTGTATCGAAGCCATCTTTTTACACAGATTTCTCTCCAGCCCTGGTGATTTCCAGGGAGGCATTTTCATCTCAGACACCGGACTTGGATAAAGCCCTTTCACCTGATTTTTTTAAAGCACCTCAATATTCCTGTTTACACTCTTGCTGTTCCTGCTGCTGTTCTCTGAGGCTCTCCTGGAGAGTCCTATTTTCAGGATCACCATCTTCCACAAGTGCTGGAGGCTGAGACCCACCCAGCATCCCTGTGGAGATGCTCCTTACTGTGGGCTGAGGTAGAGGATGCAGTGCTCTCCCCTCTGCATCTTCTCCAGGGCCTTGTCAATGCCGATGGGGATGTCGTGGTCCTCCCCTTCGCCCACGACGAATTTCACATCCTTGCAGTCGAACCTGCGGCCGCCACAGAATCCCTCCAGGTGAACTGCAGAGGGGCAAGAGGGGCAGGATGGCACCCAGAGCCACCCAAACCTTGGAGAAAGGTGGGCTCCAAAGTGTCTTAGAAAGCATTTTATAAAACATCTCTCCCAAAACTCAGCAGAGCCTGGAAGGGGGAAGACACAGGGCTGGGGGCAGCCTGGAGAAGAGGGATGGGGAGGGCTTGGGAACGCTGCTGAAAAGCAAGGCAGGCATATCTCGTCTAACCAGGACCAAACAACAGATAAACATCGTGACTAATATGTTCCCCTCGTACTCAAGTGCACGAGTCAAGTCTTACTGGAACTGGATATTGCTCCTGGCACGGCGCCATGCAGAGTTTATCACGGTGACTACAAATCTTCTATACTGTGCTATACTGCCTTGACTCTTGCCTCGAAAACAAGGCCATGTTCTCCCAACTCTGAGAACTCAAAGTACAAGATAAACTTTTTTATTTTTAATCTTCAACCAGGAGCTGTGCTGTTCCAGCCCCAGACGCTGGCAGAAGCGCAGCCAGAGCGGACACTGGGTACCTGGCACATTCACCACCTGGCATTCCTGGCTGGCTTTCCCCAGCAAGATTATTCTTTATTTATTCAAACCTGAAGATGTTCCAGGCTTTGGGGATGCTTTTACAGCCCTTGCATTCTACTTGGAGGGTAAAAGGCATACACACATGCAGGCAGGCATCAAGTAAAAGCAATTTCACAAGGAACTCCTACATACTGTTAAAAAAAAAATAAAAGCCAAAACAAACAAACAACAAAAAAGCTTTTAAATAGAAAAAATTCACAACTGTGCTTAAAGGTTTTGCAGCCTGCAAAGACGTGAGCTTTATCTTTGCTTGTGGGGAGCAGAATGGAACCTGAGCTGCTGCAGGGCACTGAGCATCCTGCTGTGGTGGCAGGTGAGGGGCAGGACAAGCTGGGTACCAGAAACAGCCATGAGGGTCTGGGCTCTGCACAGGAGAGCTGCAGCCTGGGCTGAAGGAAATCTGTGTCCATCCCCTGCTCTGGGAGCTACAGAAGTCCTTAGGATGAGAGGCATGGACCAAGCCAGACCTGGCAGCCCCCAGTTCCAAGGGCAGGTCCAGCCCTTGGGCATTACACGCTGCCATAAGAGAACCCACGGATGGGTTCCTCACTGCAGGGACAGGACACCAGGCTCTGCCTTGTCACCCCACTCTGGCCACCAAAGCCACGCTGGGACTCAAGCAGAGGATGTTTAGGTTCTTGCCAGCTTCCTGGGATACATCCTGCATCCATCACCGGTGCACAGTGACCACAGGGCTCAGGCTGCTGTGAGCTCACCCAGCTTGGAATGAGGACAAAAAGCAAATCCAGCACCTCTGGGGACGACCTCTGGTTTTGCACTACCCAAAACCAAGCTGGCTGGTTTTTTAGGCACAGGAAATGTGGAAAACTCTGCCTAAAATACAGGTAGCCCGGCCACCCCACAGCACTGTGCCATCTCCCTGCACGTTCCTAGCGAGCACAGATCCATAATCCCTGACCCCAAAAGCAGCACTACAGCTCCCCCAGGTCCTGTGGTGGGAAGATCCCACTTTAAAACAGGATGCACAAGAGGATGTTGTGATCCTTCCTTCCAAGGATAGCTCCGCTCTGTTTTAATAGCGCAGAAAATACACGGAGCAAAGGGGGGAAAATCTCTGCTCGGGTTTCCAGGAGTGGGTCAGCTGGTTCAGCTGCTCTTGGATTACAGAGAAAAAAAAGTCACTGAAGGAACATCACTCCGGTTGCAGCTCTGACTTATTGTTCTCTCAGTGCCTGCAGCGATTTTGTTTTTGAAGAGCTGAGAACAGAGTGTACTGAGTGCGGCTGGCACACGAACTTGATGTGCTGACAGCAATTTGTACTCAGATTAAAAACGGAGAAGGAGGAGGGGTGGGGGGGGGAAAGGATGTAACAAAAGCTGGAATGCCAGATTTCAACTGCAGCACAGGTTTTAGGGACCAGAAGTGGGATTTAGGGTCTGTAAAACTTAAAGCCTATAAAGGAGGTACTTGCTCCTGGAAGCGTGGCTTCTTCCAGCCTAATTCCAGCACCTCCCAAAATACACAGCTGAGGTAAACCACCACAGCCTTGCCCCAGGGTGGACTGCTGTGTCCCCACAGCTGCTGTGCCACCCCCAGCACAGTGACCACCACTCAGACAGTAGAATGTGAGTCAAAAATCTCATTTTTCTTTAAAAGAGAGCCTCATTAGAAGAACCAGCCACTTAAAGCTGTGAGCTTTATAAGCTCTCACAGCTCAGATTCAATTTCTGTCACTAAAGGGACTTAAGGATCTATGTGTACAGGAGTTCTGGAATTAAGAAAAGAAAGTAAATGCCTCCCATTTGGAGCGAGCTCTGGGTGTGTCTGAGTGGTTGCTGGGAAGGAAAAAACCCAAAACCCCAGTCTGCCTTCCCCTGTCCAGCCCCATGAAATGTATGCTCCAAAAATGGGACCAGAAGAGGGAGATCCCAATGGGACAGGAGCTCCTCATGCTTCCATGCCAGCTGAGACCACCCCAGTCTCAGCAAACCCCTTGTAATAATTTCCTTCCCCCCACCATCAGCAGCCCTCTGGCCATAAGGGAAGGAAAAAGCCCCGTTCTGCAAGAGATGTGGTGAGACCCCCCAAAAATGCCATCAGCATTGGAACAAGGAGGCCAAAGAAAATGCTGAGTGCCTGAAATACTTAGCAAGTGATGAGGGAAGAAGGCCTGGCAACTGATGCTTTGGAGGCAAGGCAGAGCCAGGGGTTTTGGCAACTGGCACATCCCAGAGCACCCTGGACACTGCACTGGGGTGCAGAAGGGTCAGGGGAGACGGCAGAGCCCTGAAACCCTACGGGGATTTGCTTCTTCCATCCTCCCCCCAGCCGCTGCCTGAGCAGCTCCGAGGCTTTCCTGGGCTGCTGGTTTTCCTCCTGGCCCTGCAGGGCAGCAGCTCTGGCAGAGCCACCACAGGGGCTGGCCAAGGAGAGTTCAGAGGAGCATCCCCAGCTGCTCTCCATCCCATCTGGCCTCCGGATGGATGTAACTGCATCCCATGAGGATGCACGGCCACCTACAGCCTCTGCAGTGCCAGCAGCTCCTTGCCAGGGATCAGCTCAGGACAGGCTGATCCCTCCAGTTGTCCCTCAAGGGACCAGCACTCACTCTCCACGGTAGCACCTTCATTAGGGTTGGAGTAACCTTCTCCCTTCCTCTTGATCCTCCGGATTATTCCTCCATCCTCAAACAAGTCCTCGCCTTTGAAGTCAAGCAGCTCGACCTAAAAAATAATAAAGAAAAAGTGGGCAGAGCATAGGGAGGGGGAAAGGAGAAGAGAAAAACAACAGAAGAGCCACAAAGCAGCAGTTCATCCCCTGGCTGGAGAACCAAGCCAGCTAATTCTCTGTTCAGCTGACGAGCAGAAGTTGCCCATAAAACCCAGATCCAAACCACAGCATAAAACACGCAATTTATTAGAAACTGGGACACATCCAGTACCTGAAGCATAACACAAAGTAACAGCAAAAATAAGTTTATTGAACCTGTGAGGGTACAACACAGCTGCTGCTGCAAGATGCTGTGAAAGTCACCCAGCGTAGGCAGGAGCTTCCCCTTCATCCTCTGATGGGACCAGCTCTGACCCTCAGCTTAGTCCACACTCGACTTGGAAGGACTGAGCCTTAATTTAGGACAGACTCCCTCCTCCTGCCGTGTCCCAACAAGCCCTGCCCACTCTGTGCCAAAAACTTAACTTTCCTACCACCCCTCAGCACTAATGGTTTTTTAGCACCTGGAGGCATTTCCCAGCTGTTTTCTCCTTCCCATGTGCATGTTGAAACCAGGAATCTGCCCACTCCCCGCCCCAGCACCAGGACTCTCCTCAGCCGGAATTTCAGTCCCAGCCCTCCAGCTCAGACACACATTTCTGAGAAAGCCCTGGCAGCGGTTCCTGGAGCAGAGGGACACGTTTCAGGAATCCAAGCTGGTTTTTTTTTTGTTGTGGGTTTTTTTTGTTGTTGTTTGGGCTTTGCTTTATTATTATTATTATTATTATTAATTAATTTTTATTTCTGAGCTGGCTGGCAAGGCAGAAAGGGAGCGAGCTTGCTCATCCACACACCAGCTCACCAGCATTACTTGCCTCGAAAAAGAGGGTGGCATTGGAGGGGATTTTGGGGGCACTGCCAGCAGAGCCGTAGGCATACTCGGGTTTGCAGAGCAAGTAGCAGATCTCCCCCTTCTTCATGGTGGCCACCCCAATGTCCCATGCCTTGATTACCTGACCTAGGAGAAAGGAAGATGTCAGGCAAGAGGGAGCAACCTCCAGCAGCCCAGGAGAAAAACCAGCCTGGGTGTGGCAAGGATGGCACCCAAAAAAACCCCACATTCACAAGTGACTTAAAGCAGGGCTGACACTGTCAGGCTGTCCTGAAAAAGGGTCAGTTGATCCCCCCTCTCCAGGATGATCCCACCCTCCACCATCCCGTGGATGGACCCCCCTGGACCAGCTCACCCTTGCCCAGGCTGAAGATGAAGGGCTCGTTCCGATCGCGGCTGGAGTCAAATTTTTTCCCGTTGGCCAGTTTCCCTTTGTAGTGCACATAAACCTTGTCTCCAATCATGGGAGACTCATCTTCACTCCCAGGTCGCTTAATGATCTGAGAGAGAGAGAAACCACCCATGAGCTGGGGCCATGGGATAGCAAAGGATGCATGTGGAGAGGGAGAGAGACACACACACGCATTTACATAAAAATATATTTATACACGTGCATGCACACCCCAGTGCTGCCCTAACCAGCAGGAAGGCTCAGGGGGGATCTATTCAATTTGCCCCTTAATTTGCCCTTCATCAGCCCCTAAAAATAAATCTCAAACTGGAGCCACAGCAACAGAGCTGGACAGGGCTGGGAGCAGAGACCAGGCCATACTTGGTGGATAAAGGCCATGGTTCCAAACCTGCAGTGAATGCAGCTCCACTCGCTCTCTGTCCGTGCACATTTTACTCACAGGGGTGTGTCAGTTCACTACTCACTTCTTGTCAACACTTTTTTCTGAACGCTGCAGCCGGGAACAAGCAGTTCTCGAGCTGAGGATGGAGCAGGGGAGGATGCTATTCTTGGAGGAAAGGTCCTATTCAAGTGGAGAAGTGCAAGTGCTGGGGAGCAGAACTATCCAGAAACGGCCCTGAATATGAAAAAGGGGCTGTGGAGCAGACTGGATGACCTCAGTAATGTGCTCTTTCTAATGTTCGTGAGTCACATACAGAAATGCTTTGTGGATTTCCAGCTAATAATCTGATTAGGAACACAATAGCAGTGAAATCCACGGAGCAGCCTGGGCCCACCAGCCTCAACCACTGCTCCATCCTCCTTCACTCCAAGCGATGCTCATCCCCTTTGCCTTTAAAATGAAAGAACTCAATCCTACAGCCCTGGAACTGTGACCCCGAGGGCTGGGGATGCAGCCCAGCGAGGTGACCACGCACCCCAAAGCGCAGGAAGGCGGGACACTGTTGGCAGATCCCCCTTACCTTCAGAACCCCTCGGTCTTTGGACGGTGTGATGTCCTCCCCACGCTCGGCCAGAGCCGCTGCCTGCACCTCCCCTTCGCTCTTGGTGGCCTCATCAGTGGTCATGGTCTCCTTGGACCTGGGGGGACACAGCACACACCCCGTCAGCCTGGCAGGACCACAGGAGGTGGTGGAAGAGGAAAGGGTTTGTCACCCTGTGTGGAAAGACAATGCACAAGCAAGCATTTTCCCCCAAAATTAAAGCAAACCCAACACCAAAAGAATCCCAGCTATTTGGGTGGATAAAGAGAAAACTCACAGTAAGAATCTAAGGAACTGGGGGGTTTTTTGGGCAAACTGCTGGAGCACTGAGCTCCCAAATGTCACCACATGAGCAGCCAAGGTGCCAGAAAAGCCACGTTTTCCATTGAACACAGACTTTTTCCAATGGTTCCTGGTGAAAAAAAGAATTGCCTACGGTTTCAAAAACATATTTCCTGATGATTTCCTTCAGACCATGGGGCTATTTTGGTAGCTGCACTGCTGGGCGACACATCATCAAGGAAACATGTGACGGAGAATTAGAAAGCGATGGGGTTTTTAAGACATAAACCAGATCTATTAAAGCCACTCTAATTGCGAAACTTTCCCACAGTCTTCAGCGTGGAAGCTGATGTTAACCAGCAGGAGAAATCATTCATTTGGGGGATTCAAAAAGAGCAAAGAAAGGATGTTTTCAGCTCCAAGCACAGATAAGTCGCCCTGCGAGAAGAATTGCGTTCCTCGCACCCGGGTGGAAAGGGAAGGACTGGAGCCTGGCCCCCCCAGCACAGGAAGCCACCGAGACACAAAGAGCCCTGAAATGGAAGAAGCAAAGAGAAAAATAAGGGAACTACTTGTTGCAAGGCTCAATTATCACAGTCTTTGGGGTGATATTTAATGGGATTCTGCGTCTGCTCCCTTTCCTCTGCGCTGCTGAGGTTTCAGATGGGAACATCTTTTAAAAAAGCATTTAAAAAGCAAAGCAACGTGTGGTGAGACCCATTATCTCACAGGTATTTATCGGAAAATGTGCCTGGGTTACTTTGGAAGAAATGTTTGACAATATGGGTAGTGAAGCACTGGTTATCCAAAAAGGTGATGGATGCCCCATCCCTGGATGAGTTTGGACAGAGCCCTGAGCAACCTGGTCTGGTGGAAGTTGACCCTGCTCGTGGCGGGGGGGCTGGACTAGATGGCCTTTAAAGGTTCATTCCAATGCAAACCATTCCATGATTCAATGATTTGGGTGCTGGGATGGTCTCCAAGCCACCACAGTCCACACTGCCCTGCCACCACCATGGCCTTCCTCTCGGAGAGGAGTGAGGAGATGGTGGTGCCCATCCTGGCATGGCCATGGCATCGGCACTGGGGCTTCCCAGCACAGATCCTGCGTGGCACCAGAGACACAGCATCCACATCCCACTTATAAGGACCAGGAGAAGCCCAAAAATCAGGGAAGCTTGCCCAAGAATTGCCACCTCCTGGGACAGAACCTCCCCAGGTCCTCCAAGCAGCCACGGCTGGGATGCAGGAGACGGACAGGGAGGTGCTGGCTCCGGCTTGCCGGTTGCTAAATCCCACCAAGAGACATCTAAAAATACACCCTACGCATCCTTCTCATTATTTTTCTACGTAAGCAATTAGAGGAGTCATCCAGGGAAGCTGGCCAAGGCGGGCGGGAGGGGAGACGTTCTGCGTCAGCAGCAGTGGGAGGGATGGAGCCCACAAGACCCAGCTATTGAGATGTGGTCCACGTTATGAAAGAGCTCACGACTTCTCCGTCCAGCAAAAACGGCTCCAACTAGGTTAGAGAAAAGAGTGCACTGCTCCCACTTATCTCCCATTTGGAGCGACAGGAGGAGGCTGGCTCGAGGCCAAAATCCCAATTAATTTGAATCAAGCAGTTGTAGGGCAAAAAAAATATCTGCTGCTCCCTGAGGTTTAAATAGCGAGCAGGCAGGGATGACACTGAGAGCACAGCAAGCGTGCTGCTGGTGTCAGAGCCTGAATCTTCTTGTTTGCATACTCTGGATACAGGGAGGGCATTAATTCATTACCCTGTGCAAAAGCCCCTGGGTGTTTCTGATACCCCAAGCAGATCCTGCTTTCCCATTGCTGCTACTGCCCAAAGATTGATGTTGTAAGACTGTAAATGAAGCCAGGACAAACCATCCTCTCTCCCCTGAACATCCACACTGTTCCATTTCCCTGGGATATAAAAACGGATGGGTCAGAGAAGCACAGAAATAAATTTTAAAAATCCTTTTAATTTTACAATTCCCTCTCCACACAGGTGTTGCTGCCTCCCAACACAGAGAAATAGGTGAAAATTCAGAGGGGAGAATGGGATGCAGATGTCTGACCCTGGGCTGAGGACAGACAGGTATCACACATGCTAGGGTTTCACCAACCACACGATCCCCAGCCACGTTTCCTAGAAATCGGCATACCGGGAATTTGCCGGCTCCAAATGGAAACTTCATGTTGCAGATCCCTCCCAGAGGCTCGCAGGAGGGGAAAGGGACGGGGAAGAGCAAGGCTGGGCAGGGTTTTGAGGGGTCTCACCTTGCCACCATGCAATGGTTGGAGAAGGCTCGAAGGTCCAGGGGGAGTCCAGGCCCAGAGACACAGCGGGGAAATTCCTGGTAAGAAGAGGAGGGGACAAAAAAAAGAAAAATATTAAAAAACCACATGTGCTTTATTCTAAAACAGGATTTCAGGATTGAAGAAGAAGGCAGACCAGAGCAGTTTGGAGCCACAGATCATGCTCCACCATGGTCAGAGAGAGGTGATGAAGATTGTGGCCAAAACCTGTTTTGACTCGCTGTTTCCACAAAAAGCATCTTACCATCAGCTGTAAAAAAACCCAGATCAAGGCTACATCCTGTCCAGTTGTTTCACTGGGATGAAAATTAATGGGGTGAAAAAATAAGAGTCGGCTGCTCTGGGGTTTGTTTTTTAAGACCCACTTAGCACAAAGCACTTTCACTTCCACGGCACCACAACAGCCCTAAAAGATCGGATTGCAACACAGGAGGGAGTTCCTTGAAAACGCAAAGGTCAGGCTTAAAAACAACAAATCTGAAAGCACAGCAGGGGGATGTGGGGCCCTGGATCCTGGTGATCATTGCCCCAAATCCCAGCCCTTCGAGCTGGGCAGCAGCACAGGGCTGCACACGCATCCTCCAGCCCCAGCACAGACTGATAACGAAGAATAACCCAATTAGTGCAGCAGCTGATTCTCTCCACTGTCCCCCTTCCATCACAAGAGCTACTTTTTTCTAATAAAATCCCTTCCTGCTGACCAAGCTGTGCCTGTGCAGCAGGAAAGGGAAGACCAGAACAGTGATTTTTCCTTGATGAGGGTGTTTTAAGACACCTCAGCTCCAGCCTGCTGAGCAGAGACCCAGGAAGATGACGGTAATGAGTTAAAATTGGGATTTCTAACAAAATACGACCTTCTTAAGACAGACAAGCAGCTCCACATAATCCTCAGCTGCATCCCAACACATCAGGATATACCCAGACATCGAGTGCCATTTCTCACACTCATACATCACAGTTCATTAATATTTTTTTCTTTTTTTTTTCCTTTTTTTTAACCCTGGCCACTTGACTTTCTCCCCCTCCTTCAAAACAAACAGGGAAGCCATAAAATTGAAACTGTTGTTCACCAACTAAGAACTGCCATGGATCAATTTACTTCCTAGCGTGCACGTTGTGCAAGCGGCCAACACCCTGGCGGGCCAGGCATGGCAACTTCTATTCAAACAAAAAACCAAAATGCAAACAGAGCTGCTTTAATTGCCCAGCACCCTGACAAGCCCCCGTGGCACCCAGGGTGAGCCCTGATTCACCAGGGACCGAAGCACAATCCCTGGGCTCCTTTATCCATGGCCAGTCCCCGCTGCAGGGTGAACTCCAGGGAGACCCTGGTGCTAAAACAGTGCCACCTCACTCCATGGAGACACCTCAGGGAGGGATGCAGTCCCTGATCATCTCCCAAAAACCAGGAGGTTTCTGCCTATTACCAGAAAAGCAGCAACAAGGGAAGGTTTTAAAACAATTAAGAGAATAACAAAGTGAGAAAAGAAAACGACTGCATGCAGCCAACTTAAACACAGCGGTGGATGTTCCCATCACACTTGCTTAATCATTCTGCCTAGCTAATATTTTTAAGCTTCTGAAATGGTTTTATTTAGGATTCAAGTCATAACTAATTTATTTTTTTTTCAAATATGTGCAATAAGAGGCTGTTCCTCAGCTGCAGCGAGAGGAACAAGTGAGCAGGATGGGTCACTAACCCCTGCCAGAATAAATATCTCAGGCCAAAGCAAGATGGGTTCAGTCTCTCTGCATCCCCTGGAGTGAGGTGAACACGCCCGTGCCAGCAACACACAAAAGACTTTCAGAGAGGAGTGGTTTTAACCCCCCAGTTTACAATATAAACCCATTAAAAATAATCTGCCTCTTTTGCTGGTTTTCTAGCGAGGAAATGCTCACTTGGTGGTTTTCCCAGGCTGCTTCAAAATAAAAATAAAAAAAAATCAGAGGGATAAAGCTCCTCTGAACTCTCTCGTGAGCAGCCTGTGGTCCATCCTCTCCAGAGTGGGTACCCAGAGACACAGCGCCCTCCACTTTCATGTAAAAGGGAATAAAAAACCAAAAACCAGCGTTTTCTTTTCTCCCTCCCTTATTTTGAAGGACAAACTTACACTGGGGAAAGCAAAATCCACAGACTTTTATGGGTAGCTGCTGTCCCCAGGGGAGAAGGTGCCAGGGGCAGGACGAGGTTGAGGATTTTACACACGGATGCTCGGCAGCTCCTTTCCCACGTGCCCCCAAAGCCATCCCAGCAAGGATTTCAGCTGCTTCCAGCACAAAAATCACAGCAAGCCTCTGCCAAAAGAAGAGATCCTCAAAACACTGGAAAAACCAGGAATGCCCAAAGCTTTTGCTCTGCATCAGCAGGGAGAGGCACCAGCCTGCACCCATCCTGCTCCTGAGAGGCTGACACAGCTTTTGATGATGGCTAAAACAAAATAAATAAAGAAATATAGTAATGTTAAGTGTATAAACAGCTGTTCCACACCAGCCTGAGCTTCCTGGGAGATGCCTGGCAGGGGGGCCAAGCATCCTACCAAGCTCAGAGGCCGTTATATAGAGACACGTAACGGTGGGGAATGCAATGTCCTAAAGCTTTCATAAATTGGGATTATGTAACTGGACAGGAGAAAAATACAATGATATAGCCAAGCAGGTTATATAAACCATCTGTAAAATGTGAGAAAGTACTTGACATCCCACTACCCACTCCTTGGCACCCTCTCACTGGGTTTTCTGCCACCAAAAATGAGCGGGCTCCTTTCAGTTGTGTCTTCTCCCCTGGTCAAAACAACCAGGGAGAACAGAGCAACCGGGCTTTTTGGAATTAAATATTGCACCTCTGGCTGTTAAATGGGAAGTTTCCCTCCCCATACAGCACCAAGTGAAGTCCAAGCCCTCCACAGGCAACTCGGAGCAGCCTCCTGGCAGCAGCTACACCAATGCTGAGCAAATCAAACTTCAACTGACAGCTTGGGGGGGACTAAAATAAACACAGAATGGGAATAAACAAGAAACTCCTTGTTTGCCAATTCTGTTTTAATTTAGCTTTTCTCCGGAATAAATGCCGCAATTAAACTTGGATTTATTTAATTTTTTTTTTTTCCTTCCTTAAAGGAATATTTTTTTTCCTTCCATCTCATTGCTCGCAACAGATTTGGGGTTTTCTCCAAGCAGCTTGCAGCCAGGTGACCCCTGGCAGTGGGAATGCTGTGTTTAATGATTTATCCCCACACACAAGGTCTCAGCAGCACCTCGAGCATCCCAGAGCCAGATCCCAAGGCGGGGATCCCTGGCTCAGCATCCAGTGCTGCCACCAGCAGCTCTGGCACCCAGAAATAACTCAGCACCCAAGACCATCTGCACCAGGGGCCTATAAGTGCCGAATTATTTTGGGCAAACAGCAATTCCCGGCACATTGTGAAACACCAGCCTGCTCCGGTGCCAAATGAGGATTTCTTGGAGAGGGAGAGGAAGCGTCACAAGAGGACAAACTGCAGGAGGGGAGCGGGCTGGCCGCTGCCATCGCTGGGGATGCTGTGAGGGGGCAGGAGGAGCAGAGGACACTGTGGCTTTGGGGACAATGCTGCACCAGCAGCAGGTCACCCCTGCCAGCCACAGGGTGAGAACAGGCACTGACACACACGTGTGCACAGGCACACACTGGTGAGCATCACCTGAGGGTGGGGAGGGAGGCTGTATCCCACCGGGGCTCCTTGCTGGGATGGTGTCACATCCCAGGAATGATGCTCTTTGCCAGGCAGTGCCTCCCAGAGCTCGTTTCATTAAGTGGTTAAATTTAATGTAAATCAAAAAGGACTTGAAATGAGAATATTTTTCAATGGAAGAGCAACGCTGCTGTTTACAAAATGGGACGCTGCAGGTAGAAGATGATTTAACTGCAGTCCCTCACCATCCCAACTCTTCACTTCTGACAGTTACTTTACTATTATTTTCCTAATTTTCCAACACACTCGCTTGCAAAATCAGAAATCCTTACTAATCACAGTTACTAGTTATGGAAAAAGCCTGTCAGCTGCATGACAAACAAGTTATATGA
Organism: Aphelocoma coerulescens; assembly: GCF_041296385.1. NCBI lineage: Eukaryota > Metazoa > Chordata > Aves > Passeriformes > Corvidae > Aphelocoma > Aphelocoma coerulescens. The sequence goes on along the minus strand of NC_091039.1, from coordinate 4,325,364 downwards.
ACAACTGGTACGTTAGAGCACTCGTGGCCACTTCTTTACACCCACAAGCACAGAGCATTAAAATAAAAAAAGAGCCCTTGCTAGGTAGTTTCCATTTCCCTGTGATGTGCACAAGATCAGTAGGAGCTTCACAGCTCCCTCAAGGGGCTGCAACAACTTTATATAAATTCATGTAACTAAGAGTGACTATAAAATAAGATGGATATAAAATAGCACAAAAGCAGAAGTAACTGAGGACAAACTATTCTACAAACAGTTTACAAAATATTTTTCCCTTGAGCCAGTCTGGGAGCTGCAGCCAGACCGAGGAGGTCTCGGTGCTGAGCATCTCAAACCTTCCAGCAAACTTTCTCCTTCTGCAAGCAGGTAATTAATTAAAACACACGTAACTACACAGCAGTGATGTTCCTGAGGGATGCAGTTTGCTTTTTACTCAGGAATTATCCTTATTTTTTGGCTCATCCCAGCAGGAAGGTTATCTAATAGTGCTGGGAGAGGACCTCAGCGTGACAGAAGAGTGTGCTGGGCGAACACAAATGAGGTTATTTGCATTTATTTTTTTAAAAAAGAACAAGAAAAAATAATTGCATGAGCAATTATCCTTGCAGACATCTCTGTTCAGAGCAGGATGGGCACCACGAGCAGCCTGTACCATGCCAACCTTCCCCACTGGACCCCCTGCATCCTCCAGGCCCAGAGCCACCAGTGAGGCCACGTGCTGTCACCCCTCCCTGTGCATTTCAGCAGAAGAGAAAACTTCTTCACTGACTCCCCAGAAATCTGCTGGGGACTTTTTTCCATGCCACCACATATTTTCCACAGCACAAGCCCCACCTGCTCCATCACCCAAGCTCTCAGAAAAGTCCTCGGCCACCCCTTCCTCCACCAGCACCCCTGGTGGGGTACCCAGCTCCATCACACCCTTTCCTCATCCTCCTGCACCCCACAGGGTGCTGCCATCACCCACCAAGCTGGGAGTGATGACCAGCACCCCTTCAAGGACCAGCAACCCACCCAGGACCCCACCATCCCACCCCTGTGCTGCGAAACTCCAGCACCATCTGGATTCCTGCTTAGCCCCACACTCCTGGTTAACCCCTTGTGGACGTTGTTCCCTCTCTGCCAGGGATGTTTCTGTCCCCTCCCCAGCAATTTTGTCCCATTTCCAGAGTACCAGGCTGGAAATACAACCCAAGTGTCTTTGAGTTGCAGCACTGCCACCCAAATCAAAGCCACAGCACCTTGGGAAAGGCAGCCCTTAAAAGCCAGAGACAGGCTCTGCCAGACGTATTTAATGATTTTCTTCTCCCTAGACCTTCAACAGGACGGGCGAGGAGGCAGGAGGGAGGCAGCTTTCTCATGTTTTAAAGGAAGGAGCAATTTGTGCTTTCAACTTTTTTAACTTTCAGTGCCAGTTCCCAGGTTGGCTTTGATACCCCAGAGATGTCCTCAAACCCACTTCAAGTTTAATAGCTCATTAGGGTGAGACACTATTTAAACTCTATCTTTAAAAACATAAAGTATCAGATCCTGGCTTGCTGCTTCTTTTTTTTTCTTTCTTTCTTTTATTTTCTTTTTTATAAATTTCATTTTTAAGGGTATTTTTATTTTTTGCACCGGCACAGTGAGGACAGAAGAGCGGTGCAGCATTGGAGCCTCAGCTGGAAGCTGCAGCCTGGGGACACACCGATGACAGACGTGTCTCCCACGAGTTCCTACAGCCCATTGTGTAAAATACAGTTTCCTGAGAAGAGCAAGCTCACTCGAACGTGCATTTTAAAAACAGAAGCTCTGAAAGAGTTTTTATGCCCGGAGAGGAGGGAAAAATCGCAGACGCTTAAAAAAATCACATTTACCTTGTGCAACCACTTCTACCTGCTGCCAAAGGCTCTGTAGAGTGATGCACACACCCTGCGGGGTCTCTGTGGTAGGTGGTGTCAAAAGAAACGCTTCGGCTGCTCCCGGGAGCCTCGGATGGGGAGGACAAGTGGGGAAAAGAAAAATCCCCTCCGGCGAGCAGCATCCCGGGATGTCCGGGAGCATCCCAGTGCCCCAGCACCGCCCGGGCACCGCCGCGCGAGCTCCTCCCGGGCATCACTGGGGGGGCTCCATGGGGCAGGAACCCCGCTCCTATCCTCACCCCACAGCATCCACAGAGGCCACCATCTCCTTCCGAACGCCCCAGCCCCACGCGGGACCCCGATGTCCGCAACAGATCCCCCGGCGCGGTCCATCAGCCCCGCGCTCGCCCGTCCCCAGCCCCACGCTGCCCCACGCTCCCGGCACCCCCCTGACCCACGGCACTTCTCCAGCCCCCCACAGCCCCCCACAGCCCCCCACAGGGCACCCCGACCCCGCGGGACCCACCTGTCGCTGGGGCTGTCGCCGCTGCCGCCGCCGCCCGGCTCCGAGTGCTCCGCGCGCCCGCCCGCCCGGGCCGCCCCGCCCGGTGCCCGCGGTCCCGCCCCTCCCGTGTCTCATTGGCTGTGCCGCCTGCCCGTCTCGGTTTCCGTATTTCTATTGGCTGAGGTGGTGGAGGTATGCAAATCAAGCGCTGTGCCCGCCCCCGGCCGCGCGGTCCGCGCGCACTCGGCGGGGCGGCAGCGGCGGGGCCGGGCGGGAGTGGGGACAGGGAACAGGGAACAGGGAACAGGGAACAGGGAACAGGGAACAGGGGAGTGGGGACAGGGGACAGGGAACAGGGAACAGGGAACAGGGAACAGGGAACAGGGAACAGGGGAGTGGGGACTGGGGACTGGGGACAGGGGACAGGGGAGTGGGGACAGGGGACAGGGGACAGCGGACAGGGGACAGGGGACATGGAGTGGGGACAGGGGACTGGGGACAGGGGACAGGGGACTGGGGACAGCGGACTGGGGACTGGGGACAGGGGACTGGGGAGTGGGGAGTGGGGACAGGGGAGTGGGGAGTGGGGACAGCGGACAGGGGACAGGGGACAGGGGAGTGGGGACAGAGAACAGCGGACAGGGGACAGCGGACTGGGGACAGGGGACTGGGGACAGGGGACTGGGGACAGGGGACTGGGGACTGGGGACAGCGGACTGGGGACAGGGGACAGGGGACAGGGGACAGGGGAGTGGGGACGGGACAGGGGACAGCGGACAGGGGACAGGGGACAGGGGACTGGGGACAGCGGACAGGGGACAGGGGACTGGGGACAGGGGACAGGGGACAGAGGAGTGGGGACAGGGGACAGGGGACTGGGGACAGGGGACAGGGGACAGGGGACAGGGGACTGGGGACATGGAAGTGGGGACAGCGGACAGGGGACAGCGGACTGGGGACAGCGGACAGGGGACAGGGGACAGGGGACAGGGGACAGGGGACTGGGGACAGGGGACAGCGGACAGGGGACAGGGGACTGCCCGGCCCTGGGAGGTGCCCCGGGGTGTTTGGACCCCGGGCAATGCCCCGGGGGCTCAGCTCCATGCCGTGCTGCGAGAACACCCCGGCCACGCGCAGTGCTCCTCAGTCCCCGGGCTGTCCCCCAGCCCTCGGCTTCATGCAACCCCCGCAGGGACACCCCAGCCCCAGAGGTGCCCTGGCCGCCCCCCTGCAACGCCCCAAGGGTACCCCAACCCCTGCCAGCTCCTCCGGGTGTGTTACAGGAAACACCGCGCGGCAGAGTGAAAAATTGCCTCATAGTTGGGGACAGAGAGATGTGGGTTTGGAGGACACAGCAACAGCTGGAACACGCAGAAATGTTCCAGTTCGGAATGGAGGAAATAAGATTTTTTGTCAAGAGCTGCCCCAAAATACCCCCCGAGATAAGAAATCAGTGCTTTTGCGATTAAACACCTCATCGCTGCTCATACATGTTCAGCTCGCTGCAGCTCCTGAGCCAAGAGGGGCAAAAAAAAGTTTGGGGCAGATTTAAATCGGGACATCTCCGAGTGCTTTTATAAATTGGTCATTTTTTACCAGGTCTGTGGTGTAACGAGTGCCTGCAGCTCCCAACCTGCGCGCTGATTCCCACCTGTTGATCCGATAAAACCCTCAGGGCAAAGCTGAAGGCAGCACTGCGTTGGTGGGTGCTTTCTCACAGGTCTGCTCATTATGCTGAGTTCGATTTCCCCAGCTGTAATTTAGACACTGATGTCACTCATCAGAAATACAGAGTGAAATTAAAGCCCACTTTAGAAAAGAAAAAAAAAATTGTTTTCATGGCATTTAGTTTTTCCCTCTCTAAAATAACCCAGATGAATCTTACATTTTTGGTTTTAAACATTTCCCTCCCGGCTTTAAATTTCCAAGAGCTTTAAATATTCATTTACAAAAAAAAAAAAAAAAAAAAAAAAAAAAAAAAAAAAAAGTGGGTTTGCAATATCAGGAAACCCCACAGCTTAATTCCACCAGGCCTCTGAGATAACACCAAGGCCCTGAAAAAAACCCGTGGAACCAATGGCAGCAATGAGGAGGGTTCAGCCTGGTTTGTCCTTGCACTACAAAAATGGTAAATTTGTTTGTTTGTATAGGAAAAAAAAAACCAAAAAATACATGGGAAGAAAGCATCAGAGTTGCTTTTTTAAAGGATAAAAGACATCTTCCAAATCACTGCTATACCAATGCCAGACCCCTCAGCTCGCTCTGCTTTCTTGGGTGGGGAGATGTCCTAAACCTTCCACTTGCCCGGTGCTGGGGTCTGCCCCGTTCACCCCCATCCCTGTAACACAACCTGGAGGAAATCTGCTCCAGAAATAATCCTGTTCGGCTTTGTGACGCCTGCCAGGGGTACTGCTTGTTCCCCCTCGCCCTCCAGCTGGCCACACATGTCCTGCCCCAGCCCTGAGCCCAGCCCCAAAAGGACAGCGAGCCTTGAGGAAAGTCTGGAAGCAGGGAGCAAAGCCAAGGAACCTGCCCTGCCTCGTGCTGGCTGCCGAGCACCTTGTGTGAGGTGAGAGCAGCTTTCCTGAAAGAGAGAGAGAAAAAAAATAAAATAAAGCAGGGGATATTTTTATTCATCCTTCTCTTCTTCTAAAAATAACCAGCGTTAATCTGCCTCGAGAGCACGGGGAGGAGAGGAGTCCCTCCACCTTGGCTGCACAGTGAAGAGCCACATCAGTGAACCTCCTGAGAGTGGAGGAAATGGGTTTTCTCTCGGTTCCCTTTTGTGTGTGGCAGCACAAATCGATGGTCCCGGGCCAGGGATGCTCCCCTTCCCGGGGGGATCAAACCCACCCTTCCCCCCAGAACCCAGCTACCCGCTGCCCATTTTGGGGATCAAAGCAGCTTTTTTTGCAGCCTGACAATGCCGTGGCTTCACCCACCCTCACCCCGCGGCGTGTGCACCCCTCCGAGGGCCCCGTTTGTCGCTGGCACCGGGAGTTCAGCGTGGCAAGAGCCTGGTGCAGTGGTCGTGGGAAGTTGTGTGTTTACGGGAGGTGCAGCCTGTGGTTGCACAACAGGCGGCAGAGTACAGGAGAACACCGTGTCCTTGCCACTGGCTGTAGGTGCAGCTGCACTGCCAGCAGGAATGGACGGACCGTGGGGACACGCGGACATGGGGAGATGGGGCCGTAGGGCAAGACCACTTGCTTGGCATGAGGACACTTGACCCCGGGGATGCAGAGCAGCTGGAAACCGCTTTCTGTATGAAACTCCCCCTGAAATCTTCCTGGCGGAAAGGCCGGGGGAGGGACGCTGGGTGTAGTCGTGGAATGACCGCCCAGACCCAGCCTGGGGCAATCCCTCCGGTCCCTCCCGAGGCAGCCGCAGCCTCCCCCTCTCTGCCTGGACTCACGGCTCCCACCATGACTTTTTAACAGCAGAGGGGCCAACGCATCCCCCGCACATGGGGGGACCCCCAGAGCAGTCCCTGCTCCATCACAGGCCTGATCCTGCCCTGTCCTGCCGCGTGGCCAGGGCCGTCTCTTTCCCAGTGCATTTCCAATCCATAAATTACCAGATTGTGACCCAAACCCCGGTCCCTGTTGCTAAAAACCCCTCAAGCCAGCAGGCAGGGGCACCTCCCTCCAGAGGCTTTACTGGGACTAGATCCATCCCTGCGTCCCCATCTTCCTCATGCCGCTTCCTTCCAGACACCGGGGACAGCTTTTACCGGCTGAAAGGACACAAATATTTTCCCAGATTTTTTCCCCCCGGAGGAAATGGGGGAAATCGCTGCCTTCCCCGGGTGGCAATGTGCAGCAGAGAGGTGGACAGAGCCCAGGGCTCCCCCAGCCCTGCCGGAGATCCAGCCCCACACGAGTAAGGGCAGGATGCAGCAGCGGGGCCGGAGCAGGGAGGATAAATAAAGTCCGGCTTTGCCGTCCTGGCTTGTGGCCACTTCTAACACAAAGTACATTCCGGTCTGGACGTAACGAACTGTACCAGCCTCCGCCGGGGAGGGCGGATGGCTGGGGGTGGCTGGGGCTCCCCGCCCGCCCCGCTCCAGCGGGGGTGTCAGGGTGGGGGTGCGAGCTGGCACCTCTGCCCCGGGCTGGGCGCAGGGGCGACGGGGGGGCTCAATCCCGCCCAGGGCGCTCAGCAGCGAGGCTGTGCCCTGCCATGGAGATGCTCCTGCCAGAGGGATCGGAAGCCCAAAAACGCCTGGAGATCCCCACCGGGTCTCCCAACACTTGCGGGGCGCCCAGGGAGCCCCGGGTTGGGGGCACGCCCGGCAGGGACGTGCCCAGGGCGTGACTCAGGCCAGCGCTACGGCTGCGCCCCACGAAGCCCCGCCGGCGGCTCCCGGGGCTTCGTCCCCCGTCGCAGCTTCTCCAGCCCGGGAGCCGCAGCCCGGGAGCCCGGAGGAGCCGCCGGGGCCGGACCGGGCCGTGCCCCTGCCGGGAGCTGCACCGGGCGGGCGCGGTGCCAGGCGCCCGGCGTGGGGACGCGATGTACCGGCCGCGGGAGCGCCGGGAACAGCCTGACTCAGCGCCGGGCCGGCGGGGGGGCACCCGGCCAGGGCCACCCGGGGCCCGGCGAGCAGCCTGGCTGGTGGGGTCCGGTGTGGCCCCCAGCACCACCTTCCGGCAATCCCTCCGGCACCCCCCCGGATCCCCCCCCCCATCATTCCTCCCAATATCCCCGCCAGCATCCCCCCCAACATCCCCCCCACTTCCTTCCGGGCATCCTCCCCAATATCCCCCCAGCATCGCCCCTGGCATTCTGCCAGTATCCCCCCCTGCTCCCCCCAGTTCCCCCCCAGCATCCTCCCCAGCATCGCCCCTGTTCCCCCCAGCACCCCTCCCAATATCTCCCCCTGGTCCCCCTGGCCTCCACCCCTGCATCCCCCCAGCATCACCCCCAACACCCTTTCAGCATTCCCCAGCGTGAATCCCCATCAATGCCATGGAGGTATCCCCCAGAATCCTCCCCCTCCCACCCTCAGTCGTCAGCATTTCAGGGAATTTAATGCTAAAAATATCCACTGAGGGGGAACCCAGCTGCAGCGAGCACTTCCCCCCAGACTGGCTGTTGCAAAGCACCCAGCCTGGAGCTCTCCCCGGACTGATGCAGCCCAACATCCCCTCCTTGTCCTCCCTGCCTCCCTGTATTGCACTAATTAATTCTTTCAGCAGCGCAAATTATTCAGGATGAGAATTTTTTCCACTTGTGCCCTGGTGGACAACATCGGGGGGGGGGAGGGGCTTGTGGAGGTGTGTGGGATGCCTGGATGTCTCCCAGGGCCACTTCTGCATCCCCATGTCCCATTTGCAACTTCCACTACTGCCCCGAGCTGGGCAGTCCTCAGCCCTCGGCTGCTCTGGGGGGCCATCTTCAAGAGAACCCACTTCCAGCCCCAAAACCAGCCCTGAGGATGGAGGAAAGACTGAGATCCTCATGCCAGATTTGGGAGCCCCTGGGGCTGTTATTTGCCTAGGACAGGTCCCTGTCCTTCAGTTGGATCCTTCCCCTCTTCCAGCTACAGGGAAAAAAATCAGGGTGGGAAAACAGGAGTGTGTCTGACATTGTTCCCTCTGTCACAGGCAAAGGCAAAGCCAAAGCAGCCGTGAAAAATCATCAGCAATTGGTTTTGGCAAGAAGAGGCAAACCAGAGCTTTCCATGAATTTATTTTTTTTCTTTTTGCTAGAAAGGTTGCTTTTCTTCCAGAGAGAGCTTGAAGGATGGCTTCTCGCCAGCTCCATCCCAAAGCTATCTCCCTGGGACAGTGAAAATCTGGCCCAGATTTAGGAAAAGCCTAAGTCACAGGATCAGGTCCCCACATCCCTGCACCCCATTGTGCCCCATGATTTGGAGGTGCCATGGGGTTTTTGCTGCTGCAGGCACAGCTTGAGGTGTCCCAGGTCAGCAGAGGGTGGTGGGGGCAGACTGGGGCATCTCCCTGATGATTTGGGATTCCCCAAGTCCCTGATGCTGGCTGGGATGCCCCACACCCTGCAAGAATGTGCTTCATCCCTCTGGATCCTGCCTTGGCCAAGGGACACCCTGAGAATGGCTACTGCCCCCCTGGCTGTCCTTTCCATGTTCTGACCACCACTGCGGGGTAAAGGCTTATGGGGGGGAACAAACCCCAGAGCCAAGAGCAGGCAGGGAGCCCCAGGGGCCTCTGTGCACCCCCAAACACCTCTGTGCACTCCCGGATGCCTCTGGGCAACCCCTCAACCACAAGCAGCCCAAGCCTGCCCCAAAGCATCCCCTGTGGCCCCCAGCCCAACCCTCAGGAGCCCCTCTGACCCTGCTGCAGGATCAGGCCCATCATCACCCCAGTCTGCAGCAAACTGCGTGTGCTGTGTGTGGGGACGTGAATTAAGTTGTGCCCGGGGGTCTTCCCCCGCTGAAATCGCTGCCCTAAGCTGGAGCTGTGGGGCTGCTTCCTGTCCTTTTCACCCTGGGGGAGAGGGGAAGCTCAGCAACCTCCCCCCCGAAAAAAATATTCCCCCCTCCTGGAGCTGGCAGCCTCTCTGCCCACAGGGCGAAGGCTGCAGGAGCAAACACCCAACACCCTGCCCCAGACACACACAAACGCTTCTGCCTTGGAGTGTTTTGCAAGGCTGGGAGTGGGGTGACTTTGCTGGGGTTGCCTGCAAAGTTGGGCATTGAGTGGGCACCCCACTGGAGCTGCAGCGAGTTGGGGGTGCAGGGACACCCTGGAACGGGCAGAGAGGGAGTTCCAGTGCACCTGAGCAGAAATTAAAAAGAAATGAAGAAGGAGAAAAAGAAGAAGAGGAAACGGCGGTGTTTGGGGGCAAAAAAAAGGGTTAAAGCAGAGCAGAGGAGGAGAGGTGAAGGCCGAGGGCTGGCGGAAAGGGGGGGAGAGGCGGGGAGAGGTTGGGGAGCGGGAGCTCGGCTGAGTGAGAACATCCTGTACCCTCGGGTAACAACGGCCAGGGCGGGCGGGGGGGTGAGGGGGGCACTCGGGGGGGGGGGGGGGGAGATGTTTCACACACCCCCCTGGTAAGCGGGACACCCCTTGGGTGACCAGGAGGGGATGGGCTGGGACACTGGGGGAACTCCTGGTGATGGGGTGAGGCTGGGGAGGGTCTTGGGCTGCCCTCCGCCCCAACGTCCCTCCCGTCTCCTCTTCCTCGCTGCTTTTTAACCAAGCAGGGAGACCCCCGTGCAGAGCAGGGGAGGAGGAAGGGGCACCCCAATGCTTGTACCCCTCCTTCCCCCACGTGTCCCCACGGGGAGCCTCGCTGCAGCAGAGCCTGCCTGCACAAGGATGCGCTGCTCGCACCGCGCTTTGCAGCTGAAGCCACCCCCGCCCTGCCGGGGGGTCCCCCTGTCCCCAGGGCTGGCAGCACCCCACACGCGCCAGGGGCCCCTTCCTGTGTTTGTTAAGACGTCGTGAATCAGGCGTCTGGTTTTCGGTTTAAGCCAATATTTACCAGCCGAGAGCTGCCAAAATAAAGCCGCGGCTTCACCAGTAAATACAGGGCTGAGATGGGGCGGGGGGGTTATGCATCCCCTACCTCAGCACAGCCACCCCCTTCCCACCTCTCTGGTGCCCCCATCCTCCTTCTGCCAGCGTAGGGACACCACAAAAATGGGGACACCACAAAATCCCCCCATCAAACACACCAGAGATTAGCCCAGCCTGCCCCCCACGCCAATATCAATCCCCCTCCTTCCAGGGGGACTCCCGCTGCAGGACTCAGAGTGTCAGGGTCGGGGGCATTTCAGGGACCCCCAAGGCTGCGCTGCCCCTGGGTAGGGGGATCGCGGCTGCGCTGGGGTCCCCGGGCTGTGGGCACGGTGCCGCTGCCCTCTGCCGGTCCCGGCACGGCCGGGGCTGGGCGTTGCTCACATCCTGCTCCTGCCAAGAACACAAAGCCCCGGACGAGGCCGGCCCTGGGCAGGCAGGGCTCTCAGGATCCCCGGTGTGTGTCCCAGCCTCTCCGGGGTGCTTCCCACTGGTGTGGAACAGCGTGTGGGGCTGAGGACCCTGTGACAGACCCTGTGTCCCGTGTTCCCCTCCCCTCGCTCTGCCTGGGGCTGGCTGTTTGCTGGAGGAGAGGGGCTGCTGTCCCTGCCCCCATCCCCATCTACCCCTTACCCCACACCTCATCCTGCACCAGTGAGGACATTAATCTGGTAGCCTCTTGCCAGGACCACCACGACAATGAGAACAAGACCCTCCAGACTTTCACTGCCCACCACAAGCTTAAAACTAAATTCCAGGTCAGAATTTTCTCCTCTTGCAGCTCCTCTGAGCCAGACTTGCAGGGGCCAGCAGGTCCCCACATTGCTCCCCATGTTCCCTTCAGCAATGGGGACTCCCCGAAGCTGTGCCACCCTCCCAGATGTGTCCCTGGTGTTTCTGAAGGTGCAGATGCTCAAGCTGCCAGTCACCCTTGCCCTGAAAAGAAAGTTTCCTGCAGCACCTTCTCAGTTGCCAGGGATGGCTCCCAGTCTTCGTGGCCTCCCCATCTGGTGCAGAGCCCTCGGGGCAGTGGGAAGTGGCACTGTGGGTGCCTGGTTCTTGCTCTGCCCCAGGGATAGAAAACCATGGGGTGAAGTCTGCACTGGAGAAGCCAAGCACCTCTCCGATGATCCCCTCATCTCCTGCTGCTTCCACTGCTCTGTCAGACAGGTACTTCCTGTTCCTCACCGTGCTGTGGTACATCTGTGCTCCCTCTCCATGCCCAAAATGCTGACCCTGAGCTGGGCATCACACCCTGCAGCCCACCCTGCCCAGGGCACAGCTCTGCTGAGGGCAGGGCTGAGGGGATTGGGACCTTGCTGCCAGCCAGGGCTGCTTCCAGCACCATCACTCTCCAGGTCCATCCCGAATTCCCAAAGCTCCTGCACATCTTGCAGCCTGAGGAGGTGGTCTACAAGATGCTGGTGGAGGTGTTGCACAAGGGGGTCCCATGGCACACACAGCTGCTGCCTGCACAGGGTTCTTTGCAGGGGGGGCTCCCACTTGGCTGAGCCACATCTGCCCACCCTGAGGAGGAGGTCCAGCTCCCAGCTCGATGGTCAACCAGAGCCTGCAGTGTGGCAATACAGAGGTGGACACAACCACCAAGCACCCTGAGCACCCACAGCTTCAACACCACCTCCAAGTCCCTCTTTCCCGGCAAGAAACCCTTTCTATGAAATGTTTCCAACCAGAACAGCCACAGCAGGAAATAAACCAAGTCAAGCACAACCCAGGTGGCTCCCTCAGATCCTGGGGCTGCTGCATCTTCCCCTCCCCAGCATCCCCTTTTTAAAACTCCCCTTGAGCAGAGCTCAGCCCATGGCTTACTGCTGGCCTAGCCCAGATTATTGTAGGATTGCACACACATATAGGTAAAGCCATCATGCCCATGTGGTTTTTTCCCGGACCTTCTGGCCCTGCCGTCCCCGTCCTGGGTCGAGTGAAAAAGCCACCTTGCAGCTTGGCAGAAGCTGCTCTTTACTCAAATTCTCCCACAGCCGGATCCAGGAATCCCTGGAGAGGGGGAGAGACACGGTGGCAGGCACAGCACAGAGGGGCACGGGGGGGGGGGGTCTCTCTTCACCGCCGCCTGTAGGAGTCCTGGGGGTCCCTGCAGACACCGAAGTCGCTGTTGGTGATGGAGCCCACGATGGTTTTATCGGCGTCACAGGTCAAGCCTCTCTCACACGGACACTTGTAGTAGACCCCATAGATGCTCTGCAGGGAACAAGGGCACAGTGCAGTGTGGGGGACATGCCCCCATCCTCGCCCAGCCCTGGGAGCAGGGAAGCACCTACCTTTGGGGAGCACTCCTGGAACTCAGCTGCCTGCGGAGCACATCGGGCCAGGCTGAGGCCGTTGACGCGGTGGCAGCAGCCGCTCTTGCACTGGGCACTCTGCAGGCACAGCTCCCCGATGTCCTGCAGCACAAGGCAGGGCCTGAGCACCAGGTCCCTCTCTGTTCCCCTTCGATCTCCCCCTAGCTGTGAGCCCAAGGGGTTTGGGTGGGTGTTGAACACGAGCTCTGCCTTTCAGCTCGGCACCACTGCCCACATGCCCCAGCCTCCCTCTCTGCAGTGTTTCCTCAGTCTGGCCCAAAATACCACCCACCAAAGAGGTGTTTTTTGCTGGACTCACGGGAGTAGGGCTGAGACACCACAGGGAAGACATCTCCCCTCCCCAGTCCCTGTGAGCCATCCAGGGTGGGGGTCCTGGCTGGCTCAGGCAGCTGAGAGCTTCAGTCTGATCCCCTTTCTGTCTTTCCTGTCCCTTTATAGAGCTGATTTCCCAGGCTCCAAATTCCCTCACAACACCAGAAAACCCACCAGACCCCTCCAACCCTCCACACACTGCGTGTCCCTTGCAGCAGCTGGAGGGTCCTGTGCCAAGGACAGGGTCTCCTCTTACCAAGTTGAAGATGAGCCCTCGCTCGTGCTGTGCTGACAGGGCTGGAGCCAGGAGCAGTAGGGCCAGGAGCAGGCAGGCAGGCAGCACGTTGGCCATGGTGGGCTCGTTTGTGGCTCTGCCATGGGGCCAGCAGGTGTTTTATAGCCGCGGTCTCCATCAGCTGACCTGGCTGCTCCTATCACACCTCAACTCGTGGCATTGGGGCACTGCTGCACTGCCCAGGGCAAGGAAACAGCGATGCCTGGGCAGCCAGTGCTTCCAGGTCCTGCTCCCAGGTGACTGTCCCCCACTGGTGGTGTCAACCTGCCCTTTGGCAGCTCCTTTGGCCAAAGGGAACACAAAATAATGGCACTGCTGTGCTTCTCGTCCTTCCTCCTCTGCTTCCCCCTGGCAGCAGAGGGTCGTGGAGCTGGAGTTCTCTGGAACGCCCTCCTTGCTGGGTGCTGCTGGGTTCACGGGCAAAGTGAGGGCTGGTTGCCACGGCAGGAGCTCTGTTCCATGGGAAAGCCACCAGATCCTCCATCGCTCAAACGGTGGGATCATGGACACCAAGAACCCTGCTGGAGAAAGCTCATATTGTGCAGGATAGCACAGCCCCCTGTGAGGATCCAGAGCCCACCAGGCTCCCCAGCCCAAGGGCCAGCACTTCAGCTTGCCCCGCCAAGTATTTGCTCTGTGTTTCAGTGCTTGGGGGGTGTGGCTGATGAAAGGAAAGCAGCCCTGGGAACGGCACAGCTTTTCATGCCCACAGTGGCTTGGACATGATTAATGGCCATGCAGCCCTGGCCTTTGACAGCCACAGGAGTGATGCTGAGGCTGGCACTGGCTGCGGGGTGACTGTCACACACAGTCCCCATGACAGGAGCTGAACCTGTGTGGTCACTCAGGATGCAGGGCAGATGTGGCTCCTGGAGAGAGGTCCCAAGGTGGACACAAGTGTCTGCAGCCCTCTGGGGTTGCCTATGCTCCTCTGGCAGCAGGACATGGGGACATGGGGCTTGGGCAGAGACCTGGCCCTGCCCAGGTGCTGGCTGACAACCCGGTGTGTCAGGCTGGCAGGATGAGCCATTTCCCTTTCTGAAGTGGAGCTGTGGGGACAGTCCCCTCCCAGCCTGCAGCCCACCACCCCAATGAGACAGCACCCTTCATACTCCTCACCAGTGTGGGAAGACCCTGGTGACACTGGCTGGGAGGGCAGAGCGGAGCAGCCGAGGGAACACAGAATTTGGGACACATCCCAGGGCGCACAGCAGAGCCTGGTGGGATCCTGGGGGTCATGGCACAGCCCCAGGCACATTCTGGGGCACACGCTGGGGGTCAAGACACATCCTGGGTCTCATCCCAACACGCATCTCGGGGGATGTGGCACATCCTGGGACACACCCAGGGGTGCACGGTGCAGCCCAGGCACATCCTGACGCACATCCCAGGTGTGCATGGCACATCCCGGGGCACACAGCACGTTACTGGGGGCACAGCAGGGGACAGAGCGCACTCCTGAGGGCATTGCAGGGCACAGGGGCACTCTAGGGTACAGCCCAGGAGCACAGGGTGCCTCCCAGGGCACACCACGGGGTGCACATTGGGGGTATTTGGATTATCCCAGGGTGCGTGAAGGAGGCTAAGGGTGCATCCCGTGAGAGCATCCCAGGGACAGAGGGGCACATCCTCGGGGCTCGTTCAGGGAGCACATCCCGAAAGGCACCGCCCGCCTCCTCCCGCGCCCGCCCCTGCTCTTCCCGAGTCCCCCCCGGCTGGGCGAGGGTGGGAGGAGGTCTCGCCACCGCCCCCCGGGGCGGTCCCGGTGCCGGAGCCGGTGCCGGAGCCTCCCGCTGCCCCCGCGGCCGCCGGGCGGGGCCGGAGCGGGCACCCCGGGAGCGGGGCCGGAGCGGGGCCGGAGCGGGCACCCCGGGAGCGGGGCCGGAGCGGGGCCGGAGCGGGGCCGGAGCGGGGCCGGGGCCGGGGCCGGGGCCGGGGCCGGAGCGGGTCCGGGGCCGCTGCCCCCGCCATGTCCAAGCTGCTGCCGGCGCAGGAGGCGGCCCGGATCTACCACACCAACTACGTGCGGAATGCGCGGGCCATGGGGGTGCTCTGGGCCCTCTTCACGCTCTGCTTCTCCATCCTGATGGTGGTGACCTTCATCCAGCCCTACTGGATCGGCGACAGCATCGACACGCCGCAGGCCGGCTACTTCGGCCTCTTCTCCTACTGCATCGGCAACGCGCTCACCGGTGAGCTCATCTGCAAGGGCAGCCCCCTGGACTTCGGCACCATCCCCTCCAGTGCCTTCAAAACTGCCATGTTCTTCGTAGGCATCTCCACCTTCCTCATCATCGGCACCATCCTCTGCTTCAGCCTCTTCTTCTTCTGCAACGCAGCCACCGTCTACAAAGTCTGTGCCTGGATGCAGCTGGCAGCGGGTGAGCAGCGCTGGGGAGATGCACGGGGCGCGGGGGGGCTGCCCGTGAGCCGACCCTTTTCCCTTTCTGCCCTCGACTCTGCTGGGGGGGGTGGGGTGGTCAGTTAAGAGACACCAGTGTCACCTCCATGTCCTTTGCTCCCCCTTACTGGTTACCAGTGGGGAGTTTTTAGTAAAAGACTCCTTCCAGAGCAGCTGAGACGCAGCAGACTCACCGCCTGTCGGCTGATGCTTCCCCGGGTGCTGCTGCTGCCAAACCTCGTGGCCCCACTTACCCCACTTCTCCCAGCGCCACTGCTCCTGCTCAGCTGCAGGGAGGCTTCAGAGGATCAGTTCGAGAGCACAAAAAAAAAAAAAAAAAAAAAAAACAAACAAAAAACCCAGGCCACAGAGCGCTCTGCTGTGTCTGGAATCCTGCCGGAATTAAGCAGGGAGACGGTGATGACGCTTGCTGGGCCATTGTAGTAACTCCCTGAGCTAAGGGAATTATAGACGAGGAAGATGAAACACGAGGAGGGGACTGACTGACTGATTTGGTACCACCACTCTCATTTTATTACGTTTCTGCTCATCCCGGTGGATCTCCAGCTTTCCCCATCTCTGTCCCAAGGCACTTGAGACACCTGGTAACCCAACTCCTGTGTTTGATCAGAGCCTCAGCTGAAAGGCAACCCAGCGCTTTGCTGCTCCTGAATCATTCATGCGAGCCCTGGCCACAGCCCCCACTGACACCCCGTGGGAGGTGGCATCGGGGTTTCTTCAGTTCCCAGCTAAAGAATCGAGCTCAAGCAAAGATTTAGATAAGGAGCTTGGGGCAGCTCAGCCTCCTGGGGAGCTGGAGCAGGGAAAGGCTTTGCTGTGGTAGTTGGGGTTTTTACTTTTTTTGTTGTTGTTCCGAATGGGGGAAGAGGAAATGGTCACAGGCAGTTCTGGCCAGATGGACAGGTACTGCTGCATTTTAGGAATTATTTTAAAAAGTGGGCAGGCTAAGAGAGGATCAATTTCCTGGCCTTTGCTCTGCACCAGGGTGCATTTTCACAGAAATTATTTCTTTCCCGCTTCCCCATTCCTCTGTGCAATTCATCTTGGTTAGTTACAGGGAAGATTAATTAAATACAGAATAAACCTACTGCTTTTCCATTAAGAGGAATCCTCTCTGCAGACCAAGGACGCTGCCTGTGCACCTTGCTGCTTGCTTGTCCCCAAGCCAAGGAAAAAGAAAACGTTGGCAAAGGACAAGACAGCTGCCCCAAAAGGGGTTTCTGATTTGCTGAGCACCCTGTGGCAGAGAAGAGGCACTGGTGTGGGGCAAGGTGCATTTCAGGAGGCTGCAGATGTCCACGAGGGGAGGGACAAACATCTGCTTGTCCAGAGCTCCCACCATGGGGTTATTTCTTGTGTGAGAGGAGTCAGGGACTGCCTCACATCTGCACCAGTTACTTCCATGCTCTGCACCAAGGTAAGAATGGAGGATGTGAAGAGTTTTTCTTAATCATGTCCCAGAACCTCGCAGATGAACTCATCCCAAGCCTGGTCATTGTTCTTGTCCAGTAAATACAATTTCTCTGAAGGGGGCAAAAAGGCACTTCAGAGATTTTGGGGCATGAGCCACCCTTCAGCAACCTGCTGGCACCGAGGTTGTTGCAGATGCCATGGCAAAGCTGCAAAGGTGAGGTGCTGGGGACCCCGTGGCCAGGCTGGAGCAGCTCTCGAGGTTGTGTGTGAGCTCTGAGAGTAGTCACAGGAGGAGCTGGTGCTGGAACCACCACAGCTGAACAAGCAGAATTAATCTGCCTGCAAAGCTGATGCTGACGGCAGCTCTACCTTAGCAAACCCTAAGCTGGAATCGGCTGCAAGGCTCTAGCCAGGTTCTCCATCTTGCACAGACTAAACCCTCTGCAGTTTTGCTTGGAGAAAGTATTTCCTTGGAGTGACACAGCCAGAGCTCCGTGCAGAGGCAGGAGAGATGTTGCCCAGGCAACGCCGTGATGAGGGATGCTGGTACAGCACATCCTTGACTGTGGGGAGGCAGCACAGCCTGGATCCTGCTCCTCCCTGCCTGTGGAGCAGAGCCCACGGGAATGAGCAACCACAGGGCCTTTCAAGGGATGAGTCTGTGGTACCTGGTGTGTTTGTAGCATGATGTTTGCTCCTCCAGCTGCTCTCTCCTCTTCAGTATTGATGCCTGGAAAACAGAATAGATCTTTCCAACTGGAGTGAATATAAAAGCAAGCCTTTAGTTGAAAGCCTTCAGGTACACAACAAAAATCACACATGGTACAGTAATTTTAATTTTTATAAGGTTAATCAATTAGTATACTTATCATATACTGTCCAATTAAAAGGTTAGTTGGTTAGGTAATAATTCCTGGGGTCTTGAGCTGTGGGTTATGCCCAGGCCCTGCCCTGGAGGGAGGCCTGCTGATAAAGAGATTGTACAAGCTCCCAGCAGAATCCCCTTGGAAAAGGCAGCACTTTCGGTTATGGTGAGAGAGGACACAGAACCACGATCCTCTTGGAGACCCTATGTAGATCCTTTGTAACCCATTGGCTTTTACCCTCTCACACCCACCTCTGTATCCCCATAAAAGAAGCCTGGCTAGCTCAGTCGGGAGAGTGAGCCTGTCACTGGTCACCTTTCGCAGGTGCAGGACAATAAAGCCACTTATGCAGGAATGGCACACGGGCCTCTTGTCTCTCTTTCCTGGTCTGGCCTGGAGATTGCCTCACAGAGCAAGAGCTGAAAGCACTAGCTGAAAATCACTAAAGAGCTGTTAGCTTGCTGAAACAGGCACCTCTCTGTGAAGGCACTCCAGTGGCTGAGGGAAAGCTGCACGGGCCCTGGGAGACGGTTCCTCACAGGACCATCTCTCTGGACTGGTCAGGGCTCCCTGGGTTTGAGCTACAGACCCCACACCAGCTGCCACACTGACCCACTGGAAGCAGTCTAGAGGTTTCTTTTGCCCCACTTCTGTTATGTCTGCTCCAGGTTCTGGTTGGAAAACAGAATGTCATTGTAGCTGGTTCTCTTCTTGGAATAAGACTAAACCATTTTTAGGAATGTGTTTATAAGGTTAGCTTATTATTCCTAAATGTAGTAAAGAAAGGAGAAATAGTAGAAGCTACAGCCATGCTTAGCAATCTACAAAGCTACAAATATATTAAAAAATATATAAAATATATATTTTTTTATAAAATATATAAAAAATATATAAAAAGCTAAAAAATATATAAAAAGCTAAAAATCTTAGGCGTCAGTATCAGCTCAGCAGCAGCTGGTGGGCACTAATGTCCCCCTCTCCCTGCAGCTACTGGGCTGATGATCGGCTGCCTGATCTACCCTGATGGCTGGGACTCGAGCGAGGTGAGGCGAATGTGTGGGGACAAAACAGACAAATACACGCTGGGCGCCTGCACCGTGCGCTGGGCCTACATCCTGTGCATCATCGGCATCCTCGACGCCCTCATCCTCTCATTCCTGGCCTTTGTGCTGGGCAACCGGCAGGACAACCTCCTCCCCTCGGATTTCAAGGTGGAGGAGAAAGGTGAGTGCAGAGAGAACACTCTGACTGCAGCGTTGCAGCCCCGCAGGTCACTGCTGTTGTTTGGGTGGATGGTGGGTGGCTTCCTCCCTGCCAAAGTCACACGCTGCTCTGTAGGGATGGAGCCAGCAGCAGACAGAAAATTGATGGAGAACAAGGCAGGAGCCCAAATTCACCCAGATTACCTTTCCCAAGTCTCTGGGGCTTTCTCCTCATCCTGTTTTAAAGATACTCCTTTTTGAAAACAAACCTGCAAAACACACCCAATGCTTTCAGTTTTACATATTAACTCTGCAATTCTCTTTTTGTTTTTACAGAAGAGGGAAACGACTGACAGAGCTGATCACCATGTAAGTGATAACCCACACCGATTTTTTTATATTCCCAGCATCCACTATGTCACTGTTGTATTCTGATTACCAAAGGACTGACAGCTGATTTTGGTGCTGGAGTCACATTGTTTTTATTTGTGGTTAGAGGAAATAGTCTTTGCTTTGCCTCCCAAAACTGGGAAAGCACAAAGCATTGTGCAAAACAAAACAAGCATAAAATTTGAAGCCATACTCCATCTCCCAACAGCTGACTTACTCTTTCTGTTCCCAGGGACATCCAGAGCTCTTCTTCCATCAGCCCTTTTCTTTGAAGTGACTCTTCTAGGAAGCCTAAACTTACCAAATTCTGTGGATTTTCTGCAGCTGTTTTCCTCACCCATGGGGCTGCTCTTGGCTCACAGCTCTTGTGGAGCTTATTTGGTTGGAAGAGCCCAAAATGGACATAAGAGTTTTTCTGAGTCCATCAGCAAGAGGGACAAGAGGGGAAGGATGGCAATTTTCTGCTTTTGGAGGGTTTGTACACCTTTCTTTCGAGGAAATTACTTATGAATTAAAAAAAACACCACCAAAACATTAGTGTTTTGGATTTTGTGCTCGTCTCCTGAGGGCAGAGGAAAACATCTGCCATGTCCCAGGCTGCCCTTTTACTGGAAAAATACCATGACAGGCCAATTCCCAGCTCAGCCATGAATCAGTTTCCTGCTCTGGGCAACAATAACCCAACACAACCTCTGGAAAAGGGCACTTTTCTGGGAAAAAAAGAAAACCAAACAACAAAACCAGAAACCAGCATGCTGGGCTGCAGCAGGCCTGGAACAGCACCCGCAAAGCACAGCAGCAGGTTCCAGTCAGCATCAACTCCCTGCATCACCCAGTTAATCTGATTTACCCATCATCTCCCATCCAGCATCCATCCATGGCAGGCCTTGGCACAGCCCATTTTTGCAGAGGACAAAGCAGTTCTTACCTGGTCAGGACCCAAAATCAGCCTCCATTATAATTTTCATTTTTACTTGCTGTAAATTACTGGTTCCTGCAGCAGTCAATTCAGTTCAGTTCTAACAAATACCTTCCAGTTTTAGGCTTCCCTCTAAAAAAATGTTTGGGAAGGTTTTATTGAGACTTTTGGCTAGATAAGACAGCAGAGGTATGACAGACTTGAAGAAAAACATACTTTAGAATGGAAAAATTCCAGCAGAGTTGTCCTATTTTTCACTCTTCTCCTTTTTAAAATGGATCACAATACCAGCAACAAAATCTTTACCTACCTCATTCTGGAAACAAAAACTGAGTGTTCACTAGTGAAACAAATCCCATCCCTGAGCCCCTGACTCAGAATTATAAGGGGAATGTATGAAGACTAGGGCTCAGTTATTAAATAATCTGTTTATTGTAGGGCTTTCACAAAGGGAAAAAAAAAAAAGACAAAGCACCCAAGTAGAAAGAATAAAAATGTATTTTCCTTCAGGTTTTAGACTGACACAGCAAGTACAAATCCTTTAGTGTGAGCACTTTGTGGCAATTTGGAAATGGAACAAAGCCCTAGTGAACGAGCGGACGGTACAAGACAATCATGACAGCTGCTTCTGCAGGTCTTCAACTCACAAGCTGGCTCTAGCCTTGGCTATCATGGTAAAAAAACCCCTCCTCCAGTCAGGGCTAGCAGAGGGAAGGGAAGGAAGGATGGGCAGGAGCTCTCAAGAGTCAAAGAGTGCAGGCCCCTTCTGGGAAATGTTCCTTCATCAGCCAGTCTCAAGTAGGCAGGACTGGGTGAGCTTTCAAGACCACAGGAATTGTTTGCCCTGCCAATGTATCTTCACAGTAAGTTGGAACCCAGTACTGTCTGCAGTCCTCCTGTAACAGGTACAGAAGTGACCCACAACTGGAAAATGCCAGATGAAAGGAAAAAAAACAAAAGAAAAGGTCAATTCAGCAGTTTAAAACATTTTTTTGGTATGGTACCTGCCTTTCTTTTATGATATGCATAGAGAACCTGATCTACCACTAAAGGAACATGCAGCATGATTTGCATAAATAAGCCAAATTGGGCTCTGAAGTGGAGAAACTCTGTTCAAGTGGATTAAATGGCCCCATTTGTGAGGGAATGATCCTTACGAACCACAGTTCCCAAACATACACACGGAAGGGACATGTAACAGTGGTCTTGGCAGCTTTGGCAATAGAAATTGTCTTGGATAGCATCTGCACGGTCTCCAGCAACTTCTATCCTCTGCAAACCACCACAAATCCAAAGGCCTGTTTGGTCCAGAGTAAGGAAGTGTCTCTGAAGTCTCAACGTTGCCAAATCTTGCTTAGAGAAGAGTGGGATGCACTGAATCTGTAACAGGATGGGTAAGTCTAGAAGAAGCCATCATAGAACTATCAAATGCCACAGTGATTTAACTTTTAATTAAAATTAACCCATTATGTCCAAACCCCCTCTGAGAAGCTTACATAGAAATCCCATAGAACATTTTTTTATTTGGGGTAACTCTAGAAACAGCTTCTAATCCA
The DNA here is from genome assembly GCF_041296385.1 of Aphelocoma coerulescens. Taxonomy (NCBI): domain Eukaryota; kingdom Metazoa; phylum Chordata; class Aves; order Passeriformes; family Corvidae; genus Aphelocoma; species Aphelocoma coerulescens. The sequence goes on along the minus strand of NC_091039.1, from coordinate 4,303,796 downwards.
GTATCTACGTGGAAAAGTCAGTTCTCTTCCACTTCTGCTAGCTCTCTTCTTGTGCTAATGGCCCAGAAAATAAAAGGCAGTCCCATCCTGGGAAGTTATTTCTGAAGGCCTGCACCTGAAGCAAATTAAAAGAAATCTTTACACTGGAACTTCAAGTGTTGATTTTCAAAGTCTACGGCTGCAGCTTGGCTGTGATACAGGCGCTGCAACCCTTTCCTTGGAAAGGAATGGTCAAAAAATGAAAAATCACAGCAGACTGCATCAGTGAAAGCCAATCTCTCATGAATACCACCTCAAGCAAGGCAAAAAAGTGTCAGTAAGGGATAAAAAACCCCCAAAACTTATGGCTCGCTATCATGTTAAGAGTTGCCTGCAACAAGGCTCTCTCTGCAGGCTGAGGGTGCACCCATCTGTTTGCTGAGGGTTGTGCGTTTAGTCAGTTCCAGCTTTTGCTTATTTTGCTTGTCACCTTTAAGTCACAGGCATTGAAGTAGAAAACATCACCAAGTCCAGAAACTATTCTGACTATCAAGGGCACAGGGAAGGAGAAAAAGTAAATGGACAGGGCACTTTGGAGGAAGAAATAAAGGATACTAAAACCTAGGTTTAAAAAGCTCTTTCAAAAGCAGTACTAAATAAAAGGTTGTGACTGGAAAGCAAAGAATACAGTAGACACCTAGAGAGTGATGGCAGATTTCAAGGTCTTTGCTCTAACAAGGATCTGGCACCACCTTGATGCCAACTGTTACATCTCACCCCATCAGTAGCTACTGGATCAACAGTGGGAAAATTGACTCCTGAGTCAGTGAGATCTTCACAGGAAGACAGGAGGGTTGGAATTTAGCTAAGGGAGATATCTGAGCACAGGTGAGCTCACATCTGTCACACACAGTGCTTAACAGTGAGGAGACTGAGGAAAAATCTCTGATTCTAGTTAATTAGTCTTTGGTGAAGCCCAATCAAGGCAAAAACATGGATGATGCCCACTGGCTGAGGAGAGTCCCCATTAAGTCACACAAACAAATTCAGCAGAACAGGTTAGATTTATCTAAAATCTTGGAAGCCTCGAAGGAAGAACTCCACACTGAAACTGAACAAGGAGAGAAATGGATCTGGGAAAGGGCAGCTGGGTGTGTAGGCTATGCTGTAAACCAGAGTATAACGTTGTGGCATTGCTTGGAAGCTTCTAGGAGTTAAGCCAGGGGTGCCTGAGACACTCTGCTGCTGTAGCTCGTTTCTCTGGGATCAGCTCCAGCATAGGGAGTAAGAAGTCTGTGAATGCAGCTGCCTCATCTTGGGACCACTCGTATTTTTCCACCAACACTTCAAAAAGGCCCCAGGGCTTCAGTTTGGTGATGTGCTTCAGATCACCTGAAACCCCAAGACAAACGGGTTAAGTGCAAGACATGGGAACAGGGCAGCTCAATAAAGGTGGCTGAACAGCCAAACATGACCAAGTGAGCTCAAGAGACTGTGCAAAGGAAATACAAAGTGCTAGGGCACGCTGAAGGGACAAGTCAGTTATATTCAACCCCCTTTTCTATCTGCTTCAGAAGCCTGTTATAGAAATGTACTTCCTCAAAGGGTTCTTTTTTCACCCCCTGCTATTTCAGCTCTCCTATCAGCAAATATTTACTTCATTAAGTTACCAATTATGCTGCTTGACATGACAGATAAACTGTGCCACTGATTCTGGAATACATGCAATGCATGGAGCACTGTTTGAGAAATCAGTACACTACTAATAAAGAAGGGGTTGTTTTTATAAAAAGAATTAATAAACTAGATCAAAACCTAATTTTTTGACTCAATACATTTCTGGGGTACTCAGGACTTTTATGATAATGTTCTGTGTTCTAAGCAACATGGCTCATGATGCCAGGCACTATTTAAGGTGCCTGGCATGCCAGAAATGGAGTCAGGCTGTCTAGAAAAGCCTTCAAAAGTGAGTCCCCACCTCTAGCTGACAGAGATCAGCTAAATAAAACCACATCAAGTTTGACAAAACATCTACTGTGCTGTTTTTCTACCTGCTGCATTTGACCTACACCAAGATGCTGAGCACTGGGGTGTAGGATACTTTTAGGAGTAAGACAAGAATGCCTTACATTTAGCTGCAGTTTTACTGATAAAGCATTTCATAAAACAAAGGAAAGACTTAAAGATGCATCTTTGCTGGCATCTATTTCTAACTGGCATTTCCAGCAAGATACTTCTGTGTATTTGGGGCAAAGGATGAGGAGATAAGTGATATTTGCTTTGTTTCCTTTTACCTTTTTTGGTGAAAAACTCCTTGGAATATTTTCCTGCCAAAATGAGCTTGCGAGGTATTTTCCCCAGAAGTTCTATGATCAATGCAATATGATCTGCATGTGAAAAATAAAAAAAAACCAAACACAAAAAGACAATGAGATTCATCCACACAAAACATCTCTATGCTATTTTCATGCTCTGGGATATAAGGATAAAGACATTATCCCTTAAAAATTACTTTGGAGATGCACCTGAAACAAGATTACACTAAGCAGCAACAAAGACAAGAGGAAAGAGGAAAACAAAGATGGGCAATTTGAGGCACAATTGGTTTGAGACACAAGATAGAGAATCCAGAGCAAGAGGAATGCAAAACACCAGAACAAGAACATGGACTTCATTGCACAGTGTTTTACTGCAGAGGCTTGAGCACAGTTGCTGCTGATTTGGGTAAATGATCTTTTTGCAAGGAGCTTTTGCATTGTAAATTTGTAAGAGAAGGCTCATTTTGAAGGGGCAACCGTTGGATTTCAAGTCCCATTTTAAAAAGGAAAAACGGAGACAAACAGACCTTCATCTCGTGAGTAATCTTCCCCAGAGTGAGGCTCGAACAGATAGTCCCCTGTTGCCAACTCAAAGGCCTAAACAAACAGAAATGAGCACATTAAATCACTTCAAAACACTCTAAGATGTGCTGTAGGTTGACTCTGCAAATCTCTGTGGGCCAGAAGCAAAGCAGTGGGAAAGAATAACCTGCAAAACTCTGTAAACAGCTGTAATCTTAAATACTCCGTTACAGCCTAAAATGTGCTGTGACTTTGCAACACTTCAAAAATTGCATTAAAAACGTCATAGGCACACCTAGGATGAATTTTGGGTGCAGGACCACCAGTTAACCACAAAGTTAAGGTATTTCACATGCTTAGCCTTTGCTCTTCCTCACCAGAGTTTTGCAAAAATAACACCATGTCCAAACTATAGTTTCTAGGGTTGGATATTTTTAGTTTGTTTTGTTTGCTTGGAGTTTTTTGGGATTCTTCCCTCTCCCCAGTTTTCATTTGTTTTTCAAACAGTTAATCTCTGAACATCTGTCTGTAGAGACGAAAACACATTTTAAATGAGAAAAACATCTGCACTCATTTCAACTCACCACTTCTAAATTCTGTAACACATTCACCCTTTATATATTTCACTTGTACTCTGACCTTCTGTATTCTCAGTTTTCTTTATGACCTGCTAGTGCCAAACAGTTGAATCAGGCACACTGTGTAATTCTGGCCACATGCTCTGCAGAGAAAACATGACCCTACTGCATTTTCTTTTACCACATTCATCAAAATCCCAACTTATTTTCCAAGACAGCAAAAATGTCTATTTTCCAAACTTAAATTATAAAAACCAAGCTTTGGTTTGTAGAAAACACAGAATGGAGACAATGAAGGGGCACATGCAGTAACTGGCTTGACTGATTTCTTTTCATTGCCACATTCTACATTTGCCAGCTGTTACAGGAACAGCTTCAGCCTCATCTCAGCATTACTCAGATTAAACATTGATTCCAAACCTGCAGAGGATGATTAAAATTAGAAATTATACTGAAGGCACTTGTGAAACAATGCTAGATGCAGCAGAAAGGCTTCTTTTTTAATATAAAAAGATATTGCATCCAGAATTGCCTGGTTGTCTTGTTTTTCCAAAGAGCACGATGGCAAAGTGCAATCATACTTGAAATCTGCTGATGCTGGACAACGAAACTTTCAAAAGGAAAGCCACATGTGGAGAAAAAAAGATAAATAAAAAAACAACTCTGGTGTGGAAACATATTATTCAGCAAGTCTGGGAGTTGAGTGAACACTTGTAAGGGTTTCTTGCCAGCAGCTCAGAGGGCAGAGCACAGAGGAGGAACATCCCCAGCTGGCAGAACTCACCATGCAGGCCGTGCTCCAGATGTCAGCAGGGGTGTTGTACCCCGACCCTATCAACACCTCCAGGGACCGGTACTGTCTTGTCTGGATGTCTTCAGTGAAATGCTTGTGCTGAAGAGAAGAAATATTTTACTAAACAGCTAAAGACTGCTTAGAAAAGGAGAATCAACAACCTGGAAGGCCAGAGTAGATCAAAGCTCATTGCTGTTACATTTCAGCTACATTTTACATCCTTGTTAACTATTTCCTTATATTCCTGCAAGTGCTGTTCAAATGTTCTACACGAGATACTCCTCCTCAAGTGAAGCAGTCCAGCAACTTAGAGGAAAGCAAGCCACAAAAATCGAACAAAGGAAGACTCTGCAGCATCTCCTACCCAGTCCTGGCAGACAGGCCATGGTCCAGCTACCTTAAAGCAGATAAGCAACAGCAATGTGAGAAATCACCTTGCCAGGCACTGCAAGCCTGACTGCAACTCTGAATTGAGACTCATCCCTCCCAACAGATCTGAAGTAATTTGCCATTTTAGAAGCCAAGTAAAAAGAGACAGTTCATCTATTTGAAATGTCAAACATTTGAAAGCAGCACAGCACAACCATCAAAGAATAAATCTTGGGAGCTTTATTGTGTGAGTCTCTTTCATATGCTCGTGAATGCACTGAAATGGTCTGACAAGCTACAGAACCAGCACATCAGAGCAATTGTTTGCAACTTTCTCAGTCTCCAGGAGAGCTACAAACTCCTTCAGCAGTTTCACATGAGCAGATTTCTACACACTGTAATGTGACATGGGTCACAGCCCTATTAAAAGGAATCAATACCAGTGAGGCACCCAAAGCATGGACTGAAATTTCGTGTTTAGAGGACCATTTCTTCCTTTGTGTCCTTGCTTCCCCCTCTTTTTTCCCTCTCATAGTTTCAAACTTTCACAGCCAGGTCTAAGGATCTGTTTTACAGATTATTTTCCATCTTGGCAAACTGACTGAATCTGCAGGTTTAAACAGTCAATGTGAAAAGACTAAACTTACCACCCAGCAGGCGTTTCCTAGGTCAGCTATCTTCACTTTGAGCTTATCTGCATTCTTGGGCTCAAGAGGATTAAGAAGGAAATTCCCAGCAGCTGATTTTCCTAGAGGCAATGTGTACAACAGCTGATTAAAGCTACATAAGCAGTGTCACCATCTGTCACCCAAATCCTATCAATCTCTACCCAGCCAGGAAGTTTTTCTTATGGATCAGAACTGCTCCCTCCCTGATGCTTGGGTATAAAAATGAGCATCACTCTGCACTAGCAACAACATCATTAAGACCCAACTGGTGTCATTAAGCAGAAGGATAAATGAGCATATGCAAGAGTGACTATTTCCCAGCATTTTTTGCACAGCCTGTCTGTATTTTAAAAAAACCCTGTTGAAATAAGGGCATTGCCAGAAACAAAACAAGCCTCACAACCCCCCTTAAGCCTTCCTAAATCTTTGAAGGAAGAGTCCCCATTGTTACAGCATCTTTCTGACATACCCATCACTCACTGCTGCAACACAATTACAAGAGTTAAAGGATATATTGGAAAAATTGAATCACACGATGGAGAGTAAAAGTATTAAGTCACTAAATGACATCCAGCTGTACCTTTAAAGCTAAAATTTGGGAGAGTTCAAAGCTGGAAATTTGGAAGAGGGCTGTGAGAAGCAAAAGATGTCAGTAACCTAGCAAAGGCATCCAGCAAAGTACAGTTCAAGTTTCAAAATCTAAATTTCTCTTGTTACTTTTCATCCATATAACTCCCCTAGTGGTACTCTGGCAAGAAAATGCTGGAATACTTTTTAAAATAAGTACAAATGGTAGCTTTACCCTCCTTCTCCAAGCAGATATGTATCACCTGGCACGGACACAAAGAGGCAAAATTGGACAATTTTACCAATTCACATTTTTAACATATACACACCTGGAATGTGTTTAAATTGCTGTACACTACTTCATGTCTTATTTTCTCCTAAGCCTACAAGACACATTTTTTCCACTCTGAAGAAAATCATATTCAAATAAAAGGATTAAAGAAGTTGGGGTTTTTTTCCCTACACTGTATAAGCTTTGTTTCAGGCTGCATTTTCAGTTCTGGGAAAACATTTACCCATCTTGAGTAACTGAGAGAAGTTATCTTTGCTCTGTATTAAGAACCAAACTGTCAGAACACACTGAACAGTACCAATCCCTTAATTTAACAGCAAGTGACAATCTGTAGACTTAATGAATATCACATAAGCAACACCTGATTCAACAGAGGAAATGTTCCTCCACTGAAAACCAAATGTACAGGTGTTTTTAAAAAGTAGGAATACTTAGGCATTCAAAAGTCAAAACTGAAGCACAACTACAACTAGCAGCTACAAACAGCAAAAGTCTTGGAGTATGATTGTCAGGTTAATTACTCCTGGCAGGAAAAGTCTCAAACAGGTGGTTCTGATTACTTCAGCCTAAAAAATGCACATTTCTATTAATATGATGAAGTGTTGGAAAGGAATCTCCCACATCAAGGAGCCCTTTCTTACAAGGTTCTTCTTATACCTTTGTTGTCTGTTGGGCTGTTATTCTCATTCTCATCCTCTGAAGGGATCTCTGTCCTGATACTTTCCTGAAAATTGTTCATCTGCTCACTGAATGCCTGCTGTTCGTTGGACGTGGGCTGACACACCATGGAATCCTCTGGGGCCAAGGGCACAAACGAGTCCGACATTGCTTCTTGAGGCCTGTTCTCTGAGTCACTGTTGTGCTGAGTGTAATTACAGCTATGGAAGTTCTCAGCCTTCTGTGTGTGAGGGTGATTGCCACAGTCATTGGCATTGTGAAGGTCGTCCTCGAGTCGCACAGACCCTTCATTCCCAGAGTTTGTGAAGTCCGTCACTGGGATCACTCCGTTGCAGTTGATTTCTCTTGCACGTTTTTCCACGCTGCTTTCCATGAGATTAGATTGCTCCTGTCCAAGGGTTTGTGCTGGAAGAGGGGGAAAATGAGAATGTAGCAGAATATGTCTTAATAAATAGCTGGAAGCTGTTCAAGGGGGCAGTCTAAATGTAACTGAACACAGTAATTCATTAATTTCGTAACAGGAGATTTCCCAGTCTCATTAGAAGGACAGAACCCAATGCAAACAGGTGAAACGACAACAGCCACCTCTGCTAAAGGTACTCCCTCCTCATACCTACAAGGAAATGGACAACACTGTCCATTCCATGTTGGCAATGCTTTAGGCCCATACCTGGCTTTTTGCTGACATTTTCCTCTGGTGGACTGACTTTTATGAGCATTTCCAGAGGGGTCTGAGCTTCTTCCTCTTCTTCAGGTTGTGTCTGCCCAGGGTTTGCTTCCTTCTCCATTTCCTCTATCTCTTGCATTCGCTTCTCCAACAACTCAGCCTGTCGTTTCTGCTTCTTTTTCAACTTCTTTTTCTTATTCTTTGACATTTTGTCAGCCTACACAGAAGCAAGCAGAGAAATTGGACTTAACATTTTATACTTCAATAAATTTAAAATGCACCAAGGTTTAATTTATCTTAGAGCTGAGGAAGCAGTCTGTGATGAAAATGCTGGAGATAGCTCCTCTCCCAGATAAAAAGCAGCTATTCTGGGTTTTGAACCACTTGTCTATGGCTTTTATCAGTGCATTTTTGCCCTGACCTGAAAAACCTACATTATTCTCCAAGTGAGGGATCTCAGACTCCATAAAACAGTCACTTTCAGAACAGACCTTGAGATCACCACAAGGACTCCTTGTTCTGGTGATAAATGAGCCAATACTATTCACAAGTCCGAGACAGCGTTGAACCTGATGCCTATGCCAAACACAAATCACATTTTTTCTTCTGATATGAGATTGCTTTCTCTTAATGCTGACTGGATTATGAAACAATGCAAGAGATACTATCAGTAGATGCATACTTACAGATGAAAGCTATTACACTTACTGGTTTTGGCTGTGGTGCAGTGCTCACTGAAAGGGAAAGGAAGATCAGTAAATCAGTATGGCTATATTCAAAAGCTGCAACTGCATTCTGATGTTAAGGTACATTTCTCCTAGGTGGTTTGTTAACAACATTTTAATGATATCAGCAAATGTGATTTTGAAGGCTCATTTCTCTACAAAAACACAGCAATTAAAAAAAAAAGATAAAAACATTAAATGAGCAAATGCATTATTCAATTTTCAGACAGGAGACTTGCTTGACTGATATCAAAGACTTAAACTTCCTGTCACGTAGCTTCATTTACTGCATGTATTATGCATCCTACCCAAACGAAAATGCAAATCAAAGCATTAAAATACCAAACTTCAGGGAGCTTCCTTAAGCTAAGATATGCTATGATCAGTTCAGCTCAATGTTGGTGTTGTAAAATTATGACTGACAGAGCCTTCCAACACACACTACAGTGGTTTTTGAGAAGTACACATTGCTACAGATGGATATTCTGAGGAGGAACACAAGGAATAAAAGGAAATTTGCCCTCAGATCTTTAGGAGTGTTTGCATGCCAAGGAAGCTGTTTCTGTTGCAGTTTTTCAGACTTCTGCAAATGGACAACAGGTAAATCATCTTGTTGAAACTCTCGTCAAATCCATTTCCAGCATCATGCAATGAAAGGCAATAAACTTTAGAAGGAAATGTGAGAAGTATTTTGCCACATTTTCACTCCAGTTCTATACTGAGTGCATCAATGTTGTGCTACGTAAGACTGACTTCACCAGTGCCAGATTAGTTGTTGTTAAAAGCAGGTGCCAGTGTGCATTTATCCTCCCTCTTGTTTTCTTACACAAAATGCCTTCCCAGTCATCCCTGAGTTACAATTCATGACTAATTTCACAATTTACACTCAGCTTTTCAAAGGTTACTTGCATTATTGCTCCACTGTACTCAGGAAGTTTTTCTTAGTGATGATATGGGGGTATGTGGGGGAAATAGCATCCATTTTCAGAGGAAAAAAAAAAAGAAAAAAGGCAAATCACCTGCAGAGCCAGATGGTGGGGGAGCCCCAGATCTCTGCCACTCTGTTGCCTCTGCAGCCAGCCTGCGAATGTACTGGTCATTCACACACAGCAGGATGTTCTCAGGTTTTATATCTGTGTGAATGATTCGACACTTTGTATGCAAGTAATCCAGACCCTGAAGAACCTGCAGGCAAGTGAGAAGGAAGTCAACCATGAGACAATCTAATTGAGAGCAAAGTGAAAATGCATAAGTGCCTAGGGTGGCCAGTGAACCTGAAAGGGTTTGTGTGTTTGAGAATACTCCAGGTTAGAGCTGATGTGATCAGTGGTTACTACTGAGTTCCACAAAAAAAAGAGATTTGCATACAGATTGTAGCTACCATTTGGAAATACTCTATTTACCCTCATAACTTAACTTACCACAGGGGAAAATCTAATTTTAATATTCTACAATGAAATTACACTTTCCTCCTTCCCCTGCACCTCCCATGTAGAAAGGTGTTTCTTCTTAGGCAACCACCCAGTAGGGAGAACCAGTTTCTCTTGCTCTTCCCATCATTAAGCACTTTGCTTACTGTGACAGCTTTAAAAAAATACTTCACTTATGAGAAATGATTGAGGTAAGAAGAGGTTAAAAGCAAAAACCATCATGGTTTAAGTGTCAGAAAACCACGATCTGCAGCAGAAGGGGCTTGCAGTAGAGAAAGGAAGTATTAACCCAAGAATATTTTGCTGCATGAGTGGACCAGGGATTTTTAACTTTTGTTTCCTTGGATCTGAGAAAGATTAATGAAAGAGTTTTAATTGGGTCAAGGGGAGGAGTGCAGTCAGAACTGGAACTTACCTGTTTGATGATTTTTTTGACACAAGGGAGCGGAAGACCCTGATAATTTGACTTGATGATCCACTTCAGGAGATGATGCCCTAGAACTTCAAACACCATACAGATATCTGAAACTGAATCAAGGAAAAACCCAGACATCCAGACCCAAGGAGCCCTGAATTCCCAGGACTGAGGATCGAAAGAAATCCATACCACTTGGGCACTTTATGTTAAAGAACCCTAATCCTGTTCTGACACAGCTTGGAAAAGCTGCCTTCCTCAACAGCATCATCCTACACAACAGTGCCATTATCTAAAATAAAATTAAAAAAAAAATACAGAGGATGGAGCTGCACAATGGTCCTACTGCAGCAGCAGCAATCTCCTGCTTTGAGTGGAAGCCAGTTGCACAAATGGACATTAGTATTTCTGTATGTTTTGGAACAGCCTATGCTTTTGCCCCAGGCAAAACTCAATGCCAGATCTTTTTGTACCAGCATTACCTGAAAAGATAATAAAATTTCCATTTCGTAAGTAATCTTCAGAACAATTAAGTCACTCTTTCTTTGCCCTCCTTTGCCTCTTTACCAGCAAAACAAACTTTTGACAAGCCTGGATTTCAACTTTACTTGTATGATCTGCTTTTTAGCTCTAAGATCTCAACAGCTACAGTCACTCCAGAGACATATTCAGTACAATGCCCTTGTTTTAGAAGCCAAATGTCTACAAGTTTATTAGGCTGCTTTTCATCTACATTGGCAGAAAGCATACATTTCACAGGAGTGGAAGAAATACAAGCTCAAATCAACATTTACTCAGAAAAAAAGTTAGAGAAAATGCATTATGAGTCTACTGCTTATAATCTACAGCTCAATTCTCTCAAGCAGCCCAGCAATTCTCACTGAAATGAAATTTAAGCTATCTCAAAGTGAAAACAATGCACAAAAGTCCAACTTTCAAATTTTAAGGATCCATTATTAGGACTTGCTACAAATCACTGCCTATGAGAAGGCTGTTCCCAAAACTACAGGCCACTGTCAAAGCAATACACCTCAAACATCCTAACAACGTTGATAAATTACAAAGTAAGGTGTTTCCATAACTAGATACCAAGCTTATTTTCAAGTTATAGATGGCTCATTCACTATTCTCAGCTACTGATTTTAACATGCTATTCTGCTTTACTGAAATAACAGGTTATTAGCAGGCTGCTTGCAAAATTGAGGGGTTGAGATAGATGGGCTCTTCTACCTCGAAGGTACCTCTGACACAGCCACTCAGGCCTGATTCACAAATTGGTGGCAGAACATTAAAAGCACAACCAAGCCGTGCTGACACAAATTACGCCAGACTGAATCATCGCTCTGGATCCGAGCTCAGCAGGCAGTTTTGAGGCAGATCCTTCTACAGCAGCTTTCCTTGGGCAGGGAAAGGGATGCCTGGGCATTGCTTGCCAAAACAGGACAGCTGCCCAAGCAACTCCCATCTTTCTGCAATTCTTGGCTTTTATTCCACAAAAGGATACGGGAACCATTCACTCCTGAAATCTTGAAGTCATCTAATAACTGAACGACTCTCTCTTTGCTTGGATCATTTGGATCACTGTTCCGGACCTGCAGAGAAAGAGGTTATTTTGAAATCAGATCCACTGCACTGTTTGGTTCCCACACAAATTCTGGATGATCTGGAAATGTCAAGCACGTGACAAATGTAAACTCCCCAAAATGGAAAAAAAGAGTAAAATAAAATTGAGCCCAACTCAAGCACTCACCGATTTCAGCAACTTGATTTCATCCAGTGCTGTTTCTGTGTAGTGCTCTGCACTCTTCACCACCTTCATTGCCACAAATCTCCTCCCTCTGTGCACACATGGCAAGTAAATTGGGAACCGTTAATGCTCATAAAAAGAACTTATTCTCCAGGATTATCCCAATTCTTTTGCATGCAAGAGAGCTTATTTAATGCATCATGGTAAAATAGGGTTTAAACACTCAAAGACTGTCTTTGAGTCTTTTTTAAAAAAAAGATGCATGTTAGTCATTTCTCAAAATATGGAATAATAGGTCAGAGGCTGCTGAACACAACTCTTCCCACAGATACGGTTTGTCCTGTTAATTCCCTCCCACGCACTTGCATGAACAATATCAGGAGAAATTTCTGTGCTAGGATGTGGACAGCTAATACTTTGTGCTTTTATCTAAAAGCATGTTTTCTGCTCAGGTTTGTGCATTCCTGCCTGGAACACCAGCTGGAGCAGGAACACTTACTGGATGTCCCAAGCCAGCCACACGGTGGAGAAGTGGCCCCATCCAAGCTTCCGAATCACGTGGTAGCGTCCATTGAAGAGATCTCCTATTTTCACAAGGTGGTAACCCCCTGGAAAAACACAAGAAGCAGAGAGGTGTGTGGAACAAGCATCACAATCACGGCAGCATCACAAAATATTTCCTATTTTCCAGTCTGCTAGGCTGACCACCTTTGGAAAACACAGGTTGTGATGGTAACAGAATCTTGCAGCTAAATATCAGCATTGCTTTTGCATGCTCTGACCCTGTAACATGAAAGAGGTACTGCAGCCAAGATCCCAAAAGTTTTCCTTGCAATTTTCCTGACCGAAAGGCTCTCTGCCACTGAAAACAGGAAAGTCTCCTCTGCACCCTTCATATCTCTCAAGCTGCTGACTATACAAGGTGATTCCATCACAGAAGCAAAAACATGAAAAGCCAAAGATGGAACTGGCAGAAAACAGAACAAAGAGAAGAAATTGTGATTTGGTGCTTTCATTTGCCCTATATTTAGTTGCTACTCAGAGAAACAGAGGAAGGCTATTTGCAGAAACAAATTTTTCTGAAGAATAGATATCAAGATAATGATCTGATCTTCAAAAGAAAACCAAAGAATATGAAAAGGATTTGAAAGTGTCCTTTTTACAATGAAAATACAAAAAGAATTAAATGCCTACTTTCTTTATCAATATTGAAAGCCCACTGGTACAGAGAAAAAGTTAACAGCTTTCAACTTATGCATTAAAAACAGCTCTGCAACTTAAATCTTGACTGATAACAGAGGGAAACTTGGAGACCACTTTCTCCATTTCATGTTGGCTTGAAAAATGTTATTATCATGCAGTTTCAAAACACCCAATATAAGAGGGAGTCTATTTTCATTCTCTACAGCAAATGGGAAATGGAGGGAATTCCCTGATTGCATTGAAAATCCTGCATCTTAAACAGACAAGTGCTCACCTTTACAGTAATCATTTGGATCCTCTTGCTCATCATCATCTGATCCCAGGATTTCCTCCTCTTGCTCTGGAAGATCATTCTCGGAATGGGCAGCAGGGCCCCGGTGCTGCGTGTCAGGTCTGAAAGAGAACACACTGCATGTCTCACACACATTACTCCTCAAGTCTGCAGCTTCCACAGCATACGAGGGACTGCTGAGGATGGAGGAGATGCAATATTCAGCCTTCAGAAAAGCTATTCACATTTCAGTGCTTTTATTTCTAAGCTAGGATTAAAGTGGACAGAACTAATTTTTTTGTATACTAGCGAGAAATGCACCTTAATGCCCTAGACCCACTTTTTTAGTGGAACCAAGAAAAGTCCAGACAAGACAGAGAGTTAAAAGTTTAGTGAACCCACCAAAATATTAGCCTCTGAACCTCTTCTCTGCTTTTCATTCAGTGAGAACTCTTCTAAAGCAGGTTTATATTTTATTTGTTATCCTAGGTAAAACTTGAAAATTTAAATGTTGATGGATTTTATTTTAAAGACTAACATCAATTAGTTTTTACTCTTTCGGACAAAAAAAGTTAACCAGTGTTTTAGAACTTGTGGCCCTTTGTTCCTTTCACATTCAAGGTCAAACAAATATTTGACAGTCCTTCTGCTTCTATCACTTTAGAACACTAGAGCCCCTAATCTTGGCATTTATTTCTCCTGTTCTCAAGGGGCAGGCTGCATTTTTAGTTCATCTCTTTACTCAAGATCCAAAGTTTATTACAGTTGTCTGAACTACAGAGAGCGAGAGGACGCAGAGCAGATGTTCAGTAAACCCTCCTGAGAGCTTGTGATTGCAGAGGGATTGGAATCAGGCACTAAGGTGGTGGAGGTTTTTCACTCCCACATTCATAAATAAAAGCATTCATTTTAGGTGTTTAACTTTTCACCAAACGTGCTACTCTTGAGTTCTTGCTTGTGAAGGCCGTGTCAGCAAAGGCCACCTCCGTGCTCTCGCACACTCAGGCTGTGCTCCCCAAATAAAACATCTCCCATGTCTCAGCTCCTTCATGGCATCACACTGATCACAGCCAATCAGCTCATGAAAGAGTAACACCAAAATCAGGTAATTTATTTGCTTTACAAAGCATTACAGGGAACGATTACGTGCCTACAAAGATTCAAGATCCTTCTGTACAAAGCAAACACTTATAATGAAAACAGTGCCTACAAGACCATTTGCTTTGGCAGGATTTAAGGGCAAAGTACTGCAAGATAGCAACATAAAGTTTTCTTTCTTTAGAAGCATGAGATATTAAAAAAAGCTGGAATTGTCCAAAGAAGTGGGGAGCAAACTTCATTGCAGCAGTGACACAGAAGCACAAGATAACATTCTTTACATCGAGTTCCTCGGCAGTGAATTAGCGGAAGTTTCTTGTATTGAAACTATTGTTGCAGGGAAGTAGCAGATAACACCGGTGCCTTCCAGCACCCTCTTTCAAATTCAGCTCATTTTGCTCCAAGAAAGAGGAACTGCCCACCCAGTGGAAATGCCAGCAACATATGCAGGCCCTCAGATGCAGTTTTCACATCTTAGACCTGAGCTGGAGTCTTGCACATCGTACCAACTCGTCTTAATCCATGGGGGAAATGTAGTATTTCCATTTGGAATAGTCATACAGTAGAATGAATGTTCAGCACTGACCTACTACACATGCACTCTGCTGAGATTTCACACATTAAATACACTGCTAACACATTCAAACTACAGCCATCTTAAACATCATAAAAAGGGAGAAATCTTGCATTCCAATCTGATGATGACCAAATTTGTAGCTACTTAAAAATCCACAACTGAAGTTCATTTAAGCAAGGAAGAGCCACAAAGGTCATTCCAGGCACAACCCATCACCAGACACTTACTTTCAGTCTGTTGTCAGTAAGTCCTCCTGACTTTTTAAATTCAGGAACAGCTTAGTGGTCTCAAACCATAAACCAAAGACTGCCAAGCTAATGAGACTTTTATTAACAACCCTGCAGCTTGATCCAGCCCCGAGATATTTAGCATTTAGACTTTTTAGTGACTGAATTATAAGTTGGGTGTAGGAAGAAGCAAACCTGCAGTAGGGGATGCAGAAAGTCTTAAACTTTAAAATTGCTGCATTCCTTTGGGGACAACTGAGATACAAATAAAGTCATGCATTATCCCCAAATTAAGAGCAGGCATCAAAGGCAAGAAATAGCCATGGACAGAATGGTTGAAGGGGAGATTAGATGCTCATAGACTACAAATCCTATAGACAGGGTAAAGAGAACAGGAACTGGACAGAAAGATTTTAAGCCAGAAACCTCACACATAGCGTGAGTAGTAAAGAGTAATTCTCCCCAGTGCTGCTTCAGGATTTTCACTTTTTTAACTGCACAGGATGTAGGGGATTAAAAAGGACTCAAAAGAAAATTCCCCTTAAGTGGCAGTGATGCAGACAGACACATCACGCCACTCTGCAGTCCCAGTGCTTCTCAATAATAGCAATTTCATGCATCGAGGAAGAAGTTACTGGAAGCACTAAAGCCCATTCTCCTGGAAGCTTTCTGTGCCCCTTCTAAGGGGCTGGCAAATCCTGCTGCTGGCAGTCTCACACACGACACACCCTGGAGTCTGCAGCTGAGTCTTTCATGGGGATCCAAAAGCGTTTCACTTCTACATTAGAAGCTATGATACCAAGTAATGTAAGAAAGCCGTATTCAGGTCACAGACATCTCTACAGTGCTATTTCCTTTATGAAATCACCTCCAAAATACATCCCATTCCTTTGCCTCCCTGTGAAAATTTGTTTGATGTTATTACACACCACCCTCTTCTTCCCCTGAAATGACCATGTCAGCCAAAGATACAGATTAAGACAAAATTAATCAGTGCAGAATATGTGTTAATACCTAATGATATACAAAATGATATACAAAAGCACAAACCTCGTCTGCCTGCTTTGCTCACAAAGACAGTACTCTAAAAGGCACAAAAGGCTTAAAAGAGAGCAGAAAAATCCATACCCAGTATTTAAAGATGACAGCTGAAACAGCTGTTATCAAAATTGCAAAATGCAGATAAAGTACATAAAAATTCTATACTAAATGATTGTTTACACATTAAAAAACAAGTGTTCTAGGATACTTTTTTTTTACAGCCACCTCTGATCTACAGAAGAACACCATGATCACCTTTTCCTTTTGCTCTCTCATTCTGCTAATTAATCATCAGAATAAACTGGATCTGCAGGGTCTCTCTACAACTATATAGCAATATTTTACTTAATAAAAACAACATGGAACAGCAAAGCTAAGGCAAAATGCTAGGTCTTCTATGGAATTCATGTGAATCCACATCTACAGAGACCCTCCCAAAAGTCCCTATTCCCTGAAGAACTGCAAATTCACAAGACAAAAATTAGAGAGGGGCACCTACCTGCAAGAAGCACGGCCTCCCATGGATAAAAATATTCCCGAAGACAGCCCAATAGTTTTCGAAAAAGCCATCAAAAATCAGACACCACAGTGTTGGGGAAGGAGGGGGACATCAGCAGCAGGCAGAGGGGCTGGTTCTCCTCAAATGCAGCAAAGCTTTGTGCAAGAGTGAAGGAGAAGAGGGATTTGCCTCCAGCACCCAGCTGCAGCTGCCCAGCACTGCATTGCAGGTGAAGGGCCGTGCAGCAAGGCTGGGGCTTTGCTCTCAGCTGATCTTCCTGCAAATTCAGTCGTGGCAGGGGGGTGAGCATAAAGACTCATCCCCTCCTCTTGATGTCTACATGCCTCTTCTTCCCTCTAATGAAATTAGAAATTCAGGCAGATACTTTGTTTCATCTTCCTGAACTAGCCGGTTTTATTTGCCTATTCAATAGCCCAGTGGATTCAAAGCTGGGATGAAGACAAGGATCATGGTAATTGTTGACAGAGCAACCCTTTTGATAGAGGAATTCCAGCACAATCACGCAGCAGGGAACGGGCGTTCAAAGGAAAAATGAATTTTCTGAAGTGATTCCACACCTCCCCTTCCAAAGTTACAAGAAAAACTTATCCTTTATGCTTAAAATGACAAAACAAGCAGAAGGAGTCAAATCTTCTTTAAAAAGTTGAACTGAGTATTTTTCACAGCAGCGGGCAATTAACATCATCCTCCAACAACGTACAATTCCCAGTCATTTCCGGTGCCTGTTTATCCTGCTGGTTTATGTAAGTGATAGGGGAAACAAGTCAGCAACATGACATAGCAAGTAACAATGTAGAAATTTCTCTCCTAGGGAAGACTATTAGTGAAAGACACACTGAAGCTGCCCCTGCACTTTTAAAGCAAGAGGTTTAAAGAACCTCTTTAATATTTTCACCTTAAAAGTTCTCAGAAGTCTGAATATGCTTTTAATAGTTTAGCATTGCCAAACCTCTTCATATTAAAAAGGTGCTAAAAATATTCAAAATTTTCCACTGTAGACAAGATTTTGCTCCATGTTGACTGAAGATATCTCCCAACCCCTGCAATGCACAGCAGGGATGGTAAAGAGTTATTTGCAGGAGCTAAGATTTGAGTCACTCACTTGTTCCTTACAGAAGGTGTTAAAGTTGGAAAAACACTGTGGAATTCTCCTGCCAGTTTTCAATGATATCACTTATCTGGTCCACACACTAAAAGTAAGGTAAAAAATGATTAAGAAATCTCAGCCACACAATGTGGGTTCTTATGGATTTGCAGTGAAGAAAGGGTGCCCTCTATAAATTACCCGACACACAGCCAAGTCCCCACCCTCAACCTCACCATCAAACTCTGAGCGTGTTTTCTCTGCTCCAATAACTTACATTAAAAAAAACAAACAACCACTTGAAAGGAGGTGTTTGGTTCTCTTATTCAAGAGTATTAAGAGTGACTTCAAAACTCTATTTTGGACAGAAAAGATGTACTCTTCCTTGTCCCTAAAACAGCAGGAATATTGTCCATGCTACCTAATGACTTGCCTTAAATAAATACAAAAACAGACTCCTTCCATCCTCAAGCAAGGAAGGCAACATACTTTTAGGCCAAATCATTTCTGTCACACCCATCATCCTTAAATACATACTAACAAAAAAAGATACTCTCCTTACTCCTCTCTCTCCCTCTCCGTTTGCCTCTCCCTTGATATCTGCAAAGATGACGCCCATCTGCAGGAAACTGAGGGGAAATGCTTTCCTAATTTTAAGTCGCCTGCAACACAGTCTTTATAAACAGTGTCATCCCTTATTGGTGAGCTCAAATTACACACATGAAACGCCCCCAAGCAGAACTCAATTCAGTGAATGCAGGACAAATGACGAATCCAGCTCCCACTGTAGGCACCACAGATAAAGGTACTGCAAACACACCCCACGACTCTTCTTTCCACCTTAACCATCCAGTCAATGACTTCCTGGGCTCTGCACCCACTACAGCAAGATCTCACTTAAGGATTCTGTGTCTTCATTCGAGAAAAAGCTCCATATGGCATGGTGAAAAGCCAGGATTTAAAATCCCCCTCCCATTTTCACATCTGTGCAATGGAGACAATGTCTCTTTAAGGAAGAATGCTCGCAGGCTGCATCTCATTACTATTTCTTAGTGTGCCTGTAATTTCCAGATCATGTTAAGACACATTTAGTGAGAATGAGTGCTGCTGGTGCCAGCCTCCAGCGTGCTCACACACAGATCTGCTGGCAAACCTCATGCTCAATGAATATGGTAACTGATTACACACAACTTTCAGGACGAATCCAGGTCTGAAATGATGAAAGTGTTTCCCTGCTTGTACGCAGCTGACCTTTCTGCTCAAGAAATTCCACCTCTTTTGGGGGAATTATAAATCACAGATGGTGGGGGACTTAGGAGTGTACAATCCACGTTATTTTGTGATTATTGCAACTTATTCACTGTTGCATCCCTATTTTTCTGAGTAAATAACTGGTGTTTTCTGCCAATAGGGCAGATCCACAATACTTGCTGCTATAGAGCACTCATCCCAGAGCTACAAGAATACCCCTGTCAAGAGCTTAAAACAAGACTGGAGATGGTCAAGCATTTAGTTTTTAAATAACAGCACTCAGAGGCACCAAGACATACTTTTGATTAGCAGATCTGTGGGAGCTCAGTTTGAAGACAAGTACTGGCTTTCACATGAGAACAGTATTAAAACAAAATAACAGGCAATCAAGTTTCTTGCTTCCCATCCCCACTCCCCCACACAAGCACTTAACAAGCTGTTTGTAGAACTGTCTGCTATTCCAGCTATCACAAACCAAGGAACTTCCATGGAAACCAGCAGATTTCAGTTGTGTCCTGTCATGGTCTGATAATCACTTCTGTATTTGAATGAAAAAATTACAAGGGCAATGCATTCTGACTCTACCTTAAACTTTATATTCAAAATACTTAAGGAAGACAAGTGAGGAAAACATAATCCAGGATCCTGATCCCAGGCAAAGCTTTGAATATTGAGGGAGAACCTGAGAGAGCTGTCAGAACTCTGGGGCTCCTCAAAGACAGAAGTGATACAATACAAAAACAAGCTGGAAACTATCAGATCCTATTAAGAATTTTCTTCTGCCCAGACTGCACAGATGGAAAAACCACCAACTGTGTCTCTCTTCAGAGCAATTTTAGAGAGGAGGAAGAAGTGAAGCTTCACTACATGGCAAGAGTCTTGCCAGAGATTTTCAGGTAATGATAATCTTGTAAACCCAGCTGATGATCTCCTGTTAGCCTGCTCTGCTTCCTAAACAGACACCACCTTCTGCACCAGGGCATTACAACGTTCCCAGCACACCCGTGCAGGGACACCTGCAGAGCACAAAGCAGGGCTGAAAGGCTGAACTGTTGGCACACCCATCACACCTTCCTCCTGGCACATCCCCATCCTGGACAGCTCATGAAACATCAGAACACAGAGAATTATCTTTGCAATTCCATAGAATACAAGGAAAACTAGTAAAAGAAATGTTCCCAGGAAAGCACTGAAAATAATGAATATTGCAAGCATTTGGGAAGAAGTGGGGAGAAAGCAAGACTGCTAACTTAGCTTTGCCACTGCTTCCCTGCAGGAATAGAGGGAGACAGAGGATCTATTCAAAGTCCTGTGAAAAAATACCTCCCACTCAGTAAAGCCTGTAAGAAATGATTAAATTCACCAGTGCAGGCAGAATTAGCAGAAAGAAATTCAGATCATGCACATTTTCCAGAACAAGCCACATACCTTATGGCTACCACTACTTTTGTAGATATTCATGCTTACAGTAATAAAATGCTCTGCCTTGAAGCACAATTGGTTCAATATCCCTTACATAGAACTAGTGGTTTTATACATGAATAGGCCAGCTTTTCCTGAAACGAACACTGAATTGATGAAATGGCATTATCATTTGGGTTTGCTACTGAAACAGCCACCATGTACATATTATACAGACCTGTAGCCTAGTTCTATGTAGTACAGTTATTTTCTTCATTACAGAGAAATGAGCTGTAATATACAAATTTTTCTTCAGTCTCTTGCCTGTTTCTTTAACTGCTTTGAATCTGGATGGGTGCTTCAGACTAGTTTTTAAATTCTGGCTCTTAATCTCAGTAGTAACTAAAGGAGTAATTTTCTCCTAGGACAAAGAAAACAGTTTGCACTTCTAAGGCCTTGCAACACAAAACATAGACAGAAAAAACCCACAGTATTTTACTAGCAGTTATGATCTAACAGTCACAAGTGCCCAATTTCATTACAAATTGTCAAAGACATCCGTAAAGTACAACTGTATTTGTATTTTAGTTCAAACAGAAGCTTGTATTTTCAAACAGGAGCACAGTTCTGAAGTAAACACCAGATTTGCCTTGTGTATTAGGCTTTTACTCACACAGTGCACTTTTACAGAGTATGGTAATGAAGAAGGAATTCTCTGGAGGAATTTCTCCATGGAAAGGGTTGTTAAACATTGGAAAGGGCTGCCCTGGGAGGTGGTGGAGTCACCATCCCAGGAGATATTCCAGAAACACCTGGAAGTGGCACTCAGTGCCCCAGTCTGGTTGACAAGGTGGGGAGTGGTCACAGGTTGGACTCAATGATCTTGGAGGGCTTTTATGACCTCAATGATTCTATGAACATGAATCTCTTCCAAACGCAAGCTGACAGAAGCTGTGCTTCAGCATCACTTCTGAACAAGAGTTAACTCGAAGCAACCTTCCCATGCAAACAGCACTCGGGGTCTTCAAAAAAACCCAGCTGATGATCTCCTGTTAGCCTGCTCTGCTTCCTAAACAGACACCACCTTCTGCACCAGGGCATTACAACGTTCCCAGCACACCCGTGCAGGGACACCTGCAGAGCACAAAGCAGGGCTGAAAGGCTGAACTGTTGGCACACCCATCACACCTTCCTCCTGGCACATCCCCATCCTGGACAGCTCATGAAACATCAGAACACAGAGAAATATCTTTGCAATTCCATAGAATACAAGGAAAACTAGTAAAAGAAATGTTCCCAGGAAAGCACTGCGCATTTCCCTCCTCAGGAGCAGGGCAAGTATTACATCCAACACATCTGTCCACTATGATGAACTCCAAAGACACAGTAACTGCTCCAAAGAACTGCAAAAGCCTTGTCAAAAATGCAGAATTGGGCAAAACCCAACTACCTGAATGCACCTCATCAGATACTGCTGTCTGGAGAGTTTACAGTTGAAGTTACTAAAGCTCTGGTATGAAAAAATACTTGCAAGCCTACAGGCTCCTTTTTTAAAAACAGGTTTTTTTGAGTGCCTTTGGGAATCAACTGACTGTGAGCACCCAGGATGTTCACACCTCAAGAAATGATAAAATTAATACATTTCATTCTTCCCCAGATAACTTTTGGAAAAGCTACCTTTGGGCAGCAACACAATCTGCAGGAACCTACCTACAAAACTTTTGTTAGTAACTACTTCTGGCATGCAGATCTGACATTCTTAACACTAAGGAAAAGGCCTCTCATTTACCAAAAATAGATTAAAGCAATTTTAATTCTAATTCCTTGCCTTTTCAATGGAAAATAAGTGAAATTAAGAAACTGATAACAGTGCTTCACTCAAGGCCACAAAGCAATCAGTGACAGTCAATATGAGAACTCAGGATCTCCCTGTATCTCAGCTTGTCTTTTGTCCCTTCAGGGCATTCACCTGTCACTGTCCCTGCCCTGCTCCTCAGTTCTTACAGAAATGGGACCTGAACAAAGGTACACAGCCAGGACATCCTCCCAGCCTGACAGTGGCAGAAATGGAACCACCAAGCAGGCAAGGCAAGTAGAAGCTTCCTGAGCAAACATTTGAGGCAGCTGGCTTAATGAATCTTCCAGGTTACCAAAAAATTTGGGGTAGTTTTATTGGATTGGGAAAATACAGTTAACTCACCTTCAGAACTCCGAGAAACTCTGCCTGCTCTTTTTCTATGGAAGAGAGTCAGGATAAATGCATTCTCTACTTCATTGATGTAAAATTAAACTTTTAAGACAGGAAGGAATGAAAGAAATAGGATCATCTTGAATTTGCAGAAAATTAAGAAAGTGGCTGATGTTCATATAGGAATATATATTCATTTCAAAAATATATATTGATTTCCTATAAAAAAGTTTACACACAGAACCATAATTAATATTTCCAAGGTGGTTCTGTAAATCATCAGTTTAGACTGGTCTTGTCTGAACCAAACATGCAGCAATGTTAACTACTGGATGATGAAACAAATAAGTAACTTTCCAGTTTCCTTTAACCTTTCCAAGTGGTTTCTTTTGTTCTGTTTTGAGTGATATTGGATTTATAGGTAAACTTAAAGCAGGTGTAGCTCATTTCTAAAATGAAAGATATTTTTAATTGTTTTAAATCCCTTCAGAACATTCTCTGCATTTTTATACTTACTCATAATAATTCATAATGCTGAATTAAACCTTTTAAAATCATTGTTTCATGCCTTTTACTGCAAATGTATAGAAAAAGTATATTACAGGAAAAAATTTCATGTGTGACCTAAACTATCATGGAACATCAGATATTAAAAGCACATTCCATGTGGTTTCAAGTATAGATTTTACGAAACAACCCAGTTAAGCCTATTTTAGAAGATTTAACTAGAGCAGCTTTGTATTTAAATAGAATAAATACAGTGGAACTGTACCTAAAGTTAGAGGCTGACACTTTTAGTTGCACAGCATAAAGCACGTGCAAGCTTTTTTAATTTCTGAGGTACAATCCAATAAACTTATGGTACCAGAGAATAGAGCTGAAGCATGCAGTGTAAGAATATAAACACAGCATTTGACAAACAGCATGGCTCTGCACTCCAATCAAGGTTAGTGGCAAAATCAAGAGCTAACCAGCAGTGCATTTAACCTGTCCTGAATATGTGGTTAAAAAAAGATTTATAAAAAACCCCTAACGTGCCAGCTCTGAAGTTATCACTCAGCAACCTCAAAATCTACACAGAAATCAGTTTTCCCAGCTACACTGTGGACTTTATTGGCAGAATCAGTATTGCTGGTCTGCAGCTAGCGATGGAAAAAAACCCCCATAGCACATACAGGATTAAAGAATGGATTATTCATACAGAAATTAGAGAAGGAGGAAAGCATTTCAAAAACTGACCTAATGCTACCTTCAAGAAATACCAGGAGCATGTACAGAATAGCATGGAACCATAACACACATCTCCCAAATACTTTGGTTAAGGCTCCTCACTCTTCAAAAGCCCAATCTCAAAACCACTGACTCTTGGCTGGAGGCAACAAGAAAAAAATATTTTAAATCCCTGTGATGTGTCTGAGGAAGTGATTGAGAAAGCATTACTCTAGGCCTAAAGAAAAAACCCTCCAACTCCCACCTCCAGTGCCTTAGCCTTACTTACTATCTTTGGTTCCTGGACCCCTTTGAGTAAAAAACATCCTGAGGCACCAGAGATTTTATAGAAATAAGCTGCATTTTATGGAGCACACAGAACCAGCTCCAGGATTTACATCACCTTTTTCTAGAAAGGAATCCACGAGCAGCACTGAACACAGCGCTTAGTGCAGCCTTGCTGAAAGCCATTGTTTAGTATTTACTTGAGTTCTTTTAATTTTTACATCTGCCTCCAAAAGTTCCCCACACATAAAGACTCGTGACATTCCTGCGGTAGGAGAGAAGCCACACGAGAGCATCAAAGTTAAAGAACGAAGTAAACAACACACCACGGCATTCTTTTGGCAGGATTTAAGAAAAAAAAAAACCAAAAAACACCTCAGGGGGAAAGAAAGTCAACAGAAGCTGGTTACTGAAGTGCCCCGGGGACGGCAGAGAGGGGACGCTGACAACTCCCGCCGGGGTACAACCCACGGCCAAGGGGAGATTGCAAGGGCAGACCACCACCCGGAGCCCAGTCCCTAAGCACTACCACAACTCCATGGTCGGGCTTTGGGGACAAGCAGGGAAGGCAGAGGCTCCCGTTCCCCGTCCAGCCCAAGAAGCCGTGACCGGACCCGGAGAGGGGCCGGCAGCCAGAGCTGGGCGGCAAAACGGCCGCCCCCGGCCACGCGCTGCGCCGGCTCCGCTGCTGCCCGCGCCCGAAACGTGCGCTCGGTTAACTCTCGTTAAAAACCCGCCCAGCCCCGGGGGCTCGCACATTCCCCCAGCGCCGAGCGCCCTCCGGGCCGCCGGGCTCGGCAGCCCCTTCTCCGCGGGGAGGGCCGGGGGGGAACAAAGAGGCGGCGGTGCCGGCGGGAGATGCCGCCTGAAGGGAGCCGCGGCCGCACTTACTTCCTCTGGGCCTTGTCCTTCTTGGCTTTGGTCCGCTTCTTCCGGGCCTGCAGCGCCAGCACTGAGGGAGAGAAGGAGAAAGAGGCGTGAAGGGCGGCGAGCCCTGCGGGGGCCCCGCGGGGCGATGGAGGCCGCGCCGCGCTCACCTTTCCGCTCCATGGCCGCCACCGCCGGCGGCCCCGGGCGCCTGCGCTGCGCCCGCCGGGCTGGGCACGCGCGGCTCGGCCGCGCGGAGCCGCCGCCTCCCGGCCCGGACCCACCCCTGCCCCCGCCCGCCTCGCGCGGCTCCGGCTGCTGCGGCGGCTCCGGCGGCGGCTCCGGCTCCGGCAGCGGCTCCGGCAGCGGCTCCGGCAGCGGCGCGGGCGGGGCGCAGGCGCGGGGCCGTGCGGGAGCCGCCCCGAGCCGAACGGCGGCGGGTGGTGCCGGTAGTCCCGCCGGGCACGGTGCGGGCTCCGTTTGTCGCCCGCCGCCGGGGCCCGCTCGGGGCGTCCGCCGGCCTCCCGCACCCGCCGGCCTCCCGCAGCCGTCCCCGCCGGCCTCCCGCAGCCGCCTCTCAGCGCGCAAAGCCTTTCGCTGCACCCATGTGTAAACTCGTGTGCCCCGAGCAGAGTGCAACGCCCGGTAGACTCAGAGATTCTTAATATTAAATCATTTCTTTAATAATGCCCACGGAAAAAACCTTTGCAGTTATTGGGCCGTTCAGGCATTTTGCTGCATGCGTTGAACAAATACCTGTGTTTAAGGTGGTTATATATTCACCTAGGAACTTTTGTAGGTTCTACTGTCTGTAGTTTTGCTCAATACTTTTTAACTTGAAAGGAAAAAGATGAATGTTCACAAACATATTGTGTGAATCTGCTTGTAGGTGAGGCCAGAGACTTGTAGATAAGGAAGAAATGGGAAAAACCATCAATTTCAGAAAATGTTACTAATTGACATAGACTGCTGCTCAGCCAAGGTCATGCTAAACTCCTGAACTTTGGGAAGAATAACAAAGACTTATTAGGGTTATCAATATTACCTTCTCTGCCCAGGGTGGACTTGAAGCTAAGTCTAATGATTACGTATCGTATGTTATACAAAAGGAGGGGTGCATATTAAGGGGGACATAAAGTAGGCTGATTGGGAAGTACCTTCCAAGTCCTCAGCCAGTGGGGAAAGGGAGAGGCTGATGAGGCTGGGAAAATTAAGATAAAAAGGAGGCTGTGTCCTCCAACAATCTGAGGGACCCCATGGAGAAACACCCCATGGCCTCTCCCTTTGTTCATGAATAAAGCTACAGGATTCCTCTGTCTCCTTTCTTGGACATAAACCTCTGGCAACATGAATTTTTCTGCACAAACTGCTCCAACCTACTTGCAGATCTGCCACAAGCACATTACATATTCTATCAGGTGTCTATCTGGGATTCTGATCCCCTACTGCTGTCAGGGAGCCACAGAGGGAGTCACGGCAATCAGCTGGGACCAGAGCTTGAACCATGTCTGGTGTGGTTTTAATTTCTAGGACATTTTAAAGCATTCCCAAGAGCCGAGCCCTTCGGCATAGGATTATGGATATTTTTCATGGAAAGGCAGGTATGCATGTGCAACTTTGGAAGACAGAAAAATCCTTTTCATATTTGTAATTGTTGCTGTATTCTACAAGCAGCAGATATTTAGGACATCTGTTCTGCAAAGAGTTCTGTGTGAGAAACTAACACAAGATTTTGTGATAACACAACAGAGGGGCAAATTTCAGCCTTTGCTGAAAAAGTGATCAAGGTAAGGTTGAGCTGCAAAGACCTCAAGTGCAGTAGAGTCCCTCCCCTGCAAGCATTGCACAGCAATGTCCTACCTCAAAGAAGACACAACATTACAGACCAGAGAAGATTATTATAATCTCTGGAGTCTATCTGTCATATCTGTACAGAGTGACTCGTGCTGTTGGCTCTGCAAAGGTGTGTGCTCACACCTGGCAGGCTCTTCTGTGCCCTACAGGTTTCTTCATGTGGGGATGACAAAGACACGGCTGGATTTAGAAAGCCACAGTGAAGCACATGTGCAGGCTGGCATTGTATGCCCTTGAGCAGTAGCTGCCACCAGCCTGAATGAGGACCTCCCCCCTGTCCCCCCCAGAGTTCTGCTACAAAAACAAGAGACTACTGAGCATCTTCCTCCTTGCCATGTTTCTTCCACACTTTCCTAATTTGAGGTAGAAAACATGAGAGTAGCACCATCAAGGGGTTGTTGAGCCAGGCCTAAGCCAAGATAGAGTCATCTTTCCACAACCAGCCTGGCACTGTTTTTTAGAGCAGAATAAATGTCCCCAGACTATGCCCTTACCTAAGTGGTTTATCTGGTCCTTCCTCCAAGCTTCCCAGTGCAGAGGGACACACTGCCATGCATGGCCCCAAGAACTGCTCCTGCCATGCTCTACATGACACCGAGATTCCTCAGTTGCTTTATGTCTTCTGCAGCTACTTCTGCACAAGGGGAGCATGTGAATAAAAGCACAACAGAGCAGGGGATATGGAATAAAACCACACCAATATGCACACTGCACCATCAGCAATGATAATGTGCATGTCTGGGGATCTGTATCCTCTAATTCAGTGCAGTGGGAGAGCAGCCTGGGTTTCTGCAGCATGCCCTGCCAGGAAAACATTGTGGCATCCCACTAGCTGGGAAGAACATTAGAATATTGCTGCGTGTAAAACAATTGTAGTTGTTGCAACTATGTCAGGGGAGAACATCAGGCTGCCAACAAAAACTATAGACAGGCCTTCAAACTCTGACTTCTGTGGGTTTTTAGATATAGGTGGAATATGGGGCGATAAAGCAGGTGCTTTGTCACTTCACAGCCCATGTCCAGGGATTTGTGCTTGGCTGAACACAGAAGCCTTGTGTCTGTGTGTGGGAACAATGTTATGGCACTGCACACCTGCAAGGGAAAAAGATCAGGATTTACTGGACTTTCTCTCAGCAGGATATTTGTTTTGCAACATGAATACCTGTAATTTGCATGCTGACATTCTGACGCCTGATTTGTCCCCTGGTGCTAAACTCTGCAGTCATTGTGGTAGGAAGGGAAGATTTGGAACTTTGCTGAATAAGACAAAAAAAAAAAATCTCTTTAAGTTTTCAGTGGAGACCTTTCATGGTACCAATAGCTAGGAATCCATTTCATCTTAAATCAAGGCTGCCGTAGGAGAATAAATAGAATCTGGAAATGAGGGCTAAGCTTTTCAGGGGTTTTACATTACTCGTTTTGAACAGAGCTGAGAGGAGCTTGGCATGAAGCCACTGTCCAGAACAATGTAGGGAAGCATATGTGGTTTGAGAATTACTCAATACCATTTGGGCCTTCAGTTTTTCCTGTCTTTCAGTCCAAAAAGTTCCAGGATTCAGTTTCCTCTGCAGTAAGAAACTCTACACAGTAATGTTCACTAAAACCCTTTACCATTACACTTTTTACACTGCAGTAGTGTGGCTTCCATCTAGAAACTGCTTGGAAGCAATCAAAATTTAAATGGCAAAAAATGAAAATAACATTAGAAGAACCCAGTGGAAAACACTACAGATAATTTAATACTAATATTAATATTCCAATTAGCCATCACATCATTGCTACAATTTTACAGCTAGGAGGAACAGAATTCAGAGGAGCCACTTTGCTGTTACTGCACACCCAGAAACCACAAAATGCCCAGCAGCAAAATTTAGAGCTGCTCACATGTTAACAGATTTAGCCCAGAGCACATGATCAGTGTACAAAGGATCCATCATTTGAATTCAA
The DNA here is from genome assembly GCF_041296385.1 of Aphelocoma coerulescens. Lineage (NCBI taxonomy): Eukaryota > Metazoa > Chordata > Aves > Passeriformes > Corvidae > Aphelocoma > Aphelocoma coerulescens. The sequence goes on along the minus strand of NC_091039.1, from coordinate 4,275,025 downwards.
GCTTTGCCCTAAAATGGGGTCTGAATTGTATGTACTCACAGTGCTGGCCATCCATCAAAAATAATTCACCTGCAACTCTTCACACAAGGCAATTTGTGCCAGGAGAGAATTCTTCAGACAGGATATGGTGAAGCCTTGTGATGTGTATTGCTGGTGTAGTTAAATGCTTCTGCTTTCAGCAGAAACCTAGGTCACATTTTTATACTGATATTACTGCATCAAACTCCATGGCTGATCTCCAGACAATATAACTAAGTTGATTTTTTTTTTTCCTCAAGGGCTAAGTTTATTTATCTCAAGTGCTAAGTCTACAATTTTCCTGCCTCTTCAGAACAAAGGGAATGCATTCCTCCATTCTCCACTATTTCAGTACAGGACTACAAAATATGAACAAAAACATTAGATTGCCTACTGGGGTTTAGTTCTGGTGGATTAGAAAGGGACTGAGGAAGAAATTATGGAGGGACACCCTGTTATGCTGGTGCAGTCAATATCAGCTTCAGCACAGTGATGAAGAGTAGTAATAAAATGTTTTCTTTGAAGCTTCACATCATTCTAAATACATCTGAAAATAATAAAACTGCTTGCATGTAATCTGTTGAACTACACTAGATTGATTTTACTTACTAGCAAGAAAGACATATTTAAGAAGTGCTGAGTTAGGACATTTAAACTTCTACAGAATTTTGAAAACCAAGTCCAAATAATTTTTTTAAAGTAGCTACAAAACTAGGAATTATACATTGAAATTTCTCTGCTTTTGGCATTGCTGTGTAGCATATCTATTTGAAAATACTTGAAATAAGTAAGTGTTGCTTTTTGTTTAGAAAAACAGAATTTCTGGAGGCATTAGTTAGGCTATTTTAAGAACTCTGGAACAGAAAGAATGAAAAGAGGATCAACGGCTGATGAAGAATCACCAGAACTGTTGCTTAACTGTACTTTTGTCATCTCCACTGAAATCTGAATCCCCCAAAAGTTGTCCTTCAGGGATTGCTGATGTACCTCCATCTCTTTCTCCAGCCTGGGTCCTGGAAATCCAACTGAATGGGTGGAGTATCATGCTGCTGGGAAGAGCTTGGCTCTGTTTTATTCTGGGCTGAGCATGAGACCTCGGACATTGCCCTTCATGCAGAACTTTGTTGTCAGAGCTTTTTTCAGAGAAAAAGTATTTATTCTTCTTCAAAAGCCAAGTTCATATCTGGATATAACTCTGAGCCAAGCGTGGCCACACTGTCAAGGTGGTCAAGTGCAGTTCCCATAACAAGGCAACACTGTCTGAGCAGCGAGAGGGCCCTGCTGGCATGGGAGCAAAGGACAGTCCAAATCCCCACCTCTTGAGGAACTGAACTCACAGGGACTGCTGAAGGTGACATCCCCAAGCTGCTGTGGGTCCCTGCTGCACTGAGATGAGCCCAGCCTCATCTCAAAGGGGGCTCCTGGGGAAACAGTCACCTCCTGTCTGGGGGCTGCTCCCAACCCTCCCACCACCTGCATTAAAAGGAGATTGGGGAATATTTACTGTCACCTTCATTCTTTGAAGTTTTTTCTATGGGGGAGAGAGTCCAAAAGGTCAATATCCTTACATTAGACTATTAGGTACAATGTCAAGATAAGAGAGTTAAACAAGTTGTTCCAAGAGCAATAGAACTCATGAACTCTGCTTTTCTGCAGATTTGGAGAGGTTTTTCTCCTCCTCCTTGCCTCATTCAGGCGTAGGACCCCAGCATAGGATGATTAGCCAAGACTGGGTTCTTTCCCTAGGTGGAGCAACTATTGGAATATTTTACTCAGAACAATGGCTTTTCCTGGAACTTCCAGCCACCTGCCTATTCAAACTTGGCTGAGACAGCCACCAAGCTTAAAAATTATTGCAGAATACTGACAGAAAAGGCATGTGCATAAACTCCAGTTCTTCAGGAAATCAAGCTATCTCTGTCCTTCACTTCCCCCATCAGCCCTGAGACAGCTGGTGCAGTAACCTCTGGAAAGAAAAAAACTTGGAGCTTTTGCCCTATCCTGGCAGGGTCCTCACTCTGTCAGAGAAATGGAAACAATAACAAGGTCATTCTCTGCTGCAAAACTCAGCAGGATGCCTTTCCAGCTTGCACACAAAGATGTCATTGCCCAAACAGGAACACAGGACTCAAAGCAACAAATTGGATTATCGATCCATTACAAAAAGACAAGTATTGGTGAAAAAAATGAAGAATTCAAAGGAGGATTTGCCCAGCCCCATTTCCTCAACTCCATGGCAACATTTAAGTTACTAACAGGATAATGTAACATGAAGGCTTAAATGTCAAGCCAAATATTCTACCTTCTGCTGTTCTGCTAGACTTCAGCAAACTGTTTTGCAGTCGATTCTACCTCACCTAACTTTTTATGCTTGTCCAAAGCAGCCAGCACAGCATCATAAAGAGTCAGAAAGAACCTTTCTTTGATGACACAGCTGTCAAAAAAAAAAATTCTTCCCAAAGTCTGCTATCTGCAGGGCTCCATCCTAGGTTCATTTCTCTTCAACATCTTCGTAAACCCCTGGGACACAGGAGACTTGAAGGCATACTGAGTAAGTTTGCTGACAACACTAAACTGGGAGGAGCTGTCAAATCCCTTGAAGGCAGAGAGACTCTGAAGAGAGACCCTGACAAATTAGAGGGCTGGGCAATCACCAGCTGTATGAAGTTTAACAAAGGCAAGTGCTGGGTTCTGCACCCGGGATGGGGCAACCCTGGACGTATGGGCAGACTGGGGAGCAGTCTGTGGAAAGGGACCTGGGGGTCCCTAGTCATAGCAAGGTGAACATGGGTCAGCAGTGCCCTGGCAGCCGGGAGAGACATCCCTGTCCTGGGAGGTCAAAGATGGGGATTATCCTGCTCTGCTCTATGCTGGTGTGGCCACACCTCAAGTGCTGGGGCACTTCTTGGTGCCACAATACAGGAAAGATTTAAAGCTGTTAGAAAACATCCGAGGGACAAGATGATGATGAGGGATCTAGAGGAGAAGCCATACAAGGAGCAGCTGAGGTCACTTGGCTTGTTCAGCTGGAGGAGACTGAGAGGAGACCCCAGAGGTCTGCAGCTTCCTCACGAGGGGTAGGCACCTGTCTCTGCTCTCTGTGAGCAGGCACAGGACCCAGGGAAGGGCTGGAGCTGTGCCAGGGCAGGGTCAGGCTGGAGAGCAGGGAAAGGTTCTTCCCTCAGAGGCTGCTGGGCACTGCCCAGGCTCCCCAGGGAATGGGCACGGCCCCGAGGCTGCCAGAGCTCCAGGAGCGTTTGGACAGCACTCCCAGGGGTGCACAGGGTGGGATTGTTGGGGTGTCTGTGCAGGGCCAGGAGCTGGACTGGATGGTCCTTGTGGGGTCCCTTCTGACACAGGAGATTCTGTGATTCTACCACACAGGCTATAAAACATAGAGGAAAATAAATAAAGCAGCAAAACCACATCAAGAAGTACAATTAAAACATTTCACTTAAGTTCAAAACTTATCCTTGGAGAAAAGTCAATACTAGTAAACAAATACTGCTCCCAGTGACAGACAGCTGTAAGGACTGTTCAACCCAAATAACCTTTAAATGAGATACAAAGAGAAAATAAGAAGATGCAAAATGACCACCAACTCCACGCCAGCACTTGCAAAGTGCAGACAGTATTCTCCTCACAGTTGTATGAAGAATGTACATAGGGAAATGTCACAAAAGATATAAAACAGATTCATCCTCCACCTGAATGACACCAGTCAAAATGTTATTGATGCAGTAAGTGAAGGCTTCCATGTAATTTTTCATAATTCTAGGGTCTGAGAAGGTGTCCAGTGAACCATTAGGGGACAATGTTTAGTTGAAATTAGGATGCTGAATGAGCCTAGATCTGACAGATGGAACTGCATGAGATATTGCTACAAAGATTTGCCTTAAAACCACACGTCCTTCTCTTCTCCTCAGCATCAGTCTGTGCAGTATGAGACAGTCTATTTCCATTCATATATATAATTCACATATATCATTAACTTCTACTGTTTCTAAGTACCTAAAGTTTTCCAAATCCTGTCTGAAAATTTCAGAGTCCTACCATTTTATGACTAAAGACTTCAATTCATCAGATGCACAAGAAGAAGATTTTAATGTAAAACACAAAAACATGACACATTATAATGAGCTGCCAGAAAGACTGAAAAAAAGACAGAGAAAAAAATTGCTAAGTTATCTGACAGGCCAGAGCTCTACATATCCATTTATTATGATAATGTGAAGGGCCTTCTCCCATATGAACAGCAATTTAGTAAGTTAGCTTCTGAATAAACTACAGACATAAACCCATCAAACATTAAGCCATGACAATAAACTGCATGTAGAAGACCATGGAGAAGACCAGGACCCAAATCATGATTCACAGTGACATCCTGGGGGTAAATGTGAAGCTGCCTACACTACTCTTTATGCAGGAGACGCCTCCATCAGCCTCCAGCCATCCCCTCTGCACAGGACTCTGTGCTACAGGAGCTGTGCCAGCTCCATCCTCAGGAAAACAAAGCAAACTTTACTGACATGGTGAAATTCTCACCACAGAGCAGCTGCAGGAGTGGAACAACAATAAACTGAGAATCTGGAGGTCTGGATTCTCACCTAAATAACATCTGCCTGTTAGATGAAAAAGACAGGACATCTTGCCAATACTTCGAAGCAGCAGTGAACAAAACCTCCAAGTCCTGTGGAAACATTTCATGGTACAAAATAACCCTCACCCAGGTATTATGTGAAGCCTCAAATATAACATCTGTCATCAAGCAGCAGAAAGCAGAAAGGAGGTCATTCATATTTGGCAAAAGTAATCTGGTCAGCCAAACTCCTAAAAGCCCCAGAAAGTAAAAATCTGTTTCTAGAATAAAAAAAATTTAGTATCCTTGGTTACTGTTTTTAAGTAAAACTTTGCTGCTGAAAACCTGACAACCTTTATGAAAATTCCAGTTCAGAACCTGATAAAGCCAGGCCAGTTAGCAGCAAAAGCCAATGCTGTTTTACGTTATGGGCTCTTGCTAATTAGAAATTAGACAAAGAACCAGAACAACTGTTCAGTTAGGCCTCCTATTAGTGGGATGGTTATGCCTGTGAATACCTACCAGACCTGATTTTGCAAGGTGGATTTTAAAGACCATGATACTTTGTTTATAGGAAAATGATGCTATTACTTTCTATTTTGAGTAGTGTCCTGTCCTTGAAATGGTACCATGGAACATCTGATTATAGGAAAGTTATTTTCCTGCAGATATGCAAATAATTTGCTGATGACTCAAGGAACTTCCAAGCTTAAAGCTCCCACATAACCTGATGACATCAGAAAGAACAGAAACTCACACAGGAGACAGATTATGAAAACCATGATATATAAAAGGGAAGCTTGAGTATGTTTTTCTCTCTGCTTACTTTGAGGAATCTGAAACACACCAACCCTTAGATCCCTCAAGATTCAATCTTTGAACCAGTATGAAAACAGCTGATTTAGGATAGGGAATGTCTTGAGTGTGATCTTTCTGAACCTTCCACAGGAGAAGCTGAACAGATAAACAATTCCTTTTACAACCTCTGTCTCTGCAGTGCTTTTATGTGACCTCATGCAACTCCACCATGGTTTGCTCTCTGCAGGCACCTGCACAGGTGTTATCCTGCCGCAGAGCTGACACACAACATCAATCCCAGGTAAGCACCTCTGTGCCTTTGCATTCCACCCAGATGAATCACAAATACTCTGTGTGCTGTTCACATGATAGCCTGTCACTGGAGAAGCCCAGAGCACTGGATACATCAATTACTTGACCTAATTAACACTGCAGAAAAAGAGGGGATGGTATTTTGATTCCTCCTGTTCTGACCTAGAAGAAAATCATATAAACACTGCATCTGGGAAGCAAATATAAACAAACCTATCCCACCTCCCCCAAACCAGACAAATGTTTCCTGTATTACCTTATTTAGTAAGTGAGTTAAATCAGGACTTGACCTACATTATTTATTTCCCATGCATGTGTTTGAATCAGAATTTCCAGTAGCTAAACTCTGACTAACCCCACTGCCCAGAGCTCCTTCTTCCCCCTTTTAATTCCTTGGCAATGTTGGTGATTTTTTTTTTTTTATTTCCAAATCAAATATAAGTGAGGCTTCTGGCATCCCTGAACTGTGAATAGTGACTATGGGGACTCACATTAACATTAACATCATAGAGCTGTGTCCCTCTCCATAATTTCGTTGTCAAAGGTGGCTATGCTGACAAGTGGATACAAAATGGAGAACAGAGAAAACACATGAGATAGGGAAGTGGTAAAGAAACAGGGAAAAGATCATGAGGAAGCAAGGCAGACATTTTTCTTAAAATAATGAGTTGGAGGAAGAAATAAAAGAGATTTTCTTATAAAACATTAACTGCAATGATAAAGTTCCCAATAATATTAGCAAAATTCTCTCTTTGAACTCTGGGCAAATCCAATTTTACTGCATCAGGTAATTTTGAGTGGACAGACATAACTCTACATCACATGTCATAATTATATACAAATCAACCCTTTCTATCAAGTGATTTTGTTTCTCTGACTCCAGAATTTCATCCAAACTCCTTCTTACACTTTTTAAGATATAAAAAGACAGTGGTGGAACAGAAGGCTTTTGCACAATCTAAAGGATCTCACCATAACAGAAAGTAACTTTGTTGACAAGTCTTCATGGTTACTGAAAACCAGAAAACACAATAGCAATTCAAACCATAGCTCTTTTTGTCTGCATTTATCACCAGAAAATTACTTTACAGCAGTGTAAATTGGACAAAACCCATAGTTTTAGGCTTCAGTACCACACATAGCTAAGCTGATGAAAGAGCTGGTTATCCAGAAGGAGAAGGCTGGCTCCCCTGCTGTCCTTTCCATGTGTGGTCCTGTTCCTTTTGGCAGCAGCAAGCTGATAGACTAGCTCACCACACCTTGGAGAACCTCACCCAGTGTCTCAGTCTTGAGTCTCAAGCCCTGTCCTGGTCTCAAAACAACAGTTTAAGTTTCAGTATACACTGAAACAAAGCCCAGATAAATGATGAATCAGAGATTCTGTGTTTACTTTCTTAGGAGGACTTTGTAGAGCAGACATAGCCATAACCATTGAGAGTCCAGTCTAGATGTAAAAAGAGATTCAGAAAGGAAGCTGCGATATTCATAGTCAAACCAAAGTCAAAACCAAAGTCAAAACAAAGAAACAAAACTAAGATAAATGGGACCTGTTTCTTCTGATGCCACAGCAGGGACCCCAGCATTGTATTTACTGTCTTGTACATGTACACCTGCCCCAGTCACTCCACCACAGAGAGAGCGAGCTGTGTCTGACATCCTCGAGCACAATCACCTCTTCTCAAGGCAAAGTCATACAACAAGCAAAACGAACAGGAAGCAAAAGAGTTTGCAAATTAAAGGCATTAAAAACCCTAACACACTAAGAAGTAGTTACTTTATAGATGATAACTTTTAACTGTTTACTTCTGTGTGGGCTTCAATGACTCACAGGACCTGATAAAGCCAGGCCAGTTAGTGGCATAGGACAGAGTGCCACTTTGTGTAGAGAAAGAGAAGGGTTTTGACACGGGAAGCCAAATGTTTTAAACACAAGCTTCTACAACCCATTAAGAACGTGTCTATCTTGCACTGTATTGCTAACAATTCATCTTTCTAAAGCTTGAGATCAAAAGCTAAGTGGCCTTGAACACAGATCCCTAACATTAATTATTTGCTGTGATATTCTGTACTTACTACCTGGTGAAGACACCATGGGTTCCACTCCAAAATTAGCATAACCTGCTGCACTTAATGACTCGAGACTTATGCATGCACTTGAAAGCAAACACGTGTATCTTTGATACTGCAAGGCCTTTTGAGAAGTATTGAGAAGTAGCTTATCCTCCAAATACACAGAGAAAGATCAGGACACGGGGAAATCTGTGCAGGGCGAGTAAGCTCTCTCCATCCCTCCTGGCTTGACAGCCCTGGAAGGGAACAAAACATCCTTGGGAAGTTCACAGGAACAACTCATACCAGCTTGCAAGGCTTCAGGAGCACTAGGGCTGAGATACACCGTGGCAGGCTGTTACTCACCCTGCGCTGCCCTAGCTAAGCTTTCTTATCTATTTTCCTTTCTAGTTTTAGAACAGCCCAAGGAGAAGCGCAGCGCTCGCTGAGGCGAAGGCGGGACAAGCTCGGCCCGGCCCCTCCGCCCTCACCGCCGCTCTCGCGAGACGCCGCCGCGCGGGCTCCATATTGGGGCATCTGTGCCCGGGGCCCGGAGCTCTCGCGAGCGCGGCCCTGAGGCGCCGCCGGGCTGTGCCGCCCGCGGGGAGCGGGCTCCGCGCTCGGGCTGTGCGGCGACAGCAGGGCCAGTGCCCGCCGTCAGCGCCCGGGGCTGCCTGGGCTGTGCGGGGTGTACGGGGCCGGGCGTCCGGGTCCGCCGCTCGGGCTGTGCCGCTCGGGGAGGGACGTGAGGGGCGGAGGCGGTGGCTGCGGTGTCGCCTGCGCCGTCCCACCTGCGGCGGGAGCGTGTCCCCGCCCCGCACGCCGGCGCCCCCGCCTCGCTCGCCGCTGGCCGCACGACCTCCGGCCGCGCCTCACGGGGCCATCCCGCCCCTCGTGGCACAGCCCGGGGAGGGAGAGAGGGAGGGAGAGCGGCGGGGGAAGGCGGTGACAGGGCCGCGCTCGACCTCGCCCCCCGTGCCTGTGGGAGGGGGGGCAGCGGCAGCGCGGGGCGGGGCGTGAGGGGCCAGCGGGGGCGTCGCTGCTGCGGGGCTGCCCCCACCCGGGAGCGCTGAGGGGAGGGAGCGAAAGAAGGAAGGAAGGAAGAAGTCGCTGCTGCTGTTGCTGCAGGAGGAGGAGAAGGAGGTAGTGGCGGCGGCGGTGCTGTTGCAGCCGCGGGCAGAGCCTCCCCCTCCCGCCGGGCCGGGCGGGGCGGGCTCCGCAACCGAGATGTCTCAGGAGCGGCCCAAGTTCTACCGGCAGGAGCTGAACAAGACGGTGTGGGAGGTGCCCGAGCGCTACCAGAACCTCTCCCCGGTCGGCTCCGGGGCCTACGGCTCCGTCTGGTGAGTGCTGGGAGGGGACCGGACTGTGCGGGGGAGGTCGCGTTAGGTCGCTGCCCCGCCCCTCGGCCCCCTCTGCCCTGCAGGGACCCCCGGCGGGATCCGTGCGGGGCGGGCACCGCGGCGAGCGGGGCTGGTCTGTTCCCCGGGGGTTCCTCTCCCCTAGCTCTTCACCAGCCTCCTGCAAGAGGCATTTTTCCTCCCGGGTTTACGCGCGGTGCTGCCGGGAAGCCGCAGTCTCGTCTTTGGAATGCGTCGGGGATTGCACCACATGGCAGGTGGCTCTGAAACATTTTTGCAGGGGAAGATAATAGTGTGTCGTTCCCGGCCCCCCACCCCCCCGAATGATCTCATAGGGGCATATTTCTGTGTGGTTTCTTGTAGCCAGTAGGTGAGGAGTGCAGAGGGATGGAGCCTGGTAAGCCCCCCATAGCTGGCTTTGTAGAGCTGAGGGCTTGGCAGCTCTTGTCCCAGTTTCTTTCTGGACCTGAAAGATAGATTATACTTAAGGCAATTGTATTTTTATCTGGAATTTGTTGATAAGCAAGAAGTAGAGGGAAGGCTATGAGAGCTTTTGTATCCCTGACTTGTTATAGTGGATTTACAAGCGCCGATATTGTCTTGGCAATAATAGATGAACACTGGAAGACTCGTTTTATTGCTATAGAATTACTGCAGTGTGTGCTCCCAGAGAGAGTGAAGTCCTGGTATGAGACCTGCAGAAATACAGGGAGCTTGAAGAGTTTAGTTTTTAATGCTTACCTAACAGGAACAAGCCAGGCCACATGTGTGAGGTACAATACGTCCTTAATTTGTAGCTTCTCTGCTGAAGTATGGTGGATCATTAAACATAAATGGAGCTGCATACTTTGCTTTAGTTTTAAGACAAGGTAGTATTTGAATCAGTTTGACTCCAGACTTTACCGATCATTTAGTAAAGTGTTCACAGATTACTGCCTCCTTTGACTAAGAAACATCTTTCACGTGACCATTCTGGTTTTTATTCCCTGTTCTTTGGTTCTGTCAAAGTGCGGTCAGAATTTTGAAATATGGGTGCATAATTACGTAGCTGCTTTGCTGTTGTGTTCAAGCAGGCATGCATATGTTTCTATGAACACAGTGTGCAAATTTATGTTATGAATATCATTTTTATTATAAGCAGGGATGCATGCTGCATTCTGCTAGTAAAGAAAATAAGTTGCTTTGCATGTGCTACAGTTTTAATGAAATACTCTCAGCTGATCTTAACTGGTTATAAAATTGTTGGTAAGTTGAGCTTAAATAACATGCATTTCTTAAAATGCTGCGATTGAAGTGTGCAGATGCTTGCATTTTATAAAATTAAAACAGGCTGGTCAATTTTGTAGCAAGAATAACCAGTATACATGCTGAGGTGTTTTGTTTATTTTGGTTTTTTTGAACATAATCATAGAATGATTTTGATTGGAAGGGAATAGACAGGTTTCATTTGGTGAAAGAAGGATCTTGTTGACACAGCTGATAAATACCCCTGTAAGTGTCACAGAGTTATGCAACTCCTGAAATGTAATGGGAAATTATTTTGCTTGGTGCCTTGTCCTTTGTGTTTTAAGGTTGATCCTACATCGTACACCCCATTCCCTTTGTCTTTTCCCCCTCCCTGCAATCTCTGCTGTACATATAATACTTGCAAAGTTTGTTTTCACAACCAGTAACTAAAGAGTTTGCCTCATGAAATTTCCTGTTTTGCTGTGTCAAAACTTTCAAAGATTGTGCAACTTTGTTCAGACCAAATGAAACAGTTTTGTATTGGAAGCAATTTCAGACATGTGGCACAGATTCTTTTTACAGTCCATGTTAATGGCTTCCTGTATGTTCTTCTAAAAATAGTTTTCAGAAAAGATATAGTGATATGGAAAGTATGTCAGAATTGAAAAATTCAAGAAAACAACAAAAACCTTTGCATATTTTTGGTAGTTTATTAAGCTATAAGCAGTGATGCATATTATTTAGGGTATTCCTGCAAAGACTTGCTCCGCTCTCTGTCCCTTTAGAGATTTTTTTTTCTCCCCAATAAAAAGTGACCTAGTGTCATTTGAGACTTGGAGTTTGGTGTATCCCTGTTGGGACAGTAAATAGTGGTGTTTTAGCAATCCTTAAACAAAATGGTTAAATATACTTCCATGTATGTTCAGTGCATTATTATATTCAAATGTAATCAAATTCTCTGTTGTTTTAGTTGTCAGAATGAGGCATTTGAAAATGAAGAATCTCTAGAAAGTGGAGGAGAAAATGAATAAAAAAGAAAGCATTAAGCTGGCAGATGAGTCACTTAGACTGTGGTGCTGTTGTGGGCTGCTTGACTGTGCTGTGAGTATGGCTTGGAACATGCTAATACACAAACCTGACTCTTGTGGAGTCAGTGGATGGAGGGAGAGGCATTTTCTGCAGGCAGCCTGAGTGAGACACCTGAGACATGTGCCTGAAGTGAGAGCATATATTGCAGTGTTTTCTGAAGGGTGATGTGCAGTGTTGGAAGAAGGAGGTTCCAGTGGCCAGCTCAGGTATTTTTCAGGATCCATTTTTTAAAAACTCGAAGTGTTAGAGATACAAATAGGGATTCAGTTCCAAAAACTTTGAGAAAAATCTACACGTATCCTCAGATTGATTCTTACTAAGTCACGTAACAATTGTCGTGGCATCTGTTGTTTGAAATGCTGTTTCATTCATTCTCGCAACAGTTTTGTATATTTATACAACACAGGCTTTTGCGTGCTTTTGTAACCAAGCCTACATTGGGGAAAAAAATGGTTCCTGATATATCCATTTTGTAATATTTCACGTAAGGAGGAGAGGGACCTAGACAATACAAATCTTGCAGTGGGAAGTTGCTGAACAGAGATGGGATTGATTGGTGACTCACGCTTTGGTTGGAGGATTGCTTCATTTCTTGCGTGTGCTGGAGGGAAGTCTCGACTCCTGGCATCAGTTCAGCCAGCTCTGAGCTAAGCAAAATGGTGTTTTCACAATTTTTGCCATCAGTTTCTGAGATGCTGTGAAGCACATTTGGTATATTCTTAGTTTACTTAATTGTTATATTTTTAGCAGCTGTTCTTTGTTGTATTAATGCCTTTGTAAAATAATGGGCTTGGTTTAATTGCTTTGCAAGCTATCTGTATTGCCTTAATTAATTTGGAAATAATTGAACAGCCAAGACTTACTCTTCCTCAAAATCTTGTGTAAGACTTTTTTTAGCTTTTATTTTTTTTTTTTTGGTAGACTGTCAGGTGATACAGCCCTTCCAAAACCTGTGATTTCTTCCCATTTCAATCCACAGGTGTACTAACACTGAGTCTGAATTTCTTGGATACTGAGAATTCCCAGAAAAACATTATAGATTTAAGAAATTTTAAAACATTAGGTTCCAGAGGAAATGAAATAACCCTAAATATCAGCTGTGTAGAAACAGTTCCTCCGTGGATTTCTTCTAATCCCTTATCAAAGCATGCAAGTGCCTCCAAAGCCTGTGTGTGCTTGGAGGGACGGGTGCCTGCTCCTCCAGCAAGGTGTGGTAGATCTGTGAGGAGTGATAGGAACAGAAGGGTAAAACTGAGTGGGATGGAGCAGCCATACAGGAAAGATTGGCAGAAGATGTGTGAGGAAGGGGGAGTTGAGTAGGAGAAGGGCAGGCACAGAAAAGCTGTGAGCAGAGCTCTGAAAGTGCTGGCAAGGAGTTTGCACTGTATGGGAACTTGGGATATTAAGAAGGGAAATTAGTATGAGCACGTGTCCTATAGGGAGATTTTTATTACAGCTTTCTTGGAAGCAGAAGCTAATGCAACACAGGAGAATGGTATTTGCAACTTCTATAATGTGCTGGGAGGGTAATCACTGAAATGCAAGTATAGAAGTGACTGAAGTCAATAATGAACTGTCAGGTACTAACTGTGTTTTTCTGTCTGATGAGGGGTCCATACATTAACTTGAGAGGTAGCACTAAAGAGAGTCAGTTAGCTTGGGTATTTGCAAAGGCACTAGCAATGAGCAGCATATATTTAGCAAAATAGCCTTTGCATAAAAATTAACATTCTGATTATCTAATATTTAAATAAACTGTGCTCATAAGTAACTTTGTGCGTCCTTTAGTTCCTCAGACTGCTTTGAATGTTTCTTCTAAGATCTAATTTGGATCAGTGGATAGGTTCTCTAAAATAATTGTTTTCTTCTACCTCCTGTGTTCTGGATTCAATTCAGGTTAGATCAGAATTGTAATTTTAGCCCGCTTAGGGTGAGGTGGATGCAGTACATTTGCCATAGCACATGTAAGAGGTTAAAAAAAAGTGTGATAAATTCTGAATTTGTGCTGATCTTGTTTTAAAAGGGATTTAAAACTGTGGATCATGCAATTTTTTCCTAATTGGGCTTCTTTAGCTGAAATATGATCAGTTTAATGCAGCTGTTTTAAGTCTGTGATGAAAGGCAGCTTAGTGTTCTTTAAAATGTTCTCCAGCTGACAGCTGTTCTGTAGCTCTGCACGAACCATTAACCAGTTATCTGTATTGACAGAAAAATATTCAGCATGATTTTATCTGTGGGGAAATAGTCTTCAGGCCACAAATATGACCAACCTTCGTGTTCTGACTTTAAGTCTAGACTGTGAATGTGCAGTAATACAGAATTTTCTGTCCTGGGCTTGTGCATTGTGCTGTTTAACCAGTACTGCTGATTGTAATTCCCTTGGAGGTTGTACAGCTACTACAACAGCACAGTGACTTGATATGACCCCCAAAAATGTCATTAGAAGAAAAAAAAAGTGAAATTGAAATTCATCTGAATCCTGAAAATAGCTGATCTTACGTCTGGTGGCTCTGAAATTTCAATATTTTGGAAACCGAAAGAGAAATTTGACTCTGGAGCTGTGGAGGTGGTTGAGATGCAGAGGATTCCCTTCTTTGCAAGATGAAAGAGTTACTGGTATATGCTGTATTTTGTACCTGAAATGTTTGCAAACTGGTGAAGAGTCATGACTAATTTATAACAGCATGTGTTGAATGATGATGACTATGCTTATTTTTGCTCTAAGTCCTAGAAAACACCTTACACATCAGTAAAATACTGGCACGTAATTTCAGGCCGAACTAGGGGTATTTGAGTACTGCAAGATGGTGAATTTTACCTGAGGCTGAAAAAAAAATTGAATTCTACATTTCATGAAGTATTGCCACTTAAATATTGATTTTTTTTTTTCTAGTGATGTGTGAAAACTTGACAATTTGAAATCAACATTAAAAAATGAATGCTTGATGGCTTCTTTTGTCTGCCAGGCTGAGGTGTAAAGGATAGCTTGTATGTGGAAGCAGTTGCTAAAGGGTGTTTTTTGAGCCAGTGTGATGTAGCTTGAGTAATTCAGCTCTGGCAGGTTGCTGCTCCTGTGACCTGGTGTACTCCTGTGTATTTTCCAGAGAGCTCTTTCCTCTGTGTGGATGCCCTTTATAGAAAGGGAGATGCTCTTCTCCCACTGTGCACAGTGGGTTTTTCCATTCCCTGGCAGGGCCTGGAGGAACGGTCACTGGTCATAGAAGGGTGCTGGTGTTGTGTTTTCTATTTCTCATAAACTTCACTTACCAAATTCCTTGGAAACTGGGCAAATTTGAGATAAAGAGTCTTTTTGTAGGTTTATTCCAGGTGGTTGCTTTAAAAGTAAATGACAGCTACATTTATTTCAAATAGCTCCTTTGGTGGGGTGGGTGTTGTGGCTTGCATATGCAGTTGTGGGTTTATTCTAGGACAACTCGTGTGATTTGTTTTGAGCTCCATTAGCTAAGCTTTATATTTCACACTTTACCTTTATAAATATGTAGCATTTATTTTTGCTTGATATTTATCAAGAACTATGCATACTCACTTTTAAATGGAATCAGGAGTTCACCTGAATCATAAACACAGCAGGAAAATCAACCAGTATTGTCCTTGTATGACTCTTTACTTGAGTCAAGTGTTGATTTCACATCCTCTCTTTCTCCTCCTCCTTCCTTTTGGACAGACCAGAGCTTTATAAGTTGCATAAGGAATTAATTCAGAAAATATAATTTTACAGTACAAAATATATATGTGCGTGTGTATATATATATTTTTAGTTGCTGAGTAGGATTAAATAAGTTCTTATGGACTCTTAAGAAGAAATACTATTTGTATGTACAAAGTTTCTGCTAAAGGGACAAGTTTTGGTAATGTACAGCTATGTATCATTTATTCACATGCATTTTTGTATAACAGAACTTGGGGATTGGATGTGATTTACTGAAGAAACTTAATTTCAGCTTCAATTATGATTGACAGCAGTCATAACTGATTTTATTAGGCACAAGTCTTGGATTTTTGTATGGACTTAAACCCTGAAAATAGTATTTTGAGCATAGCATTTTTTGATCAAGTGTGGGGTATGAAAGTATGTTTAGGAATTGTGATAGTATTTATAAGTACTCTTCTCTCCAGAGTTTTACTGCATAATTATGTTTAAGAGCACTTTAGACAGCAGAGTCATAAACATTTCTCTTTTTTTCAACAAGATTTCCCTTTACTGTGTGGACAAGACTCATCTTTTAAACATTTTCTGCAGAAACCAGCAGTTGTGTAAATATGTGGGGATTTTGGGTGGTGTGCAGGTTCTGGACCAGGATACCTAGAAATCATTTTCATTGGTGCAATGGTGTTGCCTGTGACTCAGTGTCTAGATAACTCCATCTAGAATAAGTGTGGATTTGAAGGCGTTCATAAAAAGTTGATTTTGTTAATTTGGTTACTCTCTGTTGCAGTTCTGCCTTTGACACAAAAACTGGTTTGCGTGTGGCTGTGAAGAAGCTCTCCCGGCCATTCCAGTCCATCATCCACGCCAAGAGGACCTACCGGGAACTGCGGCTGCTCAAGCACATGAAACACGAAAATGTGAGTTGAGGGAGAGGGTATGGAATGCTTTCCTGAAGCTGGACCGAGCATCCATCAGGATTGCATTTAAATATCTTGTTGCGGGTTTTTTTCCTAATGCTAAATGCTAAAAGGTTGTGGTAGTCCAAGGGATTATAGCTGTGGAAAATCATGCAGAATAACAAAACCAACCCTAAAAATCCCCACAATAACTCATTTTGTATTTAAAAAAATCTTAATATTTTCTAGAATAATCTCAAAATTGTTATTTAGCAAGTTCATAAGTCACTTGCATTCTCCTGGTTACTAGTAGTAAACTGCAGTTTTTGTTATGTTAAGCATTTATTTAAAGAAAGAAAATCCCAAAGCTTGTTTTTAGTGTCTTCTGGAGTGTTTTTAATAATTTTTTTTCGCCTTGCCTGTTTCAGGAAGTTATGAAGCAGACATTCACTAGATTGCTGTGGGTAAAATAGGGAGGAAAAAAGGGGTGGTGATGAAGGGGTGGAAATGAGATGGCTGTTCATACAAGCCATCCACTTAAATCATCAACAAAGAAACAAACCATAAGTGTGGCAAATGTTATGTTGAACTATTTTTTGGTAAAACTTCCATTTGGTATAGAAGACAATTGCCTGACCAGTCTCCTCTGTGTGTGACATTACCATGCCAACATATTTGTACTGCATGGTGCTGGGAGCAAATTCTATGTGCAGTGGAGTGAAAATTCTCATAACGAGCTCTTGGTAGAGCTGTCAGAGCATCAAGAAGAAAAGAAGGCTCTTGATTTCTTTTGTTCCAGTGAACTCTGACTTGACAGAAGGGAGGTACTCTTTGGACATGAACTGAGCAAAGCCAGGGTGTTTACCTAGCACAAAAAGCCAAGCAAGCATAGTTTCATTGTAAGGATCTCCTTGGCTGGTCTGTTCAGAGCTTCTGCTGTGGTACCAATGGTTATGTGGTGTGGTTTCTAACCACTGCAATCAGCAGCTGGTATCCCATAAATCATCTTGATGTTTTTAGTGTGGCTCACATCACAGGAACTTCTGATGCATGTGTGTTACTGTCAGTAGTTCTTCCTGTGTGATACCATTGTCTCAGCAGTAGAGGTAACTTTTGATCCTGCTTAATATCCATAGAACTCTCAAGTGCTTTGGGTTGGAAGGGTCCTTAAGATCATCCAGTGCCACCCCCTGCCATGAACAGGGACATCTTCCACTGGACCAAGTTGCTCCAAGCCCCATCCAACCTGGCCTTGGACATTTCTAGGGATGGGGCAGCCACAGCTGCTCTGGAAATCCATTCCAGGGCCTCGCCACCCTCACAGGGGAGAATTTCTTCCTAATACCTAGTGTAAATCTACCCTTTTTCAGTGGAAAGCCACTACCCCTTGTCCTATCATGACATGCCCTTGTGAAAAACCTCAGTAGTACCCAGGAATTTCTTTCTGGACCTTTTCTCATAGCTGAGATATTCTTCAAACAGGAAGGCTTTGATTTATCTATTGACACACAAAAAAAGGCTAATCAGGCAATGAAAATTAGTTTGTGACTACAACTGTCTGAGATTCATTAATATTTTTTGATTGGCATTGCAAAGAGCCTATGTAGCTTTAAGAGTAAGGAAGTTAAGTCATTTTTATAGAGAGAGATACATCTTATCAGTTCATCACATCATGATTTATCCGTGGGAAGTTTATCTAGGTTGTGATTTAAAAATCCTGCAGATGCAGAGATGATCAGGCCTGGTTCAGGCAGGCATATTAGTGCTATTGTCCTGACTATTCAGATCTCAGTTTTGAAGAAAAGCATTTGGTTTTATGTGGCACAGAACACACCAGCAAGCGTGGAAGATGTGGTGGTTTGAGGGGCTTGAGCATAAGGTGGTTTTTCATATCCTGTATCTAGTTCATGATGATCTTGAGCAAATAAATGGAGCTGCAGAGCACTCACGTGTGTCTGCATCAGGTTTTGAAATTCTAGGAGGCCTCGTTAGCTTGCATAAAGCACAACACTGAACAGATGGAAATTAAACATCTACTGGAATAAGTACTTCAATGCCACAAAGGATCTTAGTAACTGTATCAGAGTATGCTATAAATATATTTCACAGCTTTTCTCTTCACTGTTTTCTTTTTAGGTGATTGGCTTGTTGGATGTGTTCACCCCTGCCAAATCACTAGAAGAATTCAATGATGTGTAGGTAACTTCTCTGAAGATTGCAACAGAATATCTTTTGGATCTCCTTATGCCTCCCAGATTATGACAGAAATATTTGTCTCTTTAATTTGTCTGCCATCATTCACAAATAATCCTGAATTCCAACACAAAGTTATAGTATATCCTAAGGTATTGGACTTGTCAGACTTGTCCACTTGCTGTGTTTTACTGCCCAGTGCTGTTGGAATCACTGGATTAATTTCCTACATTACTTAAAGTGTCACGGTCTATGTTTCATTCAACAACGTGCTTTGCGACAGTCAGCCCTGCCACTGGAG
The DNA here is from genome assembly GCF_041296385.1 of Aphelocoma coerulescens. Classification (NCBI taxonomy): domain Eukaryota; kingdom Metazoa; phylum Chordata; class Aves; order Passeriformes; family Corvidae; genus Aphelocoma; species Aphelocoma coerulescens. The sequence continues at coordinate 4,256,532 of NC_091039.1, read as the reverse complement.
ATTTATAGGGGAATTTTTATCCTAATCCTATTCAAGAGATTGCTTCACAGCCCACGTGTTTGCTTTGTTCACAGGTACTTGGTGACACACCTCATGGGAGCAGATCTAAACAACATTGTGAAATGCCAGAAGCTCACTGATGACCACGTGCAGTTTCTCATTTACCAGATCCTTCGGGGACTGAAGGTGAGTGACCCTGTCATCCCTGAATGGTGACAGCTCACCGTGGGGGGTGGAAGTTCCTGGTCAATGTTACATCCTCAGAGATTCAGATGAGTACAATCTGGGGCTTCTGTAACTTCCCTAAAGTATTGTAGGATGACATTTTATTTTTGTTCTTTCACTTCTGCCTCTCTGGAGCTCTGCATCAGTAAGGTTACCTATCATTTTTATGTGTTCCTATGGGCAGAGTCTGGGAGATGGTGAACTGTGATGCCCTCTAATCTGCTCTGGCTATGAATTTTCCATTTCTTCAGTTTTGTTTACTTGTGTTGTTCCGCTCGGGTGGCAGCACTCCTGGGTGTTCCTAAGGAGAGGCAAACTGGAACACCCACCTGCTTGAAACCCACAGACACACAGCTGGTTCCTTCTGCAGACAGACTGTAGCATCTGAATTGTGTGGGCTGGGGTAGGGCAGTATTTTCTAGGGAAGAGAGGAGGAGGTGGCTACTTGGACTGTTACATAAATTTTGTCACCTTATTTTACAGTACATCCATTCAGCTGACATAATACACAGGGTGAGTATTTATTCTAAGATTGTTTCCTGTAGTGAAAGAATATCTTTAAAAAATGAAGCATAGAATTTTACAACGTGGCACCAAGAGAAACAAAAAATTTTCTGAGAATGATTTTGGTGAAATAGTAAAAGATTGAACAGGGGAAGTGGTTGTCAAGATCCATAATTTCTTTTCCTTTGTGAAATAGCTTTTTTATTAAATATAAATATGCAGCACCAGTGTTGCAATAAGCCTTTATACATTTGTGCTTATATGTGACACCTCTGAAAACCACGGGAGAGATATGTGACTCTGATAAAATAATTTATCCAAAGTTAGTATTTGCACTCAGTTAGAATCTGTATTTTTATCTCCATTTACAATTTTACCTACTTCAGACTTGTGAAACAACACATACACCACTGTTAATGCTGATGTTTAATTTTTTAGGATTTAAAACCTAGTAACCTAGCTGTTAATGAAGACTGTGAGCTAAAGGTAATGTAATTTAAAAAATCTGATTTGTTTGATTGAGATTTGAGTGAGTGCCATGCGAATGTCCCTTGCAACTAAAGTGTCAGAATAATTCCTTTTGAAAATACTTTTGTAGAAAAGCAATAATGTGCTTCCCAGCTGTAAAGAGTTGTAAGGATGTGGTACCTATTCCTGGGTTTTTAGTGATCATCATGAAAGTGAAGAGTTAACAGCTTTAGTATGTGCTTGCTTGTTTTGGAGACAAGATACCCAGACGTGATGTTGATTGTCAAGTCCTACGCTGTTCTAGCCTAGTGTCTTTTCACAGGTTGTGAAATTTGGTTTCATAATCTGTTTTTGCAGCTTTCCCACCTCTCCTCTCCCCAGTTCAGTGATTGCCTGGTTGGTTGTGCTGGGTTGTTTGCATTGTTGCCCTGCAGTAGTTGGTGTGTTCTGTGTTGTGTAGATCCTGGATTTTGGCCTGGCCCGGCACACGGATGATGAGATGACCGGGTACGTGGCCACCCGGTGGTACAGGGCTCCTGAGATCATGCTGAACTGGATGCATTACAACCAGACAGGTAATGCCTTAGGCCAGCACAAGACTTTTCTGTTTTGTCAAGTTTCTGAATTGTGGGGGAGAAAAAACAGAGGTTGTCCTTGCACGTGCTCCCTTTCATCTGATTGCATAAATTGGCAGTCTTGGTAATTATGCTTCAGAATTGGTATTTGAACCACAGTCTGTCAGATGGAAGTTAAGAATCACTGTAGTAGCATTCACAAGACTTCTTTAAATTGTAACCTTTGAAACTGCAATCAGCAAAATATTGTCAGCACTTACGCCTTGCTTTTCCTAGCAGAGTGGTTTTTAAAATAAGTGACTGGAATGTATCTGGTTGAGGAGAATGTCTGGAGCTATAGCGTGAAGAAATGATAAAAAGTGTGTAAATCTCCCATTCTTTCCTCTCCTGTTAGCCACTTCTTCACAGATTTATCTTCCTCACAGTTTCCAGTATCTTCTCTCCAGCAGTACTTGCAGATCAGGCACAGAGAAGAAAATCAAAGTCTGAGAATAGTTCTTGTACAGGAGAGCACCAAAGAAATGTGCTACCCCAATTTCATATATCACTACCTTATCTTTCTCTTTTCCCCTCCTGCACCTATATGGCTTGTCTTGTATCTTCAGTGTAATAGTTGGTGGTGGTTTGGGTAGAATTTATGTAAGTCCATTTATGCAAATCCATTCCTCAGAGTCCTCTTGAACAGGTTTCTTCCTCTTGGATGGTTTAGATTCCTCCCCAGCTCTTTGGTGTTCAGGTCATGCTATAGTCTGGAAAGAAGAGTTGCCTGATCTTGAATTCTGTTGTTTGTACAAGTTTTAGATGACACAGAACAGTATCAGTTAGCTTGCAATGTATTTCAGACTGCTTCAATGCCTAAGACTATTTAAGGATGGAGTTGTTTGCACTGGTTGGATGGGGTGATTCTGCTGAGACTGTATTTTTATGTGTCATGTTTTGTTTTCTGTTTTATTTTGTTCAGTTGATATTTGGTCAGTGGGATGCATTATGGCTGAACTGTTGACTGGAAGAACATTGTTCCCTGGCACAGACCGTATCCTTTAGAAATAATTTCTTTTTTGAAATTGAAATTAGATCTTCATTTTCACATAATTGATGAGAAAAGAACTTCTGGGTTTAGTTATGGACTTTGTTTGTTTTTAAATTAATGGCTTCTTTTACTCACAGTACAAGGAGGCAAGTTCTTGATTTTGCTGCACATCTGTTCCCCTTTATTGTCTGTTGTCATCACTAGATTTACATACTGTTTGTATCTGGGAGTTACTTTCCTTTAAGTTTATTTAAATTTATTTGTTGAGTTTGTAGCTAATACTTGCATGGATGTCTGCCAAGAATCCTCTCATGCTTCAGGTTTCTTGCAAATGTGAAGCATCCCTTCTGGCCTCTCTTCTTTTTATCCTGGAGCTATCCTGGCTGTGAAAGCAGGGGGTTTGCAGATTCTCTAGTGCCAAGGTTCTCATTAAAATTGCTCTGAAATGTTTAGGTTCCATTTCCATGCTGTAAACAGACTGTGGACCTTCTTTCACAGTGTGCTTGTACTGGTGTGAAAAATAAGGCTTGGATAAGATCTTTCCAAAGTATTTTTTTTCCTTTATCGAAGTGGACTGGGTAGGACACTTTGGCAAATTTATGAGCGGACTTTGTGAGATTTGGTCATATTTTCCCCAGGAAATTGGAAGTGAGACTTGATGCAAATTGTTAAAATTTTTGTTCAGCCACACAAGTTAGGGGTGTAATTTACTACTGGCAAGATTTTTCATTGCCTAGAAATTGGGCTTTTATTTGCCAGAGAAAATTGCATTGCCCACCTTTTACCAAAGTTTATTATTTCAACCACTGTTTGTTTATTTTAATAACTTTTGTTAATTTGTTAGTATCTATGTCAGTTAATTCAAGTATGTTAGCTCTTGATGAAAAGAAAGCTGGTGTTGGAATTGCTGCCTTTTGTTTAATGTTACCTCCAGAAACCATCTGGATTCCAAAACTCACTCCTGAGGAGAAGCTCTCATTCCAGCTCTTACAGTGTCACCTCCCTTTTGAATGTGCTTTAACTTTATCCTCTCCTCTTTTTCTGCTTGACTCCATCTCATAATTTCTCTCTAAATTTGTTGAATTTGTTGTACTGTACTGTGTAGTCATCTCTGCTGTATTTTTCTGTTGTCAGAGACAGAAACTGAATTAAACAAAAGCTGGTATATTTTTATCTGTTGATTCAGCATATGTAGGTTGGTTTGGACAGATTTTTTTGTTTCTTTTAAGAAAAACTGAGATACCAGGAATTGTTCATTCAAACAAAGCAAAAGTCTTGAAGCTGTTGCCATTGTTTGACCCTAGCAACAGTGACACTTTAGATTTTAAAGAACTTGACACTTGCAACTAAAATACTTGCTAATAGGATTTGCAATGTGTGAGAAATGCTGCATGATTTTATTTTCTGGTTTTTGTGAATTGAACAAAATGGTGATTTTTCCAAGTCTGAGAAGTTTTTTCTCCAACTCTGTTTTTAGTTGTAAATTAAAGCCACTAATATCTGCAGTGCAAAATGAAGTTTACTCCTAGGATCTAATTTGTTTGCTTTATCATAATAAGGTACTTCACTAATTTATCCTTCCCAGCAGATGCTTGTGATGATTTACTTTAAATGCTCAATTTCTTTTGCAAATGGCAGTAATGCTTTTTAATTAAATGCTTTTTCTGTTCTGAGTTGCTTAGATTTAAGAAAAACAGACCCAATCCTTTCCCATCTTAAACAAAACTCTGTAGTACTGTAATTCTTCCAGTCCTTCTGTGTGGTTCCCCACTTTGTCTGTGCTTTTTGATCATGAGGTTAAAACTAAAAGGGGGGGAGCAGGGCTGGTTCTGAATCTTGTTTGTGCATGGAACACTTACCCAAGGTTTAGAAAGGACCCAGGCTGGCAGCTTTCACTCCAGTTTTGCTGACATCTAAAGATAGTAAGCAGAATTAAGATGGGTCAGTTCTAGTTACTTCCTGTCTTGGAAGGCTCTTTGAAATCTTTATATATGCATTATTTTAGGAGAAAGTTGAAGGAGTTTTCCAGGTTCAGATCCTGTTGGGTAGTTCTGGGCTCTTAATAATTTCATTGTACCCACAGATTTGCAGAGGCTCTTGTTCCTCCTGTAGTGTCACTGTGCAGCTGCTGACTTACTGACTTTGGAATTAATATTAACATGAATAACTCAAGGTATGTTTGCCTTGTCTCCAGTAGCCAAGGATGTGGTATATCCAAATCCACTGCAGTTCTACAAAATTCCCTGTGCACTTGGAGGCAATATGTGACTTTGTGTTGCTGGAATCTGCTCCTGTTTGACAACTGAAAATTTGAAGTAGTTCTTGCTTTTTGGTCTCAAGATGTAAATTTTCTCAACTCTGTAGCTTTACATTTCCAAAATTAGAGTGACAGAATATGTAATGGCTTCCCAGGATGATCATCCCCCCTGTTCAGATGGTTCTCTTGTTTGAAGTGTTGGTCCCTTTCAGCAAGGATTTAGCAGAAATGCTCTGATGTTATTTACAGTCCATCACATATTTCTTTGTACAGCCTGGGGATGCTCCTGTTCAGTACAGGTAAGCTGTAAGCTCCTTTAATCAGGTAAGTAATAAAGTTGTACTCTGAAATTATGATCTTCAATGCTGTCTGTGATGATTATGCCACTGATAAATTAATATTGAGTTTAAACTTCTGAATCTGTAGAGATTCTGAACACAGCTGTAATTGTCTTAAAGCAAGAATTGAGATACTCCTACAAAAAACCCGTGTTTAATTTGGGCTTAGCTGTGCAGGATTGCTGAAGTACTTCTAAATTACAACTGAATGTAAGGTAATTGAATTATTCCTGTTGTAATCTATGGGTAGAAGTATTTGAATGAAAGATGGATTTCTAATACTGGTAAAATCTGTGCCAGGGGGTGGAGAAGGGATCAAGACTGTGGGAAAGAAGTCAGAGACCAAAAAGGAGGTGATGAAAATCAGAGTCCTTCAGGCACTGGACTCTGATCCTTGTGAGTCCCTTCCAACTCAACATATTCTGTGATTCTGTGCATGGGAGGCTTAGCTGAGGCTTTCTTGTTGGTGTATGTGTCTTATGCCAAGATCAGTTTCTGTTAAACACATATATGAAATTTTTACATCTCTTGTAATGTGAATGATTCATACAAGTAAGTAGGAAAGTTGCTTTGTTTGACAATTTGACTTGCATAAAATCATATAAAGTAAAAATAAGAATATCTAGATTTTTCTTGTACTAGTTTAATTTTTCTGTATGTTTTAAGTTGACTGTTTTCCTTTAAACTCTGAAGAGTGTTTTTATTACTATTTTTATTCAGTAGTATGAAACTTCCATGATAACTAACTAGTCTGAAATTACATATTCTTCTGATACAACTTATTCTTGCTTGTGGTGGCAGCTAAAACAACTTTGACCTTTGCTTTGCCTGGATAAACTTTTACAGTCTTGTGAGATTTGCTGCTGGTGGTGATGGCAGGTTATTTTCTGACTTTTAGAATCCTTCATCAGTCCTTGGGAGTACCTTGAAGATGGCACTTGGGGTTTGCATGCTGTGCTTTCCTTCTCCATGCACTTGTGGTGGTGTTTTTCTTCTGCTTTGCATTTACTAACTCTCTTTCCTGTCTTTAATTGCTTGTGGCTCATTTCTCTGGGATGTGATGGGTCGTCTAGTTAAAGAATGCTGCAGTTCAGCAGGCCTAAAACCAGAAGCAGGGTTGGGTTTTGGCATGGCTGTGGCAGTGCCAGTTCCATATTCTGTGGCTTTTCTTGTTCATCTGAGAAGTATCTTCCAGTAGCAAACAGGGCAGCAAAATTGTTGGCACACCTGTGCACAGGCTTTTAAATGCCTTCAAAATAAATATTTAAACTGAGCTGTGGCATGTTAGCATTCTAAAATTTGCACTTCAACTGTTGCTTGTACAAGAATAAGTGAAAGATGTAAGAACTATTTTAAATAGCTCTGAAGAAAATCTAATTTAAATGAGCCAGTTGTGGTTAGTAGAGTGTCCTTTGCTAATTCTGCAGCGGTGGATATTCTGATTTCATTTTCAGCATTGACAGTTCAGCGTTAGCAATTCAGCTATGCTAAATACAACTAAGTATTGGATTTACTCTTAGATTTTGAGTGTTTTGAGTAGCTAGAAGTTTGCCAAGTAACTTGACAAGTGAGAAATTAATTCAGCTGTTCTGACAAAGTGCTATTTCCAGGGCTCTTAATTAATTTGATATATAAAACTTCAGACCAAAGTTTACCTCAAAAGGTGAAGGTTTTAGCAAAGCATTGATGATTTCCTATATATAGAGTTTGCCAGTATTGCAGGAACTCTGAGTCCTTTTTTTCTAGTTTTTTTTTTTAAACAGGTGACAGTTTTTGAAGTTCTTGTAGTACTCAAAAGATACTCTGAGAAGGAACTGCATCTGTATCTTAAGTGCTCAGGAAGGCATTGATCCCAGAAAAGAAGACTCACTAAAAAAATTTCTGTAACTACTTTGGTGTCATTTTAAAGGCAAATATAAACATTACAGACAGTCTGACATCCCTGTGGAGGATAATCCAGGGAAGAAGGGAGATTATGCATTGATGGTTTTAAAAAGGATACTTTGTGTCTCCTTAGTGCCTTGAGACTTAGATGTAAAACAGTGTCTTTGATGGATTTTTCCCCCCCTCAATTGTGTGTTTTGTCACCTAGGCCTTGTTAAAGGGGACAGCTCAGACTGGCTTGTGGCCTGCTGGGAGCTCTGTTCCTGGTAAACATTCTTTCCATCTGCAGTGTCCAATCCTGAGAGCTTTCCACAGAGATGTATTAAACCTGAGCCCATGTTCTGTTTCTCCCTGCTGCTCCAGCCAGGTCTGTAGGGCAGAAGGGGTGTTCAGGTGCTTTGATCCCCCTGCCCTGATGGTCCCCAGGAGGTGCCAGGGCAGGACCCTGTGCCAACTGCAGCAGCTCAGCTGCCCTGGCCATGGGCAGGGTGTGCCCATGCTGAAGTGATGCTGTAGGGTACAAGCAGGGTCCAGTCATTTCTTTACCTTCGGAGTTTTACCAGTGGCTGAATTAGCCTGGAAGGTGTTCACAAAAAGCCTTGACTTTCTTCTTAATATTAGTGCCTACCCTTTTCAGCCTTCTGCTTTACTTCAGCTGTCACTAATGCAACCTAATCCTGCTAACTGCAGCTTGTTGTGGGGCCTGAGGGGGTGAAGGGAGCATGGAGATTCAGCCTTTGCCAGTGGGGCAAAAGATTTCTGCTCCAAAATAGTTCAGGACGCAGTGCCCGATTCAATGCATGTGGGGTGTCTGTAGACAAGATGTTCAATCTGTCTGATACAGAGAGAGCTCAGCTATATTCAGTTGTAAACAAGAGGAATGAATATGGTTTACCTAAAATAGCTTTTCAGTCAAGGCCTTGGCAGGAATTAATTTTCAACATTAATAGGGTGATGTGTTGCACTTTTCATTTTGATTTCTCCCAGCATTTTCCTTTATGGTCCATCATTAGATATTGATCAGTTGAAGCTCATTTTGAGACTCGTTGGAACCCCAGGGCCTGAGCTTTTGAAGAAAATCTCCTCAGAGTCTGTGAGTTTACACTTTGATTGTAATATCTGCCCTTTCAGAAGTCCCAAGTTTGTGTGTTGTTCTCCTGTAGTCTATCTGTAGAATGTGTTGGGATTTATTTTCTGTTATTTTTCTTCCTTTGTAATTCTTTGCTCTTGGATGGCTTTAAGTTCTTATGCTTTGTGTATCTGATCTTTATTCCTCTTACCTCTGCCCATGGTATGATTTCATCCTTTCATATTCTCATTTTACTGCTTCGTGACTTTTCTCTCAGTTTATGGGTTTATGCTTTGTGATCCCAGGTGTTACTGGGGAAGTTTTTTTCACAGCTAAGAGCTTGAGGCTTGTCTCAGTTATTATTTCTCCAGATTGCATACCCAGGGGTCTTTCTAAATAGGAGCAGGTGTGTTATCTTCTAAACACACACAGTCCCTTCTGTAGTGTGATTAATTTCTGAAACACTGCTGCCACTATCTTTGTTTTTGTAGCATAAAATGCCTTTTAGGTGCCGTTCTGTAGCAGCTATTGCAGGGCACACAGTAGAGTCTGCTGAGCATATAACTACTTGTGCTATGTAGGATGTTGCTGTATGGGGCCCTTTTACCAAGGGAACAGCAAAAAGGCTTCCTGCAGTCCCCTTTTGGGAGGGTGACCTCTAGCACAGCACAGCAAGTGGCTGAAAATAATCCTGAATTGTGAACTTGTGCAAAGACAGTGTGAAATGGCCTTTAATTCTACCTGTTCCTGAAGGTAGAGTGAATAAATCAGTGCCAGGGATTAGCAGGTGAATGCACAGTGAGCACTGAGGTCACTGCTGTTTGTGAGGTGCAGCAGAGGATCAGAGCTGTGGAAAGTGGTGATAAGATTATGTTGTGCTGCAGCTTAATGTTCTTGTAACAGTGACTGTAAATACAAATGTGAGATTAGCCTTGAATAACACCTGCTGAAGGTACATGTGCAGTGCAAATTGGAATAAATTGGTCAACTTGCTGGATATCCCACCAATGTAAAAAGCCCTGGGATGTTCCACCTTTGGAGAGGTTAGAGCTGAATAGCCCAGACTGATTTGGTTGCCCTGTGAACTGACCTTAAGGCTGCTCTGGTGTTTGAAGTACAGGGGGATTAGCAAGAGACAGAAGATGGAAGGTTGACTAAATTAAGCAAAAGATTAATTTGCATATGTAAGTTGAAGTGGGTCTTTTTTAACTATTATTGCACAATAAAAATAATAATTGCTCTTATCCAGGTCTGAAACAAGAGTCTGTTTTAAAAAAAAAAAAACAAAAAGCAGTAAAATACTGTTTCTACTCTTTTTTTTTTTCCATTGTATGGGGAAAGCAAAACTCTTGAATGTTTGATGGTTTTTAGTGTGTCACTATAACAAATTCTGGTTTTCTGCTGCATTACTTTACTTACTCTCACTTTCCCTGTTCACTGATACCTGCTAACTCTGTTTTATGCAATGATAATGTTTTGCTAATTTTGCATTTAATGCCTTCTGTCACCCAGCCCATGTCAAAGGGCACTCAGAGCTGTTCAGAAGGTGTCAGTTGTGAGCCAGTTTCACTTTGCACCACAAGAAACTTAAGCACTTTCTATGCAGCAAGAAAAAAAAAGCTGGTAACCAGTGCAGAGGGTACAGTTTTTGTTTCTGTTTTAATTTTTGTCCATTTTCCTGGAGCTGTCTGTAGCTGCACAGCACAGGGAAAAATGTTTTGGAGTAGCCTCAGCCAAAGGAAACATCTACTCTGATGGTTTAAAACTGCTGGGAAATGTGAACACAACCTTGTTGTAGTGTAATGCTACTTCCATCGGACAGAAGTACTTTCTGTACTGGCAGTTACCAACTGAGCAGTGATTCTCCATTGCTTTAAGTGTTCACTCGTGTAATTGCTGAACGTTTCACAGGTAGTTGAAAAAATTAGTGGACCCTGCCTGAATGGCTTTTGCCTTGTGGTTTGCAGAAGAGATGCTTTTGTGTGCGACTGTTTTCTGTTTGAAATGGTTTTTGCACTGTTTTTAACAAAGCCCTTGACGAGGCACTTAAGATATTAACCAGCTTCAGCAGATCATGCGTCTGACGGGAACGCCCCCTGCATATCTCATTAACAGGATGCCCAGCCACGAGGTGAGATCTGAGCAGATGAAGGGGGTTTGCAGGGCAGGGCTTCACTCTGAGCGTTCACCACTTCTGGAAATGAAATGCTTGCATGTGGCATGGGGTGGGCAATTAACTATCTGCTCTTCTGCAAGATTTTTGTTCTAAATGAAGATGTGAGATTTGGACGGTGCGTGCTCAACCACAGACCTGTGAGCCTTAGGAGAGCCTGGCTGTGAGTTGGTTTTGCAGTGTGTGCTGTGTTGTGCAGCTCAGCAAAGGGACAGCAGGCTGCACCCAGCCTTGCTGGGACACCAGGGAATCAGCTCTTCCTGCACCTCTCTGCTTTCCAGAGTCTTACTTTACCACAAGTAATGTCAGCTCTTCCTCTATCTTGAGTGCCTTAGTTGGGACAGGATAATGTTGATGTGCTTAGTGTCAGAGTAAGCAAGGAGACAGACCATAATAACCAATGCTTCAGGATGGTTGAAAAGTAACTTGGTCTTTCTGCTGGATATTGTCTGATACTTCAACAGAGCATTTATTTCCACAGGCAAGAAACTACATCCAGTCTTTGTCTTACATGCCAAAAATGAACTTTGAAAACGTGTTTATTGGTGCCAATCCCCTGGGTAAGACTTGCTTATTAAATTCTCCTGAAACTGAAGCTAGCATGTCCTGGGACACAAAGATTCCCAAAGCTTTGTTCTGACTGCAGCAGTACTGCAGAACAGGGTTATATTTATGAAGGACGTGTAGGCTGAGGGTGTAAGTGGAAGAAAATGGTGGATGATGGGTGGGTCCTGAGAAACTACAGATTCCTCATATGTGTTGGGCTTTTAGAAGCTTTACATTTCAGAGTCGAGTCACACAGCTCATGTGAGAAATCCTCTCTCTTTGGTGCTCTTTGCAGCCGTGGACTTGCTGGAGAAGATGCTGGTCCTGGACACAGACAAACGCATCACGGCTGCAGAGGCACTGGCTCATGCCTACTTTGCCCAGTACCACGACCCAGATGATGAACCCGTGGCAGACCCCTATGACCAGTCCTTTGAAAGCAGAGAACTTGAGATTGAAGAATGGAAAAGTGAGTCTGGGGGAGGAGAGAGCCAGTCAGCTTCTCTTGTGGTTGTAGAATCATAGAATATCCTGAGTTGGAAGGAACCCGCAGGGATCATGGAGTCCAACCCCTGGCCCTGCACAGACACCCCAACAATCCCACCCTGGGCATCCCTGAGAGCGTTGTCCAAATTCTGGATCTCTGGCAGCCCTGGGGCCGTGCCCATTCCCTGGGGAGCCTGGGCAGTGCCCAGCAGCCTCTGAGGGAAGAACCTTTCCCTGATACCCAACCTAAATCCCCCTGGCACAGCTCCATCCTCTCCCTTGGGTCCTGTGCCTGCTCACAGAGAGCAGAGATTGGAGCCTGCCCCTCTCAGACCTTGATGGGTCTTCCCTCAGTCTTCTCCTCTCCATCCCTTGAGCTGAGGTTCAACTAAGCCATGGTTAGAGGCACAAAAGAAAGTGATAGAAATGTGAGCATCCTGTTGATCCTGAGGTCCTTAACACTGAGTGAATCTACCACATGCTGTGCACATATTTAGCATAGTCCCTGGTAACTAATTACTACTAGAAGCATACAAACATATCTTTGTTTTCAAACTTACTCATATCTCCTCAATGCTCTGGAAGTATCTTTTATTGTGTATGTTAGTCTCCGAGAGTGGTGTAACCATTCTTTTCTTCTTTGTCTTAATTAAACAATACTTTTTGTTTAAAATAGTGTTAGAATATTTGAGATTGCAGCTTTTCTTGCATGAAGGTGTGTCTAGTAGTGCTATCATAGTCCTTACTGCTAAGTGTCTATCCCACTTTTCCCCCCAGGTCTGACTTATGATGAAGTAATCAGCTTTGTGCCACCCCCGCTTGACCAAGAGGAGATGGAGTCCTGAGAAACTGCTCTCTTCTGTTTGTCCCACTTCACTGTGAAGGGAAGGCCTTTTCATAGGGACTCTCCGATTATCGTTCAAGTGCCTCATCACAACAATATTCTCCTTAGTGGAGGGGTTTTGTGTGTGTTGAACTGGGGAGGGAGGGGGGAGGGAAGAAAGCTGAGTCTATGTAAACATGCTGCATGCTCTTGTATTCTGTGTACAGCCTGGGGCAAGCCTCTGGAGACCTGTTCTGACTGCACTTAGTTCTTCCAGAGTAACAGTGCACCACCAGTTTGCACTGCTGGGGCAAAGTGGGGAAGGTGACAGTTCAAGGTTTGGTTGCAATCATTGCCATTTATCAATTCTCCTACAACTGAGTAACCTCAAAAAAATGAAAGTTGGTTTATAGGCTTAGAGGGTCCTCTGTTTTCTTCGGACTGAAGGTGGGGTTGAGGGCTGTCCTTGTTCAGTGCCAGGTGTCTGATTCACATCCAGATCTTCCTGGTACAGCAGAGTGTGGAGGCCTTCCAGTGTCTGATTCTTGGAACACGAAAAGATGATGTTTGAAACTGTAAATATGTTTGTGCCTTAAATGAATGGGGAGAGAGGGGAAAGGAAGTCTGGGGTGGAAATCTGACCCACTGTTCTTGAGGGTGAAGGCTCCCAGGTAGCCAGGCATGAACTCAGTGTAATTGGGAAGTAACTTTGAGGCAACAACTTCAACCCCTGGATTGGGTATTCCTGTGTTTTATCCTTTCCTCCTCCTCTTGTTCTGAGGCTTCTCAGCATTATCTCCCAGGAGACAGAGGTTGGGGAAGATCCTTGCTAGCCACACATTTGTGTATTCTGTTCCTTACAAGGTGGTGTGTTTTTGCATGTTGTAGCTGTATGTGCATGTAGAGCTGCTTGATTTTTGTCCTTACTTTTTGGGGATGGCACTGGGGGCAGTTCAATCATCAGTGAAATGTTTACTGAGTACCTCAGGCAGTGCCATAAAATCACAGCACCCTTCCTCCTGTGCTGCAGCTCCTTGTGAAATACCTGCCATTCTAGAGGCTTCAACGAGGGAAGGATGTCATATCCAGCACCTTTTTCTTTGTTCTGACCTTCTCTCTGCAGAGGAGGAGAGCTTGGGCTGGAGGGTTTCTTGTGAGATCAAAAATGTAAAAAATGTTCTTTAAAGAAATGACTATAGTATCTTGTGCCAGAACTTAAGTTATTTCCTGAAAAGATTTTTTTTTTTTAGAAATATTGGAATCCAAAGCAAAGAAATAAGCATGCATTAACACACAATCACCCTTTCACTGTCTATATCTATAAATACAAATATTTATATACATTAACATTTACTAGAAGGTTTTTTTATCCTCTCACATAAGAGCTTCTTGGCTATTTCTTAGCAGGTTGATCTCTGCCCGAGGAAACATGAGAAGGGAGTATGTTTGAATACAAACGTGGTTCAAATATTTTGTATTTTCCAGGACTCTGCATGAGTGAAGTGCCCACAGTTAGAGACTGGCAGGAGGGGAGGTTTCTCAGCATGTTTGTGTGCTCCATCTGTAGCTGGGGAGCTCAGGAGCCCAATTTTAGGGCTTCTGGAGGAAACATTTTTAGACTTTAATTTGTTGCAGGCATCCTGTGTGGGCAATGTACCCGTGTATGTGAGGAGAAAGGCTTTTGCAGTATTTTGTATTCTTGTTACCTGTGGGGCAGAGAGTGTTTTTGTAGTTGCCCCATGTTTGAAGAGGCAGCACAAAGGGATGGGACGTGGATGACAAAGCCATTGATTCTTCCCAGGCTACTTCCCAGCGATCTCTTCTGGCCAAACGTTTATTAAAGGTCTGGGCTGAGATGAAGAGAGCAGCTCTGTTGTGCTCTAGGATAAAACTCTCCACAGCCCAACAAAATCAAGACAAAAACCCTCCCTTTTCTGTTGGGCCAGCAGTCTGGGTATTCAAATGAAAATGTAGATATACTATGTAAACCTACAGCAAGATTATTTTTATCAGCCATTTTATGTGTAGATGCTACAGTGTGATTTCATGCGGAAATATTGCTAAAGATTTTTAAAAACTATCGGTGTTGTGTGGGTGTGGGTGTGTCTGTGTGTGTGAATGGTTCGTTGGAGTCTGTCCTCTGAGGGAGCCCCTGGGGCACAAACTCCCTGCTGCCAGTGCCGTGCTGCTCAGCTGCCTGGGCAGGAGCTGCACCCGGAAGACGAGATCTGCTATTTTGTTCCTATCCATGGATTTTGCTGTAATTGGTTATGCCAGATAAGATGTCACAATACCACTGGTTAAAAATAAAATCTATTTTTCAGATTTACTGCACTGCTGGTACTTGGAAACCTCCTGCACTAGTGTTGAGTTTTAGCACGGTGTGAATTTCTCTGCTGTGCTGTGGGGGATCCGGGGTGTGATGGCTGGGGTGGGGGACAAGGCCATGCCTTGGTGCTGACTCTGCTGCCATGGGGCTTCCTGTCCGTGTTTGTCCCAAGTGAGCTCTTTGCTACAAAAATAATTTGATTATGACCCTGATTACTGGACACAGAACCCCACTCCCAGCTTTTATTTTCTGTTTCGTGCAGGGTAGCACTAATTCAGCACAAACAGAGCAACATCCCGCTGCTTACCTGCACCTGGGACCCTCCCCCAGCAGGACTGGGTCGTGCTTGCTTGCTATTTATAAGTGTTTTCTTTTTTCCTCTGCAGCTGCCATCTAGTTGGTGGTGGAAAGATCAGCACAGTGGAGCTTTTCCAACTCCTCTTGTCTATCAGTGTCACTCCCTCAGAAGAACTTGGGTTCACCAGAGCTGTTCTTCACACTCACACAGCCCACAATCACTGAAGTTCTAGGCCGTGATGAACTAAGGGAGGTGGTGCTGATCCCAGTCAGGCAGTTGACCCCCCCTCCCACAGCAGCTGATTTGAGAAAAGATAAAGAACAGTGCTGGGGGGGTTCTCTCAGCTCTGTGAGCCTTCCTCTTCACTTTGCTGTCTGCTGGCTTCAGGAGAGGGGGGACCAGTCATGTGTTGGTTTCTGGGAGAAAAAAAAAATAATTCCAAACACCCAAGACTTAAAATTCCAGAATGTGCTCAGTTACAATATATCCTGATCAGCAAAAAAAAAAAAAAAAAAAAAAAAAAAAAAACACCAAACCAAAAACTAGAATCAGTGAGAATTGAACTGGGGAAAAAATATAAACTACATCTATAAAATAAATTACTTGACTCATGAAGCTTAACAGTCCGGGTGCAATTCTTGCAAATTATTGTCCAACTGTGCTCCAGTCAGTGATGGGGCCATCACAGGTGTGAACAACATGCTGGGAGTTTGGGTAGGCCCATGATGAAATGTTTATTACTAGAAGGGAAGCACAGTCAAAATTGTAGCCCTGGTTGTCACCCCCAGCTGCACTGTAGAGAGCGCCTGGAGAAGGATTTTTGGGTCATGCCACCACTTCTTTTTGTGGACTTGGCAGAGTTGAGCTCACAGTAAGACTTGATCTTGAAGGTCTTTTCCAGCCTCAAGGTTTTCATGATTCTTAAGTTCCCTGTTTGATTTGGTCACTGAAGCTAACTCATCTTTGTACAGCCCAGACATGCCCCAGCTATTCAGGACTCCCTAATTGGGTGCTGATTGCCTGCATGTGCACAAGCAGCTGAGCAAGGGTTGTGTTCATCAAATAACCGAGGAGTTACATGTTTGCTTAAGGACCAGGAGGTTTTGCTGTGCCACCTCTTGCTCACAGGTGTATTTATAGACCCAGCCAAGCCGTGGTTTATTTCCGGGCCTGTGCTGCTGCTGCAGCCAGGGCTGATCTACTCAGATATGGCCATAGTGCCTTGTCCTTGGTTTGTGTTTTATGAACAGCGGGCTCTACTGTGGCTGCTTGAAGAGCATGAGGGCCAGTGCAGTGGTGGCACATAAAGCAGGCACAGTGATTTTTTTTCCCACCCCCCAGATTGTGGGTTTTTTTTCTGTAGGGACACTTTGCAGGTGACCTGTATGAAAGGAGCAGAGGCTCTGGGCAGGGTGGAGGGCTGGTGGGATAGAACACTGTGCAAGCAGCTGGGCTGGCTTGGTAAGGCTCGGCTTAGTCACTTCCTTTGGGGAGTGGGGAGGATGCACCTCCTGTGTGGGAGCCCCACCTGAGCCTCCTAATGCTGGAGCGAAATGTTGAGGTGCTCTCTGCTTACCAGGAATGGACCTGCTCGTGGGCTGGGTTTGCTGGTCTGGTTGGTCACAGCAGTGAACATGGGCTTTGTTTTGTCCAAGAAGGCCCAGGAAGGGGTTGGAGCTGCTGCAGGAGATGAAACCGCACCCAGCAAAGCCTGGGGCACAAACCGTTCTCGGGCCGTTCCCATCTCCCAGCTGCTCCTGAACCTCCTCGCAGCAGTCACTTGGAGAACCTCAGCCTCCTTTCAGCACCTCCCCACCCTGCTGGGAAGCCAGGCTTGGATGAAAATCGCCATCGCTGTGACCCCCTGGTGTCCTTTGTCACGAGCCTGGAGTTGTCCATCGACTTTGAAAGAAGGACGTCCACGTCCCTGCGTGTCTGACGCGATGCTGTGGCTTGTCCCTCGGATTCCCCGGCTCGACAAGTCCTTACTCATCCCCTTGTTTAGAGGAGGGATCTCATGCGTCCCTCTCCGCGCCGTGTGAGGATATTTCTCGGTTGATGGAGCAGCAGAGCGAGAGCTGTGCATGACAGGGGCTCCCAGAGGCGTGCCCGAGCGGGGCTGGGTGCTCCCCTCCTGCAGCAGAGCCCAGGGGCACCTGTACAACACCGAGGCGTGTCAGGAAATCTGATGCCTCACCTCTGTCAATGTGGAGGCGGAGGGAGGAGGGCCCAAAGACATGTCCCTTCACGCTCGCAACAGCTGAAAACAAAGAAGGAAACTTGCTAGAGCCTTTTTTACCAGCGCAGGAAGCTTCCCTGTCCTGCTCTCACCCCAGAAGCCCTCCCGTACTCCACTACTCTGGGGGGGTGGCTGTCCCACACCCGTCGGGCGATGAACATCGCAAGGAGAAGAGGCTTTTACAGACAGGAGGTGAACAACACGCTCTGGGAGCTGCCCAGGAGATACACATCCCTCCACCCGCTGGGGTCCGGGGCCTACGGCTCGGTGTGGTGAGTGGGGTCCTGCTCGCACCGCCCGCGGCAGCGCGGGGCGGGCTGGGGGTGTTTGAAGTTCCGTGCCGGGGGGGAAACGAGGAGGTGCTTGGCAGCACCCCTCCATTAAGGAAGGACATTTGCATGTGTGATGGAGGCAGGCTGTCTCCTGCTCCAGCGCAGGGCTGGAGACTCGCTCGCTTGAAGAAAATGTTTCCCCCTTTGGCCATCCCGGGTGGGCAGAGAGGGGACCGGGTGGGCAGGGCAGGGGTGCCGGGGCAGCCTGGAGCGTCACCTCGGCACTGGGGTCAGGCAGCTTTTGAGCTGCTTTGGACTCGAGCTTGCATTACGGTTCCTGTCTGGCAGCAGAGGCAGGAGGCGGGGGAATACCTGGGTGTCTGGAAGAGATCTGTAGGTGATTACAGAGGTGGGAGCTGGAATAGGCTGTCCTTGCTGCTCAGTCCCCGGCAGCTGATGCTGGGCTGCCTGGGGGAAGCAGCTGGACAATACAACCCCCACCCTGATGCTGTTTCCAGCTTGAAATCATAAAGTGGATAGAAATTACTGTAAACCAGGATCAGTAACAGGCTGGCACTTCCTTCATGGCTGATGATAATCCCCAGCCTACAAGAGAGCAGCAGGAGCTGCTGTTAATTATTCAGCCGGGCAAAGGTGCCTGAAGCAAGAGCAAACACAAGTCAGACATTGCTGGGTTTACACTGACGAACCAGAGATGGGCAGTTCTGAAAGGTTAAATATTAAACAGTCCATTGATAGTATCTGAGCAGAGCTAATTTCATAACATGCTGAGCTAAAAATAATAATAATAAAGGTATGTCTGTTTTCATAGGTGTTGGGCAAAGTCTGGCCTGCCACTGGGACTAATCCTGAAACCCTGGTGCCCAGGTTTTGTTCTTTCCCCCAGTTTCCAATTTACAGAGAGGCGCCCACTTGGCTGCCCAGGTGCATTTATGCTTCTTAGATTCTTAAGTAAGTCCTGCAAAATTAGGCAAGATTAGACTTGACTTTTAATTTATATTTGTACAGTGTTCTCTGATTTTTATCACAGAGAAAATCAGGAAGAAAAATACAGGACCAAAAAAAAAAAAGGGGAGAGAGAAATCCTTTCAAAATTTCCTTGCCCACCCAAAAAAAAATTAAAAAAAAAAAAAATCATCAGAAATCTTTACTGGTCCCTGTAAAACTCTCGGCTGCTCTGGAGCTCTCAAGGAGGGAGGCAGAGGAGGGTGTTGAAGCAGCCCGGGGGTCCGTGGTGGTTTTGAATGGACAGAGCTCAGCAGGGAGGGCTCGGTGCCGATTCCTGTACAAAGCTGAGGCAGAAAGTGTGGAGTTAGGATTTGCTGTCCTCTGCTGGGAATTGCTGGGAAACTTTCCTATTGCAGCGTTCTGCAGCAGCGGCTTTTACACCTTCCTGAGCAGCTGAGAAAGTAACTCAGGAGGAACAGCAAAGGCTTGTTTCTCCCCTTATTAATTTGCCAAAATGTGCGGTGATTTGGCTTCCAGCTGAATGTAATTGTGAAGGAAGAATCTTCTGACCCCTCCAACGCTGGTCTTGCCGATCTCTGCCAGCCAAGGCAGGGACAGAGCTCTGCCTGCCCGAGGTCACCCCAAACTGCATCTGTTCACTAAATCTGTGCTGGGGAGAACACGGTGGCATCTCCCAGCTGCACCGACTGAATTGGCTCTGGGCTGTGATTATGGCAAGGCTGCAGGCAGCGCTGTCTGTGCTGTGCAGGCTGAAGCTCCACCACCAGCTCTCCCGTGTTGGGCACTGGGGTTAGATGCTCTGTAGGTCAGCAGCTGGGAGGGCAGGTAAGAACAGGCACCCTCAGACTGGGAAATCTGCCTTGCATTTTGCAGTTTGACTCCCTGGTCAGAGTTCCTTCCTCTTATTTTCCTGGCTTCTCAAAAAACTTTGCACAGTGCTGTCCCCTCTGCTGGCATCGCTGAAGTCCTGAACTGAGACAAAATCTCACTAAGAGCTCTCTTCTGATACCCTGCAGCATCTTCAGTGCTTCAGCTGCTTTGTGTAGCTGTTCCTGCACTTCCTTTGCTTCCCCTGACTCGGTATGTGCCAGTGCAAGGCTGGAGGATGGGATTGAACATGATGATTTACAGCTCTTCTGTTCCCATGGGAGATGGGATAGGGATTTATGAAGCAGTGGGAGCTGCTCTGGGAATCCACAGTGGGATTTGGCAGGGAAAATCCTTTTTTTCATCTGTTTGCCTCTTGGGAGGGGGTCAAGGAGGGGCTGAGACACGCCTGGAAAACACCACTGAGAATCCTGAATGACAGCTGTCTGTCTGAGCACCTCCCTTCCCAGCTGGAACGTGGAGCCTCCTTTGCAATCTGAGCAAGAGCTTCCAGAGGAACAGGAACTGTCACAGAATTGCCGTGTCCAGCTGCAAACAGCAAATGTGACCAGCAGGAACAACACAGCGAGTCTGTAGCAGTGGCTGCTGTACCGTGTTTTCATCAGCTTTACAGAAGAGTCTCCTTTTCAGCCAGACCTGCTCTTACACAGAAGCAAATGTGTAGCACCAAGGATTCTGAACACGGCAGAATTAATTGCAGCAGCATTTTCAACATGTGGCATCCGCTGTCTTTGCTCCAGAATCCAGTGAAGGCAGCTGGCCTGCCCTAAAATACAATAACCTCCAAGCAGATGGCAAAGCAGAAATCTCCATTATCTTTATTCCCTTATCTCCATGCAATAGGGAAGGAGAAGGCAAAGTTAGAACTAATTCTGACCTCTAACCACTTGTTTCCCTTTTCTCGCAGCTCTGTTGCCTCCAGCTTGTTTCTGCAGGTTAAAGGGAATAAAGATGGGCCACTCATGCTTTCCTTGGTGTCCCACCTTTGCTGCCCAAAGCCACACAGGGTAACATCTCTGCGTGCAGAGCTCCACTGAGCTCCTCAAAGGGCCCTTCTCTGCTGTCCTTCAGCAGGCACAGGAATTAACTCTTCTCTAGATGACCTTTGGGGTTGCAGAATCTGTTCAAACATACTGCTGACATCAGAATGGTTTTTAATTTGCCTGCTGCAGTTCAGCCATAGACAAGAAGACGGGGGAGAAAGTGGCCATCAAGAAACTCTGCCGCCCATTCCAGTCAGAGATCTTTGCCAAGAGAGCCTACAGAGAGCTGATGCTGTTGAAGCACATGCAACACGAGAATGTAAGTGCTTGTTTCTCCCTTCCTGCTGATACAAGGTGTTTCCTTGCCACCTGCAAGCAAGTCCTTTTTGGTGGCATCACCTCTGTTTTAATTGACATTTGGTATGTGCAGGCGGTCGTGGGGTTTACCTGTGACCTGTTTGCTGTGCCCAGGCTGAAAGAGGTGTGTAATGGGTGAGCCCAAGTATTTGTAAGAGGGAAAACATCTGTGCAGCAGCAGTGAGGAGTCCCTGGATTCCTCAGATGGAATTCTCTGTGTCCACCCACGTGCATGTGCCAGTGGAGAGCTGATGAGTAGCATGTACACAGCAAATGTGGTTTAAATGTGGGCTTCTCTCCTTCCTCAGGTCATTGGGCTGCTTGATGTCTTCACCTCCACTGCCTCCTACCAGGGGTTCCAGGACTTGTAAGTTTGGAGTTGTTTGCTCTGTCTAGACTTAACTATTTTCCAAGACAGCTTTGTCTTAGCAGCAGCGGAACAGAGAGGGTTGAGGTGCAAAGGGAGCAGACTAAAAGCCAGGCATCCCCAAATAATGCAAAGAAAGAGAGGCACACATCAGCTCCCATGGCTGACACACCCAGAAGACATAAACAGATCCCATCCCTGCTCACAGCTGGGACACCACAGCATGCACAGACCAACCTGTGCAATGAGGATGTGTTACATTCCATGGTGCATCATCACATGTAGGGTGATCCATGCTAGCACTGTGTGACTGCCGAGCTAAGGGGCTGCACTCAGAACTGGAGAAGTATCGTTCATCAGGCTTCAGGGCAATTAGAATTTGAAAGAGCTGACCTTCTTTTCCTCTTGATTCTGGCTCTTCTTAATTTTTTTTTTTTTTAACATTTTCCCTCCGTGTTCATGGTCAGGTTGGACAAGTCATTTTCACTTCCCCATCACTGCAGATGAACTGTGTGCCTGGGTTTGGGGCTTTGGCTGATGGCTCAGTGTTTAGCAGCCTGCAGGATGAGTGTTTGAAGGTTCTCAGAGCAGTTCCTGCAGGAAGACCATCAATTAATTAGCAGCCTCAGCAGGCAGATACTGAAGGAAGCTGGATGTTGTCTTTTGAGGCAGGGCTGGAGAATATTACAATGACAAATTTGGGAGCCAATGCAGCTGCTTTGCTGTGTAAGATGTTTCAGCTTTTGGGTGGTAAAAGGCCGTCCAAAACTGAACTTCACTTGAGGTCTAAAGTAAACTAATTTAGGATCCTGAAGATCCTTGTTCTTACTTGACATGAGATACCTCATTTCAGGGGAGGAAAAAGCAATTTTCAGAACAGGTTGAAATTCCAGCTTCACTGCAGGCTGTGCTGGTTAGCCAGGAACACTGTCACAACAACTCATCTTCGTTACAGTGAGTTACACAGCCAAAAAAACCCAAACCAAGTGAAAACAAGGCTAGCCTGGTCCCCTGCATTTTTCTTCCAGACTCAGGGCCTTGTCTTACTGCCTTTTAGCTACCTGGTGATGCCATACATGCGGACAGATTTACAAAAGATCATGGGACATGAATTCAGTGACGAAAAGATCCAGTACCTGGTCTACCAAATGCTGAAAGGGCTGAAGGTAGGTGGGTCTGGAGGAGTTTAGTGACTCCCTGTGTCTCCTCTGTGTGTCACCTCTGGGTTGACCCTAACTAAACTCCCCTCCAATACCATACAGGAAGATGTGGGGAGTTTATGGCATCCCCTCAGAACAGGTATTGGCTGTTGAACCATTCCTGTTCCAGCACACAGCAGTAGAAGGAGTGCTTGCTTGCATCAGTCAGCTGAGTATCAAAGTAATCAGCAGCCATAGATAGGCCTTGTGATGGTTTTTCCATGGCAGCACTTGCTTCTCTCTTTGCCTTGCCCAAACTCTCAGCAAAACTCTACAGAGAGGGTGAGAGGCTGGCAGCAGCAGGAGCTTCTGCTGAACCCGTAACAGAGGCTCTCAGGGCAGAACACAAAGGGAATGATTTTCTATTCAGTAGCATAAGGGAGGAATATGTTTCTGTAACTGGCTTTGAGGGAGCTGAAAGCAATCAATGCAAACTCTGGGATGCAGAGACAGAGCTTTACAGCTGCCCTCTCACATCCTTCACCTGGAGTCACAGCAGTGGCCTACAGGCATCAATGAGTTCACCTAAATCACACCTCTCCCCAGTTCACTGCTATCTTGTGTTTAAATAAAGGGGGGAAGAACACACAGAAGGTTTGACTGGTGTACTAAAGGCCCTGTAGTCAGTTTTTGCAATTTTGTGGTTTTGGGCTGAGATTCTTTTTTTGAACACCCGAAATAACCATGTTTTCATGTCATCTGCTGTAACCTTGATGACTTTGATAGTTTGAAGCTGTTGCTGTACTTGCTCTAAGGAACTATTGCTTCATCCCTCCTCTTCTGCTCTATGCCTCTTCTTTAGACTGGCAATAGCATTGCAAATATTGTCAGTAATTTGGGGCAGAAATTTCTTTTCAAACTGCTGCCCTAGGGACCAGGAACCTGTAGAAGGCTCCAGAGGTTTGTTCTCAGCAAGTTCTGGTTTGTAGCTCTCGTTTCTCTGCTGGAGAACAGAAAATTTTGTCTGCTGGTGATCACATTGTGGCTCCTCTTTTTATTGCAGTATATCCATTCAGCTGGCATCGTCCACAGGGTAAGTTCATGTGTGCTCTTATTCTGATTTTTATCTGTTTGAGAAACACAGTATAGTCATGAAGTTAATAAACTCCTAACCATCATTTCACTAATAGCATTGTCTGCTCTAATTTTCCATCCTGTCTGCTCTTTTTTCCATCCTACACCCTATATATGTTTGGATTTGCTAATATCCAAAATGCTGTATTTTCTGATGAGCTGAGAAGCATTTTATGATGCTTTCTGAATTAAAACTGTTTCAGAAAAAAATCAAATAGCAATCTAAAGCTGTACAGTATAGCAGGGTGGTGTTAATTCAGTCATTTGCCGCACTGATACCGAACCTGGGGTGTTATGGGACCCCATCAAAGACAAGCAGAGGTTCAATTGAGAGCTTTGTTGATGTGTTGCAACTTGAAACATCCAATTTTTCTGCTCTTGTCTGTTGTAGGACCTGAAGCCAAGTAACCTGGCTGTGAATGAAGACTGTCAGCTGAAGGTAGGTGGCAAAGCAGCACTTTGCATCAGCAGCCCATCAGCTCGTGGAGGAGCTGCTCTGCCAGCAGGAAATTGGCACTGTCCTGTTTCCTCTTTCCTCCCGAGCCTCCATCCCAGGTGTAGTGTTCCTTGGCGGCTGCAGCAGTGGGAAACACTCCCCTGCTGATGTAACTTGCTGAATCAGGGCACAAGACTTCAAATGAACCTTCTGTCACTGTAATCCTCGTGGCATGGCAGTGTGTAATGACTTCCTAGAGAAATTCAGCACTGCTGAGCAACACTTGCAGTGGGTGAATGATCCCTGAAGGGTAACTGGATTCAACTGCAGTTGCCCTTTGGTTCTCATGGACATTGTGGTTGTGATTCCAGACAAAGTTATTTTCAGGGTTGCTCTGAAGCGTTTGCTTGCAGCTGGCTGGGGTGGTGCTCTAGCATGCATTTTCTGTAATGTATATTTCAGGGAGTGGCTCTGCTGCCCATAAAGGTTGGGTCAAGCTTGTTCATCTTCAGCATTGAGGGAGAGGCCATGCTGTGTCACCTGCAAGGTGTTCTTATAGGAAAGGGTGAGTTGTGGTGACCTGGGAGCATGCCTTCACCACCAGGTCATAGACCAACTCCAAAAAAGCACAGAGACTCAAAACTTAAGCTTCAAGAAAGGAAGTGACCTTCCAGGGAACACAAAGCACTGATCCTTCCAGCAGGGTCTTCTCACGACAACTGGGTCTGCAGCTGGCTTGCAATTTACTGCGGAGTTAAGACATACTAATTCTTTGAACCATCCCATGGGTGTCTGTGGTGTAGCTGGAGCTTTGTTATTATCTGACTGGAGCTACTTCATTGAAGTAGAGTCTCACTTGCCCATGGGATTTCTCTTTTCTCTCCTGCCCTTCCTTCTCCTTATTCTTCCTTTGGAACTGCAGATCTTGGATTTTGGCTTGGCCAGACAGGCTGATGCTGAGATGACTGGCTACGTGGTCACACGGTGGTACAGAGCCCCAGAAGTCATCCTGAACTGGATGCATTACAACCAGACAGGTGAGCAGCCCTGCCCCAGCAGTGTGACTCTCTGGTGATGAGCCAGGGGATCCTGCTGGTTCAAATCTCACAGAATCGTCCAGTTGTTTTTCCTCTTTATTATCAGTGTTCCCTGGAGTGGAGCAGAGCAGGTCCCAGAGGTGTTGCACAACTCCAAGAGCTGGTGCTTGCAGGAAATGATGAAAGCAGAGATTTTAGAACAGAGGAGGGTGGGAGGGAGTGAATTTAAATCAGTGCTTGCTGCAAGCAACAGCAAAAGCGACAGCCCCAGCAACCTCTGCTGCCTTTTTAATTCCTTTTTAAATTTTCTTCCTTTTCCCCCACCCTTCCTTTTTCTCTCTGGACAGTGGATATCTGGTCTATTGGCTGTATCATGGCAGAAATGCTGACTGGGAAAACACTCTTTAAAGGAAAAGACTGTATCCTTTCAAGATGAACCTTTTCCCTGAGGGGAATAATAATTCTTGGTGTGTGTGTGTGTGAAAGCGCTTTTGTGAATGAGGCTGCTGAAAAAAACAGGTATCATTCTGGTTTATCAGGAGGTAATCACAAGGACCAGTCTTTTTGGTGAGGAAAACAGAAAGGGACTTTAGAAATACACCTCTGTGGTGGTGTGGCTCTACATCAGCAGTTCAACCTTGCATGGCCATAGCTCCATTCCCAAAACTTTGCATATCCTCTCGAGCCCATGGATGTGTGTCCTGGTATAGTTATGCCAGAAAAATTATCTGTTGATGGAAATGCCATGCCAGGGAGAAAGGCTTGGAGCTCTTTTTGTCAGTCTAATGAATCTCTACTTGTGTGACTGTGATGGGTTTGTACCATGAGCTAGTTGCAGCTCTAGCAGGCTGAGCCTGGGGACAGGCATGTCCAAGGGTTGCTCCTCAAAGGGTGATCTTTAACACAGCTTGCCAGACCTGGATCAGCTGACCCAGATCCTGAAAGTTACAGGGCATCCAGGAGAGGACTTCTTGGAGAAGCTGGAGGACAAAGCGGTAAGGAGGTTCCCTGTGGGTTTGGGTCCTGCTGGCAGAGGTGTCAGGGGAAGAGGTTAACTTGTGCTTGACGTGGGGGAGGTGCTGCCTCTACAGCAGCAGAAGTGCAGCAGCAGCAGCCTTTTCCCCTCGGCAAGGAAGGCATTCCTCTGTGCTGGTGGCACATCTGATGGACCTGGTGCTGTGCTGGGAACTGCTGTGTTTTGCAGGGACTCCGACGGGAGGTGCCTGATGCCCCAGCAAACCACCAACCTTCTCTGTTCTCCAGCTTGGCTCTTAAAACAGAAGTATTTCTCTGTCTCGACTGATAAAAATAGTTGCTTGTAAAGTGCTTGCTGAAATGGGACATCTGGGATGCTTTGCTCTTGTCTCCATTTGCCTTTGCTCATCGGAGCCATGAGACTGAGAGCTGTACTTCACACCTGTCCACGTGCAGTAATTGTGCTTTCCTTGCTCTTTCAGGCTAAGAGTTATATCAAGTCCCTCCCTAAAATCCCCAAGAAGGATTTGTCTGTGCTTTTCCCTAAAGCAAATCCTCAGGGTAAGTAATCTCCAGCATTTCTCATGAGTTTTCACAGCTGGAACAGAGGCAAGCTGACTATCACAGCCCCGACTTTATTTCTCCTTCTTCCCATAATTTCTTGCTACTTTTTTCCCTTGCAGTTTGTGCTGCTGCCCCTCCTCAGGGAAAATCTGTATCAATTAAAAGCAGAATTATCTTTTATTGGCATTACAATGGTGATGTTCTGCTGTTCTTGGCCATTTATTACTTTAAAAAAATATATTATTTTTTAAGTACAGTGTAGATCCTGTTTGTTGAATAACTATCTAGCAATATTTAACAGACAGCAGATGTGCAATTTTCAGTGTAAGAATTATCTCTTACAAAGAGCTCTCTTCCCAGGTAGGTTAGAGGTGAGAGCAAGCAAAACTCTTCTAGAAACTGAACGGAATAAAGTCTAAAAATGTTAAAACCAAGTGGGAATGGGGCTGACAGACTAGTCAGCATCTGGGTTTCATGCCCTCCTCTTTACCAGGGATGTATAGGTTTCTATACAGATTATTCATGTTAAGACTCCTTTGAGATGCAGGGCTCTGAATGAAAGCAAATTATTAAAACTGAAAAATATCTTGAGGTTACTGGCTTACTCCTCATGTTTCTGCAGCCCAATCTGTGCAGCAAGGCTTATTCAAGTCTAATTTGTTATTTCTGCACAATTTAACTTCTATTAGTAAGAGCTCCCTGAGGCTGCTCTTGGGCAGACTTTGCATCTCCACTGATGGGAGCTCCTTGCTGCCTTGACCAGCTTGAGGAATCTCTTCAATTTTCAGCTCTGGAGATGAATCACTGGAAATACCAGTGCCATCACTTGCAGGGTTCTTGCACAGGGTGCCTGTGCTTCCCTGCACCTTGCTTAGCCCTGTTCCCATCCTCTGCAGCCGTGGACCTGCTTGACAAGATGTTGCAGCTGGATGTGGAAAAGCGCCTTACAGCAACAGAGGCCTTGGCTCACCCCTACTTCGACCAGTTCCGAGATGTCGAGGAGGAGACAGAGGCACAGCACTCCTATGATGATTCTCTGGAACATGAAAAGCTTTCAATAGAGGAGTGGAAAAGTAAGAAGTTTATTTTCTTTGAGGTTTCTGTCTAGCATGGGACTTTCCTACCCCTCTTTCTGTCCTCTACAGATGCTGAGTAAGGCTGTGATTGCCTGCTGGTGCCTCAGTGGTAGTGCACAGATCTCTCGCTTTTATGCATTCAGCAAAGATCCCTCCAGCTCTTCAGGCAGACTTTTTTTTGTCTCTCTCCTTTGTCTCTTTCAGCTGCCACTGAATGCCTTTCTCTCTGCACATCCAACACTCAAACTTTTGTGTCCTCTGAAATCACATATTCACAGTTATTTTGTTCTGTTTTTCAAGAGCATATTTACAAGGAGATCTTGACCTTCAGTCCCATTGCACGGAAGGATTCAAAGAAGAGAAGTGGGATGTCATTATAGCGACGGGTGCAGCTGTGGCTGGGACTCAGTTCTTCTTGATGACATGAAATTCATTCCACACTGCGTTGCTGGTGGCCATTATTTGGCCTGTGGGACCTCTCTCTGTGTGCCAACACAAGGATGACACCATGCTGTGGGCACTGGACTTTGTTCTACTAAAGGGGAAGCACCCCAGACAGTTTTCAACATAAAAGACAAATATATTCTTGTTGAAACTTTAAGTGAGAGAATTTTACCTGGTGGTTTTTTGGTTTTTTTTCTTGTATTTGTCCATATGAGAGAGGAGAGGTTTCATTCTTTCTCATTAGTCTTTTCAAACACAGGGTTTAGGACATTAATTATGGATGAGGTAAAGAAAAAGGTAAAATTAACTGAGAAGTGAGTCCTATGCAGAAATTCAGCATAACAAGGCCTTATCCAATCTCACTCTGACCGTGTCCTGCTTCCCTGAATAGTCACAGAGCACCCAGCAGAGCAAGGCTGCTGGGATGGTGTCAGCTCCAGGGCACCATGGGATCAGCCTGTGTTCCGAACAGCTACACACTCTTCCTATACACAGAATTCTGATCAGATGCTTCCTCTCCAAAGAGCCACTGCCTCTTTTTTTTATTTTTTCCCCTGCTTATTTAATTCCCTGGGATTTGATCAGTGCTGTTTCCTCCTCACTGCCAGCAGCAAACGCAGCCCGGGAATTCAAGGCCGCTTCCCACAGCGACAGGCTGGGTGTCCCAAGCAGCTGCACAAGTTAGTTTGAATATGGATCAGCAGGAAGTTTTGCAGCCTGTGCTGAAACTGGAGTATCTGCAGATGCACGGCTTATCAAAACAGTCACTTGATAGTGCAGTGCTAGGCAGGCACAGCTGCTTGTTGTGATAACACCTTCGGACTGCAACACGTTTTTCCCCGTGGTGATCAGCCAGTCATTCCAAAGTCTGTCCCAAGGGATATGTGCCAAGAGACAAGTGTCTTCTCTGTATCAGAGCTCAGAGCACAGAGTCCCCAGGACCAGAGAAAAGTATTGGAGATATGTGGCCTCAGTAATACATGTAGTGAATCTCAACTCCCCCCTCTTCTGTAGCTGCTGACTTGGTTTGGTTTAGCCAGGTTGTTTGTTTTCAGTACTCTCTAATTTTCTCCTTAAGTAATGTTCAGTTTTGCTGTACAGACCACAAGTAAGGGAAAACTGCAACACTTCCAGAATTTTCTGATCTGTCTTCTCCACTGGGAACTGGACACAATGATGTCATGTTTCTTGGCTGTCTCCCTGTTGCAGCTCATGGCATGCAGCACTCAGGATAACCCTCCAGTGACTGCAGCTTTTTGATAGGATGGTGTTGATGTTTGCCTGCTGTAGCTGCACAGCTGGTCCATGATGATAAGATGTGGTTTCTCGTGGCTCATATCTGTCTGGGCCGTGTACAAGCCCTTGGCTTCACTCCTCTTAGGAAGGGACAGTGAGCACAGAACTGTGGTGATGTGCCCTCAATTCCCTGGAAATTCAATGTTTTCTTATGCAGCACTCTTTTGTAAAGAGCTAGGCTGGGGGATATGCAATAATGTTCTGCTGACTCTGTCTTGAAAAACACAGCTTGATGAGATTTAGGGTTCATCCTTTCCTCTTGCTAAGGAACAACCTGCATTTTCCTTGAGTGGCAGAAGGGAGAAGTTCTTGCTGCATCTGTCAAACTGCAGTCCTTTTGAATCTGACTTGGCTGCCACATGCCCTGCACAATCTTGAACAGAGGTCAGAGAGGAGCTCTCTGCAGCTGCCATTTACATCTCAGAGAGCTGCAGATGTTTAGAGCTGCCTGTGCCAGGGTAAAATGAGGCTTGGTGGTTTGCAGGGGAGGGTCATTGTCCAGGTGAGTGTTTGTGAGTGCACAGGGAGATATTTCAGGGCCGTGGGTGAGGCAGACTTGCCCTCCTGACTATATGCAACCCTGGACATCGAGAGGCAGAGAAAAGTCTTAAAAGCTCAATCTTGTAGAGAAATTTGAGTTTATCTATGGAGACCTTGAGAGTAGAGAGCTTGCTTTCAGAAAGTAATCTCTAAAGTCAAAATCATCTGTTAAGGCAAAGAACCCATTCAGACAGAACTCATGAACCACTGTAAATGGGAATGTAGTGTATGATTTCTTAGTCATCTTGCCCTCCTTCAGAAGGGGATAGGTAGACTTGAAGTGTTTTGTCTCAGTAATGATGGCTGAGGGAGAAAACATCTTCATGATAAAGGAATGTACTGAGCAGTCTGCTGGTAGTTGAAAAGGGACTTGGATAGCTTTAAAGATTAATTTAAGATGTCCTTTGGGAATTGTCTGTCTGAGCAGAGGACAAGCATGAAGAGGCACTGGGGACACGTGATACAAATAGGTGTGAGAAGAACAGTTGTGAGCATAACCAAGTAGGGTACACAGATTTTACAATCATCAGTCTCACTTGTTTTAGGGGTAGCACATACAAGCTCTTCAGCATCACTCTTTCTGCTGAGTATACATCCAGTTTCAGGGCCTGGGTTTCTGGGTTTCTTGGTAGGTTTACACTTACCCGGAATGCTCTGAAATTGCAAGAGCAATCCCAACAGCTGCTGTGTGGGCTCCATGCTCTGGTTTCATTCATTCATCCACCAACCCCATATAGTGACAGTACACTGTCCAAAAGCATTACCAAATATCCCAACAAATGTGGAGAGCAGGTGCTCTGTCAGCCCAGAAACCCTGGAGGTGTATGTATATTTGTTTTTTGTGGTATGTATCATCCAAGAACTGAAAATAGACAGTAGAAAATGTAGCAGGTTGGTAGTGGAAAGAATATCTGTCTGTAAAGACCAACCATCCCAGTGCTCCTACGGCATCTGAGGACATGTTTCAGTGAAGAGCTACCAGAAGGGAGAGGTGGGGGGAAATTCTATTGACATTTCCTGAAAGGAGTTTGAAAAACACCTGCTTGACAGAGGCAGTGACTCAGGCCAAGGCTGGAATCCTTCAAAATCAGCACAAGAACGAGAGGGGGTGTGTGACCCTGACAGACACTGTGAGTCAAAGCAGAAATTACCTCATGCAGAGGTGCAGGCAGTGCCTGTTGGATGACTCACACTGACACATAATTCATGGACATTCCTTTCATTACAAGTATAGTTTACATACTTAAAAATACAAAATCAACTGATAAAAATTCCTCAGCCATTAAGGGGTCCAAAATTCCATAAATCTGGCCAGCCAAAAATCTGTTTGCTGTTTGTATTGAGGATGTATGATAAAAATTTACATGGATATATGGATGGAATTTTTCTGCCTCGAGTAACATACAGATGTCTAACTTGGAATACTATTTACTTGCTAGTCTTACATTAATTTCTGACTTCCAAGCATCTTTTTTAAATTTGGAAAATAAAGCCTTCAGAAACAATCTTTCTCTGTTTTTTTTTTTTTTTTTTTTGGACAGCTAATTAGGTCTGTGAAGTTGCAACTTTATGGGGCCTATTTGTTAGGTACTTGCACATGTTAAGTGGGAAAGAAAAAGCAGATGAAGCAATGATTATTTTATGTTCTTAAGAGACACCACAAAATTACCAGGATTTTTAAAGAGAGACAATAGTTACTGTGTTTTGGATACCACCTAGAAACCTTTCAGTGCACAATTTTGAAAATTTCCACAGCCTCTTAAAAAAACTACTTATTTTATCCTGTAGGAAAAAGACAGATCATCTGTTTCATATTTAACATTTTCACATTCTAGGTAGCAGACTAAACAAATAATGTTCATGTTTTAAGTATGTGATAATGGGAAAGAAGAAAAACATAGAAAATTATAAACACATCTGAGAACTCTAGTGAGATACTGTACAAAGGATGGTAATACCTTTTCATATTCCCATGTCTCGCTGTTGCCTGAGCAACCAGGGAAAGCGTTCCTAATCCTCTGCATTTTTCCTGTATCACGGGTCAGCAGAGTGTTGGCTGGAAACGTGATTATGGCTGTTTTTCTTTTCACAGCTGAGAGAAACAAGACATGAAAGACTGAATGAAGACCAGAATAGCCAGGAGTAGTTTGTTTTTCCCCCAAAAGGATGGACACTTGCTGCACTAATTGCACTTATCATGGAATCATTCAGGTTGGAAAAAGCCATTAAGAGCGAGCCCAAATCTACACTGTGAAAATGTCAGAGTTTCCAGGTGAATGTGGTTTAAAGGATGTTTTGCCTGATTTCTCTCTACAAGCCCATTTTCTGAGCACATGGGCTTTTAATGTGATGTTCAGCTGGTGCTGGCTCACAGCTGATTCAGTCAGCTCTCCTTTTTATTGGAATGCACTCCATTAAATAATACTGAAGGGTGAGTATATTACCTCTGCAACCCTCATTGATTTGCTGTTAAATGAAAGTGAGTTAACTTCTTTTAGCCAAGTTTGGCTAGAAAAATAAAAATTCTTCTGCCATAAACCATCATTTCATATCTGTCTTCAGAACAGTTCAACTGAAAAAAAAATGTTTTAAAATTAGAGGATGTTGAGATTTTAAAGAACCACTGAGGAGGTAGTGCTGGGTGCTTGTGTAACCTCTCTGATGTTAGTGAGGCTGAAGAGGGTTTTATATATATATATTTATTTATATTTATAAAGGGTCTTAGGAAATGCAGCTGAGCACTTCCTAGGACCCTATATAAATATATATATAAAAATCCAGTGAAAATACATGTCAGCTGAGGCTTATCACTTTGAGGTATCAGGTTTTAGCCTTTAATGCACAATGGTCCTGTTTAGCAATTGCTCTAATTTCAGCAATTCTGAAGAAAACAGCAGCAGAACAAACAGCCAAAGAGAGATACAAACATAACTCAGTTTCAAGGCTTAATAAATCAACAAAGAAGAAAGGTCAGGTTGCAATTCTAAATGCTAACTCACTTCCCTTTTTAAGTATGTTTTATATGCTTGAATAAACATGGAGAAAATTGTAATATGACTGAAGGTGCCCAATTCTGTTTGAGGTGTCTTGGCTGCTGTTTCATGTGAAGCAACATCAATAATTTTGCACTTGCACCCTTTAAAAACTGGGACAGCAAAGAAATTGAATTAAGCTGTGCCTCTGGGATTTGAGAGAAGTTCAGAAGGTTTTTTTCAAATAACACATTAGTTCCACAGCTTTGATACAAAACTAAATGATGAATAACTTGTTTTGATGTTGTAACACATGGCCCCCAGTCATCAGAGATGTCTGGACATCTCTGTGCACAAGTCATCCCACTGTTCTTAATAGGGAACCTAATATGATTATAATAAGCTAATTCCAGTGCAAATTTAAGAGTATAAAGTTTCAAAACTGAGGTCAACATGAAAGTGTTTGCAAAAGTTGGTCATATTTAAAAAAAGAAAAGTAAAAAAAAAAAAATTCAAGTAAAACCCAATTAAAATTCCCACATAAAGAAGGAAAATCATAGAATGGCCTGGATTGGAAGGGATTTAAAGAACATCTGTTTGCAATTCCCTGCTGTGGGACACCTTTCACTAGAGCGGGTTCATCACAGCTCCATCCAACCTGGCCTTGAACAATTCCAGGAATGTGGCAGCCACAGCTTCCCTGGACAACCTGTTCCAGTGCCTCACCAGCCTCGAAGGGAAGAATTTTTTTCCTATTACCTAATCTGAACCTACTCTCTTTTAGTTTGAAACCATTCCCCCTTGTCCTGTCCCTACATGCTCTTGTAAAAAGTCTCTCTTCATCCTTATTGTAGGCTCCTTTCAGGTACTGTAGGGCTGCAATTAGGTCACCCCAAAAGCTTCTCTTTTCCAGGCTGAACAAACCCAGTTCTCTAAGCCTTTGAAGTCGCTCATCAATTATTGAAATTATTTTATTTACTGTTTAACTAGGAAGCAAATGCATCTATAGATTGTTTTGGGTTTTGTTTTATCCTTCATGGCTAGGACCATACTCTTAAATAGCTGTTCTTTTGAGGGTGAGATCCTTTGTAAAACAGTAAGAGTATTGAGACTTTATTTCTAAATCTTGGATATGTTATTTTTAATGCAAGACAAGGATAGATTATTATTTATTTTCAAGTTTTGATATGTAAATAGTAGATTTGAAAGAAAGTATATACCATATATACACAGTATACACTTCAAAGGTGATATATGTAAAGACTGTTCAGCAGTAACACATTTTCCTTTGCTTTTAAAGCTGCAACAAGCTCTGGTCCAACCTCAGTACTTTGCGAAACAGACTGTCACAGATTGGCTGCTCTCAGATTCCATGGTTAACATACGTTAAGAGACAAAAGATCTCCAGCTGGACTATAAATGAGGGAAAACAGCATTCATTGCTTCCTTCTAAAACAGTTAATTCTATAAATTCAGATGGTGATATTATGCAATACTCTGCGCAGAGTGGGAGGTGGAACATACATATGCCCAAGTATGTGGCATGCTCTATAAAAAGTAAGTGTGGGAGCCTCTGCAATTCCTATCTCAATGCTTATCTCAGTTGCTAACTTAACTTTTTCCTTGTTCAATCCCCTCAGTTCCTCTCTCACTGTCCTTCCAGCCCGTCACACCTCTGCATGTGAAGAGGCCATCTGGTCGTGAAGTATTAGTCTAGAAAATAAATACAGGCTCTTGCTATTTACACCGTTTGTCTGATGTTGCTTGTTTAGGCTAACAGTGGCAGGCAAAGGTTCTCTGGGAGTGTAGCTGGGTTGGACTCTGGCACCTGGCGATGCTCCAGGGTGTTTCCTGGGACCCCATGCTTCCTGCAAAAAATAGTGGGTTGCAAGAGGAAGACACCCCAAATGAGCCTGGGACAAAAATCCCACATTTCCCGTGGCCCGAGGGCGCCCGTCTGTGAGGTACCGGCCTGGGATGGGCCCGCACGGCCGTACCCGAGCTCCCAAACCCCAATCCCGCGGATGATGTGGGGGGCAGGGAGGCACAGGGGTAGCAGCCCCGTCCGGCCGCGGCTGCCCGGTGCTCGCTGCCTCGTCAGCCGCGCAGGGGGGACGCGGGCGGTAGCGGCCCCCGCCTAAGCCATGAGGCCAGCGCGGAGGGACCCCCCCCGCCCTCCCGTCACCACCAGCCCCCGGGGGCCTCCCGCTCGGCGCGGCCCGGGTGTGGGAAGGCACCGGGGAGGGGCGGGCGGTGCCTGCCCGCGGGGGGAGCGGAGCGCGGAGCCCCCTCCCCCGCCTGGCCGCTGGCTGCCGCCTCTCCCCGCCGCTCGACCGGCCCGCGCCGCCGCCACCGCCGCCTCCATCTTGAGCGGGTGTCCCCTGCTCCCCCCCCCCCCGCCTCCACAGCACCGAGAGCGTCGGGGGCGCTGGAGCCCCGGGGGGGAGGGGGGGGAGGTGAGGGTGGTGGGGGGCGAAGCGGCACCGGGGCCGGAGCGGCAGCGGCGGGAACAGCGGCGGGAGCAGCGGCGGCAACGGCAATGAGGAGGCGGCGCTGAGGAGGCGGCGGTAGCCGGAGCGGACGGAGCCGACATCTTGCGCCCTCCCCTCCCGCCGCCGGCTGGGTGAGCCCGTCCGCCCCAGGGGGGAGGGGAGGGGGAGGCGGAGAGAATTTAAAAAAAAAAAAAAAAAAAAAAAAAAAAAGGAAAAGGAAAAAAAGGAAAAGAAAAACAAAAACAAAAATTCCCCCCCCCCAAAAGGAGGCGGCGGTGGCAACGGTGGAGAAGCCGCGGCGGCGGCGCGCTGAGCCGGCCAGGTAAAGCTCTGCGCGGGAGGCCGCGACACCCTTCAGGGGTCTCTCCTCCCTCACACACCCCCGCGCCGGGGTCGCGGGAAGGTGACCGGGCGGGCGGGAAGGAGCTGGGGGAGGCCGGTGCGCCGCAGCCTGCGGGCCTCTCCCGTACCCCCGCTCTGTCTCCGCGCGGCGAGGGCGGCCCGCGGTCCCTCGCCGAGGAGGGGACAGCGGCGGCGAGCGCCCGGGGACGGGGAACAGGCAGCGCCGTGTCAGCCGGACCCCCCCATTGCCGCCATCTTGGCCCCCCCCTCTTCGCGGCGCGGCGGGGGCGCCGCCCACCTTCTCCCACGCGATTGGCCCAGGCGGGGCCGAGCGCACCCGCCTTTAGCTCCGCAGAGCCGTGCGTTGCTATTGGTGGTGGAGCTGTGATGGACGGCGGCGCCAGCCAATGGCCTTGCAGCCCTGCTGCGCTCGCGCTGCTCGCCCCCGCCCGCTCCCTCTCTCTGGCGACTGTTGCGGGTCCGCGGGGAGAGGCGCCCGTGCCTCGGCCCGGACCGGCATTCGGTCCCGCCGTGGTTAATCGCCTTTTCCTCCCCCTCCGCCCCGGGCACGCCTTCATTTTTGTCCGAGTCCTTGTTGTGCCTTGGCCCAGATCGCTGGCTGCTATTGGAGTTCCCTGCAGGCAGCCCTCGGTGCGCAAGGTAGCTCCTGAGAGGAGCCGGCGCCTGACAGCTGAGGGCATGTCACAGTTCCCTCAGTTACTGCTGAGGCCGGACACAGCTCGTGGCTTATCACAGTTCCCTCGGAGCGCTGCTGCTGTGGTCAGACACCTCTCATGGCACACCCCATCTGTTGCTGAGCCCAGAGTTTACCTGAAACTTCATCCACAGCCTATCACACCCTCCCCATTCCAGAGGGAGGGCCTCTCTCGAGGCCTGCTGCATTTCCCATCGTCTTGACTTGGTTACAGAAGTATCAGGGCATTGATAAAGATGAAGATCTCTGCATGTGTCAGGGCAAGCAGCTCTTTGTGACATCTGTTGAGCACTGACACATTTCATTGTAGGCATCAATGTGGGTGTGAGGCGCATAAACCCTTGGCAGGTGTGTGAAGGGAGCATGGGCCCATGGCAAGCACAGATGTGGCAGGAACATGAAGGGACATTGTCGGAGGCAGCAGGAGTTTCGCTGGCGTTTTGGTTGGCAAAAGGTGGAGAGGGGGCTGCAGCTGTTCTGGGTTGTTTCTTTCCTCTGGCATCCATTGCTTTTACTTTACAGATGTGTTTCTTAAATAGTTCCATGGGTGTCTGTTCCCCATTGCACAACAGTGGGTTTTAAATCCCAGTTGCTGCATGGAACTGAGTGGCTGCTTGTGCAGGAGAGCAGTGCTGAGGAACATCTCCAGACCCTGTGTTTGGCCTGATGTCCCAAAGAGGGACAGTCTGTGGTAACAACAATCCTCAAACTCTGTAGGACTTTATGAGCTGTAGCCACCGCCAGTAGTCATGGTGCACCAGAATCCAGCAAGAGCCATGTTGTTCCCATCTGCTGCTGGACACTGAAGTCCAGGTGACCTTTTTGCTGCAAGTCACTGAAGTTCTTCATTGTTGAGGGACCTGGTTTTTCGCTGGGATCACCAAGCTATCCTAAAAGAAAGGGCCAGGAAACTCCCCCAACAGCAGTGCCTCGAGCTCCAGCCTTGTGTCCTCTGCACATGAGAAACCTGGTGCTGTAAAGTGAATCCTTGGTTGTTCAGCATGGGAAGGCTGGAAGGAAGGACTGCACTATGAAGGAGAGTTTGGAAGGAGACTGAGGTCTTCTGCAGTGTGAGAAAAGAACTTGGAGATGGCCAAGGCAGCATTGCATGGGTTGAAATCATGGCCTTTCCTTTGGAGGACCCACTTGTGTTCAGTATTCCAGGCTATGTGTATAATGGGGCCTGTACTGTGATGTTGTTCCATACATGTTGATCTCTTTGGTTTCTTCAGGAGAGCTTTTGTCTTCTTTGCAGTAAATTTAAGTGTCCTGATGATGGGCTTGTTTTTTTAGTCACCTATTTCAGCCCTTCCAGGCAGCTGTTGCCCACAGGTGTGAAAGCTGCTGCTCAGAATCAAACCACTCCTGAAGGAACTCCTGAGGTAAATTCATTCTCAGCAGCTTTATGGGCTGTAGCCACCTTGTTTGCTCAGTTGTGCTCTCTAGGAACTTCACTCCCTGCTCCCGTTGTAATCCCCAGCAGAAATGGGCGATGGGAGCTTTTTGGGATGCCTTGAGCATATTGTGGCAATGGCCAAAGGATGTCTGTTTGAACTTTCTGCTTTCATATCAGCAACCTTTGTCCATGGCAGGACAGAATCATCATGGGCTGAAATAGCATTTAACCCCACTGATGTAGAGTATCTTTAGCATTTCAGTGTGCACAGGTGCTGTTTGCAGAGGGATTCTTTTTATGTGTAGCTGGGAGGTGTTTTCAAATGTGCCAAGGGAATCAAAACATTCCTAGATTTCTGCTTAGAAGTTCCTGTTGCTGTAGACAAGGTCACAATGCTCAGCTCAGTGTGTCTGAGTTGATTTTTTTTCTGCTTTCAAGGTATTTTGGAGGTGTGTCTCCTAATATCCAGGTGTATGTCTCATTCCAGGCACTCAGCTCTTGCTGGCACTAATTTCCATGCCATTTTAGATGCTGCTTCATAGTGCTAAGTAATTGTATGTGTTACAAATGGGTTGTTTTATGGCAGCTGGTTGCTGTGGTGCAAAGCCCACTTCGGGGTAATTTTCCTAGAAATACACTGATTGTTTCACTAGAGGAACCCTGCACACTTGTTTTTTCTCATTAACAGATAAAACAGGTACTTGTTTCACTGAAATCTGCTTGCCCCTCAGCATTCCAAGCAATTGGCTATTGCCTCATTTTTCCTGAACACAATATTAATGAAGTGTGTGGTCAGCTCATAATAATTACTTTATCCTCCATATATCTTTTTGCCTCCAATATCTTCTTTGCTTGTACCAGCCTGAATTGTTGCAGACCTGTTTGTGGGCAGGATTTTCTGGTTGTTGTTTTTTTTTTTTCATTTTGTGATCAAGTTGCCTTTATACCCTCCTTTTAAAATTCTTTTTTCCTGCTGATTGAAGCCACTGGAGCTCAGCTAGGATGAATGCAGTTGGGTGTCTGCAGTGTGTGGATCAAGTGACTGATTAAAGTTTTAAGGCAAAGGTACCACCAAAATTTGTGGTACCTATATTTGCAGGTAGAAATGATGATCTTTTATTTTACATCTGAAGTAAAACTGCATTTACAATCTCCATCATTATGGGTGTGCATACTGAAACTGGCACCTGCAGCTTATTTCTGTCGATGCAGGGAAGAGCTTGGAAACCTTTCCCAGAGCCTGTTTGTTTCTTAAGACACAGGTGGTGTCATGGCTTAATCTCATGGTTCACAGAACCAGTAATGAAAAAAAAGTATTGCTCCTGGAATTTGTTCCTTCTTTCTGGAATAAGCTTGGACTTCTTGTAGGTTCTGGTCCTGTGAGATGCTGCTTGCTGCGGCACACAGTTGAGAATTTCTGGAACTATGTCCTTCATAAAACACAAATACTGCATTGGCTGAGTACAGATTGTGGGTTTGTAGTATTTTTTCTTGTCTGTGGGTCCCAAAGAAAGGAACTGAATATGTTGATTGCTTTAAATAAGGGTGAGGTGCTGGTTCAGGCCTCTGCATAGCAACAGATAAGCTCTGGGCTGGCTTATCTGCTCACAGAGAATTTACATTTGCTTTTCTTTGTCTCCTTTCCGACTTCTTTCAGCCTCAGCTCGTTTATTCCCATAAGTCATGTTCCCATCCTTGACTCTGCCCTTCTCTCTTGCATTACTCACTTGGCTTCCTCTCTGCTTTCTGTCTTTGCCAGCTCCTTCCTTCACCCTCTGATCACCGAGCTGCTGCTACCATGTCTGAATCCTCCCCCAGACCACCTCCCCAGGCTTCTCCTCTGCTCCCCTCTGACAGGCACCTCCTTAATGTCAGCAGCTGACTCTCAGCTAATTATCTGGGTTGCTGATTAGCAGTTTGCGAGGGCAGAGCTGGCTGGGGCTTTTTGTTAAGGCTCTGAGCAAATGCCATTGCACGGTTCCTGGTGCTGGAAGCTGTCTTGCTGTTCTCCTGCTTGTAGCCCTGCAGACTCTCCATAGGCAGCTGGCTCAGGTGGATGAATGGGAATTGTGGCTCCAGAGGGTCTAACGCCAGAGCTTGTTAGGCCATTGGGATCCATGCTGCTTGTTGCCATGTTTATTCCTCTTTGCTTCCTTGTGGAAGAGCAGAAGAGATGCACATCTGGTCTCTGCTACATTGCTCAGCTCATTCTCTGGTTCTGCTTGTGACCCTTGAGAGAAGGAAAAGCAAAGCTGGAGGATGATTTTTCATTATGGGACTTTTTTGCATCTGCAGTTCCAGAATGGAAGGATGGGTGGAGGCAGCACTGAGCGGTGAAACTTGGAGAAGCTCCCTCCTGGACTGAGGGAGAACCACTAGTTTTCTCATCTGGAGCTGACAAAAAAAAAAAAATTGGAAACTGCTTTCATAAGACCTGAACAGTTCATTCCTTTTCACCTGGAAAACATCCAGGACATTCAGGGATATAAAAGAAAAGTCACAGGCAAAAGAGCAGAGAAGAACTCATTGGTTTGTGTGAGCTTAATATGTGAATGCTGCCAGCAGATGTGAACAGTGTGTGAATTTCAGGGGATCTGAATGGTTTGCTGATCTGGGTACACAGCAGACTGCTTGTATATTGTGCTGTCAAATTGAGTTTTTCTCACTGGTGGTATGGTGGAATGTATATCTGAGGTGCAAACAGAGGAAGTTGGAAGGTGCTGTGCATTGCTCTGATACACATTGCAAGAAATGGCTGATATATCAAATACCTGCCTGTATCTAAGGTGTGGAGATTCAGTGAGCCTGAAATTTCTGGAGTCTCTGGTAGAAATTCACTCTGTTGCAGCATTGAGTGAGTTTTTCAGTCTGTGCTGCTTCTTGCTTGTGTCCTTGCCTTACGCTGTCCTCTGCTGTGTTATGTCGCAGGGTCTCTGGACCACAGGGATGAGGAAGCCCCGGAGGAGGAGCCGGCAGCACTTGGAGGGGAGGCGTTCTCCCTCGCCCTACAGCCTCAAGTGCTCCCCCACCCGAGAGACGCTGACCTACGCCCAGGCCCAGCGCATCGTGGAGGTGGACATTGACGGGCGGCTCCATCGCATCAGCATCTACGACCCCCTAAAGCTCATCACTGAGGACGAGCTGACAGCCCAGGACATCAATGAGTGCAACAGCAACAAGGAGAACAGTGAGCAGCCCCTCTTCACCTCCAAATCTAAGAAAACACCTTCCAAAGGCAAGAAGAAGGAGTCCTGCTCCAAACATGCACCAGGGATGTCTTTGCACTTGCCCCAACCCAAGTTCCGTGTGGTGGACTCCTTCAGCCAGCCAGATGCCCCTCCCCTCCCTGCTGCATACTACCAGTACATTGAAAAGCCTCCCGAGGACCTCGACGTAGAAGTGGAGTATGACATGGATGAGGAGGATCTGGCATGGCTGGAGATGGTCAATGAGAAGAGAAGGGCTGATGGTTACGGGACAGTTTCTGCTGACACTTTTGAGCTGCTGGTGGATCGGTTGGAAAAGGAGTCGTACCTTGAGAGCCGGAACAACGGGGCTCAGCAGTTCCTCATCGATGAGGATGCCTTCTGCTGTGTCTGCATGGACGATGAGTGTCACAACAGCAATGTCATCCTGTTCTGTGACATTTGCAATCTGGCCGTGCACCAGGAGTGTTACGGTGTGCCCTACATCCCTGAGGGGCAGTGGCTTTGCCGCTGCTGTTTACAGTCCCCTTCTCGCCCTGTGGATTGTGTTCTTTGCCCAAACAAAGGGGGAGCCTTCAAGCAGACCAGTGATGGCCGCTGGGCCCACGTGGTTTGTGCCATCTGGATCCCAGAGGTCTGCTTTGCAAACACTGTGTTCCTGGAGCCCATCGAAGGGATCAATAACATCCCTCCAGCTCGGTGGAAGCTCACATGCTGTATCTGCAAGCAGAAGGGCATGGGAGCTGCTATCCAATGCCACAAGGTGAACTGTTACACTGCCTTCCACGTCACCTGTGCACAGAGAGCTGGTCTCTTCATGAAGATTGAACCCATGAGGGAGACCAGCATCAACGGCACGACATTCACCGTGCGTAAGACTGCCTACTGTGAGAGTCACTCCCCACCTGGCACGGTGAGAAGAGGGTCTCCAGCTGCTAGTGGTGATGGGCAGGAGGTCACTGTGAAGGAGGAGGGAGAGGAGGAAGCCAATTCTGGTTCTCCCAAAGGGTCTGTGAAGAAGAACCAAGTGAAATTGAAGCAAAAGATCAAAAAGGAGCCTGGTGACGTGACCAAAGGGCGTTCGTCCATGCCCGTGGTGACCGTTGCACAAATTCCCTCTTACAGGTGAGTGTTGCAGGTTTGAGGAAGGAGTTGAACAGCTGGAGCTGAACAGGGTCTGTTTTAAGGACTCAGTCCCTCTCATTGCTGACCTTGGAAACACTGAATCTTCAGTCAATGCTTAGCAATAACTGTTCAGAGGGCTCTGTAGCGTACTTTGTGGCTGGATTTCTTCTAACTGAGTGTCACTGAGGTTTTCTGGCTTTGCTGAGCAGCCATCTCAAGCTGTTGTGTAATGCAGACTCTGTGGTGGTCCCTAAGGGCAAACACCCATCTGCCATGAAATATTTTTAAAATAGGGTAGGGACCATCCCACTATTAAAATTTTTGAGATCTCATTTCATAGTTTCTTAATTCCTCCTTTTATTACAGAGCGTCTTAATTCCTCCTTTTATTACAGAGTGTGTCAAACCTGACAGTGTTGCAAGCAGCGTTGAATTTGGCTGTATTTTTGTATTTTTTTCTCCCAGCTCTTCCTTGTGCAGAACTAGGTAGTGCTGAATTTTTATTTGGTGCCTTAGGAAGTGTGTTGATGTGTCACTGGTATTTTAACAGATAGGCTGCTAAGGCACCATGTATATCTAAGAATGGTAAGCAAAGGTCAAAATAAGTGATATATTATTCTTGGACTCTGTCAAGTTAATTTCCCAGGCTCCAGCTTAGTAACATCAAACTTAAACAGCCCCTGGAAAGTTCTTGCTACAGGAAGTAGTTCTGAAATTAAGGCTTGGAGCTGAATTGATGATTTCATACTTCGTGCTGTGGCAAGTGCTTGGTGGGACCCTCCAGTATGAAAAAGGGGCACATCTGTCTGCATGTGAGGAGATCCCAGATCGTCCCAGTTCCTGTGTTTGTGCACACCTCAGAGTGTGCATTGACATAACACTGCAAAGCTTCATCAGGAAACCCGAGCGTCTGCAAAGCAGTTGGCTCTATGACACTCTCTGCTTCCTTCAGGCTGAACAAGATCTGCAGTGGGCTCTCCCTGCAGAGGAAGAACCAGTTCATGCAGAGGCTGCACAACTACTGGCTGCTGAAGCGGCAGGCGAGGAACGGGGTGCCCCTGATCCGGCGGCTGCACTCGCATCTGCAGTCCCAGAGGAACGCCGAGCAGGTACTGGCTGCTCCCCAGCTGATCCCACCTGGGAGGACACAGAGCTTGGCTTCCAGGAGGAGATGAGCTTAACACATGGCTGGGGAGGGGAGTGAGGGTGAAAAGATCAGATTTAGGTCTCTTTTGGTCTCCTCTTGGCATGCTCGTGCCTGAGGAACTGAGTTAGTGTATTAGTGGGGTATCCATGATATCCCAAACTAAAGTTGGTGTTGGGGAGACAGCAGGTAGGAAGGAGTTTTCCCCCTGAGTCAGGAGACCCAGGGTTGTGCAAGGGTGTGATGGGCCCTTGGTGGACTGATTTCTTAGATGAATGATAAAAACACTTTCCTTGTGAATGAGTAAAGAAAATGGGTTTTAACTCCAGAGTTATGGCCAAATTCCAGTTTGAGTCATTCTTCCTGCAGCTTCAATTTCTGTTCATCCCATGCACATTTAGACATAATCATCAGCTCTGGACTCTTTTGCTTCCTCTTTTGAGCTGGCATCTGGAGTCACTTGATCTTGGTGCTATTAAGCAGCACAGCATTTGGCATGAGAAGTAGTTGGTGGAGTAATGAAGCAGTAGGACTCTACCCTCTTAACACAGCCTGTCAGTAGGGATTATATACAATGTACATGTATATTTTTACTGTAGCTGGAGGAATTTATAGGCTTTTGGTTTCCAAGACTGCTTTGGGTGCTAAATAAAAAAATTATTCCTTGGGAAAGTGCAGCGTTTCCTTGGTGTATTACGTTGGCAATTTACCATAAGTTCTTAAAAACAAATGTCCTATTAATATAAACCATGAAGATCTTGTGAAGCAATTGTCCTCTTGGCAGTCATGTGAAAGTGCATGCACTTGAAGTATATTATCCAAACCATTAAAAAATCTACAGATTTAGGAGAGGAAGGTTGATTGTGTTGTGAAGCCACTGAACTGTGTCTTGGAAGGTGTGAACTCATCTCCCAGTGTTGGCCATTCTTGGCAAACGTCTTTCCATGGCTCTGTTTCTTACAGGTTACAAAGAGGATAAGAATTCTCTCTCCCCTACTTTTGGTTGCCTTCACTTTAGACTGTAAATGCTTTGGGATGCTGCTCTAATACACAGAAAGATTTCCAGCCTCTGTGATAAACATGGATGTAAAAGCAGGGAGGGTGTAAATGAGCAGGCACTGAAGTGTGTTCCCAGGGTGAAGCTGCAGTATAATTTGGGGTAATTTCACAGAGAAGGTAAAATCTAGAAAATCTGATGTTCTCTTTGTTAGACAGCTAAATGCTGGAGGAAGGAGGGGATACGGTCTGACAAGGGAATAAGAGGAAGACTCAGACCAATTCCCAGAGGATTCCTAGAAAAAGAAGGAAACACAGGAAGCCTGTTGTGTTTTTTATCTTGCCCCACTTTTATCTTGCAGAAGGAACAGGATGAGAAGACGAGTGCAGTGAAGGAAGAGCTGAAGTACTGGCAA
This sequence comes from Aphelocoma coerulescens, assembly GCF_041296385.1. NCBI lineage: Eukaryota > Metazoa > Chordata > Aves > Passeriformes > Corvidae > Aphelocoma > Aphelocoma coerulescens. The sequence continues at coordinate 4,211,987 of NC_091039.1, read as the reverse complement.
AAGCTTCGGCACGACTTGGAGCGGGCTCGGCTGCTCATCGAGCTCATCCGGAAGAGGGAAAAGCTCAAACGGGAGCAGGTAGGAAACTGTGGCTTTGGAGTTCCTGCACTCAGTTTCAGTCCCATGCAAGCTCTCTGTGCTGCAGGAGGCACAGGAGGAGCATTACAGTTTTTCTTGAGCCTTTTCCTCTTTTCATAGGTTCTCACTGTTGGGTGTGCAGAGCCACCTCTCCCTGTGCCAGTCACAGGTTTGCACTGTGCAGCCTCTGCCCTCAGAACCAGGGCTGGGCTCCAGAGTGCTTGGAAAATGTGTTTCCATCATTAATACTGGATTTGATTCCTGACCTACAGAAGCCCTTCTATTTCTGGGCATGGACCAAGTGTTTTGCAGAGTAGAAGTTAGGTCTCTTTTCATGATTATTTCAGGAGTTTGGTAACACCTGCTCCAGAGGGAGGTCTAAATCACAATTCAGCTCTTACTTTATAAAGGTAAAAATTCCTGTAGTTTGTCCTCTAAGGACATTTTTAGAAGAAAAAGTTTTAAGATGGAGACCATTTACTAAATTTTCCAATTTCTTCTTTGACCTATGTGCACATCTCCAAAGTTTCACTGGTTGCTTCCAGTGCTTGCCACCCTTGCCTGTCTTTGCTGTCCTTACCTCGCTGGTTGCTGCACCCACAGCTGTGCCCTCTGTCTGGAGTATCCTCCAGGGCAGCTCCAGCAAAGGCTCACTGGGTACGCAGTGAGTCCATACACATCCTCAGGCCTTGCCTGGATGCTTCCAGCCTCTCTTCAGGGAGAGGGAAAGCAGCATCCTCTGTGATCACAGCTCCACTGAGAGCAATTTTTTCATGACCAGAAACTACCCACAGCTTTTTTTGAGTCCTCTTGATGGTTCATTTACTGCACTGTCCTTGATTTACATCAGTAGCTCAGCCCTCATTGCTGCGTGAACATATTTTAGGTAGGAGGATGGAAAAAAAAAATCATTCTTGGGCTTTGTTTGCTTTTGATATCTTGCTATAACCTTATCACAGCTGGCTAAATCCATAAAAGCTTATGGAAACTATGGTGTGCTTTATAAAAGGATAAAATACCACAGAAAACTGTATCTAGTTGGGCTCTATCCCAGTGCAGCTTTCAGGTGAGTGGAGAAGGATTCTCCAGAATCATGCATCTCTGTTTGGCTTTTTTCCCGTTCTGGGGAAAAAGTGTGGTCTTTTTATCTGTCTGTATTTGTTCTCTCACTGATGCTGTCTTGTTGCTGAGCACATCAAATACAGTTTGCTTTGTGTAAACAGACTTGCTTACCTTTATTATTGAAGTGTTGATTTAATGACATAACAAGTGATTATAAGATCAAAGAAATGAAGATGTTAAAGGATGAATAAATACTTTTATCCTGTTCCAGTCTTCTTTGAATAGATTTTCAGTGTAAGAGATTTTCTGTGCTACAACTTGTTTGCTTAAAAACAAACACTATTGGAGACTTCCTAAAGGATAGAAGAAACTATATTAGGAATTTGCAGACATCTAACCACTGTTGTTTGGTTTCTGCCTTGAAGTCTGAGAGCTTATGTCTTAAACTTTGTTTTTGCTCTCTAGTTTAATTATGGATGTTGTTGTTCATGTAAATGCCTGCATACTTTTAATTTTTATATAATGTTGCTAATTGGCATAATAACAATATCTTGAGGCAGGGAGTTCTCCAGGATAATTTACCAGGCGTGAAAAGCCTGTTTTCATTTTTAATTGTAGTATCCTTTAATTTCCTGGGGTTTCCTCTTGTTTTGACTTTGTGAGATTGAATAAACAGGAGTTCCCCACGTGAAAGGATTGGACTGTGCAGTTAGACTGGGCAATGTACATCCTGCACCTGGAGAGTGCAGGGTGTTTGCTGGAAGTTCTACAACAATGCTGGCCTGAGGTTTCCACCACTGAGTAAAGCTAGGGGGATCATTCAGAAGAATCTGGAGGAAGACACCACTCCCAGATCCTGTCCTCATGGCTGTGTTCCCATTCCCAGGTCAAGGTACAGCAGGCTGCCATGGAGCTGCAGCTGACCCCTTTCAATGTCCTGCTACGCACAACCCTGGACCTGCTGCAGGAGAAGGATGCTGCCCAGATCTTCACAGAGCCTGTTAACCTGAACGAGGCAAGTCTCTTTCCTAGAGGTGTTTAATGGGTTGTAGATGAGATATTGCTGGGCAGAACCACAAACCACCTTGTCCCAGGCTGCTGGTGGACTTAAGAATATCTTGAAAAGGACTCATGATGTGTGTATCCTTCCAGGCCAAAAAAAGGGTATTTTTTTCTGGAAGTTTTAGCACATCTTGGATGAGTAATGTTTTACAGAGCCAGGGTGTGTCTGCCTTGCCTGGGTGACACAGAAATGAACATCTGTTGCTGTCCCTTGCCAGTGGAAAGGGCATTAAGAGTTCTTGTGCTGGGTGCGCTCTGGTTGGCTAGTAAATGGTTTTTGTAATTGTACAGGTTTTATATGTTTAGGTTCCAGATTACCTGGAATTCATTTCCAACCCAATGGATTTTTCCACCATGAGGCGGAAGCTGGAGTCCCACCTGTACCGAACCTTGGATGAGTTTGAGGAAGACTTTAACCTTATAGTTGCCAACTGCATGAGGTATAATGCTAAAGACACGATTTTCCACCGAGCAGCTGTCCGGCTCCGGGACCTCGGGGGAGCGATTTTGCGTCACGCGCGGCGCCAGGCCGAAAGCATCGGCTTTGACACTGGTGTGGGGATTCACCTGCCTGAGTCGCCCAAACCCCACGACTTTTACCGCTTTTCTTGGGAGGATGGTGAGTAATGATTAATGGTTTTTTTCTCTCAGGAAGATCATAGCTTTAGTTCTGAGCACGTCACTCAGCCTGCATGGAAATCCTAGCCATTCTGCATAAGAGAATTTTCCTGTCCATCTGTTTACCTAGGCACATTTCTAACTCCTTTAGAACCTCAAAGAGTGGGATTTCAGGTGAGCTGGGCACTCAGAGCTAGGTGCAGCTTAGCTCCAGCTCTCCTAGTGCATGTCTGTGTTGGCACAGCCTTGTAAACTGCCCGTGCTCTTTGATTTGTGGCAGGAATGTCGTACGAACTTCCTATTTTAAAGAGCAGTGCAAAGGTGGGTCTGGGATTTTTTACTCCGGGGAAAGCTCATACATTTCATTGTAAACTGGCAAGATGTACAGCAGGTGGGTTAGGAGGAGCACTGAGGGCTGAAAGGGGGTGATGAGAGGTCACCTAAGCCATCCTTTTAGCTGAGACTTCCCATTCCCAACATGACCCCATCCATTCCCACAACCTTCTTGAGATGCAGCTCCAAAGCATTGGTTGAATAACTTGGCTAAACCTAGTACAGCCATCAAACACACAGAGCTTGCAGTGTGCCATCTGGTTCCTAAATGTTGAAGCCCTCTTGGGTGCAGATGGACAGTCATTATGAAATTTGTGTTGGTGTTCAGCTGTCTGTCCTGCTCCTGCAGATACCAGCCCTCCAGCAGAGCCAGAAGAATGGCAAACATGTTACGTTTCAGCCACTTCTGTTTGTGGTCTGATTTTGTCATTTAATCTGACAACGAGATAGGTTTCTGACAAGGGCCTTGGCCACAAGCTGTTCTGTGTGCAGGCATGTCCTTTTACTGTTGCTTCTGGGGCAGTAACAGGAACTGAAGGACAGTGCAAGTTAAATCAGCTGCTTTTTATCCAAAGGAAGGAAGTCCAAGCTCCAAGATTATTGACTGCTAAATCCCCGGGCTAAAGCGATTGATTCATGGATAGCATCAAAGGGAATGAGGCCTGGCACTGGCCCCAGCTGCTTCTCCAAGAAGCCTTACTCCTTTCCTTCACTTGTTCCATCTCTTCTGCTGCAGTGGATAACATCCTGGTCCCGGAGAACCGGGCTCACCTGTCCCTGGAGGCGCAGCTGAAGGAGCTGCTGGAGAAGCTGGACACGGTGAGCACCATGCGGTCCAGCGGCGCCCGGACGCGGCGCATCCGGCTCCTGCGGCGCGAGATCAACTCCATCCGCCACAAACTGGCCCAGCAGCAGAGCAAGGCCCTGCCCAACGGGGACACTGTGCCACGGGAGGGGCTGGAGACAACGTCCAGGGAAGGGGATGAGGAAGGGGAGAAAGGTGAGCAGCAGGATTTTGATTCCAGGTCTCTAGTGCTCGTCAGCAGTCAAAACCTGCTGTTTCTCCTGTGACCTTAGTGAAGGATGGGAATGGCTGTTGGTAGTTTTGGGAATAACTCTTTTTAAAATGTTCAAGCAGATTCTTTATTCCTTTAGCAGATGGTGCCAAGCTCCCGTACCCTCCAACCCTGGAGCCCACAGGACCTGCACCCACCCTCTCAGAGCTGGACTCTCTGCAGGATCCTCCAACACTCAAACCCATCAGTGAAAGCAAGTCCCTGAACCAGCTGCAGAAGAGGATGGTGTCAGACAGGGAGCTCTTTGACAAGAAGGCTCTGCAGCAGGAGAGCCAGGCTTTCCAGCGCCTGCTGTCCAACAACGGCCTCAACGGCCTGGCCCTGCCCCCTGCGGACAGCCCTGCCAGCCCCGCCCTCAGCAGCGTGGGCCGGAGGACATCTGTCCTTTTTAAAAAAGCCAAGAACGGTGTGAAGCTGCAGCGGGGTCTGGAGTGCTCCCTGGAGAACGGGGAGGAGCACAGGCAGGGCGGGCAGCGCTCACCCTCCTGCCCTGACGGGGAGCGGCAGGCGCGGAAACGGCCCCAGAGCAGGAGCTGCAGTGACAGCAACGGAGAGAAATCACCCAGGCAGGCAGGACAGAGAGGTGAGGAAAGGGCTGGATGTGGCAGTGCCATGGGCTTGGGTCCTGGGTTGTACTCGATGATCTCAGGGGTATTTTCTAATTGATTCTGTAATTTCTTGGGATTTCTTTTCATTCTGGAAACTCTGGAGGGGGTAATCTTGGGGCTTTGTAAAAACTTCTGTGTCCAAACGACAAACCTGGAAGTGACTTTATGCTTAGGGGAGAACACAGTCCTCATAACCAGATGTGCCTGGTGAAAGCTGCATCTCTTCACGTGTTCATAAATAGGGCAGACAAGACATGTCCGTAATGAGTTGCACTTCTCTGCTGACTGTACATGTTGGTTTTGGTATCTTAACTCTAGTCACCTCCATTTTAGACATTTAAAGGTACCAACATGAAGCCCAGGGCAGTCACCAGTAATTTTCCTCTTTGCCAGGCTGCTGTAAGAGGGAGTTTCCCATTTTTTGTAGAGCAAGCCAGTGTGCCCAGCTGCTTAGGAAGCTGTTGAGTGGCCTGGCTGGAGACTCTGGGCTGAGGTGTTGGCATTCCTGCCCTTGTGGAAGGGTTTGTGGTGTCTTGGTCACTCTTAGGAGAGTTTCCTGCTGCAGAAATGATGCATTTGGTTGGAAGTGTTCACAGTGTAGAGTAACTGAAACATTAATTTGAAATCACTTCTGGAATTTAAATAAAATTAGTGGGAATACCAAGCAGGTTCCTTTTCAAATTAGATCTGCAAATGAGAATAAGCAGCTGAGACAAAATTTGGAAAGACAAAAGAGGAAAGGAATGTCTGAGTGACAGCACTGTAATTTCTTTTTAGTTCTGTGTGAACAGTCATTGTGGGACAGTTCCCATCTGGCAGGTTTGACTTAGCCTACACCTCAAATATTATCTTACAGTTATTTGGCTATCATAAGGTTGCAAGCATATTGAGAGTGAGAGGACAGCAATGGAATGTGGGGATTGGCTTGTCAGGACAGGTTAAAGGAAACACAAAAGACTTCTCTGAAGAGTGGAGGGACTCGCCATCATCATGTCCTGGTAATGAAAGCAGAAAGTTGTCATCCACACTGGATAGAGGTCAGAATGAGAGGCTGAAATTAAAAAAAAGAAAGGGAAAATGAAGGCAGAGTGCTGGAAAATCACTGCTAATAGGCAGTGACATTTCTCCTCTGCTGAAACAGCACAGCTGGCTTTTTTCTGAGTTGCACCATTGCTTTTGGGATTCAGCTCCAGCTCCTTCCACAATTTCAAACACAAGTGGTTTGTCCTGACTGGAGGGAGTGTCTGGTGTGATGAGTCTGTGTTACTGCTGAAGCAGGTCAGTGTGATGGGGATTTTCACAAGGTGTTTCCCAGAAATGTGCTCTTTGTGACAATCCCGTATTTACAGCTAGAAAAAACAAGAGGCTTTGCCATGAATTTGCCCTTTGTGTGGCTGTTGGACTTGTGAGCCCATGGGAGTGTGGGTGTGCTGGGTCCATGGACTGGGGGAAGGCCATGGTCACCTGGCTTCTTGTGCTTGCTCAGGGCTTGGGGATGCTCTCAGGGGTCATTCCTTGTCATTCCCATTTGTCTCCTCGGCAGGAGTGACCAATGGCTTTGCAAAACATGGAGAGAGTGGCTCTGACTCCGAGTGCAGCTCTGCCCTGGGCAGTGGGCTGGTGTTTGAAGCCTGCAGGTAAGTGCCCAGGCAAAACTGGAACACCTGCTGGTTCTGGATTAATCTCTCTGGTTCTGTTCTTTGACTTCTTAGTTTCAAACCCAGCCCAGACTGTTACTTACTTGTGTGTTGACTATAAAAGATGAAAAGCTGCTGAGTTTTCATCCTGTCCTCTTCAGCTGCAGGTCCCAAAAACAGTGCTTGATTTTTCAAGCAAGTGGGTGTGTGTTACACTTCTCTTTCTCGGTGCATGCACATCCTCTCTGCTGATGCATGCCTTACAGTTCTTGAGACACAAAACTGGAAAAAACTTGAATTCAGATTTTCAGTTCAGCACTGCAAGTAAAGCTCAACTTTTACCACCTACTAAATAGCAGCTTTCTTCCTCTCAGAAGTTTAAGAGCAGAAATGGGCAGTTCAAACATGACTGAACAGACTTAAAGCAAGCACCTGACTTCCTCTGATGTCTCATGGATAACTTGTACAATTACTCTATTCAGGAACAGTTCTTTTTACTACTTTTTCTCAAGTCTTTCTTTTCCAGCACCAGAATCACTCACAATAGGTTGCTTATTACAAAACTGTAAAAGAAAAAAAAAATTACAGTATGTGAAAAAATACAATTGCTCGAGGTGGAGGTGGTCCATTTTCTGAAGTGTTTGTAGTAATGGGGTGAAGGATGTTCAGAATATGGGCTGACAAAGTCCAGTGTCATACTGGAGTTGTACTGGAGGGCTGCTGTGTCATCTCTCAAGTCTATACACAACTGGTGTCGCTCATGCAAGCTCCAGGCATCATTGCATCAGCTCTCAGGTGTGAAGTCTTCACTGGGTTTCTCCTCATGTTTACAACTTGGTTTCTGTGAGGCCTTTTCATGGCTCATGGGAAAGCTGGGATGATGCCCAGTGTGCTTTCACCAGAAGAGATCACATTTTGCACCAGTATTCAGTGTTCTTTTCATGTCAGTGATGCACCAGTGCAGTAACATTCCGGCATTTTAAACAGATTTGGGGAATCCATTGTCTTTGTTGTCAAGGATAATCTGTTTTCTCCTAATGCCCTGCTTTTCCATATCTTCCTGACAGTGGTTTGATGCCTCCCAAGCGGAGTCGAGGGAAGCCGGCTCTTTCTCGGGTGCCCTTCTTGGAGGGTGTGAATGGAGACTCTGATTTCAGTGGCTCAGGTGAGAATTGCTGCCCAGCACCCCCTGCTCTGGGCCCACCTGAACCAGGGGGAGCACATCTCAGAGCACACCAGGAACCATTTCTGCACAAACTACCCAGGTTGGACCTGCCTGGGCATTATTACCTGATTTAGGTTTGTTACAGATTTAGGTTATTGCATGTAACGTTTTTCCTGCTTGCACCTTTGGGGCACAGGCCTGTGCCCTGTGTTCCCCTTGGAGGGGTGCTTTCTGTAGGGCTGGTGTGTGTAGCGTGCCTGTCACTGTTTCCTCCTGTTTTGGGACTAGTACTCTTTAATGATGCTGTAACACAAACAGGAAATCATAATTATAAGAGGGGTCTCTCTGGAGATGACTTCATAGCTGTTCCCTCTTGAATTGCTTGCAGGATCTTTGTAATGAAATTGTCTTTGTCAGGCTGTGTTGTACATCTGTAGAATTGTCACATTCCTGTAATCGAGGCACTGCAGCATCCTGCCAGTGCTCACGACCAGACTGTTGTGTTTCACAGGGTGTGTCAGTGATAGAGTTATTGCAGGTTTATGCTGAGATCAGAATTCAGCTTTGAGGCCCTGGTACTCCTGTGCCTTTCTGTGCAGCTCCATGTGCTGGCTCTTGTCGTGGCTCTCTGAGAACCTTATCCTGGACCTTGAGTGCTCAGCAGTCTGCTTTGAGATAAGCTCACAGGGTGAGGCTGGTGCCATGAGAACTGGAATCAGTGGGACAGTTCTGGAGTTTGGAATATGATATCATTAATGAAAGAATACATCTGGAGTGCAGTAGTGGAGAAGCACGTCAGATCTGTCCTGACAGGGTGCTCAGCTGGGTTATACTCAGCATTTTCTGGATTCAGTTTTCAATGCCAATATTTGACCATTTTCCCTAGAGCAAGCACTACGTGTTGTAAAATTTTAATCAATGAAGATTACTCCTTTTCCAGGACCAGGAGCTGGCCCATTTCATATCTGTGACCAAATCCATCTCTTGTATGGCCATTTGATTTCACTGACTCAATTTGATTAACATTCCTGTATTGAAGAGTTCATGTGAAGCCACATGCATGCACAGACCCATGATTTAGGAGACTGTGGCTTTATCTTAATGCTGAACTTGACTGTACTGATAGAGCATAAAGAAGGCTGGGCATCCCCTGTGGCCAGGCTGGAGCTTGGTACATGCTGAATTTTATCATTAACACCCAGTGCATATAGATACAAACAATAAGTGATTTTCCACTTTGTCCTGTTGAGTGTGCTTTTAAGTACTACAGTGGTTCATCTGTTTTAGTTGATTGCTACTGAGACAGTGAGGCCTGGGTTAGATGACAGTGTGGTTCCTTGTGTTTTCATAACCCTCTTGCTGGTAACAGCCCCTAAGCTCTGTCTCCTGCTGTCCCTTAGGCAGGCCTCTCCTGATGTCCTTTGAGAGCCAGGCTGAGCTGGAGCCCCTGGAGCTCGTGTGGGCCAAGTGCCGTGGTTATCCCTCCTACCCTGCCTTGGTAAGTGCCCTGTGGCTCTCCCACAACCTGACCTTGCAGCTCAGGTAGCCCAGAACACGGTGCTGTTGTACAGTGTAACCAGACAGAAAAAGAAAACTTCCCAAAATAATGTAATATGTGCTTTTTTTTCCCCTTTCCCTCTTGCAGGATTTTTGTGAATTTTCCATGTGCTCATTGTTTCAGAGCTTTGCAGAGGATTCATAAAACATTGCTCTCTCATTTTCAGGGCTAGGAGCTCTTCTCACTCCCCTCTCCTCTGAGGAAAGTCATCAGTACTGTGGGGATGAGAAGGCCTAAATTTTATAAATGCAGGCACCAAGCTCCACTGCCTGCACAATTTCCTGTTCAGTGAGCACAGCTCCATCTGTAGGTGCCCAGCTGGCCCTGCCATGTCTACATCCTCTTGCAGCAACCATATGTTTGATTTAAATCTGAGCATATATGCATGTGTCAGTCCCTTGAATGTTATTTCTTCCTGTTTATCTGTCTTTGGATATTTATCTATTAATGCCATCAAAAAGGGCAGATTCTGCTGGAAGTGTGACCCTCATCCATGCTCTTGCTCCAAGTGGGAACCCGGACTAGGGAGCATCCATGGATCTGCTGGCCATCTTGGCCAGCCAAAGCAGTTTTAGTTCTCCACGTGGCTACAGCCTGAGTTAAACTGTGCCTTGGACTGGATTTAACCCCTGAGATTGCCTCCAAAAAAGGCTTTTTTTATAGCAGCCTGTTGTGGTGGTAAAGTGTTTTAATAAATTCCTACAGATGGCCAATGTCAAAGCCAATCTACTTTTTCAAGCCCTTAGAAGGGGAAGAAGAACAGACTGAGTACTGCAGCCACCCTCTGCTGTTTTTTTTTCCTCCTGTGCTGACATAGCACAAATGTGGATATGGACATTTCTGCTTCATATGGGGAGAATTGATGCATCTGTTGTGACTTATCTTCAAAATTACTGTAGTCTCTGTTCCCCTGGCTTGATGCAGCCAGCACTGCTTGTCAACTCTCAGAATCTTTGGCCTGATTCTGATCTAATTCAGTGCAAATCTGAGCAATGCCACTGATGTCAACTGAGTTGTTCCAGAATGGAGCTGTTGTGAAATTGCATTTTGCCTGTGGAGTACAGCAGGAACATTACATTCATTGCATGAGTTTGGAGTGAGGGAGGGAAATCCTTTCCTGAACACACTAGTACTGAGTTTGTACTGAGTTACACATTAGTGTAAATGCATTTACAGCCCCACAGAAACAGACAGTTGCATCCCTTTTTCAAGATGGGGTGCCTGGCTTTTGAACTGGCTGGCTTCCCTTCCACAGGGGAAGCCTCAGGCTGGCATTTTTTCAGAGGGAGACACTGAAAACAAGCAATTTTGCTTACCCACCCAAAGCAGACTTAATTTGCCTGGCTTGGATACACTGAAAGAACAGAAAAAAGAATGCATTCTGTTCATTGCTTGGAAAGGTTTTGTGCTAAATGTCCTCTCCCTGTGTCCCCAGATTATCGACCCCAAGATGCCACGTGAGGGTTTGCTCCACAATGGAGTCCCCATCCCTGTGCCACCCATGGATGTGCTGAAGCTGGGGGAGCAGAGGCAGACAGAGGCAGGAGAAAAGCTCTTCCTTGTCCTTTTCTTTGACAACAAAAGAACTTGGTGAGTGTGTGCAGACGGGGCTGTGGTGAGTGTGTGCAAGAAGATTTAACATAATCTTTGGGATGTGGGAGCAAACAGGGATTATGAGGGTGTTACATGTAAATTGGGGAATTTAAACATGCAGCAGTCAAGAGGAGTCTAAATAAAGAAGAGGGCCTGCTTTTCCTGGCCCAAGAGCACAACATCTGACAGCTCCACTTCCACAGTGAACAGCCCAGCATCCTTCACCCAGAGCTCACATCACCACAAAAATACTGAGGCACACGAAGAGCCAGTTTGCAGCAAATTGCAGAGAGCATTTGACTTCAGAACACCAGCAGCCTGTTCCAATGCTGCACAAAAGTTTTGCCAAAAATTTCCAGGCTAACACTTTCAGAATGCTGGGTTTATTTCATTATTTAGACTCTGCTGATTTTTCAGAGGTGCTGAGTACCAGCAGTTTAAAAATCAAGATCTTTAAGATGGAAAAGGTAGGTGTAAGCACATAGGTTCAAAGCAGGAAAAATATCTCAAGGCCTTTTGTTGCTGTGCTTCAGGCAGGATGAATCTGCTGATTTTAGCATTAGTTACTGACCATGCTCATATGGTAACAGTCAACCAGACAGATATAAGAAGCCATAAACCAGTGAAGGGCCTTAAAATTACCAATAAGTCTTTGAAATCTGTGTGAGAAACGATGGGAAATTTGTGAAATTGGAGATTCATGCTAGAAGAGGTGACAGCTGCCTGCTGAGCCCACTGGATTATTGAACCAGCAAATACCACATGGGAACATGAACCAAGTAACCAGTGACACAGGAGGTGGGACCTGTGTGCAGCTGGGGTCACAGAAACACAGTTTATGTGGATGCTAGACTGTTGGGATGCTGTGGGAACAGAAGAGAGGTGGGCTTGCCTTTTCTTCTGCCACCTCTATAAAATAACATTATCAGGAGTTTAAAAAGAAGCCTTGTGCTGTTTGAAGAGCCCTTCTCCTTAGTCTTCAGGGAAGGGTTTGTGCTGGCATTCTAGGAAGAGCAGGGAAGCTCCAAGAGATCGGGGAAAGGCTGGAGGAAGGGGGTGAACATTGCCTGAGGGTGATGCCAGGGCTGGAGGGAAGACAGAGCAGAACCAAACACACAGTGGGGTAAAGCAGGGGGGGAGGGTTCCCCTTCCATTTGGGGGCTGCTGCAGTGTTTTATGGGGTCTGAAGAGATGGGAACAAGGTGCAACAAAGAAGAAGTATTTGCCATGTGCTTGGGAAGTTGGGAAGGGGATCACATTTACATCACTTGATGAGGGTGTCTGTGTCCTCTGGGTAAAAAAGGTGTCAGGAGACAAAACTCCTGAGGCTTTTTATTAGCACACTGACTGCATTGTTCCCCTGTTCCTGATTACAGGAACCACTTGATAAAGAGCATGTTCTGCAAAGAGAGACTAATGATTTGTAGCAGAAAATCAATGGCACTGCCATGCTTCCTGTTGCTGTAGTCATCAGTTTTCAAAAACTTAAATCCAAGGTTGTAATTGAAGCTATCTTCCCAGTAGAAGTAAACATTTCCTTGGCTTTGCCTTGCTCTTGTTGAATACAAGCTCTGCTGCATGTTTACACTCTTAAGAGGCCACTCAGAGCCTTGTTTGCAGTTTGTGGGAAGCTGAGGTGCCTCAGGAAAGTACTAAAATCCCCTCTTGGAGTCAGATCCAATTTTGATTGACTTCAGTGATGCTGTGGAAGGGTGACAAAGACTGAAATTGTCATGTTTGTGCTGAAGATCAGCTGAGCTGCTCTGGATTGCCCATATTGGCTGAGTGGGAGGTGCATTGAGCTGTGCCAGCAGTGGCTGAGGTGGAGCTCTAAGGGGCTGGATGTTCTTAGGAGAGGTGGGTGACACATTTCTCAGTGTCCAGTTAACCTGGACAAATGACCACGCAATAGAAGCTTGCTACAGCCAAGGCATTTGCAATTTAAGTCATTCTTTGGGGTCATGCTGTGTCATCCTGGTTCTAGGTGATAACTCAGATAGTTGTACCCACCTAAACTAATGCTCACGGCTTCTTGGAACTAGACAGAGCTTTCTTGGGGATAAAAACTCACTTTCCACCATGGACATCCCTGTATTTGCTGCTCTGTGGAACAGGAATTTCCAGGTTTCCCCTGAGCTCCAAGGAGCATTGAAAGCCTTGAGTAAGGACTCCAAGGAGAGAGAAGACTGTGCTCAGAAGGTATTTTTGCTGCAGCTGGTTCTTCTATGCCAAATGCAGAGATTTAAACATTTGTACCATTGTTGTGGGGCGTTAATGATAAATAAATACATTACATGAGGGTAACTGCTCCTGGGGAGGAGGTGACAGCTCTTTGCACTCCTCTCTGCTGCAGGCAGTGGCTGCCACGGGACAAAGTCTTTCCCCTGGGCGTGGATGACACCGTGGACAAGCTGAAGATGATGGAGGGACGCAAAACCAGCATCCGCAAGTCGGTGCAGGTGGCCTACGACCGAGCCATGATCCACCTGAGCCGAGTGCAGGGGGACAACCCCTTCATCCCAGCCACCTACCTGTGAGGGGCTGCTGGGGCCAGGCCTCCCGTTCCTCCACACCTCGAGCTCACTGCACTGCCAGAGTGCAGCACCTCCAGCAGCTGTCAGCACTCCTTGGAGTACCCTGAAATGTGCCAAAAAAACCCCCTCGTCCAGCTTCTTTCTGAATGTGTCTTGCTGAAGAGCTGGCAGGAGATGAAATGTAGTCTACAGGGAGTAAGGTAGGTGGGAAAAGCTGACAGGTGACAGGAGCAAAGGTGAGTTGCTGCAGTGAGCAGAGCACACAGCACTTGGATGTTTGGACCTCATGCACCGTCCCCTGCCTCTCCTGTACCGCCAGGGTTTTGAGTCGTCAGCCAGTCCCAGGTAATTCCTGGAAACCTGGCACCCCCAGGACTCTTTACAGAAATCCCAACTGGACTTTCTTGTGCCAAATTTACCCTAACCATCATTGGCCTTTTCATTTTTCTTTAAATGACATTGTCCTATCACATAAAAACCCCACAGAATCGTAGCTGGGAGCTGTGATTGTGATTTCCCTGCCTGCGTACATTTTGTTTTCATGTTTAGATTTCTCTCACTGCATTTAGAAAAGCCTGAGATTTTGGTAACCTTCCCCCCCCCTGCACAGTTACATGCACAGATGCACAGAGCTTTAAAGATGAAAGTCCAATTACCTGATGTGTGTCTATATGTATGTCCTAGAAATTTATTTTGTAGTTTCATGTTTGAGTTCTGATTTCTGTGACTCTGCTTGTTGCAGTAACATTTCATATCATAACTTAGCACAGTATCTAAGGAAAGAAAACTTCCTTTTTTAAGAAGTAATTTTGGAGGTGTCTAATGAGCTGGAGCAGCTCTGCAGGCACTGAGGTTGATCAGGGTTGGAGGGAGATGCATCTTTTGTGTTGGTTTATGCACATTTGGTGTAAGGCTCCTCTTCCTTTCCCCCCCCCGCTTTTTCTGTCTGTTTTCCTCTGATGCATTTTGGACTGAAACCAAGCACTGACCAGAGCACACAACCCTTCTGCTGTTCACCTTCTCCCACACGTGCACATCCTTCCCTGGTGTGTGGGTCTCCAGTGTTGTCATCCAAGTAAACCCAGACAATCCCTGTTGGTTTGGGTTTGCATTGCAAAAAACGGGGACAAACTGATGTTTGGAAACTTGGTGACTAAATCTTTTCTATTAGCCAAGGACTTAATGATTTCTCTGATCTCTTCTGTTGCATATCCCTCTTTGCTTTCCCATTTTAAAGAGCCAAAGGTGCAAAGCAAGATTGTAGATTGAATATCATCATTTTGGTTTTTAACTCAGTATTTTTTTATTATTTTTAACTTTTTCATACTGAAGAGAATGTGGAGTCAAAATAATAATAATAACTAATGATAATGAATAGTAGGGAGTAATCACTGCCATTTCTACTTGCTCTACTTTTTTAAAATACCACTTCTTATACATTGGGGCATGGAACTGCCTTTGAAGGAATTTTAAGATTCCTGTAACATATAGAGATGGGGCATAGGAGTTTGTAAAAATATTAATAGTGATACTAATGCCCATGGAGTGTGGCTAGGGAAGGATGTTGTGTATATAGTTGTAAAATGTTCTAAATTATTTAGACCTATTGTCACCATTCTTGAAGTCCTCAGTTGTGTTGCTGGGTCTTTTATATGCACACAGTGTAATTTATTTAAAGGAACATACACTTTTCCAGGTGGTAGCTCAGCTGTGGACTAGTGACCTGTGTATATGTTTTAAGGTCTTGGGAGTTGGTCTTTTATTTTTTTTCCTCTGTTTTGTTTGGTTTTTAAATGATTTTAGAATTTGGATTGGCTGATACCCTGTTGTTGCTACAGAACCTAAATGTTACTGTGAGTCTGCTGTAAAGCACAGATTGCTCTATTTATTGTAGAAAGTGAGTTTATTTGCTTTCTAGAATTGTTTATATCAGATGGTATAAGAGAAGTAATAAGAAAATCTATGCTTGTAAAGAAAAAAAAAAGCTAATTTTACCTACTATAATCTGACTGTCTGAGACTATATTTTCTCTCTGAGAAATAAATGTTCTAATGTATGAAAAAAAAAACCAAAACAACAAAACAGCACCCTCAGACAGAGTTCTTCCTTGCTAATGTTGTCCTGAAATCCAGAACTTACCGTGATGGCTTTTAATCATCCCAGTGGTCCCAGGTGCAGGTGGGAAGAGCAATGACAGGGAAGTGACACAGGGAGGGGTTTCTTGTCCTGCCTCCACTGTGTCCCAGGGGTGAGGCTGTTCCCCATGCAGTGGGTGACACAACTGGGTGCTGCATGGAGAGGTCCCACCTTGTGCTGGTTTTGTTTGTTGGGTTTTTTTGTTTAGAGTTTTTTTAAATTCTTTCTTTTTTTAATTGATGTTCAACTAAGGAGCACGAGGTCTGTCTCTCAGAAAAACAACAAAAGTCCAAATGCCTGAGAAAAACAACTCCACCTTAGGAAAGAGATTTCTTGAGATACTGTTTGGAGTTTATTGGCAACAAGGTTCTGCCTGTCACATGCTTGGCCCCAGCCTCACTGCCTGCTGTGTTCTCCCCACTGCCAACAGAAAGGGAAAGGGGAGAGACTGGGAGCCTCCAGCCCCTGCCAGGAAAAGCCCTGGTGGCCCAGCAGGAGTGCTGGGAGAAACCCAGGGTGGCCCAGATTCCCTCATCCCCTCCCAATCCAGCCCTTGGCCCACAACAGGTGTTCTGCCCACGGAAGGAAAGGGCCCATGAAAACACCCACAGCTGCTCTGAGTTAACAGCACCCACGGCAGGGCCAGCCAGGGCCTGGCCACAGGGATGCTGTGGGGGACAGCTCCAGAGAGCTGCACTGCCTGCTGGGCACAGCCACTCCTGGACCCAGGATTGTTCCTCCCCGGAGTGCTGCCGGCAGCCCCGGCACAGCCCCGCCCTGCAGGGCCCGGGGAGGCACCTGCCAGCACTGCAGACCCTGTCTCCAACAAACAGGCTCTCCCCTGCTTCCACTGGGAGCTCCCATCTCCACTGCCCAAACCCTTCCTGCAAGGGATGCCTTGAGATGTGTTTCTGTCACCCCTCGGGCAGAGCCAACACTGCAAGAACACATTGGGGCAGAAATACCTGCAGCTCTGGAACACCCCCCACCTCCAGAGGGGGTCAAAACCCTACAACACCACAGCCAGGCATCCTTCTTGGGTGTGGAGAGGAGGGGGAGAACAAGGGGTTCATGTTATAAATATAAAATCTGCTACAAAGAGAAGACATATATTGTACATCTTTGACCCATATACACAAGAACACAATATACACAGAACGCCTCGGAGGAGTGGGGACGCTGTCAGGAGGTTTTTGAGAGATGTTGCTCCCCTACCAACACCCTCTCCGTGCCTTCCCCACACGCTGGATGGGGCTGTACTCACAGAACATCAGTCACCAAAAGTTCCACCAAGCTGGCACGTGTCATTCCAAGTGTGTGTGGATGGAGTGGTCGTGGCCCCCGTGGTGCCTGCCCCGCTGCCCTGGGGAGAGGTAGGCGAAGAGGATGGAGAGAAGGAGGGAGGGCAGGCACGAGGGACTCTCTTGTGAACCCACAAAGTGCTTGGGGGGTCTCTGGACCCTCGGAGCGAAGGTAGGCCCTGAGAGAAACTTCTTGCCCTGCCACCCTCGTGGGGAAGGATTCTGCAGCCAGGCAGGTCTCTGATAAGGCATTTTCATCTGGGAGTTGGCGCAAACAGTGTCAGAAGAGAGGAAGGAGCAGATGGGGCAGCGCTCGTGGTGCAGGTCAACAGGAGGCAGCGAAGCCAAAGTGGTCCCAGCCAGACAAGCCCAGGACTGGGAGTGCAGAGGACAGGAGGGCTTCGTCTCTGGCTCAGTTTATCTGTAAAGCTTCTCCCATGTTCTCCCTCAGCCCCTTGAAGCCTCCCTTCCTGGCGTGAGCCATCAGCACGGAGTGAAATACTGAGAGTCGTCAAAATGGCACATCCAGGCGCATGGAGTGGCAGACAGGCACACGTTCAGAGTTAAGACAAGAGTCCAGGTGAGCTTTGTACAGCAAGGAGCAGCTCCTGGCTGGAGTATCCGAGGACTTGGGATGACAAAAATGCCACAGTGATCAGATCGGGCGAGGACAAGGGGCGGGCACGGGAGAGAGGAGCCATCTGGGCACCTATCGGCGGTAATGGTTTGGGGCATCTGCAAACATGTACTTGAGTCTGTAGGCTTCAGCCAGCAGCAGCCCAATCTCTTCGTTACCCCAGTGTATTGTGGGCAGGTTTTGGAGCAACATCAAAAGGCCCTGGAAGAGGGGAAGATGTTTAGTTTAGAGAGGGTGAAGGCAGAGCACAGATCCAGCGCAGGCTTGGGGCCAGCCTGACCAGTGGCAGCTGCACTCAGTAACACAGGTCTGAAAGGCTCATTAAGATGTGCTTGTGTCTAGATCTGAACTAGTGAAGCACCCCAAGCCCCTTGAAATAAAGGATGCTATTCCAGGGTTACAGCTGGACACAGGAGGGCAAACACTGTGATCAGAGCTGGAATGGGATGTTTGAACCCTCAACAGCTCCGTTCTCTGTCATCACCAAGGCAAGTTACTTCTAGGCAAAGCTCCTGAGACCAGATGTTCTTGGAGCCAGCTCTGACAGTTGTCTATGTCCACACTGGGCTCCCAACCAGAGCAATTCCCTCCCCTCCACACCCAGGGAATCACCCCCAACTTCAGGCTCTTACTTGGAAGTCTTCCTCATCCAGGATCTCTTTCCGCCACTTTATCAAGAAGGCAGCGCAGACGTACAGGTGGAAATGGGAGAATCCTTCTGGCTCTGACTGTGGACAGCAAAACTCTGAGTGAGCTCCAGCAGCTCAGCTGCAGAACAACTTCCCCAGACACAGATGTCCTACTGGGTCACCCATCACCCAGCTGGCTGTAAACATCCTGGGGCCACCCTGCTTTGTGCCCCTCAGCTGGTGCCAGGAAACCTCTGTCCCCCTGGGGACAGGGACACAAGTGACAGTGACAAGCCAAGCAGGGGGGTCAGTGGAGCCTGCATACCTGGTAGGTGTCCCAGAGGCGGATGGTGCAGCGGAGGGGCAGCTCCCTCATGAGCAGGTTGTTCATCCAGCGAAAGGCAAACTGCAGGTACTCGACCTCGTACTTCCTAAAGTGATTATGTACCTGCTCTGAAACAGCACATTTCACTTACACACCTGGGGCTCACAGTGCCCCAGCTCCAGCACACTGCTCACAGCACAGTGGCTTTCACACTTTCAGGCTGAGACCTTTTTCTCCTGAATTCCTCCTCTGCTCACCCTGTGCTGTCACCAGGAGGTTTCTGGCTGACCCTGCCCTGCCCTGGTTCCATGAGTGTTGTAGGAAGTGTCTACCCCTGCCCCGAGAGTTCTCACAAAGGAGTCCTCCCTCTGTTGTGACAAACCTGACCAGATTCCTGTGTCACCTACCATCGATCCTGCTGACCAGCTCCTCCAGGGCTTTGACTTTCTTCTGGATCCCTGGCTGTGCAAAGGTGTAGTTGTCCTGTGGGGAGAGGCCCCGAGTCAGAAGCAGCAGCTTTAACAACAGCTAGAAATGATCAAACCCAGATCAGCAGTTGGACAGGGAGATGAGATTATCATGAGCCAAGGAGACAGGGCTCTTGGGCACCAGGATTGTCTGCCTGCTGTGAATTCCCTGGTCAGGACAGGGCCATCTGGACAGCCACAGCACCCATCTCCCCAGAGTTCACTAACACATTCAGCTCAGGGAAGGAGCAAAATCTCCCTAATGCTGGAGCATGCAGAATACTCACCCAGACAGGGAGAGGAGACAACCACACTGCTCCCCCAGCAAGGGCAAAGAAACTCCTGTGGCCCCAGAGGCTCACCTGTATCCCATCCAGCAGCTTGCTCATGCACCAAAAGCTGTCGGCTTCGATGCTCCGTAAAACATCCTGGGACAGGTTTGTCACGTCAAAGTTTTCCACATCCTCCTCTGCAAAAGGGAGAGGGAAGAGCATCAGGGAGATGGGAGACACCAGGGACATGGGACAAACCCAGGGGCTTTATCAGGCTAAAGCTTTGCAAGAGGCACTGCAAGACTCCCTGTGTGTTAGGGGTGTGCCTGGCATAGTCACAGCACCCGTGCACTCACCTACTCCTCCAACTCAGCTGAAGAACCCCAAAAGACTTGCTGGCCATGCCCTGAACCCAGTCCAGCTCCCCAGGGAACCACAGGAGGGATCCCACAGTACTTTTGTCATCCTTCTGGGACAAGGGCTGTGCAGGGACAAAGCTCTGGCACATTGGAACCCCTTGGGCACACCTGCCGTGGGGGACAGC
Organism: Aphelocoma coerulescens; assembly: GCF_041296385.1. NCBI lineage: Eukaryota > Metazoa > Chordata > Aves > Passeriformes > Corvidae > Aphelocoma > Aphelocoma coerulescens. The sequence continues at coordinate 4,192,352 of NC_091039.1, read as the reverse complement.
AGGTCTCTGCCAGCTGGGAGCACCATAGGGAGAACTGGGAAAGGGGAAACCTTCACTGCAGCCAGAAACCAGAGAAGGAAACTCTGCCCTTGGCTTGGGGCAGCACAAGGGAGCTGCCAGTTGCCACTCCCAGCTGGATTCTTCACCAAAGCACAACAGAGGCACCCAGCCTGGAGGCTGCCAGCTTTGAGGACCCATGAGAAAGAACTGCCAAAGCTTCAGGAACCTCTGTAGGGAGAGCAGGACCCTCAGGCATAGCTGCAAGGAGCCAGAAGCATGCAAAGATCTTCCTGGGCAGCAAAAAGGCACGGAGTTGAATCCAGCACAGGGACAGCTGGGCCACGTGGCACAGAGAGGACTCAGCTTCGTGGGGTTTCTCTCTCTCTCCTGGAGCCTGGCTGGCAGGAGAGCTCCAGCAAACAGAAGCTGCCCCATGCATGGCAGAGCCTCGGTGTGGGGGAAGCAGAGATTTGTGCAAGTTTGTTTTTTAATACCCAGGGGGAGTCTGACAGCACAAGGGTCAGCGGCAGCTCTGTCCCCAAAGGATTCTCAGAGAGTGAAAAAGGCTTCTTGCTTTTAGATGGGCTTGTGAACCCCCAGGGAGTGTAAGGGAGAGATGCCTTGAGGAGGGAGTGACAGTGGTGCTGGTGAGTTTGGAGCAGAATCTCCTGCTCTGGCTCGAAGCCAGGCTCACCTTAACCTGGTGGCTGGAGAGGGAAACAGGCATGGGAAAGCAGTGGGACCGAGGTGGGGAGACAGTCAGGAGACACAGGTCTGGCCCTCCTGGCTTGGCTGACCCAGCAGTTCCCTTCCTTTTCTCCATGGGAAGAGAGCACCCACCACGCTGTTGTCACGCCACTGAATCAGATCAACAAATAACAGGGCTCAACTGGCCCTGTTCCAAGTTCAGAGGCTCAGAAATCCTTGGGAAAAAACAAGAGAAGGAGAAGATGGGGCTCGGGGCTGGAGCCAGGCCACCCTCTTGGCTCAGATACACTGCAGGGCACTGCCACAGGCTGGTGAAAACCAACACCAGCAGGTCCTGCCTGAAGGAGGAAGGGCAGGACAGTCAGTGACTCCAACACTGCTCCCACCTCTGCTTCTCCTCTGGGGCAGAGCTCAGCTCCAGAGCAAACTGCCACCAGGAGCTCTAGGGACAAACAAGAGCTGGTCAAGCACTAATCTCACTATCTTGTACTGCAGAAAGAGCAGCAACGCTGTTTTCCAGCTGCACATCATCATCACCATCCAAAACTGTCACTCTTCTGCTGCCTTCTCTATAGACAGTCTCAAAGGGTCCAGGCAGGGAGACAGGCAGGCAGAATATGTTTAGTGTCCATCTCCTTCCTGAGGTCTCACAGAGAGGAAGGTGGATGGGCAGGCAAAGGAGCAGGACGTGGACACCCAGAACTGGTGGCAGAGGCAGGCTCAGCCCTGAGGGAATGAGCCCTGTGCAAAGACCTGCCCATGGATGGAGGACCACGATGGAGAAGGAGACATGGTGACCTGCCCAGGTGATGGGGAACACCCTGCTCCTTGCACCAGCATGGGGACAGGAGGAGCAGCTCTGCCAGCACCCCCGTGTTAAAGCAGAACAGTGGCAGGAGATCCCCAGCAGGAGGCAACACACACTGCAAGAGGCTGTGAACCGAACCCCAGGTCTCTGGTGGGGCTCAGCACAAAGACCTGCTTAGCAGCAGCACTAAAGAGGCCTCATGGAAAGGAGATACCAACATATGGCTGTGACAGGGACTGAAAGGAAGCCACTGGCTTGGTGACAGCCACCTACAGCAGTGCCACACGGAGCCCAGGGATAACAAGAGCTCAACAAAAGCAAAGTTCTGTGAGTGACGTTTCAAAAGGGCTCAAGGAGGACACAGGAGAAGGGAAAGACCAGAGAAGCCAGGGCTCTGTGCACCCACATCCCTGCTTTCCACAGGGAGGCTTTAATGACTCCCCGTATTCTGGAGAGCAGAGGGGGCTCAGGGCAGGACTGGACAGCTGGAGGAGAGTTAAGCCCAGCCTCAGCTCACAAATTCCCACAGCTCTGGGCAAGTCTGCACTGCACGCAGTGAGCCCCAGGCCCAGGACAAAACTGGAGGTCAGGAGAGGCTGATGAGTGGTGACACAAGTGTCCCCATTCCCATCACCCAAGTTTCTGCTCCTACGTGCAGGGAAAGAGTGTCTTCATTGGACTGTGATTAGGATTTAGTGACAAAGCCAGTTAGAGGCAAACAAGATCAATACTTCCCATGGCACTGCTCCCCTCTACAGCCCTGGTGTGGTGCCAGACAGGTCCCAAAGCTGGAACAACCTCTTATGCAAGGCCTGGAATCAGGGATGGAAGTGGTGTCACACAGGCAGAGAGCACTGGGAGAGGCTGCAGGGCCAGCACTGACACAACCTGGGGATGCTGAACTCACTTGAGCTTTGTCACTGCCATCCTAAATGCAAACACAAGCCCTGAGAGCTGGGCGTGACTCAGCAGAGGGGCTGCAGGACCTGAGCTGGGAGGGACTGAAACCTCAGTGCCTGTGCTTGTTATGCCCTCTCTGATCACCTGGAAAAACGGGGGTATGGTTTCCTCCAGGAGGTGCTGAGGTGTCATTCCTGCCCCAATTCCTCAGCTGCCACAACATCTCTCTACATCCCCATCCTCCCTAGAGGTCCTGGGAGCTTGTGCCCATCCAGAAGGCACCACCAACAAGCTCAGCTGCTCCTGCACCTTCAACACCTCCCTCAAGCTCTTCCTCAGCAGCACCTGCAGCAGAAGCCATCAGTCAGGAGGAAGAATCACTCCAGCTTTGGATTGCTCAGTGGCAGGGGCCCAAAGCTTCCATGCTTGCTGCCAAGTAGCTGAGGCAGTGGTGTCCATGCAGGAGGCAGGGAGAGCATCACAAGAGGTGAGCCAGTTTGCCATGTTGGGGGAGAGGAGAAAACACAGCAGTTAAACCTATCCCACCTGCCAAGGGTGCACTGCAGTCTGCCCACCACCTGCAAGAAGCAGGAGGTTTGGATCCAGACTGGGTGGATGCAAGTGTGGGAAAAGCAACTGGTCTCAACTGGCAGAAGGGGTCAGGGGAGTTCAGATAAGGACTGGAAAACTCTGGGGATGAGCTTCTCCCTGCCTCAGCCTAGCTGGTGTTTTCTGGAGCTGGTCAAAGGAGCACACACACCCAGGATTCAAGGCATTGCTCAGAAGGAAGAGGCAAACAGCGTCAGTGGGATGCCTTCAGGCAGGCTCAGGAGATGCAGGTTAATAAAGGGGTCATCCAGGCCCCAGAGCATCCAGGGCAGCTAGAAGAAGCAGAAGAAACAGCTTCCTGTGAATGTTTTCCCCTCAGTTCCCCTCCTTCAGGACCTGGAGAGGCCCACATCCTTCCGGCACCTTCCATGGCGATGATGGAAAGGCATCAAGACAAAGGCACTGCAGTGTGGCCGAACTGCTCTCACCACTGCCCGAGCCAGCTGTATTTAATGCCTCTGCACACAAGGGCTGGAGTTTGTTGGGTAACTGCTGACTGTTCCATTGTTTGTGTCAACTTCAAACAAAGGAAGCTGCTGAACTGTTCCCTGGAAGTGACTGACAAGCTACAAACCATTCCCTGCCTAAACCACACTCCTTTTCCCCATTCCCATTTTCCCTTTCCAACCCTTGCAGGAGATGCCAGACCAGACCAGTGAAGGATGTTTCAGGCCTTGGGCTGATAAAACGTAGAGTGCAGACATTATCAACCAGACACATTAATCAGCTGCTGAGCTCCAAGGAGAGATTTTAACTGATCTGCAGAAAAGAGGATTTGTTGTCTGCAAATGCAATACCTCCCCAAATCACAGGATGATGGGTCAGAAGCCTACAATGAACTTGGCAGTGGGGACCAGCCTGTGAGACTGCTTCATGAGAAGCCCCTGGATTGGACAGTAGAAGATCAGGGTGTCATCCTGGCCTTGTGTTTCACAGCTAAACAACATCACCAGCTTGTGATCTCCCACCTCTGGCCGTCAGCTCTGAGTCACATGGGCACCCCACGGTCCCCAGAGAGCTGCAGTGGTCCCGGCTGTGGGGGACAGCCCTTCAGAAGCTCTGATTCCAACATCCCAGGGGACACGGTGGGCAGCCAAGCAGAGGAGCCGGCTGGCAGCACAGTGGGTTCCTTTGAGGATCTCGTGGTCAACAAAACACCTGCTCTGAAAGGAGAGCAGGAGCAGCAAACCCAAGAGATTTGAGGATGGAGCCAGGGCTGGTGCCAACTTCCCAGAGCAAGGGAAAATGCAAGGGGAAATTTTCCAGGCCAGTTGTACACCCACCTGTGAGCATGGGAATACCTGCAGGTGCCACACAGCTGTGTGAGCCCTCAGTGGCTCTGTGGGCAGGGGGTGCCTGAGCAATACAAGCTGTTCCCTTTCCCAAGGAAGATACAGCTGGGAAAATACAGGGAGAATTTCCCTTGAGCAAGAGACTTCCCACAGAAAGGTGAGCTGTCCCTTGGTACAGGCTGCACAAGGATTACCAAACTGTGCAAGGCCTCTCTGGCTGCAAGAACTTGGGTGCAGCACAGACTGAGCTGATCCAGGCTCCAAGGATCCTGAAAATTAATGATCCAGCATGGAGAGCCCTCAGCCCTGCCCTGCCCAGCTCCTCAGGGGCCTGTCTGCAAAGGCAGCTGTAGAGAGGAGGCTCCAAACCAACTACTTAAATCCTGTTGCAGAGGGGTTATGAGGGACTGACCACTGCCAGCTCTTTCCCACGGACATTAAAGGCAATTATTGATTTGTCTTTTAACTCTGACTGCTACACCAGGGAGCAGGTAGGCACCACAACAGCTTGTGACCTAAAGGCTGGCTTTCAGTCCCAGGCTCTGGAGACAAAAGGGTTGTTGTTGCTTGGCCAAATTCAGCTCAACTGGTCCTGCAGAGGAATTTTTCCCTCCAACCCAAGTTTCAGAGAGAGCTGGAAACAGGAAGGCCACATCCAGAGAGGAAGCTTCAATCAGGAGTGAAAACAGCCCTGAAGGATGGTGAGAAGTACGAACCCAGCACAGAGCCTGACAGGGCCAATGCAGCATGAACTCTGCTGCCACATGCAGGGAGAGCTGAGCCCTAGCACCCACCAGGGTACAGGACTGCAGAAGTCACACCACGTACCCACAGGCAGCTCTGATGCTTCACACCAGCTCCCTTCTTGCCTGGGTCACTCACTGTGCACAGCTCTCCTTCTAACCCAATAAATCAATCCTGAGCAAGTGGTCTCTGCCAGGACTAAATGCCATGGATGCTGCTCAGGCCACAGGAGAAGCCTCTCACAGGGAACCTGCTCAGATCTGACCTGCTCTTCCCACAGAAGGGAATTCACTCCAGCTGCCATCAGAGACACATTTGGTGCTTTCTCCTTCAGGCTGTGAGGAGCAACAGCACTGCCCAGGGATCAACCCTGAGCACACTGGCTGTCTCAGTGGCAAGCAAGGTGGCTCAGCTCTTCACAAGGCCCTCAGCAGAGGCAGATCAGCACTAGTTTACAAAGCCTCAGCTTGATAGTGGAAGGCTTTCACTCACTTCAACACTTCAACTTTTGGATAAAACCTTAAAAATATTTATTCAACAGGATTTCTGTCACTAATACAGTCTTATAAATTCGTTTTTCCTTCTATTTACAGTGAAAACTAAGAGCCTTTAAACATGGGGATTATGACATCCCAGCATTAATGTCAACTCCAAAACACAGCTAGAGCCAGAGAAAGAATAAAAGCATGATGGGTGGAAAGGACTTGATCTCCAGGTAAAAGCAAGCGGCTGACAAGAAATCCAGAAGCAGCAGGGAGAAGTCAGTTTGCTTTCTGAAACTCTCAGTTTGAGAAACACACCTGTACTAGCAGCAATGGAGGGAATCTGTATTTAAATAGTTTATTTCACATTCTTGGCAGGGTCTCTTTATATTTCACTTATTCCTCCTAGAGCAGGAACTGTCTCCCAAGTCCAAGCTTTTAGAGCAAGACCCTCCTCCCAACTCCATATATCAGGGCTTTGCCTGAACTCCCTCAGTGCCTAAAAGATCCCACTGCCCTCCAAGCTGAGAGGTTGGTGAGTACACTGAAATGCAAACCCACCCTTAGCACTTAACCTTCTGTGGGGCTCAGCAAGATTATGAAACTGAAGTCAATTCAGCCAGGGAGCAGAGATACAAGAGGTCAAAATACAACTCCAGCCTGGCCCAGGCACTCTGAAGGAGGAGTACATCATCCCCTTCTCCAGCAAAGCGAGTTTTCCTCATGCCAGCATTTCACACCATTGCAAACCCCGTGGTCAGGAGTGCTTGGAGCAGCAAGTGTCACTTACCAACGTGCTCAGAGAGGAACACGACAAAGAACGGGGTGACCAGGTCATTGATGCCCTGCACATAGCCGCTGGCTGGGTGGCGAATGGCCCAGATAAACAGGATTCTCTCAAAAATCTAAGGAAGAATGAGGGAAAGCAGGTACCTGCATTAGCCATGCACAAAGGGAAGGCAGAAAAGCATAACTGCTAAGCTCAGGGAGTGCAGACCATGCACTGACAGGCTTTTCTGTAGCAGTAAGGTAGGGTTAGAAGCATAAAAGTCCTAAGAGAAACTCCTGTGTGATCCACAGATCCCATACACAGGCCAGCCCACTCTTCAGACAAGACAGTCCAGGCTCCTCATCAAAACCTCTGCCTGAAGAAAGGCAAACCCAACTTTTCAAGACCCAGATAGCTTAATATCCACAGGACAGGGCTGCCTCTTGGCAGAGCAGCGTCCTTGGCTGAACATCAGGTGTGAAGATGAGGTATCAGCACAGTACTTCCAGAAAAACACAGATCAGGACAGTTCCCAACAGAGCAGCCTCCCTCACAACAACCAGCATTCCCAGACTGCCCCAACCCCCTGGACACCATGCTCTGACACACCACATACACACACTGAGCTTGTTTCCAGAGAGGACAGGTGCCCACACCTCCTGGCCACCTCTCGAACCCATCCCTGCCCGGTAGCTCCCATAAAAAAGGTTTTGAAGCAAAACAGAACTATCCTGTGTTCTGGTTCAAATGCCTTCAATTTGTCTCAAAACAAAAGCTTCAGGTTTTTTACCAGCTCTTGGCTCCATCTTGCCAAAGAAGAGATCATCTCATAACCCCCAAGCTCCAAGTTTGATGTCTTCCAGAAACATGGGACAAGACCAGACAGTTCCAGGAGGTATTTGCATTGGGAGCTGTCAGGCAGGGAAGTTTCCTCACAAAGTTAACTCACTAGGAGCAGTGCTGGCCTCACTCCACACACACATCCCATGGCAAATGTAGGGCAGGAGCTTCACCCCCCCCCCTTACCTCCTGGACGAGTGGCTGCTGGAAGAGGGGAATGAGTGGGTTGGTCCTTGGAATGTCAATGTGGATCTGGAAAAGAAGGTGGGTTACACACACCAGCTGTGCTTTCCAGGGGCACAATAACTCATCACAGGCTAACAGAGGGGAATCCACCATCAGTGTTCCCCCAGGCAAGAGCTGACAAGCCCAGTGAGGGCTACCTATGACAACTGTACTGACAAAATAATCTACAGGTATCTGCAGTGTGCTCTGCTCACATGCAGGCAGGTAGTTCAGAGCTGAAATTTAGTCTTAGATCAATTTAGGAAAAGCTTAAACTAACAAGGACAGAACCACGGTGCCTCTTCCCCAAAGAGAAGACTCCTCCCAGCTACAGCTAGAGCAAGTCCTGGCATGACCCTACCCACGGGGAGAAGCAGCAGCAAGAGAGAGGAAAGGGCTATACCCAAAGCAGAAAGGCAGAGGAGGTTCCTACCTGTCTGTAGGTGTCCTGGTGGTGCTCCTCATTCCGGGAGTCGTAGTACTGCTGGATGAAGCCAAAGTACTCCTCCCTTTTCCGCTGCAGGGTCAGCTTCCGGCGCTCCGAGTTGGCGGGGAGATAGCCCTGAATTGGGAAAACTCAGCTCAGGGCAGACCCTCTTTCCTCACCAGCCCTTGAAATCCTGCCAGCTGTGCACCCAGAAACATCAGGCACACAACTCAGGAGCTGGGGAAAGAGCTTTCATGGAATTTGGCCTTTTCCAGTCCCTGATCTTGGAGAAACCCAACTTCATCAGGTTCAGTTTCCCAAAAGAGCGTGAACCACCCAGTCCCCCCACCAATCTGAGCTTTGAGCTCAAAGAGGATGCAGCAATGACACTCCCTGACCAAAAAAACCCTACAGCTCACCTGTAAGCTGGGCACTGGGAACACACAAGCAAAGCTGGCTGTGGGACACATGGAGCACATGTCCCTGACGTGGCACAGTCCCCCCAGACTGCGGGGTCACAGCTCCCAGTACTTACTGAGAGCAGTCTCCACGTCACAGGCCGGACCTCTCTGGGCACACCAGGCCAGCTGCATTTTCTCAGCTCATCTGCAAACGGACAGTGGTGGCAATGGATTAGATCCTAGGCACGTCCAGGCACCACTACACCTAGAAGGAGAGGAAAGCCCAGTCTGCTCCTGCAGGCTCTGGAGACAATGAGCCTCCAGGAAGGCTCCCACACTAGCAATGACTGGGGATGTGGGTCTACTGCAAGGAGAGTAGAGATGATTTCAGCCCAGCTTGGGCACAGAACTGGGAGCTGCAGGGTCACCAATGTGCCAGGACCTCAGTTCTCATGCAGAGCCCAACAGCCCCCAGTGATCCCAACCATCATGTGAAAGATGGAGAATGATTAGGGACAGACAGGAAGTGGTTGGAGGACATCATCATCTGCCAACAGAGAGTTTGCAGATTCTTGCAAACATCCCACCTGGTACAACTGCAGGCAGTAATTTTTTCCACCCTGAAGCAGACCTGATGCAGGCAGCAGGCCCCCTCTGCCTTCCCCTGCCCACCCAGAGGCACCTTCATTCTGCCCCACTCACCCAGGTCGGTGTTGTGGCTGGAAAGGAGCTGCCGGAACTTCTCCAGGCGCGTTTTCTCCCTCACAGTCATGGGGGGAGCCCCAGAGGCGTTTTGGTCAGAGATTCGAGCCACAAGTGGAATGACAGGCCGGAGGGGAAGGGACTGCTGCTTCTGCAGGGGACTCCGCACACAGGCCTCCTCTGCAAGGACCAGATGCTGCACTGAGCTGGGGAAGGAGGTTCCACCTCTCCAACCCCACCTCGCTCTTCCAGCCACTGTCAGACACTGCAGATTTCACCCTTCTGTTCCTCAGCACCATGGAACAGCATCACTGGTCCACTCCAATGGATCAGCAGTTCACAGGCATCTGTTGTAGGTCTTCCATCACTTCCCCCCATTTCTGCCTCTCTTTCTTCCTCCTGCATCCAGACACCTGGCTGCAAGTGGATCAGACTTCCCTCTGCGCAGGGGAAGGCATGGGTAGGACACAAGAGACAAGGCAGAACTGACCTTCAGATCCCTCTGCTCTCCAGTGATCCAAACACCCAATCAAGCTAATTGCTAGTGCAGACAGAGGAGCTGGTGGGCTGCCAGTGCCACCTCCTGGGGTACTCTCACTGCACAGGCAGACAAGGCAGAGCGAGCAGGAGCTGCTGCTGCCAAATTCCCTGCCCAAGCTGTGTCAACAGGACCTCACCCAGACCTTTGCTAAACGCGGCACACCAAGACACAGAGGAAGCAGACAGTGAGCAAATCTCAGCAAGAACTTAACAGATCTCAAAACTGACTTAGCACCCAGAACATGGAATACTCTGGTACAGACAGACATGCCTGTATGCAGGATATTGAGCAGCTGAGGGCACAAGCATTAAAGCCAGGGCTCTGAAAATGGCTCCTTGGAGTACAGGATACTAAAAGGAAGAAAAAGTCTCTCTTGTGCTTATGGGCTGTGTCACAGCCTCTTGCCCACACTATGAGTAGCAACAAGCAGTTGAATTCAGTGGCCAAGCGGGAAAGCACTGGAGCACGAGGCTGCTCCTGAAGATGGCTCTTACCAGAGGTCCTGGAGAGCTGGGCCTCGCTGCTGGACTTGATGACCTTGCAGTTGGTGGGCAGGTCACCGAGGGCAGGCTGGCACCGCTCAGGCTTCACCCGTAGCTTGCTGTGGTTCTCCAAAACCTGCGCTGCCGTGGCCTTGGCCACTTTAGAGTTCAGAGTTTGCAAAGAAGATGAGGAGGAGGAGGAGGAGAAGTCCTCATCTTCGTCATCCCCGATGTCCCAGGCATCGCTGGTACTGCGGGCAAACTCGTGGAAGCTGGAGGCCTTCTTGCTTTTCATGGGGAGCCCACTGGCCTTGGAGCGGTCCTTGATGAAGCTGCAAGCCAGAGAGGAGCAGGATCAGAGCTGTGCTGTTGGATGAGTTCATTTTCTTTCCTTTCCCCATGCCCTCACTCCCTTTGTCCAGTTTCCCTGTTCCTCCTCCCAGACCTAAGGAATATGTTAAGTCTCTCTGGGCTGCCCACTGCCAGGAGTGGCTGTCACAGACTGCTGTGACAGCAGTCACAGAAGCCACAGTGGCAGCACACAGCTGGAGAGGTGCCAGGCTTCTTGGCTCAGAAGGGCAAAGGGGAGACAGGTACAATTCCTCCAGCTCTGCCTTCCCCCACCCTACACAAAAAAGGTAGATTAACACCCAAAAATAGGGCTTGCAACCTGGAGAGAGGCATGTCAGAAGTCAGACACAGCAGGTCTCCTTCCATGGACACTCCCAAAACAGCTGCACTTGTTCCCAGCAGCCAGACCAGCCTGGGTCTTTCCTCAGGCACAGAAGGAATTTACTCTTAAGCTACAGGAGCCAAAGTCCACCACCTGAAGCAGGGAACTTTTACCACTACACAGCACAAGATGGGGACAAGGAGGCAGTTCAGATCCAGAATTCTCCCTTTTCCTGCTGCAGTTCTCCAGCCTCGTAGCTGCTGGGCAGCTTTACCTCCCTTTCCCTTAATTCCTCCAGATCCAAAGAGGAGCTGAAGGATCAGACACCACTGCTAAAAAAAAAAAAAAAAAAGTCTTTCCTTTGATGTGGGTGTTACTGTGTGGATTTCTGGCCATAAAGGGCACCAGATAAGCTCTCCCTGCAAGCTTTCATAGAGCTCAAGGCAGCACCACATCCCAGTGCTGTCCTTCTTTGTTGCAATATCACAGTGCCAGGGATGCTGGAGATCTCCACCTACTGCAGAACTGAGCCCTGAACCTGCCAGGCCTTGTGGCCTGCATCTCCAGGAGACAAACACTTACTTTTTGGTGAGCCGGGAATCCAGTGGAGGATGCTGTGCTCCATAGACAGGTTGAATGCTGCAGGAAGGGGAAAAGAAAAAAAACCCAAGGTGCTGTAAAAAGAGGTCCTACAAATAATCTCAGCCTAAACTTGGGTCATGCTTCTTGCCTGCTATTGAGAGCTGAATGAAAGACCAAAAGCAGCTTTAAAAACCTTCTAACTTAAAAGCCTTAGATCCAAAATGACACATTCAGATGAAGACTTGTTCTCTGCAGCAGCAAAGAGAAACCTTCTTTAAACTCTTAGGCCCTGTCCCGCCTGTGCTGGGATTTGAGATCTGCTCTTTTCTGCACCACCAGCTCACTCCAAACAACCACATGTCTCAGTCTACCTGCTGCATACACCGAGTTAATTCTCTTTTCCAGCAAGGGGACTTCCAGTTTTGGGAGTTCACCCTTCCAGGCACTGTGGGACAGGGAAGGACTCCAGGCAGTGACACTGGGACTCCTCCGTAAATGTACTTTAGGGTTTGAACCCCATGCTGGCTCCAGGATCACAGCCAGTGCCACAGGAGAAGGAATGTCTGGTACAGTATGTGGTTTGACTCGGGTCCAAATCCTGGTTTAATCAACTACTTCCTATGTGGCCTGAAATGAGTCACCACATCTCAGTTCTTTCAGTTCCTTGGGACAAGGAGCCTGAGGGCTCCAGGCCCTACATGGGGAGCATCACCTCAGAGAGGAGCCACTAAAAACACACTCATCGCTGGTTTTGCAGAGTCTGGAGGTGAGACAGGGATCCTGACTTATCACCTGCATTTGAGGAACTATTCACAGCCACCCCACCCTGGAAAACAACCTCTGGAAAACAAGTCCTGCAATGCCATGGCAGAGACAAAGGCCCATTCAGAGCTGGCACACAAGGAACAAGCTTCTCTTGGGTCAATAGAGCTGGCCTGGTTTCTAGGAGCTGCAGATGGTGCCCGGCAGTAAAACCAGCAGAGCCCAGCCATGGAGGAGAGGGATGGCAGCCTGGTGCAGCTGGAAAGCACGCTGGGAACAAGCTGAGGATGCAGAAGCAACAGGTCCAGCTGGCAAGGAAGAGATGCAGAGAGCCAGGGCAGAGGCTGGAAACAACCACAACACAGAGAGATCCTGGTGGAGCAGCCCAACAAGGGGTGGGCTCACCACTGCAGTGGTTGTCCCTCGTGGCTGGAAGGGCTCACTGTGTTTATCCATCGAGGATTAAGCCTAGGACAGCGTGTGATGACTAATGAGTACCTGGAAGTCAGGGCAGCAATTAAGCAGATGTACCTCCACGGGTGGACATAGCAAAGAGATGATGAGTAAGAAGAACAAGCCCTCCAGATCAGCACTGCTTCCCAATGACTTGTGGCAGCTCCCTGCAGGACAGGAGCCAGCAGAGCCTCTCCCATACCCAGTACCAAACTCACACTGTCCCATGATAGCCAGCACAAGGCTGCTCCTTTTTGTCAGGGACCCACAGGCTGCCAGTGGGGAACTGCTTTGATCCACCTGTGAAGGCCTGGACTTCACAAGAGCAATGAGCGTGTGTGTTAGAGAGAGGAGGGGATGTGGCAGCCAGTGCTGGGGGAGAAAACCCTTTCCTGGGGTTCTGAATCAATGTTTGATAAAATGGCAGAGGGTCCCACCTGCACACAGCTCTTTTTAAAGTCCTACAACCCAGACATTCCCAAACAAAGAATCTCAAGCTGATCTAAGCTGTGCTCCCAGCCTGACTGGACAAGTCCCCTGTTCTGTCCCAGTTTAAACTCTTTGGGACAGGTATTTCCTGTTACCTGGATGTTCAGTGTAGGGCACAAGGGGTGACCAATGGTGTGAGGTACAATGTCTGTGCTCCCCGTGTGACACCTCACAGGATCATCACAGGGTGTGGGTTATTGACACTGCAGCAGAGCGTAGCCATGAAACGTCACTGCCCCTCTGGACACAGAACATATTTATTTCCAGCAGGCTGTTTCTCCCCTTTTAAAATAGCATTTAAATAACCCCACCAGACCCTGGCTGCCCATCTCTCTGAAGAGCAGGGAATAAACAACACATCGCAGAGGACAACACACCAGAGCACTCTGTCAACACATCCCTAGAAAATTATCAAGGAGAAAATTCCCAGTGCAAAAAACCTCAAGACAGCACTGGAAAAACAAAACACTGTTTACCAGTTCTAAACCTACACCTAAAATCCACCCTGAATCTACAGGGACCAAAAGCTAATAAACTTTATTAGCAAATAAAAGCTAATACAACTAAGTGACCAAGCACACAAAGTGTCATGGAAAAGGAAGCTAACACAGTATCCAAGTCCCTACAAAGCCTCCTTCTGCCAGATTGTCAGGGGAAAGAAAGGAGAGAGCCAAGAATCTGTACAGGAGGGTCTCTCAAAGCTCAGACAAAAAAGAAGAAAGGGGGGTTCATGTCTAGCGACTACGGATGCAGCACATCACACCTCCACCTTCTGAGTCAGGTTGCTGAAGACCTATTGGTGACTGTCCCTGGAAACCACCAGCACACAGGAGGTAACAAGGCTCCTGGATCCAGGATATCTGCCAAGCAGGCAGTTAGGAGCAGGAGAGAACACTGCCAAAATCTTCTAGATGCAGAGTGTCACAGGCAGGACCGGCTGCCGGCAAGACCGGTTCACCTGGTTTGGGGTTTCCAAGGCAAAGCTCAAAAGTCACCAAATGCAGAAGAGAGGTGGTGTCCAAGACCACCAGCTGAGAGCAGGGCTGAGACCTTCGGATAAGAGACAGGAGCAGTTGGGAAATAACCCAGGGAAAGCACAGGATTTTCCTCCCACAGGAGCAGCAGAGGAGGAACAGAGAGCTCCTTGCTCTCCCTTTGCTTACTGCAGACATGGATTGTCCAGCCAACCTGAAGGAGCTGCACAGTGACAAGCAGATGAGTGAAAGCACATTAGAAAGAGGTATTTAACTGGCCCAGCAGGATTTAAAGCCAACTAAGCATTTCAGACTGCACCTGTACCCCAGGAGGCGAAGGGCAGGGTTCAGATAAGGCAAATGAGAGCAAAAGTAAGGAGCACCAGGCAGGAAAAACACTTGAGAGAGCCTCCCCAGAGAGGTGGATGCCCTCTTTCCATGTGAGCCTTGCTCCCAAGGCGTTGTAGGGAGCCTCTCCTTCATCAATACCAGCCTCTTCTTCCTAAATACCATGTCCATCACACATTTCACTTGTTTCTCCCATCCCTGAGTGAGTAGAGATGCCTTGACAGGAACCAGAACATCACAGCCAGAAGAACTGAGGCACAGGAGCTACAAACAGAGCCCTCACAGTCCTTCCTCTTGAGCAGAGGGGGACCAGGAGCGACATCCCACACCAGAGAGGATAATGGGGGGTTCTATGCATTATCAGGGACACCCCTGTGGGACAGAGCTGCTGCCACCCAAGGCGACACCTCTAAGGACTTCGGGAAAGGATGTTCTCTTCAGTATCTGTGGAAAGGAAGACAGTACAGCCCTGGCTCTGAGACCACCCCGAAGAGGCCTCCAAGGCACCCTGATCCCTCCATCCTGCTCCCCATGGGGGGCACACAGGGGGTCCCCGCAGCCCCCACACAACCTGCCTTGTCCTACAGATGAGGGAGCAGCTCTGACCCTATCCTTGACCCTTATACATGAAGCCTTCCACCAGCAAAATTCCCGTCCCATAGCCTGGCGTGGCCCCGGCATCCCCCCTATTCCAGGGAAGAACCCCGGGGCCCCCAACCAGCTTCTCAGCCCCGCAGCCAGGACAGATCCGCCTGGTATCCCTCGAGGTACCCTCAGCCCCAGAGCCAGGGTGGGTGACAGCCCCTTCCCCAGGCAGAGCGACGGCTCCAGCCCTCAGCCGGAGCGCCGGGGGCGCGGCCCTCGCACCCCTTTCCCGGGGCTCACCTGCCCGGCAGCTTGGCGCTCCGCTTCCAGAACTGCCTGCCGCTCTCGGCCGCCATGGCGGAGGGCGGGGCGGGCCCGGCGGGCCGGCCAGCCCGCGAGCGGGGAGCGGGGACCCCCGGCCGGCCGGCCCCCGGCGCGGCGCGGGGCGCGGAGCAAGGCGCGGCCCCCGCAGCCGCCTCACGGCCGCCCGCCCGCAGCCCGCGGCGCCGCCATCTTTGCTCCGGGCGGGCCCAGCGCCGCCATTGGCCGCTGCGCGCGAGGCGTCGCGGATCGGCCAATCGCAGGCGGGCACGGCCGTGGCGCGCGCGGGGGGCGGGGCCTGCTGCGCTGGAGGGGCGGGAGAGACCATGGGGGGGACGCGGGGGGGGGGCGCGGGGCGGCACCACCCGGCTCCTGCCGGGGCGGCCAAATGACATTTTCTGGGATTTGGGGATTTCTGGTTTTCCAGGGAATTCGCGGCGCGTTTTCATCCCTGCTCTGGATCCCGCTTGCCTTTACGTGTGGCATTTTAGATCCGGTGAAGTGGGTGCTTCAGTCTGATAGGGGAGCTGTTTCTGTTCAGACTTTTAGAATTAAGGAAATTAAATAAATTAAAAAATGCCTCCAGGCAGCATGGCATTTTCTGCACCAGACGCTATTATTTGTCTTCTTTTTATTTATAGTGCACAAAGCCCATAAACAGTGCTCCAGATTGGAGTAACACCTCTCATATTATTACTATTATTCTCCAGCCCACTTACTCCCATATGGAGCACTGAAGAATAATTAATAATGAGTAGTTATGCAAATATTGTATTGTATATGCAAATTAGTGAGCAATTTTTTTTTTCCACTGCCGCCCCATAACCAACACCAAACACCTGCAGCACAAAGAACTGCAAAAAAAGCAAAAATAAATGAAAAAAACACACACACAAAAACGGCATTAAAAGGGTCAAAAACCGAACCACAGTAAAAAATTAAAAAGCTGACAACAGCTCCAGGACCATTGAGAATAAACCAGAAACAGAGTCCCAGCCTGGAACTGGCTACTTCCACTTTTTAGGTATCTGTGGTCTGGGTGTCCATGGTCTATCAATCTTGCTAATATCTACTTTCTATTCCTCTCTCTATTTATAGTTTCAGTGTCTGGTTTTTATTGTCTACTTTCTATCCAGTTTGTTTTTCATCTTTCTAGTATCTCCTTCCAATTCTTTTCATTCATGTTTCTGGTATGTACATTTTATTACACTTTTTAATATCTTTCAATTCACCTTGTTGTTGATCTTTCAAGTATCTACTTTCTACTCACCTTGATTACCTTTCTAGTCTAACTTGTTAGGGTTAGAGTTAGGATTGGTATTAGGGTTAAGGTTAGAGTTAGGATTGGGTTTAAGTGTTAGGGTTTAGGATTTAGGATTTAGTCTTTGGTTTAAGGTTAGGGTTAGGTTTTATGGTTAGGTTTTAGGGTTAGGGATAGGTTTATGGTTAGTGGGTAGGGTTAGTGTCAGGGTTAGGTGATTTGTGTTAGGCTTAGGTGCTAGCATATAAGGTTGGGGTAAGGGGAAGGGTTAGGATTTGAGTTAACTTTAGGTTTAGTGGTTATTGTTAGGATTAGGTTAAGGTTTACCGGCCGTTGTTTTTAATAGGAAGAAAAGACCATTGCCCCAGTGTCTTCAGAGCAGCTGTGGGATGACCCCTGGAAGGCCAAGTCCAGCCAGAGCCGTTGTTCCTGGCAGCTTTTTTCTGAGAGCAGTCCTTGGACATTGACAATTTTAGGAGTTGGATACCAACCTTTGTCCTAAAATTGCTCCCAGTTAAAAGTTGCTGGGACTGCTGGGTGTGGCTGGCCCTGGCCTTTCCATGGTGGCCTCTGTGCTGCTCCCAAATCTCTGTGGTGCTGGGCTTTCCTTCCAGAGGAGAAGAACCACCCTTCATGGCCAGGTGCCTGTGGCTGACGGTGAGATTCCACCCCTAAAATGGCAAACATCCCAGGATTTCTCCCAGACCAAGGCCACCAGGGCTGTCAGGTCTGGCTGGCTTTGGACTCCCTGGGCCGCCTTCATCACCACCTGAATCACTGGGGCTACCCTCTTCCCTTCCCATGGAAAGGGGCTGCCATTCTCCACAAGGGACTGGGGCTGAAATTTCGATTCTCCCTCTCAAATTGAATACAGCCAAGGATGGCTCCCAGACAAAAGCTGTTCCTGGGCCACCTCTCATCTGCACCTGAAACATTGGGGACACGTGTTCCTTCCCAGTTAAGTGCAAATTTGGGTTTATTTTCTTCCTGGATTGGGACCATAATGTCCAAACCTAGGATTTACATGATACCTCCAAGACCACAGACAAACCAGAGCCATGGATTGAGAACCTGAAACTAATGAGTGATAATCCATGACCAGAAAGGCTAAACCAGAGACAGAGCCTCCCAAGGTTCAGCTGACGGCTGATTCCTCCAACCCCACAGGGATTAACCCATAACCACAGGGTCTGACCATGGCACTGACCCCTGCTAGCTCAGTTCCTGAGGCTCAATACCAGAAGTAGGAACTGCACATTTCGGTGGTGGGCACCTGAAAGAGTGCCATGGATTTTTTTCCACAGGAAGGATAGCAGCCATCCCCTGTCACAGGCTGCCAGGGGAGCTCAAGGCCAGCCAGACCTTTCTGTACTGACCCTTTCCGTGCCTGAAATGGAAAACTGCATTATTTGTGGCAAAACCAACAGCTCCAGAGCACTCCGGGGCCACACGGGCTCACTCATCCCTGTGCAGGTGTGACCCATTGCCTTCCCGTGTTTTCCTTCAGGCACAACCCCCTGGAGCTGGCACGGCCGTGCTGCTGGGCTGGTGTCTCCATTCACCCCCAGGGAAACGTCCCTCATTCTTTCCAGGTTTTTCCTGTCCGAGCAGTGCCACCCTTTGGAGCAGGAGAGGAGGGGCAGCTCCCAGCTCTGCTCTCCGTGACAGGGACAGCACCCAGGGAAGGGCTGGAGCTGTGCCAGGGGGATTTAGGTTGGGTATCAAGGAAAGGTTCTTCCCCCAGAGGGTGCTGGGCACTGCCCGGGCTCCCCAAGGAATGGGCAGAGCCCTGAGGCTGCCAGAGCTCCAGGAGCGTTTGGACACAGCTCCCAGGGATTGTTGGGGTGTCTGTGCAGGGCCAGGAGTTGGACTGGATGATCCTTGTGGGGTCCCTTCCAGCTCAGGATATTCCCTGATTCTCTGACTGTGGCAGCTCTGGGTGTGTTTGATGCTTCTGTGACAGGCACAGGGTGGGATTCTTGAGGCTGCCCTGTGAAGAGCCAGGAGCTGGACTTTGGTCCCTATGGATCTCTTCCCACTCAGGATACTCCATGATTCCATGAATGCTGATGGTGTTGCTGTGCCTTTTCTTGGCTCATCAAGGCTGGCCAGAGTGGGAAGCTGAAGGTGGGTGAATCTTGGCCAGTGCATAGTGGAGCTCTCCCATGACAGCATCCTGGAGCTCACCAGGGACATGGGCACTGTGGTGACCCTCACAGTGGTGGCTGGGGAAGGCAAGGAAGGTGCCACCACACTGCCAGAGTCTCACGTTTGTCACTGCTGACGTTTATTTGCTTCAATGGAGTATTTGATGATGTTCAAAATCAAAGAGAGTGAATCCCAGAATAACCTGAGCTGGGTGGCACCCACAGGGATCATCAGCTCCTGGTAGGTGAATGAGTTGGGAGCTCATTCCTCTGGAAGAGCTGAAGGCAGGTGGGGCAGAGAGAGGCACCTGCCAAGGGGGTTGTGCCCAAAAAGAAGATACAAGAATTAACAACACGGTGTGAAATGAGAGAAATTCCCATGTGTGAGGGAGAGAAAGTGCTGCTGACATAGAAACAGGTCCTGTCCAGACCTTGTATCCTCCAGCCAGGGAGAAACAACCCCTCCTGAGTGGGCTGCAGCACCATGGGATGATGCTCAGTGAGAAAATCTTCTCAGGGCCTGGCTCTGGTGCTGCCGGAGCTGCCAGGGCTTTGCTCCCCATGGGGTCGGTGCTCCCAGGGTGCTCCTGCTCTCCAAACCTCCCCATTTAAACCCTGAGTTTTTCCTTTCTTCCCTGTCAAACACACAAATTCCCCAAAGCTGCATCCCTGGGATACAACAGAAACATCTTGTGGTTCTGTCTGTCAAAACTTCCCCTTGGAAAAGGGTCACGATTTTTTTTTCGTGGGAAAAACCCTTGACAGTGTTTTCCTGCAAATCCTTCACCTGCAAACCCTGCTGTGTCACCCGAGCTGCAAAGTGAGAACTGGGGACTGCCCAGTCCCATCTTCAGCCTGGGATTGAAGGACAGCTCCCACACAGCCCTGTCGTGTTTCTAAACAGAAATGTAAACATGTAAAATCCAATAATTTGGAGAGAAAAGCTGTTTTCCAACCCTGCATTTTTCTGGATTGCTGCTTATGGGTTTAATTAAACTCCCGATCATTATTTTGTCAAAAAGTTGGCTTTTTTCACCTTTTAAATAATAAATACCTAAAGCCAGACTGTGACTAAAGCCAGCAGATGATTCTCTAATTTCACATTCATTTCAAATACTTAACATGCCATCTCAGCCTGCTACACAGAATTTCAAAGACTTAACATTCCTTTTTGTTAATGCTTGAAGCAAAGAGAACTCTGTAAATTGTTATTTTTCTATTAAGATTTTTATTTTTATCAAATCTGATTCATTCCAGTTTGAAGGGCCACACTTCAAAGCAGTTGCCCAGGGTGATTATAAAGCTGCTGAAGTCTGAGTTGGTTAAATTAGATCTGTTTCTCTGCAGCTTTTAATCTTCGAATCCCAGACTGGTTTGGGTTGGAACGACCTTAAAGCTCATTTCATTCCACCCCTGCCATGGGCAGGGACACCTTCCACTTGTTTCCAAGATAGGTTTTCTGAATATCATGTTTCTGGCCATTATTTGTGCACGGCTTTACCTGAGCTCTGTGTAAAACCCTTTCCCACTGCCTCAATTACAGACTTGGAGCTGAAGTGTAGAGATAAAACCTGAACCTGGGGGCACTCAACAAAAAGAGGGAATAAAACTCCCTCAGTAGCAGGTGGTAAAACCAGAGTGAAGATCAGTCAGAAAAAAATCTGTGGCTCAGGGGAGCTGGAGTTGGAGTGTTTCAGACGTAAAGAATTTTGTGATGGCAAAGGAGAAAGGAGCAGGACTAAATCTCCATCCTAAAATTCCCCTGGGTGCAGCTGCAGGAGCGGAGTGTGCAGGGGTGAAATCCAGAGCGGGTGTGGGTGAGTCAGGGAGAGCTGAGCCTCCCAGGGCTGCTCCACCCCCGGGAAAATCCCGGATGCCGCTTCCAAAAATCCCGAATGCCGCTTCCAAAAATCCCGAATGCCGCTTCCAAAAATCCCGAGTGCCCTTTCTGCTGGGAGCTGTTGAGCCTCACCAGGCACAGAGCCTGGCAGAGTTGGTGCTTTGCCCTCTGAGCCTGGCAATAAATCCTGTGCCTGCTCCCCTTCCCTCCCCCCCAGCATTGGGATCTTTGCTTTTCCTGGGAATAAATGAATCCCCTTCATGTGCCAGAAGAGATTTTTTTAGCGTTTTTCACGAAAGCAGGAGCCTGTCAGCTCTTGTCCTGTGTCGGCTGCGAACACCCGGGAGCAGGGCTGCAGGATTCCTACCAACAGATGGCATTTCCTTGCCTGCGCTTCTGAATTAAAAATCTGAGGGTGAACCGGGAGTAAAAGTTGGCATTTTTGTCTCCAGAGGAAAACCTCTTTAAGGATGTCAGAGGATGGGCACCAAGCAGTGCTGTGGAGGGCTGGGGAGGCCCCACATACCTGAGAAATTCAGTTTAATAGACTTCAAATTTCCCTTCCCTTGAGCACTTTTTATATTTTAATAGAATTTGTTTGTTCTTAATTAAGAAATGCAGTAATGTGCTGCACCCAACAGGGCTGGAACAGCTTTAGTTTTGGTGCTTGGGATTATTTTTTTTAACCCTTTCAGGAAAAGGGATTTATCAGTTTATAATTCAGCACAAAATCCATCTTGGGGCAGTATTTCCATTCAGGTTCTACCTAAGAGGCAACTTTTTGAACAGACTGTGGTTCCTTATTCTTAACTGGCAGCGTCATTTGGTATCCCAAAACCTGGTTTTCTTCCATAAATTGACTGGATTTATTGTAATGTGCACAATAAAATTATTTTCTGTGGTGGGGAAAGTAATATGAAGTTATTTTAAATGGTTTTATTAAAATGTTGTTATACTTTAGTTTTTACTTGGCTTTTGGGAGAAGAAAAAACAATTTAAAATTCCTGTCAGTGAACTCATTGCCCCAGTGTGGCTCTGGGACCAGCTCCTCACCTTTCCTGGAGCTGGGCAGTGGAAAACTCAGTTGGGCCTTAAATAATTTGGCAATTTCCCTCCGTTTTTGGGGCCTTCACCTCCAAATCCCCATTGCCCCTGCAGGTCCTCATTCCCTTCCCTTTCCAGAGGGATATTTCTCAAATGGCCATGGTTCATTATGTCTCACAAAATTTTAATAAACTGAATATCTGAACCAATTTCATGGATCTGACCAGCCCTGATCCCTTCTGACTTTTATCAGCTTCCAAACAGGCTAAAACCCTTCTGTTCCTGTCAGGATACATAAAATTGTGTTGCTTTTTCAGAGGAAAAGCAGAATAAAAGCAGAAAAGCCGTCATTCCCAGGGACAGGAACCCATCCAGAGGGTGTGGAGATGTGGGGAACTCTCACCCCTCAAGGCACTGCCAGGGAGTTCTCAAAAGTGGAACATTAAAACCTTTCCCTGTTGAACACAGGTAGAAAACCTGGGTGTAAAAATGCACTAAATTGTCTCACAGAATGTTTTTGCTGATGTTTTAAATCTGATTATCTCCTTACGACAGTTGAACACTCATTGTAGTTATGAAAGAAGCAGAAAATGCTGTAATGGAGCTGTTACAGACCCTTCGGCAAAGTTTCTTAAAGAGTTTTGTGCATATCTTGGAACCAGAAGAAAAAATGTCCTGAATGTTTCCTCAGAACCAAACAGTTACTCTGAGTCACCCCTGAGTTGGGATGAATTCGGTTTAAATTCTCAAAATACGGAAATATTGGAAGGTTTTTCTGGAAAAACGGGATTTGGAATCTGCCTTCAGGTCCTCATCTCTTTTTTTTCGTGAGCAGCAGCTGCCTGGGGGCACTTTAGGAGCCCCAACAGGAGGAGATTGCACAAGGAGAATTGCAGGAGAATCACTGCCCAAGTCAGGGAGTTTTTAGGGAATATTTGTGTGTACATTGTGCTGTTGCTCTTCTCTGCCATCTCTGGAGATGCAAACCGATTTTTTTTCTCCCCAAATATGATGCTAATTCTTATCTTTGTGTAAGGAATTCGGTCTTGGATATTGCAGGAAAAGCAAAACACATGGGTACAACAGAAAGAATGATGATGGGTGGGGCTCTGTGGCTGCTGCCCAGAGCTGGATTTTCGGAGCCAGGTGCCCATGAGATGCCATCTCCCGCAGTCCTGGTGCTTCCCTGCCTCTGGCACACGGCTCTGCCTCTCTTTGTGCTGCATTTGCAGGCTGGGGCTGACACTGATCCTGCCTCGGAGGCTGAATTGGACGTGGAATTCTTGGTATTGTTAACTCCTCTTATCCCATTCTTCACAGTAATTAGCTTTTTTCCGTCGTGCTGGAGAGACTCCGCGAGGGGAGCGTTCAGTGCTGATATTTTCTCTCGTGTTCCTCCTCCGAGTGCTTCCAGGGCTTCGCTTTTTTTGGGCAAGGCAACCCAAAGGTTCAGGTGGAGGAGAGGAGACCTCAACAGGGTCGGGAGCTCCTCCCGAGGGACAGGAGCGGGGACAGGACCCAGGGAAGGGCTGGAGCTGTGTCAGGGGGGTTGGGATGGATATCGGGGAAAGGCTGGATCTCAGGGAAAGGCTGGATATCAGGGAAAGGCTGGATATCAGGAACGGTGATGTGGTGGGCACTGCCCAGGCTCCCCAGGGAATGGGCACGGCCCCAGCCCGGAGCTCGCCCAGCCCGGGGTTATTCACACTTCTCCTTTCTCCTCATCCGGACGTGGTGTCACTTTTGGCTGGACTTTGACACCGTGAGGAGGAATTTCTCACCCGGCTGGTGGCAGCTGAGCTGTCCCGGAGTGTCCCTGTCCCCGCCTGTCCATGAGGAGCCAGCAGTGACTCCCCTGGGCAGAGTTTTGGCAAAGCCCAGCAGCCTCTTTAAGCTGCTCCTGTCATCCTCCAGTGACATCCCTGGGCTGCTCCGGGCAGTGCCAAACAGGCTCCCGCTCCCTTTTTCCTATTTCCTTTCCCAATTTCCCCAAACAGACGCCCCTTTTTGGGGGATGCTATTCCAGCCCCTTCCCGGCAGCCTGGCAGGTTGGTGTGAGCTGGAATTCCCTGCCCGCTACCTCCGGGAGTCCTGAATTGGCTCAGAGACCTCAGCCCAGCTCTGTCCAGCCGGGAATGGGAATTCCTGTCCCTCCCTCCGGGCTCAGCCCAGCTCTGTCCAGCCGGGAATGGGAATTCCTGTCCCTCCCTCCGGGCTCAGCCCAGCTCTGTCCAGCCGGGAATGGGAATTCCTGTCCCTCCCTCCGGGCTCAGCTCTGCTCTGGGTGCGGGGACGCTGCCGTGCCCTCCCCCGGACAAGGTGACCTCAGGCAGGTTGTGACGCGGCTCACCCATATATTTACTATTTATATGTAAATAAATATTTACTACTCGTTTGTAAATCATTAGGAAACGTGGTTAAATTCCCTGGAATCTTTTCCCGAGCACACGCCCTGTGTGCACCTCTGAACCCCCTGAGCCTGGGCTCACATCCTGCTCTTCATCCCGGGAATTGTGCCACCATTGCCCTCTGGTTTTTACCACGAGAGGGAAAACAGAAGGATCTGCCTGTATTATTATTTTTTTTTCCTAAATTAAAAATCAGTTCACAGTGTCAGAGATTCCCAAAGACTGACCCGCTGCTCTCTCCTCCCTCGGGATTGTGGAAATCCATGGAGAACCCACCCAAGGAATCTCTCACACAGGAACCACTGAGCTGATTCAGGCTGGAGGGAGCAAAGTTCTGCTGCTGCTGAGCCCAGGGTCTGGACTGAGACCAGACCACATAAATTTGGCTGTTTGGTTTTGAGGCTCCAAGGCAGGACAGAAAAGTGGGATTAGGAGGTTCTGGTGCTTGTTCACTGCAGCAGTTGGCAGTTCCCTTAGTGAGAGCTGTCCAGGTGTTTATTTATTATTGAATTAAATTGAAAATGAAAATATAAAAAATTGAAAATATAAAATATTTACTTTGCAATATAAGGAATATTTTTGGTAGAATTGACACATGACAAGTACGTAGGAATATTGCACAGTGTGAAATTATCCCATATTTGTAATGAGTTTCCCAGCTCTGCCCAAGCTAATCAAGTTTTTCTATAGAAATGTGCTGATTAACTCTGATTGCCTTTTAATTTAAATTACAATTCTCTGTGCTCCAGTGCTCAGTTCAAAATGCCTCTATTGTTAAAATATTATTTCTGTACAGATTTACTTCCGTTTTTAGTTTCTAAATTACAGAATTCTTTGTTTTTCAAAGCCAAAACTTCAGGAAGCAGGAAAGGGACAACTTTGCTCTCCAAAGGGACCCAGTTTGATTAAAGGTGATTTCTGCATCTACAACAGCAAAGCACAACTTTGTAGGCAAAAAGAAAAAAGGAAGTAAAGCAAAGCAAATGTTTGCAGGAGCCACAGAGCTCAGAACAGATGATTTTGGGTCAGACTCAGCCCCAAAACTGCAAATCAAGAACTTGTGGCAGTGGCAGCATTTTAAAACAAAGAGCACTTTATTTCCTAATATGCATTTTAGTCTTTTAACCCCTGATGCTGACACCAAGGTGATGATGATGATTAAACTTCTAAACCGTAGGGTCATTTTTTCTGATGAGGAGCTTTTCACTGACAGTGACCAGCCCTGAGTTTATCCTTCCAAAATCCCAAACTACCAAACGCTTTGTGTGTTCACTCACCTCCTGGAGTTCACTCAAGGGGTAAAATCTGCTCGGAACTGTCTCCATTTCTTTCCTCCTGAGAGATGGAAAAGGGTCCTGAGCATCACTCCTGGTCCTGCTGGTCACAGAAACCCCCTGAGCCGAGGGAGAAACAGAACCACATCAAAAGGAGCCTCTGGAGCACATCCAAACTCCTTCAGGTTTGGCTCCTTCCAGACTCTGTCCCTACGTGGAACCTGAGCAACATTAAAGGTTGCTTAAAGCAACTTCCAGTGCTTTCCTTGTTTTTTCCTCAAGGACTTGGGTTTCATCTCTTCCTGTCATTAAAGTGCAAAGCTATGAATAACCCCAACCTTTCACAGTTTCTTTTTTTTTTTTTTAGCATTACAGTCCAGTTTGTTTGGTTTTATTAAACAGTGTAGGTCAGGGATTTTCTATTTTGCAATTTTGCTGTGTAGGCTCTAAAATTGTTTTGATCCCAGGCCGTGTCAGTCCTGCAGGGATCCAGCATTCTGAGCACCAGGGTTTTTTTCCAAAATCATATCCTCAGGGTTGTTGTAGGTTTTAGAACAACACAGTACAGAAACCTGGTTAAACAAGGCTTTGAGAAAATGCCACTCCATAATGTTTTTAAATTGAACTCAGTCTTTGCTGCTGAGGTTCTGAAATATTTAGTGATTATTACTTTTTGTGCAGTTATTCAGTCAAATCTCTCGCTGTTCACTTCCAGGTGATTGGGATAGCTACAGTCCAGCTTCAGCAAATGTAATATATGAACAGTCACCATTATCTTCATCTTCCCATTCTGCTTCCCCATCTGCAGTGAGTTGTTTACCAGCACCAGGAGAAGCTTTACCAGAGTTCAGCTGTCTGAGGTAGTGGAACAAGCAGAGAACTGTGCCTGACAAGATAAACCTCAGGATAAATTCCCCAGGGAACACAGAACAGATGGGAATGTCCCTCCAGCCCTGGCTCTGGAATCACTAAAGGTAGTTTGGAAGCAGGGACCAGAGGGGACAGATGTGCCAGTCCAGCGAAGCCAGGGCTGCTGAGGGTCACCCCCACATGGGATTCCACAGCCCCAGGAATGAGTATCCTGAAAAAACCACATAAATCTGACACTTCCAAGAGTGAGAGCAAAAACCACAGAAACCAGGACAAAAAAGCATTCCATGGAAATGGAGCCAGTCCCCAAAGGCATCTCAGCAAGCCAGGAAGTGCAGAAACAGTGGGAAGGATCTGAGGTAGAACACCTGGTGGTGATAAGGTGACTCTGGAGCAGCTGAAAGGTGGGAGTGGGAAACCGGGAGTCACCAGGAGAGACAAGAAGCAGAAAATCCCAGGAAAGGCAGAAGGGTGCATTGCAGAGTGTCACTACCCAGTGTTTGATGGGAATAACCTTCCCTTCAGGAGCTCCAGGAGAAAAACCTCTGAGGATGATTCATTAACCAGTTCCAGCTCTGAAAAGGCAGATTCCAGCACATTCAAAATCTCCAGCCTTTCCAGCATCCAGAAACACAGGAGGGTGCAAACACAGGAGGCTGACAGGGGACAGATACCATGGAGAGGGACACGAGGAGCTGCCCAATGAAACCAGAGGTGGAACTTCCCAGCCTGAGGGGAAATCTCCTGTGAGGAAAACACCAGTAATTCCTGGGCCATGGAGGGTCCCCAGTGGCTGTAAGGGCACCCCAGCAGCTGGAGTGGGTGGGAAATGGGTGTCACTGACTGACAGTGATTTCTAGAACATGTTCTAATCAATTTTCCAATAAGGGTCATTTGAAGCATTGATTCTTTTCACACAGTTGTCTTTTTTTTCTCAGAAACTGGGAAAAGTATTTGATTTGTCCTTATCTCAGCTGCATGAAGGGCCTTGTGGATGGCTGCAGGGACACTGTGCCATGAGCTGCTGTCCCCGTGTCCCTCTGCAGGCCGTGTCTGCTGCTCCAGGGCTGCACTGCTGCCACTCCTCTGAGTGCTGTGCCTTCTGAACAAAGTTATTTAATGCCTCTCTTGCCAGTGTGATCCTTGTGAGGAATGAGACAACTCTTTGTAGAAATTAAAACAATTTATTAAAACAGAAAAAAAATTGAAAAATTGCAAAAAACTAACAAAATATAAAAATTTGGGATCCAGATGGCTCGAGAGATATGCCCCAGGAGCGCAGGGATTCAGGAACTTTAGGCTTAAGACAGCTCTGAACCTCAGGTAGAGAAAAAAATAAACTTGCAGTTTAGGCTGGTCAAAAAGAAATCTATTTCTAAAAGCCCCTAGAAAGGGGTAGGCTTCTCCAGCACTGCCTTAGCAAGCTGGAGAGGATGGGAGAATGAGAATGAGCACGTGTCTTTTTCTTCCTTTTATAGCTTTTGCTCCGCCCACAGTCCGCCCACAGCCCACCCCTTTGGTTCAAGGTAATTGGTGTTTTCCCCTTGACAGACCATCTCTGTCCACCAATGGCTCCTCCTGGTCAGAGGGGTGATATTAGTTGAGATAAGGGTCATGTGCTTATGGGGGGCTGGGCTGTTTGTTGCAACTGGGGTTTTTTAAAATCTGCCTTGAAACCAAGATACAGGTAAAACAAAAAATACATCCAACACATCTTAAAACACTTGTAAAGGTATACAGTAAACACAGGAAGACCATAAAAACTTGATTAGTGTACCTGGACTGATGGATTGCTTTAACATTCAATTTAAAAATATTAAGCTCAAATTAATTAAGGCACTTAATATGCAAAGACCAAGCACAAATAGGGATTTCATGTATGACAATCCTGACTCACTTCCTGCTCTTGTGCCAAGCTATCTCCTGTATTCAGTCCTTCTAATCCTTCCCACGTGGGTTCCAGCCACAGACAAGGCAGGTTTGGGCTGAAGTGGGGCTTTTCTCCAAAGCTTGGTGCATGTTTACATCAGGAATCCCTCCTGTTCCTGCTGGGCCAGGGAGAACAGGAGAGACTTGGTTCTGTCAGTCCCAGGGCAGCAAACAAGCCACTGATGCTGCTCCATTGATGTGTTTCCTGGGATTTTTATATCCAGTACAATACCCCGGAGCTAAATATGATATTTGACATAATTCTGTGATTTTTCTTTTTCTGAACACAGCACGATCACTTCAGTTCCTTGATTCAGGGGGATTTGGTTTGCAAACATCTGTGTGAGGAGAGAAAACTCCGGGTTCTGTTCAATAACACAACTCCTTTGGTTTCACTTGTGGCATCCTCAGCCTGGGTGGGGAGCTGAGACCGAAGTCCCATCTTTAATTATTTATTGCTAATTAGGAATTGGATTTTTTATCTCTGTAGAGGTAAAAGTTGACCTGAGGGCAGAGTCAGCTGCCAGAGCAGCTTCTTCAGCGTAGCTCTTGCTGTGTGTGTAAGAACTCTATTTCCTCTGAATGTATGATCAGGGAGTGTTGATGGCACACAGGGTACAGGAGACTCACACCAGTGGTTTGGGCTGGCAGGGATATCTTACAGAGGGATGTTACCCCCAGAACTCACTGCCACATCAGTCCCATGGCTGTCAGAACAGCAGACTGAAGGGGTTTCTTTTATTCATAGTTTAGTGATGATTTCCTGACAGCTGAGGTGTTTAATGACTGCAGAAAAGTGGGAAAAGGAGCCCACTGGTCCAGTTTGCAGAAGGAGAAAGGAGAAAAAGATTGAGCTTCATTTACTCAAAATTCAAACTGATAGGATTTGCTCTTTGAAAGTAAGAGAATATCTCATTTTGGCTTTGAAACTTTGAATGTTTTTGAAGGCTAATGAAGCACAGTGAGGCAGTTGTGAGCAGAACTTTTCACAACAACAGCTGACTGCTCAAACAGCTTTTAAATCAACGACTTTGGGAATTCAAAGGGCTTTAAAGCAGCTCTGAACTGTGCTCAGCTGCTGGGTGATCCACTGAGGTTTGCTGTGGAGCAGAACACATACAAATCCTCTCTGGCTGGAGTAGGGCTGTGAAATATTTAATACTCTGAGTATATTCCTGTGTTCTTCCCCGGAGGCTGGGTTATGCTGTGTGCCCTCACCCTGACCACTGAGGACAGTGACAAATCCAGACCTTTAATTCCAGAGGAATTGGCAGCACTGAAATTATTTCCCTGCCATCACTTCCCTCTGTTTTTCTGTGTTAATGTGACCTGATAATGTCCTACCTGCGTGGGATTTCCCCTTCCCATGACCTTTATCTGTGCTTCCTGCCTCCATGTGGCCTTGGAATGTTACACAATGGATGGATGAGCTGGATGTACATGTCTATATATTGTACAGCACCTTCACACAGACTTCTGAGGTTCTGACGAGAGACAGACCTGTAAATCACTCATTATTTTTATGTAGATCTTAAAACCCAATTCCACTTCATGGCCTGTTGGTTCTGCACTGTCTAAACCAGGCTCCTGGTTGGTTTCCAGGGGTGTGACCCAGGTTTTACCCACAAACATGCTGCTCTTCTGGAAAAAAAAATTCATTTTATTATTGGATGTTTCCTTGACCCCCCCATTCCGGTAACAGATGTCCAAAAAGATGGTACAAAAATCATCAAGTGCTGTAGAAACCGTTGGTAATGATGAAGTGCTTGTCCTGCAGGTTTATTTGCACATTTTGCTATGTAAAACTGTCACCTCCTTTTACATCTCACAACTGTTCCTTGTACAGAAAATAGCTGTAAACAATTTACTACCAAAAATTCTTCTGCCATTTTACCCTCCTGTGAAAGAATGAGAAGTTCCTCAGTTTTTGTTCTTTTCACTACTAATAAATAGAAACCATTGGAGCCAGTGAAGGGAAATGTTACAGAAACTTTCAAATATTTTCTTGCTTTCCATGACCTTTCTAAACATGAACCCAAGGAAGTCTTTGTCAAAGCTGTTTCCCCCACCAGCTTTCCTCCCCAGGTGTTCAGGGTGAGGCTCTATTGCAGTGCTGGGCTGCAACAGCTGCTCACACCATGGAGCAGAGCTGGTGTCACAGCCAGGACAGGATGGAGCTGAGTATTCCAGGGAACAGACGTGGCAAAACATTCTCCAGCCCATGAACACTTTGCCTGTAGTGTGTGTTGAAAGGTTCTTCTCCTGTAACCACTGTCCTCAAAAAAGGATTTGCAGCAGCCCCAGCACAAGCCACCAGCAGGATTTGGGTGTTGCTGGACTGGCAGCAGGAAGGGGGAATTCACCTGGTGCATCCTGGGGTGGTTCAGGATAGAGGCAGAGCCTTGAGCACACAGAGCTTTAAGGAAAGAAATGCTCTTCAGCACAGCCAGGTAAGTGCAGCAAAGGATTGTCAACCTGGAATATTTCAGTGCAGCCCCAGGAAGGCTCACTGGGCCAGGAGAGCTGAGTCCCTCCTTGTCACATGCCCAGAGTCCAGGTTTTAAGAAACGTGGCCCCACTCACAGCCATTGGTGTCCCTCCAGCTGCAGCTCTTGTATGGCTTTAGTGTTTGATGTCCCACACCAGCCCCTGCTGGTTCAGTGTCAGCTGCCAGCATTTGGCCCCATTGATCCAGTGTTTCTGTGCATGCCATGGGATGACATCACTGATGAGACCAGTTCATTCTGGATGTTGCAGAGCAGTAAAGCAGAAAGAAAACTTCTGATACATACACTGGGAATCTGTTTAAAAATTGCTATTACAGATTTCTGTCAGTTTTCTTCTTTCTGCCCAAACTGCTGGTTCTCTTCAGGGCTGATGTTCTGCCAGTTCATGGTTTAATTTTCCATAACTGCAAAGAGACAAGAAAGGGAGTTTGAGTCTAACAGGAATGTTCTTCATCTACAGGTAACACTCTGTGTCTCTTGCCCATCCTGCTCTGCTCAGTGAGCTCCAGTTTCAGGATGAGCCACAGGAGGACTGGGATAAAGGGAAGGAACCCTGAATTCTCACAGCTTGACCTGAAGGGAACTGAAGCTGAAGTGAGCCCTGTCCTTCCCCCCAAAACTGGCTCAGGGAGGTGGGGACTCACCCAGCATGTTCTGGTGTCTGGGTTCCCAGTGCAGACCCACGGTCTCTCTCGGGGCTGTGACCCCAGAAGTGACCCCAGAGCTGTTCTGTTGGTTGGGACAGGGACACTTACTCTGATATTGAATCCTAGCAGGTCACTGATCACTCCTGAAACAGCAGAGAGGATGACAACCCTTGTGATGTTGTAGATCAACGGGTTCATGGTCAGTCCATACAGCCTGAAGGGACTATCCAATTCCTGCAGTGAAAGGACAAGGAAAAGAGTCCATCAGCACCCACCAATACCAAAGAATTCATCCTCTGACTTTTAGCTCAGCACTGGCACTCCAACAGCCTGTGCTGCCCTGGGCTGCCTCTGTCTCCTTTCTTAAATACATGCACAGGAATTGCCAGTGTTCCAGAGACATCTGCTGAATCCAAAGGCTCTGCAGCAACACCAGCTGCACCAGAGCCTGACACTCCAGGCTGCAGAATTACCCAGCCTAATCTGTGTGACTCCCAGACTCTGCTCACTCCTTCCCAAGTCTCTCCCTGCTGCTGGCAGTGAGCTCCAGCATCAGAGCTGCTGATGGAAAATGAGACTGGAGCAGTCATGAGATGCTGTGCTCACACCAGCCTCTCCTCCCACTGAGTTAAACCACTGGTCATCAAAAGTTCACAGCACTAATTACTCACACTGGCCTTGTACTGCTCCCTCTCCTGTCACAGCTGCAGGAGCACAGAAACCCCCCCCTTGTGAGCACTAACTTCAGGGGCCAAGGGAAGGGCAGGGCCACATGGCATTGCCAGAAGTCACTGATTCCATAAAATCCAGCCATTCAGGCAGAGCACCTTACCTTCAGCAGCTTTGTGGACAGTTTCAGCACATTGTTCACCAGAGACAGCTGCTCCTTCTTGTTCGGCTTCTTCTCCATCTTCAGGTACAAGTTTATCTGTGACAGACACCACAGGCCAGGGGTTGATATTCCAGTACCAGCCCCCAACTGATTCCTTTCCTTACTAAGGGAAATTGGAGCCATTTTTGCAGTCTGCTGTCACTCCTGAAGCAGTAAATATAGCACTGATAACATATTTTTTTTCCAATTGTTTTGGCTAACACACATTAACCCAGAGACCAAAATCAGCTAGAACTTTGGAGTTTGAGTCTGTCCCAACAGGACCAGCTCGTCCCTCCCATGTTGACCAGTGCTGTGTGGCCCTCTGGTCAACACAAGGGTTGATTCCCAAGTTTTAAAGTTTGATTCCAGTATTTAAGCTGGTTTGAAATACAATCATTATTTCCAAACAAACCACAAAGCCCAGGGGAGAACAAGCTAAATGGAGCTACCTGCTCAGTGAGCAGGATGGAAATGTTGCTGTATTTCTTGTTGGTCTCAGAGCCCAGAGATGCCAGACGTAGCAGAAAGAGGAGCAGTGCTGCCTCCCACATCAGGAACTCCCAGTTGTAAGCTGCACTCAGAAAGGTTTTGTGACCCTTAAGAACCTGTATGGAGAAAAAACAAAGCACCAAATGTTAATGCCAAGGTGCCTGTTCTTGGACAAGTGCACAAGCACTGCCCCTGCTCCTCCTCTGCCCAGCCCCGTGTGCTCTACAGCCCCTGACAGCTCTTCCCATGCAGTGTAAATCATTCCTGTGGTGGGGTTACAGTGAAAGGTCTCATTTCTAACCTGGCTTTAGCTTGGAATTGGGTATTTTTTCCTTTTGCTCAGCAAAGGAGCCTTGTTCCTCCTCTCCCCTTCCCCTGTCCAACTAACAGGCAGTGAAGTGCCTTTCCTTGTCCCACTGGCAGCCTCAGAAGGGCTAAGCTGCTCCTGCCTTTCCCAGTATGGACTCACACAGCAGGACTGGGATTGTCCTTCCTTCCTCTGGACACCTGTGGCTTACAAGAACAGTCACAGCAGTGACAGTATCTACAAACCACCAGCCTCTGCTACCACAGCTGCCCCTTCAGGGGATCAAGAACCTGCCTGAACACAGCACTGACCAAGAAAACAGCTCCAGCATTGGCACTGCTGCCTCTACCAGGTCTAGTGAAGGGTTAAAAGGTGCCAGTAATAGTTCTTGACCTGCTTTTCCACATGGTGGTTACAGAGGATGCTGCAATCAGCCCTCTGGAATAAATATCCTGTGAACACCTGAGGTCCTTGGGCAGAGTCTCCTCTCCTTTATGCCCAAATGGCCATGTCCTGAAACTTTCCTAATGATTGTAAAACCCCAGACCTTGCTCTGCAAGCACAGAATGAACCTCTTTTTCCAACTAGAAGTGATAAAACTCTTACAAAATGCAACACTCTCTACATTACTCTGGGCTCAAACAGCTCCAGTTCAAGCTTTTTGTAAGCCAGTGAAAGAAAAGCCTCCAGCATTTGGGAGGGTTTCCCTTACTTTATAAACCACAAAGGTTAAAATCTCACCTGGGCACAGCAGATAAAAGCAATTGAAAGAGCCAGTAAAAAGACTGAGGACACAACAACATCCACAGATCTCTGAGGGCCTCGTCTCTGCAGAAACAAGGACAGGGGGTCAGGGCTGAGCTGGGGTGTGCAGCCAAAACTCACCACAGACTGTGACAGCTGCTACCATCACACCCTCTGCAATAACCAAATCCCAGATCAGAACTCACCTTCAGATAGGAGCGAAGGGATAACCAGATCTTGATGTTCTCCACCTTTTTGAGCCTGAAGTGAGGGATTTCATATTTCCTGGCTTTCCGAGCAGATGTAATGTGGCTGAAGAGCTTGGCAAACAAAAACCTCTGCAAGTTAAAAACAGAACCATAAATTAGTGTAAAACAGAACAGAGTGCTTGGGATTCTTAGTACCCTGGCAAAAATGGTCACTGGGGAAGCCCAGCATGAGACCTGGGGCTCAATCTCTCTGGCAGCAGTTGTTTTCATAGAATTCCAGGCTGGTTTGTATTGGGGGGGACCTTAAAGCTCATCTTTTTCCAGCCCTTGTCATGGGCAGGGACACCTTCTACTCTCCCAGGTTGCTCTAAGCCCTGTCCTGGCCTTGAACACTTCCACGGATGGGGCAGCCACAGCTGCTCTGGGCAACAGAAAGGGGGCAGAGTAAGATTTTGGGAACAGGTAAGGGGGGGAACAGGGGTGCCAGGAATGGTATTGATAGGTATAATTTGTGACTGATCAATAAAGTTCCCAGACTCCCCTCCCTGACCTTGGCAAGGGCTGGAATGAGATGAGCTTTAAAGTCATCACCCCGTCTTTATTCCTGCTTCCCAGGTTCCTGAAAGGCACCAGTACCTTCACACCCACCTGTTTGTAGGTTCTCTCAGCAACACACATCATGAAGAAAAACATCCAAGTCAAGCACAGCCTTTCCAGGAAGTTGATGGCAGACAGGATGAGCACAGGGGTGCTGGCAGGGGCTCCACAGAAGATGTGCAGAAGCTCCATCAGAGAAATGGAGCAGAGCTGCTCCAGGTTATCCGTGCGGAACAGTCTGTAGAGGAACGGCAGGAAGGCCAATCCGATGGTGATGATGTTTCCCAGCATTTGATACCCCACTCCTTGCTGGTGGGCATTAACCTGGCAAGCAGGAATAACAAACGGGATGATTACCTGGGTTTTGCCTCAAGGAAAAGGCCTATTGCTGTGATAGCATCAATTCAGGCAAGCAGTCAGTTCCCCTTCCCTTCACAGGACAGAGCCTAAAATAAGTCCACCCATTTCAGTCCAAACCCCCCAAAAATCAAGCCAAATTATCAAACCCCCACCTTCAGCACCCTGCAGAGACAATCAGCAATAATCAGCACTTGTCAGTCTTCAACAGACCTCCTAAATTGAGGGTTAGGCAACTTTTCAGTAAGAACATGAGGGACAACTGTCCTTGCAGCTGGGGAGGGACCAGTTTCATACTGCCCCTAATATTTGCAGTGTAACTGTTTCCAGGGGTTTGGTGGCCATTATCTAAAGTGTGAGGGAGAGGTTGCAATGCCACACAGCCCCCTTACCCTGCTCATGATAATCCCACTGATCTCCAGCACAGACATGTCCACCTTCTTGCAGTCATTCCCTTCCCAGATCAGAGCACTCACTTTGGCAGATGCTGGGCTGGTGTTCTGCAGCCAAAACAGATGGTTCTAGAAGAGAGAGAGGAGTGCAAAACATGGGTCAGCTCTTTCTGTCCTGCTGTAAGTAATGCCTTTGCCTAGAATGCATTTGGATTGAGGGGGGAAATTCCATTCTGGGTGAAATACTTTGTTTTGGGATAAGCAATGGTGCAGAGGGGAGGGATGGACTTGATCATTGAATCATTGATATCGTTTACAGCATTCCAGATTTCCATATGATTTGGCTTCATGCAGGTTGCTCACCTTATACCAACAGCATCCCCACGTGCCACTCAAATTTGGGAAGACAGGGGGAAGAAGGGGAAGCATTCCCAGCTCCTGGATGGAAATCACCGACCTGCTGGAAGACGTCTTCCTTCAGGTCGCGGCGGGAGTCCCTGGCGGAGCGCTCCTCGCTGTCGCTGGTGCCGGAGGAGCGGCACTCGGGGCCGTGCAGGAGATCGTCCCACAGCATGTCCTCGGTCTCCGAGTCCTGCCGGGTGCTCTCCGAGTCCCGCCGGCTCACGCTGCAGCTCCGGGGCCCCACGCTCAGGCACGACCTGGGGTCCTGCAAGAACGGCAAAGTTCACGCGGCACAGCCCCACGCACGGTTTGTAAAAGCAACTCCTCTTCTTCTTCTTCCTCCTCCTCTTTCCCCACAGCTTCCCAGGGATTTGAGTGCTCCCAGTTGTACCCACGTGGTGGGAATGGTTTAAGACAGTGTTTGGGGAAAAAGCATTTCTACACC
This sequence comes from Aphelocoma coerulescens, assembly GCF_041296385.1. NCBI lineage: Eukaryota > Metazoa > Chordata > Aves > Passeriformes > Corvidae > Aphelocoma > Aphelocoma coerulescens. Next base: position 4,156,492 of record NC_091039.1, on the reverse strand, counting down.
AGAACTCACACAGACCCCATTAGTTCCCCACCTCCATTCTCAACCTACAAAATAAAAATTGATGTACTCATTCTAACACAAAAATGTCCTTTTTTGTGCCTTTTGCACAATCTGTTTTAATATTACATTTACATTTTGTATTAATTTATGTTTTCATATTTATAACTTGATATTCACATATTTTATTTATATTTTATTTTCAGGTAGAGGGAGTGGCAGGGACAAAAAATAAAGTAATGAAGGGACTCAGTATGTCTCACAGAATGGATTTATTCTTTCATTACAGGAGTTGGACTTGATCCTCGTGGGTCCCTTCAAACTCAGGATAGTCTGTGATTTTAAAGTCAAAATGTATTAGCTTAAAAGCTGCAAGCACAGCACTGCCCCCCAACCACAAGAACAATTGCAGCAATTCCACAGGGGCAATTAGAGGCAGCTTGGACTGTCCTTTGCTGCCAACAGTTCTTTGTTTGTTTGTTGTTTGGGGTTTGTTTAATAAAGCACCACAATCAGGATTGTGAACATTGTGAAAGTTTACAAAGCTGCCAAGGAGCAAGGAGGGAGGAGGTCACACCTTGCACCTGAGGATTCTGATCATCAACAATCTGAATCGATTCTGATTCTGACAATCATTTCATAACGGTCTGTTCTGATGGAGGGGGGTTGGAACAAGATGAGCTTTAAGGTCCCTTCTAACCCAACCCATTTTCTGATTCTGTGAACAGCCTGGGAAAGCTCCTTCTCCTGACTTTATGACCATACCTGCCTGTATAATGTGGATTCCAGTTCAGACTCCACAACACTGTCAGAGTCTCTGGCACCTTTCAGGACTTGCTTGACCTGCCAAGACCAAAGGAAAACCACCTCATTATCCATAGCAAAACAAGGCGTGGAAAACAGCACAAATCCCACCTGGGTACCTGTGAGACAGCCTGGTTCAGAGAAACCAGAGGCCTCTTTTTCTTCTCCTCATAGCTGTTGTCACTGGAAGCCCCTTCCATGCTGTGGCGTAACAGGATCCTTTGTGCCACGGCCTCGGCATCCTCCTCACTGGACAGCTCGTCAGAAACACCGTCCCTGTTGGTGCCATCATCCTACAAAGGCATGGCCAAAGCCCCCACAGAGCACCAGCCTGAGTCCCATCAAAGGCTCAGAGGCAGAGCTGTCCCCAGCACAGCCCTCACTGCCTGCAGAGCCAGCCCATGCTCCCCACAGAACACTCAGAATTCTCTCGGCATCACAGAGACTTCACAGATTTTAACTCCTTCCCCCGGCTCTTGTCTTGCCCCAGAGGTAATGAGAGGGAATTTTGGGTGGGTGGAGTTGGAATTGAGGCAAAGGCAGGAAGAGGAGGAGGCAGCAGCAGCTCTTGGCTGTGCCTTACCAGCAGCCTCAAGCCCAGAAGAGATGTATCTACAAGCTAGGGGGTAACAGACCCAAAATCCTGAGCTATGCCCCTACACTGAGCTCTGCCCCTCTCCAAACACCTTCACAGAGAGGAGCTGGGACAGCACAGTACGACAGAATTCCACACAGGATCTATTCCAAGTTCTTCATGTGGAGTTAACATACCACTGACCCAGAGGAGACTCAAGAGTAATTCCCCAAATCTTTATGTTTCAAAGCTTCCAACAGAGTTCATGATGCTTTAGCTCTTTCTCTCTCCCCAAGGGACGTCTCAGTCTTGCAAGACAAAATATTTTACAGAATTGCTTTTGAAAATGGCCAATTTATTTAGTCATTATCAGCACTCCCCCTTAACTGAACACCTTGTGGTCAGAAATCTCCACAATTAAATGAGCACTTTGGTAAAACAGACATTTCCAGCACTCTGTGTTTGACCATACTTGGTCAGGATGGAGAGGGCTTAGAGCAACCTGGGATAAAGGAAGGTGTCCCTGCCCATGGCAGGGGGTAGAATGAAATGAGCTTTAAGATTCCTTCCAACCCAAACTGTTCTGGGATTCTATTCTGTGATTATGAAAAGATGCTGACAGCAAAGTACCAGCACTTTTTCAGCTGCTCAGTGAGAGGCAGAAAGGGGTTTTTAGATTCCCTACTGCAGGCAAAGATCAGCAGAAGGAGGGAGTATCTTGTGTTAGATAAACCATACAGTTAAATACCAACGCACTTCTGGGCACACACAGAATACACTGAAACTGTGATTTCAAAGGGATCTCCCCTGGCACTACCTGATGGCTCTTCTCCCCATCAGAAAGTTTACTTTTCTCTTTGGAGTGCAGCAGCCTGTGTTCAGATCTGGCCTGTCTGGGTTTGATGCCATCACCCACAGCACTCACACCACTTTCTGTCTCGGTCCCTTTCTCAGCTACCAGCCTTACTCTTCTATTCCTAGGAGAGAAAATACAATTAAGTGCTTTTATGTCAGGGAAAAACTCTTGGGGGTAAAACATCCTGGTCTTCCCTTGTCACACAGGTGCAGCATCAAACAAGATACCCAAGGGATAAATAATTGTCTTTGGCTGATGGGCTTTGTGTGCTGAGTCTGTTAAAGATATTTATATCTGCTTCACCCTCACTCAACACTTCTTTTGTAACTCTAATAGTGTCTTAAAACTTCTAAACCAAGGGGAACCTTTTCATTATTTTTATTAAAAAAAAAAAAAAAAAAAAAGAGCAATTCAGAAGACAGAAAGTCCTCCTGAAGAGAAAGCACCTGTGAGCTGGAAACTCACCAGGAAATTCACCTGGGGAAACAGGAGAAAACAATGAAATATTATCCCATACAATCTCCCCTCCTTTCCCTTGAGTTGCTTTTAGAGAAGGAAGATGCCAAGATCCGAACCAGAAGCCACAATTGCTTTTGGAAATCAGGTAAAAGAGCAATATAATCTGAGCACTCACTCAAACAAGGTCACTTATCTGATAAATAAACTCCACCACATTCTACAGCTCATCTAACACTTGGTTTCACATGATCTAATCTTATACAATCTAATTTTATACGATCTAATAAAGACATACTAAATATTCCTGAGGAATCAGCTTCCCACATTACTGAGAAGTTTTAATTCAAAAGGGACTGACAGGCCGTGGGGATGTCAGTGACAGCACACGCTGTGCCTTCATTCTCCAGGTGCCAAATTGCTCCCAGTGTCACGACAAGCAGCACAAACCCAGCAGGGATCACCTACCTCCTCTGGAAGAGCAGACTGGATAAATTGGTCAGCAGAGATGCAGAGCCAGACTGCTCTTCCTTGCTGGTTCTGTCAGGAGACAACCAACTGTTCCCATCCACGCCCACAGATTTGCGTAACTTCCTGAGTTTTAAGACAAGGAGAATTAAATTTGTGTAAGAAACTACTTTTCTTAAAAGATCCGAATGAGATTTGAACAGCTTTTTGGATGTCATTTTTCTGAAGTCATGCAAACAGAATACTGACTTTCCAAATAAAAAAAGTTCTGCCTACCCCCCCAGCACATCAGGGCATCACTGGGAAAGGTACGACAGACAAAATCCAGATGGAATCTTTGCTGCAGCAACCTAAAAGGGGGAAACCTCAATCCCCCCCCACCACCACGTACCAGCTGTGATCCCACCAAGGGCCCCGCTGGCGCTCACCTGCGGCGCCGGCTGAGCCCGTTGTTCCCTGCAGGTCTGTTCACCTGGGTGGACACGATCTGGCAGTGAACTGTCCCCAGCAGCAGCATAAGGCACAGGGGTCCCATCACTTCACTGGCACTCACAACAGGCACCATGAAGTACAGCACCACTGCTACGACTGCAGAGGGGGAAATGGCACCAACGCGAAAATTAAGAATCTGTCTCAACTATTTGTTTTTATTCTGCTTTATTGTATTATTATTTAATGTCTGCAATTACTAGTGCCACACACCTAAAAATGTACATTAAGTAGGTTCCAGACAAGATCCTCACGCTTTAGATTATGGACTACAAAACCTCAAGATTATAGACTCGCTAAGCTTGGAAAAGCCCTCTGAGACCATCGAGTCCAACCACTCCCCCAGCACTGCCACGTCCACCCCTAACCCATTTCCCCAAGAGCCACATCCATACATTCTTTGATGTCCCATTCCTTGCAGGAGAAGGTTTATGGCACAGCCTGTTCACTCACCTTGCATAATGTAGAGCACCAAGAGCCACATAAAAATACGCTGGGAAGTGACCTGTATCCACCACTGGCTGAACAAGGGGAAAAACACCACTCTCACAATTCCCTTCCGCGTCAGTGATGTCCAGGGAATTTCAGGCTTGGCTTTGGCAAAGGTAGAGCCTTGGAATTAAAGGGGAAACAAGCCATCATTAACTGTGAATCACAAGAACTCCCTTGCTGGAGTTCCCCTTTGGGCTGCCCCAGCCCTGCCACAGGGCTGAGCAGGGGCTGACAGCAGCCCAGCTTCAGGCACCAGTCACAGCTACCCAGCCCCAGCAGGGAGAGCTAAAGCAGCTCCTCATTTTCTCTCAGAGCTCTGGCTCTGACCCTTCCCTTCCCTGCCCACCCAGCCCTGCTCCCACCGACCACTTCTGCAGAGCCACACCGAATTCCTCCTGCTCTGCTCTCAGGTTTGCAGTGCTCCTTTTGCCCCAGTGCTCACGAGCAGGGGCTCCCCCGGCAGCAGGGCAGGCTCTGCTTCCCCCACCCTGCACAAAGCTGTGAGGCACCGACAGAATCACGGAATATCCTGAGCTGGAAGAGACCCACAGGGATCACCAAGTCCAACTCCTGGCTTTGCGCAGACACCCCAACAATCCCACCCTGGGCATCCTTGAGAGCGTTGTCCAAACGCTCCTGGAGCTCTGGCAGCCCTGGGGCCGTGCCCATTCATTCCCTGGGCAGTGCCCAGCACCCTCTGGGGGAAGAACCTTTCCCTGATATCCAACCTAACCCTCCCTGACACAGCTCCAGCCGCTCTCTCGGTACCATCCCTGTCTCAGGGAGGAACGAACAGACCGAGCACCGCTCACCGCTGATCAGATCCACGTCGATGAGATCGGGCTGGATGTGCCCCTTTTTCTTCGGTTTGTTCTTGAAGCCCTGCGGGGCGGAACGCAGAGCCGGGTTAGCGGCGAGGGGCGCGGGGCCCGCCCCCCCCCCGCCGCCGGTACCTTCATCTGGGTCTGCTCCACGGCCTTCTCCCATATCTGCTGGTCGTAGGCCCCGATCTGCGAGGAGAGGAGGCTGAGGGCACGGCCGGGCCCGCGCCCGCCCGCGCCGCGCCGCACTCACCTTCTTCTGGTACCATGAAATGGCATCGCGACAGGCCATGGGGGGCGGCGGGACCGGCCCCGGTACCGACCCCAGCCCGGGACCGACCCCGGGACCGACCCCGGTCCCGTTACCCTGGAAACCGCCCGGCGCTCGACTGGCTCCGCCTGCCACCCCCCCTCCCCCACCCGCCCGCCCAGGCAGCGCCAGCCGAGCGCCGAGCGCCACCCTCGCCACCCCAGCGGAAAGAAGCGCCCAGGCGGGTAAAGGACAAAATCAGACTTTTGTTTATTAAAAAAATACTTTACAGGAAAAAAATTCTATGCATTCCGCAGGACTATTTTACAAAGAAATAGCTTAACAGTTTGACACTGGTGTACAGTCAGCTACCGACAGCGCGGGGGGGCGCGGGGCCGCCCCCGCACACGCGCGAATGTCAATAAATACACTAAGGCCGCACAAAGCAAACAGTCGTCCAGGCAATTGTACACGTCCTCTGGAGGCAGAGACCTTAGATAAATTAAAACCACAGAAAAATAATCGTAGCTGCCAATCAAATCAAATTAAATCACGAAACAGCAATACAGGAGTCGGTATCTTTACATGTTGTACAGAGAAATCAGGAGAAAGTGGGTGTTTGTCTGAATGCTAGGGGTGCCCTGGACACTGCTCAGACCCCGCAGGAAGGTACAGAACAGGCTCTGGGGGAGAGGAAACGACCCCTCCACTCCTCTCCCACCCCCTCAGCCAGCACAGGCCTGCCAAGGCTCAGCACTCCTCGGGAACTACAATTCCAGAGTTCATCACTCAGGTGATTCACACCCCAAATCGGGGGGGTCACGTCCCATGAAGGACGTGGGGAAAGCTCTGACAATTTGCCTTGTCCGGGGGAACTGAACTGTAACACGCAGGAAACCTGGCAGAGCACAGCAGAGCCCCTGTGCTGCACCTGTGGAAAGTGTTCCTCATGAATCCCCTGGGAACACCGCGTGGGTGTCCCCCCTTTCCTGGAAGAGAACGTGGCAGGTACCTGCACAAAGTGGCTTGGAGTTTGTCTAGAGGAGAGAGGAAACCAAAGCCAACTGGTATTTCAGCTTCACACTGCCTTTGCTAGTCCATTTCTAGCACAGCTGAGCCACTTGCCTTTATCTCTGTTTTAGTCACCAGCACTTGATTTAAAGTAGAGCCTAAGCCTCAGTTCTGTGTTTCACAGCCGATCCCTCCACGGACAGAGCACTTGGCCAGTGACAGCTGTCTCCAGCATAAAGCAGGAGTATTTTCTACCTGACATCACAGACCAGATCCTCATAAATGGAGAATTGAGGATTTACAGTAACTGACCAGCACGTTCATATTTAGGACCTGTTCTGTACCTATCTGCTTTTTCTGAGAATAACAGAATGTTAAGGTGTTGGAATGGACCTTAAAAATCATCCAGTCCCAACTCCCTGCCATGTGCAGGGACACCTCTCACTGGGCCAGGTTGCTCAACCTGGCTTTATAAAATTCCAGGGTTGGGGCATCCACAACCTCCCTGGGCAACCAGATCCTCACAACCCATCAAATTTCTTCCTAATCTCTAACCTAAATTTCTTCTCTTTTGATTTGTACCCATTCCCCCTTGTGCTGTCACTTGAGTTCCTGATGAACAGCCCCTCTCCAGCTTCCCTGTAGCCCCTGCAGATCCTGGAAGGGGCTGTGAGGTGTCCACACTGAACAGCCCCAACTTTCTCAGCCTTAGAACAAGCTATCAAATGTGCCAAAGTTTGATTACCTCATTAAGGAGCCTGCTTTATGAATTCTTAGAGAAATTAAAATAGCAGCTATTTAACATGAGATATTCAGAAATATTTACTTGATTTGTTCTGCTCAAACACTAAGTGCTTGAACTCGTTACTTCCTCTCTAAATGGCTCTAGCTCGTAAAAAATCAGTGTTCTACAGGTATTGGTCTGGAAAACATTTGCATCTGCCCATCAAGGCTTTGTTCTGGGCAACTGAAGCAATGGCTGAACAGTGAGCAGCTTCCCAAGCAATCCCCCTCACACTTCACATCCAGAGTTGAGGTGGAACTTGAAAGTCTGCCAGTTTGGTTAAAGCACAGCAAAGCTGAGCATGGATTTAGTAAGAGATTCTCAAGCAGCTTGTTCCTCTCTCCCTCAGTCTTCCAAACTAGAATAGCATCAGCAACATTCAGGTCATTCAAAGATACCTTTATTTATGTGCATTAAAATCTGACATTAGGTTTTAAGTTAGTAACTGAGCAGAGCATACAGAGCATGATGCTATTGGTCATGTCCCTCCGTCCAAGAGGAAGTCAGAGCATTTTCTAGGTATTTCAGGCTGTTGTAACAGATTTCACTAAAGCTACAGCTTGGAAAGTAGCACAAACCATCCTAGTTTTCCTTCATCCATTTAAAAACGTGCTATTATAATTTACAGAGGACTTCCAAACGGATTCCCTCTTCATTCCATTTCAATTTTCCCAATAAACAGACAGGTTGGTGCACGGGGGCTCTTACTCTGTTTATTCTGCCTTTGCAGTTCAGCTTGCAGGCTCACTGTGGCCTCTGCAGGTGTGTCAGTTCCTGAGTGATCAGTGCTGGCCACCAGGGAAGGAAGGGCCACCTGGGGGATGGCCCTGCACTGCCAGGGCCAGGGAGCAGCACGGCAGAGGCGCGCAACGGGCACTTGGAAGACTCGCAGACTTGGTCAAAAGGAAAGAACACCCTGGGAAATCTTTCAATGTGAAGGATGAACTGAAACCACTATTGCCTGTGAGGAATTTTACTTTGCACAACCCTTAAAGCTATGAAATTCCTCTCAACATAAAAAGTGGAAAAAACCCACCAGAGAACTGACGGCTCATTTCTGAGCCGCGCTGAGTCATCTAGAATTTCTGCTAAGATTAAATTACACCCCTGCATGAATCACATTACTTCTCATCATAAAAGCTTTCCATTCTAACACCTTATTTACACAGATTACTAAACGAGTCACTACCACTTCAATCTGTAAATTAGTTTTAAATTGAAATATTTCCTAGTCCTCATTTTTGTACCGAAGACAATACATACATACACATAAGGAGTAATACAGGTTCTAACTAATCACTGCAGTATCTTCTGAGGATTATTTCTCTATCAGTTTAAAATAGTGACCTCTACACTGAGGTGCTAATATGTATATAAAAGCCTACACAAACAATATTGCACAAAGTAAGATTTATAATAGAGTAACATATTTTAGAGACCCTTATAAAGAGAAGAGTAATAATTGATATTAAAAAGATGCATCCAGAACTAACACAGCATCTTTGCTTTTGTCTAGTCTAACATAGTGTTTCAAATCTTTCCTACCCCAGTGAGGATTAGAACAAATAAAGTTATCTGGAGACAGCTTAAGTTGCACCAAACCCCAACTTGTACTCTAAATGTGGGGAGGGGAGAGGGAGAGGGAAAAGGGACTTTTCCTTTTGATGACTGAAAAGGGCAGTAATAAATGGGGTGAGTGAAAGTCAAATACAGATTACACATTAACATCCAGAAATATTGAAAGATTGTTTAAAAACTGTTGATAGCTGACACTCTACACATTGAGCACGTGCTGCTGATTTTTCCACAGTAACTGGGCACCCAGGAGCTACACATGGAAAAAGCAGTCCAACGCCAAAATACTTTTTATTGTGAAATACTAATACAGAACTTACACAGTAAGGCTGTCCTTATTCTAGGAAGTCAGGTATCAGCTCAATGCTTATTCTATTAAGTGCATCAGTACAAGGGAAAGTGTGGATCCATTGGACACGTTACGACCCGATCAAAACAAGCTGCCAAGTTGGTTAAGTATTTTAAAGCCTTAAAGTGCTCAAAGATAGCAGTTTCCTCCACAAGACTACCAAGAGGTTCTCTAATTTTGACACTAGCATTTATCACGTTCAGGGAAGATGTATTTTAGAAGCAAAAACCCTCACACCAAACAACATAAGCAGTGCTATGAGAAGTGTTAGGTCAGTAAGTCATTGCATTTCAACAGGAATCAGACACTTGCTTCAGTTCTTTTTACAGGTCACCCTTGTAGGAATTGTAAGAAACATCAATTTCTATAGCTTGTATATAAACCAACATGTCAAGAACAGACATACCAAAAATTCCACAAATCATCAAAAGTGCTGTGCTTTCTCTATTTTTTTTTCTTTTTTTTTTTTACTTTTTTAAGCAATTAAAATGAGATGGGGAAGTCACTTTGCAGGTCTTCTACAAATGCATCACTTTCTGGTGAAGATTAGAGATAAAAGTAAAAGTAGGGATATAACACTGACCAATGGAGTTCAATCATTTTGTGTTCCTGGAGGAATTTCAATCTGACTTTGAGAAGATATTCAACATCTCTTTACTTAAACAGAAAGAAGTGGTAGACCACTGTTACAGGTTGTACTAAGGGGTTAAAATACAACTTGAATTTTGCATAATCTGTGTAAAAAAGATATGCTTGACATTTTGGAATGTCACCTTTCTTTATAGAATTATAGGCAAGATTTCTCCAATAAAACATAAGCCAGTTATAAAACTATAACTTCACATCAAAATTTTAAAAAGTTGTTTAAAAAATGTTTGATTATATACATATCACACAGAAGAGCCTGCATGATCCTGTGGATTGTGTTGCTGATCAGACTCTATTTTAAAACCTGGAAGGGGCTGGGCCACCTGATCTGGTTGCACAAGTCCTGATATTGAAGAAACAGAGGAGGAGAGCACCCCTGGGGTAAGCTGAATTTCTGTACCTGGTTCTTCAGACTCTATTTTTACACTCACACCTTGGGGTTCACCTTCTGCCTCTGTGTTTCCAGGAACATTACTGTTCAGGCTTGAATTGCTTTCTGCTTTTGGAGAAGTCTCCCCCACGGGGTGATACTGTTTGAGTCTGATGTGCCAGGCTAAGCTGCAGACTGCTGACACTGTTTTGAACTGATGAATGACATTTCTAGGGATGAAGTAGATGTCATTGTCACACAACTGAATCCTAGCATAGCGAATGCCTTCCCGTCTCATTTGGTTTAGTTTGGCTTCGTCCACCCATTGAACACACTGGGAGAAGGAGAGATGGGAAAGTTAGTGGTAAACTCTTCAAACAATTCAGCATCCTCCTGTTTTCAAGTTAATTCATGTCTAAATCAGAATGTTTCCGTTTCATGGGTAAAACTTCAAATTTAAATGAGAACTAGACTTTTAAAACACAATTTCTCTGATGTGCACATCCTGAGAGAGGAGAATGAAGAGGTTTCTGCAGTTATGGTTAAAAACAACAAGTGGTGAGATGGGCTGCATTGTTTGAGCTGACAGGACTGAGTTTAGATGCCTCCACATCAGATATTGGAAAAAGCAGGAACAGGCACACATGACTTAATCAACGGATTGTTTCTACAGCACACCCTGTGACTCACAGCATGAACCTGGGGGAAAGGGAAAGAAAAAGGTCCCTTCCAACTGAACTATTTTATGCTGAAACACAAGGAAATTGCCCCAGAGAGCTGAGAACTGAGGGCCACTGGGGATAGAAAAGGGCTGCCTTTAGGGAAAAGCTGGGATCTGTCAGAAACTACTCCCAAAACACCAGGAATGAGCTGTCACGAGGGCACATTTGATACCTGTGACACTGGAGGTTCATGCAGGTCCAGCTGAAGTCTCTGCACAACATCAGTGAAGTCTTCAGCATGAAAACAAACCACATCTTTGGTTATACGAGGCTGGTCACTCCTAGAAAAAGATGAGAATTCCAAGAATTTTTGAAGTATTTGAACTACAGAGCATTACAGCTCTCCTCAGCAGAAAGCTTCATTGAACCAATGACCTGCTTCAGTGTTACACTGTGCACAACGTCTCAGTACTTCTCAATAGTGTATTATTTTGAAAAAGAGGGATAATTCATAGATTTCTCTTTATTCTTTCTCCGTTTTTGCTGCATTCACAACAGCAGTGAGGTTTTCATGGACATACTGAAATGCCTGAGAACCAGGTTCAAACTGCCACTATCAAAGTTCTCTGTTTTCTAGGAATCACAATTTGCCTCAATTCCTCCATTCTATAATTGGACAGAATAATTCCACATTAAGGGAAAAATGTAAAATTACAAAGTAACACTGAAGTTGAAGCAGTGCGGAGTTTTATTCAACAGCTGTGAACCAGAGTGAAGGAAATCCTGGCATTTTCATTCTTATGATATTGCTAATGATGCTATCCAATTTCTCCTGTAATTTCTAGCTATTACAATGATGCAAGTCTAGTTTCTCCGCAAGGTCAACAGCAATATCCTGGGTACATGACCCGAGAAGGCACTGCAGCTGTGAAATTAATTACACTGAGCTCTCAGACTACTGTTACAAAAGCTAGAATTAATATACCTGCTCAGGAGAAGAATAATCAAAGATGATGGTCCAGGTTTAAGGCTTTTGTGTATCACTAAAACATTCTGCAAGCTGCTGTTACAAATTTTTTACTGCCTCAAGAGGGAAAAATAGCAGGTACATAACTTGAGGTTTTCAGCTCTGGGCAACTTTTGTCTCTTTATAGGGTTTAAACCATTTCTGATTAGGTTTGTTTTCCAACGAATTATCAAAAAAAAAAAAAAAAAAGAAGAAGAATAGCTGCATTCCAGCAGCACTTACCATTCTCCAAACTGCACAGCCTTGAGCACCCCGACAGCAGCTGTGCTCTGCCAGTCAAAGCCCTGCCCCACGTGGTCAGCGTGAGCTCTCGTCCTGTCCTCGAACAGGACCTCGCGGGGCTCGCTGGTCCGAGGTAGGTACTGCAGGTTCTTGATCTCGTTCATGGACCTGCAACGGGATAAAATCACACACTAAAAATGTCCCAGACTGCTCAAAAAAGAAACATTTGTATTGAAATAATCTTAAAATGCTGGGTGCTATAGGCTTCAAAGGAATAAAGCACTCCCCTCTGATTTTTTCTAGGTGTTTGTTTGGTGAAAGACTGAAACAAAACCAGCAAAGTACAATTCAGGTTATGAGATCAAACTTTACAAAACAAATCAAACCACATACTTTTTGTGATTTAGTACTTGTGCTGAAAGACCTCCGCCAAGAATGTATTGGTATGTAAAACAGAGCTATCTTACAGAACCTGAGCTTCAGTGATTTAGGAATATGTCCAAAACTTCTTCTTGAAACAACAATTAAAATATGCTTCCAAATCTCCTGAAATTTGTCTTAGAGCACTCTTTCAGAGACAGAAAGCAAGAATACACAGTAAGTCCTGAGCAGACAGGCAGTGTTACAAATGCTTTAGTACCGACATTAGAATGCAGCACGAGCAGTAAAAGGATCTCTGCTGTTTTACAGCATCCACCTGCCCTCACCACCAAATTGGTTCTTGCCACAGAAAGAAGATTAATTAAGTCTCCTTAAGGTAGTAACAAGAGGTTTTAATCTTAAAGCACTGATCTAGGATATGTGAGAAGTACTGAAAGATACTGTGAGAAGTAGTGAAATAAAATAACCATCACAGGTAACATTAGCTTTATCAGCTGAGCCCCTTTGAAACAGAAGTGAAAGTGAAACTTAAATCTGAATTAGTCCTCTGCAGAGCCAATTACACATCAAACACTTTGCTTTTGTTCTCAAATCTGACACAGACTTAACTGCAATGTTTTACCTCGAGTACAAAAGGAAACCCAAACCTTACCGGCGCCGTTTGAAGGGCGATTTTGGCATATCAGCTGTGGGGATCATCTGCTCTCCCGGCCTCACCCACATGATGGGCCCATCATCACTCTGGGACCTGCACTGCAGTCGGAGACTGGAAAGAGTCCCCCAGGGCAAAGTCATCTAAAAGAAAACAGGAACAAAACAACCCACAAAACACACATAACACAAAACACTGGGTGAAATAGAAAAATTAAATGATGCCTTTGGTAAAACTGGTTCAAATCTGCTGTCAAAAGAATTGCATAGAAACTAAGTAAGTTTGAGAGGCAAAAGATATTCCAAGCTAATTTTATCAAGCATAGTCTTTAGGGAAGTAGAGGCACATGTAGTGTACATATATATAATAAATTTGATTTTTTAAAATCAGACACCTAATTCCATGCCTTACAATTGGACACAGGAAAGAATGAACCTCAGTAGCCCAAATGAGCACATCAATAAAGAAAACACCTAACAGCTTCTAATCACTTGGAAACCTAACAATTACTTAAATATCTACAGTGCCCTGAACACACCACAAGTTACTGCTTACTCTAAGAAATGGAGATTCTTCCAACATATCCAGGAATTCTGGGAAGTAGTCCCCAACTTCTTCATCCACTGCTCCAACCAGGCTGATCTGGCGCATGGGTCCTGCTCTGTAGGTGCCACAGCAGTACGTCCGATTGACCTGACAGGAGACACACCACCACCACAGCTTTAGTTCTGGTACAGGAGAATAAAACTGACTAATCTAACACGGCTGGGATTAATCTTGCACTCATCTCCATCTGTTTCAGTAGATGTGCCTTTGGGAATATGCACAGGGACTGTTTAGAACAGAAGAGAAAGAAAGGACTCCTGCCTGTACTCCTGACAGGAAATCCTTCTGAAGTTTGAAAAACAGCAAGTGAATATTTGACTAATTCAGGAACAATTCAACACTTCCAGGCTGACTTGAGAAAACAACCACACAAGGTTTTATTGTGACTCAAGTCTTTCACCAGCAAGCTTCAACTCTCTGCTCGCTCATGCAGAACACTGTTGCTTCTACATTTCAAACCAGATGCTCCTGGGACATGCACGTGCCTCATTGCAGTCCTGTCCCTGAGGTCCTTCCCCTGAGATAGCAGTGAAAAACCTCAGTGTCCTTCATGCAGTGGTTCTAGTGATGTTGTTATAGTATACACAGAAAATTGGACAAAAACCAGAGGAAATGAGAGGTTTAGCTGGAAAGCCAGTGCTCATGGAGAAGAATTTTAGGATAACCATTTGCAGTAGAACATGCTGTCAGTGCTGGGGCCAGAAATACTTTAATGTCACAGCTCATGGACATTCTCTAGAATACAGACTGTCCCACTTTCCAGGGTCATCTGGAAACTTTTCTTGCCGATTTCCTGTTCCCAGAGGAGAGGCACTGGCAAGACTCCAGTGTTCTGTAGCCTCATCCTATGGACTGCAGCTGGAACATGCCATATGGCCACAGAGGAGGTTCTATGTAGATACCACTAACTGATGGTACAGAGCACAAGTTCTGCCATAATTAGTCTGTTCTGCACACTCAGTTGTGTCTGAGCCCCAGCCTTCCATCACCCTTGAGTGTGTGTTCTAGGGGTGAAAAACTACAGCTGTTCTCCATGGCTGGGTGGTGGGACAGTACAGACAATTACTGGTAAATTTGCAGTTTAACAGTCATGTTCACAAAGTGTAATGCCTTTTATAACTCCACTTACAGATACGTGGATGCAGCAGCTTAGCTTTAAGTTTAGTTTCAGTTTTGCATGTTTAGTCAACAAACCAGATGTCATTAGACTACTCCATGCAGTTGTTAAAGGTAAATTAGGAGAGACTAATAAAGGAAGAATAGTTACTGCTACAATTTTATCCTCCAGCAGCAGTCATAGATATTTCACTTCTTAATTACAGGAGTTTAGCTCGCTCTATTTGCTGAATGCAGTTCAGAGCAGGAGCACTGGAATGCTGCAGCAATATTTTAGTTCTGTGCACCTACAGCAAAACCAAGGACTGAAACACTCTGGTCCTTATCCAGTGAAGTTTAACTGCCTGGCACTATTTATGTAAGTGGAGACAGACTACTTCCAGATGAATTCTATGCTATTGAAACCACCTGGTGAGAGTCACTAGCATTTTACAGGTGTTTGTCATGAGTTAAAATGAATTATAACTCCATATGCAGTTTTTCCTTGTAATGTTTTCAAAGGAAATGAAAAATGAGAAACTTCAACTTCGGGGTTTTTTTTAATGCACTGGAACAATGAAAAAAATAGACAAGAACTCAGGAGTTATAAAGGAAACAGTAGAAATACTTTAGGGAAATATTGGATTTCAATGCTTTGCTAGTTTTTAATAGAAATTAAAGGAATATACACACTTGAGAATTAAACCCAGGACATGTTTACACTGAAAACATGCACCAACTCATGGCAATCCCCTGCAGGCTGTAGTATTCATCTCAAGCACCTCAATCACAGGGGATGTAGTCTCCTAGCTTAATATGCCATAAAAAAAACATCTTCACAGCTTCTCTCTTATTCTTAATTCCTTCTGAGCAGCAAACACCAACACCACTGGTTAGGCCAGTGGTCTTAAGAATATCATGTAATGAACATCTAAAAGAACAGGCATCTTGCCCTGTCTTTACAACTGGGTGATTTAGTGTCCCATGAGTAAGCACCCTGGTTGCTGCACTGAAAACTGCTTTAGCTTTTCATTCACCAAGTGCTCCAGATTCCCTCTTCCCAGCACTATTCACTCCACAGCCACCTGCATGCACCCCTCATTGCAGGGAAGAAAGCTGAGATGATGAAATAGCTGAAGTCCCTTCGTTATATCCATTAGGACCTCTCTCAGTGTTTTTTATTTTTGTTTAAAGTTCAACTCTTGTTTAGGAATTTAGCTAGGGTCACTCCAGTTCACACGGCTGCCAGAAGTCAGTAACTTATTACCACAGCACCTCCCTTGCTATAATTTGTTCCCTGTGCTTCTTTAAAAGCAGCAGTGGATCATGAGCAGTAACTGCCACTGTTTTTACTGTTGCAAAAGGACGATGGGGCCAGTAAGGCCACTCGGGCAGCCTGTACCCTTTCAAATGCCACACAGCCATCACTGCCACGTGCATCCCCCACTCCACACACCCCACACTGACACTGAGTTATGGGCATGGTTAAAATTAGCTCCTGAGTGCTCATGGAGACATTTTCTCTCAGCTGCACCATGTGCCTATCAGTGTTTCCCACACTTGGGTGAGAACAGAAGCAGACAGAGGCAGTGTTTCCTGTCAGAGGCACAGAGCTGGTGTTTATTTGCATGTTCCTGAGCCACCCCAGCCTCACCACGGGTTAAGTGAGCAGCACAGGGTGAGAAGAGGACACACAGATGAGGCATCAGCTGGAGACAAATGAGGTTAAGTCTCAGAAGTTTCTCTCCAGTTGCAAGAGCAGCATGAATCAGTTGACAGCAACAATATTTCAGCATGCCAAGTCAGCTATAAAACCAACCACACAAACACTTGGCTACAAGGAAGAAAGCAAGAGCACAAGGCTGGTTACTAGTGAAGGACAAGGCAGTGACATGCCAGCACAGCAAGGGTGACATGTTTGACTAAAATCTGACATAGTGCAGGACCATTGGGCATTGTTTATATGGCTTCAGTGACAAACCAAATGAAGTTTACAGTACAGATGCACAACTTCTCCATTTCATACTTTGGTAGCTACTGCTAAAAAAAAGAAATTGCCCTTCCAGAATCAGAGAAGTTCACATGGAGCAGACACCAAACTCTGATGTGGTTCATTAACCAAAGCTCTCAGGGACAGGGTAACCTGTGCAGAACAGCAGGAGTAAGAAAACTTACCCAGTTATCATCTGTTGGCTGCTTCTCCCAGAAGGAACAGCAGCTTATGCAAAACCTACTTCCCCAATTCTCTTTCCTGGCCTCTTCCCAGAACCCCCACACACCCTCTGTGAGTCTA
Organism: Aphelocoma coerulescens; assembly: GCF_041296385.1. Taxonomy (NCBI): domain Eukaryota; kingdom Metazoa; phylum Chordata; class Aves; order Passeriformes; family Corvidae; genus Aphelocoma; species Aphelocoma coerulescens. Next base: position 4,139,610 of record NC_091039.1, on the reverse strand, counting down.
ACTGTTCTTTGGATCAGAGAGAGAATTAATCAGGCAGTTGATCAGTTGGGGAAAAAAGCAGAAGTGGTTTTTTTAACTCTAAATATATTCCCATTCACTGAGTGGAACTAGAAGCAGTTGTACTGAAACAAGTGATAAGGAAAATAAGAGTTCATTCTAGCTGCACTGCTAAGAGCTTTCAAATTAAAGGGTGCCCTTATGTGAGGAAAGCTTACAAATTACTGCTCAGTGATTTGAGTCTTGAAAGCTCTCAGCCCAAGTGAACAGCTCCAAACTAAAGCTGAGCTCCAGCACTGAAGTATTAGAACCAAAGAGAGCCAACACAAGCAAAAAAATCCAGAGGAAACTGAAACTTAATTATTTTAAGATACTGAAACCAAACATTTATGTAACAAATACACATTGGAGTGCTTTGCTATAAACTCACTGCCCTGAGAACAAAGGAATTCACCTTGCAAGGCAGTTAATTATCACTAGGCTTTTACCAAGTCTTTCAGATTGAAGTCCTTATTTTGAATACTGTAATTCAGTTTCTCTGAAAACACAAAATAGCTGAATGTCATGCAAGCCAAAGGTCACATTAACTTGCAGTTTACAGATCAAGTTTTGATTTCTTGACACTGGATCTCCAAATCCCCTCGGCACAGGTCAGTGCAGCAAACAAACTCATGCACAGAGAAGGAACTCAGAATGGAGGTGATTTAACTGAGTGTTTTCAATTATAAATAATCAGTGTAGAGCATACAATAGCACAACATGCTTAATGTACAAAAGCACAACTGTGAAGCACTTCTGTACTGTACAATTCTCATACAGAAAGGTCAGATGTGAAGTTTGGCCAAACTGTTCATTCCTCATCAGGGCTGCCAAGGAAGAGCAGCACAAGAGTCAGGTTCATCACCCCAGGCCCTCGAGTAGGGCATTGCAGCCTTCTCCATTTCAAGACAAGCTAGTTTGCCAAACTTGGGTGAAACCAGCACTGATTTCAATGTTTCCTTCAGCTTTTCCATCATCTGCATTCTCTGAAGAGCCCTGCTTCAGCCGTCTGTGACAGCTCCCCTGCTCTGTTTGCTCAGGGAGAACTGCACTAACACACTTCAGCCAGAGAGGATTAACCAGGTCATGCTGGAGCTGGGTTTAGAGAAGTGGTTTAGACCAACTGAACCTTATGTCATGACTCAATCTTAATCAAGTTTAGACAGTACTTAAAATAGAATTAATTGAAGTACCAGCAGACTATAACCCAGCAAAGCCTCTTATTTATTACCACATTCCTCACGTGTATTTATAGTGCCAGTATTTGTGTTCACAGGACATTCACCGACAAAAAATGCAATTGTTAAATACTCCAGAGGCTCTGTTTAGCCATTTCAGGGGTCATCACATGTACTCGAGCCAGAACGCAATCAGGACACTAAAAAACACAGATAAATCACTCATACAGAAGACTTTAAAGCCTGACTTGTGGACACATTTCACATTTGCAGGACACAGGTGTGTGCTGTGCAGAAGTGCTATTGCCCACAGCAGTGGTTTATATGCTCAGAGACTGGTTTTGGGGTACTCTGCACTGTCAGCACAAAGAATTACTTAAACCAAGAAACAGAAGCTGGTTAAAATAAATGCTGCAGCAGCTAATCATCATTAAACAAAAAGCCAAGTGTCAGAATTATTAATTTAATGCTATTCAAAGACTCCACAGCCACCATGCAGGAACTTTCTGTAAAGCAATACTTGTTTTTCCAATGCAAATCTTGCTTATAAGCATTTGGCAAACCCTGCAGAGATCCAAATAGCCCATCCACAAGCAGTAACACTCCAAAATCTATTGTTAAAGGTGTGTTCTTACAGTACTGAAGTGCACTCCACCACAGTTTCAGATTTATCCTTCCAACAAGTGAACTAGTAAATGTAATTAATGTCTAGAGTAAAGACCTTAAAGGTAATCAGCAGTTTGTATCCATTCTCAGACTAAACAGAAAGAAGCTTTATTCCATCAAAAAGAAATTTATCTAAACTGTAATCTTGTTGTATAGATACTTCTGAGTTTGATTACAGGACTAAAATCCAAGAGACTTTCCTATGGGAATCAAGGAATTAACTTAGTTTTTACTGTTGCATCCATTTAAGTTACACAGAGATACAGTTTCTAAATTAGCTTAAGCCTACTACGGAAACCAAGGGAGTAAATAAAATGAAATTCCTTTTCCGTGGCAATTAAAAAGATTCACTAACCACCTTCAAGTTACAAAGTTTAAACAGACTAAGGTATTGAGGGAATTAAGATGTTAAAAAAAAGCTGTGAATCAGATATACTGAAACATGAAAAGTAATATCATTGCAAAAAAAAAAAAAAAATCAAAACCCCAAGACCCCAAAACCAACAAACTCCAGCTCTATTGACTAGAAAAGCAGTGTTAGTATTTGCAGCCTATGCAACTCTTGACACAGACTTGGCTGTTATCTTGCACCATCTCAGTGTTTTCCCAAGTTTAGAAGAAAAAGATGATCAGTGCAGATCTTTCCTCAGACACAGATAGTGTCTGAGGTGTGATTCACCAGCTACCAGGGAGCACAGAAAAGCTTTAAGCAGAAACAGGAATAAACAGAGTAGTGAAGTCCCAACACTGCCTTTTTTCATCTGCTTAGAAAATAAATTTGTGACTTGCCTATTTTAAAACATGCCTGCTCTGGGTTAGTGAGATTAATCAAATCTAGGTATTGTGCAACTTTTATGCTTTTGAACAGTCCTTACCTGAGAGTGAAAATTTGAAATTGTTGTTGTTTCAATGTCCTTCTTGCCCAAAATTTCCATTTTCACTGGAGTGTTTGGAAAGTTAAAAGCAAAGTAATCCAGGAAGTCTGGTAAATAAGCAGCTGCTCCGTGCACTATGGCTAAAGCATAGTAAGCTGCATTTTTATCATTTTCACTGAATGACAACGCAAGAAACTCTTCTGCAAATCTCTCCATCTCCACTGGAGACAAAAATGAGAGTTCATCCATGTAAGCATGCAGGACCAGGGCACCTCCATTGGACTGATGTTCCTCATGAATGAAGTTACTGAATTTAGTGCCAGTCTTCAGGAAGCTGCTGCGGACAGAGTGCTCCTGGTGTGTCACAAACGGGGTTTGTACTCCCTGGGGTATCCGATATTCCTGCATGCCCAAGTTCAGCCTGCACAGCTGCTCATCCTTCAGGTACCTGAAGGATTCCTTGTTCACTTCCAGGTTGTCACACTGTCCTTGAGACAGAGTCTCCTTGTCAATGCGAGTGAGCCCAGCACACACTGTCTGCACCTCTTTGTTGTACATCTTCAGGCGTTTTCCCCGCACATCTTCCCGGTGTTTCTTTTTCTTTTTTTTCTTTATCTTCTTCATAATAAGACTGTCAGCTCGCTGGGTTTTGCCATTTTCATCTGGAGTTTCTGGCAGCAACAATAAAGAGAAGATTAGAGTTCTGCAGTTGCAGCATATTCACCCCAAAAGAATTCAGGCCTCTCACTTGCTGAAGGGATCTATTCCCAGGGAGACTGACCAATTGTAAACCACTGCATTTTTGGTTTTATAATTAAGTCAAAAGTCACGGTAGCTACAATTATACAAATAACGCCTTGAATTAAGGAAAACTTCCAAACTCTTGCTTAATATTTTAGAAATATTTCCATTTTTAACAGATTTATTAGAATATCTTTAAAGGGAGTTCGTATTTCAGAACATCTATAATTAAGTACATTAATAACTTCTGACATTTAAGGCAGTGCCATACAGGGGAAGAGGATAAACAAGTATGTGTAACATTCAAACTTTAAGACTTTCATTACAGAACACTTCCCTGATTTTGAACACGTGATACAGAAGCAAAACACAGTTGAGCTGAAGAGGTACAAGCTTTACCTACACTTAGAGGTAAAAATAAAAAAAAAGTAAATCTTAGACTACTGATCTTTTAAAATTAAAGACCCAAATCATCACATCAACAGCTTCAGTCTTACAGTTAACTATTCAGTTAATGGAGAGAAGGAAATTAAGAGGCAGCTTCGGTTGTTTGGGGGGTTTTTTGAGGTTAATCAGCCTCTAAAAGACTGAGAAATAAAATGTAAAGAAGTAGTTCTGTCAAGCCAAATGGAACCGTTTAAGTTGTTCTTCTTTCAAGAATAAAAACTAATTCAAATAACATTTAGTGAGAGACAAAGGTAATTAGAAAACTTGATGCTCCAGCTGTCAAAAACTCAACTGCCAAGACAAGGTTTTAATGTGCCTGAATCAAAGAACCATTTCATCCAACAATGCCCATAAATCTCCGGGAGCTGTGTTACCAGGATAGCCATGGGGATGAGAACAACCTGCTGCTGAAGGCAACACCTGACCAAAGATGCAGTAACTAAAGTTTTACAGTTTCCCTTCAGCACAGGGCTTTGTCCTAATAAAATTTCCGTTCTTTGGCTGCACATTGCTATTCCCTCTTTATTCTCTTAGAGTATTTAATTTAAAGAAAAAAAAACATGTTACACTGTTTTATGAGAAAGGGTGTAGTGATAAATACAGGCAGCTCCAGTTTCTTTCATGTAACCAGTGTTTAACTGGATCATTACTGGTTTGATCTCGGAGCTCATTACTGGAGAGGGTTGACCTTCATAATAGCCTGGTGTAAGGAACAGAGTTACTCATGGAGCAAAGAAAGAGCCGATTGCTTAATCCTCACTTCATACAATAGTCTTAGGACCTGAAATACAAGTTTTCACCGTGCTGCTGCAGCCCTTACAAACAGCAAAGGCCCTGATCTTTCTATTCAAGAGAAAGCAGGAAAAGCAGGGTGGTAGCACTTGTTTTGGGAAGTCAGCTGAAACGGATCTTGGAATGAGGTTTTCTGCAAGACTCGGATGTGAGGAGTGCACGAGTTTGCTCAGTCACTGGGCTCTCAAGTACAGACACTGCTTTACTCACTGAGTGAACGTGCAATTCACACACCAGATATTTGTCCTGGTGGAACCAGAGATCCCAAGCTGGAACTAAACAAGAATTTCATGCCACCACTGAGCTGTTGGGAATACTTCCTTATGCATGTTTCCAAGAACATTTAGTTGTTGAAGGTCTCTTATTTTAAGCATGTCTGATTTTAGGCATAGTTTTAAAACCTCAGACATTTTAATTCAGGGTATCTTCCTGTTTGAAGCCATATCCTAATAACAGACAGAGGAATCCTTGCATTTGGGAGCTTCTAGTGAACATTTGTCTGTTTTCAGGATAAAATCTGCCCTGGCTGCTGCTGGATGCACTGAACACAGCAGAGTCCCACTACTACAGTGAGTAACTGTAGTTCAGTGCAGCTAAACAGTGACATTATAGCAATGCCTGGCAATCTTGAAGGAAATATAGTTTTAATTATTCCTTTAAATAAACAGAAAGCCTCCAGCACCTCAAACACAATAAAGCTGTGGACAGGTCACTAAACGATGGGCTCAGCAGTGAGGCAGAATGACAGCAGCGCCAATAACTCAGCTACTCTAAAATGATCACACATCCCACAACAGAACCAGAACCACTATTAAACAGCAAAAACAGTAGGGGTGTTCACTGTCACCTGGGGCCACAGATAAGTATGGTACAGTCAATGCAACAGGTAATTTAATTACATTATATATCAAAATAAAAACTGATAGCCAGGACAAAGAAATACAGCCCCATCCCAACAGGCACTACCCCTACAGCTGAGGACAGGCAGTGAAGAGCTTCAGATTAGCAAACAGCTTTTCTTTGCAAATCTGGAATTTTGATGCTCATTTTTGTGCTGTTTAAGCCTTCATTAAGAGGCCTTATTTAATTCTGGGTTAGAACTGACACAGTGACACTCCAATCTACAAAGATACACTGCTCCAAACTTTTACTTGATAAACACTGTAAACCTCTGCAGTTTTATCAATCAGCAGCCTTTATAATCGTTATTCAAGCACAGTGGTGTGGAAGCATTAACCAGCGGAAAAAAGCCTCTCCTAGTAATAGTTTTGTCTGTTTTTAAGACAGTCTTATCTAGAGTTTACTCTACAGACACTTGACTTCTGTAAGCAAGTGCATCTTTGGTTTCTTTGGCACAAAACCTGCCCATACACTCCTCAAGCATAATTCACCACATTGTATTTTTAATTACAGCAGCTTCTGCAGTTATTTTTTATCTATGTTGCTCTCTCCAAGAAGCTTTTTACTATAACAAATCTCTGAGCAGAACCAAAACAATCACTCGGTACTGTTAAAATAAAAATAAACAAAACCACACACAGCGCACACCAAAATCCAGAGATATTTCGGCACTTCTAATTAAAGGAAACACAGAATAATTCGGGTTGGAAGGGACCTCTGGAGATCATCCAGTGCAACCCCCCTACCAAGGCAGGGTCACCTGGAGCAGGTGACACAAGTTTGGGTTTGGGATATCTTCAGACAGGTGTTCTCCAGGACCTCCCTAGGCACCTGTTCCAGTGTTCTGACACCCTTCATTGAAAGAAATTCTTCTTCGTGTTGAGGAGGAACTTTTGTATTTTAGTGTATGGCTACTGCGCCTTGTCCTGTTGCTGGGCACCCCTGAAAAGAATCTGGCACCATCCTCTGACACCCACCTTGGAAAAATACTCGTACGGAATCATGAGAAGCCTTCTCACGGCACTTATCAAACCCAAGAAAATAAAATTTTAAAAGAAACCCCAGCAGCTCCTCACACGTTAATGCAAGCATAGAAGGAAGAAAGCTTCACTCCCACAGCACCTGCAGCTGAACCTGCGATGAGGGCGATTCTGACAGCGGCAGGAGCAGCGCGGCCACCCCGCGCTCCGTCCCCGGGGCAGCACCGCCGTGCCCGCTACGACACGGCCGGACCAGGGCCGCCGAGCCCGCAGCGCTGCCGCCGCCCGCACCCCTCCACAGGTGCGCCCGGGGCTCCCAGCGCGGCGCTGCCGCCGCTCCCGCCCGCCCGGCCGAGCCCTCCGGGGGCACCCGCCGGCCCCGCGCTCCCCGCGCTCCCCCCGCCGCTCACCTCGCTGGCTGGGCCGCCCCGCCGCGCCGTCCGCGGGGCTGCCGCGCCTCGCCTTGTGGCCGGTGGGCTCGGCGTGGTGCCGGTGGTGGTGTCGGCGCTCCCCGGGCGGCGGGAGGCTGAGCGGGGAGAACGTGAACAGCCCCGCGGCGGCGGGGAGGGCGGGCGGGGGCAGCGGCTCCGCCGGGCCGGGCCCCGCCAGCAGCGGCTGGCTCGGCCGGGCCCGCTTGGCGGCCGGCGGCTCGCCGGGTGCCGCCCGCCGGCGGCGGGGCCCGCGGGGCCGGGCGGGCCGGTCCGCTGAGGGCGGCGGCGGCTCCTCCGGGGCCCGCGGCACCGCGGCGACCTGCGCGGCCATTTCAGGGGCTCCCTCACACACATTTAAATGGCCCGAGCGCCGGGCGCCGCCGCGCACGCGCCGCCGCGGGGCACCCTGGGACCTGTAGTTCGGGAGCGGGGGGCGCGTGCGCGCGGCGCGGGTCACGTGAGGGGCGGGGCGGGAGGGTGCTGAGGGAGCGCGGAGCCGGGGAGCGGGGACGAGTAAAAAGCTTTATTTTCACGGCGTTGTCGCTTGTTTTAAAGTGCTTCGTCCATTAAACACCGGCCGCGGGGTGCTGCGGAGGCTTTTCCCGCGAGGGAGATGATGTGGAGCTGTTGGAGCGAGCCTAAGAAGGCCATTCCTGCCCGTGGCAAGGGGATGGAATAAAATCATTGAATCATAAAATCTTAAGGGTTGGGAGTGAACTTAAAAATCTCGTTTCAGCCCCTGCCATGGGCTGGGGCACCTTCCGCTACACGAGGTTGCTCCGAACTCCGTCCAGCCTGGGAGAAATAAAAATATAATTTGGGTAAAGGCTTTCACTGTTTTCTGCTGTTAAGAAAACCCATGACTTCAGTAATAAAAAAGGCAATATCGGCTATTCCTCCAACTTTAAACCAGCTGAGTTTTCCATTCCAGCAGCGGTCAGCAGATTCCTCTTGACCAAATTCCCCAAATCCCACCCTTTTTTGCTTGTTTGTTTTGTTTCTGTTTTGTCTTTACAGGAAAACGATCATATAAAGCAATTTTCAGCATCTTTCTCCCTCCCCACTGATAGAAACAGCAGTGGAATCTGGTGAGGAATCTGGCAACAAACCTCATCTTCCCTGTTCCCACCTGAAATTCTGTGCTGGAGGATCACAAATCCTTAAAAACAGCATTGTTTTTAAAATACAATACTATTTTGCTTGCTGTCGTGGTAATTTGGGATTTTTTTTTTTTCCAGATGGAAGAACAGCTGGGTCAGCCAATTGTGCAGTCCAGTTACAACAGTTTAGTTTCTGTGGGACCAATCACCATCTTAAGACTTACTGCCCAAAAATCCGGACAAATGCTCTGATTCACTCAGATGAAAGAAAAAAAAAAAAAAAAAGCTTATGTTATTTCTAAAATCTGCAATGCTAATTCCTTCTTAGTCCAAGTAATGTAAACATCTCAGTGTCTTTGATTACAGTAGACCTACAAATGTGAGTAAGGGTCTCGATCCACCTCACTCTGCTCCGTTGGCTTTCCAGATCATTCCATAGTCTTCATCATCATCAAAAAACCATTTGAGTTTATGCTCAAATCCATCCTTCTGAAGTGATTACATTCCAAAACACAACAAAAATATGTCCCTCCTTAGGATAAAACTTGTATTCCAAGGCTTGCCTTCCATCCCATTGTGAATTAACTGAAAGCTGCTGGTACTTTTATATTCTTTACTTTTAAACTCCAGTGAATGTGCAAGTAGTGCCTGAGCTGCCAACACCGTGAAACAGCTTTTGATGTGTTTATTTGGATGGAAGCCTCACTGGGATGGGCATTCCAAGTATTTCAGGAGGACTTGCAAATCTGCAATGCCGAGTCTATAAAATGCATCTAAATCTTCCATGCTGGGGGTGGATTTCTTGGTCCTTTAGGTTTTGAAAATCGATTTGCAAAGCCTAGGAAGAAATTATATATATTTTTAATGCAACAAATTCTGTATGTTATAGATGCTGCTTATGTAATCCCTTAAAATTACACAGGATTTGAAAATACTCGTAGTTTCAGATCTTTCCTAAGCTTTAAGATATGACAGAAAAGCAACATCCTGTAGCTACGAATAAAGTTGTAAATGTGTAAAAACTAAATGTGTAAAAACCAATGAGCATTATTTGCAATGTTTGGAGTTTGTAAGTGTTCTGCCTGGCATTTAGATTTCCAAGAACCAGGTTCTTCCTACCAAAACACAAAGAGGAAACATACCAAAGTTAAGGAAAGACCTCGGAGAGTTTGTTGGGGCAGGTTCTGATGATTTTGTCAGTGAAGATGGACTGCAGATGCCTAGAAATAAAAAATGAGACCGGAGCAGTTGGTCACTGGTACTTCCAGAGCTGAACTTATGGAATCACGGAATTCTTTAGGTTGGAAAAGGCCTCTAAGATCATCCAGTCCAACCATCAAACCAGCACCAAGCCCCATCCAGCCTGGCCTTGGACACTCCCAGGAATGGGGCAGCCACAGCTTCTCTGGGCACCCTGTGCCAGGGCCTCCCCACCCTCACAGGGAAGAATTCCATCCTTAATTTGTGCAATCCCATATTTACAGAGAGTGGATTTACTACTGCAGCAAGTAGTAAATTTTTCTGCTGAGAAAACGTTTGCTCAGAAGCGCTTTAAACACTTTTTAGCAGTCCTGTTTTCAAGATAAGCCTTTTAATTTTAGACCAAATGGATTTTAGTGAGAGATTCCTTATTTGTGCCCCAAATAGACTGGTCAGAATCCAGGCTGGGGCTCACATTCTCCCAGCACCCATATCTCCCATTTGTAGGGTCCTGCAACACAGGTTTGAACGACCTGAAGAATTTGGTAATTTGTCCCCAAGGCACCTGAAGGTCAGCACATCATCCTTATGACATTCCTACAACAGCTACAGCTCTCCAGGTGAGAAGGTGCTCAGCTGGCACAGCTCTGTGTGTCCTGCTCCAAAGTGTGGGGAATTTCACACTGGAAAAGTTCAGGTTCTTGATATTTCCGTGCCACACATTTAAATACTTGCTTAAATCCATTGGGAAGAATCTAGCCTGAAAGACTTACTTTTTCTCACATTTTTCAATATTTTCAAGCTCTGTTAAAAAAAAATAGAAAAAGTTTAGTTGGAAAAAAAAATGTAGGAAGCAGTGGATCAGCTACTGTGGTAAAGGGAATTCACTGGTAAATGTACAAGTATACATCTCATAAAAGCAAACTTTGTGCCACTCTCTTTGGCTTTTTCCTTGTCATCCCAAACGCCTTCAGTCTGTATTTTTCTTCTCAAATGCTTTTCTGTTCCACCATAACACCCCAAAGTACAAGCTCACGAGGATAATTAACAGGAGCCTCAAGAAGAGGAGGCTGGTGATGGTTCTGTCCTTGTAGGACAGACTCAGACTCCACTGGAGCAACTTTTTCCCAGAGGAATTGGCACTCAGGTGGATGGAGTGCTGGGGCATAACCCCTGCCCTGGGCAGGGCTGCATTACCCTGCTCCCAGTGCAGACAGGGCAGGTGTTGGCACTTCTACATCAGATATTTTTATTACTCTTCTTTTCTTGCCCATAAACACGAGCAGTCTCGAAGCAGGGCCCTGTTCCCCCAGTTAGCAGTGAGAGGGCAGCAGCAGCAGCAGCAGCTGTGCCAGAGCCAGCCCTTCTCTCACCCTCTCCCTTTTCCACACCTTTTCTTTTGTTTCTTTTACCTTGCTCCTCCTGAAGCATTTCATGAGTTCTTTGGATGATGTTTCAGAGCCCTTGTTCTCCAAACCTGCAGGACTCGAGGAATTTCTTGCAGCAGGCTGCAG